>NW_003307539.1:95000-1295000 GCF_000182895.1 Coprinopsis cinerea okayama7#130
GACCCGCCATGGAGGTCAGAATTCTCGTTACAACTGACGGCGGTTTATGGACGAACATGCTCAGCGGCAGCCCTGGACGATGTAATCATGTAAACAATAGTGTTGGTAAGAACAAGCAAACTGTGCACGGTGAAGATCGAAGGGATAGCGCACGAAGGTCGTATGTGGGCAATGTTGTTGTTGCCGTGAAGCTAGGAGTCGTGCACAGACTGTTGTCTGATGGTTTAAACCATCTTCATTCCATCGGAGATCATGGTAGCGTCGACACGAAAGCCGCAGTCCAGGGGCGTATGGCTGCGTCACTCTAAATGACGCACAGAGCGCGTATGGCGGGTGTCTCAACCATGAAGAAGACAAGACAGATCAATGAGCAAGTCTGTCCGGAGAGCGAAGATGGTCCAGCGCGTGGTTGCGGGCGAGTGTATCGTTCCTGAGTGTCAGTTCCAGTCATACTGTCGTCCTTGAGCTCGAGTTTACTGCTCCATCGCAAATCCATCTCTCGAGAGGACACCCGGCCGTCAATGGGTGACCGGCTCTGGTTTTCAGAACAGATATGTCCTCTCCGATCTGAGCGACAGGGGAAGGTTCTGTATCTTCGTCTAAGCCCCGGCCCTCCTTGTTCTCTCTGGCAAGCTAGGCTGTTCGTCGTCTTTTCCAGGATGCGCGCCGTGTAGCACCATCCTGTCGAGTCAAACCGGTGCCTACATCCCGCGCTCGTTGGCTCTGGTGTTGCTGCAGCGACGAATCGATGGCTGATCGAGCTTGGACGATGCAGTGACCACTTTCACCTCGATTAGCACTGTCGGTCAGCCAGGGCACACCGGTTGTGAAATTAGGCCTCTGTTGCTAGAAATACATGTGGAATGAATGGAAATGTGATTGATCAAATCTCGATTTCTCGAACACCATCCTTGTCGACCACCTTCACTTTGTACTTGCCCGGCGACACGACTAATCGCTTCGCCACTTCGTCGATACAGCGTTTGAGCGTCTCCAGGCCTTCTTCGAGCGAAGCTTCGGGGTTGTGGTACCTGACAAAATGATCTGGGCATGCTGGTCATTGGATAAGCAGAGGACAGACGCACCTATCGAGCAAACTGAGCGCAAAGTAAGCGCCGTACCCGTGCGCTGCAAAAGGCACACGAGTGATGGTGCCGAGATAGTCAATCCAGTAGAGGTGTGGGTCATGTGTTGCGGTGTCGTATCCACCGAGAAGAAGGTTGACGCTATAGGGGTTCCTGGAGCGCAGAGAGTCTGCGAGAGCGCGTCGTATCCATGAAGCTGCTGCTGATGGACGGAGAGCATAGGTATTGCGAATCTGGTATAATCGGATATTGCGTTCCGCATATTCAGCGAATTGTACGGTATCGCCTGGTCGAGTTGTTAATCTTTGGAGGTGATATGGATGGGCGATAGAACCGACCTGGTTCTCCAGAGTATGCCATGAGGAGATGAGGGCCAAGGACTTTGATTTTGTCCTCGTCGATCTTCATCTTGACGATTGACCTTGCTGCGGTTGTGTCTGCGGCGACGATTGTGTAGCCTTTGCCAGTGATTGCGAAGGACGTTTCCATTGTCGTGGTCGAGGTTCAGGATCAACCTTCAATTACGCGTCATTCAAACGCGTAACGTGCCAGAACCCTAACCCCACTTTGATCCCTTATTTAAGTATCCCCTGCTTTTCTTGTTTTCTATGTACCCTCATTGGACCCGACTGGATCGTTCGACGCTGCTATCAAGTCTTGGTTATGGGTCGTCTGCAAGCGAAGACGGCGAAGAAGCACGGAAGTCAAACGCTGAGATTGTGGTCTTGGGGTTAGGGGTGAGGCGCGTGCAATCGGGACACTTATAACCGGGTCAACGTCCTATGATACGTCGCTTGAAAGCCATGTCCGACCTCAAGAATCGAAAACGCTCAGACTATGGTTACTTTCTCTCCTATAGAACTCGATGGTGCGTAAGATTTCACATCTACTATTTCATCGAACGCCTATTTAAAGACGACAACGGATAGGAGTGACAATGACCAGTATTCGCATATGAACAATTCCATCTACTATCACCTATTTGACTCCATCGTGAACACCTATCTCATCGAGCATTGCGGTCAGAACCCCAAAGAATCGCCGCTCATTGGACTAGTGGTATCTTCATACGCCCAGGTGTGTCCGTTCATATCGTTCGTTGGGACAAGGCACTGAAGCTTGCCAGTTCTTCTCTCCGGTGGGCTTCCCCCAGGTTCTAGACCTTGGCTTGCGGGTCAACAAGCTGGGAAGCAGTTCTGTGACGTATGAAGTCGGCGTTTTCGAGCAAGGGAAGGATTCGCCTGCGGCCGTTGGTGGATATACACATGTTTTCGTTGGAAGCGAATCGAGGAAGAGCACACCGATGGCCAAGACGACGCGAGAAGGGCTCGAGAAGCTGTCCATTCTTCCCAACGTAGGCCAGAAGGCAAAGCTGTAGTCGTTATGTAGGCTCATCATGACAGTCCCGCTGTAATCGAGTAGAGGGTCGCCGTTAGAATACTACCGGGTGTTGATCAGCTCAACTGACTGTGGACTTTGTTCTGGTGTTGGACACGAAGCCCATTTATCGGTGTTGATGGAAAGCTGAATAAGAGCCGAAGATGAACCCACTTCTCTCGTTGCGGTGTTTACGAGAAGCAGTTACTGCTCATGTGAAAAGGAAAAACCAGCACCACTAGTCTCCATAGTATGGACAATAGGAAGGCTGTAATGGGGCCAATTTGGAGTCAGATTTGGGGGAAAGACAGGAGATGGTGAGAGAGATCGTAAGCGCTAAGCCGAAATGGGAATTCGGAAGTGTGAAATAATATGATGGCAAGTCTGATATGTCACCCGGAAATCGCTGCGCCAGGAACGCCTGTTTTCTCCTTCCCTTCTCGACAACGCCAGCGACAGCGAGCACAGCGGGCTCACCGCCGTCCACAGTGACAACCACCACCTTAGAACAGTGACAACGCCCTCAGAATCGCCGCCAGCTATCGTGCTGAGCGGGTCCGGCCGTTACGCAGCAGCAGCGCCTTGTCTTTGACCTGCCACCATGTCGACCCGCAAAACACCAGTCCCCCTGCTGCTCGACTCGTTCCCAGTGCCGCCGTCCCATATCCCCCTCACGCCGACAGCAGCGAGCCCAAACCCACCGCCGTCACGCCCGCCGTCGGTTCCCCTGCCCCCAGTCCCGGGCCCTTCCAGGATCTCAGAGGCCGATACCCTTCAGCTGCTCCTGTTGTCGTCGAGATCTCGTCGCTCCTCCAAGTACTCGCTCGCAGGGTCCGACACCAATCGTGACTCGGTCATCAGCACGTCCAGCAACGGCCATGGTGCACCGCCGTCATCCCCTCTCCCGCCGGCCGCGACGCGTCCAGGCACTAGGGGCTCACTTGCATCGAGTCCGCACCGCCCATCGATTGCATTCTCGATTGATGAAGAGGAGGAACCAGGTCAGAGACCTCTGATCCTGAGGGACGTTGTTTCCCCCATGCTGCCTCTGTCGGACGACGACGGCGACTCGACCACGCTCAGTCCACGGCGCAGACGGGGTCGACACCAGGCCAACGAGTCGATTTCGTCGATTGATATGCGGGATATCATGGGAGCGGCGAGCGGCGTAGAAGACGAAGAAGAGGACGATCCCGAACCTTTCGTCCTTCCGCTGTCAAAGGCTATAGGATCAGAGAAGCCCACGTCGCGGGGACCAGCTGGCAGCAGCGACAGCTCAGTGGTGCCACCTACATCAGCATCCCATGCACGCAAGTCTAGTCTAGCCTACCTCAACTTTGAACACCCAACCGACTCTATTTCAAACCGTCCATCTTCTGTTGACATGTCAGATTCACAATCTACTTCCGACTCCTATAACGACCTAGCTTCAGCATCAACGACTACCCTGCGTTCAAGTTCAATGGCAAACATCCGCGCTTCTTCGTCCTCCCAAAGCGACATACCCATTTCCCCTACGCCCAGATCCAAAAAACCCTATACCCTCAACTCTTCAATTCGAAGCATCCAGTCGGCGTCGACCGATGATGCTCGTTCTGCCAGCCCCGACATCGATACCATTATCCAATCCACTCCCAAACCAATCCGGCTGTCGAATGCCCGAAGTTTCAGCATGAGCTCGAACGGCAAGAGAAGTCGGGTCAGCAGCCTTCGCAGTGTCAGAAGCGAGAAGAGCATCAAGGCTGATACAGACGAATTTGGCGTCCTCGCGACTCCCATGCGACTCTCGAAGAGTACGATCGGGAAAAAATCTCATCCAGATGACTCGCTCGACTATATCGTGCGAGGAGAGTGGGACCACCATGTGGAAGTGGACGAAGCGAAGCTGCGGGCATTGGAAAAGGAGTCGGATGGAGATGACAGTGATTCAAGCCTTGACCTGCATACCCCCTTACCGTAAGTGGTCGACTCTGTCCATCACATCTCTTTTCCTGAACTTTGCCTCTTTAGACACTTGATGGTTCGGCATGGATTGCTGTCCTCCAATTCAAAGTTGCTGCAGGGGGACTCGAGGGCTACCACTCCTCATTGTGGTGGTGACGGTCGCCCAATGAGCTCCATGTCGACTGGTGGGTGTTTAGTAATGTGTGCCGAGTATGTGTATTGACGAGTGCCTGTTGCAGCAACCAAATCTGGGGTGATGAAGGACGAGCGCGATACCCCTATGCGAAGGGTTCGTCATCGAGATGGCAGACTGTTGAGGGGAGGTGTAGGTTTGACTACGGGCCTTGGTTGGAGTGACAGGTCAGTCCTATTTAAAACGGTTATAGTCCGGTGCTGATATATAAATGCTAGTGAGGATGAGGACGCACCATCGCCGCTTACGAGGCGTTTATCGACGCTCAATCTATCTCGGCGCTCCTCCGCATCATCTTTCTTTTCGACTTCATCACGCCCCCATCCACTGTCAAGATCGTACAGCAGTGGCACACTGTATGATGATGCAGGGTTTGGGTTCGGATTTGATGGTCCCCCTATGGAAGATGATGAGGAGGTTATGAAGGATACCTCCGATTGGGCGCTTCGCCACCGCAAGCCATCGAATCCTCCCACTGCATGGCAGAGGAGAAGTGGTGCCAGTGCATCAACGCGCAATAGTGTCGCCAGCTCGGGTGGTCGACATAGTATTGCCAGTTCTGGCGGCCGACTGAGCATCGCCAGCAATGGGTCGACCTTTTCGTTGGAAGTAACGAGTCCAGAGGATGACTCTGGGCGGTCTCCTCTTCGCAGGTCGTTTACACGCGAGTCTATCTCGTCTGCCGAGTCGACGTTTAACCGACGGTCAGGGGATTCGCAAATCAACACCCCTTCGACGGCGTCCACCATGAGCATCCCATTACCAGTGACTCCACAGCAAGATCCCCATGTTCCTTCCCACGTTCTTTCTTCCAAGAAGCCGTATCTCGACAAGGATAAATCCCTCCCTCCCCTTCCTGGGGTGCTCAAGAAGACAACGTCCAGATCGGCCCTCTCAACACCACCTAGCAAGATGGCTATACCACGCGCACGCACGTTTTCATCGACATCGTCTTCTGTTTCCACATCCCCCGCTGTAACACAATCTACGCCCGCTCCTGTTCGACCTCTTCAACTCCCTCGGCAAATTCGCGCATCCACTCGTGGCGGCGACCGCCCCGCTGTTCCTGTTCCCCAACTTTCCTCTTCTACTTCTTCGATTCGACCCCCGTCGAATATCGACTCTGGACTACCCTCTCCCAGTAAGCCGAGGCCTCGCACTGGCACTGGGATGGTCTACAAGACCTCGACCTCTCGGGTTCGTGCGCCCATGTCTTTACAGTCTAATTCATCCATCGGACGGCCTGGAGGGATTCCACGTCCTTAATGTTATTTCCCCTTGTATATACCCCTCATTCGTTAGTGTACCGTGTAGGATCTCGTCATTCGTTATTCGTCGATTTGAATTACTTAGATTTAGCTAGTAGTGTAAATGTGACTATTGACCCCGATCTGATGACATCGGCAAACTCCGTGCGGCTTCGCGGCGCAAAAGATACACAGAAAACGACTGCGCGACGTTTCAGCGACCACTCGACTTTCCGCCACCACCACCCGTCCAAATGGTCAGTATCGTCGTTATTTCTGCTGATCCAGCCCTCGCGACGTCGAATACCGTGTCGATGCTGTCGATTTCGCGCTGGATGCCCAAATTGCTGTTCGGATGACTGACCCCGAAATTTCGTCGATTAGGCCTCCCAGGAACTCGCCTCCACCTACGCCGCCCTCATCCTTGCCGACGATGGCATTGAGATCACCGTACGTTTCTCGTTCGACCGTAAAAGCACGTCCGATCTCATAGAAAATATATTCTAGTCCGACAAAATCGTCGCCTTGACCTCGGCCGCCAACGTCGAACTCGAGCCCATCTGGGCATCTCTCCTCGCAAAAGCTCTCGAGGGCAAAAATGTGAAAGAACTCCTTTCAAACGTCGGCTCTGGTGGTGGAGCACCCGCTCCTGGTGCTGCTGCTGCTGCCGGTGGTGCTGCCGCTGCCGCTGAGGAGGCACCCAAGGAGGAGAAGAAGGAGGAGGAGAAGGAGGAGTCAGACGACGACATGGTATGTTCTGATTGTATTTCGTTTCATGACTGGAGTCTTATCGTATTCCATAGGGCTTCGGTCTCTTCGATTAAACGTCTCCATCAAACTCTTCCGTTTTCATTGTTTCTCTCTCGTTTTGCATGCACTGTACCACTACATAGTGTAATAAAACACTCAAAAAACTGGCAAAAACCACAGATCAGCCGTGTGTACCCTGTTGGATTGGTAAATTTTTATTCTTGGTGCTGGTGAGCTTTTGCTATGACGTTGTCGTGCTGTTGATCATGTTACAGATTTCCAAGAGATGTGGATTGGCGCCCGTGACGAGCCTTGTTCATCTCGTCCTCGGCCATCTGCTATTTTCGTCGCGCTTGAATCTGTTTCATTCCGTCAGAGTATCACTATCATGTCACCGCATCTCAGTCGCCTCCGACCGCCATATATATACCCCCAATCTTTCGCACTTTCTGGCACCAATTCCAATGCCTCACCGAGTTGACGATCGTTCTCTTGCAGTCTCGTTCCAGGGCTTCTGGGCATTCGAGGGAGGGGACAACGAGTTTGAAGGAACTACGTCTCGCCCACAACGACCTGGCGCTCGTGCTATATTCCAGTTTCAGGGTGTGTTTGCGCTGCCTTGGACCTTGTCATTGTACTCAGCATTTTCTAGGAACGTCTGTGCAAATATATGGAACAATTGGTCGAGGAAGACGTATTCCTGGGCTGTCTTTTGTTATCGATAACGGGCCTGTCACGTTTCAACGCTATGCGCCCACTCAGGAAGTCCAATATGCCCAACTGTTCTATGAATCTCCGATCCTTGCGAACGAAACACATACCCTGGTTATTTCCAGCGAAGATGAAAGCAATGGGATCTGGCTTGATTACTTCGATATCGAAGGCACGCCAGTGATGGTCTGTATCTCTCTTGCGTTCCTATTCTCCGCTCTGAACGATTGCTCAGCCCGCACCCGTTTCGAGTGCTGAAACCAATCCCAGTGTCACTGTCTCTGCAAACACGTTTGCGAGCTCGGTGCCCGGGCCAACTCAGACGGTGACATCTGATGGAGAAACGTCGTCTTCAAGTGACGTTGGCTGGATATTGGCTGGACTTTTTGGCGGTATCGCCCTGCTTCTCCTCGCCCTGGCCATCATATGGTATGTGAAGAGAAGGACTGGCGCTCCTGATGGTACCTCGACTTCCTCCTCTTCGCGTACTTCAAGACGCACTCGTGCGGTCCTTCCGGTTTACATGGGTAAGATATCATCATGACTACCAGCTCGAGATATATAATGATATCTGATTCTAGGTTCCCGCAGTGTTCGGCAAGATGGTTCGGTGTCGTCTACACCCTCCTCCTGGTTCCATCGAATCGAGAACTGGCGCTCGAACATCCGGAATCCATCCCATCGCCGTGAATTCGCCTCTCTTAATCATTGATTATGGGCGCGGATGAGTCTTGACTGCTTCTACTCCCATTCGACTTCCACAACCCCACTATATATCCTGATTGATCATTTTTGCTACTTGATGCCATCGCCTTTCCTCCATCGACCAAGTACCGCCCCTCTGCTCCCGCGCTGTAGTTGGAGAATAACAGAGTCTCCGCCTCACCTGCTGCTTCTTCGACACATCTGTCACTTTGTCAACAGCCCTTCCAGCCCGACTACTTGATTCTTTCCATCAGTGTTCTCTCATGCCAATCCGTTTTCGGTAGAATGCGCTAGACCCTCCTCGGCGCCCATAGTTTCTTCCTCCTACTCCCATATCTTCGTTCAGCTAACCTGTCCACTCGTTTTAGCCCTACGGTGGCCTGTATCTGATCCTTTCCTTTCCGTATCGTCTTTCCTCGATGGAAGTAACGACACTCGACGATCGACATCCGGCACTCGTTTATAGCTCTGGATGGAGCCGCTCTGGTGACCCAGAGGAATACCGGGAGACCACCAGCTGGACCAGAACAGTGGGCGCCACGGTCACCGTTCAGTTTACAGGTATGGATAACGCCGCCCACCCAACTCTCACCCATCTAACTCTCCTCTGTAGGTTCCCGAATCGTGGTTTTTGGTACCCTCTCGGAAGGGGAACTGCCTAGTTCCACTTACAGAGTCGACAATGGGCCCATCTCTGTTTTCACGCCAAACCGGATGTTCACGATGCGTTATCGTTCGCAATTTTACGATTCTGGGGCGCTCGCACCTGGAACACATACGCTCGTTATCACCAACCAGACGGAGGACCCAGATGACTTTTTGTATCTGGATTACTTGGAGGTTTACAGGGATACCTCTCAACCCGAAACGCCAGCACCCTCGCCTCCTGCACCACCACCTCCCCCGCCTTCGCCTTCAACAACCTCTACCCCAAGACTGGCGCCGACGTCGATCTCTACACGTCCACCTCCGAATCAAAGTACCCCAGATGCTGCAGAGACAGAGTCCTCGGCGATCGAATCGGTGACAACCCGTAGACAGCCCAATGGGTCTTCGTCCACATTAGTGACAGATTCTTTCCTGGATGGGGTCTCGTCATCGTTGGGAACCTCAGACACCCATTCGTCACTTCCTACCGCTGATCCTCCCATCACGCCCGTAGGCGATATCTCTGATGCAACCGGTTCCACTGACGTCGCTCAAAGTTCCAATCCCTCGCAAGGAATCTCACTTGGAGTGCTGATTGGCTCCATTGCTGGTGTTATCGGGTTGACGGTGTTCATCATCGTGATCGTATTGTTGCTTCGCCGGAGAAAGAAAAGAGCGCGGCGGCAACGCAGCTCAGGAGAAGGTGAATAGACTGGCCGTTGTTTTACTTTTTCTGATCGGATTTCCAGTGCTTTCAGTGGATAATCCATCCTCGACTTCGACCTCGAACCTCGTTCGGCAATCGTCGCAGGCGGGACAAGGGGGTCGGATCTCACCGTTTGAAGCGACTATGTCGAGTTTTCTGCGGGGCTCGTCGAACGAGCCAAAGGGCGTGCCGGCATTGGTCGTTGACGAGGAGAAAGGAAGTCCAGGGACTGAAACTATTTCTCGATCCCAGGATTCACCTCCGCCCTATCAGTCCCACTTATCCAGGGGCACTTGACGGGGGTGGTTGTCTCTGGGATAGATCATTCTGTGTTCTTAGACTTTTGTTTACCCGCCTTGATAGCTGCTGGTAGATGCCGAACGAATTTCGTACACCCTTTTCTCGCTATCGCAACTTGATCGAGTTCAACGCATGAAGTATAGGTCAGCCAGGTGCTTTCACCCCTGATGATCTCCTATCCGATCCCCGCCCCGGAGGATTGGAGGACCTGTTAATAAACCATGCAAACAATCCGGGCGCCCTCTGGACTAGGAGGAACGAGTTGATTCGCATGTGTGTCCGACTCGGACCTGGTGCTTGAACTCGCCCTGGACTTCTCGTCGGCAGTTGCTGGACCAATATTTCGTATATAGTCGCATAAAATACAAATTCTCAGCCTCTCAATTTGAAGAGTTGCGTTGCAAGTGGAACACCATTCGCCTTACTCCGATCACGCAGAGCCATCTTCCCCTGCCGTGTCCTCCATGTCGACAACCGTTCCAGGTTCGTAGTAGTTCAATAACTTGGCGAGCTCCTGTAGGAAGCCTCAGTCATCAAAGCGCAAAGATGGGGAACATTTGATTCTAACCTTCGCTGTACGAATATGTTGCGTCTTGTCGTCCATGAGTTTCTCTGCTTCGTCAGATGCCGAGTAATCGTCGACGCCGTGTTCTTCGCGGTTGCCCTGAGACGTCAAGACTAGCTTTCGTCCAGGCAAACAAATCTTGTTGAGAAGATTGATGACGAATGTCTGGCAGTTGTTCTTCCAGAGGTCGTAAGGCTGTGGCATCATCTCGATGGATTCTTTGGCTAAGGATTGAAAACCCATCGTCAGACTCCGCCAGCTTGAATGTCCAATGAGCTACTCACCAGCTTCATAAATTGCAGCGTCATTGAAAGCTGTGATACCATCGATCTCGTAGAATTGCCAGTTCTGCTTCCTCAGTTCGTCAAGGTTCTTCGCCTCTCCATTCTCGTAACCAACGGCGTTGCCCGTTTTGATGACGAGCTCATGATAGTACCCTCCAACCACGACAGCCCAATGCTCAGTGGGACTGGGAAGGGAGGGCTTACTACCAAATAGACCCATGAGATACTTGAATGGAGTGCCCTTGGGGAAGATGCCTCTCAGAGCCTGGAGGCGGAGAGTACCAATCAGAACGGGTCGGTGTTCCGCGCAATTCTTATCGACTGGGCCCTCTGGGATAACAGATGGCTTGGGCTCATATGTCGCTGCGTTGCTGGTGTTGCAATGGCTCGTCAACATTTCCAGTCGATAGAATGCGGCTGCAAATAAACTTACTTATTCGAGGAAGAAGACCGGAGCGAACCGAACGTCATCTTGGAACTGGTGTAGTTGCGAGAGCTAGGCTGGGGATATTGGTTCGAGTTCGACCGCTGTTATATATGTCTTTCCTGCCCTCACATACAAAAGCCGATGCGCTAGTTTCGTACTTGTTCTTATCTTTCCGAACCTGCATAAGCAGACAGACGTCTTGGTCGCGTCAAGGCACTTCTCAACAATCACAGAACGGCAAACATGGTAATGGATGTCTCCTCGATGTCGCCCTGACCATTTAATTGCCCCTTTCTATCCTAAAGTAGTCTCCGGAACCACCACCTCTCCGGATTCATATTTCACACAAAACATAAACTCCCTTGATGTCGTAAAGCAGGCACCAAGGTAGGAGCCTGTGGGTTTAGCGGTGGTGTCAATTCCAATGTCAAGTGATCATGGTCCATCATGTTCTTTTACGTTGGTGGACAAGCGGACGGACGTCTCGCTCGCGTCAAAGTATTTCTCAACAATCACAGTACGGCACACGTGCACAATACTCAACACAAAGACGTCTCCGGAACCAGCACGCCTCCGGATCCCCATTGCAAAATAGAAGGCTTGACCAATCCGAGTAGTACTACATTTTACTTGAAACCTGCCCACCAGAGATACCTGGGCTCTTTTCTCAAAAGGCTGCAGATTCTGTACGTCTCAGAAACCGACCAGTCCACCAGGCCTGAGCCTTGGAGGGGCTGGGGCGTTCACATATCCGGCGATCAATCATTACACATTGGTGGATAAGCGGACAGACGTCTTGCTCGCGTCAGGCACTTCTGATCGTGAACAATCACAACAAGACATGCTCAATGAGGGTCTCTTGTTTTCTTGGTGTCGTGAAGCGGGAATTTGGGCCCTGGCTGTCGGGGTTGGTGTCGATTTTCTTATCAAGTAGATTCGACTCTACTTCGGTTGACTCTCTTGTCCCATCATGACGGAACCCAACACTGGTATTATTCCTCCCCCACCTAACGAGTACGTCGTGGTTTGCTACTTCACCGTGACAGTGATAAGACTTACGGTCCAGGTCTCGTATCTTTGCATTGCTCATTGGAATCAATGAGTACAAGTATTCGCCGACCGGCATCAAGAAACAGTTGTTAAAGCTCAATCCGTTCAAGACACCGCTGAAGGATTTAAATGGATGTGTAGCAGACGCCGAAGCGATGAAAGAGTATTTGGTGAACAACCTGGGAGCCTCTTCAACCCGTATCCAGACTCTCTTCAATGACCAGGCCACGCGTGAAAATATCAAAAGACATATCCAACAGCTGGCTCACACGGACGAGATTCGGAAAGGCGACCCCATCCTGATCTTCTTCGCGGGACACGGTAGCCTCACCAAACCTCCATCTGGATGGGATGATTCTCGCCAAGAAATTTCGATAATTTTGCCCCACGACTTCAACCCTGGGAGTAGCAGCGACTCGGACAGACTAGAACAAGGTTTACCGCAGTTCGTTCTGGACACATTGTTTGTCAATCTTGCTCGAGCTAAAGGAAACAACATCGTAAGATTTACAAAAGATTTATCCTTTCTTCTTTTCGTCCATCTGACTTGTATACTTCCTTTTCCAGACTGTAATCTTCGACTGCTGTCATTCAGGCTCTGGTTTGCGAGAAGGTCCAGATGAGGACGACGAAAACGCACCCATGGAAAGAGGGGTCATGCTTGACCCAAGTGATGGTTACAAGATGACCGAGGGGCAGGACGAAGACGTCGCTGTCCAAGGTGCCGTTGAGAAAGCCGCCTCGAACGAGGGCAGTCTCAATGGATCCTACGTACGCCTCTCGGCATGTTGGTCCACCGAAACTGCTAGGGAATCCAACAAATCGGGTCACTTTACCAGCGCGCTACTCAAACGCCTCAGGCTCGACGACGGACCCAAGCTCACTTACGCACAACTTATTCGAGGACTTGGTCCTCTTGAGGGGTAAGCTCCAGTTAATGAGCGATAGATCTACGTATCTCATGTGTTGGGACAGGCAACGACCACAGTGTGAGGGCGCCAACAGCTCCTATATTGTCTTCCAAGGCCGTCCTCAAACGCTGCTCCCTCTGTCTTATCTCGTCACCTCCTCTGGACCCTTTGTCAGAGTCAGCGCTGGCGAGGCGGATGGCGTAACGAAAGGTGACCGATTCGACATATTCGCAGATGGCATGCCTATAGAGACCGCCATTGTTTCCGACTCCCCTACCGCCTTCACATCGGACCTGGACATCGATGCAGACAAGTTCAACGAATTGACAGCATCAGCGCAATCGGTTTGTGCAGTACAGTCACGTATCGCTTCGAAGCCGAAATTCCGCGTCTACCTGGCCACATCGGATCCAAATTCCGGAATTTGCTCCCAACTTGAGCAACAGGTGGCTCGTCTTGCAGCCGCTGACGACATGAGGTCCATTGTGTCTGTTCTTCATGGCGAGCCTGCGGACATGATCATTCGCATCGATGTGGGAGAGGACGGTCGACACCACGCTACCTTCGAGCTTCATCATGCTCTTCTCCCCCAACCCATTCACCTGCACTCACCAGCACCGGCAACCCACCAAGCCGTCTACCGCGTCATGACAGCAGCAGCAGACTTTTACTGGCATCTCGATCGCACGAGCGGTAACAAGGGCAAGATTGCGAATTCAATCCAGGTCGACCTTCACAGGTTGAAGCCCATGGCACCAGGCACCAACATGAAAACGGTCAAGGGCACAAAATTGATTCCGGGCGAGGCCATAGATTATGACGGTTCTGAAGAATTTGGGTTGACCGTATCATGTCGCTCGGGTTTATCGCTTCATGTTGCGGCCTTTTTCTTCAACCTCAGCACTCTCAGCATCGGTATGTCTGTTCTCTTTCATTTTCGATTTATTTCTGAACGTTTTTTCCTCTTCATAGAGCCTCTCTTTCTCCCGCCGATCGCCCTAAATCAAGATGTGGAACCGACTCTGAACAAGAAAGAGAAATCCCTTCCGATTGGATACCAATCCTCAGGCTGGCCCCCATTGACGTTCTCCTTCCCGGAATCCGTTTCAGTTGGCGACACTGTGAACGTTGGTTTCATCAAGGTCTTTCTCTGCCATGATTACGTCGAGTACGAACGAATCATCCAGGGCTCGCCTTTCAAGGACCTCTCCGCCTTCGATCACCTCTCGAATGTGACGGACGCCCTCGATTTCGGCAAGGGGCTAGATACCTCTCCCGATGGTGAGCCGCTGTCAGGAGGCCGACCTAGAGGATCGCTTTTGAGCAAACTCTTCAATGTTTTTTCTTCGAGCACCTTCTCCTACTTTCGCAACGGGAGCAGCGCATACGACTGGGATACCGTGACCCGCCTTGTGACCCTTCGTAGAACGTAAATCTGTTATTCATATACATTTCTGGTACCTAACATGATCGCGTGCGAGAACTCCAGTTTGACCAGATGGGGGCCTAATTGGGCAAAGTCCCCTAGCGATCATTCATAGCCGCTGGCAACCTCTCCCTGACCCCTGAGCCTGTGGTATGGGGCCATGAGCTGGAGGTTGAGTATGAGCAAAGCATGAAAGTCGAACTAGGGAGAGTCCAATCTCGAGGTTGCTGAGACTAGTTAATGTCACAGTTCTTCGCTGCAAAGGCGGTAACATTGACAAACGCGCGAATCTTTCGGGGCCGCCATCAAAAGCGCTTGATCCCTGATTATGACCTTGATCGCAGGTCGCGCTGGCTCTCGATTCAACGCCACCACCACCCAGCGAACGCTTTGGACATCCGACTCGACGAACTCTGGGCGGACTGGCAAATCGAAACCACGGTCAACTCGGAATTCACTCTCAGGTAACTGTGTGCCTTCATTGGCCCATCGGGACTATGCCAAATATGTATCTCAAACTCCCGTCGCGCCCAATTCGCCCAGCAAAACGCCTATCGGTGGCTTGATGACTCGGGAAGTGAATGCGATAATGAATAGAGAAACAGCCCTCACTTACGCATAGAAACGAGGGGCAAACTGCAACCCAGCGCCTATAACGGGCTACACGCTACCATGGAACCCAGATATTACCCAGGCTCGTGACATGGGAGCTTCTAATGGAACACTCGTAACGTTGAAACCTCAGCGCTTCGTCCCACCATCCTATTGGCTGCCTTACTTTTCGGGACAACGGGAGTACTCTTACTCGTCAGTTCGATTGTTCTCTGCTCGTAGTCTCTGGCTTAAAATACGGTAGCGCACCGATATCAAGATGGACGAGGCCATGTACACCGCCATGCAATCACAGGTCGATCCGGCTGAGGCGAATCTTAGCCTAACGAGTGCTAGGAGGTTGATGAACACCACTCTTAGCAGATTTACGACGTCGGATGGTGTATTTCTCACCTTCGGGGTAACTGGGTTGGTCACAGGGGTGATCACTGGGTGTTGTTGGTACAAGTTAAAAGGCCCATGGCTGTGGCTGCACTGCTGCGCCTAGCCTCGGTTTCTCCCTGTTTCCTTCTTTCAGTCACTCGTTTTTTTTGGGCATCTTATTCAATTGGCTGCTGGCAGCATGTCTCATTTGCTTTTCGACGACCGACACCCCGCGGTTCAGTATTCGTCGCAATGGGTGCAGGGTGGCATTCCTCCAGAATTCAGATCGACGACTAGAGGGACCAACGTGGATGGACAGACTGCTGTCTTCACTTTTACAGGTAAGTCCCTGTTTCTGGCGAGTTTAGACGTTTACTCAGGAGATACAGGTACCCGAGTATCTGTCCATGGAACCATCCCTCGTCGAAACACAAGCGCTACAGGAGGCCCGCTCTCGAGCTATGTCATCGATGGAGGCCCCCCAATTCTGTTTGAAGCGGACACGATGGACAGAGTCCAGTACAACCAGCGCTTTTTTAATTCCCCGGTCCTTCCAAACACGACTCACGAACTTACGATCACCAAAGTCGGAACGGACGGAGAGCTTTGGCTAGACTATTTCCTCGTCGAGCTTGCGGACGATTTGCAACCGCAAGTTGTCACGGTCGGGAACCGACAGACAACCACTGTAACACAGACAATAACTGGTTCAGCAGCAAACCCAACAGGCGCTCAAGCTGGGCAGGGAGGACAGATACAGGGAGAAAATGCTGGTACAGGAACCAACACCGCTGCCATCGTTGGCGGCGTCCTTGGTGGACTGGCTGGACTAGCTCTCGTTGCGATAGGGTTATTCCTGTTTCTGAGGCGGACACGGAAGCGCCAGCGACCACCCTCGGCCATGCTTTTTAACGGTGCTTGTAAGTTGTCGCTCAAAGTCTTGGAAAGGTATCGAGATTGATTTGTTTTTTAGACCTGCCCAGTCGACCTGTCTCTATACGAAGTATCCCTATTACGCCTTATAATGCCTACCCGACGAGAGACTCGAGACAGCCGTACCCGTTCTAACAGCCCTGCGATGATGGAAGGCGACGCTCTCACCATTTCGTTTTTTCTGAGCGCAGCGCGCACATGCATTTAATGCATTTTAAAGATTGCCTGTATCTATACCCGTCTGTATCATTACCTTTAGATTATACTTAAGAATGCGATGAAATTACTAGGTGCGCGACGCGTGAATAAGTATGCGGGGATGGGCCAAGGGGTCTCCATGGGGATGCAGCGGAATCAATTGGGTCCAGGTCTCCTCATTCCAAAAATCTTCCGGGCATTCCAACTTGACTTTCCCTCTCTTCCCTATATTCCCAACGTGTCGTTCTTTTGACTTCATCCTTTCCCTTTCTCTTTTCTATTTTTATTTCCGTGTTTTTTTACAGATGGGTGTTTTGATTTATGACGATCGTGATGCAGCCATCACGTACACTGGAACTTGGGGTCAGGCGGGCAGCGATCGCGAGTTTAACTCTACCACGACATGGACAGTCGACGATGGTGCTACAGCGACCATAAACTTTGTCGGTGCGCACTTTGCTTCTGGCTGCTATCTTTCCTTGTTAAAGACGACCTACAGGAACTGGGATCTCGGTCTATGGAACCATTGCTGGTGGCATTGCCAGAAGATCTCCCAGGTCTTCATATGCCATTGACGACGAGGACGAAGTCATCTTCGAAGGAGACCCGGGACTCACCGTCCAGTACAACCAGCTCTTCTACCAGTCCCCAACATTATCCGAAGGCGAGCACACCTTGACTATCACCAACCTCGCCACAGATGGTCAACTGTTCCTGGATGTCCTCATGGTTGAACCTCTCGAGAGGCCGCTGGTCACGACAGTAACGACGACAGCTACAGCGACTGCCTCCGCTGCTACTCAGCCTGTACAAACGGTCACTGTGACTGCGTCTGCTCCGGGGTCCCTTGCGTCTGGTACCGCGGAGGATGCGCAGACATCGGCTGTGGGAGCACAGTCTGGAGGCGCCAATACTGGTGCCATTGCTGGTGGTGTCATTGGCGCTATCCTATTCCTCCTGCTTCTCGGTGCAGGCTTTGCATTCTGGAAGCGGAGGAAGAATCGAAAGGATGTCGACGTTTCAGACAACTGTATGTTTCATTCCAGCTTTACCTCTTCCTGGTTTATTGACCAAGAATTGTTTGCTTCAGTCTGGATAGCCCCGCCGCCTCCTGCTGGAAAGATCGACCCATTCCCCCCGCCAAAACCTCAGTCCCCACCAATGTCCCAGACTTCGTTTGGAGGTTACCAATCGCAACCTTACAACCAACCAGCATACCCTTCGAACCCGGCTGTCGCTCCATACCCTACACCTAGCCAGACCGCTTTCAACGCTTCGACTGCACCTCCGAGCGAGCTTGCCTATTACAGTGGAACCGCCGATGACTACAACACCCAGGACTACAACGCCCCCAGCCAGTACCCGCAGAACTACAATTCTGGACCTTCACAGTGGTCTGGCAATAATGCGACGCCAGGTCCCAATGGGCGAGTTCGAATCAATCTGAATGATTGAGTGCCTACAACCAAAGTTATTCTTCCTATTGTTTCTTCTTTGAAATACCCCCATGCAGCCGGCTTGTGTGTACACCCCAGCAGCGCTGGGTATTGTTGCTCTTCCTATCGTCTTATTGAAACGACACGTTGGGTTTTGTATTTGTATTCAAACCGTAAACGTAATGGATTGCTTTGCGCTGGTTGCTTTGTCGCTTTTTCGGATGGACGTTGGAATTTGAGAGTCCTATCGACTGCGTATCGTCAGGTTTACTGGAGGTCAAGTGGAGGTCTCGCGCCTGGATTTGAATCTAATAGCAGAGGCGCTCATTCCAACTGAGCGTCTATCTAAAAGTATGTACATTCGCCGAAGTGGAGCTTACTCGTGGCCGTACTGCTCTATCAGTCCACCGGGCAGGGCTCAAGAACTGGAGCGACTCCCGATGATCCGGGATCACCAAAACGCCTGAGATAGCGGAATCGAAGCTGCCAGACTGCCTTGACCTCGAACCATTATCATCAAAATGGCTGCTGTCCATGGTGGACAGCATCCTGTAGCGCCTCCTCTATATCCTTCACCACAGTATCGAACAGAATCTCCTAGGCGTTCATGGATGACTACAGGGACCCCTGCCATGGCCCAGCAACCCCGGTGGACAATCGACGATGATAGGCGGCCACGCTCAACCTCTGGTGCTGCAGTCGTTCAGCAGGAACGAGACCCTGCTCATACCTCACGATATATGCGATATACCCACCCTAACCTAGAACAGCCCCATGCCGACAGAACCCATTCGACAGGACAGAAACCTTCTCAAGTCAGTGATTCTGGCTATGGCGGGTCAATCTTTAGCGATCCGATTTCCTTCAACCGATCCAGGGTGCCACCAGCGGATTACCAGGAAGCGCGCACCCAATCTACACCGTACCCTATAACACAACATGACCGGAGACCCTCGCGGCAGACAGAGCGGGAGTCGTTGGCTGAAACACTTCTAGATTCTGACTATGGGTATCAAGAAGCTAATGATCCCAAATATCATTGGAAGGGAAAGGAAGCGACATACTATAGAGATGACGATGAAGAAACACTCGTCCCTCCACAGCTTTATCCCCCAGCCCCGTCTGAGCTTGTGCCTGTCATGGCCCATCCTCGTCCGGCACCCGACTACCTAGGTCAGCGACCACCCACACCCTCCTCTTCGAACCCATCCATACGCACGTACATCTCGAGATTCAAGCGGTTTGTCGACAAGGTTCGAGAATTGCCGTGGATGGATCCCGAGCGCGTTACGGTCGACTATTATCCAGGTACTGGGAAGCACTCCGCTAGGCACCTCAAGCATCGGCCGTTGTTGGTGTGGAGGAATCCGCAATATTACCCCAGCGGATACCATTCCGAGAGCGATACGGCGAGTCAGAGGACGTCGTCGTCGTCGTATGTGGATGCGACGGCTCTCCCACAGACTGGGAATCGGGCCTCATTGGACTTGAGGGATGAGTTTGACGATGTTCATCCCCCGAGGCGTTCCGTCGCGGCTGACCCTGCCCGTGAGCCCGATGGAGCGCGCACCGCTGTTGCATGGAATTGGGATGCGCAAAGTTCTGCTCCTTCCGTTCCGACTGCCCCTCCGGCAACAGCGCAGTGGAGCACGCTTCGGCACTCTGGTCCCCAGCCGGTGGTCGTTGTAATGGGCGACGGGGGTGTACCGGTCATATATCAGCCTCAGAGGTACTCTGTACCACCTATGGCCGTTTCAGAAGCGACGACTGCTCGAACAGAAGGAGGGGGAGGATATAGGTTTCCAAATGGATACGTACCGTATCACGAGCAGCATGTGGGTCTTCAGTATGGTCAACCCATTCATAGATAACGGAATCACGGTTTATAGACGGAGAAGTAGTGCTATTACAATTGTACGTGTACACTTTACGACCGCTTGGAATATGATTGATTTCCTAGACCAATCGTCGGGGGAGTGAGGTGGATGAATATGAATGGTCAAGGGGTAATTGACCTACCTCGACTAAGCAAATTCCTCGGCTCGGCGAAGTTCGTTTGGAGGGGGCATGCAGCATCGGAAAGTAGATGGACCAGGGCAGAGGCCTACGGCACATTGTCATAAGTAAGTCATGCACTAAACCAAGGAAAAATGAAAGACAAACCAGTCAAGACATAGCTTCCAGGAATAGTGCAGGTATTGGTGAATCGGCAGGTACCAATGTTCCTGTTGCACTTCTTGGTACAGCAGCGAACGTGCGCTGGGTCCCTGGGGCAGAATCCGACGTGGGAGGTACCGCCTCCCGCTGAGCAGTCAGAAGTGGTGATGCAGATGCCTGGTTGACCGTTTGCAGTGCAAGGGTCGTTGATGGCGCCTTGCACTGAGAGGACAAGGGCGAGAGAGACGAAACTTGAGACGAGACTGGATTTCATGGGGATTTGGCGTGTGGAGTACTTGCTGGCCAGCGGGCAGGCGGATGGTGGTGAACAGACGGGGAGGTAAGTATGCAATGGGGTTTTTATATTCCAGTTTATCCAACACCCTCTATATCATGCGAGGGACGTGCAGTTGACCACATGGTGCTGAGAAGTTTCGAGCACTCGGTGCCTGGCTTATACTGGGGACGAGGCAGGTCGAAGGGCTTATTCCAGCCCAGATAGTCCAAAACGACCTCCCATGCACTCCCGTAAATTGCGCTTCTCAAGATTATTATCCTGGAGGGTTTAACCTCAGAGACCTTCTCGAGCCTGTATCTCAGTTTGAATCGTCGAAATGTGGTTCATCAGGAATACAGCGCTGCTCTCCCTCACCACCAAGGCTCCGAGAAGGAAGACGTCCGAATGATACAAATGGTAGCTAAATGGAAGAACCGGTCGTTATGATCATGAATGGCATTAGGCGTCCGGTATGGCAAACATTTGCCTGCAGAAAGTGGTCTCGTACAGATGAGAGTGAAATAGTACTTGTTGGTTTGGAAATTGGAATAAGTAAAATCGTTAGAGGTGCGGCGCTGGATGAAAGGATTTGAGCTTCGACCCTATATGTGAGCAGCACTGATCCACATACAGCTTGATTAATCCAACTCCTCAGCGCGGCGAAGCCAGCTGGGAGGGGGCATGCAGCATCGGAAGCTGGCAGGTCCAGGGCAAAGGCCTAGTACAGCCCATCGGGGTCAGTTCCAGTTCCTCATGCTCACCAGGGAGAATGAGTGTTCATACCGGTCAAAACATAACTTCCCGGAACAGTGCAGGTATTGGTGAAGCGGCAGGTACCGACGTCCCTGTTGCACTTCTTTGTGCAGCAACGGACGTGCGCTGGGTCTCTAGGGCAGAAACCGACATGAGAGGTGCCGCCTCCGGCTGAGCAGTCGGAAGTGGTGATACAGATGCCTGGTTGGCCTTTTGCAGTGCAGGGGTCGTTGATGGCGCCTTGGACTGAGACGGCGAGTGCGAATGTAACGAGGGTGGAGAGGAATGTGGCTTTCATTGTCGATTTAGTTTTGGGCGTCCTTCCTCCTGGAATGATTTAGGGATTTACAGCGAAGATATCGAGGGGATTTTATACGCGGGAGTTCAGTTCTAGCCCCAGGAAATTCACGAAATACCACACAGGTCAGTGGTCACACGCCGTTCGAGATGATTATCCAAATCCTGTGTGTTTTCTGGATGTTTTAACATCATTATTTCGAGATCTTCTCGATGTAAGGATGGCGAGTTGAGAGGTTTAAGAGGGTTTAAGCACGGTGGACTACCCACTTCGGATCTGCGGTGTGAAGAATCGTGATAGTGCCTTGATTTGCGGTGATCCTGAGGCCGAGAGGATAAGGCTGGAGTCGATTCGTCCATAGGCGTCTCCAAGTCCAAGAGCGCTGCTCGAGATGGCTATCATCGACCCTCCGACGATTGTCCTTTGTCTCTAAAATCGGTCAGCTATTTGCAGGATTGAGGAAGTATGGCAGCCCTTTGAACGCTGAGTATTGAATTTGAGCATTGAAGGTGGATAGACTATTGTAAGAGGGATAGGAATGAAGTGTTTGCCGACTAGTCTCCAGCTTAAAAACGACGCTCGTGCGCACGAACGTAGCAGAAAACACAGATAAAGGGAGCAGCGGAATCAATTCAGCGGGTTTCTAGCTTGAGTTGCCAACAACAGCGAGCAACCTAAGGCACCGCTGCAGATCACAGACGTCGAATATCACGGACCATCGTTGAAAGTAGTGGGCAATGGAGAGACCCTTGAGAGTTCTTGAGTGGGAACGATGGGACGAAAAGACCGATTGTGGGAGCCTTTTGCATGTACCTGTGAGTGCATCCCGAACGTGGGCTGGATGAGGTTAGAGGTAGCGCGAATGGTCAGCCAAAATCTGAAGTGACTGCGGTCTGCGTACCTGGAGGGTATATGGGTATGACTTGGGAATAACGCCCTTGAATGGAGCGGGCTCGGCTTGAGGCGATCGTAGGCTTCAGTTCTTTGTTGCAGCGTTTCCTTTGTTATCACCCTGTGGGCAGACGTAAAGGGAGAAAAAGGCAAAGCGGAATCGATCAACTGCCATTGACAGGCCTGGTGATCACAGTTGAATATCACGGACCACGGTTAGAATGGGGAAATTACTCAAAGAGGTTTGAGAGATGAGAACCTCGAAAGAACAAAACTCGAAAGCGATCAGAATTTGGAAGGACTAGTGATACATATATAGTACATACAATGGGAGGAGGCCATCCAAAGGAGGAAACGCACCCGCCTGCTCTATAATACAACATGAAAGGACTGATATGTGTTCATACTTTCTTCAGTATTGTCGAGGCTTTTCGTTGATCCCGTAGTACGCCCTGCTGGGACTTTGTGGTGAGCTTGGAGTACCTGGAAGTTCCTGTCGAGGGATACGAAGGCAACGGGATCAGCGTCTCGGGAGCTCTTTAATGGGAACGAGGACGTACCTCCCAGTAGCCCCGGATATGAGAGTCGTCCGGATACACAGGTGAATGCATCTCGAACGAGAACATTGGAGGCCTGGATGGGCGTAGAGACTATCCGTGTGGAGGCGAGTCATTAGTGGGCTTCCTGTGGAGACTATATTGAAAGAGCGTACAAATGTGCCAGTTCTGCGCTCTTGGATGGATTGAGCTCGTGATTCCGTGGTTCGTATGGACGGTGGTTTTGAACGATGGAAACGTTCGGGGGCTTCGGTGACGGCGTTTCGTAGTTGTCGTCTTTCCATCAATCTTAAGGCGAGGAGGTTTGGGTCAATCCGATGCTCGAACGAAAGCAGAGAGGAAATACTTACGCTGCCAGGAGAGAATTGGAATAGACTGCGGGATACTCGTAAGAGCGACCAGAAGGAAGGAGCTGAAAGCTTACGTTTGGCGAGGAAGGCGTAGGTTGCTATCCATATGACTGGCGATGAAAACAAATCAGCTTGTGTAACCAAACCTGAAACCAAGCGTTCTCACAATTTCCTGGCATTGTTTGAAACTGGGAGAAATGAGCTTGGTGGCGACAAGTCATAGGCAGACACTTACGCAGATGAGGACAACTACAGCTGTTACGCTGGATGGACGTCAGAAATAGCAAAGTGGTTTCGAACAGGGCTCCCACCTGGTGAACAGGCCTGTGCGAATCGTATATGCCACTAGGCGATCCATGAGCTGACCAAACCTAATGTTGTATCACAGTAAGTGAGTAACGTGAGTGACGATTTAATTGGTGAAGTAACTCACTGGCCCAGGCGGTCGTTTCGTTGCACCATAAGGAAGGATAACATCGATGCAGCAATGGCGAGGTCGAGGAAAGCACCAAGGGATAGAAGGGCAGTGACGAGCCAGTTCCAGTTGAGTTGGAAGCTGGTGACGTCTTTCGACGTGATAGCTTTGGTGGCGAGGAATGTGCTTCCGATCGCACGAACAATTGCGAGAACGACGCAGAGGAGGCCTATGAGGTTGTATGGTCTTGGAAGCAGTTTCCACAGCCGCCTAGCGAAGAAACACTGGAGGGGCGTCAGACACAGCCCACGAGGCCACGGGCGATATGCACCTACTTGGACAAGCATTGTAACAAGTCCGCCAATGAGCAGCGCGACCCCGAGGCCAGGGAACGCCAGTACGGTGTCATTTCTGGTGACTGCAACAGTGTAGAGTTCATATGTGATGCCAGCAGTGTGTCCGAGTTCTAGGAACCTAGGATTATGTATCGGAATTGTAGGAAAGAAGCAAGGAGCGGGTCAAAGAACAAACCAGATTACTGTGACGAGATAGCGAAATCCGATCCGGTCGTTTGGAAAGGCGAAATAGTACCGGTAAGCCTGGAGAGAGATGGCGCCAAAGAGGAATATGGCAAAAGAGACGCCAATGACGAGAGCGCCATAAGTATTGTGCACAGTGGGTTCGACCATTGCGCCGTGTGCCCAAGCCAGGGGGAGCAGGAACCAAGGAGTGTCGCCATAGCCAGGAATATAAGAAAGCAGTACAAGGTAACCGTATAGCACCCTGGCTCAGTATGTGGACAGTTCATGTGGAGTGGCTTGTCTGCGACTGTCAATGACAGGACTTGAACTGAATGCCAGAAAACACATGGGTATGCCCGGGATCTGGGGTATACGCACTAGTCTGCCGGCTCGAGTCACGCGACGAACCTCGTACTTAGGGGCGTCGGGCAAGACAGATCGGTTGTTCGCCATGCGAAGTGGCAGCTCATCAAACCTGCGCTCGAGACGGTCACCGGTCAAACCTCGTGTTCATTTGGTCACTAAGCTGGGCGAGCTGTTGCTGCAAGTCGGTAGTTTGTTGCACAAGGGCTGCGAGTTGTTGTTGGAGGGGTGGCAGTGGGACGTCGGCGGCAGGGCCATAATGATTCCATGGATGTAGTTCAAGGCAAATAACTGTATATGTTTAGGAGAAAGAAAGTCGGGCTGAATTCTAATTTTTTGCCAGTGCAAGTCGGACCCAAGTCCGCCGGCGGCAAATTGGCAATGAGTGTCACGCGACGTCATAGCACGTGAATGTCCGGCCAACCAGAGTCAAGGAAATTGTAGGAAATTGACTTTTGGACTTTATCCTCAATGCTCCGCTCACGGGTCGTCCACATAAATTCAAGGCAGCTGCTCAAGCGCTGTCTGTCCTCAACGCCGCGACGAGCAAACGAGCCCTTCACAGCAAAGGGTCTCGAGCGGGCAGAGGACGAGGTCGACGTCTGCATCGTTGGCGGAGGTCCGGCCGGCCTCAGTGCTGCCATTCGACTCAAGCAGCTGGAACGAGAAAAGGGCAATGAAATCCGGGTCGTCGTCCTCGAAAAGGGCTCAGAAATCGGTATCCTTGCCTCGTAGTTCCAGACAGCAACCGGCAACTGACTTGAGTTCTCCCTTGTCAGGTTCACATATCCTTTCCGGTGCAGTCATCGAGCCCCGTGCCCTCAATGAGCTCCTGCCCGAGTGGTCCACGATGGAGGGCCACCCCCTGACACAACCGGCCACCTCCTCCAAGATGTTGTTCATGACCGAAAACCGCGCCTTGCCAATCCCACATCCTCCCCAGATGGGCAACAAGGGGAACTACATCATTTCCCTCTCCCAATTCACTCGTTGGCTTGCCGGAATCGCTGAAAACGAATACGGCGTCGAAATTTACCCCGGTTTCGCTGGCTCCCAACTGCTCTACAGCGAAGAGCCTGATTCGTACGACCATTGGGGGAACAAGGTCCACAGCGTCCGGGGTGTTGTGACCAACGAAGTCGGGTTGACCAAGGACTTCCGCATGAAATCTTCCTTCGAACCTGGAATGGCCTTCCGCTCCAAGGTCACGCTCCTTTCCGAAGGAGCTCACGGCTCTCTGTCCAAGCAGGCCATCAGCAAGTACGACCTGCGAAGGGAGGCTCAGCCGCAGACGTACGGTATCGGCTTGAAGGAAGTCTGGAGGGTTGATCCTTCCAAGCACGAGCCCGGAAAGGTTCGACATATGGTGGGCTGGCCCATGGATTATCAGACCTACGGTGGTGCTTGGGAGTACCATGCCGATGGTGGACTTGTAACTCTCGGTCTCGTCATTGGCCTCGACTACAAGAATCCTTATCTCAGCCCGTACCGAGAGCTCCAACGCATGAAGCACCACCCTTACTGGCGATCCCTTCTTGAAGGAGGCGAGCGACTTGCCTACGGTGCCCGGGTTCTCAACGAAGGTGGTCTGCAATCCATTCCCAAACTCTCCTTCCCCGGTGGAGCCCTCCTCGGTTGCTCAGCAGGTGTCGTCAACATTGCCAAAATCAAGGGAACCCACAACGCCATGAAGACCGGTATGCTGGCTGCCGAATCCGCGTTCGAAGCTGTCCAGCAAGAAGACGCCGATTCCAAGCCCAGCGATATGTCCAGCTACGACAAGGCATTTAACGATTCTTGGGTGTACAAGGATTTGCATGAAGTCCGCAACATGCGACCCGCGTTCAACACTCGGCTCGGTCTATGGGGTGGTATTGCTTGGGGTGGACTCGATTCGCTCATTTTCAAGGGACGAGTTCCATTCACGTTCAAGCACGACAACTCGGGTCATGCCAAGAATGAGGTGAGTCCCCTGTGTTTCTCCATCATAGCTAGGGCTAACCATTCTTAGAACAATACTTCGTCCTTGGACTCGTCGCATACGGAACCCGCTAGCAAGCACAAGCCTATCGACTACCCGCCCTTCCAGCCACCACTGTCCACCGACTTGATGACCAGCGTTGCTCTTACCGGTACCAACCATGCTGAAGACCAACCTGTCCACCTCCGAGTCGTCAAGACCCGCAAATTCGTCGAGGAGCTCGCTGAAAACGAAAATCTCGCTGTCGGCGCTGGTGTCAACGCTGTCAAGAGCGGCGTTGAAGCCGAAGCCTTCTCGGCCGAAGAGGTTGCGGAGGAGCGCGAAACCCGTGTCAACCACGTCAAAGTCAACGTTGGCGAATACGCTGGTTTGTTGGGTCGTGCTTGCCCCGCTGGTGTTTACGAGTATGTGGATGTCGAGGGTGAGAGTGACGAGGGTACTTGGCAGGGTAAGAAGTTGGTGATCAACTCACAGGTCTGCTTTGTTTTTTCTTTGTCCGGAGCGTGTTTTCATCGAGGTTTGGCAGAACTGCATTCATTGCAAGCTCTGCGATATCAAGGTTCCTACCCAGGATATCACATGGACCGTTCCCGAGGGTGGTGGAGGACCCAAGTACAGTATGTGGTTTCTTCATTCCTGACTGGTTCATTCATTGACAGCATCCGCAGGCCTGACATAGACGCTCGAGATCTCGATAGACCATGTAGCATTAGTACCAAACTAATTTTATTGCAATTACCATCGCATACTGGGGGGTTTTACAGAGGCATTTCGTCGTCAAGTTCCATGAAGGGGTATGTAAGTAAAGATTATGGGTGCAAGTCAAGTGCAAGAGTAACGACAGGTAAAAAGGCATGGGTGGTTGAAAATGCATGTTCTTAAATGTAGCAAATATATATATGTCCAGTAGTTCCTGCTGAATAGATGGGTGCGGGTCGTAAGGTAATGGGAGAAGACTCTATTAGGGCAGTACCTGCGAGGCCAGCTGGCGAACGGAATCATGAAACCCAAGATGACACTGTCGATGAAGCGTATTCGAACAACTTGAAGAAACCTGCGATGCATCCGCCTGCGATAATGGGTAAAGACAGATTGTCATCGACAGATCCGAGGTCTATGAATTGATGGTAAGCGTCCTGCTGAATTGCTAAACAAAGGAGGAAACATACCGAGTGCTTCTGCAACACCGGTGACTAGCCCTGCTACGACCGCGATCATTGATAGCCCGAGAAGACCGCCTGCTCCAGCATTTCGGATTCCGCCATCCCACGTCCAAGTAAGGCCTTCCTCTCGCATAGGGGCAATCCATCCCCAGAAACCAAAGGTGATGAGTGCACCTGTGACAGATGCAGCGATGAATCCTGCGACGGATTTCCTTGGTGCCAGCGGAAGGCCGAGAACAGGTGAACGTGCTGGGAGTTTTGCTGTTCGGCGCCCATACAATCGACCGAATGTGGATGCAGTTGTATCGGCCCAAGAGAGGCTAGGGGTAACGTTAGTGCATTAGAGGCATAAGAAGAGGGTCTAGACGCACATGAGGATTGACACGGAGGCCACGTCGAGAGGAAGCGATGACAAGACCGTGTTGACTCCGAGGATGTACCACACGACTCCGTTGACCGAGTCCTATTCGGTTGTGAGCTATGAAGGGCAAGAGAGGCTAGAATTGGTGCACCTTTTCAGATTCTCGCATCAAGAAACCCAAGAGGCTTTCATATAAGCGTGCAAATCGACGGGACCTGAAGCGCAGCAGATCTGCCGGGTAGATGACGCAGAGGGCGGACCACAAGGCGACAATAACGTTCCGTGGGTTGCCTCCACTGAGGTATAGATAAAGCACGAAGAATCCTGTTGGGCACACATTTAGATCAGTGAAGCGACATTAATGATGGATATAACGCACCTATAGACCCGTGGAGCAGTTTACGAGGAATCTCATAGTCGACAGGTTTCTCAACTGGTTTGAGGGCGCCGTTTCCATTCGAGTGGGTATGGCCGTTGGTGCTTGGCTTGGGATTGACTGCGCCGTTTGGCTGAACATGAACGCCGTTGCCGTTGTGCAGGGGCTGCTCGTCTTCGCTGAGCTCATGTGGAGTCTCCATCTCCACGACTTCTAAATGTCCGAGCCCCTCCAACTGGCGCAGGACCTTTCTGGTGATGTCCTGGACACCTTTTGCGCTATCGACGGGGAGTGGCGTCGACGTGAATTTGACAATGGGTGACGGTGAGCGCTTGCTGCTGGGACGAACGGCAGCGGCGGTGGTTGAACGAGTCGCAGGCCTCCGTCTTGCGTCGTGTGCGTCGGCTGTGGCGGTGCCCAATTGCGTGGTCATAAATGGGGTTTGGGGCTGGGTTGCAGACGTCGTCGTCGTGAGCGGTCGTTAAGAGAGTCGAGCTCGTTGTTGGAGACGATGAGGAACGGTGGTCATGCAATGCGACACACAGCGGCGACAGCGGCAGTGCAACACGAAAATCGCCTTTCCAGGATGTCTGTTTACACTTGACGCAGATGCCAAACATTGCTTCCGCGGAACCGTCAACCCTCGGATCTTTGGGCCAAAACCTATTCCATGTCCCCGGACGAGCCAAAGACACCCAGGAGGAAGGAAAAGGCCAAGACTGTTTACGTTTCTCCGTATTTCTCTCCAGTTCTAAAGTCTGGAGAGGCTCACTGGCACCCTGAACCACGTAAATCCCCACCAAAGGAATGCCTTCCTGAACCCCTAACTTGCGAGGAGCGGATGGGCCTGGGTGAACCTCCGGGAGAAGATCCTCTAGCTTTATTCTATCACCGCAAGTTTGAGCGCTTATTTAACGATCTCGAAGGCCTAAAGCCAAAGTTGATACAAGGTGAGTTTACAGTGGCTCGAACTTTCATCTGCTCATTCCTCGAAAGAAACTGTTGCAGACGATCCATGGAAACTGCTTGTCGCGGTGACCCTTTTGAATAAGACGACTGGAAGAGCAGCCATTCCAGTCTTTTGGAAAATCATGGAACGATGGTCTACCCCCTTCCTTCTTTCTCAAGGTGGGCAAGTGCTTCTTGAGGTCTGATTAACCCTCAACGTTTCCAGCCACTGAACAGGATCTGGTCATCATGTTGACGCCTCTGGGTACGCAGCGGATACGAGCGCAACGACTGAAAGAAATGTCTCGCTTGTACCTCTTGGATCGACCTTCAGTGTATGATCCGCGAACCTCGAGAGCCACTCTACCCAGCGTTCCTGGTTCGCCAAAGAAACGGCGGAAATATCCTGACACACCTATCTCCCATCTTCCAGGTGCAGGCGCTTATGCTCTCGATTCGTATCGCATATTCTGTTCTCTGCATGATGACCCGGCGTCTACAGAGTGGAGACAAGTCTTGCCAACCGACAAAGAACTAATACGTTACCTGGTAGGCCCTCCTGTTCGCAATCCCTACCCAAAATCTGAACGTATGTCAAGAAATGGAAATGGGCAGCCACAGAAAGACGACAGTGGTCTCCAGTCGATGGCCCTGGTTCACCCATCACTGTGGCTTATCTGCGAGCCCTGATACAAGAACTCTCGCCACCACCGACACCACCTCCAAGTCCCAGAAAGCGACCAAAGAAATCCGATTCTTCTTAATCGTTGCTGTAATGTACAAGAACACCTGAATAGATGCTTGCTTGAGGTCACGCCGATAAGAGTGAGGGTCGAGTTCGCAGTGTTGGGACGAGTGCATAGAAAAAGAATACATGGACATGGTGGGGAAAGTCATGAGCATACCAGACATGGCGTAATATCGAGTTTACAGTGGTACACTGGTATTTAAACCGTTTATCGGCCAGCTCCTGGGACGTTCCTTCGGTCTCGCCGAGGCCCACGCTCGGGGAGGGCAGAGACGGGAAGGACGACGTTGACAGGGATGCTGTCAAAGTTGAGCGAGTCAAGGAGAGCCTATATTTGGGGGTCAATATCTCAGCCGTTTCGACCAGCCAGAGCCCAACGCACCTTGGTATCGGGGTCAACCTCGAGACCAGTCGTAGAGGTGTCCAAAGCGGAGACTTCGGGGATGTAGTTGTCCTTGCGCTCACGCTCCTCTTCCTGGAGCTTGAAGGAGATACCACGGACGGGGCCCTTTTGAATTCGCTTCATCAAGTGGGTGGTGAAGCCGGAGATCTTGTTGCGCAGACGCTTGGAGGGAACGACAGCCTATGAAATGGACTTTAACCAGAGTTTCATGATAACGCCATGGATCAAACGCACGACTTCATCGATGATTCGCTTGTTGGTGTGGAAATCGAGGGTGAGGCGGGGGTAGCTGCGTTTGGCGGTCAATTTCTCTCTTCTCGTCGTCGTCTGTTCGTTGTGTAGACTCACTATTTCTCGATCAAGACACGAGAAGCCCTTTTGACGGTTTTTGTGCGAACTCGACCCTATAGTACAGCGTTAGATCGTGATTTTTGCAGGGGTTGCGTATAGACGCACCATGATGAAGAATGCGGCTTGGACACTGGACTAGACGACGACGGCGCAGCTTTCACAAACCTCCAGTCCCCGCACACGCGCGTCGGCAATCGCCGCGGTGGCTTGGTTGCGCTGTATAGTTTTGGCCAGCCACCGGTCACGTGAGCTTCCAGATTTTGGGACTTGTCGACGGGCAGACAAGGTTCTGCATCTCGTCGCTGTCGCTGTCGTCGTCGTCGTCCACCAACTTCCTCAAGGTAAATATCGCGTTCTCGTTGCAGTCTGTGTGTCTCTTCGGCGGCAGCTCCAGTCACTCACAATGGCCTTGGTTGTATCCGGCAGCCCGTTTGACTCGCGCTTTCCGTAGCACGACACTCAGACTGGGTTTATTCTCGTCGCTCACGCTCTCTGCCTGCCCCAGACACCACTTTTAAAAACGAACCACAATGGTCCGAATCTCCGTCCTTGTGAGTAGCAGCCGTGATTATGATCTTTATTCAAAACTCATGACTGGACTTAGAACGACTGCCTCAACAACATTGTCAACGCCGAGAGGCGCGGCAAGCGACAGGTCCTCATCCGACCCTCTTCAAAAGTCGTTGTCAAGTTCTTGAGTGTCATGCAGCGCCATGGTGAGTTACATTTCATTGGGCAGTTTCATTTCAATTCTCGGAGTTATAACTACGATTGTCGCAAATCTCCTACGCGCCCTTCGTTTTAATGCTCCGAAAGATTAACTATCCCTGTTAACCAAACAACGTGTTTCCTCGTCTATCCACGGATTCGAGTTCACTTATGGGATTACATCTTTGAACATTCTTTATGGATTTCGTCTAACCCAATCTTTTTTGAATAGGCTACATCGGCGAGTTTGAAATTATCGACGACCACCGCGCCGGCAAGATCGTCGTTCAGTTGAATGGTCGCCTCAACAAGACCGGTGTCATCTCTCCCCGATTCAACGTCCAGGTTACCCAGATCGAGTCTTGGGTCAACTTGCTCCTCCCTGCTCGTGGCTTCGGTATCATCATCCTCGTGCGTATCGTCACTCTTGTTCTGTATTTGCCAAAGCTGACCACAATTCCGTTATCTAGACCACCTCCTCAGGTATCCTTGACCACGAGGAGGCTCGTCGCAAGAACGTTGGAGGCAAGCTCTTGGGATACGTTTACTAATCATGTTGTAAAATCTAGTGTAGCATGACTTTGAATTGATACCGCGATTATCGATCACATCCCTCTCTGCTTCGCTCACTCATGTCGACTGCGGAACGTGATGACTCTTTCACACTCTATGACCTGAGGGTCGAGGTGATATGTCCCCCTGGTGAAAGGATTCTCTGCGGTGCGAAAGAGGGAGATCACTTTACCCTGCAAGGAGAGATGTTGCACCTCCCTCCAGGCCAGGGGTTCTCCATTTATTCTTTGGGTACAGACCCTTGCTGGTGTTTCTTAGATGATGCTCATAACCGTGATATTAGGCGCTGTGCTTCCACTTCTAGCGGCCAAGCAAAGACATACTGCAGCGAACGATTGGATGTCGACGGATGCAGAAATCGCCTGCCCTGATCCCAACTGCAAATCCCGTCTTCGAATAGTTCGGACTGGTCTGAGGACGTTCAAACATTCTGAAGTGACGGCTGTTCCTTTGGATCCTGCTCCCGTGAAGGATGGAGAGAAGTAGGAAGTGGTAAGTCGAGAGGGCTAGTAGTGCGCGCGTTGGGCGTCTAACTTATGAACATGTCTTTCTAGGTTCCATGGCCCATGTTTTCAATATTATCGACGATCGGAATGGGTTTCTGGAGAGCTGGGGCTTTTTGGCGGTCACATTGGTGGTCCGGGAGCTGAAGGCGATTGGTTGTGCTGTAAGACCATTGGACATGTCCATGACTTATGATTAGGCGCCCAGACTTGGAATGCAGATGCTGGGAGGTCTTGGCCCACCAAATCCGTTTTCAGACCATTTTGAATGGGGAAGGGTTAAACGACGCAAGACGTTCAACCACCAACCACACCGTCGTTTATTTCGTGCTTTTGTCTCAGTGAGCGAATTGTATCAATATCCCTGTCTCAAGCAGGCGCAGTGTACTATGCTCTTATCATTCAGATCTACAAGATGTCCAAATGGGAAACTCCAGCTGGCTGACACGTGGAGTCCAACTGGTTTTCACCGTTCACCCATGTCGACGAACCAAACCCGGCACCCCTGTGATACGATAAGCTCTCGGGCCTCCAGGGATTCGGTATACCAGTGCTTTTGAGCTCAGGCCCGTGCAAGTGACGGGCAGCCCTGTTTGATGATGTCGTACACGAACATCGTAAGAAATGCCATGGGACAACGACGGATGGTTGACCTCGGACATGCAGAGCCAGAATGCGTCCGGGAAGAATGTACAGATGACTGGGAGAAGACTGGTAGTCGTATTTTGCATACGCCATCAATGCCATCAATCGACTCCTCTTCTTGGATAACGATGATTTCAGCCGCAGAATGAAAACCTTCTTTGACTTAGCTCCTCTGTCTGACCTCGTTTCTGATGTGTCGCGCCGGAACGGAACACGGGGCTAACCACGCCTCAGGAGCGGACCTCGAAGCAGCCCTTTAGTTAGACCACCATGAGCACCCTCAAGTCTACCTTATCTTGGCTACTTCCTTTTGGTTCTTCAGCCGGATCGACAACCACCACCCTGAATATCGCCCATTTCAACGACGTGTACCAGGTTTCAGAACATAAAGTCAATGGGGAAGCCATCGATGTCACCAAGTTTGCTACCTTGCTGGAGGGTATCACGACCAAATGGAAGAATAGGGAGGATGGGAAGAAGGATGGCCTGATAGTCTTCTCAGGAGACCTGTTTTCTCCGTCCATCGAGAGTTCGATTACAAAGGGAAAGCATATGGTGCGAATTCTAGTCCATGAAGCTTCAATCCATATGCTGATCTGAGCCCTGGCCTCGTAGCTTCCGATTATCAATGCTATGAACGTCGATATCGCTGTTGTCGGTGAGCTTCAGGGCGCCTACCTATAGGAGACTGGTTGACCCCTCCCTCTTGGGCTAGGCAATCATGAATTCGACTTTGGTACGTTACTGCTCGTTCGGGCTTTCTTCGAGTTCGAGCTCATAACCGACCCCAGGCTACCCTGAGCTCACAGCACTGTTGGGGACATCAGCGTTTGTCCGTTTCCCTACCGCTAGAACAGTAGATCAAACTCAGACCAATCCCAACAGCCCTGGCTCCTCAGTAACATCATTGATACCAATACCGGGAAGGTTCCTGAACCGCTGCGAGAGTTCCACGTTCTCGAGAGGGCGGGTGTTCGTATTGGCCTCATTGGTTTAGTTGAAGAGCAAGTTTCAATCATCCCAGGATTCTCCACCATCACTGACCGACTTTTCTAGGGACTGGATCCCCACCATCGTTGGATGGCCGGAGAACTTTGAATTCAAGGATATGGCAGAGGTGGCTAGGTCCTTATCCGTCAAGCTTCGAGACCCTGCTGGAGAGTACAAATGCGACATCATTATTGCTCTCACCCATTCTCGGTACGCCATTCTCTGTGCTCACGCTTCGGATTGTACTGAAGGTTCTGTAGCATTGCAAACGTCAGTAGATTCCTCGGATAGACGGAAGCGGCGCCTGACTTTGTACTAGGATATCACTTTGGCCAAGGAAGTGTTCGCCCTCTCACCGACGGCTCAAGCGTCCAAGGATATCTCCACGGAACATGGCGTTGATCTTCTCTTGGGAGGCCACGACCACATCTATTGGATCTCAAAGGGTGTGACTGAATGGAATGGATATGATGTGAACATTCCGCTCGAGGATGCGCAGGAAGACCTCGGTGATGTTTTGGTGGTGAAGAGTGGCACTGATTTCCAGGATTTGACGGACATTGTCTTGACGCTTCGGGATGCGCCGCCTGAAAGTGTCAGGAGGAAGATCATACAGGAGATTCGAGGTAAGTCTCTTGTCTATATCGAGCGTATGGCTGAAGCTGACCTGCGGAAAGGAAAGCGGTATACCACCAAAGGAGAGACACCCGTGCACAAGGCTATCAAGGATATCTATGACAAGGAAGTCAAGTACATTGAGGATAGCTTGAAGGAGCCCATTTGTATTATCGAAGAGGAGCTCGACACTCGATCCTCGTACATTCGGACACAAGAGGCAAGTGAACGTACTTCATTGCCCAAATTTCCCAAATTAATGACAGTTGGACTACCAGTCACCGATTGCCAACTGGGTTTGCGATTGCGTTCGTCGTGCGTACGATGAGGCTCTAGTCAGACAAGGCTACGGAAAGGCGGACGGAACGCTTTCGAATAGTGGGGACATCCGGGGTGATCGTGTTTATTCACCTGGTGAGACGGCTGCTGTTTACGACGGGTGGCTTCGGGAAATGCTGATAAACAGTGCTTGGGTATAGGTCGACTGTCTCTGGGTGATCTCAAGACCATGTTCCCGTATAATGATTCGGTGGTGGTGATGGAGGTTGACGGAAAGACGCTCTGGGAAGCGATGGAGTCGGGATTGTCCCGTTGGCCTTCGCAAGAAGGGTATGTCTCCTATCACCAATCTCTTCTATCTTCCGCATCTGAGTACGGCCCAGGCGTTTTCCATCCATCGCTGGGTTCCGCGTTGAGTGGGACAGCCGGAGAGAGCCTGGACAACGTGTGCTTGGGATCTGGCTACTCGAAGAGTCGAGTCAGCTTACGCCGAACGGAACACCCATCTTGGTGGACAAGGAGCCTGTAGCGCGGAGTAGCGACAGGAAATATTTGATTGTGACGGGAGAGTACCTTGCGAATGGAGGAGATGGCTATACGATGCTCAAGGACCAAAAGCTGGTTATCAATGCGGAGAATGGACAACCTAAAAACCAACTAGTCAAGAAGTTTTTGGGAGGTATGTTTATCCTCCGGTTGTCCCTTCTGGCTATCCTAACCATTGGACTTTTACCAGGTCTTCAATTGTTGAATCGGGATTCGCGGGAGGGTACTAGGACTCTCGATTCCCTGAAAGCGGGCCAACTCGCTGCAGCAGCGTTTTCGGCAGCCGACCACAAACGCGTTGGACTGCTTGATCCGTATGAACGAAGTAGAGCCCAGAAGCATTTGTCCGAGTGCACGCTTGTTGAATGCGCCGAGTGTGCGCTGTACGGCCTTTCTCCGCCATTGGAGGGAGCAGTTGGTGCAGGTATTTTGGACGCCAAGCAAGATGTTCTGAGAGCAGCGGGCGACGAAGGCGAAAGAAGTTTGCCCGTTATTCGACCTTTTGTTGATGGGAGACTTCGGGATGTTGCGAAGATGTGAGGATATACTTGTTATATGCACGAGGTAGTGTCCGTTCCAAGCAAACTATATACATGTTGTTGATGTCGAACTACAGATAGTATGTGCGTGGTTGAGATATGGGGTATAAATGTATAATATGCAAACTTGTCCGCGGTGGTTGAGATGGGTGCCAATGTGACCTGTGGCCTTGTCCACCTTCAAGTGTTCGAAGCATTGAGAAGTCTTAGGGTCGCCTTGGGGAAGGCGGTGAGTGCCCACTTACGGAGAGCACCAAATTCAAGACTGAGGGTATCAGCTTTGTTCCTCAGTGACCAAAGCTTCAGGTTATTGTGAAGCACCCCATCATTTGTCAAGATGGTGCCCAAGTTGCAAGAAAGCTCGAGGTTCTTCAGTCGAGGACAGTGTCGAATTGCGATACTGAACCCGCGGATCGTGAGGTTGGGCGATTCGACTTCATTCATGTTGTTGGAGGTCTCGTTCTCGATGGCCTGGTATGAGAAGCTGCGCATTTGGCGACCTGTGACTTGGAAGATGCGCAGAAGCTCGTCGTCTCGAAGTGAGTTGTTGCCGTCGCCCATGAATCCGGGAGCGACGGGTTCCTGTACCAAGGCCATTTCAACCAAGGCGGGTGCCTTGAGGTTGCGTACGAGGTGCATCAGGGAATCGGTTCCCTCGTACCATAACGTGACCCTCGTGAGGGCAGGGAAGGCGAGAGAGATGCCGAGAAGTGGTTCCGGGGGCTCAGTCGAGGGCTCTGGGAGCACTAGCTTCAGCTCGACAAGGTCGGTGAAAAGTGTAAACCGTTTGACGGTTTGCCAGTCGACACGAGTCGGCTGGCCAGATGACGTTAATGCGACCGCAAAGACCCCCACGGTGCTGTAGTGTGTCCTTCTTCGAAGATCAAGGACCCTGGAATTTGAACTGTCAACGAGGATTTTGTGGTTACGCCCGCCAGAAGCAATGCAAATCTGTTACGTCACGGAGTTTACACCCTGCAGGGCAGATTGCACTAACCCACATTGGATGGGACCCTAATCAGTTGCCAAATGCGAGCATTGTAACGCCGTGTCAATTTGCCTTAATATCAAGAGAGCGCGGTGTAGGAAGGATCGAGCGGACAGGCAAAGAATGGGCGCTTGATCGGGCACTGATCACTGTCAGGGTCGGGAAATCGGGCTGTATCTCTGGCGAATGTGCATGGAATTGATTAGCGGCGCCTAGGCTAGAGCGATATACGATGTGCTATACATGATGTTTCAAAAATACAGGTTAACGATATGTACGTGAATGAAGCCTCGGGGTATAGATGTATGTAATATGCAAAAGTCCGATTCCTAAACACCCTAGGAGAAAAAATATACAACCCCCTAGCGACGTCACCTTCAAACTTTACAGCTTAAAGGGCCGCGTTGGGAAAGGCATGTGTTGCCCAGTTTTTCAAAAAGACGTAACCAGTCGTGTTTGCCTTGTTTCGCAGGTCCCAACTTTCAAGGGAATCGTGGATCGGATCGGAACTGAGATTTTGCGTCCAGATGGCGGCAAAATCGCAGGCGAGTTTGAGGCGCGTCAGGTGAGGGCAATGTTGAAGGGCGACCTGAACTCCTTGCAAGGTGACGTTGGGCGTGTCGACCTCATTGTGGCTATTCACGGCCACCAGTCTATCAACGCCGCGATACGCGAAGCTATCCAGGTTGGAGCCGCAATGTTCGAGGATTTTGAGAAGCTCGCGGTCCTTCAAAGATGTGTTGCCTGTGCTGTTGACGGGGAAAGCGACCGGCCGTTGCGTCAGCGAGAGCTTGTGCAACTGGGGCACTCGAAGGTTCACGATAAAGTGCAGGAGAGCACTGATAGCCGCGTAACGGATCTTGAGGCGGAGGAGGTTGGGGAAAAGAAGACGGTCGATCGAAGGGAGGGAGGCGGTTTGAAGTGGAGACTCGTGGCTCAGGCTGCACTCGAACGTGCCTGGTATGAATAGCTTGAGCTCGGTAAGGTTGGAGAAGCCAGGCAACGCGTTGACCGAGTTCCAGCTCAAGTCGAGGCCGCGGGCATCCAAAAACTCGAGGGCGGGGAGTGAACCCGGGAGATGATCGAAGAAGGCGTTGAAGACCTCCCGAGATGGGCCGCCATAGTCGTACCCACCAACTAGCGTGGTGAATGAGAGAGCTTTGAGGTGCGGGGATCTCGAGGTGATTTTCTCTGCGAGCGCGGTGACAGACGCGGCATTCGTTGGGGGAGACGGAGATGGATTTGTGCGGGCCTCGAGGACCAGGCGAAAAATGAGCTCGCGGACGGTAAGTGTTAGAACGAGGTCTGGGTAGTACGCAGAACCGTAGATTCCTCCGTTCTCGCCCCCGTAGGAGAGCGGAAGAGTAACGGCGCGGAGGTTGGGGAAGAGTGTGGATTGCGACGCTAGGCACCAGTCTTGGAGAAGGCGCAAGGTGTTTGCGGAGAGCCCCTTGTCGTTCATGCCCACGGTTTCCACATAGGCCAGGGTAGCCTGGACTTCCTTAGAACCTAGGGCGTTGCAGATCATATCCGCCTGCAGGTTGACGGGCTACGGAGGAAAGGAACGTTAGGCCCCGCACGGTTACCCAGACCACATTGGCACTCACAAACACATTCCTGAACAAGACCCAGCCGTGAATCGAGTTGCAGTCGACATAGTCATCATCGGGGTCGCTCGATTGGAGGACGACATTGGGGAACAGATGAAAAATCTCGCATATGTCGCGGATCTCCTTGAAGATCAGGCGACGTACAATGGGTAGCAAGGCCTTTGAGAGTCCAGCAAGGCGCGCTATACTCTGTCTCGAACCTGTTGCGTATGCTTCTTCGAGAATAATGGCAATTAACTCAAGCGGCAGCCTGGGGCCACGGTTCCCGGGGAGCCTGTGAGGTCAGAGTCAGCGTTCCCTGCGGTCAAACTTAGGAAACGAAGGAATAAAGAACGTACCAGGTCACTGCTCCGTCCTCTGCCAACGACATGCTAGTGCTGGGAGCACTGGACATGGGTTCGAGAGGATGGAGAAAAGAAGAACGACCTTTTACTCGTCAACGACTCGGCTTTTACGTCTGGTGAGGATCTTACTCTGGTTTCTGATCTGAGATGTCTGTTAAGGTGATTTGTGGGCGACAAAGAGGAGATTTCCGTTGACAGTTCATCACCGGCACCCTTGACCGTGCAACCGCTCTGCAGAGGATTTTACCTTCACCAGGGGAGAAACCGAGAAACGCGGACACGCTTTCAGGGTAAGAAAATCGCACTCTCCGCAGAAATATGACAGCAACGTGTCGAAACCCACGCCGATAGCATGGTCAAGGGCGGGCGCTTAATCGAGCGCCGAGCGGACATTTTGACATTGGCCGCTCGATCGGTACCAAGTTGGCAAGATAACGCTATTGAGACGGAGTAAAGCAGTCAAATAGACAAATACCTTTGCGGCGATCGTAATGGCGGATCCCAGGCTGCTTGTGAGTGTGCGAGAGGAGTATCGTACTAGCCGCATCTGTCACAATGCTATTTACAGATCAGTAGTGTCGCAGGAAGGGTCCTCTTGTCAGAATACAAATCAAGAAACGGACTGTCTCTAAGATAAAATTGTTCGCCCCAAACCCGATGTATGTAATTGAAAACTTAGATCAAAACGTGTTCGTGTAGCTTGATGTTCGAATTGAAAATAACCTTTAAAGTTTCGCCATGCCCGGTTGCATTTTGCTCAAGAACGCGGACGCTATGATTCTTCCCGAATCTTTATCGATAACCTAGAAACGAGGCGCAGATGAGTGATTGGAATGCGAGAGGGAGGAAGATGGAAAGTTGGTTGGGGTGGACTTGCCTCGCATCTAGAAGACATGACTCGCCCGCCTAATGAGACTGATGTACTGATGATTTTGAGGATGGTGCCCCTGTAAGAGGATGATTAGCGTAGATGCAGGAGCCTCTTATTAAGAAGACTCACAGAGGTGCGGGTGAATGGAACAAGACGTTCATAGACTGCGTTACGCCAACACCATTGCTCTTTTGTACGAGACCCAGCACAACCAGTGGTGTACTACAGCAGCTGAAGGAGAGTAAGAAACCTTGCCAAAGTATGAAGGCGAACACAAACTTGTCCACGATGTACGCGAGGCAGCCGCCATGAAGCATACCTGCGCCATTTAGCATATCTGGGGCCCAGTCGTCAGAGAATGCTGTGGTGGGACAATGAAAGCACGATCATACGTTTTGTAACCTCGATTTCAGCAACTGTGGTGGCTTCGAGGCGACTCTTTCGATCATGCTTCCTCTTGATGTTGACCTCGACGAATTTGACCGATCTGCCGACCTTTGAACCGAAGCAATCCTCATCGCCCACGCCGTACCCGATGTAGGTGTTGTAGATGAGCTGTTTGATGTAGTCTGGCGCGTTCCCGGCTATTGATGAGGTGTCGCCACAGTTTGGGAGTCTGGCGGGGTCGACCCAAGGGACTTGGACGTTGGCGGTGGTGGTTGTAGTGGCTGACCGACGTGACGGTGGTGGCGCGTGGTGGTGGTGGTGGTGGGCAGGCTCTGGCGATAGGGAAAGGGCGGGTGTAAGAGACCTGGAATGCATGGGGAAGATGGGGAACTGGAGATGAAGGGGGGAGAGGCATATCCAAAAGCAAATAACCAAGGGAGAGCCAGAAGTATGGCCGCGTTCTCACGTGCATCGGTTATCTATTCTTTCTCAAGACAACGTCTTTTGGCAAGGAGGCGCTTTTTCTGCGGATCGCTGCGAGACATCCCAGAATCGTTGAAGATCCTATTCCCCGCCCCAATTATCGCGGTGGCTTGTAGTGTCCGATGAGTCCAGTATTACCAGGGACTGACTAGAGGTTGCTGGGATATTGTCATTGCCAAGGAGAACAAAGTTTTAAGCTTCAATTGAGTTTGGAAGCCCAGAGAGGACCCTGAAAAAGAACGCTTCGAAAAAGGTTTGCTCTTGTTGCCTTCGCGATGTACGTTCTTTTCCGAGGTAGAAACCATGAGCCAGAGCCTGATTCGCCCTTCTTTGAGATGCCAGATAACCAGAAGAACAAGGTCAACCCTGAGTCACAAGAATTCTGAATCCATCACCCCAAGTTGATTGTCCGTTCAGTCTCCGACACTTGCCTCCGACCATCCGTCAGGTTCTTCAATTACTACTGTCCTGGGGCTATCATTTGCCCGGCAACTTGTCGATATTCGGACAGGCAATCCAATGCCACTGTCTGGCAAGGAGAGTTTCGTTTCTCTCAAGATTGTCTGCGCCGAGGCGTCCAATATTCATCTGGTATTGCGTTCGACGTTCTTCGGGGATCCACGTCTGCATTAGGTCAAGGCGATTCAGTTCGTCGATTCGTTCACCCACTACCGGTGCAATGGATCTCATTTGTGCGAGTTTGCTGGTCGACCCGCTGCCCAAGTCGCTCGGGGATTGTCTCCACTCCTGCGATATCTTCCGTCGTGGTGAGTGGTTCATTCTTGAATTCGGTTAGTTCAGACCTTCACGTAGGACGGAATAGTCATTCAAGATATTATTTGCTGATCCAGTGAAGCTGGGACCTCGACTCCACTCGGGATCACCCCCTCCTGCAACGTTCCGCGATACCTTGTTTACAGGCTCCTCATCACGATTCGCTCCTCTCTGCAGTCCCAGACCCAAACTCTGTGACTTTGTAGATTGGGCCTTCCATGACCCTTCTGGAACAGGCACGAAGCGAAAGCTGAATGGCCCTCGCATTTACGCCGCGCCAGACGTCGACCCACGTCGGGCAATCTCCTCCATTCCTTTCTTTCTGTTGGTCAGGAGACAGGGACGTCTGTCATCTCCGCACGTCCTCCCTCGCTGGATGAAATGGCTCTTTGGAATGTAGTGTCGATGCTCGGCAGCTGCCCGGGCACTTAGGGTGAATATGCTGGAAGGAACGTACCAATTACTTCGATAAAGTGGGGAGATGTTGAAGGGAGCCGTGACAGGTCGAGGATACCGAAAGCATATCTTAACGAAGAGGAAGGTGTCCTTTGAGAAGGTTTTGAGAGTTGGTTATAATCCGCGGACTTGATTGTCCTAAAGAGAGGTTGCCGAAACACTACAAAGGGTAGCAAACCATAGTATCCCACTTTGCCTTGAAACGGAGGTATAGTCGAAGCTTGATAGTACACAGGACAAATGGGTGCAAGACGCCAGCCAGAGTCGGAGAGTCGGATCAAATCCAGATCAATTGCTGACAATTCGTGCAGAGCCCCATTGCCGCCGGCTTTTCCGAGTTTGTCATCCACCGTCATCTCTTTCTCCAGTCAGTCCAGTTTCCAAACCCTCGTCGTCGTCGTCGTTCGAACGCTGACCATGCTGTAGAAATGTTGTCCAAGGCTGTGCGAAACAGCGCCAGGTGGTCCCAGCCATTGCGGCACTCGGTGTCCAGATCACCCAATGCGTCACGCAAGCCAGCCAGCTCAATACGACGGTTCTCATCTGCTGGTTATCATGCAACGACCTCGAAACGACAACCGAGCATCACTCTGAACAGCTTGGAAAACTCGTGGCTAGGCTTCTCGAGGCGTTCCCTGCATTCTTCAACGGGTACGATGATCGAATCCACACAGGAGTATGCAATTTGACGCGTTTCCAAGTTCTCAACCACGGTGGGATCAACAGACCAGAACCAGGAACTGGGTGGGTGCGCCATGATACTTGGTTCTAGCTTCTGAATATCATTTCTCACTTCACCTTTAGAATCAAGCTCCACTTCCAAGACTCCAAGGGCAATCCAATCAAAACAGTCGAAGCGAACGAGGGAGACGACATTCTGGCTATTGCCCATGAGTATGACATCGATTTGGAAGGTGCGTTTTGTCTCTTTTAACGGCTGCGCGTTTTCTCATTGTGCCTCCGACGTCATCCGCTTCTCGCGTTATTCACGCTTATAACCATTTCGGCTTCACCAACCCCCGACCGTTTCATATCTCGCCCTTGTCCTGTTGCCGTGCCTCGTGGGGCCATCATATAGGAGCCTGCGAAGGGTCTGTAGCTTGTTCAACATGCCATGTTATCTTGCCTGAGGAGCAATATGATTTGCTCCCAGAGCCTGACGATGATGAAAATGACATGCTTGATATGGCCTTTGGGCTTACTGACACTAGCCGCCTAGGCTGCCAGGTCAAAATCACCAAGGAGCTTGATGGAATGACCATCACTCTTCCTTCGGCCACCAGAAACATGTTTGTGGATGGTAAGTACATCTATCGTCCCTCCGGAGGGAAGCTGACTCGTTGCTCCAGGCCACACACCCACTCGACACTAATCAACTTCTGACACGATGCCCCATCGATGTATTCTTACTTCCTCCAGAGCCCCGGGCTTATCTGGTTAATGCCGACTGTCAACACGCAACTCGGTGTGGTCCTACACTATCATCTAGACCCGTTATAGTAGTCCCCTGGACAATTAAAATGACGACAGTCTTCAAATCCTATTCGTTCCGCGTCGCGTGCATTATCAAGGGTTCCTTATTTTTCATAACTCGTCGCGCTCTCGGGGAAGACCTTTTTGTTATTTCCGCGCGCCTCAATTTGATGGCTGTTTTGTGGACCAGCAACCAAGGCTACGACAATCATCACCTCCGCCAGTCCAGCGCTTGACAATATCAATGCCGGGAGCGACGACAAACAACAAAGATTTCAGATTGTTTATGATGCTTGATGTGCTGATAGTCCCAATTCCGTCGGCATCCGGTTCTTTGGCCATGTCTCAAGTTTACTAGAAGAGCACAAAGCCTTGGTAGTTCCGTCACCTTCCATCGCTCCAAGCGCTTACCCAAACTCCGTCTAGTGCGTGTTAGCCTTTCGCAATCTACCGGCGTCCGAGACAGAGTGTCGTTGGCTAGCATGTGCCGTTGAAGCTAATCGTCAACCCATTTATTTTCAACACCGGGCAAGTATTGTTCCACTTGCCAAGACCCCCGATCGGTTGTCATAATTGGTGACCTCAACAACTAGTTCTCTTGAATGGTCCACCTACTTTAACGGACGCTCTTCTTGTTTCCTCGGTTCCTCCAACAACCCCCGGCACCAACGTTGGTTCAACAAGGCGTGGTCGAATAAAGAAAGACGCGTCTGTCATTGTTGACCTCCACCCATCCTTCCCTTCCCATCATCGACCTCGATTATTCTCCCTGGTGGATTAATGGCGTACCGTTCACGTCCAACTTCTGTCAGTCCCAACGGAGGCTTACGTTCATTGGTTTGGTGCTGACCGACCTCTCAGATGCGGCCCAGGTCCGAGGACCACATCTTCAGGCACTCGTTTTCCAGCCCCCAGCCTTCCACTCCTTCGCGCAGTCAACCTCCCATTCCTTTACCTCTTCAGCAACGAACACAATCACATTCCCTTGATAATCAAAGGCTGAGCATGGCGTCGGCCACACGTCGACCGCTACGGTCTTCACCGTTGGCCGGTCCTGCCCTATCTCACGATGACTCTCGACAACTTCGAAGCCACCTTAACAGTTCTTCGACACCCAACCTGGCAGATCTCCCGAAACCCGACGGTGGACATCTGCCCCCGCGTTCCAAGTCATCGCAAGCATGCAACAATCTCGCCCCTCATTGGACACCCGTGTTGGAGGATCGCCATTCCCATTACTCGACAAGCTCAACCTCGACCTCTTCGGAGGTTTCTAAACCCGGCCGCAAGGTGTTCAAATTAAGGAAGCCACATCCTTCCGCGAGAACGACCGCTATTCCTCCACCGCACCGCTCCGATACGTTCCTTCCTTTTCCCCAACAGCAACGACAACAGCGATCGGCACCTTGTACCCCCACGCGTCGAGCACGGTCGCTCCATGGTCCGTCACAGGAGACCTCGACTCCGCCTCTCCTCACCCGATGTCCGGAAGTTCTTCGCTCCGACGAGAGTTGGATGACGTTCAGTCCGACTGCTGAAATCCCTCGGTTCAGTCGGTTAGGAATCAAAGCGTCGCACGTCGTTATGCCTCTATCTGCTAAAGAGTTTCATCGACGGCGACAGCGACAGATGTCGGCTGCGCAGCCTCTTTCGACTTTGGCTTCCAGTTCGATTTCAACTTCAACGTCGGCGTCGACGTCGAGGCTCCAGCCACCGCCGCCGCCGTCTGGACCCCCTACTGAAGCGCGTACGAGCAGTCGGTCCTTTACGACGGCGATTGACGATTATGAGGAGGCTCCGCCACAGTCGCTGTTGAAGGGAGGAGCATCTGCTTCTGACGCGTCGATTAGTGGTGATAGCGGGAGGGAGCGTGTCCCGAGTTTGACACGCTCCAGTAGCGATGGGTCTAGTGACGATAGCCTCGATTGCCGTGATGTGCTTCAGGTTTCGAGAACGATGAGTGATTCGAGCGGGAATGCGGATGCCGGTTCTGTCGGGGGGCGGGCGGAGGTGGAGGGGGTGAGGCCGGTGTTGCAGAGGCCGCCTCGTTCGCCTCGAAGACCTATACCGCGTAACTTGCTTTCGCAGGATGAGACGATGTTGCCGCCGCCGCCACCGCGGTCTCTTCCTCTACCTGCCATTCCGACTTCGGAGTATTCGATTACGCTCAGGCAGAAGATTGCGGATAGGGCGAGGCATGTGCTTGTTTATGATGATCCTCCTCCGCCTTCGCTGAGGCTGGCGGCGTTTGGGGATGGTGGTGGTGCTATGGATGATGAGAGGAGCGTGTGGTCGCAGGATGAGGATGGAGAGGAGGGGTATGGGACGGCTGTTCCGACTGTGAAGAGTGTCAAGGTGTCTCAGTGGGGAGAGGTGGTCAAAGGGCTGTGTCTGGAGAGGAGTGTGAATTTGAAGGAGAGCAATGTGGAGAAGAGAAGCAAGTCGTTGAGGAGGATGCTACGGACGTTATCTGGAAAGTTTAAGGGTAGTCGATGAGTAGTGTAGGATAAGCTATTGGACATTGTAGACACTATTTAAAGTACTAAGTTATGTTTTGCAAATCTATCTTCTGTAAATGACCTAGCGGCCATCAATCGAACATTCTTAGTAATTTTATTCAACTCTCCCCCAACCACGATGTCACCCACCAACCCTGCAAGACCATCCCATGCAGATTTCACTCTCCCTGATTTTACGTGGCTCAGGACAGAGATGTCAGCTGAACAGAAAGACGAGCTGGTTCAGTTGATTAACCATTACCCTGTCGTGGTCGACGATCCTGCCAGGGACGGGGCTTGGGTCTCCTACTCGGTGGAGTACCATGGTGCAAGACGGTCGCAGAACGCACCCTCCTGGATGACGAACAAGTACGACCTTTGGTTTCGACACCCATTGGTGATCCTGGAGAAACAACTTGCATGTCCAGATTTTGACGGAAGCATGGATTTTGTCCCATTTCGTGAAAGCACACCCGATGGTAAACGCTTGTACACGGATTTTATGTCTGCCAATTGGGCTTGGGATCAGGCTGTGAGTTTCACTCCTTGTTTCCTCGATGTGATTTTTTTTTTCGCTGATGTGTAGATAAGGATGTTCTTAGTCGGAACCCGAAGTTCAAGGGTGCGATGTTTGCGCCTGTCATTGTTGGTAGAGGCGAGAGCGCAGTGTCGCTGGACTCTGCTAGTCAAAACGAGTTCTACCCTCTTTATATCTCGCTTGGAAACATTCAAGGTGTGGTGCGGTGCTCTCACCATGACCCCATGTCCTTGATTGGTCTTCTCGCCATCCCCAAAGGTCAGTTTCTTGCACCTGGGATCACTCTGCACGCGCTTCTGATCCTTATTTTTTCCAGCTAACCGTGAATACCATAGCGATGGTAGTACCTACTTTGAACCATTTCGTCCCCAACTTTTCCGCTTGTCGTTGAGAAGGATTGTGTCGTTTCTCGGGGAGCATTTGTTAAAGATCAAAGTTACGAGGTGCTGTGATGGTCATTTTCGGCGTGTTGTGTATGCGGTGGGGCCGTATATCTTGGATTACCCTGATTCAGTGCCGTCTGGACAGGCGGAGCTTGACTCGGGTGAACTTGAAGGTGGAGAGAAGGTGGGCTTGGAGGAGACATGAATGTGTCCGGAGTTAGTGGGAGTTTAAAGCGGTTGTGGAACTAGAAGGGGCACTGCTTGGACGCTATGTAGCTTTGTATATCTGGAGCAGGGTTAAGCAGGAGAAATGCATTGAACTACAAGCTGGCAAGTCTGACTGCAGTCAGGGTTGGGGCTAGAAGAAGGAGAGCGGACATGTGCTTAGTCGAAGAAAGCATGAGATACATGGGTCGAGTCTGTCCCGGCACAAGACCTACACTACGCGACCAGGGAAGTAAAACGCTTAATAGGGGCTCGGATCAAGGAGTGCACGCGTTCTAAACGCGCGTGTGGCTGTGCAATTTGTCAGCGTTTGGCACCATTTATGGGAGGAGCGGGGGCATTAATGGTTCGCGCAGGGGTTGTGCTTGTCGCAACATGTTGGACAGCAAAGGCTGCGATATCGTAAGTTCAATGTCTTTTTATACGATTCAAACTAACCCATTACTTTAGGAACATGACTGGTTTACTGCTATGCTAACGTTTGGCCTGTGCTGTGGCCTGATAATATCCTATCTGCCCCAGGTACTGCTGTCTGTTGTGTGGGGTTGGTGCAGAAGATGACTTTGTGTGTAGCACCTGAGGATTATCCAGGCCAAGTCGTCGGAGGGCTTGAGTCCTTTGTTCCTGCTGCTTGGAACGACCTCTGCTGGGGCTGCTGTGATGAATATGTGAGTTGGCCTCTGTACTCCAAAAGTGACGCGATGGAATTGACTTTGTAATTTCTCTAGTTTGACTATGCAGTCTGGTTTGCTCAAGTGCTGTTCTGTCGTCGTGCGTTGCTTCACTCGAAGTGTAGGCTGGAACTAAAGCTGTCGGCTACAGAAATTCGGGACGTGTGTGGAGATTTCGGCGGGAGTGGTGCAACTTTCGATTCAATGGGTTGCGTTTAGCTTGATGTGCGTTCCGTTCTCTGCGCTATTAACTGGAGCTAACCGTACTGTTTAGCTTTGTGCTCTATATGATTTACTACCCGGAGAATCTCAAGTACCTGAATCAAGATTTCCAAGTGCAGACGCAGGATACGGTTCTGGTCGTCAAATCGACCGCGCTTAGTCCGGAATGGAAGTGGTCGATTGTACTTGCGTGGGCTGCTGCTCTCCATTTGTACGTGGCTTCTGCATGATTAGGGGGCTTTACTGACGGGGATGGTAGTATTGTCTCGGCGTTTACGACTGCGTTTATCCTCACAACGAGCGTCATTGAACCAGGAGCGGATTCGACCCTTCCACCGGCGGCGTATTCATGGGCCAGGTTCCTGGGGGTTAGCGCTGCTGTATTTGCGAGTGTGCAGTATGCCCCACAGCTGCTGCACACGTACCGAACGAAGCTCGTGGGTGCCTTGAGCATCCCGATGATGTGCATCCAGACGCCTGGCGGGATCCTCATGGTGACCAGTATCGCCCTGCGACCTGGAACCAACTGGACGAGTGCGTGCCTTCCATTTCTCATGTTTGGTCTGGGTTAATCTCGGTTGTAGGTTGGATAACGTTTGCGGTGGCAGCGGTCATGCAGGGAATGCTGTTGGTAATGTGTCTATTCTGGAAGAGGAGGCAGGCGCGGCTGCGGATTGATGACTTTGGCGTTCCGTTGGACGCGCCTGTTTCGGTTGAGAATCCTGTCCCTGCGCTGGTTGTGACCCAGCCTTCGGACGAGCCTGCTGTCCATGCAGAAGCCTCTGAACAGAGTCCGTTGTTGCCCAAGAATACGGGGAAGAGAGGATGGTTTAGTTAGATACCCAATCACATTTATTTGATGAGAGTGATATTTGGTGGTTACGTGAGCTATAACGGGTTGACTAGAGTTCGCCATGGCCAGTCTCATCGCAATCCTCGACCTCAAAGGAAAACCACTTATCCAGCGTTCATATCGCGACGATGTTCCCCCTTCTTACATAGAACGTTTTCTGCCTCTCGTTCTCGAGATCGAGGAAGAGGGTCAACAGGTTACCCCATGTTTCTCCAGTCAGGGCGTCAACTACATGCACATTCGCCATTCAAACCTATACCGTAACTATCTATCCTTGTTAAACATTTAAATACTGACATTCTGATAGTACTCGCCATGTCCAAACGCAACAGCAACGCAGCAGAAATCATCATCTTCCTCCACCGCCTCGTCCAAGTCCTCATCGAATACTTCAAATCGCTGGAAGAAGAGAGTATACGCGACAATTTCGTGATCATCTACGAACTTATGGACGAGATGATGGACTTTGGATACCCACAGACGACGGAGAGCAAGATTTTGCAAGAGTATATCACCCAGGAGTCGCATAAACTCGAGGTCCAGGTTAGACCGCCCATGGCTGTTACCAACGCCGTGTCTTGGAGAACAGAGGGCATCAGATATCGCAAGAACGAAGTCTTCTTGGATGTTATCGAGAGCGTTAATATGCTGGTGCGTCGTTTCCGCAGTTATTGCCTGGTTCGGCGCTAACCCCAGCTCTAGGTCAATGCCAACGGCAACGTGGTTCGCTCAGAGATCTTGGGAGCAGTCAAGATGAAGTGCTATTTGTCTGGAATGCCAGAGTTGAGGCTGGGTCTCAACGATAAAGTCATGTTCGAAAGTACTGGTCGAAGTGCGTAGTCTCATCTCTTGTCGCCTACTCAAACTGATCAATCAACCAACCAGCTGCGCGAGGCAAAGCCATCGAAATGGAAGACGTTAAATTCCACCAATGTGTCCGCCTATCGCGATTCGAAAACGACCGTACAATCTCGTTCATCCCACCAGATGGTGAATTCGAACTGATGTCCTATCGTCTCTCAACACCGGTGAAACCGTTGATTTGGGTCGAAGCTGCGGTTGAGAGTCACCGTGGCAGCAGGGTCGAGTATACCGTCAAAGTCAAGGCCCATTTCCAACGACGGAGTACAGCCAATAATGTCGAGATTTACGTCCCTGTCCCCGATGATGCTGATATTCCCAAGTTCAGGGTGCGTGCTGTGTTCTGTGGGATGGAATTGTCGTTGTTGATCCTGCGTCGTACAGGCTGCCACTGGCACCGTCCAATACGCGCCCGATAAGTCTGCGTTTGTTTGGAAGATCAAGCAGCTTGGAGGTGGTCGCGAGTTCTTGATGAGGGCTCATTTCGGCTTGCCCAGTGTCAAAGCAGGTGCGTCTCTCTCTTTACGCTTCTGTTATGCGCAATCGTACCGACAGCTGTATAGAAACTGATATGGACAAGCGTGCACCGATTACTGTCAAGTTTGAGATTCCGTACTTTACGGTTTCGGGGATTCAAGTGCGGTACCTCAAGATTGTTGAGAAGAGTGGGTACCAGGCTCTGCCTTGGGTGCGATATATCACGCAGAATGGAGATGATTATAGGTGCGTTTTTTTTTTTATCTCCCTTTTGCGTTCTCGTGCTCAATGGATTCTCTGGGTCACAGTTTGCGTACTGCAGCGGAGAGGACGGCTGGTTCTTCTGTTCCTATGTAGAGGGTTTTGGGTAATGAGATGGTTTTCCAATTTTCTGTCTTCGTCTGGGCTCGAAAGGGAAAGCTCAAGCGCGAAGGGTGACGGTAGGGGTAGCCGACGGTGTGGATGACGGTCACCTCTACCTTCGGCATTAATCGACACGAACTCAAGCGACGGGGTTGAAGGGAATTTAGATTTCGGCTACAGTATTGGGTGCGATCTCGCGTCCTCAGCGAGACAGTAAACATGGCAGAAAGGCAAGTACAATCGCACGCATACAAGATTCATAAAAGTACACTGATATTGATACAGATACTTGACTTCTTCGGGCTCCACGACACAAAGGCAAGCGTTCGGGGTCCATGACTATCAGGCGATGGCGCAGATTTCCAGGGCCAAGAGCTTCGAAGACATCGCTGATGCATAACGTGAAGACCTGGGCGCTCATCGATGGTGACTTACGGGAAGGAGGCTGCCCATACAACGCACGAACCACGCTGTCCGATTTCCCGGTGGAATTTGGCTGGGACCGCACCTACCCCGCAAGGTGAATGCCAACATTTCCGGTGCTCCACTGTACAAGCAGCGACTCTCCCTTACTTCTGGTGCCTTCTGTCGTAAACAGAACCCCAGAATTTTTTCCAAATTGCGAAATTAATGAACGATGAATGCGCCGGGCCTTTAGAGTTTCGTTATGGAACCAACATGCCTCTTCGGTGGTGTATCTCGCTACATTCCGCCTGTCCAATCTCGTTGGCTCTTGGCTAGAAGATCGCCAAGAGACGGGGGATACCCACTTGATGTCATTTTTCGAGCACCCTGTTTTGGTATACTTAAAGCAGCTCAACGACTACTGTCCTGATTCTCTAACATCCCAATACCAGATCCTGTGCACCTAGTCCAAGCTCCTCGACTCTCTTCAGCGCGATGCAGGTCCCATCAACTAAACTCCCCTATCTCCAGCGACGTGCCATAGTTCCGGTCGACGTCCGTCCTGGTAGAACTCCGGGCCAATTACCTGACATGGCGAATGTTCAGGGCGACATTTACTACATGTTCCCAAAGGTTCTGAACACCGTTGATTCTATGCTAAGGTCAAATCTAACAGTCGTTTATTTAGCGCTGGGAGCGATTCCTATGCTTCACAATCAACAATGCTGACGACTTTCGCAAAGCCCTGGACGAATATTTCCCGAGAGTCACCAACTCGAAGAAGACTATGAAAGATGTCCAAAATATCCATGACAGACCCGGCGGTAATCTCAACATAACTTCCCATGCTATCGGCTTCACAAGGAATGGATTGAATACACTTGGTATCATGGAGAAGCTTCGCGATCCCCATTTTGACCAAGGTCCACTTATCAACGAGAAGGCGAAATTGGGCGACATGGCCGAGTACGACGAGGCCTTTGTTAGCGGCAACAACCATGGCGTATTCATCATCTGCTCTGGATGTGAGTGTGATCCTTTACATTCAGTCGATAATCGACGAATTCCTAACATGAACCTCGCTTTACAGCCCAGGAGAGCTGCCTATCTGAATCGAACGCCATTAAGGACATATTTGGTAGCTCCATTACCGAGCTAGGAAACTACGAAGGTCGCGTTCGTAGTGGGGATGGTGAATTTTTTGGATGGCGGGACGGCATTTCGCAACCTGCACTAGAGTAGGGGCCATTTCAACTCTTTGAACCGTTCGTGCTTCTAACCCTTTCTTGTCATAGGGGTCTTGTACAAGCACGACCTGGACAGCGCGTCGTAAAGCCTGGCGTGATCATCATGGGGTACCCTGGAGACCCCGTTCTCGACGTTCCCACTGCGCTTCAGCGTCCGTCGTGGACCAAAGATGGCGCCTTTCTAGTCTTCAGAAAGCTGGAGCAAAACGTCCTTTTCTTCGAAGACTACATCGAGAAGAATTGGCGTTCTATCCCTGCTAACGAGCGCGGAAATGGTGTCTATCTCACAGACGAAGAGAGGAAGACACTCTTCGGCGCTCGGATGGTTGGCCGATTCAAGTCGGTAAGTTATGAGAGATTTGGACCGTCTGTTTCCAGTCACTCATTGGAATGATTCCAAGGGCGTTCCGCTTGCGTTATCGCCGTATAAAGAAGACCGCCAATATCTCCACCCTGACAAGATCAACAACTTTGACTACTCCGAGAGTTATGGGCGTTGTCCCTTCTCCGCCCACATCCGCAAGACCGCGCCTAGAAACCTCGGTCCTCACCTTACGAAAGAATTTATGGATGCTTCGGTGATTGTTCGAGCTGGCATTCCGTACGGTCCAGAGGTAAGGTTGCGATTCCGGCTGCAGATTTCCCACCTCGCTAACAGGCGACATCCCAGATCTCCATCGAGGAAAGACAAGAATGGGCAAAGATGACTTCGGAGGAGAAGAAATCTGCTAAGTGTGATCGTGGACTCCTCTTTGCTTGCTACCAGTCTTCTATTGAGAACGGGTTCTACCGCCAAACCACGCAATTCGCCAACAACTCTTTCTTCCCTCCGATCGGTTTCTTGCCCAAGAAGACTGGTATGTTTCTCTCCATCCTCACGATATCCATCCTCGACGTGAGACTGATCAGTGATCTCACACTGAAGGTCAAGACCCAATTCTTGGGGGCCCTAAATATGACAAGACACCGTTGAAGACTATTGATGATGAAGGTAATGTGATCGACGACGACAACGCCAGAACCTTCTACTCCGAGGAATTCAGCCCACCTGAATATGAAAGTCCCAACGCCGAGTTTGATGTCACCATGAAGGTGAAGAACAAGGAGGGTGATCGCTTCGAGGTTGCGGGTATCGCAAAGAAACTGCATCCGACCGCCAACGATTACGAGCAGGAGTTCTTTGTCACATCTCGAGGAGGGGATTATTATTTCATGCCGGGCCTTAGTACCTTGAAGAGCTAGGGAGCGAAGGGCCGTGGTGGCCAGTAGACAATGTTCAAGTTTCCCAACTGATTTCACACTCGAATAATGTACTTGACTGTATGGAGAGAACCAGTGAAGGGCTCCACACTGAGTTGATTAGCCGAACACGGCCATGGGAAGATTGAAAGAAATCCTGGCACTGCTTGAATGTCATCGTTCTCACCCCTGCTCAATGGGCTCCAGAGAAATGAGATGTTCTTCAATTTCCGTGTTCGTCCGGGCTCGAAAGTATCATTCACTCAGAGAAGGGAAGTCTCAAGCGTGATAAGACTAGTGACTGGAGGAACCGTTGGATCGAAGACCTGGGCTTGGTGTGGATGACTGTGGCACGCTACATCACCCTTGTGTTGGATGTGTTATCGCATCCTCGGCACGACAGAAAACATGGCAAAAAGGCAAGTACGATTGCACGCATACAAGATTCATAAAAGTACACTGATATTGATACAGATATTTATTTGACTTCTTCGGGCTCCGCGACACAAAGGCAAACGTTCCAGGTCCATGACTATCAGGCGATAGCGCAGACCTTCTGAGGCGAGGCGATGTAGTGGGTGGGTCGACTAAGGAACGGATTCGCCGGGACCTTCGTCCTCTCCCACTTCTCGTAATTGATGCCGAACATAAGCCTGGACGTCTATTTTCCACGAGTCACTAGCTCAGAGAAGACTAAGCAAGATATCCAAGATATCCATGACAGATCTGGCGCCGACCTGGACATAATTTCCAATGGCATTGGCTTTACAAAGCCTGGATTAAGGAAACTCGGTGTTACGAACATATATGCTTACTATACTGTATTACTATACCTACCTCATTTCCACCTTATGTTTTTTCATCTCAACTCATCGTCTTACTCATATTTACTGCGCATTGATGACTGCTGACTGATACTCATTAAAAACACACCAAAACCTACATACATTCCGCGGAATACGCATGTTATCCATGAGGACTACGCCTCATGGTTAACACACGTCTTCTAGTATATAAACTCTCTAGTTCTCTTAGTTAGTTTCCTCACTTCGTTCTTAATTGTTCACAACGCTATACCAAGTCTCAGTGCAAATACAAATATCCTTAATTATCACTCAAAGTCTAGCTCGAAGTTCACAAAGCTACAGGCGAAGAACTCTTGACGTAGTCACGAGTTGATTCATCGACCACAAAGTCGCTGAGTACTGGACGACACGTGCTTGTATCACGTATAGTCCATAACAGAAGAACGAAGTCTCAAACCTCCAAGGCCCACTATAACGACTAGCTATGGCCGAACAAATATTTCAGTCTGCCTGGCAGACCATCGTACAACTCTCCGGATTACCATCCACACCCGCCCTAGCCAGCGGACTTTCGGAAAAACTATCCGAAGTCCATACCATAGTCTTCTTGATAGGAGTAGGAGCAATCCTATATCAGATCTGGGGACTAGCCAACAAAGCCATCATCACAATCAGCGAGACCCTCACGGAAACTGCTCCGCATGTAGAAGGAATTAGCGGAGGCACTGCAAAGATGGCAACTGGCTTGGAAGAAATGTTGAAGAAATACGACGACTTCCTTACTCTGGAGAAAGCCCGGAAGGCGAGGGAAGAATCCAAACCCAAGTTGGATATCCCCAAACCACCCAAATTCTCAGGAAAAGCAGAAGACGTCGAAACCTTCATTCAAGCAGTGGAAACATACTTGGATAGTAAAAACGAATATGAAGCCACTGCAAGAATCCGATACATGGTCGCACTTGTGAATGAAACGGAGAAAGACAAAACCCGGAACTGGGCGTCCATTGAGTATAGGAAGATGACCGAATACAAGAAAAAGTGGCTTGAGGCGAAGGAAGCTCAGAAGACGGATCCGACCTTCACTGATCCGGAAGGGTACTACCAGTCATGGGAAGATTTCATCAATCAATTCCGAAAAATACTTCTGCCTACTCCCAAACAAGGAAACCGCAAAGAAGCAGCTCAAGCAACTTCACATGGGAAAGAACACTGTGTGATTGGTACACAGGAATGTTCAACAGCTACGCAGAAGCTACCGGATACGGTGACGAATGGGCCCTGGATCAGTACAAGGCTGGATTAAACCCCGAACTCCGACTAAGGGTCGCCACCCAATTCGCTGCCAGACCCGCGGAACAGAAGAAAGTTCCACCCACTCTCCAAGAGTGGAAGGACGCAGCCATGGAAGTGGATAGAGAGTGGCGAACAGAACGGGAATATCGCAGTGAGCCCCAACAGAAGGTCAAAGTGGTCTACAGGGACGCCCCACAAACAGCGAAACGGGAGGAGAAAGACCCTGATGCCATGGATGTTGACGCCCATCCAAACAAAGCAGTCATCCGGCACACAAAATGGGAAATGCTTCATCTGCAAGGAAAAGGGACACCCGGCGCGAGCCTGTCCAAAAGCCAAATGCGGGAATATGCCGACAACTAGGACATACAACACGAGCTTGCCCCAAACACCCTGACTCGGGAAGCTCAAACATTCGAGCCACAACAAAGGGCGAAGGATCCGAGGAGGATTTTTCATAGGGGACATCTTAAGGTCGATGGAGATCGTCCCCGAACTGTCAATTGGAACGGCGACGATCACCACCCGAAACAAACGATCGATCGTTCTACCAATTGAAATACCCGATAGTGGCATCGACACAACGGTCCTGATCGACAGCGGAGCGGATGACCTATTTATCCACCACCGGATGAGCTGACAAATATAAAATCCCTACAAAAACACTTAAAAACCCCATCAAGGTCCGAAACGTAGATGGAACTGCAAACAAACAGGGAACCATCTCACAAACGATTGAACCCATCATCAACATCAATGGACAACTACAAAAATATACTATCTATGTCACAGGTTTAGGAAAGTGGGACTTCATCTTCGGGATGCCGTGGTTACAGAACGAGAACCCCGATATCAACTGGAAACGAGGAGAGGTCAAATGGAGAAACACGATATCTCCGACCATGGAGCAAGACGATCAAGACCTTCTCCTCGCCTTCATCGAAGGAAAAGCCACGAAGGAAATCAACGAGAAATGGCTCAACGCGACCAGCACTGAAGAAAAAGATACCGACTACGAACCACCTCTTGAAGAGGATCTCAAACTCAAAATTCCCCATGCCTTTCACGAATTCTTAAGTGTCTTTTCTGAAAAAGCATCAAATCGTTTCCCAGAAAGGAAAGAGTGGGATCACGCGATCAATCTCAAGGAAGGATTCAAACCCAAATCATTTCCCATCTACAACCTCACACCGGCCGAGGAGGAAGAGACTTCACAAAATTCATTGATGAAAACTTGGCAAAGGGATATATCCGTCACTCAAAATCACCAATGGCCTCACCCATGTTCTTCGTGCCAAAGAAAGACGGAAAGAAACGCCCATGCCAAGATTACAGATATCTCAACGAATGGACGGTGAAAGACGCCTACCCATTACCTCTAATATCCGACATCATGGACCGAGTGAAAGGAAAACGATACTTCACCAAACTCGATGTCCGGTGGGGATACAACAATGTGCGCATCAAGGAAGGGGACGAATGGAAGACTGCATTCAAAACCAAGAAAGGGCTCTTCGAAGCACTAGTCATGTTCTTCGGACTCTGTAACTCACCCGCAACGTTCCAAAGAATGATGGACCACATCTTCATCGTTGAAATCGATGGGAGACTGGTGATCATCTACATGGATGACATACTCATCCCTGCAAACACCATCGAAGAACTGGAACACATGACTAAAATCGTTCTCAAGAAACTCAGGGACAACGACCTATTCCTCAAAGTCGAAAAGTGTCAATTCGCTCAGACACGAATCGAATACCTCAGCATGATCATAGAACACGACAAAATCATGATGGACCCAGAAAAGGTCAAAGGGATGGCCGAATGGCCCACCCCCGCAACGGTGAAGCAAGTACGATCCTTCTTGGGATTCGGAAACTTTTACCGAAAGTTCATCATGAAATACTCCAAGATCGCCAGACCCCTAAACGAACTCCTAACCAAGGAAAAAGAGTTCATTTGGACTGAGGAATGTGATAACACATTCAAAACCCTGAAACAATGATTCATCGAAGAACCCGTCCTTAGAATGCCGGATATGTCTAGACCATTCCAGATTGAATGTGACACCTCCAAGTACGCGTATGGAGCTGTCCTCACCCAAGAAGACGAGAATGGCAAAAGGCATCCGATAGCCTTCCTATCAAAAACCTTCACACCCACCGAACGCCGATATGAGATCTACAACCGCGAGCTCCTTGCAATAGTACGATCCTTACAACGAATGGAGACATTATGTCGTGAACAGCCGGTACAGCCCCTATTTTTCACTTTATCTTATCTGATCTGTCTCGCATCTTATCGTTTCGCTTGCCCCTATTCCTTCGCTCCTTTATTCCCTCTATGGACTCTTTCACTCATGGAACACTGCCTCGTATTACACCTTCGCCCCACTTCCATTGTTCTTATTGTTACGCACTGCCTCTTGACTCATTCTGACACTCTCTTGTTCCATTATTGTTTCATCCTTGTTCTTCGCGCAGCCTTTGCGCAGCCTCATGACCTTTCTTATTGTTCTTCGACGTTTCGCCATTTGTTTGTCATTTTGACTCATCGCGGCTATGTAGACTGTAGAATAGGTATATAAGCTAGGTAGTCTGCTCTGTATTTCCTCAGCTTGACCTCTTCGTCAATACATCGCTTCCGCCTTCATCTGCATTCGTCGCTCATCGCTCTTATCTTACTCGCCGCTCTTATCTGCTCCGCATTACTGGTCTTTGGTTTGGTTTAGTGTTCGCTCTTCGCGACATTAGGTCAAGCTACCCCCGTGCACTGGCAACGCCGATCGTTGTCCCTGCATTCCGGACCCCCTGGCACTCTGGTTGACCTGCCGATCAGGTCTTACTCTGGCAACTCTGGTTTTCCGACACCGTCAAGATTAGCTGCGCAGGATACCCACACTTCTTCGCCTCTAGTAAAGACCTCAACCCTGACAAGTGGTTTGGCATCGACTGCCACCTCGATAGCAAGGAAGAGGTTGTAGAGTGTGACAGTTCCCCCTGCCCCTACCGCCTCAGTCTCCGGCCCACCTTTCACCAGTTACGACGCCTCCAGACAGCCAGCTTCTACGCTGCTGTTTGCACCTCCGACAACGCCGTAAAAGCCCGCGAATTTGCCGAATCCAGGAAAGAAGAATCGAAGAAGAAATCCCCACCAGTAACTCCGCCGCCAACCGTCACACAGCTCTTACCAGAAGATTCTCCCCAGTCTTTCCATTCCGCCGACTCTACCCCTGCCCCAGTAACAGCAACCACCAGCACCGCACCAAAGTCCTTTCGCCCTCCGTCAACATCATCTGAAGAAGACAGTGAGGAAGAGGACGACAACGACAAGGAAGACGAAACCGAAGAAGAAGACTCCGAAACACCCGTCCCCTTTCACGTTACCTACGCCGCGTTAGCAGAAGCCCTTCCCGCAGTAACAAGTCTCCGCCGCTCCGGACACTCTACCCCCACCACAGCCCTTACCCTCACTCCTCACCGCGCCCTCACACCACTTCCCATCCCCAGGGAGTCGGAGGACACGTCTGTTGCCCAACGCTCAGATAACGAACCTCCCACTTCCACCTTATCACCATCTTTATTATCCCCACCCACTTCTCTGCCGCTCGTCCAACAAGACCCCGTTACCAAACCCGCAAAGCCTATCCCCGATCTCAGTATGTCCGACACCACTCTTCTCAAGTTGCTTGCCGAGCAACAAGAGACTACCAGGCGTATCCAGCAATCCCTGGATAAGCTCACGGCTGCTAAGACCGCTTCCACTAGAAGCCCCGTCAAAGCGCCTGAGCCCTTCAAGGGTGACTCTGGTGATACCCAGCGATTCGTCCGCTATTTCACCAACTGGGCCTCCGCCGAGTCCGAACTCAAAGGAGATGACAAGAAGTGGATCTCAGCTGCCCTCTCGTACCTTCAGGGTGCTGCTGCCTCCTGGGCTGTCCAATACCTGGATCAGATTGCCGCCCACGAGGCTGCTGCCGACGCTGCTCAGAAGGCCGCCCACCCCTGGCCCTTCAGTGGCGATTGGTCCACTTTTGTGGCTGCCTTCAAGAAACGCTTCCAACCCGCCGACCAGGAGAAAGCAGCTGAAGCCCAGCTCGAGGCCCTTACCCAGGGTAAACAATCTGCTTCCCAGTTCGCAGCCAAGTTCATGGAGATATTTCCCCGCACCAGGTCTATCCCAGAAGGATGGTATGGCACGTTTTCGTCGCAAACTCAGTTCCAACGATCGCCTCATGCTGGATCTTATCGCCATCACCAAACCGGACGATGCCAAGCCCAAGACCCTTCAAGACTACTGCGACATCGTCAACCAGAACGATTTTACGTTTCACGGAAGCAGCGCCTCCTTCTTGACCCCGACTGCCTCGTCTCGCTCTGCCCCTGCCCGTGACCCCTATGCGATGGACATCGACGCGACCCGTGTTGGACCTAGTGGCCGTTCCCGTGAGGATTTCCTCCAAGCAATGCGTGGACGATGCTTTGGTTGCGGATCCTCCGCCCACATCAAGAAGGACGGCAACCACGGCTCACTTCGTTGCAACCACTGTCAGCGTCTCGGCCACTCCGCTAACGTCTGCCAAGACAAGTTCATGGGCTATCCGCCCGGTCGAGGACTCACCCAACGTCGTCGCGTTGCTGCCACCCAGGAGGTTCCCTTCTCGCTCTTCGATGACTCTTCCACACCCGCCGCCACCATTGCTGCCACTTCGCCTGCCCCACCTGCTGCCACCTCGTCTAACGTTTCACTCGCCGATCTCTTGGTTGCTCAGAAGAACCAACAGGACATCCTGGAGCGCCTCGAGAAGATCCAACAACAGGGTTTTTGAAGCGGGTGCTTGTTCGTGCTGCAAAGCATGCACCCTTTTCACCGTCGTACGCTGTTTCTGAATATGACTCGATTTACTCCTGTACTATTAGCTCTGTGCGCGAAATACACCCCGGTTCCTCGCATTTTCGCATTCGCATCAGACTCAGAGGCAGAAACCGTACGGCGGACCCCGCAGCAATGATCGACTGTGGCGCTACTGGCAAATTCTTGGACAAGCCTTTTGTGGAAAAGCATCGGATCACCACGTACCCACTCCGACACCCCATTCGGCTCCTCAATATTGATGGGACCCCAAATCAGGCTGGACACATCACTCACTTCGCTCGCTTGGAACTCACGGTTGACGGTTACTCCGAATGGACGGACTTCCTCATCGCCGATCTCGGGGGAGAGGATGTCATCTTGGGTCTTCCTTGGCTTCGCAAGATCAACCCCCAGATTGATTGGCGCAAGGGCACCTTGGAGATTCCCCCACCTCGTGTCTCCAGTGTTACCATCGAAGAAATCCCCGACGAAGATGCACAGCCCCCTCGAAAGGAACCACCCTCCGGCAATGCTATTATCGAACAGATCTACAACGACCCTGATCCGCCTGTTCCTACCAACGAGTTCCCGGCGCCCGACCCCGACTTTGAACCAAGCGCGCCTCCTCTCTGCCGCATCCGCGCTAACCGAATGACCCGGCGGAGATGGGTTCGTAAGGGGTTGATGGGAAGACACAGGCGACGAACTTTGGTGCGCCGCTGGTTTCACCTATTCCCAACAGATCGCCGAGAAGTCCCAGAAGGCCAAGCCCCAGAAGTCGTTCGAAGAGATGGTTCCTCCCCAGTACCGACAGCACGCCTCCGTCTTCTCCGAATCCGAGTCCCATCGCCTCCCCGAACACAAGCCTTGGGATCATGCCATCGACCTCGTTGCAGGAGCACCGGCCACCATGCGCACCAAGGTCTACCCCATGTCGCAGAACGAGCAGGAGGAGCTGAACCGATTCCTCGAGGAGAATCTCAAGAAAGGCTACATACGACCGTCTAAATCGCCCCTCGCCTCCCCGGTCTTCTTCGTTAAGAAGAAAGATGGCAAACTCCGCTTCGTCCAGGATTATCGAAAGCTCAACGAGATCACGGTGAAGAACCGATATCCACTTCCCCTCGTCTCTGACATCGTCAACCGACTCCGTGGTGCCAAGTATTTCACCAAGTTCGACGTTCGATGGGGCTACAACAACATCCGCATCAAAGAAGGAGATGAATGGAAGGCCGCCGTTCGCCACCAACCAAGGACTCTTTGAGCCCCTGGTCATGTTTTTCGGCCTCACCAATTCCCCAGCAACGTTCCAGGCCCTCATGAACTCGATATTCTCGGACCTCATCGCTTCAGGAAAGGTCGCTGTTTATTTGGACGACATTCTCATCTTCACGGCCACCCTTGACGAACACCGCCAAGTCGTGCACGAGGTCCTCCATCGGCTCAAGAAACACGACCTCTACCTTCGTCCGGAGAAATGCGAGTTTGAGCGGGAGGAGATCGAGTACCTCGGTCTGGTCATCAGGGAGGGAGAAGTCCGTATGGACCCTGCCAAGGTAGAAGCTGTTCGCAACTGGCCTGTTCCCCGCAACCTTCGCGCCGTCCGTGGATTTTTGGGTTTCGCCAACTTCTATCGCCCCGTTTTATCAAGGACTTTGCTACCATCGCCCCGGCCTCTCAACGATCTCACCAAGAAGGACATCCCTTGGCAGTGGAACGAACCGCAACAACAAGCCTTCGATACCCTCCGAAACGCGTTCACCTCCGCTCCAATACTGACACTATGGGACCCCGACCGTCCAACCCGCGTTGAAGTAGACGCCTCTGGCTTTGCTACTGGAGGAGCCCTCCTTCAGAAGCTCGACGATGGACTCTGGCATCCTGTTGCCTTCCGCTCCGCCTCCATGCAACCAGCCGAACGCAACTACGAAATCTACGACCGAGAAATGCTGGCTATCATCGAAGCACTCAAGGACTGGCGACATTTCCTGGAAGGACTCCCCAAACCGTTCGAGATCGTCACCGATCATTCCAACCTGGAATACTGGCGCACGGGCACAAGACCTTAGTCGACGACAGGCCCGGGTGGTCCCTCTATCTTTCCCGTTTCAACTTCACGCTCACCCATCGTCCCGGAAAGGCCAACACCCAAGCCGATCCCCTGTCCCGCCTCGACATTCATCAGGTCGCAGACGCAGAGGATAACAAACAACAAGTCGTTCTCAAACCAGAATTGTTTGCCAAGCTCGCAGCCGCCCACACCGTCCTTGCCAACCCCCTCGAAGACCGACTGCGTCGAGCCAGCGCCCGTGAATCTCAGGTCTTAGACGGACTCGCCCAGCTCCGTAAGTCAGGACCTCGCCGTCTCACATCTGGACTTCCCGAATGGGAAGAGGACAACGGCCTTGTGTACTACAAGGGCCGTGTGTACGTACCCCCGGACGACGAACTCAGGCGCGATGTCCTCAAGCAGTGTCATGACGACCCCACGTCCGGACACCCCGGAGTGCACGGAACCCTCGAGCGAGTTGAACGACAGTACTGGTGGCCCACGATGCGGGCTTTCGTCAAGAAGTACGTCGACGGTTGCGATGTCTGCGCCCGGAGAAAGCATACCCAGCACCCGCGGGCTGCCACCCGGCCTTTGGACGTTCCCGAAGGGCCTTGGGAGACAGTAGGAGTCGATCTCATCACCCAGTTACCGGAAGCCCATGGACACGACGCGATCATCGTCTTCACCGATCACTACAGCAAGGGTTCTTCATGCTCTCCCCTGTACATCCGACATCACCACCGAAGGCGTTGCAGACATCTACTACCGTGAAGTATTCCGTCTCCATGGTCTCCCACTCCGGTTCATCAGTGATCGAGGCCCTCAGTTCGCTTCTAAGGTCATGCGCACCCTCCTCAAGCGTCTCGGAATCGAGTCCAACCTCACCACCGCCTATCACCCTCAAGCCAATGGACAAACCGAACGGGCCAACCAGGAAATCGAGAAGTATCTCCGTCTTTACGTCTCTCGCCGACAGGATGACTGGGACAAGCACCTACCGATGGCTGAATTCGTGATCAACTCCCGCGTCCACTCTGCCCATGATCGTTCACCTTTCGAAGTTCTCTATGGGTATATTCCCCACTTCAACATCCCCATTGGCAAACGGACCGACCTTCGCCCCGTTGATGAACGTGTTCAGCAGCTACAAGAAGCCCGCAAGGATGTGGAAGCTGCCTTACGTCTCGAGAAGGCCCAGCAGAAGGATGCGTACGAGTCCGGCAAGCGAACGGCTCATCAATTCAAGGTTGGCGACTACGTTTGGCTTAACGCGAAGGACATCCAGATCAAGGTTCCGTCCCGCAAACTCGGCGACCTCCAACTCGGCCCGTACAAGATTACCGAACGCATCGGCGACCTCGACTACCGCCTCGAACTTCCCCCGTCCCTCTCCCGCATTCATCCTGTGTTCCACGTCGACAAGCTCTCCCCCTGGAAAGGCAATGATGTCAATGGCATTTTGCCACCCCCGCCTGAGCCTGTCGAACTGGAGGGGGAGCTTGAATACGAGGTTCACGACATCCTGGACAGCCGTTGGAGAGGTCGAGGAAAGAATCGCAAACTGGAGTATTTGGTCAGTTGGAAGGGTTATGGGGTCGACGGACGACACTTGGGAACCGGAGGAGAACTTGGAGCACGCGCCCGAGATCGTGAAGGAGTTCCACCAGCGACACCCCTCTGCACCACGCCGAATTTCCGCTACCATCTTCAGCTCTCTCCCATGGCGCCCACTCGAGAATTTCACCGACGCCCCGCCTACCGACTTTGACTGGGAACTGGGACGCCGCCTACCGTTGGTCATCGAGGACGATGAGGCTTAGAAGGGGGGTAATGTCGTGAACAGCCGGGTACAGCCCCCTATTTTTCACTTTATCTTATCTGATCTGTCTCGCATCTTATCGTTTCGCTTGCCCCTATTCCTTCGCTCCTTTATTCCCTCTATGGACTCTTTCACTCATGGAACACTGCCTCGTATTACCCTTCGCCCCACTTCCATTGTTCTTATTGTTACGCACTGCCTCTTGACTCATTCTGACACTCTCTTGTTCCATTATTGTTTCATCCTTGTTCTTCGCGCAGCCTTTGCGCAGCCTCATGACCTTTCTTATTGTTCTTCGACGTTTCGCCATTTGTTTGTCATTTTGACTCATCGCGGCTATGTAGACTGTAGAATAGGTATATAAGCTAGGTAGTCTGCTCTGTATTTCCTCAGCTTGACCTCTTCGTCAATACATCGCTTCCGCCTTCATCTGCATTCGTCGCTCATCGCTCTTATCTTACTCGCCGCTCTTATCTGCTCCGCATTACTGGTCTTTGGTTTGGTTTAGTGTTCGCTCTTCGCGACACATTACCTCCAGGGATCAGAATTCGCCACCCATATCCTTTCTGACCCACAAGAATCTCACCTATTTCAGAACAACCACAAAAACTCAACGATCGGCAAGCACGATGGTCCCTAATACTATCCGAATACTACTATAATCTCAAGAATATGCCCGGCAACAAGATGATTCAAGCCGACGCCCTTTCTCGAAGACCCGATCACATACCCGAAAAAGACGAAAATGACCTACCAACTATTTTATTAAAAGAAGAATTATTTATCGACGAACTTGACACGGATACCTCCATAGGTTTGATTGATCTTGAACTCCAAAAACGCATTGATCAATCTACAGGAATGGATCAAACCGCGATTGAGGCCATGAAAACCCTAGTCGAAGGCGGATCAAATGAAATGAAACAGGGACTCCACGATTGGACGGTCATTACCGAAGATGCGAAAGACCACACTCTTCTACAAGAGCCGACAATATATTCCGAAAGACAATAACATCCGAAGAGAGATTGTTCAACGATATCACAACGCCGAGACTGCTGGACATCCTGGAGAACTGGAAACATTCCACGCCATCAAGAATCATTACTACTGGCCCGGAATGAAGATGTTTATCAAATCATACATCCAGGGATGTGCACAATGTCAGCAATTCAAAATCAAGAGAAATCCCCACAAGATCTCCCTAATGCCTATAGAAGGGAATGATCGACCGTTCGGTTATGTTGTCATTGACATGATCACGGATCTGCCAGAATCAAACGGATATGATTCAGTCCTGACCATGGTGGACCACGGTCTCAGTAAGGGGGTGATCTTTGTTCCAACAAAGAAAACGGCAACTGCCGACGATATCGCAAAACTCCTTATGGAGAATCTCTTCAAACGCTTCGGATTACCGGATAAAATTGGCTCTGATAGGGGTCCCCAATTCGCAGCAAAAGCTCTCAGAGAACTGTTCCGTCTCATTGGAATAGACTCTTCGCTATCCACAGCATATCATCCACAAACTCAAGGAGCCATTGAACGAGTACATCAGGAATTGGAGACGTACTTATCGATCTACTGCATCACTAACCAAGAATCGTGGGCAGACAAACTAGCCCTCGCTGAATTCACATACAACAGCCGAAGGCATGCAGATCGAAAACACATCTCCATTCGAACTCATCATGGGGTTCCAACCCAAAGCCTTACCAACAATGTTCTCCAAGACTCAATTCCCATCAGTGGAAGAACGACTCAGAGCTCTGGAAGAAGATAGAAGAGAAGCTGTGGCAGCACACGAGCTTGCCAGATCAAGAATGGCCCAACGAATAAAGGGGACACCAAGACCTTTCCGCAAGGGTCATCGGGTGTGGCTGGAAGCCAGAAATATCAAGCTCCCATACTCCAAGAAAATGACAACAAAACGAGAAGGTCCCTTCGAAATCACCGAAGTCCTGGGACCAAACATGTTCCGCCTCAAACTGCCCCCCGACCTGGAGAATCCATGACGTCTTCCATGCAACTCTACTTTCCCCATACTGTCGAAACAGAAACACACGGACCCAATTACACACTCCCTTCTCCCGAATTAATTGATGGGGAAGAAGAATATGAAATCGACAAAATCCTCAAACATCGAGTCGTGAGGAACCCAACGACAATTCCTAGTGTCATGGAAAGGATACCCTCTCTCCGAAGCAGAATGGAAAAAGGAAAAAGAACTTTCCCATGCTAAGGAACTCCCTCAAGGCGTACAAACGAAAACACAAGCTCACATGAGGAAGCCACATGCCCAACATGCACATCTCATAAACCTGAAACATGAAAAACTCAAGGACGACATGCACCCTTATCTTAGAGCATGAAGACAACATGAGACGTTTATCTTGAACATCCCTCAAACACATGCCCCATGACATCAACCAAGTAAACACGAGGACGCAGACTTAAAAGAAGGAAGGAAGACTCGATTGAGAGAACAACAGACTCCCCAACTTCATTCGACGAGCCACTTCCACCTAACAACATGTCTGCTCCTCGATACAACTACTTCGCCCCTGCTATGCCCGTTCCCCCTCTCAACGAGGAGGAATCCCTTTTCATGGTCACCAACGCCCAGTACGCCGTCCGACTCGAGAATAGACTTCTCGAGACCCCTGGTGCTGAGCCCGTCGCTCGCATCGTCTCTATCGGGCACATGATTGCCCTCATCATTGCCCAACTTATGGGCATAGTCAACACCCTCCACCAGTTCGTCTTCGGGATTCACGAACACCTCGTACACCGTCCCGAAATCACCGACCTCGTACTGGAGCTTCGAAACCCCCAACCTGAAGCTCCAGGTCCCCAGCTCTATCACCACGTTCCCCAACATTCTCCTCCACCTCCTATGCCTATCCCTGACGACATTCCTTCACCTATTATGCAACAACCACCTCAACCTCGTATGCCGACCCCCGGACCATCCTCCACCATCATATACCGAGCAACTCTACGAGATACTTCATTCGATCCCAACGACCTTCCTCCGCTTCAGTATCCTCCTACACCAACGCCTCCATCTGTTCCCCCGAAAGAGATCATCGACGTCGATGATCCTACTCAACCATGGAATCAACCTTTAGGCTCTAAACTAAACCCAATTTGGGTTCGCGACTTTATCTCCCGCCTTCGTCAAATTGGAATTCCGACATGCAACCTCTGCCGAAAGACGGGTCACCTTGCTAGCCGATGCAAGGGCAAAGGTAAACTCCAGGAGTAGTTTAACTCTAGTAGGGGGGTAATGTTACGAACATATATGCTTACTATACTGTATTACTATACCTACCTCATTTCCACCTTATGTTTTTCATCTCAACTCATCGTCTTACTCATATTTACTGCGCATTGATGACTGCTGACTGATACTCATTAAAAACACACCAAAACCTACATACATTCCGCGGAATACGCATGTTATCCATGAGGACTACGCCTCATGGTTAACACACGTCTTCTAGTATATAAACTCTCTAGTTCTCTTAGTTAGTTTCCTCACTTCGTTCTTAATTGTTCACAACGCTATACCAAGTCTCAGTGCAAATACAAATATCCTTAATTATCACTCAAAGTCTAGCTCGAAGTTCACAAAGCTACAGGCGAAGAACTCTTGACGTAGTCACGAGTTGATTCATCGACCACAAAGTCGCTGAGTACTGGACGACACGTGCTTGTATCACGTATAGTCCATAACACTTGGTATCTGTGAACACCTTTGCGATCCTCATTTTGACCAAGGTTCCCTTGTCAATGAGAGGAACTTTCTGGGAGACATGTCCGAGTACCACCCTGCATTTTCCACTAGCGGCAACAACCATGGCATATTCATCATCTGCTCTAAATGTGAGTTCAGCCCCACTCAACATTCAACAAGCTGCTAACAGACTCTCTCGCCTTGCAGTCCAACAGAGTTGCCTAGAGGAATCGAACACCATCAAGGGGATATTTGGTAGTTCCATCACCGAGTTGGGAAACTTCGAAGGTCGTGTTCGTAGTGGCGACGGAGAATTCTTTGGTTGGAGGGATGGTATTTCCCAGCCTGCTCTCCAGTAGGTGTCCTCTAAGACATTTCAGGTGTAAGCTTCTGATTTTTTCGCTGAAGGGGCCTCGGTAAAGCATGTCCTGGACAGCGCCTTGTAAAGCCCGGTGTGATCATCATGGGTTACCCTGGGGACCCCGTTGTCGATGCTCCTACTGCGGTTCAGCGCCCGCCGTGGACCAAAGAAGGCTCCTTCCTGGTCTTTAGGCAGCTGGAGCAAAATGTCCTCTTCTTCGAGGAGTACATTGAACAGAACTGGCGTTCCATTCCTGCTAACGAGCCAAGAAATGGTGTCTATCTCACGGATGAAGAGAGGAAGAAACTCTTCGGCGCTCGATTGGTTGGGCGATTCAAGTCGGTAAGCTACCAGAGATTGAAACCTCCTTTCTCATTCGGCTCATTGGATTAACTCCAAGGGTGTTCCTCTTGCGCTCTCACCATACAAAGAAGATTTAAAATATCTCCATCCTGACCAAATCAACAATTTCGACTACTCTGAGCAAGACGGACGCTGTCCCTTCTCCGCTCACATCCGGAAGACCGCGCCCAGAAATGTCGGTCCTTACCTTACAAAAGAGTTCGTGGATGCCTCGGTAGTCATTCGAGCGGGTATTCCGTATGGTCCAGAGGTAAGGTTGCAATCCGGCTGCTGACGTTCAGCTCGCTGACGACATCCCAGATTACCAGGGAAGAAAGGGAAGAATGGGCAAAGAAGAATCTCGAAGAGAAGATCTTCGCCAAGTGTGAGCGTGGCCTTCTCTTTGCAGGGCACTCAGTAAGGTGAGGACATGGTACATGTCCTACCTTGGCGATCCACAACCCCATCCACCATGTGATACCTCGCCTAGCTTTGCCCTAAAGAAGGCACAAGAACCATATCCCAGCTGGACCCTTCCAACAGCACAGCTCCCGTGTCATAGCTGTGTTCTGCGGGACAGGCGGCTGGCCCTCGGGGGTCCTGCTCTTGATGGGGCATGTCCCAGCTGCCTCCCGCTGTTTGAACATAACACATGTCCCAGCTGGATCTCCCAAATCCACAGCATCCATGTCACAGCTGTGTCCTCTTGGTCAGGAGGCTGCCCCGGGGGCCTGTTGCCAATCTCAATACAGCATGTCCGAGCTGCCTCTGGCCGTTTGAACATGACCCATGTCCCAGCTGGATCTCCCAAATCCACAGCATCCATGTCACAGCTGTGTCCTCATGGTCAGGAGGCTGCCCCGGGGGCCTGTTGCCAATCTCAATACAGCATGTCCGAGCTGCCTCTGGCCGTTTGAACATGACCCATGTCCCAGCTGGATCTCCCAAATCCACAGCATCCATGTCACAGCTGTGTCCTCTTGGTCAGGACCTAGGGTCAATACTGGCTCCCATTAACCACAAATAATGATCAGGACATTGAAGTAACCTATACACAGGATGCTCAGCCTAAATGGTTAGTAGTCCATACCTCTACAGTTGGTCTAACGAAGTTGTCACCTAAATCGCTCCACAGACAGTGACCCACACGAAGTTTGCACCGGTGTCCGCAGGTGTGTAAACCCCGCACAGTCGGTAGTCTACTGTCCGCACTCGGTCCGCACCGGTGTCCGCAGGTGTATAAACCCCGCAGTCCGTAGTCTACTGTCCGCACTACCGGTGTCCGCAGGTGCGTAAACCCCGCAGTCCATAGTCTACTGTCCGCACTTGGTCCGCACCGGTGTCCGCAGTTGTGGGGACTTATGGACCGGTCCAAGTGCGGACAGTAATCGCGGACCACGGACCTGCGGCCGGTTGTTTGACGTTGCTTGTCAAACCTGACCCCGAACCAAGAACAAGTCCGTGTCGGCAGTTCAAGTGCTCATACGACATATTATTTTGCTTTATTCCGCGGCGCTGTAGTCAAGTGGTGACTTCGTTTCCTGACCAAGGAGACGTTGGGGGTTCGATTCCTCTGCAGCGACAAGCTATGGAGATAATTTGGTGCACGGGCCAATCCCCATGCATCAAATTATCTCCATAGGTTTCATCTACATTTTTTCTTTCGCTTTTCCATTGATCAATGGCTGGTTTTGTCAAAACTTTTAGCCCCGTCGTCCATCACCTATAAACTGCGCAACCATAACATCCGGACTTTAGCTGAGAGCTTCCATAATCTCCCTCATGACTCCTCTTGAAGCACAAGTAGCCGATAGCATCTTGGCCATCCTCCAATTAGGCCTTGAGATTCAAGGTGTGTATTTTCCCCAAAATGTCTTATGCCAGGATTGAAACGTTTGTTTTATTTCCGCCAGAACAACATCGCCTTTATTTGATGTGCAGGCACAGTGCAATGCTCTTCCAGCGACTCGAGGCTGAGCAGAAACAAAACGTGGAGAACCTGAGACAAGAAGCCGCGCGCTTGCAGGGGGAGGTTGGGAATGGGGTTCCTGTTTGCCTGGAGGCTGCAGATCTTGTTGGAGACGACCCTGATATGCTTGGGATGCAGGGGATAGCGCACGCGCAAGAGGCCCGCAAGGCAACACTCAAACAACTAACCCAAACCCTCCTGGAGACCGCTGCCCGTCTCAAGAAGGAAGTGGAAAGGGAACACGAGACAGAAGGGGACGGATATGCTGTGGATCGACCTATTGAACTGGACAACGAGGGCAGGCAAACTCGAGGTGGAAGGATGGTTGATGAGCCAATCATTATTGAATAAGCGCTATACGTCACTTGCAATTGAATTCACTCGCCACTATTCACAAATGCATTGTCTATATCTTGTTGGTCTATGTACCTTCATCAGGTACTCATTTAAATGTCCGCACCGGAACATCCGCACCCTCGCAGGTGGGTGGAGTAATGCGAGTATCTGTAAGCTCGAACGTCCTCACCGGAACGTCCGCACCTCACAGGTGCGAGGACTTGCCCAAGTATCCGCAGGCTTGTACGTCCTCACCCTCTCAGGTCCCACAGGTAACAGGTATGCGCGGGTATGCGCGCGATGGTCCGCACCCTCGCAGGCAAAACTGTCCGCACCCTGAGAGCCCGAACGTCCGCACCTCGCCGATGTGAGGACTTGCCCAAGTATCCGCAGGCTCGTACGTCCTCACCCTCTCAGGTCCCGCAGGTAAGAGGTATGCGCGGGTATGCGTTCGAATGTCCGCACCTCGAAGGTCAAGGTCTGCTGCTGGCTCGAACGTCCGCAGGCACAAACACCATCCTCACGTGCGAGTATCCGTAAGCTTGAAGGTCCGCATCCTCACGGGTCAAAGTCCGCACGCGAACCTCCGCGTTTGAATGTCCGCACCTCGAGCACCTCGCCGATGTGAGGACTTGCCCAAGTATCCGCAGGCTCGTACGTCCTCACCCTCTCAGGTCCCGCAGGTAAGAGGTATGCGCGGGTATGCGTTCGAATGTCCGCACCTCGAAGGTCAAGGTCCGCTGCTGGCTCGAACGTCCGCAGGCACAAACACCATCCTCACGTGCGAGTATCCGTAAGCTTGAAGGTCCGCATCCTCACGGGTCAAAGTCCGCACGCGAACCTCCGCGTTTGAATGTCCGCACCTCGAGCACCTCGCCGATGTGAGGACTTGCCCAAGTATCCGCAGGCTCGTACGTCCTCACCCTCTCAGGTCCCGCAGGTAAGAGGTATGCGCGGGTATGCGTTCGAATGTCCGCACCTCGAAGGTCAAGGTCCGCTGCTGGCTCGAACGTCCGCAGGCACAAACACCATCCTCACGTGCGAGTATCCGTAAGCTTGAAGGTCCGCATCCTCACGGGTCAAAGTCCGCACGCGAACCTCCGCGTTTGAATGTCCGCACCTCGAAGGTCAAGGTCCGCATCCGAACGTCCGCACCTCGCGCGTAGGAGGTATCCGCACGAAGGTCCGCACCCAGGTCAGATTCTCAGGTTCACAAGTCCGCACCAACCGTCCGCACACAAACAGGCCTCATACTCAGTGAACGGGTTTCAGCCGGGTGGACGAAAACATAACACATGCATTGCAAAGGCAAGTACTACAGAGTGTGGCTTTGCTGGGCAGAGGCAAGCTGGACCACCTGGATTCGATCACACAGGTCGTCCTTCAGTTCCACCTCCCCAATTTCGTGACAGAGCTCCTTTACTTTGGCAATCAAATGAACGCCACCTTGAAATGCCTCAGCGGCAAACGACTTTGTGGTTTTCCGGAGGATCGCTTTTTGAGCCCGCTCAATGTCGAGAAACGGTTGCGCGCGGTTGTGGTGTCTGGCCTGCCTGTCGCAAGTCTCCATCAAGTCAATGACCCCACACCAAACTTGGGCGATACCTGCAGGCGAGTATGTCAGAAACCCGTAGCACCATGCCTTCCAGGGAACTTACGATGGAGAAGCGTCAAGGTCGCACATAGCGCATAGCCGCAGACTTCGAACAGCTCCATGGTCTCCTTGTCACGTGCGTCTACAACCACTTTAGTCCACAGCACCTTCCACAGGCAGACTACTCACTGAGATGCTTGGAGGCCAGCTCGGGAACTCTCTCGGCATACTCCACCGCCCGGGGAAGCTCCTTTTTCAAAAGGATTTGGAGAAACCGGACTTGAGAAACATCCACCTCATGGCCGCCGTCGAGCACGATTACACCGCTATCCTGAACCCCCGAGAGCTCACGAATTTTTATGCGCAAAGCTGCAAATAGGTGAGAAAATCGGTAGAACAATAGAATAAGAGACATACTTGTAATCAACTCCAATTGAAGTTCCACTTGCGCTACTTGGTCTCTGATACAAATGCACATGATGGAGGGGAAGCAAGGAACGAAGATGGAACACAAGAGGGGAAGGATATTTATTGCGAGGCTTAATCTCCTATCTCAATGGGGAAATAAAATGTACTTATGCGCGGTTTGGGCTATCGAGCTCCTCCTTTTCCAACAGATTGCGGATGCGGACATGCCATCATAGGATCCGCGGGGACTGGCAAATCAGCGGACCCGAGTCAATCCGCAGGCACGGATCAGTATAACGGAACGGACCTCTCAATTCTGATCACGAAGAGGCGAGATAACGAAACTCGATTGCGGAGACGGCGCGCGACAAACCAATACACTACAAGAACTCCATCCTCATCTCCATCTGCCAAATAACCGCTGACCCTAGCTCAATGGATTCGCGGAGCAGGTCGAGCTCTGCAATCAACTGCGAGAACTCCTCGTCAAGGTTTGCAAAAGAGGGGGGTATCTGGTCCAGCTCGCTTAATCCCTCGTCCACCGAAATTTTGAAGTGAGCAATTCCTTCGACTACTCGCCGATATCGAGAACCAAATCTACTGTGGACTACAGACCTGGTCAAGGATGCGGTCTTCGAGCAGGTGGAATGGGATATCCATACCTCGTCTGAGGCGTGCTAGCCTGTCCTCGATTTCACTTTTCACTGCGCGTCGTCGAATTGTTGTTCCCCTCATCTGGACTGTGCAGGTGATTGTCATTATAATTCCACGGAAAATTAACGTGTTAGGCTGACCTTGTAGTGTTTCGATGTGGTACAGTGCTAGGTGGGCCACAAGTGACTCGAGACCTTTATAGTAGAACGAGAAACCGCCCACGTGATCCTAGCGCACTCCCATGAAACTTCAGGCCCTCAGGCCCATCAAGATCCTTTTATTTTAACCCAGTTGTCACTGTCTTTCAGCTAAGAACCCCTTTCACACGAGATGCGAGCCTTTCGGGAACCCCTCCCTCCTGGAGCAAGTCTAGTCGAACGCCTGGGCCGTCACGCCCAAGCTCGAATGCGACAGAGGTTCTCCTCGGGTGCTCCTATACCGTCCCAACCATTGGTGCCTCTCCCTCTCCAGGTAGAATGTGAGAATATCGCCGACACGGCGTACATTGCCCTTCAGAATGAAGGTGAGCATCGCACACGTGTTCATGCTCCCAAACTTACGTTTATACCTACAGAAACACTTGACTGGTCCATAACAGATTGGTACAGCAAGAATCGCAAGCGCAGCGCGGTCGCCGATGAAAAATCGATAAACGCGATGGAATCCGCATTCCCGCCATCCTCTAGGGTGAATCGCCTAGGTAAACCGATACTCAGGCAAACCCCTTGTGTCGTCAAGGATCGCAACGGGCGAATTCTTACCTGGTATCTTCCCAACTCGATCCTCCCTGAACGACAAGTGAGTGTCGACGAGTAATCAAGCGAGTTGCACTCTCCCTCACATGCGAAGCAGAAGGAAATAGAAGATGCCATTCGATGGCATTCATCCTCTCACGAATCGTCTCCCTTCCTCGTGAGGGACAATGGCAACTATCGCGACCACGCCTCACTTTTTACCCAAGGCGAGGATCTGACGTTCAAGCCCGGCGTAGTCACTTACTCCTCTGCGTGGCCGATGCAGGGCCATCCCGTACGTACTACATTACTTCCCCTTTTCCAGCCTTCTAAAATAGCCTTCTAAAATGAACCCACTGTATCCAGGATACCTTGGCTCCTTCAGCCAACCTCAAGAACCGACGGCAGGGTAGCCTTGAGTTCATCGAGCGGATATCTGAAAGTGTCGCTGTCCTCGGAGCGATTTTGGCCGTCATACATCCCGCTCTTTTTGAAATGGGCTTGGAGATGCTGGCCGGGCTCAATTCGGGCATCATCCCCGCCGGTGACCTTGAACATCTCAGAACACTCCTCAAATATTGGAGCTCCCCGTTCACCGCCTTCTCCCTCATCAACAACCGAAGGACCGATCTCCATCGCGATGTCTGTAGTCCGGTATATGTTTACGACTTGCTCTACACCGGCGGCAACTACGTGAACGGGAGAATTGAGATTCGAGGTATCGGCATCAGGTGCCGTTACGATCCTGGTACTGTCGTAGCGACATTGGCTTCATGCTTCCCTCATGGCGTTCCTCCAGTGGACGGTGAGCGGGTTTGCATCGCACATTTTTTCCGTGAACAGGCTCTTGAACATCTCCCATTTTATCGACCCCCAGTATTGCCTACACACCTCACGTTGAACCATTTTTATAGCCACAATGATTAGACAAGCAAAGGACTTGTGTAACTAGTGCTAATCATACGTCTTATTCAGTTGCTCCAGCTCGGACTCCCAATGCTTGCTCCACCTTTCACGGACACAAGCAACCCTTTTAATTTGGTCCTTCAATCGTGATCGCTCCTCGTCCGCAGCCTTCTTGAGGGACATCAGTGTCCTCAGTTGGCGAAGGATTTTCTGACGGCGCACTGCGAGATCATCAAGGGAAAGAGTGGAAAGGGGCAGCCTCGCCATGCGGAGTTCCAGCCATTCTTGATATACCTCTTCCAGTGGTCGGTCAGTCCGAAACCCAAAAACTTGGGTGTCGATCCAGGTTGGTCGGTGCCTCCTGTCCCCGACTTCGAGCTGGTCGGAAGGTATCTTCCCCGCAAACAGCCCATCCAGCACAACACGATTTTCCATCCAGCGGAACACCTTAGTGAACGACACGAGATTGAGGTCCCGCCCAATGTCCTCTGCGGACAAAACCACACCTAGAACCCACATGGCAGCCTGCTGAACGAACGGTTGAGTCGTAAATGGGTTGGGTTTAAGAGGAAAGCCACCTACAAACTCGATACTCAATCGCACGACGTATTCAATACGGAGGTCACGAGCCATGGTCATAGAGGGTGCTTCCTGGATTGCGATGTAAATTCTGTCGGCAATAAAAAAAAAGAAGTCCTTCCATTCTTCCTGATCAGTCGGCTTGGTGCAGTGGGCGACCATGTCGAGGTCCAGCCCACTCAGTTCTAAAGCGGAAGAAAATGTCATTTATTTGCCTCCTAACCAGAGGTGAAGCTAAATACCAGGTGCGTCTGCGGCATCTTCACCCTGTTCCTGCTTCAAAATTCGGAGGGTCGACCTCACCCTCCTGGCGCCGTCTCGATTGGCCTTCAATTCCTCGTCGACGATCTCCAACGACGCCCTCAGCAAAGATCGAGCTTCCCGCAGAGCATCCAGTGTCAACTCGGAGAGGACAACGGTGGCGGGTGGCGGAGAAGGCAAGGTTCGCGTGAGCGTCGCAGATTGTCTCCTCCAAATTGCCACTAATTCGTCGAAGCTGAACTTCATCCGGTCGTTCCCAGGCATCCACCAGGCCTCAACATATTGGTTGAGGACGCGATCCCTTTCCCCTTCTCCATCCTGAACCTTGATCTCGATTAGGAGCGGGTCGACCTGCCCTTCGTTGTCGTAGAACATCTGGAATAGGTCGCGGAAACATTTCGGCGCTACAATGGAATGAGGATGCTTGATTGTCGCAGTTGCCAGGCAGAACGCCGTCATAGACTAGAAATCAAAGAGTTAATTCAAATCGAGAGTTTGTAATTCATGGCTCACAATTTCATGGAACAGCGCAGAAAGGAACAGTGCCCTGTCCTCCTTTGAGATTACCGGGTATTGAACGACATAGAAGACTCCCGCAGCCCGGTGACGACTTGATAAGTAGTCGATAAGCGACTGCCAGCCGACGTTTGTGAGGGTGAGCAAAGCTTGAGAGCTGCCAGGGAGAGGCCAGCTTGCCATGATGTAGAATCAAGTCAACCCGAGTAAAATTTCAAACTCGACGATACATATTGCATCAATTGAGGTCAGTGTTGGTACCGGTCTCACCCCGCAGCTGGCGGATCAGCACTTCCCCCGCAGTCCGCGCGTCGCGGAACATCTCATCCCCGTCCGCACGCAAGCGCCTCCATACTCCCGCTTGCTGTTCAGCGTAAGCCCGGTGCCCGGGTTTATCTGGGCCCAATGTCGCCCAGCTGCGGGCAGTGTCTTCTTTGAATTTGAAGAAATTAGAAATCCATGTCATTTCCTCCTTCAGGAGGACCACTTCTTCCCTCCAGCGTTCCATGCGACATTTTGCGCGCAGCCAATTGATGCGGTACACTAACTCCAGCGTCAGTATAACTCCCACACAACTCTGCACAGCTACTCACATTCCTCGAGGTATGGGGCCTTCTGCGAGTCACCGCTGACATCCAGGTTCCAGATCCAAGAGAGGACTGTCTTCGATTGGCCAGGGGCGTTTGGGTGGTATATGGCTGTTATGGCCTTCGTATGTTCGGGCTTGAGGTCCTTATATTTCTCAAGTAGGGAAGGGCTAGCGTTGAGCCTTCGTAATGCCCACCTCGCCTGATTATAAAGTCGGATGTGATGTCGCATACTTTGGTTTACAGCCTTCACAGCAGCGTAGCCCCTGGTCTTTTCCTTTTTCCCATCCGCGAGTCTGATGTTGGAACGATAGAGGAAGGATTTGTGCCCAATGTCCGTTCGAATGGCTTCAAGGGCGTCGTTTGCTTGGGCTATGCGAAGTTTTATCTCCTTGGATGCAGCGGACTTCATCTGATCTGGAAGGGTCGCAAAGGAGGACGGTAGCGGAATCTCCATGTCCTCTGGATCTCGATCGCCGTCGAGGAACGGATTGTCGCTATCGATCTCCATAGCAAAGTCATCCTCGGACCCCTCGATCACTGGGTTACTTTCCGGCGGATTGACCCAGGGGTATTCCTCCATGTCCACCTGCGGGAACAACGAGGCCCCCGTTTCGAGGAAGCGCGTTATTTCGTTCCGCAGGTGCTCTTGCCTGCGGACCAATTCCAAATTCTGGTTATCTGTCCGCAGATCGGCGCGCGGTAGTCCTCGACGATAAGCCTTCGTTGCAAGTCTTGATATTGTGTCAGCACTAGAATCTCCCCGATATATCCAGACACTCACTGAGCATCTTGTATCTTGAAGCCCAATGTAATCCAAGACGTCACCCCAATCTGCTGGTCACCCCGTTGTTCCAGCAACATTAGATCGTGCTGGACCTTGGCTCTTGTAGGTGCTTTAACATGATTAGTTCAACATCGTTCGAACGGAGGGTATATGCCACTTACGCTTTTCTATGGACACATTCAGGAAATCCATTGCTGATGCATCTCCCTCCTTAGCTCGTTTTGCTAGCCCGCTTGAGAGTTGTTGGTCCCATGTTATACGTTGGGACTCTGAAGCCGTGGCGTCCAAAAGGTTGAATGCTTCTTCAGCCTCGTGCAGTTCCTTCATTGCCTTGGGGTAAGCGACACTCAAGTTATGACCTTGGACGCCCGGTGGTATGCTAGTCAGCAGAGTGTCAGTGGAGCAGGTGTGCTTTACATACCCAAAGATATCATCTTTTTCCAATTACTGTCCCCGATGTGTGCGTCCAGAACTTCTGTCCGATGGGCAAGAGACATTGTCTGTGTAGCCCTTGCAGACTCGTTGAGTGTCGACCAGAGTGATTCCAAAATCTCGCCCGAGGTCTGACCGATCCCGTCTATGAACGAAGGGGAATAACGGGCGTAACAGCCTTCTTGGTGTCCAAAGACATGAAACTTGCCAATCCCAAACACGATTGGCAGATCCTCGGACAGGGACAGGGTTTCGCTCGTTGCAAAACGATCCCGCAAGTGCACACTGTACTGACAATTAATGTCGTACAGCAAGTTTAGTCTGGGTGCACGGTCTGCTCTAGAGGTGCGGACAGCACCCATAAGTCCGTAATCCATATTCATCTGCCTGAAGGTCTGTGTTAGCGTTGAACCTGGCAATCGGTGCGACCTCCCACCTTTCTCCTTTTTGAAACCCAACCACACTACTGGGAGCGAACGCCCCGTGTCGAGAACACGCAAGGGCCCCAACACCCGTAACATCGCAACCTTTATGGACCTTTGAACGATCTTCGACAGCCCGGTGTTCGTGACATGTAGATGCCTGAAGCTCATCACATCACATCACTTGCACATTTGGAAAACGTGCTACTCACCTGCAAAGGTTCAGTGGTTTTCTTTAGGTGCTCCTCGTATTTGGACGTCTCAACCAGATATCCCTCTCCGTTTCGCAACCATACATCATCATCTCCTTTCTGTTTACGATGAACGAGGGTGAAGTTCCCGTCCGCAACAAGTGTCATGGAAAAGCGCCATTGGTCGCCCTGTGTCCTCCAGTCTGCCGGTAGATTTATCCCATCCTGAGGACAGGCTGCGCAGAAGAGCGCCAACTCTCCTTCATTGGGCTGGCAGCCTGTGTGGCCAAATCCGAAGCGCTTGAGGTCTTTCAGAATTCGCCATTCTCGGCCACAACGAAGGAGCTCCCGGTACCGATCCTGTGAAAGATGTACCATGGCGCTCAGGAGTTTATACCAATCAGGATAGCAGGTTGAACTTACGGGAACCTTTTTGGGGAACGCCTCGTTGGTTAGACGGCGAAGTTTGGAGTAAAAGTGCAGCGCTGATGTATAGCACTCGAGATTCTGGAGAAGATATTCATCCAAGACTGCAAACGTGAAAGCCGTTCGGACATCTTTGTGCGACGCGGGGTAGAGATCGTGACGGAGAAGCTGGACTTCGTCCGCTGGGGCATCCGCGCAGGTGCAGAAATGAACAGGGAGGTGGTGAACTCCGTTCGAGTGGACAACCACCAGAACGTCGAATTCCTCCCAGGTGCGCCAGTCTGGTTTGGCTCCATACGATGGGTCATTGCTGTCAGGGATTGGCACCCATGGTGTTGTTGAACGAAGCGAGCATGACCGAGTTTTACATAAATCAATGACAAGGCCGGTCCGCCATAGCCACGAGGTTGCGAAATGGGTTTCGTTCCACACTTCGACGCGATGGAACGGGGTGTGAGCGTGTTCCACTCTACAGCAGGTGGTGCAGAGTACCCGCATTGAAAAGCAGTCACGACACCTCCAGACAACGTCGCATGCCTGTCGACAATTGGAGCACCCAGCACCGATATCAGAGGCTGCCCTTGAGATGATCTCTTCCAAGAATTCCTTTTGTTTGTTTTCCTTCCAGTCACGAAGGTAGTCGTTGGGTCTCTACGGTAGGTGTTTAGTCCGTAATTCCGGCTCAGTTATACGACTCCTTACATTTTGGTTTGAGTTACCCATTTCCAATTCAAAGGGAACAAACAAATTCGCGTCCAAGAAGGAACCGTCGCCAATCTGAAGGGTTCTTCCATCCGCCAAATCCCCAGATTTTAGTAGCTCCTCGATACGCTTCGTCCTCGAACTGTTATTCGACCTGTCTGAAAGCTTTCTGTCTGCTCGCGGCGTCTTCAATTGGGCAGGGACAAGTGTCACCTTTGCCTTTGAGCTTGAGCGGGACGGCTTTCGTATCTTCACTCGAAAAGTGTCGACTATATCTGCAGGTTCACAGTCCTGGATTTTTCCGAAGCTTCTACGCATGACTGTTGAAGGGAAGGGGGGAGATCGTACTCCAGGACGCAGAACACCTGATCTATTTACCTGTTTCAAGGGCCTCACCCTATCCAGCCGATGATCCTGTACCCGATGGACTTACCTTTATCCTCCTCACGTCCTCTATCCTATGATCCGAGACGCCTTACCTTTATAAAGGCGCCCTTTCCAGTTGTCCCAGCTCTACCCTCTTGATCGACCACTTGTTCAATCCCCTACCGGTCTACTCTACTCTCGTGATAATGAGTTCCCCCGCACCTTCTGCTGGGTCCGCCGAACACCCGACCCCTGTAAACGGCTGGACGTTCACCCCGATGGAGCAAGCCTACATGCGGGAAAAGTTAGAGGGGTACAACGCCTCTAGCGGCAAACAGCGGAGGAGGTTTTTGAGGTCCACTACGCAGTACATATGCCAAGAAAACGAAAAGCGGACTGGCGCCAACCTTACGGAAGCAGAGAAGTCCGCTATAGGAAAGGTCCGCAAATGCCCCGCTACATTAACATAGGAAGTCAGTCTGATTGTGTTTTAGGCATTGAGGGCCTGGTTCAAGGCCCACGGAAACGCTCGAAAGACAGAGAAGAACCTGTACGGCACCAAGTGGTATGGGAGGCGGGTGTATATGAGGATCCACAAGGCCAAGGTGCAGGCCTTGGCCGATGAGATCGTGAAGGGAGACGGAGATGTGGATTTGGACGAGTTCCTCGAAAACTGGGACTCTGATGAAGCCCGCGAAAGTAAGGATGGCGGAGGAGAGGGCGGGAAGACTGGAAGGAACGCAAAAACCAAGGGCAAGACTGGCGACAATAGTGATTGGTTCTTCAACCACTACCAACAGGCAGGCACCCTCCTCATCAGCACCTTAACCGAGAAGCAGTTCGCTAAATATGAAGTGTTGGCGGACAAATGGAACGCGGAGGGTCCGCCTCCCGATGTTCAAGCGAGGTTTGTAGTCCTGAATCCCCTCTGGAAATGATACGACTCACCTTTGATAGGATGGCGGACAAGCACGCTGCAAAGAAGGCTTACAATTATTTGAAGCATGCCAGGAAGGATTACAACTGTCTTTCCTATCTGCTGTTGGGTTGGATGGGGAAGGATGGGAAGCCAAAGGCGGTGGAGCTGGATGTTAACGACGAACTTGGATGGCCCAAGAACTTTAGCGATGACAACGCCAAACTTCTCCAAACTGTTTTTAAACAGTTCCGCAGCTATGTCTACGAGGCCTTCGAGACCGGCGAGGACGACGGGATGGAGGACTCGGGTAAGAAGAAGGGCCATCGAAAAGCACTCATGAGGATGGAGAGGAACGCATTTGGAGAACCTCTCCTCCCGGATCCGAGAACCCGCCCAGCCAGAGTGCCGCGAGGGGACTGGTATTGCCAAGCCATCCGCACCTTTTTCATCTACCACTACGGTATGTACCCTTCATGTCCTGAAGGATGTTTTCTGACCAGTTATGATTGTCCTCTTAGCACTTGTGTCGAGGGCCAAAATAACCGACGATAGCTGGCCCCGCTTTCCTTGGACTCGAGTTTTGAAGGAGCCCAGACGATTCTTCTCGGAGGCACACCTTCCCGACGACATCATTGAGACCTTAAAGGAGCCTTCTGCCATGACTGTTCCCCAGAGGGTAGTTGTCTTCAACCATCTGTATAACCTCCAAGAACCTGTTCGCAAGGACGAGGCGAGGAAGAACGACAAGTTGTTCGAAATGAAGGCATATATGGATCGGTGGGGTAATATTCTACCAAGAAAACCCAGAGAGGTGTTCGACAATGACGGGGATGAAGGAGACGACGAGGAGGAGCATCCCCACCCGGCGAAATCCACCAAGGGGAAGGAGAAGTTCAAGGGCGGGCAGTCAAAAAAAAGTGGCAAGTCCTCAGCATCCAAGGCGGCGCTAAAATCAAAGGCGACGGGAGGTTCGCAGCAGCGAGAGCAGCAGGAATCTAGCCGCCTGGCCACCCCTGTCCGTTTTTCACTGGCAGGTGCATCAGACTCAGGTGACTCCGATGAGACGTCGGGGGAATCTGACTCTCGTGAAGGTGAGATAATGTCCTTACTCAATATGATGTGCCTTCTCGTCTCAGCGGTTTCCACAGAGGAGTCGTCAGGATTCGATGACCCCACATCTCGCACCTCTTATCCCCAAAATGAAGAGCCATTCGGTCAAGACGATTTCCAACCTGCCCTTTCGCCCATTGCGGAAGGTGAGTACAGGCCTCTCAGCCTCCGCATCAACACTCAACAGTTCCGCAGACCACAATCCTTCTGATGAAGCGTCCGCACCAGCCTTGGACTCTGAACACGCTCCAGCCCTTCAATCGACAATGCCAGGTGAGCGGTTTGATACCCCGCAGCCTTACTAAGTCTTATCCCCCAGTAGGCTCTGTGGCTGCTTTGGAATATACCAAGACCCTTCAATCGTTCTCCTGGACCTCCTCAGAGGAGTCAGACACCTCGTCGAGCAACAATAGTCCTGAAAAGCCGGCCTTGTTCTTACCTGACGACATGGTCCGAGACAATCCCTTGGAGCAAGCTCCTGAAGATGAAGACCTTCAATCGCCGGTTTTGACTAGAGGACGACGCTTAGCGGTCAAAGACGATCAGGTCTCAGAGGGGGCAGTGTTACCTGAGAAGCGCCGTCGGGGGAACCAGTCTGAGGACCCTGCTCCCAGTCAGAAGCGAGTGCGGACTGCTCCCGCAACCCAGACTCCAACTCGGCGGGTGACTAGAGCACAATCTCATACTCCAAGCCGTGGCACGAGATCGGCCACTGCTCAAGCCAGTCGAAGGTCGGGAGTCCAGTCCACCACGAGACCACCCCAGATCGCCACCAGAGGTTCTCAGAAGTCCACCAAGAAGGCCAAATCCCGAGCTCGTAAGTAAAGGGGCCATAGATTATTCCTGTCTTTCATTTGTATTCAGTATAATGACTTGAGATGGGCAAAAAAAGGGGTTTATTATTCATACTGATTACAATTGAGGTTATTGTGAGTTAAGACGAAATTGATGTGCAAGGTAATGTAGAATGTAGTACTCATGACTGTAAATCTGAAATATTAGAGCAGACGGACGAAGCATCGAATTGAGAAGTCAGAGGACTGCTACCATATATATATCTCAACATACCCATATTGTCTGCTCCCTCTAACTGAGACGATCCCTCGGGTCCTCTGCTGGATCCCTCACCCACTTCGTGAACAGTCGGTTGTACTGCTCCTCCTCCTGCTCTATCCTGATTGTGTGACATACCGCCAGTAGAATGGGGACCAGTGGCGCCAGGTCGTTCGACGTCGTCGCGGGATTGAGTTGCTGCGGGGTGGCAGTTCCCTGAGTCAAAACCCTCCCATTGCTGCTCATTGGGACCGGACCTGGCTGCGGAGGCAGATCGAGGCTGCGGACCCGTTGAGGAGACCTCTGGTTTGCTATTGTCTCCGTGTTTCGATCCGGACTGGGTGTTCGCCGAGGTGGACGTGGAGGCGGACTGAGGTTGCGGACCTGTCGATACCTCTGACTTCGCAGGACCGAAGGTGGGGAAAGGTGGGGGTGGGACAGTGACTGAGAGTTGCTGAAGAAAGTTCTGGAACTTGACAGGTGACAGTGGCGGAAAGTCTTCTGGGATCGTCAGCGGGGTTGGGGGCGCCTTGAGCGACGTCGCGTTTCCAGCGAGCTCCCTAGTTGGGTGCAAACTAGGGCCAGAGGAGGACTGCTGTTGGGTGTTCATCTCCAAAGGCAGGGATTGTTCTGCGAACCGGGCGTTACCGTTGGATGGCGGATTCAAGTTGGAGGAAGCTGCATGTCGGTAATACGAGACCGAATTTTGGTCGGGGGGCGGGGGGTTTGGGATCGAAGTGGAATCGCCGAAATAGGAGCTTTGGTCCGAAACATGGTGGCCCTGCGAAGAGGAACCCTGGGCATCCTGGTGGTCAGGAGCCTGTCCAAAGGGCCGGGATGACGACAGCATATTGAGGTTCAGCTGTTGCCAGAACGTGTTGGCACCCAGAATCGCGTTGAGGAGAGTGACGTTATTCCGGTAGTCCGCAATGAGGGAAGCTTGCTCCCTGACTTGCTTCTGAGTGGCCGACAGTTCATCCCGAGTCTCTTGTAACAGAGTTTCCAGGTTAGATAGGCGTGATGGGAGTTGCGGCGTTTCGTTGGACGCCGAGACGAGGACGTTCACAGCCGACTGGACCGCCCGCACCTTCCCCTCCATGCCGAACAAACGGTTGTCGAAGTCATTGAGCGTGTCGAGAACAGAGTGATCGACGAGTTCGCTGGGATGGGGTCCTTCAACTGAAATCTAACAATATATGAGTTTCTCTCGCTCCAAACTCGTCTTTGAAGCAATCACCTACCACATTACCGTGAGCCTTCGAACCTGCGGGGGCAGCTGAGGTATCGCCAGGTGGCAGTTGGTTTGACTGCGGCAAAACTGCAGCTTCCTTTTCGTCGGCGGGTTGCGCTGATGAAGGCACCTGCGGGGGTGCGGGTTGCTGTTGTTCGGCGGGAGGCGCTGGCGGTGGGAATTGGGAAGACAGCACCTGCGGGGGTGCGGGTTGCTGTTGTTCGGCGGGAGGCGCTGGCGGTGCGAATTGGGAGGTCAGATCCTGCGGGGGTGCGGGTGGGTTGCATTCAGCGGGGCGCTTCCGTTGAGGGAGGGGCCCATGGGGTTGCCCGGGCAATGGCGTTAAACGGTCGTCGTCGGTATCGTCGAGGACCTCTGGCGATTTCTTCGCAGGCCCAAGGTTTTTGTTCTTCTAAAACAAATCATCAGCGAGAGCTGGCATCCAATGCAAGTGGGAGATAGCTTACAGCCTTTGTATTGGGCCTCTCATCGCGATCATCCTATATAATGCGCGCGACGTTGGTTCGAAAAGTGGTGAGACAGCGAGAAAACTTACCTGGGTCTAAGTTGGACAGATGGCCAGTACCGAGAATGGATCAGACCGCGTGAGTAGATACGTAACACATCATGGATCTGAGACATTCCCACCTTGATGCCCATCGCTGATTCGGATCGTGGTTCATCCCTGCTTGTCTCGGGCTCTAGATTATGATGTCAGTAAAAGTGCGAAGGGAAAATCTGGAGCATTTCACCTTGCGACTCAGCTGCTTTCCTGGCCTTCGATTTCTTTTTCTTCTTGGGCGGCGGGATATCAACATCGACAGCTTCCTCCTTCACAGCGACGAACTGGCCATCAACCCTCTGAATCCTTGAAAAGTCGCATCCACTGCGATGGTTCTTGCTGCATGGCCAGCACGCTACGTTTGGCTTGTAAACCAAGCACTCGGTGCCTTTCCGAGCGCAGGTGCTGCAAGGAACATCCGCTGCAGTCATGGCTGCGGGGGTATCCTCACGCTTACGCTTGGCCACCTTCGCCTTGGTCGAGCCAGAGTGCCTGCTCTCTGGCTTCGTTGCCTGGTGTCCGCTGATGCTAGGCTGGGTCTCTGCAGGATCGGCGTTTGCGGACTTGGCTGTGTCGAATTTCTTGCTACCATCCCGCTCGGATGTTTGTGTCGCATGCGAGAAGGGCCGAGGGGTTGGTTTCACGGTGCGAGGCTTGGTGGGCAGTGAAGGGACTACAACTGTGGGAGCCAATGAGAAGTTCGGTGGTCTGGCGGGTTTAGCTTCGACTTGGGCAGAGGTTTTGGTCCTGTTAGGCTCTGGGGCCGACGGGGACTTGGGTGTTGATTTGGAAGTGGACGGACCATCGACGTGGGTGGCAGTAATCTGGTAAAAGGATGGGTTTTCCAGGTCACCAAATACCAGAAATAACGGCTCACCACTGCATCGTTTACGAGTTTTCTTAGGGACGGTGGGGGCTTGTAGTCTGGGGGTTTGCTTGTGGTGGTAGAGTTCTGGTCACCCGGCAGCTTGGAATCTTGTATTCGGGCATCGATCGCGAGAAAATGTCGGTCGAACGCTATCTGTTCATCCTCTGTGGGTTCAAAGGACGAAAAAACCGGGTTGTCGAAAAACAAGACGTTGATGAGCGTTGGGTCGCCGAGAATGTGCTGGTTCTGGTTGAGATGCTTAAACCAAGCGGATATTGCAGGACCGATTTCCTTCTTGGTAACGTTCTTCTTGAGGTAAGCTTGAAATACGTTACCCTGGAGTACAGCTGGATCAGTCTGGTATGCGTATTCTTTTAGGAAGGGACTCACCGACAACTCGAGCAACGCCAGCTTTCCAGCTAGGTCTTTGGAGCCAGGCTGAAGGGAAGCGGCGCGCTTGAGCATTATCTTCAGCAGCGTAATGGACCTCTGCATCTCTCGCTGGTCCGAGGGTGATAAGGCAGGGGGTTTCTGTTTTTTTTGGGACTCGCTCATGGTGATTCACGGACAACCCGCAACGGCGCGCCTGGCTGGTCAGGCGACCGCGATATGTGTAATTCTCTCGGAACATTTAGCAAAGCTTATCAGTCCGTGATTTTCGGGCGCAATGAGATATAATTCGCCGGTTGGTCATTTCACTAATGCGTGAGCCATTCGCTACTATGTTGCACCCCTCAGTTCAGTCATTCACGTATCACATGAGTTCAGACTCAGACGATGAATCGGGTACGTGTAATTTAGTTAAAGATTTACGATCCACTACTGACGCACGTCCAGAAAAGTAGGGACTTTAATCCAATGTTTGTAATATTACCGGACTAACATTGCAAAGTGACTCGGGAATGGAAGGCATTGTCGAGGCAGAGGGAGGTCGCCTGGAAGAATGGGGTGGGGGATCCACAGAAGAAGCACCAGACAATTCCAGAGTCGGCGTGCCGATGGAGGAAGGCGGTGCGGGCAAGGACAATAGGGGTAACAGTTCGAGGGCTGGGACAGAGACTGTGCGGACTGAGGAACTCCCCGCTGGACGGCCTGCATCGGGGAATCAGCGGGTTGGGGTTGTCGACAATGCCGACTCCGAGGTCCGCATTGTCGGGCATATACATAGGGGTAACAGTTCAGGGGCTGGGACAGCGACTGTGCGGACTAAGGACCTCCCCGCTGGACGGCCTGCATCGGGGAATCAGCGGGTTGGGGTTGTCGACGATGCTGACTCCGAGGTCCGCATTGTCGGGCATATACTACCGAGAGAAACTAAATCGCAAGACAACGAACCTCGAGGGGGAGCATCAGCGGGCAAACTGGGGAGTGAGTGTCGATATATCACGCTTTCTAGCGTGTTTGATTACTGATTGCGACATCATCAGGCTTTGCGGGGATGAGCTTTCAGTTGGATTCGGACGATGATGATGACGCCTCAACCAGCTCCTCCTATGGGCCAACTGGGGCCATTGACGAACCCGCCATCTCAAGCACACATTTTGACCGACACATGAGGTCCTTGGAATGGATGTATGCTCAGCTGCAACTGCGGGAAAACAACTATATTCGACTGCGGAACCTGCTCATGCGAGACCTCGCTCTGGTCGAGGCGGCGATATGGAACAAAGAGGAAGAGAATGAACAGAGGGAAAGGACATCAAGATGAGTAGATAGAAATATACATTGAATATGACATGCAAACGACAAACTTCACTCCACCCTTCCCTGCTACTGAGCCTGTAACGCCTGTTCCAACTGTGCCCGCACTCGAAGGGCTTCAGCAAATCGATGTTCGGTCCATTCGAGCTTCAGATCGTTGGCCACGAGTTGAGTGGCCGTCTCCAGGTAGTCAAGTTGGGTCGTTCGAGCTTGAAGAAAAGACTTAAGATGGTTGCTGGCCGTCTCCTTCAACCGCTGGCCCTCCGCTATATGTTGAAGGCTGCTGGGATTAGATGATTTGGAGAGCTGGTCAATTTTGGACTGTAGGGTTGTGACCAGGGTGATATTCTCTTCAATATCGGTTGTGCTTTCTAATGAAAGTATTTCAGGTTCTGCAAGACCGATTAGTGGTAGGGAATGACTCACTTCGGGCCTGTGATACAACCTCAAGAAGGCGAGCTAAAAGAGCATCGAGTTCATCGGGCGACATTGAAGATTCGGTGTGAGTATAGTGGGATGGTTGTAGTGAGAAAGAAAAATCGATAGAAGTACGAGCGGTGATTTGTTGGTTGATCGGAAATCTCGGCACCGCGTCCGCAGATCACGCTTCGCCACGTCCGCAACGGGCGTGCTTCAATTGGGTCCGGTTCTTGAGATGCCAATTCTCTGTGGTCCGCATTTCCGCTGTAATCTCTCGGACCGCTCAAAGTCCTCACATGCGGACCCACTGTATACCGTAGCGGGACGTATTTGAGTTTGACCTGCGGACAATTCCCTGAAATCGGTGCGAGCATGTTCATATGCGGGCGCAGAGTATAAGTAGAGAGCAGAACTCGATTTGAATACATTTGTGACGAAGAGGACATAGTTTAACCAAGTTTCAAGTCGAGGAGGTTGGCGGGCAGCCCCTGTGCCAAAAGATCGTCGTTGATTGCCTTGCTGTCGGCATCAGCCAGAGCTACCAGATCCTTGACCTTTGCGTGTATCGCTTCGGCGAAGTCTTTCTTCCGTTTGAGGCGAACCTCGGGAGAGTCTTTGGACTTTTCCTTGTGCTCAGGCTTGTCGTAATCTGAAACAGTTGGGTGAGCAGTGAGGGAACGACGTCAAACCAAATGCATACCTTTCAGCAAACCAATCATAACTGCTAGCTCATCGATGGCCAGGAGAATTTTGTCTTTGTTGTTGGTGGCCATCGTGGTACGAGTATGTTGGAGACAAAGCGCAAATGGTATGCTGTCATTCGTGATCGGTGTAATTTATAGTGCTCGCAAATTGTCTCGTGACTAAAAAGGAAAAGGAACAACTCCGGATTTGTTGGCACTACTGCGGACCCGAAGGCACGTTGCGGACAGACCTGGCGATTCGGTCCGCTGGAATTTAGCCATGCTGACAAGTCCGCACGTAATGTGAAAGGACATTTGACATCGAAACCAGTAACTCAAGTTGTGCGGACCTGAGGGATACGACACAGTTGGTGTGATCAGCCACCCCCTGTCGGACCTCCAACATATAAGATCGCACTTCGTCTGTCCGGGACAGATGTGATTGGCGCTCTACATCGGTGGTAAGAAGCATGAGCTTGCAGTGGTTAATCTGCTTTTGAGTGGCTTGTAGTAGTTTAGTTTCAATTATGAATGTTGTTCACACTTAAAACTCACGTTCAAGTAGTCCAAGTATGGCTTCCATTTGGTGTGCCAGGGAAGAGATGTCAACAGGGGACATGCTTGACAAAAGAATCTAAAACAGTCAGCGCTGATGGATCCTGTGTGCACTGTTTTCTCTCACCTGTGTTTAAAGCGTGTTGGGGTATTATAGAGTTCACTGCTCCTTGCTTGACCTTTATATACTCGAGCCAAACATCGCCAAGAAATTATCCCGGACAGCCACAATATTACATAGACTGTGTATCATGTGTGATGTACCAGAGTGAATTCAAAATACCCTATTCCGATGCTCTAGCGGGACCAGCTGGATTTAATAAAAACATTGTATCCATGTCGCAGCTGCCTACCACACAATGTACTGTTTTGATGTCCCAGCCGGGCTGCCCACGGCGATGTGGAATACCCAGAAGTTGTTTGCTGCCCAAGCTCTCCGCCCAGCTGGAACATTGGGTTAATCCACTGGTGCCAACATTGAACTCGCAGGAATAGGTTTGTTGTTCGAATTCCCTGGAGTTCGTTGCTGCCCACGCTCGCCCCCCAGCTGGAACATCGAGTTAATCCGCAGGTGCCAACGTTAAACTCCCAGGAATACGTTTGTTGTTCAAGCTCAAAGCCCAACTGGACACATTGACATTTGCGCTGGTAGATACACGCAGTATGACCAATGTCCCAGCTGGGTAGTCCTAGAAATTTGGACTACACAGCTGGGACATTTGACATGGGTTAATAAATGCACTATATCCATGTCCCAGCTGGGTAGTCCTAGAAATTTGGACTACACAGCTGGGACATTTGACATGGGTTAATAAATGCACTATATCCATGTCCCAGCTGCCTACCACCCAATATGTACAGTTTTGATGTCCCAGCGGGATAGCCCATGCCAACGGGACCCCCTAGGATTTGTAGCTTGTGAAGCTCAAGACCCGTAACCTTGAACTTGAAATCTAGAGGCGACGCGAAGCATGTAATGGCTGTAAATGCTAAGTTCAAGCAGCAGGTCGGCAATGACGACTTCGGCTGAGCATCCTCAGCAAGGGACAGTGAGTGTTGCAGTAATACAGGGTAGGGGGAAATGGGACAGCCCCAGCTGGGACATTATGCAACCTTGGGTAAGTTCCGGGCATTCAGCATCTCATAATCGAGCGTAGAGTCTGACAGAGAGGGATTGATTAGATACGGTGTCCCAGGTTGGGAGATCACACACATGTCGCATGTCCCAGCTGGGGAGCCTCAAAAATTGAACAAACCCAGCTGGAACATGCGACTTGTGCTTGACATCCCAAGGTCGCATGTTCCAGCTGGGGAGCCTCAATAATTGAACTAGCCCAATAAGTTCATCCTAATTTCAACATCAAACTCTCCCTTTTCTTCGACATCGTCATAGGCGAAACAGCACTGCATATTCTTCGACTTGACAATTTCGCGTCGTCGCCGCCCGCAGTAAATCACCGCATGGACCCAGCAGACAGGGCGCTCCCGCTACGACGAATCCTCCTTCGACGCTGGAACATTCGACCTGTGCGTGATCTCCCAAGGTCGCATGTTCCAGCTGGGGAGCCTCAAAAATTGAACGAGCCCAGCTGGAACATTCAACCTGTGCGCGATCTCCCAAGGTCGCATGTCCCAGCTGGGGAGCCTCAAAAATTGAACAAGCCCAGCTGGAACATGCGACTTGTGCGTGACATCCCAAGGTCGCATGTTCCAGCTGGGGAGCCTCAAAAATTGAACAAGCCCAGCTGGAACATGCGACTTGTGCGTGACATCCCAAGGTCGCATGTTCCAGCTGGGGAGCCTCAAAAATTGAACTAGCCCAGCTGACGAAACGGCACTCCATATTCTTCGACCCCACAATTTCGCATCGTCGCCACGCGCAGCAAATCACCGCAGGGACGCAGCAGATAGGGCGCTCCCACGATGATGAATCTTCCTTCGACGCTGGAACATTCGACCTGCGCGTGATCTCCCAAGGTCGCATGTTCCAGCTGGGGAGCCTCAAAATTTGAAAGCCTCGACCTTGGGACATCAGGCAAGAGGCGACACGAGGTATGTAATGGTTTAATCATCATTGTTATTCATCAGTGTACTCAATACCCAATTGAGGTAGGATCTTTATGCGCGGTAAACACTGACCAAGTTCAAGCAATGTGTCTCCCAGCTGGGACATCGGTGGCGGGAAGGTCGCACAGGCCTTATGTCCCAGTTGAGCGAGCTTGAATCTACAGGTACCTCCGCTGGGATATGAGGGATGGAACTTAACCGGTCTCACCTCACCCAACTTGTGCCCACAGGTACATACATGATCCAATTTGACGCGCCCAAGCCTAATCCTGGTACAAGTTACGAGGAGCCTCCGACGGTTGGCCTGGCATGCTTAATGGAATGGGACAGGGTGAGGCATTTGGGGGTTACATAGATATATACTAAAATTCCGCCTCACATGACTCATTACAGCCCAGACCATGATTACGGGAAGGAAGGAGAAGGAAAAAAAGGAGAGCATTTTTAGACGATGAAGTACCAAGAGCAAGAACATGCGTACTACTTCAGATGTATGTCCACGTAGCCAACCCTTTCCTTCCAAGCCCTCGTCGAAACCAGCTCTTGAACTCGGATCTCCAAGTCAGTGACAGCGTTTTCAACCCGGATAATGTCTTCTTGAAGGAGAAGGAAGGCCTCTGCTTCAGAGTCACAGTTGACTGCAAAAAGTACATACGAGTCGCAATACGTGCGATGCCGCAGTGCTGCTGCCTTCTCGTTGGGGTTGCACAGTCCCGCCTTGGAAACGGGAAAGGAGGCCATCCGAGCCTCCAGCGTCTTCAGCCGACTGGATGCCATCGAAATACGCGACTTAAGGGAACGGAGCTGGTCCTGGCGTGCTTCATCACTGATTGTGGCCAGAGGTTGGGGGGGGTCGTACGGCAGGAGGTCAAAGACGTAATGTATGTTGGGGTCGTATCCCGAAAGAGGGCGGCTATAAAGATCTGTGTCCTTCTTTTCACAAAGCTTGATCCCCCCGCTGACGCTGTCGAGAAAGGAGGACACGTCTTCCACTCTTCTCTCTGTGGTTATGCTGAGGGTGCGGAGATTCACCATCTGCGCCAGAGGAGAGGAACAGGAAAAGTTGAGGAAGGAGGCAAGCATTGGCAGTGTATATATATCCCTTGTCTAAACCAGAAGAGGTCAAGCTCAAATCTCAGAGTTGTTGGGGCAGGTGCTCACCTCGGACGTTGAAAGAAGGTATCGGTGTACATCCCCGGGGAATCCAACATCCCAAACAAGTCCTGTCTGATTCGGCCATCATACATCTCAGTTCCGGTCCGAGGTTGACCTCCATGTATAGTCCCCGATCAAGCTCGTTCTGGAATTAAGCTAAGTAATAAGAGGTAATGAGGTGCTATCTAGATTGAAACTTTCCCATTCTGAGCGCAGCCTTGTGATGGCAGTCGAAAGGCTTTCGGAAACATGATGAGAATCGAAAGGTTGACAAGCCTTGACCTGATCCAAAAGCTCCTTCATGTCGTGATCCAGCACCCGCATTATGTCGTCTCTGCATTTCATCTTCCTTTCGTCGTGAGCCTCTCCTAGAAAGCCCATCACCCAGTGCGGACCGGTTGGCCGAAATTCACAATGCCTCCCCATAACCGACGCATCCCCTTCAGAATCCCACATCCTGCTGATGATAGCAGGCATTCGATTCCCCAACCCAGCACGGGCAGATGCAATGATGGACAAACTTGCAACCAGCTCGGTAGCTCCTTCCATGTTGACGGAGTTTTGATGCTTCAGTTTCAAGAGGGCGGCGTCAATCTCGCGACAGTCCGCAGATCCACGAAGCGCGTTGAGCTGATTGTCTATCTCCTGTAGACGCTGGCGGTCTTGTTCCCTGAAGAACAATTAATATAACAGTTTATCCAGACATAAAGACCCCCCAAACCAAAGCTTCAGGCGCAACAGCAACGAGATGACCCTCTCTACATCAAGGCAGAGGCGATAATCTTCAAGGTGTGCGTCCATCAGAGGAAGATCTGGTACGTGAATTTGGGGGAGAGGTTGCGCATCTAGCGCAGGAGAGTGTTCAAGATCCATGAATGGCGATGGGGAACGTTCGAACGGACGGGGGTAGGTGGCGTCTTTGCTCGTCTTTGTTATATCGTCCATCCGTGTGATTCTCTCGGAGTTGACACCGCCTCTGAGAAACCAGAAATCCCACAGCACCCTGCATTGCCAAACTGGGGTGGAGCGATATGAGATTTTAAAGGGTCATCCCATTTTCCTGCATTTTTGTTTCATGGACTCACTCGCAAGATCATGGGCTCTCTACTTCCTTCCGTCAAGCACTCCCAGCATGAGGGAATCCGAAGGGCATTCGAAACAGAAGCGGACCTTGGGCTTTGGCAGACTTGGGCAAGTTTAGAACAGTCTGGCCATAGAGGGGACGACTGCAGCATAGAGTGTGAAGAAGGCGCCCGTGGGGAACCACTGCACGACTATCCCGGATGCAACTTGTGCTTTGACAGTGCAATTGGCATTGAACTTTGCAGTTTCACGGGCCATTACCTCGAGCATATGCTTCTAAGCCAATTTTACACCCCCATTCACGAGATTCCCTGGGTTCTCGCGGAATACAGTCGGCTGAAAGCTCACTTCGCTGAAATGGAAGACTCTTCTGCTGGAATGGCTGGTCTGGATGGGAAACTTTGGAAGGGTGAGGCATCATGATCTCGATTACTACAGAATAAATGCTAACTCTTGAACCAGGTCTTAAGAAAGCCAGAGTGCTCGTTGAAACAGCCCGAACTAATGGGGATTGCAATACATCCGTTATTAGTGAACTTGACGCGACGTTAGCCTATTTGCAGGGAGAGAACCTTCGAGTCATGGCTGGTAAGTATATTATCCTTGTCCCAAGTATCCAGAACCAATATTTCCCAACAGAGACTCTTAGGATACGAAAGAGATGGATGGCTATGTCTTACATTGTGAAGAGGGCCGAAAGCGAACTTCGCGCTGCGATGGTAGGCGATGAATCCAGCGCTCTCAGGACGCTTGGTCTGTGTAGGCAACTAGGGTTAATGTATCCCTCTTATCCTCCCGTATAGTAGAAAAACAGGCCCCCGCGTCTTTTGTTCGAAGTTCCGCCCTGATATCGCTCAGGACATCAGGAAGGATGAGCAGACACTCGTTCAGTTGCGAGCCATTGGATTAAGACAACTGCGGTAGATTGGTCAGGATATTATGATACTCCATTGCTATATAAAACTCTTGCGTGTTTACTTTGGGAGGGTGCGTAGGTGGTCTAACTCGGCCTTCATATCATCCCTCAATGCGACTAGAGCATCCCGCATCATGGCCTGTTCTAGCTGGATCCATTTGAGAGCGCGCACTTGCTTCTGAACCCTCTGCTGGAGAAGGCGAGTGAAGTTGACGGAAATGCAGACTTGCGGCCCCCTGTTGCCGGTCATGCTACTGCGCTCGTCAGCGCTAGCGTCAGGGTCTCGTCCATCGGAATCTGGTTTACCATTGCCACCCTCGGGAACGACTGCATCATCACCCTCGAACTGGCTAGCACCATCGCCATCCTCGGCGACTGGCTGGCGCGGGACATCCCCATCATCGTCACATCCGGGCTGACATGCGACTCCCTCATCCTCATTCTCCTCTCCATCATCACCACCCTGGAGTCTGGACTTTTTGAAATCCATTGGCACGTCGTCTGCATAGTCTCCCCTCCTCTTTCGATCCACGGTAACTGTGAAATATACAGGACGTCAGTCATCATAGTAAGTGCCAATTTCAATGTAAAGGGGTACCTGTAATTCCAGAACTCGGGTAGATACCGTTTTCTTCGGCTGCAGAATAATGTTGTCAGACGAGTGGTCAGATGATGGGATCCTTCTTACCGCTTTCCCAGCCACTAGCATGCACCTTCTCGGCTAACCCCATTGAGGAAGGAACCGCAGGTGCGGGCGCGATGGGACCCACAGTCGATCCAGGTTCATCCGAGTCCGACTCGAATGGCGCATTGCGAAATTTTGCGAGCGTTAAGGGTCGAGTCTTTGCTGGGGGTCTCGGTCTGGATTCTTCGACCATCCGAAGATTAATTACAATACACAGAAAAAGGATTAGATAGAAGACACGTACTAGCCTTTGAAGAGTCCTTGCTAGAGGAGCCGTCCATTCTGTATAGCGCAGTTTACGTCAAACCTATTGCGGGGGGATGGTTGTGTCGTCAAGCAATCCAGATTTGATTCTCGATAATAAGCGGATTTTGACTTGTGAGGAGTGATGGCAAAGCATCACGTGTTTCATCTAATCGCGTCAAGATATCTTAAAGTCGAGCTGGCCGCGCGGTAGCGCGACCCCTCTGTCTCTTGATGTACCTTACCTCAACAATGTCGAACAAAGAAGCGAAGACGAAAGCGTCGGGCCCTGCCAACAACGAGGGCCGCTGCTACGCAGCAGCAAAAGGCACCACCGCCGCCGGAAATTGTCGCTGATATCGAAAGGTTGACGGAATTGGTGGAGAAGGCATGGACCTGGAGAAAAGGCAGACAAGATATAACGAAAAAACAGCAATTGTTGGACCTCACGGTATGTCTTGACCATGCCGTCTTACGCGGATGCTAGAGCGATGCTATCGATTCACAGAACAAAGTGTACGACTCCTGGAACCAAGTCGGTTGGAGAAAGGAGGCGTTACCTTCAGCAATACGGCAATGGTTCAGACATATCGCCTCCCCGGACGTCGCGGATTGGGATGGATCACCAGAAATGCTAGACCTGACCTTTTTCCGAAATCTACATGCTGGCGCGGATGGGGACAACCCGAAGAAGAAGTCATCGAAGCGCGAGGTGGGCGGATTCGGATTCGTTCGAGTTATTGGAAATTGACTGATAAACGCCGAGGTGGCATTTGAGGGTCTAGCCGCAGACTACGAAGAAGAAGAAAAGCGACGCCGTCGATTTAGAATTGGGACAGGGACAGGGTGCGGTGGATAAGGGAAAGACGGCGACAGGGCAGGAAACAGAGAAGGGCGAGAAGGCTGCTGAGAACCAGGGGAAAGGTGGTGAGGACCCCCCCAAGCCCAGACCACGACCACGACCGAGGCCAACCGCAGCAGTAAAGGCAAACGAGTTTACCTCTCAGTCCAACCCTGAGAATGATCAAAACCGCGAGTTCATGATGGTCGTTGCAGGGTTGAATGAGGGGAAGGAGAGGTCCAGGAAAAACACGACGATTGGGCGAAGTATCACCACCAACCCCTATTCCTCAGACAGCGGCTCTGATTCGAGCACTTCTAGTGCCTCCAGAGACCACGTCAAAGCCCGAAAAGCCAAGCGTAAGGCAACCCCGCCTAAGGTAGGGTTGCCCTGACATCTGCGTGAACCCACTGACCTTTGCCCTAGTCCCTAGAAAATCCCGTTGGGCAGAAACCAACACTCGCCAAGCCTACCACGACCAACGCGCCACTACCTCCCTCGCAGAACCGCGCTGTCGCTCCACAGGTCCACACCACCCTGACCAGCATCAACGTCCCGGCACCAACCGCGTCCAAACCAGCGGCCAATCCTTCCGTCAAGAACATTGGACCTAAGCGACCCAACCCGAGTCACTCTATCCAAGAACGCCATCGTGCCGCTGGGAAGCCTCCCAATATATCCAACTCAACCGAGATCCCAAGTGCAAATGCACCACCTGGGCGTTCACCTACCCTTGGCTCAAACCGCCAACGCTTCCCTGACGGAGACGACGATGATGACGCATCATATCGTCCAAGCAACAGCAGTGACGACGAAGGATTAGGACCTGCAGTGGGAAAGGTCAGTGCCTTTTTCGCAACCTATGCCAACTCGATGATGCTGAGGTTCCCAACGAAAGGTCCCCACCGCTGCCGGAAGACAGGAAGATGCCACTCAGGCATCGAATAAGTCGTCTAAGAAACAGACGTCAAAGGTGAGATGGATTCAGATTTTCCAACGCGGGATGCTCACCTGGCGTCAGCAAACTCTTGCTTCGATGGGCTCATCTACCGATGAACGCTGGTCAAGGGTCACACCCTTCGAGGAATCTGAGCTTCCCCTGGCGTCCGTCTCTGGAACCCTCCACGCATTGACCGTCAGATCACACCAACGAGGTTCAACAATCCGCCAATTGGAATCCAAGATTTCGACCATCACGCGGGCATTGGAGCGCAACCAGAACGCTGAGAAAACTGTTCCTGTCCTTGAGAAGCGGTTGAACCAAGCAGTGGAGTCCCTCGACGAGTTACGACAAGATCTGAAGGCTGAGCAGAAGAAGACGGCGGAGCTGGAGGCAAGGGTGGAAGAGCGTGAGAAGATGTTGGACGATTACCGGTCAAACCTCAAGCTTCTAAACGGTGTCGTCGAAAAACTCCTCGAGGTCCATGGACTTCGTCGAGTTCCGGATTCAACCCAGTTAGTTCCTGTACCACGTCCAGTCGCGGGCTCAACCCAGGTTACAACCACCCAAGCCCACCGCAACTTCTCCTCCCACCCAGTTACCCAGACTGGCGCTCATAATGGTTATCCCAGCACCTCCTCCTTCAGCCCCAGTTTTACCAGGGGGTTCTCGACAGGTTCACGACTCGCAACGACGCCGATGCCAGCCTCGACATCGACTTCGATCAACAGCTATGCCTCGCAGGGTCAGTTTCCAAACTCGAACGCCACGAGCTTCCATCCCCACCCCGACCAAAGCTTCCATTCAGATCGCTCTGCCCCCAATGCAGAGAGCAATCCCCTCCAACCAATCATCTCCGAGGTGCATCGCGCCCAGATGGACCTTCCCCATGAGCTCCAGTCCTCACCAGTTCAACGCGCTAGTCTTCTCGAAATGATCGCCCACTCCTCAGTCGGAACTACACCAGACATGATTCAGCAGATGCAGATGCTCGACGATCGAGGTTCGAGGGCCGGAAGGTCTTCAACGAGTACCGTCAATGGCGGCGACAGTCCCTCTGACTGGGGCAACATCACCAGCGGTAAGTTCAAGTATCACCCGCAGAACCGCATTCAACAACATACCTTGGATTCGACTCAAAACACGCCCAACGATCAGAGCACCTATAATGGGCGGGTCAATGCAGTCGGAGGACTCACGATTGGCGGCAGCGAATTCCAACACCTCCCTTCTCATCACCATTCCACCGATGGCGAGTTTCATCCCATCGGGAGTCTTGCGATTGCTCAAGATCAGTAATTTAGTTTGCGTTGTTTAGGCTGACAATATATAATCAATTGTTCCTTATTTGTAAGTAACACAAAGGCTACGTAACACATATGAGGATCATGAACATCAAACTCATCGCCGTCCAGCAACCCTCTTCTTTGGCGTTACAGCCTCCTTCCTTCCATTCGCAGCAGGTTTCTGTCTCTTAGGAGTCCGAGGAGGGGGTGCTTCCCTCTTGCTGGTTTGACTAGTTTTTTTGTGACTCGATGACTTTGATTGAGTGGAAGCTTCAACCCGCGGGCGCTTGGATGGGCTCGTCAACGGGACCGGATAATCCTTCCTCTTGCCGACGGGTTTAGCGTTTTCTGGGTTTGCAGCAGTCTGTCGATTGCGAGTAGTCCGCGACCTTTCATCAGTCGACTTAGGATGTGCATCCTCGCGACGCTGACGTCTCGTTCTGATGCCTTGGAAGCTTGATGGTTGATCACTATCATCCTCGCTCGCCCCTTCCTCCAATGCATCTTGAGCCTGCGACCTCGAGCGAGTGCGCCTTCCCTGGTAGCGGTCCTCCGGCGGGCGCTGTGGAGGCGTTTCCTGTTCGATGTCATCAACTCCATCGTTGTCGAAATCGTTGTCGTCAGCATCCCTAACCCCATTGTCAAATCTGCGGCCTTCTTCGGCATCTAACCGACATAAGAATCAGCATGCCCACTGCCTAAGTTATCACCGCGACCCTCACCTACATCATCCTCCATGTCATCACCCTCCTCATCATTATCCTCATCTCCGCCCAAATCTCGGTCAGGATCCTGACCTGCATCATCCAACCCCATGCCATGGCCCTGCTCCCCACGATCCCCATCTCCACCTAAGTCTTCATCACTATCACGATCCCACAAGTCGTCATCATCACTGCTACCCCCATCTCCGCCAAAGTCGTCATTGCAATTCCGACCTATGTCATCCGACCCCATGCCATCATCCTGCCCTCCATGATCCCCATCCCCCCCCAGGTCATCGTAGCGATCCTGACCCGCAACACCCGACCGGGAATCATGATCCCCGTCATCGTTGATCCACCTTGAAAATCTAAGTTGAAACGGGTTTTTGGCAGCAGACGCCTGCAGGTTGTTCATGGTGTGAGATCGGGGAGTCTTCTCTGCCCCAAGGTTAGAATCTTCACGTCGATCAGAATCACCCTTCTTCCTCTTCTTAGATCCATGGGACACAGGTTCTTCGTCCCTCCCTCTCCCTCTCGCCGAGTCCTCCTTTCGCACCCTGTTGATGAAAATCTCCATCTCCAGATCACTGTCAGTTGAATCAGTCGACCTGTTTTTTTTTTTCCTGGGAGCCCTGATCTGAAGTTCGCCCCATCTGTCAGCGGGGTGTGATCTACAAATGATGAGCTACCCAGCTGGGACACGCGCCTTGAGCGTGATCTACAAATGATGAATTGCCATGGGCCTAATCCGGTTCCTCATGGGCATGATCCGGACTGCCCAGCTGGGACATATGACTTGAGCGTAATCCATGTCCATGTCGGATGTCCCAGCTGAGTAGCCTAGAAATTTGGACTACCCAGCTGGGACATTGCGCCTTGGGCATGATCTACAAATGATGAATGTCCCAGCTGGGTAGTCCAGAAATTTGGACTACCCAGCTGGGACATTGGTCATACACGTGATCTACCAGCCCAAATACAATGTTCCAGTTGGCCTGTGAGCTTGAACAACTAACCTATTCCTGCAAGTTCAGCATTGGCACCAGTGGATTAACCCAATGTTCCAGCTGGGCGGCAAGCTTGGGCAACAACCAACTTCTGGGAGTTCCACATTGTTTGGGCAGCCCGGCTGGGACATCAAAACAGTACATTATGTGGTAGGCAGCTGCGACATGGATACAATGTTTTTATTAAATCCAGCTGGTCCCGCTAGAGCATCGGAATAGGGTATTTTGAATTCACTCTGGTACATCTCTATTATCTCCTAGGTACTGAGTGCCCTGGGACAGCGCGAAACCGGTGTGGTGTATCAGGATTCAGCTCAGACTAGGAGCAGCAGAGTCACGGTAGAGGGGGTAAAAGGGTATGTAATAGTGGGGCTGTCTGAAAGGGAAGCTGGGACATGGGATAAGCGAAATCAGCGGAACCAGCGGGGACACGGGCAAACGGGATTTCTGAGTGAGCAGCTGGGACATGGGAGAAAGGGGAATGTAAGTAGTGGGGGCCGTCTGCAAGGGAAGCTGGGACATGGGGTAAGCGAAATCAGCGGAACCAGCGGGGACACGGGCAACCAGGATTTCTGATGACAGCTGGGACAGGGCAGCCGGGATCATTCTGTCTAGCGGATCGAGATGCGGGGGAACAGTCGACAAGGGAAGCTGGGACATGGGGTAAGCGAAATCAGCGGAACCAGCGGGGACACGGGCAACCAGGATTTCTGATGACAGCTGGGACAGGGCAGCCGGGATCATTCTGTCTAGCGGATCGAGATGCGGGGGAACAGTCGACAAGGGAAGCTGGGACATGGGGTAAGCGAAATCAGCGGAACCAGCGGGGACACGGGCAACCAGGATTTCTGATGACAGCTGGGACAGGGCAGCCGGGATCATTCTGTCTAGCGGATCGAGATGCGGGGGAACAGTCGACTTCAGGGAGCGGTATGGCGAGCTGGGTCATGAAGGATGCTGCTTTCCAACGTGGCCAGCTGGGTTATGGCTCATGAACCTTTAAAACAGCCAAGCTAGGGCTGGCAACACATGGAGCATGGGTATTCCGGACATCAAGGTGGAACATGTATGATATGTACATATCTATGTATAGTTGTGCTCTTTGCTTGCTACCAGTCTTCGATTGAGAACGGCTTCTACCGCCAAACTACTCAATTCGCCAACAACCCTTTCTTCCCTCCAACCGGACTCATGCCCAAGAAGATCGGTACATTTCTTTCAATCATCCTTACGGTACCCACACTCTACACGGGTCTGATCTCACACCGAAGGCCAAGATCCCATTCTTGGGGGACCCAAAGATGACATTACACCGTTGAAGAAGGCAGGCGATGTTGTGATAAGCGCCCAGGATGCCAAGACCTTTGATTCCGAAAATCTCACCGTCCCTAACACTGTCAAAAGCCCCAACGCCAAGTTCGATGTCACCTTAAAGGTGAAGAACAGGAATGGCGATCGATTCGAGATTGCGGGTGTCGCAAAGAAACTGCATCCGACGGCCAATGATTTCGAGCAGCAATTCTTTGTCACATCTCGCGGGGGGGGACTATTATTTCATGCTGAGTCTTAGTACCTTGAAGAGCTGGGGAGCGAAGAGCTGGGATGGCGAGTAGATATCAATCTCAATCCTGAATGGACGCCCACTTGTCTTCGAGCTTGCATACTTGAATAAAGTACTTGGCGATGTGGCGATAATCAATCTAGGAGTAACTCTGTGTGGAAGGCTCCATGCTCAGTTGATCTGGCAAGATTGAAAGGACCCTTTGTGCTGCCCCCACGTCATATACATAAGTACATATTAAAGCTTCACGAATCACTATCGATGTTGTGCAACGGCGAATCAGACCATGAAACGAATGATATTCAGGTGAAGCCTACGATCCATACAGCCCGGAGTTCTTTTACTCATCTATTCAGTTTCCTTTACTGACGAAAGCGCTAGTGCCAGACAGCCTCAGAGCCGTGAGGAGGATGGAATGTGCAAGGCGCGAACACTGGTTTGTCCTGAGAAAAGAGACGTCCGTAAGTCGAGCGCTCTTTCCGTCAGAAAAGAACTCACATTTGGTCCCTCCCAGACAAGACTTGCCTGAGCGGTCACCGATCCAAACAAGATGTCAAAATGGAAAGGAATGGAGTAAGCAGTTTGATTTCCCCCATATACTTGATTTCTCGTAGCTGGACATCGTCCATGTGGAGAGGTCCTGAGACGGTGCATAACTAGTGATCACCAGGGGTTAACCCCGGGTTTTGGAAGGCCGACCCGGACCCGACCCCTGGCATAACCCTACCCGTAACCCGACGGGTTTTCCGCACGGGTTGGGCCTTAGATCATCGAAAACGGATAAGAAATGACTGAGATATGGTTAAAATACTAATTTGACTGTATCTCAACCATTTCCCATCCGTTTCGGATGATCTATGGCTCGTTTTAAAGATCTCGGGTTTGAAAATGGCGACCCGTACCCGACCCGTCGCAGGGTTGACCCGAAAACCCGCAGGGGTCAGCCGACCCTTGCTTTTCACTATGCATAACTCCCGGAAACCGGGTAGTAATTTCTCTCCTGGCGAAGCACTTGAGCCATGAAAAATACAAGCCAAGTCGATGTCAATACCTTTCTCATCACGGAGCCAAGCAGGGTCCAGGTCCTCATAGGAAGCGTAAAGCGTGCACGAAACCGTCTGGTTTTCTGTCGGCTTTTCACGGAAAAGCTTGCTGTAGCTGTGCTTTCGTGTCTCGCCGTCTCGTACGAGGTCTCCCTAACTCAACCCGTCAGTGGTGGATTCACTGGCAGCAAATAGTTAAGCCACACCTTTATTAAACACGTAAGACGATGTACCACTGCAAGTGGGGAAGAGTTCGATGATATTAGTACAGATATAAATAAGTACAATGAGGACATACCTGCAAGTGGGGAAGAGTTCGATGGGGGAACTCCCACTTGCAGTCACTACCTATATACGTCTGGGGACAAAGGGATGTCTATATACGGTAGAACAATAAGATGTCCGAATTGGGAACAAGGGATACAAGAGAACAATAGAACTACTTAATATATCCGAGATCAGAGAACAATAGGATGTCCGTATAAGGATACATGAAACGTTCGTACATAATTGGGCATCCTTGTACCCGTAAATGGAATAGATGTGACATGTGCATTGTATTCCAACACACCCCCTCAATGTAATGTCACTAGATAATTACACAAGTCCCAGTGCGATTCGATGACGTTCAACATCTTCTCGATGGAGTGGTTTTGTTAGAATGTCGGCAACCATGTCTTTCGTTGGGCAGAAATGGATCTCGATCTCCCTGCGCTTGATCTCTTGTCTGATCCAGTGCATCTTGATGTCGATGTGCTTCATTTTGCTGTGATGCTCTGGGTTTCGGAGGACTTTAATTGCTGACTGGTTGTCTACCATCATCGGTGAAGGTTTATCGAGTGAGAACCCAATTTCCCTCAGCAAGTTCCGTAGCCATATAATTTCTCGTCCCGCTGATGATGCAGAAACATATTCCGCTTCAGTTGAAGAGTTGGCCACAGTTGCTTGCTTCTTGGCAGACCAGCTGATGGCTCCTGTTCCCATCTTGATAACGAATCCACTTGTTGATCGTCTCGTGTCGAGGCATCCTGCATAATCGGCATCACTGAATGTGTGGAAGAGTTCAGAGGCGAGCTGGGGGTTGTTGTCCATGCGATATGTGAGTTTGAGATCCATGGTGTCCTTGAGGTAGCGGAAGATGTGTTTGACGGCTGTCCAATGTGTCATTCCGGGGTTTGAATTGAATTGTGCCAGCTTTGCCACAGCGAAAGCGATGTCAGGTCGGGTGCCGATTGCGAGATACATGAGTGCTCCCACAGCGTTCATGTAGGGAATGTTCCGCATCTCTTCTCGTTCCTCTTCTGTCTTGGGACACTGATCTTTGCTTAGGCGGACGCTTGGGTTCATCGGCGTTTTGACTGTGTTAGCCGCATTGAGGCGGAAACGGACGAGCATGTCCTGGATGTACTGCTTCTGTGATAGTTGCAGTGTCCGTTTCTCTTGATCGTAATCAACCTTAATTCCCAGAAGGTAGGATGTTGGTCCAAGGTCTTTCAGTTTGAACACCTTTGCCAAGGCGTCCTTGACCCATTGTATCTTCTTCTGGTCTTTCGAGATGATTGTGATGTTGTCGACGAAGACGGGCAGGGTGACTCGGATGCCGTCTAATTCCCAAATGTAGACACTGGGATCAGACTTCAGTTGTTGAATCCAAGCCGTTCGAGTTCCTCTGCCAGTTTCTCGTACCAGAGTCGACCACTCTGCTTCAACCCATACAGTCCCTTCTTGAGGCGGCAAACCCATCGTCCTCCATTTTGGTTGGGGACTTCGAATCCCTCTGGCTGGACCATGTATACTTCGTATTCATCTTCAATTTCTCCATTGAGGTATGCATTGGAGATATTGATGGATTCAATGAATTCACCGTTCATGGCAGCTTGTGCGAGGATTGCTCTGATGGTGGCAAGGCGGGAGGTTGGAGCGAAGACTTGGTCATAGTCGATTCCTGGTGCTTGGGCAAATCCTTTAGCGACGAGGCGTGCTTTGTACCGGTCAATAGTGCCATCAGACTTTCGCTTGATCAGGAAGACCCAGCGTGATCCAATTGCTTTGCGTCCTTGTGGGGAGTTGGACGAGTTCCCAGGTGCCGTTGGCAATGAGGGCATCAATTTCCGCTCGAGCAGCACTGATCCACTTGTCTCTGTCCGGTCGGGCCATTGCTTCCTTCCAGTTGCGTGGCGAGTCCTCTGGTCGTGTGGCCGCTCCGAGTGCTTTTTCCTTCACCTTGTCGAGAACCATTTCGAGTGCCATTTCACATGCTTCAGCCATCGTGAGGTACTCTCCACTCATCCCGTAGACGTGCAGGATGGAGTCGAGGACTGGTGTTGCTTTGAAAGCTGAGTGGAAGTCGGGTTCATCCTCCTCATTAATGTCGTCGGCTGTGATAGGTGGTAGATTATCCTCTCTTGCACCCCCTTGATCTACTACCTGATCACCCCCTTGGTCCTGGTTTGGTGGGTGACCATTTTCCTCTGCTGTTCGTCTTGGGGCAGGCGCAGTGCCCCTTGCGTGAGTGTCCAGCTAAGGTGTAGTAATCCGTGACTCTTGCCGTGGAACGTATTCGGACGAGGGTTTTGGGATGGCTGTGGGGGGTGGTTTTGGCTTGGTTGCTCTTCCCTGTCCAAAGTTCGGTGCAGGGAGTGGAGCGGGATTCTCTACCAATGGTTCTGGTGACGATGGTGGGACAGGTGGTTGCGATCGGCCTTGTGGTGTGGGTGAGGCTTCCTCTTCTCGATGATAAGGTGCGTGGCGTGCGACTGGAGGTTTTGCCGTTGGGGTAGAAGGGGTCACTAATTCCTCTTTCACTTGTGGAGTGTCTGTTCCAGAGTGTTCTTTCTTGACCCGAGGTTTTGGCGTGTATGGAGGAGTGTCGTCATCATCGGAATCAGAGTCTGACCCGTGCGTGGTTGTGCTCGGAGCGTCCCCCGTACTCCTAAAGCCTGCTGGGGGAGCTGGAGGATCAGGTGGTGCTCCCGGACCACGCAGTGCTGTATCCCATTCATCGTCATCATCATATGGCCAGATGTCTCGGATGCCGACTGGTTTGACCGTAACCGTGGTTGACTTTGTGGATAGGCCAGGAAAAAGGGTCTCATCGAAGACGATATCTCGAGAGATGATGAATTTCTTTGATTGTGGGTCAAACCATTTCCATCCTTTGTATCCTGGTTCAAAACCGACAAAAATGCAACGGGTCGTATGGGAGTCGAGGTTCCGTCTATCCTTTCGCTGGATGTTGACATATGCTCTACATCCGAATGTTCTGATCATAGACAAGTCCGGTTTCCGACCTTCCCATACTTCGTAGGAAGTCGTGTTGGAGACCGATGCCGATGGAGTCATATTGAGGATGTCGACGTAGTAGAGAAGGGCGAGTGACCAGAATGATGATGGGAGATTTGCCTGGCAGAGCATGGCTACCACTCCTTCAGCTGCGGTTCGGTTGAATCGTTCACTGACACCGTTCTGTTGTGGTGTGCCTTTTACGGTGTGTTGGCGAGTGATTCCAAGTTTTTCGCACCACGCATTGAATTCCTTTCCAATGTATTCACCCCCTTTGTCGTCTCGGAGTTCCTTGACCTTTCGTCCGTGTTTCCTCTCAACTTCGGCCACAAATATCTTGAACTTCTCGAAGGCTTCGTCTTTGCTCTTCAAGAGGTACACTCATTTATAACGTGAGTAGTCATCAATGAATGTAATCCAGTACTTGTGTCCGGCAGTTGTGCGGGTGAGAGGGCCATGGAGGTCACTGTGGATGCGTCCGAGTAGTTCAGAGGAACGGTTATTGGAGTGAGTTGGGAAGAGATCCCGATGTTGTTTCCCGTCCTGACAGTGTTCGCACACGTTATGGACTTCGGTGTTTGGTTTGACGAGAATGCCTGTAGCCAGTTCCTTGTTGATGAGGGTGTCAAGTCTCCCTTTGCCTATGTGTCCGAGTCGACAGTGCAGGGTGTGCTTATCGACTCGTGCGATGTATGCCTGCTCGTTATATGCTAAAGTTGTGCCATTTAATGTGCCAATAGTGCCCTTGATGCTCGCTGTGAATAAGACCTTGTTGTCTCTTGAAAACTCGAGACTGTTTCCCTCAATAACCACTCGCATTCGACTCTTTGTGACAACGGTGAGGATAGAGAAGAGGTTATTTTGCAATGCTGGTACATAAAGGACATTTTGGAATATAACAGACTCGGCAGGTTTGCCATCTACGACCGGGGAGAATACAACACTTCCCTTCCCGACTGCCCACACTACGTGTTTGTTGGCGAGCTCGACGGGAATTCTGCATGGGACCATATTTCGGATCCAAATGCGGTGTGGTGTCATATGAGAGGTAGCTCCTGAGTCTGTGTTCCAAGATTCGTCAGCATTGGTGTTAAGCGAGCGGATACGAGGGGGACTTGCGAGGTGTGCGACTTGGGCCATCTGGGCCTTGACGATAGCGGGAGGTGTTTCGTCATCCTCTTCAGCGATTTGAGCCTTCTGCTGCTGAGCCCTGCAGTCCTTGTCGTTATGGGACTTGTTGGGGCCATGGACCGAGCAGTTGAACTTGGCCTTCGGTTTCTTGGCCGCCTTTTTAGAGGCCGCGAGGGCAGATGCAGCTGAAGCTTCTGCAAGGGCAGTGTTCTTGTCAAGAGTGTCTGCTCGGCGAAGGTGCTCAAGAATGTCGCTGGCCGTAGTGCTCTTGAGGTGGGTGAGGGTGTGACGAAGAACCTTGTCCTCTTCAACTATAAGGCCAACGGTCATCATAGCGGCAGCAAAGTCGTTGACAAGGTCAACAGCACTGTATCCCTTGTCGAAGGTGGAACCGGTGACCACAGTCTCCGCTGTCACTGGTGTTGCGCCGGTTGCTTGTGACGTGAAGAAGGAGCCGGATGCTGTGGTTTCCTTGACGTAATTGGGACCAGGAGGGAGGCGATTGATGAGCTGTTGTCCAGCAGCGACGCATCGTGCACCATAATCCGCGTACGTCTCGTCTTCCTGCTTTCGGAGCGTCATGAGTTCTTGGATCGCGGAAGTCCTTGATCCAGAGTCCTTAGGCTTGTATGCAGCAAGGAGAGTGGTCCAAATTGTTGGTACGTCTAGGATGTCAACATCACCAAGGAGGGTCTCCGTCTGCGCATGATCGAGTGTGGAGCGGAGGTAACCGGCCATCTTGGAACGACGCTCCTGATAGTGCTGGCGAGCCTTCATCTGCCCGCTGCCAGTTGGCGCTGTTTCTTCGCCCGTGAGGATATCATAGGCGGCGAACTCGAGAGCTTTGTTGATGCAGACCCGCTTCCATTGTGAAATGGTCGTAGCCGACAGTGGGTTGTCGGTGGTGACAGTGGTGGACGACATAACGGAGTGTGGAGGTAAGGGTATGCGTCAATTGGTTGACTTGGGAGCTCCCAAGTCAGCAACGACGAGGCACGAGGTGGCAAGTGGGCTTAACGAGTCCTGGGAGCTCCCAAGACTGGTTGTAGGCACAGGAAAGGAGGAAAAAGCACTCGAAGGGGGTGTGTTGAGATCAGTAATCCGATTGCTATCTCTACCAGGTATACGGCTCACATGCTATCTCTAGCATATGCCAAGCTCACATGCAATCTCTTGCATATGCTCAATACCTGTATCACACTACGTTGAACTAGACCGGATAGCTCAGTGGTTAGAGCATCCACCTAGTGTTGGGACGGTCCTCGGTTCAATCCCGGGTCTGGTCGTTTTCTTTCCAAAGATCACTACGTGATTTTTCACAACCTTCTTCACAATCGTAGACCAGCCATGATTAATATAGCTGGTTCCCCCATGGTGGTAAGGGGAGTTCTGGAAGCGCCGCCTTTGCTCGGGAGTGGCCGTTGCCTCATCGTAAGTAATCAATATATTGGTACCAAAGGTCGCAGCTGCAGCACGGGCGGAAACGAAGTTATGCAAGAAGCTGTAAAGGCCACCATCGACCGTAGGGCTCCTATTCTGCTTGTTGAGTGGGGTGATCCTCCAGCAAGAAGTCAACTTACTCGTTCACGCCGAAGTCAGCGGGGCCTCTCAATGGAGCGATTACCTGTATGCCGTCAGGTTTCAATTTCTTTGAGAGCTGCGTCCTCGCGTCAATATTTCGCGAGTAACCTCCTCCCATCACCAGAAACTGCGGTAGGACGGTCAGTCATGAGCGAGGGTGACCATTATAGTTCCATTACCTTGGGATGTGTTGCTGTTTTCCTCTTCTTTTCACGAATTTTGGCCTCGATAAGATTGACTGCGCTACAGAGGTGAGGGTGAGCCACCTGCAGAGTCGAAAGATCGAGAGTGCTCACCTGAAATCATCCGGATCTGTGCTACCCAAATTCAAAGCTGGAAAGACATGCGTAAGCCGAGGTTCATCGAACGTGAAGAAACCGTACATATGGCCGCAGAAACCTCTTCGAATTCGAGGGGATCGGTGCTGATCACTTTAAAGAACCCAATGTCGGTGGTGATACCAGAATTGCAAACAAAGAACTCGAGCCCGACCTTCAAAGGGTACGGTTAGAGAGCACTTATCCCGACAAAAGTGAGAGGAATGACTTACTGGTGCAGTCAACTGGTCCGCTAAGCCGTGGTACAGGCAATAGTGGAGCGTGGCTTCGCTTTCGCGAGTGAAACGAACATGCTCGTCATATTCAATACATCCAGCACGATGGATAATCTTGCGGACGTTCGCTTGCTCAGCCTTGCCCCACTCATTTGGCGAGATGAAGACACACATCCTCCGCTCCCAAACGTCTCCAGGGACGTCAAACTGCTCGACAAACGCCTCCGAGCCCGCGTCGAACAAGAACTTGAGCCAGTCCTCATACACCCTGGCCAAGGTAACTCCAGGAGGGAGGGACTCGTTCGAAGTGTCATCCGACCCCAAAGTCGTCACGAAAGTCTTGAAGTTCTTTACCACTACCCAGTCCTCACCCGGTCCAGGTGGCTTGGCATTTGCGCCCATCCTGTTTTTAATTGCCTTCCCGTTTCTGTAGCACAAAGCAAAAGGGATGTCGGTGGTCCTGTCCTTGTGGAAAGGCCACTTGCTGACGCGGTACACTTTGTCATGAAGCGCCTCGAAATCATCTCCCGGCTTTACGTGGAGGAACGATACAGACTGTATACAGGGTTTCGTCAACCAGAGCCAGGCAAATAATAATTCATTATTGCGCGGCACCTACCGATACTGCAACGCCGATGTCAATGGCGCAAACGACGAACTCGGTGTCGAAGGTTTTGTCGAGAATACCCATTTTATCGCAAGGAATCGATTGGGGATTGCAAAAAAAGGGAAACCAAAGGGTGTAATTTATCCTCCCATCTGTGTCACCGGTGATTTGGAGTTTCTATGTCGAGAAACGGAACGAGAAGCGTCCCTTTGAACCCCAGATCGCCAATGACACATGAATCGTTCTGCGTCCTTTACCAGACCACGTCAGATGACCACGGGCGTTTGCGATCGCAGGGCGGCGATTTGAATCGCCTTTCGCCTGCAGTTCCCTATCGCTTTACGATCTCAGCCTTGTCCGGCCAGTTGTCTGTGCGAGTACAGAGTCGACGTCAGCGGAAGCAAAGGGAACGACAGGAAAAAAGGCCAATGGGGTTTGGAGTGGAAAGTTCCGGCGGGGACTCGTCACATGACAGGTTGGGCGCTTAATGTGCTAATATCCGGGCTTTCGAGAACGACTCCGCCAATGCTTCCACAGCACAAAGGCAACGGGGCCAATGACATTGAGGGCGTATATTCTGAGTCTTGTTCTTTTCAACTTGTGAGCTCTAGGCCCATGTTCTTTCAGGCCATCGGAAGGTATATTACTCCGAAATGCTAGCTATCTGTCCGTATCCGTTGAGGATGGGCCTGATCCAATTTCCAATACGCTCATCCGAGTCGGGCATCGTGACCCATCCACAGTTACTCAGTGTTGCCACAAGGTAAGGCCGAGGAGCCAGGAGGTGCATACCTTGAGGTTGTTGGTGGCGTCGCCTTAACGGGTCTTGAAGGTACCTTACATAAAATCGCTTCCACGGACGATTCATTGTGCTATGTCTGTGGGTCCGCATCCTTGCCTGATGTCCAAAATGGACGCTAGCACTGAAACAGTGAAGCAGTATCCCTACTAATAATCGATACCATTCGCCATCAAAGGTCAAGATACAGAGCGTGGAGTGTATAAGTATGCCTAGAACACAGTCCCGTCGCTTTGGATTTCGATGGGAGGTCCACCGGTTGCGGGGCGTTTCTCTTTGGCTATATGCCGTCCACCAGACCAAGTAGCACTCTCCAGAATCTGAGCGAGGGTGAGCTGGTCAGCTGTCAAGTTCAAAGCCTTGCGAATCCCTTCAGCAATTCGGTCCCTGTTCGATTGATTGGGTCAGCTAGAAAGAATAGTATTTTTCAACAGACACGCACAGCTCAATGACAGTCATGGCGCGCCATTCGACGATGGCGGGGTGGGAGGGTTCGGCGTAGGGCAAACCTGACTTTTCGTCTGTGGGGAGTGCACCGGGCTTGAGCGAGAGGACTCCAAGGTCGATTAGAAGACCTCCGTTGCGGTACTCGGGGAGGCCAGTCATATCCTCCATCCCCGCAACCTTCCATTGCAAAACCTTCTCGAATACCTCAATGAGGCTGTACGTTAACCATTGAGTGAGCTTGTGGAAGGGGACTAGATCGTCGCCTTCGTCAGCAGAACCTTGTGGTAAGGTAATTGGTGTGAGGTTCAAAGACGTGATAAATTGCGAAGGGCGTACCATCTTTGCCAGCGACCAGAGCAGGACATGGCCAAACGTCACCCAAAGCGACATCGCCTAGGGAATGGCGGGAGGGCCAGATGGAGGAGAGACCGTCAATCATTACCTCCCATAGGGCAGCCAGAGGGAGATGCACGGCTCCCGATTCGTCCGTCCGAGTTTCAGGGGAAAGGAAGTCTATATGACAACGTCAATCAAAACAGAAGCAATGGAGGATAGGCTACACGCACCGACAATGTTCCCGACCCGACCATCCTTTCCAAAGTACTTGGGATTGGATTTGAGAGCTTGGCCGAGGCTCGACAGTAGATTGGCACGACCTTCCACTCCGACCATAGGGTTTTGGTCCGAGACCTGCATCAAGCTTCCAACAGTTTGGGGTGTTAGCCGAATGAGTCCCTCCGCTGGGGTCAAAGGGTGAGTTGCGCTTCCGAATAGATAGGGGCCCCATGGACGTACCATCTGCCTGGAACGGCTGGTTTGGATCGCTGGAGAACGCTCCCGCCTCGAACATCCTGAAGCTTGCAACGCCCAGACCCTCGCTACGCACATAAGTCTCGCCTGTCTCCTTCTCTTCGTATTTCCAAACGTTTCCTGCGCCTGCATCAAGGAGGACAGAGACGACAAAGAGGTCAATGGCTCGTCGCGCTCGTTCCTTGGCGTCGACAGTGTTTCCTTCCTTCCAGGTCTGGAGTAGTTGTTCAACACGAGGGTGGCCAAAGTCTAGATGTCTCCATCTCCCATGAGGGGGAATCTGTGGACTCTCTTTCAGCAACCGCCTTGAAGGATCTGGAAGAAACTGACCCGTTCGACTTTAACTTGGTCCCCTTCACCGTACTTGCTCTAGCTTATACCGTGAGCCACGTATCTAGAGGATGGTATTCGATGCGCACCTTCATAATCTTGATGCATAGCTCGACAGCAGCGGCCTCCTTCTCCTGGTGGTAGTCAAAGTACTGAAGCTTTCCCTGCTTCGCCAACTCGTGGACCCTGCTACATCGCTCTCGAATCGCCGGGAGCGTGCGCAGATAGGCAGCCTTCTCTGCAGGAGAAATTGTGCCAGCGAGGTTGTTCAACATTGTGGTTCGAGGTCAAGATCCGATAACGAACAGACGTTGGGCCAGGCATTTATGATCCATGAGGCGCGTGCATAGTCATTAGCAAAGCCATAACTTAGGGGCTATCCGCTCCGTCCGGAGACAATAATGCTATTGATACAAGGGTGGTATAAATACTGGGGTAATAGAATGTCATCTATGTCTCATCTCTCTGGCTAGTCTCCAGCAGAGAACAAAGGCGAATGTGGCTGCAACACCTCCCAGTCTGGTCAAAATGTTCAGCTGGGTGAGTTCGAGGGATGAGAACGATGACGTACCTGAAAACGTAGACCACAGAGTTGGCCTTGGCGGTCGGGACTGCGTCTTCTGCTCTCGGAAGTAGGTGGTATAGATTATCCCGTCCGCGGACAGTGTCAGCGAGAGCGGACGAAACATTCTTTACTGCGTTCAACACATCTGTGCCATTCAGTACCGGAGCTGGTGCAGCGCCGCTGTGTGGTGGTACAGCAGGCTTTTCGTCAAACAGGGCAAAGATGATTGACGAGAGACCAGTCACTAGGAACTGGGGAATGACAATGAAGACATTATGAATACCCTGTTAGGACACTGGTCAGTGACAAACAATATTACAAAAACCATTCCACTGACGAGAATGATCCCGGCTTTTGCACTCAGACCCCCGGAAGGGTTGGCATCCGAGGTATCCAAACCGTCGTCCTCCCGGTCGTGTCTTGTGCTGGTCCGCGGGCTGTCATACGCGTCGCTTCCATTGACAATCTCGTACTCATTATCAGTTGACCTGCTGCCGGATCGATCTACGTCAAGCGTGCTAACATGAGCTGATGGGTTTCCAAGAAGCATTCGTCGGTTTTCTTCTGCTTTGCGGACATCGTCGTCGTCTTCGCCGTCCGAGTCGTTCCCGACGAGGAATGCAGTTCGTTCGTCATGATTTCGAGTGCGCGCATCTTCGAGTTGAATCGACCCTCCGTCATCAGCCGTTGCGGGCCCAGGTTCAGTTAAGATCGCTTCAGCGAGCTGGGGGGTGTTAGCCAGCGTAGATGGGAGTGAGCACATTGGGGCGCACCAAAGCAAATGGCGCCCACTGGGTTACAGCCCAAGAGAAGCCAGTGATAGCAATGAGGGCAGTAGCCCCTGCAAGGGAATGCGTGAAGCTATGAAACAGTTTAGAAGTATATTTTCGTATCAGTTACAAGGTGACTCACAAGGTTGCAAACATACACAGGGCAAATATCAAGTGACTAAACGCCCATAGCGACGCGAGGTGGAACTTGAGGACGGCCGGGATGGCAAAGCGGCTGTATCGGCCCTGTGCTTCGGGGAGACCATTTCTGGGGTTGGATTTTAGGATGAACAACGGGAGGGCAAAGTTGCAGACCAGAGCAATCAACGAGGAGTAGAAGAGCGCCCTGGAGCCCATCCTGGTCGCGTCGGCATCGAGGGCGGCCCTCCCTTCGGCTGTAGTTGGGACTGGACTGGCGTGCTTGTGGAAATCGCCGACATAGATGCTAGAGTAGAAGAGGACCGGGAACCATGCTATCCACGCGCAGAATTGAATGAAGCACTGGGGTCGAGTTGTTAGGGACCGCGGTTGAGGAGAGCAAAAAGCTTACAATTTGTCGGATAACCCATGGTAAAGTGAGCACATTGGACCAGATATCTTTCACTTCCCGAATGAAAGCGTTTTGCTTCTTTGTTTTCCTAAGTCACGGGTCAGGACAGTGACGTGCACGTCGGAGAATAGAGTCACCCTTCAACCTGCGTAGACTTGAGCAATACGCGTTCCTTGACAAATAGCGCCGTGATAGAATGGGTGGTGAACAGAAAGAACGACACGATCACAGACAGCACCTCAAGCTGTGTTCTTCCGAGGTATGGGAACGCCTTGGTTAGTTCGAGCTTTCCACTGCGGATAGTTAGAGCTGGAAATTGCAATCAACGAGGGAACATACACGAAGAATCCCACTACTGCTCCAACACCCAACATCTTTGCCGCCCACGCGTTTCCTGGAGCTTGTTTTGATGTTGGAAGGGTATCTACGAGCAACGCTCTGTCCATGGCCTGCACTGCACTCTCTGGTTATGTCGATTGATGAGTGGAGCAAGAGGTCGACTTCACCTGCGTTTATTGCAAAGTCGATAAAGTATATGGCGAGGACTGCGAGCCAGATTGTGAGGGTATCATTCTGAAGGGAATGTTAAGCGACAGAGTGCGGGTGGCGTGAATGCATGACCCACAGCTGAAGAGCCCAGTGTGGTGAATATCGAGGCGACAGGCCTGGTGAATCCGAGCAAGAGCATTCCGGCCATGCAAAGGACTGTTCCAAGCATCATATATGGTCTTCGGCGACCGAAACGAGATGTAGAGTTGTCTGCCAATACACCTATACACCTTTGAGTAAAAACAGGGTATAGGTGAGCGGTTGGACGCATACCGATTAATGGCTGCATGATTAGGCCGGACAGAGGACCAGCTAGGAAGACGATCGCCATGCTCGACTTGCTTAATCCGAGTGATAACAGATATGGCGAGGCTGTATAGAATTCAGACTTTGTCTTCAAATCGAGAATATTTTCCTGACATACCATATGACATTTCGACACTCCAGAACACCTGAACGCCTAATAAACCGACTGTGAGGGTTGGAAGGTGTGCCCATCGCGGTCCAACGATGTGAGCGACGCCTGTGAATTTTCTGGCGTTTTGGCCGGCGTCGCCTTCCTCGCTGGCGAGGGGCAGCGACGAAAAGCCCGTCATCGTCGTTGTCGTCGTCGTTTGCAAAAGTCCGGCGCTCGATTTCCACTCAACTTCTGCGACAGTCGTGGCGATACCTGGCCTTCCACGTGATGTCATCAAACGCGTATTTGGGAAAGCGGCCCCTGTTTGGTTCTATGGAGATACTGCTGGCAGCTTAATAGCTTCTTTCACCAATAGAGTCCTTGATATGTAGTGAGAGGAGGTAAATTTCACAACTAGATATAGACAAAGGTATTAGGCTAGGAAGTACGAGTAACCACCATCTTGGAAAGGCCAGGGTCCTCCGCAGACCTTAGGATCCCACGACTCGCGATACTTCTCAAACCGCGCCCGCGCCTCCTCGTACTCTTCGTTCGGCACCCACCCATCCCCATCCATATCGATACGCTTTTGCGCAGTCTTGGTATTGACAAAGTAAAGATGACGGAAGACCGCTGCACGGTCGTGCGCGGCAATTTCGTCCTCCGTGAAAGAAATGGGGCACGGTCCATCACACTGCTCCTCGTCCCATTCCGAGGATATGCGCATTAGGCATTCTCGAAGCAAGATAGGCCCGTGTGTTACACCTCGTAGGACTCGGTCGGGGAGTTGGGTGATATAAGGGAAGAGGCAGTGCGCGTTCGCAGCGGCCCATGGATGGAAATTGTCCAGCATGGCATTTTTAAAGGCCAATTCTCTGGTGGCGAGGCGGTGGTGTGCCATGATATACTCTCGCTGGTCTTCTGGAAGTTGATCGAGTCCTTCTGGAATTGGGATTTGGTTTATATACTCGTCTGGGACTTTGATGATGTCGCCGTTGTATTGCACGAGCTCGGGTATGTGGCAGTGGAAGGGGAAGGGGAGGATGGACGTCCCCTGCCAGTCGATGTATGTGAACTGGTCGAAACGGCTGAGTGTGTTTGTGCCGTTGTCGGCAGGAACCATAGCGTTGTTTGGCCCTAAATCAGCATGGACGGCTACATTGAAGTTGATGAAATCTGGGATGTTGCTCAAGGCCAAAGCCAATGAAGGCGCCAGGGTTACGACCTTCTCGAGGAGCCCTTCGAGAACGTCAAGCTCTTCAAGTGAGGTGGTCTCTGTCTTTTTCAGAATGGAGGGATTACGTCGGTATTTGGCAATGGCGCTTTTTTCCAAGTTGACAGCGGCGATGAGCATATCCCCGATATCCTTCCCTATGTCGGTATTGATCAGCCAGACAAAGTGGTAGCGTCGAATAACACTCACAAGGGCCACGGTCTGCGCCTACTTCGTCATGCATCGTCCTCCACCAGGTGTAATCCGGAATAGGCCCAACACGAAATCTATCAATAGCGGGCTCAAACATTTTTAGAGCCGTCTCGGTTTGATAGAGTGCGGGTGAAAACAAGGGCCGCTCTTGCAGGTGAGGAGGGAGGTCCTCTTTAAAGTACAATCCTCCGATCTGGTCGAATGGGATGCATAACATTTGCCTGACATCAGTGACGAATCGCCGCATTGCATGTCGGACGGGGTCCCCGCGGATTTTGTACCAGTCGTGGAGGAGAGGGACACCTTCAATGTCTTCCATGATGATGTAGGGTGATTTGACCGGGCCATCGAGGTCTTTGGACCAGGAATAGACGAGGGGGATGTGGAAGCTTCGGTAAAGCCTCATGAACTCCATCGTGGCTACCTCGCTGGCGGTGATCATTGAGGCGTTCCCGAGCAGACGGAGTGAAGGAATTCGGGCTATAGCCGTTTTTCCATCCTCAAAATACATTCGGAAGACTTTGTTGTATGAGCCTACGTAACCATTAGCATCGGCGTAGCGCCATTCGAGTTTGTGCCGCACCCTCCGCAATCTTTTCAAAACTCGTGCATGATGATTTGCCCAGGGCGCTGCAAGCTGCCTCTTTTAGAGCATCGACGTTGAAAGGGACATGTCTGACAGCCAATTCTGGACAGTGTCAGCATTGGATCTATTGGATGAAGCTACTCAACTCACGGTCTTTCTCGTTGTAGAGCCAGCGTCCAGTAGAGTAGCTAAACAACGGGTTTTGAAGACATGAAGATGTCACCAAACGCCTCTGGATAGGGCCAGAACTTAGTCGCTTCAGCAGCAGCCTTTGCATCCTAGCCGCCGATAGCCAGAGACAAAGGTCAAGTCACACGGTTCAAGGTCCGACTGCTGTCACAGTGAGCGGCGACAGCGCGAAGCATATGATGAGGGGGCAACGGAAAGCATTCTCTGTGGGTCCGCAGAGGGTCCGCGGCAGTCACATACACACGTCTCCCTGTTCCAAATCCAGTATATTCCAAAAGATACCCACATATATCAAACTTCTTGCTCGCTCTCCTCCCTCTCCATCTCACTCTCCATGACCGCTTTAATCATCTCACTGCCCAACTTGCCCGCCTCGTCAAATCTCGCTTCGAAAAATGTCCTGGTCTCTTCAAACCTCCGCCGGTAAAGGTCGAAACTGCCAAAGCTAACGCATTGGCTCCAGCCTCTGGCAGCGACGACGAATTCGAGGTCGTCTGAGCGATGCCAGTTGTGGTGGAGTGCCGAGTCCATGGCGCTGTTAAGGAGGGAGGTGGAGAGGAAGAGGTGCTCGGCTACACCTAGGAATAGACGGAAGAGGGGCGTGGCAGCGACAGAGAGATGGTGGTAAGGATTTATACCGAGATGAGCCCAGCAGTCCACCATCGCGAGGAGGGATAGATGTGAATTGGGACGGTACTTGCTGGGTGGGGTGAGCGTCGCGTCGGTATCCGTTGGCGAGCCCGTGGAATTGCTGATTCCGAGACTAAAACGATCGAGGATGGAAGCAGAGAGAAGGATAGGTCTCCGGGACTTGCGTTTCCCAGGTGTATTATTAGCCGCTGTCCACTCGCCAAACACGGTTTCCCTAGCCCATTGGATGCGTTCCCGGAATTCTTTGACAGCGCTCTGGCTTCCCGCTCCGCCTTTGAGCATGAGTTTGAAGAGGTCGGAGGTGCTTTTGGCGTATTGGTCGATTTGAACTCGGGCGGAGGGGTTGAGGATGGCGAGGCCTGCGTAGACGTGCCATGCGTTGGAGAAGATGCGGAGGGTGAGGTTGACTTTGACAGTTTCGATGCCGCCAACGTAGAGGCCTTGTTCCCAAGGGTAAGATTGGGAGCAGGCCCAGGCGGTGCCCATGCTGGAGTAGGGTGAGATGTGTACTGAGAGGTGAAATGGAAGCGTACCTCAGGAATGCGGCATGGGTGACGGCTTGAGTGTTGGCAGTGACAGAGTCGTGTTCTTCGTAGCTCAGGTAGACGAACCGGGATTTGAGTGGGGAAAGGATTGACTCGACGAGGGTCAAAGCATCGTCTGTACCCCGGTGTTTAATGAGGACCTGATCGATAGTTAGAGAAATCAAGGAGGTAGAATGAGGGACTTACCAGGGGTTGGCCGACAGGGCTGACACCTGGACCATGTAGAGAGTGACAGGAGACGATGTGGACGTCTTGTGGGAGGTGAGCCTCGAATGCCTGGCGCTCAGGGGCTTTGACAGAGGTTTGTCCTGCCACGATTGCGTTCATCTTGGTCGCTGGTTTCGTTAGAACGGGATGGTGAACGAAGGTTTGGACATACATGGGCCATATTCAGCAACGACGCGGTCGATGTATTCTGCTTCGACAGAGTAGACTATAAAGTCTGAGGAGCGAGAAACGGCGTGGCCATCACGCATGGGATGGATGTTGGGTGTTCCTAGGCGAAACGAGTTGGCTATAACGCGCCAGGGATCAAAGGCAAAGTACCTGCATAGTCTTCCTTGAGCTTTTCAAACCGTTCTGGGAGATCGCAGACATGGATCCTGGTCATACAAGGTCAGACGAGCATCTGTGGAAATGTGTTTAAACATACTTTTGCCAGCCGGCTTCTGCTAGGTACTTTGCGTACATTCTTCCCATTGCACCCATGCCAATGAGACCGATTGTGGGCTGTTCATGTTTTGGCGACGAGGCGGATACTGTTGGGGAGACGTTTATTGGGAGATTCATGGTGGTTATGGACGATGCCCCGCTCAGGCGCCGATTGAGGGTATTGAAGCGATTTAGACTCCGCAGAGGCGCCAGGGATCTGATAAAAGTGTTGAGCATGTAAGATAAGATAAGGAAATGCCAGCAGACCAAAAAGAGAATTGGCGGTGATTGAGTCATCTGCTCTTTGGTGCGTGACCTCGATTTTTATGCTGATCCTAAGATTTGCCCGGAGGTCTTGGATTCCTCCTTCTTCCTTATCTAGACCGTTATATCGATTTCATCCTAAACGGTTCTGTTCAAACCATACAATGGCGACACCAGTCCATTCAACTTCAAAACCTGCTCAGATCCCTGCCTTGACCAGTCCCCATGCTGGTCAGAAGAAGGACAAGAAGCAAAAACCTCAGGTCACAGAGGGTGGTCATCCATTAGAAGTGCGTCCTTGATATCCCCTTACAACTAAATCTAATGCCATTACAGTTGCAACCGAAACCCGAGTTTTTCGACCATCGAATTCAAATGTTCGAACAGCTAAAGGCTGAATACGACGAATGGGTCAAAGGTGTGTGTCGTTATGACCCAGCCTTGAAGACACCTTGACCCCCGCCGCCCAGCTCAACCCCGCGAGGAAATCACCGTCACCCTTCCCGATGGCTCAGAACGTAAAGCAACCAGCTGGGACACCAGCCCCATGGACGTCGCAAAGGAGGTCTCCAAGAGCTTGTCCGAAAAGGTTGTCATTGCCAAAGTTGACGACGAGCTCTGGGATTTGGAACGGCCACTTGAAAAGTCGTGTAAACTCGAGTTGTTGGACTTTGACCATCCCGAAGGTGCGTTGCTCAACTGTCTTGACGAGACGCGTCTCATAAATGTATCCAGGCAAGAAGGTCTTCTGGCACTCGTCCGCCCACGTCCTTGGTGAAGCTGCTGAACGTCACTATGGCTGCCACCTCTGCCTCGGCCCTCCCACCGACGACGGTTTCTTCTACGAAATGGCCATCAACGACCGAGTCGTCACCAACGCCGACTACCCCGCCCTCGAAAAGATCAGCGAAAGCGCAGTCAAGGAGAAGCAGAAATTCGAACGTCTCGTCGTGTCCAAGGAAAAGCTTTTGGAAATGTTCCATTACAACAAGTACAAAAAGTACCTCATCGAGACAAAGGTTCCTGACGGCACCTCCACCACCGTCTACCGCTGCGGACCCATGATCGATCTCTGCGTCGGCCCTCATATTCCCCATACCGGCAAGATCAAGGCGTTCATGGTCACCAAAAACTCTTCGTCCTATTTCCTCGGTGATTCCAACAACGATACCCTCCAACGTATCTACGGTATTTCCTTCCCCGACAAGAAGCAGTTGTCCGAATACAAGAAATTTTTGGAGGAGGCTGCTAAACGCGACCACAGGAAGATTGGCAGGGAGCAAGAGTTGTGGTTCTTCAATGACCTCAGTCCTGGAAGCTGCTTCTGGTTGCCTCACGGCACCAGGATCTACAACACCTTGGTCGAGTTGATGCGAGAAGAGTACTTTAAGCGTGGATACCAAGAAGGTGCGTTCCCTCGTCCTCCTTATAGACGATATCCTCATCATACATGCAGTCATCTCACCCAACATGTACAACTCAAAACTCTGGGAGACCTCGGGTCACTGGCAGAACTACAAGGAGGACATGTTCACTCTCGATGTTGAGAAGGAAAAGTGGGCGTTGAAGCCCATGAACTGCCCCGGTCACTGCTTGATTTTCGACTCGAGAGATCGAAGTTACAAGGAGTTGCCTATCAGGATGGCCGAGTTTGGTATCATCCACCGTAACGAGGCCAGCGGGGCGCTCACTGGTTTGACCCGTGTGAGGCGGTTCGTCCAGGATGATACCCACGTCTTCTGCATGCCTTCCCAGGTGAGCAAGTTTCTTTTTAGTGGAGTATGGTGGCTTATGCAATCGATGTAGCTCGAGGACGAAATCAGCGCCCTCTTTGACTTTATGCGACATATCTACGGCTTGTTCGGTTTCGAATTCCACCTTGAACTCTCGACCCGTCCCGAGAACTTCCTCGGAGAGATCGAGACCTGGAATCAAGCTGAAGATCAACTCAAGCAAGCACTCGAGAAACACTACCCTGGTCAATGGGAGCTCAACCCCGGAGATGGCGCTTTCTACGGTCCCAAGATCGACATTACCATCCGCGACGCCTTGAAGCGCTCCTTCCAATGCGCCACCATCCAGCTCGACTTCCAACTCCCTGAACGCTTCAACTTGAAATACCGAAGTGCGGATGAGAGCGAATTGACTCGCCCTGTCATCATCCACCGTGCGATTTTGGGCAGCTTGGAGCGTTTTGTTGCGATTGTCACTGAACATTTTGCTGGCAAGTGGCCGTTCTGGCTCTCGCCGAGGCAGATCTTGGTTATCCCCGTTGCTGCGCCTTATGTGAGTGTTTGTTTGGGTTGGTTGGAGTGGGTAGTTGCTGATGGATTGTCTACAGAAAGAGTATGCGGCGGAGATTGCTAATCGCCTTACTTCGCTTGGTCTCTACGCCGATGTAGACAATGGAGAGAATACCCTTCCCAAGAAGATTAGAAATGGAGAGATTGCGCAATACAACTTTATTCTTGGTGCGTTGAATTGGTTTTTGTCTTAGTCTTCAGCTCCGGCTGAACCGATCCCCCCTTTTTTTCCAGTTGTTGGTCAGGAAGAACTCGATGCTCGCTCTGTCAACGTTCGCAACCGTGATGACGTTGGTACCAAGGCCAAGGGCCAGATGGTCCCCCTTGAGACTGTTATTGAACAGTTTGTGTCGTTGAAGAAGGAGAGGAGGTTGGAGAACAAGTTGTTGTAGGTTTTGTAGGGTAGATCATAAAGAGGTCGCATGAATCGATACCGAATGGGCATTCTAATTCGGGATAGGCCCTTTTTGAAGGGCTTGAAGATACTGCATCTTTAAAGGAGGTCATCCTAATTCAAGGAAAACATGCGGCCCACTCTCCTAAAGAACCCCAACTAGCGCTCAGGCTGCGCCGTGGGAGTCAGTCAACCAGACAGCATATTAGGCGCGCAGGGGTCAGCATCCTTGTTCAGCGTCCAAAATCTCCTTTCGACATGCAGTCGAGGCACTCTGCACCAGTATACGGTGCCATAAACAAGACACGAAAGCTTTCTGCTCGTCCTGGGTGAGCTTGAATAGTTTGATTATGTCGAGGATGTTGTTGATGATCTTGAATGCGATGAAGAGAGGGTCGCAAAGGGCTTGACCCTAGCGATGCGCTTCAAAGGTCCGGGCCTAGTCAAATAGCTTCGACATTGCAAGACTTGCCCAGCCCAGGCTTTAGGTGCTAGAACGCTAGAACCTAGAGGGACAGTCAGCTTCGGCGGCATTGAAGTTCAGACCCCGCAACTTGACTGCTCTCTCTCTCATCTACTTCAAGGTCATCGGAATGGGACTCCCGGAGGACCTTATTCCGTACCTCGCAAACAACGATCCTCTTCCAGACAATCTTCGGGCGGTTGCCAAAAGTGCCCTAGAGGACCCGGAAGGCCATTCACTATCGGACATAGAGAAGTACAGGCTTCTCTTGTCTCCCATTCGGTCCCTCCCATTCGAACTGATTGCCCAAATCATTCGTGCGAGGTTATCGATGGACGAAACCATCCTGTTCCGACGCTATCAGCGACTGGTCTTTATGAACCTTCGACAGGTTTGTCGTGCATGGAGATTGGTATCGTTCTCTACTCCCTCCTTCTGGAGCAGGGTCCATGTCGACAAAACGGACCTGTCACTCGCCACATGTCCAGGGCCCCGCTTTTCCTACTACCACCTTCCAACCCAGATATCCAAGTGGTTCGATCGGGCAGGGAACGTCCTTCTTTCGCTGATTGTCGATACCCAGGGATGCTCCATCGCAGATTACCACAGCCTCTTGACGGCTATCGTCACGATTACTCAAGAAAGACAGAGGCAGTGGACAACACTTTCCTTGGCAGACATCTTGCAATACGGGAGATGGCCAGGTCGCATCCGCAGCCATGCATACGATGTCCTTTATCCAATACGGAACTGCCACCATATGGGTAATCGAAACCCGTGGCACAGTGTCCAACACCTTTCCCTGACCGTGGCTTGGTACTTCCTGGGGCCTCGGGTCGAGGGATCCCAGCCCTGTCCATATGACTGGCATTTTGAAGGCGACGAATTCTTCGATCTCTTCCCCAACCTCAAGATCCTCAAGCTCGGGTCCAAGACCACGGAGGATACTTGGAGGCTCTCCCACCCGCGTCTCACGACGCTGATCATGGTGTTTTGTGGAAAGCTGGACTCGTTTCTTCTCATGGTGAAGCAGCTTCCGGCGTTGGAAACTTTGGTCGTCAAGTACGACCCAGCTCGCCGTGGGCGCGCCAGTACGGTAACCCGAGTTCAGCTACCCCGAGTCACTCGCTTCGGCTTCCAAGCTCCCGAGGAGGGGTTATTCCTTCTGGGCAATCTGGCCTTGCCCAAGCTCGATGAATTGTGCCTGTCGGTGTACCGGCATGGTACATCTGACGGGTCAGTTCCACCAATCTTTGACTTTTTTTCTCAGTCAAAGTGCCCTCGAGTTTTGTATATTGCCAATCATATCAACGCGGGGCTTCTTCGAAGCATTTTGTCCCACCGCATCGATACTCAAGACATCGTCATTCGAAACTTTCGACCGCTCTGCTCCCTGGATAGTCCTCATTTCCTGCCACAATTGCGACACCTTCGGTATCGTGTATCTACGAACATATGGCCGGATGACTATGTTGTGCGGTTCGTTCAGGACAGGAAGGGGGTGGAGACGGTGGAGTTTTTGCCGTTTGAGAGAATTAAGCCGGGAGAGAGGGTGAGGGTGAGGCGGCAGGTGGAGAGGTTGGCGGAGATGGGAGTTGTGATGACTTGTGAGGAGAGAGGAGATGATGTGGTGCCCCATTGGATGGAGTTTCCTCGTTGACCTCCGCGTGCGCGGGTGTTTGAGGCGGCAATTCGGATACCTTGAGCCTCGGACACTTCCCAGGCACTGAGGATCTGGTTATATCGTTTATTGGATATACGTACATGATTTGGATGTTCTGTTATACAGGACAATATACCGCATGTGGCCCATACGTGCATTTATTATCAGGGAGACTGAACTTAGTAACCGGCTGGAAGAGGAAGGCATGCTTCGGTATTTCGGAACGCGCTGAGATTCAGACCCCGCAGTCTTCTTGCCTTCTCTCATCTACCTCGGGTCCATAGCTAACCAAATGGACCACGACACGATCCCCACAAGGGTGATCATGATAGGGATAGGGTATGCAGTTTTGCCTTGCCTGTGCACAGTCGCTGCAGCTGATGAACCCAAAGCGGCGCGACGTCGTCCGGAAAGACGACTTTGGCCAAGCATCTTCGAAATTGTCTCCCTGGCAGTTTCATTGTTCACCAGGACGTACGCCGTGGTTTACTATCCAGGGTAGATCGGTAGATTAACCCACGAGCAGGACTTTGTCCCGCCTGCAGAAAAGCTTCCTGTGGATCCAGAGTTTGGGTTCGCGAATTGGGATGATGCACCTGGTGCTATTGAGTGGGATCGTATGGCGAGCTTCATTTCTGACCTGAAAAAGAGTGGTGAACTGCCGTCTGGACATCGGTCTGTTGATGAATTCAATGAGACCTCTCCGGTAAATGTGGAAGAGAGCGTCATTGCTGCGTGGAGGGCGCGGAGTGAACAGATGGCCAAGGAACATTTGGACAAGTATGGAGAGCGGTTGGTTTGGATTTTAGTTGATGGATTTCTCTTGTTTTGGGACGAAGTTGGGTGTTTTGTTTGAGGGTGACTGCCTGACTTGCTGATATGGTTGCCACCAGCGGATTGTTTCGAATCTTGACGTCAAGGTGTTCATCAGGGTTTCTGAAGGTGTGGCTAGGGAGAGACGCGAGTCCAGGTCTTATTATACACCTGGTGGGTACTATTATTTTGGGGTGATAGGGGATTGCAGCTCAAGAGTCTATTCAGAGGGGGAGGTTTGGAAAGACCCGCCTCAGTACTGGGAAAAGATTGTTTGGCCTGCTTATATTCGAGCTCATGAACATCTGTTTGAAGAGGGGGATGTAGAATCAGGAAAGGTGAAGGAAGGGTATATTCTACTTGAAGGAGATATGGAGGATATGGTTAGAGCAGTAATGGTAGCGCTTAAGATCTAATCTTATCTTGATCGTGGGAGGATAAAGGGAGTGAGGTGACGGTGGCTGAAAGTGATGTGAGCGTCCACCGTCCAACTCGATGCCGCCGCGCACAAGGCCAGGGTCCAGGAACTCTTTTCACCCTCCGAACGATGTCGCCACATACCGCGATGTCCTCATGTTTGAGGAACGCCTCAAGACAACGGCCTTGAGCCTCCAGCGACGTAAATCCAGATACCAGTGTGAGTATACCGGCTATTGGTTGCCTGCCAATGTCTTACGACTTTTGTTGTCCCTAGTTTTCTTGTTCCAGCTGCTGTTGGTGATAGCGGTGCTGCTGTGGGAGGTGCTGCTCCCACCACAGGCGTCTCTGCTTGTCATACCGTACCGGTTTGTGCTGGGATGGATCCTTCCGAACCTTGCAGACGAGGTTCGGATACACCCGTATTTCTCGAGTGGGCTGTTGTTCGTCAGTGTAACAACATTGTTGCTCTTCTTTGCCAGTGGCATGTACTCGGAGAAGATTGCCTATGCCAACAAGTGCGTACAATCATACATTTTCACAAGTCAGGAGCTAATACAGTTGTAGATACGTCCCCCATGCTAACCGGGCGTTAAGATCTTTCAACATGGTCCTCAACGTTCGCAAACCGCCATTGAGGTCCCAGTTTGCGTGGAACCCGCTCAACTTTTTCTTTCCTCGACCACCGCAGCAGCAGCCTGTAGCGTCCCGAGGAGAACCGTCACGATCACCCTCACCTTCAAGATCGCCGCGATCTCGGTCTTCATCTACGTCTCGGCCCATGGCGTCACTTCCACCGGCATCCAATCCTCGTGGCGAATTGGTTTTCTCGTCGAGGGTGGACAAGAATTTCAGGGAAGGGTACGAGCGATACCGGGCTACGTTCGAGAGGAAGAGGGCGGAGAGGTTGCAAGAGGAGAGGAGGAAGACGTGGTGGGGGAAGATTTTGTATTGGAGGACGCCCCCGCCGGCACCTGTACCCAACCCTGCACAGGGTGCTCCCCCTTCGCGGAGTGTGTCTGGAAGCGGAACCCCTAAACGCCAAAGGGGAGGGTCTCAGTCAAGAAGTGTAACACCGGAGCCAGCTGGGATCATGATGAAGTCGCGCACAGCGACGCCTTCGCCTCCGGGAACACCTGGAACACCCAGACAACGAAGTCGAAAGGACAATATGCGGACAATGGCTTTAGAACGAAGCTTTGAGCACTCTAATCACGATTAATTATTTTCTAATGTATTTAGGGATTTTATGGTTGTTTTATAGGATCCGAGTTGAAGATATATCAGTGGTCGGGGTTTGATGGATTGGAAGGGACCAACGTTGATCGTTGACCACCACCATCCCAACTATGGAGCGCAGCGCGCAGACCCCTAGAATTGCTGTCGTCGAACCAGCGCGAACCCGTCATGCTCAAATGACAATGTGTGCCTCGTTTGTGGCCTCTGCCATCGCCTTTCGCATCGCCGGCGCCTCTACAGAAATCACCGTCGCCGACCTCGTCTGCTTTCCCCTTGCCTTTGTGACGATCATCCACCACCTCGTCGTCCTCATCATGGCATTCCGACAACGAAGAGCCAAGTACCGCCCAAGAGAGATCCCGCATTTGGTGCCAACGACGGCTAGAGCAGGCGTTGTGGTGTCGTTTTGGCTCGTGGCCAGCCTGTGGGTAGTGGTTTCTATGTTTTATCTGATGGAGCTCAGGTGGAGGCCGCAAAAGACGTTTATCATCACGTCTATCGAGGCTGCTCTTGCGTTCGGGATTGCGGTCATGTGTAGTCGGGAGAGGTTGGAGACACTCGAGCGGTTAGAAGAGGAGGGGACACAGAGTATCGTCTTTATGGTTGGCGAAGACGGGGAATACATGGTTGCTCAGGGTCCTTGATTTGTGAGTTTTCCGTTGCCGCTGTGGTGCCGATACTGACTGTTAGACTGATAGGCGCTGGGCGCAATGACGACAGTGGAGTCCTGGAAGACTTATAATACCTTGTGCTTGTATCTACAGCTCAATCATAAACCATCATGCCTTTCTTTGAAAACGCAACTAATGTTACTATCCACAATGGCCAGTTTACGAATGTGAATGGCGACGCGGTCGTCTTTAACCACATGGGAACCCACCGTGGCCCCGGTCAGGCTTCCGCTGGAATCCTAGAGGTATGATGAGTATCCTAGAGGTTACGTTTGGATTAACCTTTAGCTCTAGATGGAGGCGGCCGCCAACAGTCTCGCCAGCAGTTTTGGGCTCGATGGGAGGATGAAACCAGAGATGCACGGCCTCGTTCACCGCCTCAAGCTGGACCGAAAGAGTAGATAGCCCCTAAATAAATATGATCCGTGGCACGCGTTATTTGTATTTCGCAAACAACGGACCTCATGGCGAACGCGAGGTCGGCTGAAATTCAAAAAGGGTTTGGAATGAGACTATAGATCCCTTATTTTCTCTTCTCTCCCCCTCTTCCCATCTCACAAATGTCCGGGTATGTCCTATCTCCCTGAATCTGATTTTTTAACCGACGCCTTTTCCAAAGGTCAATTCCAGCATGGCTGAGCCCGCTGGCCATTCTTTGCGTGCTGGCACTGCTGTCGGTTTCCTACATCACTGTTCGCCTGTTCAGGTCCTCAAAGCTGGCTGGATACCTGGCTTCGAGGATATACAAGAAAGACAGCCTACCCACTGCGTCGGCTACGTCGACGGCAACGACGACCAAGGCAAAGACGAACACGAGTCGATCATGGTCACAACGCGCTCGGAAACGATATCGGGATTGGACGACTTCCATGTTTCTCCGCTTCAAGCTTCTTCTACCGAAATGGGGCCTCATGCAGTACCAACGGATTGAGCTGCTACCAGTCACGACTGTCGACAAGAAACCGAAACATCAGGCCGCAAAGCGAAAGGAGAAGGTCTTGCCGTTGGTGGATTTGGATGATGTAGGGGTTTCTAATCCACAGATTGGGGTATACCTCGAGTCCTCAAATGCGTCGGCGTGTCCGACGCCTGAAATGCCACCTCGACGACTCGCTTCGCCTGCTCCGAGACCACACTTCCACGATACACCCCCGCTCACTGCCACCTCGGCTCCGACCAGCTTCAACTCTCCTGCCACTCCTCCATTGCCGCTTGTTGACCCCTTCTCGCCGTTTGCGTCCCCAGAGAGGACGATCAAGGGGAAGGAGAAAGAGTTGGTGGATGTGTCGAGTTCGTACGCGTACTCGCAACCACTCGTTCAGCATGCTTCGTCCCCTGGGGTGATTTATCCGCATAACCGGCCCAGCACACCGTCTCCAACCCAAAACAACCCACGGTTCTTGTCGACTTCCCCGGTCGCCCCTCGAAGGACAAAGAGTCTTGGTGGCTTTACGGTCAAGAAGGTGGGGAGTGGAGGTCAACGACCTGTTGGGTTAGAGGGAGGAGGAGGAAAGTTTGTCCCGGGATCATTTGGGGCGCCGATGCTGCTTTCTTTGGGGGAGAAGTCCAAGGCTCGTTCGGAGCTTTTGATTGATTTTGGGTTTGAGGAAGAGGAGGTGGCGGGGGTGAAGGAGTCGTATAACCTTGTGGATTTGGGGGAGGATGCTGCTACTGCGACTACTCTGGCTCCGACGCCTACGGCGTTTGGTTTTGGGAATGGGTACCAAGAAGAAGAGGAGGAAGTTAGGCTTGTTGATGTGTCGCCACATAGGCCGACTGTACGCCTCGAAAATGACCTTTGGATCACTTCGCCGGAGCCGCTTTGGAATGACTTGGAGTTGCAGGTGGAAGAGGGAAGGGAACAGGAGGAGGAATTGTTGGTACTGGATGCTGAAAACGAACCCATGATGGACGCTATGGAGGAGGGCAGATTGGTTGATGTTGAACCTGTGGCCGTTCCAGAAGAGAAGGAGATTGTTCCTCAATCGATTCCAGCAGCTGAAGATGGCGACGTGGACCTTTTCGACAACCCCTTCAGCGACCCTGAAGACTCCCCGTCCAGCGAAGACTCGTTCGAGCTCACCACACAAGAAGACGAGGCGTTTGTTCAGGAAACCGTTGTCACCCCTCAACCAATTTCAGACCCTCTCACAGGAGATGACGTCGAGGAAGACCCTGCTCCTGGGCCAAGTCCAGCATCTACCATGTCGGTTCTATGTGATGAGGGAAGTGAGGTCGAGTTTTCTGACCCAGAAGATCTACCACTCCCTTCGGACGCTATTCTCCTCCCTCTCGACTCTGAATCCGACTTCCCAGATCCAGACCTTCCCGAGCTGCCTCCCGTTCAGGAGCATCCCATCCAAGAACCGACTCCAGCTCTCGTCAACCCCGACCTTCTATTGGCCATCGCGTCGGTTGCTCACCAAGAGACTGTCAAGATGGAAACTCCTGTTGTGGCGGAGAGAAGACCAAGTTTTGCACAGATTCCTACCCCTCCTGATTCACCCCCGACCTGGCGACGCTCGATGAGCCTGGAAAGGAGTTCATTCGAGGAGGAGCGTCTCCCGACCAAGGAGGTTGAGGCCGAACCCAACACGGAGTCATCGAGTGCAGTCTCCGAAGAGGATCTCATTCCAGAACAAGAACGGGAGGACGACCACAGCCCTGAAACCGACTTATCGGACTCTGATGAGGATCCCTCTGAAGAGGACAACGTGAGCCATCCTGTAGTCGATTCGTCGAGCGCAACTTCGGCGGACGAGCACGTTTCTGAGGCAGAGGACTCGGATAGCGCCGCACCTCCTGCATGGTCAGTGAGGGCTGCCGAAGCACCCCGCCTCGGTGTAGTTGCATCGACGCCCTCCAAACCCGTTCCAGAGCCTACAGCCACTGTCAAACCCAAGGCCTCAGAGGAAGCCACACCATCACCACAGGAAACCGATTCTGAGGATGCTTTCGATTCGCTACCTGGCTCGTTCCCTGAATCGAAGGAGGAACCAGCTGCCGAATCTTCTTCATCAGAGACAAGCTCTCAAACCATCAGCCCAGCTCGACCCAGGGCGACATCCGTTTCATTTGCGTCTACAATCTCCACGTTGACACGTAGGAGGCGACCGTCTCCTTTGGATGTTGCTCTTGCCATGCAAATGAGGCCTGGCCTTGGAGCAGGAGCTGATCCCGCGTTCATGGTGCGTTTCCTCATGGCTGCGTTTGGTTGGCTGGTCGTTGTGGTTAGCGGAAACATTGATGATCTCTGAACTTTTCTGCCTCATTGTTTGAACCATCTTACGGACTTTCCTTTGGGTCACCCCCGCATCTGTTTGACCTTCCTATGTATACATTATTCGTCTGTTTCCCGTTGCATTATTCGTTATCGGTTATTTTTGCATCGCATTGCTCTTCACGCACGCACGCACACTTTCGCTTGTTTTTCATTTCGATCGTTTTCATTCGACATTCTTTGCCCACACGCACTGTTTCTCTTGTCATGACCCTCATCCATCATACCATGCATCTTCATCATCACGAACCATTGGTTTTATCTCTATGCATTCCACCCACGTGTATCTAATATCTGGACCATTGTTACGAATTCACGACGTTCATTTCGCACAGAGAGCTTGTTTGATTCTGTGTGAGGTACTGCGATCACGGCCGCGCTGTGTGGTCGAGCCTCGCGGTGGAGTTCTCCACACCTCGTGCATAAGGGTACGCAGTATGTTGCATCATCATTGAAGCTGTCAGCTCTAACACAGTGGTTCTTCATTGGGAAGGCCTCGACGACAAGTCAAGGCACGTACCAGCGTGTTGTTGAGGGTCTTTTAAGATAGAGGCCGCTTGCCCGTGGGGCCGCTCATTCTCATTCTCTCCCCCTACTGTCTACCAGCATCATGCTTTCGTTATCTATCCCCCTGTTCTTGGCTTTTCTGGTATGTCATCCCGCTTTGGCGGTGACTATCGAGTTTCGGAAAGTGGTCTCTGGAGGCAAGGGAGGGCTGGCTCCGCCGAGCGGCGGGCTGCAGCCTGCTTATGAGGGCATCTCTCGGTTGCAAGAGTTTGAAGTGGGGAACGTTTTGGATGTTCGGGTGTGTGGCTAGATTCCTTGAATGTAATGCAGAACTGATACTGCTACAGTATACCACCAACATTACACTAAGTGGACAGGGTAGGTGAATCGCGTCCTGCCCGGTATTGTGCTCAAGGGAAGTCCAGAGTTTATTGTTGCACTCGATACCGGAAGCACGGATCTTTGGTGGGTTCTTTCAATACCTCGTTTCTACTTCGACATTGATTCTGATGATCGATACAGGGTTTATCCGGTGTCCGGTGAACTTGGGGAATTCAACGATACTGGCATCCCATTGCAACTTCGCTATGGTGATGGTTCATATGGGGTGAGGGGGAATATCAGTCTTGCACCTTTCGAGCTTGGAAACTATTCGATCCCAACGCAAGGTGTGTTTCATTGGCAGTTTCTCTGACTCGGGGGTATATTCAAAGCATTGTTTAGCGTTCCTGGATGTTCATTCGGTATGCGTATTGATTTATTTCCTCATTCTGTGAGCCTAACCCTAGTCACCAGAGTAACGTTGGTGGAATATCTGCCGTCGGCATCGATGGAGTGCTGGGGCTGGGTTTCGACCAAAGCTTTGCCTCGCCCATCAATCTTGCGATCCGACAGAGATACGGCGCCAATTCGACCCTTGGCCAATCCGTGCTGAAGAATATATTCACTCAAGATCCTTCCCACCCGAACTTTGTCGCCCTTGACTTTACACGCGCGGATGACCTGGAGGATACCGTTGGGGGTACGTTTTCTATCGGGGAGTATGCAGAAGAGTGGGCCGCGGTTCGGAATGCCACCAAGTTGCCGCAGTACCCCGAAAATGGGTTGAGATGGACGACCCTCTTGGAAGGGATTAGCGTTGACGGGGAGAACTTGACTCTGCGGTCGACGATTCGGAATGTACCAGAGGGACATTTGGTTGCGCTTTTGGACACGGGTGATCCGACTGCGTCGATGTCTTTTGATCTGGTGGATGAGATTTATTCCCGAGTACCTGGTGCTGTGTTGTACGAAGATGGATTCCAAAGGCTATGGATTCTTCCATGCAATACTACGACTAGCGTCGCCTTCCACTTTGGGTGAGTGTTTGTTCTCGATAAGCTCGACCGGGTACTGATCATTTCGGATGGTCAGAGGCGAAGCATTTCCGATCCACCCACTAGATCTCAGTGTTTTCTCTCGAACGCTTACGTTGGGGGGACAGGAATATATTGCGTGCCTGAGCGCGATCATGGGTGCTGAAGAAGGCTGGGGACTTAATGAACTTGAAGTGTCGCTGGGAGATACCTTCCTGAGAAACGTTTACACAGTGTAAGTGACCGTCCGTACACAAACCGGCGTCCATGTGGTTGACCGTGTCTTGACTTTTCAGTTATGACTTTGGGGACGACGTCGACTCTGGAGATGACGAGACCATTGGGCCATATATGCAGCTGCTTTCTCAAACGGATCCCGAAACTGTTGCTCTGGAAGTGGCCAGGTCGAGAAATCGCACGATGGATACACTTCCTCCGGAGATCCCACCTGTAGAGTTACTGGAATTGCTTCTAGCTAATAGCAGTGCCAGGGCATACACAGAGGAAGATGCTTCGAGCTCTCAATTCGAAGTACCAACATATCGACCGACTGCAACTTCTTTGGCAACTGACGAAGAGGAATCAATGGAGTCGGCTGTCGAGCCTGGAGGATCGGTCGCATGTGCTACATCCGTTGTCCTCGTCTCGTTCGTGATGGCATTGGTCCACAAGCTTAATACAGTGTTTATAGATTTGTAGAGGGATATGTACGAGCACTGCTATGTATATGTCGTTGGGAAAAGTTGCCAAGCCGCGCCAATGCCGAATCGGGAATCCACATTACCAAAACGGACAACCCCCTGACTCGGAGAAGCTCTCCCTCATCTCCAAGTCGAAAGTGCACTCCGGAGGATCCGTTGTATCTATTTATCAGAGAGCCGCAAGGCGAGGGCCCAGAGTACCCGCCATTGTCCAATTATCGCGATTCCATGGTACAATCAGGATGACCGCCGTAATTCACCACCTTTGACGCCGGCCCATATGACGACCACGGGTAAGATATGTATGACTGACAGGAGAAGAAACAGAATGACCAAGTCACGCAATGTAAAAAGAAGTGTTCCAGTCAGCACCTTTGAACCTGCCCGTGCGCGAACAGGCAGATCCTCGGCTTTTTCCTGTCTGTACTCACTCCCCGCTCAAACTGCCCCGTCCTGGATGTATGGACTGCCTGGTTGCCTTTGCGCTGCCAGTATCTTAGACTCAGCTGATATATACGCATGGTGCAAATCATGCATCAGCAATGTCTGCGAACACTGACAAGCAACCCATCAACGGTACAGCCGCGGCCCACCCTTTGGTGAGTGGTTGGCGACCCGTGTCGATGTGGTGGTCTTGTCAAGATCGGAAATCCTGGAAGGATTCGAACTCTCGAGGTAACCTCCTACTGGCAAATGAGCAGTTGTCGATTGAGGGTTAATCGAGAAGAGATCGAGTGCATCTCATGGCGTCATCCATAATCGATTAATCACCTTGCCATTCCTGGGAGTCACAAAGGGCAAGCTTTACACAGCGCTGTTTACTTCTAGAGGTGTTTCTACTGTGAGCACTCCCATGAAGTCCGGAATATCCAGTCAATAATATCAAACTGTCAAGTACAGTGAAGGATTTGGTTCGTGAGATGGCAGATTTCCATGACGTGTTGCAACTCACTGATCCGAATAGCTGTTTCCTAGCGTCGCGCATACCGTAACCACGACCGATGGCCATTGCGTCACTCCATTGGGGTATGCGTCTAGTCGACAACCTCAGAAGCACTTGGTATACACTGGATTCCTTCAGAAGGCTTAAGGGCTAGCCAAAGAAGGGAAATTTGGCAATAGAAGCAAGTCTTCCCATGTGCGGTATGTAACGAATCCCATCCTTACGACAGTCAACCGCAAACCTGACGCTACCGAAATTGAGAATGTCATTTATTTTATAGGTGGCGAGTGAAACGCGGTATGTATTTAATTAAAAAATGAGAGCGAAGGGAATTGTGTTCGGTTGACGAGCGTGGGCGCTTTTAGGGCGCTTGCTAGCCACGCGAGGAGTGACCGGTGACCGGTTGCCGGAAGTGCATCGACCGGCTAGTGTTGCACTGCCTGCGAGTACCAATGACGAGTTCATGCGCTTAGGGAGTCGGTGGGACACCAAAGCCATCTCTATCGTCAACGGTTTCCTTTGTCTACTCTCACATCCGATGCTGACACTTCCTGTCATCATGTTTGTGCCAGATCTTGTTCGTTTCCAGGATCGTCGTAACACGTTCAATCTTTCTGTTAGAACAGCTGGGACGTCTATGACTGTAAATGCGTTTTCTAAAGAATGTGAGTTGGAAGCTATTAAGTAGACGCTGAATCACCGCAGAGCAGGTGGATGTCTAGCCATTCCGCTCGAATCGTGTTCCCGGTGCTGCACGTACCGAGCTGTCGTTCACTCGGGCGGGCTATCCACTGACTTGAGCCAAGACCGGTAATTCAAGAAATTCCCAAAGTTAGCCGAGTAGCTACCAAACTGAGAAATAATGCAAGCCTGAATTGGCAGTCGGTATCGCGTCTCGTTCGATCCAAAGACGCTAGCCGGTTTAGGCTACCCTATCGGAGGAGAGAACAAAGGGTTGGAACGACGGTGCGGTGCTGACTAGCGCGTTTGGCTATACAGCCTCCCATGTGCACATATCCCATACACTCCCTGAGAGATGGTATAAGTTCTCCACCGAGGGTTCGTTAATTTGAGGTTCCCAGTGCAGCTAAACTCTCCTCCAATACGCCAAGATGTGCTACCGCAAAGTCCAGTGTGTCCGACACGCTTGTGGGCATGATGTACCCATTTCTGAAAAGAGAGTAAGTATGTTCCGTGGATACCCAACGCCCCATTTCGGCTCTACTCACTATGTTTCTGCAGATGGACTGCGGCGCGTCTAACTGCCGGTATAGCTCAGCGCACCAGCCTTACTGCCAACTATGTCCTGATAGTTGCAAACAGTGGTATGGCTTTTCCTTGATCAGGATAAAGCTTGGACTTAGGGAGTTGATTACAGGCTCTCTCCCGCACAGCTCGTGCCGACCAAGACCTCTAATTCCCAATGCATACATTGCAGATGATGACATTGAGACATTGTAACTTATTGTACATTATGTTGTTGTTTTATAGGAATCTAATGACCGCGTTTTGATTCTGTGCGTGACTTTCACGTGTTGTGGGAGTGAGGCGCGTTACTTGGTTCCGAGTGTTTCTTTGCATTCTACCACTCAAAATGGCTGATCTCCCAGGTTTGCTGCTCGCTTCACTCAATCCAGCAACCAGGAAACAGGCTGAGCAGAGCCTCAACTCGTTCAGCACACAACCTGGCTTTCTCACCCACCTTTTGAACCTTGTTCTCAACCAAAGTCATGATCGTTCAGTCAGATTGGCCGGGAGCGTGTATCTGAAGAACATCGCAAAGCTAAGATGGGAAGAGGTGAGTGAATATGTCGAGAGAAACAGGTCGAAAAAGACGCTGACGACGATGTAGGACGAACAACCTTTGGCAGACGCCGACAAGGCTGCCCTGCGATCCCAACTGGTCCCTGCAATGATCACCCTCTCGAATCCAGCAGATAAAGCCGTTCGTGCTCAGATAGCAGAGTCGGTGGCCCTCATTGCAGAACTTGATTTCCCAGAGAAATGGCCCGATTTGATTGATGTGAGTTTTGTGTCGGATTGACTTTGGATAGACAGCTGAATGGCCCCATTTCAGCAACTCAGATCGTCCCTTTCTTTGACCGATTACAATGTCAACGTCGGTGTGCTCGAGACAGCCCACTCTATCTTCCGCCAATGGAGGTCCCAAGTCCGATCCGACCAACTCTTCACAGAGATCAACCTCGTCCTCGGCAAATTCGTCCAGCCATTCCTCGAACTCTTCAAGCAGACCGCCTCGGTTCTCGTCAACCCTTCATCCAATACCGCCTTGACGTCCCCTACATCAAACTACGCCCTTCTTGCACAGGCTATGGTCCTCCTCATTGATATCTTCTTCGACTTTACGTGCCAAGATCTTCCGCCTGCTATCGAAGATTCCTACGACGACTTTTTCGATCCTAATCGCGGTTGGTTCCAAGTCCTTCTGACTTGGGATCCTGCGGAACTCAAGGGCGATGTAAGTTGCTTATTTGCATCTGTTTCGCGTTTCTGACGCTGTGCTAGCCCGATGATAGCACACCTTCACTTCCATCCCAAATCAAAGCAGGCATTCTAGAGATTGCAGAGGTATGTTCGACGCGCCTTATGTGGAAGGCCTGCTAACCCTTTTGACTCTAGCTCTTCATCAAACTCTATGCTGACCAACTACAACGATCTCCTGCTGTACCTAAATTCGTAGAGCACGTTTGGAGCTTGATTGGATCCAACAAACTGCCCAGTGTCGCGGACGATGGCGTATGTTTCTCTTTTACTTTTCCAAATCAGTCATGGCTCATACAGTGATGTTAGGTTGTTTCTCAATCACTCAGGTTCATTTCGACTGCCATTCGTTCAGGCTTCTACAAGGACTTGTTCGGTTCCCGCCAGACCATCTCCCAACTAATCGAGGGTGTCGTCATCCCCAACATTTCGATGCGGGAATCTGATGTCGAGCAATTCGAAGACGATCCTCTCGAGTTCATTCGACTTGATTTGGCCCTTTCGGCCACTGGTACTGACTTGGGTACGCGTCGTCATGCTGCCGCGGATGTTCTCCAGGCTCTTGTCGGAGCAGGCTTTGAGTCGGAGACTACTGAGATCGTCGGAAACTGGATCAACCAGGGTCTTTCCCAATACCAGACCAACAAGGAGGCGAATTGGAAAGCCAAGGATAGCGCCATCTTCCTCCTCACAGCGATTGCTACGCGAGGTTCGACGAGTCAGGTGCGTGACTGCACAGTTGGATTGACCTCCGCTGACCTTGGTATAGCAAGGAGTTACGTCGACGAATGCGCTTGTGGACGTTGTCAAGTTCTTCTCCGACCATGTCTTCCAGGACCTTCAAGCTGCCAGTGGGACTGTTCACCCCATTCTTCAAGTCGATGCTATTCGATTCTTGTACACCTTCCGAAACCAACTTACGAAACCCCAATTGCTCTCTGTTCTTCCGCTCCTTGCTGGCCACCTCAAGTCGGACAACTATGTCACCTATACCTACGCTGCTATTACTATCGATAGAGTCCTGTTCATCAAGCAGGGCGGGAAACTTTTGTACGTTCTTGTGATTGTTTCACATGGTGGAGGGGACACTGATATTCCTTGGGCAGGTTCTCGCAAGCTGATATCCAAGAATCCGCACCCGAGCTTATCAACGCTCTTCTGTCCAAGATCGAGTCCGGAGGAACCCCCGAAAAGGTTGCTGAAAACGACCACCTCATGAAGTGTATGTCGTTAGACATTCGTTGCTGGGGATAATTCTCATAGAAGATCTACAGGCACTATGCGCGTCATCTTGACTGCACGACAGGGTCTCAACCAGGTTTATCAACCCCTGCTCAACCGGTTGGTCGGAATTCTTGGTGTCATCTCGAAGAACCCTAGCAACCCTCGATTCGATCAGTATATCTTTGAAAGTATTTCCGGTTTGATGAGGTGAGAACCAGCTTCAAGTCTCTGAGGTCGCGCTAATGGCCTTCCAGGTTCATTGTAGAGGGCAATCCTTCCGCACTTCCCACCTTTGAACAAGCTTTGTTCGGTCCCTTCACTATCATCCTCCAACAAGACATCGATCGTGAGTGGCATCATCTACGGTCAAGGTCATCTTTTCACACTGTTCTTCAGAATATATTCCCTACGCATTCCAAGTTTTGGCACAAATGCTTGAATTGCATCAACCTGGCCAAATCCCTGCGGAATACACGTCTCTCCTTCCATTCCTGTTGACCCCCGCTGTCTGGCAACAAAAGGGAAGTATTCCAGGTCTCGTCAAGTTGCTCAAGGCGTTCCTCTCTCGCAGTGCGCCTGCGATGGTTGCTGGTGGTCAGATTGCGTCGGTGTTGGCTGTGGTTCAGCAACGTCTCATTCCTTCCAAGATGAATGATTCTTGGGGCTTTGAGCTGTTGCAGTCTGTCGTACTGAACGTTAAGCCGTAAGTTGTATGCATATCTGTCTAGGATGACGGTTGACCTGGTTTTTTAGAGCTGATTTGCAGCCATACCTCAAGCCGATCATCATCACCCTGTTGACGAGGATGCAGTCAAGCAAGACGGACAAATATGTGTATTTGTTCAGTCGGTTCTTGTTGTACACGATCGCGATGAACGTGCCCGACATGGGACCTGATACTATCATTTCCGTTGTCGAAAGCATCCAGCCTGGGTGAGTGGCAGTCTTCTTAACAGAGTAGGAACTTGCTGACCTTGGATCAGACTGTGGCCACAGGTTTTGACCAACTTTGTGATCCCGCAAGCGCCCAAGGTGCCGCACAAGGACCGTAAATTGGCAGTTGTGGGTATGATCAAGCTGCTTTGCCAGAGCAAGCTTATGATGCAAGAACCGATGGTTCAATCATGGTGTGTTGTTCCCGCATTGCAGTGTGAACGGATGGCTGACGGTTACGTTTCAGGCCCGCTGCATATGGTGCCCTTGGCAAGCTCTTCAGTGAACCTCAGCACTTCAAGTCGAACGAGGATGATTCTGCGACAGGATTTACGGAGATCGACTTTGAAGAGCAGACGGCTGGATACCAAGCTGCGTACTCGAGGCTTGCAGCAAGTGAGACGAAGGAAGTGGATGTGGTTGCCTATATCGGGAATCCGGAGAGCTTCTTGCAGGAGCAACTTGCGGCGCTGAGCCAGAGTGTTGGAGAGGGCCGAGTCAAGGCGTTGATTGATAGTGCTCCCCAGTAGATGCGATTTTGTACTTTCATATTTTGGAATTATTCACGTGATGAGACGCGTTCACGATCACATGACTGTTGATTGAAAGCATGTTCAGCGCGTGGTGTTCATGTTTTATTATCCTCGTTGTCAACTCGCTTTTCGTCTTTGAAAATGCCACCTCCACACAATCCCAAGACGCCTTCTCGCCACCGCACTCGCAGCGAAGTCTCTTTGGGAGCAAAGACACCGCTGACCCCAAGTTTGCTTGCTGCGATGAACAACATGGCCATGGCTTCCGGTCCTGGTGTTTTCCCTGGACAGGGCTCACCCGTCAAGAAATCCAGCACGACACGTGGATTGACGAGGAAGGCTAGCACGACCAACGCCTATGACACGACGAACCCGTTCATTGCCCCTCCATCGCTGGGCAGCAAGAGTCGACCAGGCAGTCCGACCAAGAAAGGTGGCAGCATCAATGAGAAGAATCTGCAGAAGCAGGCGGGTAGCGGTGTTGTTCGAAAGGGAAGAGCTGAGAGTCGTATTGAAGTTGTGCAAATGGATGGAGCCAAGGTTCAGGAATTGAAGAGAAGCAAGAGTACATCAGCTGTGGTGAGTATTCATTCTTTTCTGAGATATTATCGGAGAAATAATTAAAGACCTAAATAGGGCCGACCGGCAGCAGACCAGCGCGATCGTTTTATCACCTCTCGCGATCCTCACGCAAACGATATTGCAGCGGTGGCAGCGACTCTCGAACAAATGTCCTTGAATCCTCAAGCAAACTCTCCAGGCCATACTGCTCGTCTTGCGGCAGCGACCGGTGTCCCGCTCAATCGAAGGATTCTGGGCTATCATGAACCACCGCCGGCAGCCAGTTCGTCGAGTTTGGCGTCTGCGGATACGGCGCTCAGTCAACAACGCGAGTTTGCGAAACCACTTTACGCGCAGAGACCAGGGGCGATTGCGAGCAGTACGGGTGCTACGACGAACAAGACGAGGAATATCCCTACGCAGCCCGAGAGGGTGTTGGATGCTCCTGGGATGGTGGACGATTTCTATCTCAACCTTCTCAGCTGGAGTAGCCAAAACTGCGTCGCGGTCGCGTTGGAAGCCAGTACTTACATCTGGAGGGCGGATTCTGGAGAGGTTGTGCAGCTTGGAGAGGCGCCTGAAGGCAGTTATGTTTCGTCGGTTGATTTTTCGAACGATGGGAGTTATTTGGGGGTTGGGATGGGGACGGGGGAGGTTGAGTTGTGGGATGTTGAGACGGGCCAAAAGTTGAGGACGATGGCGGGACATGTGGGCCAGGTGGGCACGTTGAGCTGGCATGGACATATTTTGAGCTCGGGGTGTGGGGATGGCAGTATCTGGCATCACGATGTGCGAATGCCTAGGCACAAGGTGATGGAGTTGCTGGGACATACTGGAGAAGTGTGCGGGCTCAAGTGGAGGTCGGATGGCGAGTTGCTGGCCAGTGGAGGCAATGATAACGTTGTCAACATTTGGGATGGCAGGGTCGGGGATGTAGCGGAGGGAGCGAGAGGCAGTGCCAAGTGGACAAAGAGGAATCATACTGCTGCGGTCAAGGCGGTTGCATGGTGCCCTTGGCAGCCGAGTCTTTTGGCGACTGGAGGTGGCACGAACGACGCAACAATCCATGTTTGGAATAGCACGACCGGAGCTCGGCTTCATACACTCAGGACGCCATCGCAGATTACCTCGATCCAGTGGTCTCCGCACAGGAAGGAGATCATGACGACTCACGGGTACCCGACCAACTCGATCATGCTTCATGCCTACCCGAGCATGGAGCGCGTTGCGGAGATTCGGGATGCTCACGACTCTCGAGTGCTTTTCAGTTGTGTCGGGCCTGCAGGAGATGTAGTGTGCACTGGGGCTGGGGACGAGAATCTCAAGTTTTGGAGGATCTGGGAGATCCAGAACGAGCAGCTCAGCAAGAAGAGGCCTGCTAAGAAGGACCTGTCTGCCGTCGAGGATCTTGGAGGGGGGAAGATTAACCCTACAAAGGAGGGTATTCTGAGCATTCGTTAGGTATAGATTACATTGTGTATTGTTATGCCTCTGCGATCTTGTGGACGATTTCGACTGCGCGTTTGAATTTCTGCTTCTGTTCTTCGGTGGGTTGAACCTCGCTTGTGCCACCCGTGCAACCTTGGGGGCCTCCATTGGCCCACTGGAACTCGTCGCAGGCAAAGACGATGCCTGTGTTGAGACCATAGATGTCTTCACTGCCAGGGGGTTGTTCTGTGGGGAGATCCTTGAGGATGGTGTAAAGCTCATCGACGAGGGACGAGGTGGATGGTTCGGTGATGCTAAGCTCCTTTGGCGCCGCTGATTCCTTCAGCTCTGGAGTTCCGTCCGGACGAACGGCTGTGGTGACCATGAGACTGGCGGCCGATGCAGGCTTTGTGAGGGTGAAGACTGCGTCAGGGGTGGGTGGGGCGAAACCACCGACGATGCCTGCGATGACGGTCAGCGACGTCGGTGGACGCAACGATGAGCTCACCCTTTTGGAGACGAACAAAGAATTCAGCGGGGGCGGACATGATTGTTACTGGGAAACAAAGAGATAACACTCCAGCCCCTATTTATGTTCCAATGTCTAGGTTAGGGTTTATGAGGTCATTATAAACGATTCCCAACTCGTGTAACTTGGTCAGAAACCACCATGAAGCCAGTCACAGAACAACCAAAGCCTGCACAGCCAATGTCCGTCGACAATCAAGACGACAAGCCCCAGAGACTCAGAGGCGGTTGCATCCCATGCCCAGTGAGTCCTAGCCTCAGTAGCGTCGACATTTAAACTGATATGTTTGCAGAACGGAGGATGCTGCTTTGTTATCCCAATTCCATGCTGCTAGGGTAGATAGGGGCCACATGTTTTGATTTGTTAATATTGATGAAATGGATTGTTGCCGCACGCGCGCCCGTCTTTGCTCATGGACAAGTTTGCAACTCTCGAACCAGTCAGACTCTATGCTCAGCGCAATCAGCCACAGAAACCACAACAGCCACAGTCTCTGGGGAATCTACCGCTCGACCTCCATGCTCTCATTCTCAACAACTTACCCGTGCCAGACATACCCCACTATGCCAGATGCTGTAGAACAACCGCAGCACTCGTCAGAGACGGCGATGCCCTCGTTTGGAAGTCGAAATGGAATGCATTGGGCGTAGACAAGCATGATCTAGACATTGTCCTCCAGAGACTCGAAAAGAAGGCCAACGAGGCCCGCGCTTCGTCCAGAGCAGCAGCACCACCCACAATACCCGTCGACGACGACTTTGGAGACTTTGCAGCCGCAGATGTCCTTGCTCCCCAGCCAGGCGAGTTTGGCGATTTCGTGGGGGCCTTTAGCGCAGTCACCATTGCACCGGCTGTACCACCCAAGGAAACAAATCGGACCAGATATATGAGGGTTCATAGTCTGTTGAAGCCGATGGTGCAGGCTTTGTCCAGTCCACCGCATCTCGTCCTCAGTCAGCTGGCAGAGGCGCTATCGGACCCCACTTCATCCACCTCGCCGCTGGTCCTCGAGTCCAAACTCTTGAGGATCTTGTCGTTTTGGCTGTCCCCGACGGTCAAACCGGTCAATGGATGGGAGTCTCTCTACGCGTCGTTGAGGTCCGCCATGGATCGCTTCGATGGAAACTTGCTGGCAGCCTTTGACTCGGCGGATAGTAGGAACGATGAAGTTACCATGAAGGATGCGGCAGAGAGTAGTTGGCAGGTCTGGGATGGTAATGGCGATTGGGAGATGGGAAAGGTGTGGGCCGAGAAGAGGGAGATTTTCTATCAGCTGGGTCGGTGGAATCCTCTTGATAACTTTACGTGAGTTATTGGAGATTTTTTGGGAGATAAAGACTAATTGGTTTGTAGGGAGCAAGGAGGAATCGAATTCGACGCGATGGATAGTTTTATGGAATGGGTTCTGAAGGCGATCGAGGAACATGGGACCAGAGCGGTTCGGGTGTTTCCTCCAGAGTCTCAAGTCTTGCTGTCGTTTGCAGATAGGATTGCCAACGAGATTGTGAGTGTCTTTAGTGTTTGAAATTCATCGGCTAACAGCCATTTAGGTCGGAGACTATATCAGCTCGCTGTTGTCGAGGGCCCGAGAGCTTTCAACGGAAATTTACCTCCAGTCGGCCGCTGCATCGTTCAAAGAAACATGGAGGATGGTCGACGCCATTATGGAGGCTGCAAAAGCAAGACCAGACTCGAATATCCCCAGGACGAGAGCCGAGGACGTGGTGTGCGTTGCTCCTCTCAGATCGTTGTGCTCTGCTCATTTCGGCTATAGGTACAAAATGTTCGAAGCAAACATGGACGAGTATCTCGATGAAGAGGTGGAAGCCATCAAGCTGTCATTCGAGAGGACGCTGAAGAACTGGGATAGACATGAAGTGCGTTTCACGTCATATTGCTCGTACTCTACTGACTCCCCTCTAGCAATCCCCAACTTCACCAACGTCAGCCGATACGCGCTTCTTGCACGCACAAAACCCGGCACAGGCAAAGCGAAACGTTGTCAACAGCTTTACGAACCTCCTCTTACTCCCTGTGACGATCGTGCCAAGGACGGTGAACGCTGTGGGAGGAGCGCTAATGACTGGAGGTTCTGCTGCTGTCCAGGGTATTGCGATGTTGAATCCTCAGCGATGGGGAGCTTCCGCGGCAGATGCGAGCTATTCGAAGAGCCTCGGTCAAGGCGAATCTCTCTTCGACGCCGACGAAGGGAACAAGAGAGCCTCCATCTCCCTACAATCCGACCTGGCCTCACCCACGCCTCTCATCTCTGCCGGAGCCAAGTCCCCCAATCCACCCATGTCAGCGCTGAGCACGATCACTGAGGGAGAGACTAACCAACTGGATCTGTTGCTCTCTCTCGATGTGGCCCTCGAGTTGATTCACGAAAACCGGAAAGCCCTGAAGAGGGTTGAGACGTTCGAGGGCTATCCCGGACATTATGGGCATCGAGTCAAGGATACCATCGAAGAGTTGTTCATTCTGTTTTTGCAGACGCTCGCCGAGGGTCATATCAACAAGGGGTTTGCTAGGTGAGTTGTACCTTTATATTCACGGACGGGATCTGACGTGGTTGTTGCAGGGCGACGGACAGGATGAAGAGCTATAAACCCGCGGAGCACAGTGAATCCAAGAACGTTGCTCCACTTGAACAGTTTTTCGAGTTGGTCCACATCGGCGACACGATACAGTCCATGGTCCAGGTTTATTTCGACAAGGAGCTGGCCCCGCACATCGATCGAACAGATTTCTTGAACGCGGTTGTGAGGGAGAAGAAGAAGTTTGAAAACATGTTGGATGATTCGGTTGCCGCGGGGTTGAATGCTGGGACGGAGGTGTTGATGAACCAGGTGCGCATTGTTTGCGTCGTTGTGTTGCCTTTGCTGACTGGAAGTTGCAGGTCGACCATATCATTACTACGAAGACCAAACCTCGCGAGTATTACCCTCCAGAGGACGGGGCGCTAGAGTTGGGTCCTACCGAGGCTTGCCAAGAAGCGATCAAGTGTTTGGAGACCCATTGTAAACTCTTGAAAGGTAGTACGAGCAAGGAGGTTTTGGAGGTGTTCTATCAAGAGGTCGGGATTCGCCTGATCAGGTACGTCTGCTCGTATTACTACTCTGGAACGAGGCTAACAACGGTGTTTAGCATACTGCAAAAACATATCAAGCGACAGATCATCTCATTGAATGGCGGCTTCCAAGTCATCGCGGACTTGAATGCTTACAACAATTTCATTTCGTCGCTCAAGGTGGGTACTAGCTCAGTGGTGGAGCATTCCAACAGCCTTGACAGTGTCATTTAGGTTCAAAGCATATCCTCCGATTTTGCGAATCTGAGAATGTTGGGCCACGTATATGTTGTGGAAGATGCAAAGGACCTGGCCCAAATTGTGCGGGATGTGACTCGGTATGGTGGAGCGTATAGACCTGAAGTGCGTATTCTGTTTAGCTTTTGTCAAAGCTTTTTTACTCACCACTTTTTAGGACATCTATGAGTTCATCCAAAGACGGTCGGATTGGAAGAAGATTGAAAAGGTTGTAGATAAGACTATGTACAACTTGAGCTTCAAGGAAGATTGTAGTATTATGTAAGACAAACCCAGCCTCGCTTCGCTTCGGCGTACCGTCGCTCAACCCCAGTACTGTACTGATTACGATGTCCCGACTCCCTGACCTTGACTAAAAAGACATGGGTAGATCGGGGGTGCCAGTGAGGTCAATGAATACGCATATGCACAGGGAGACACCGACTCTGAGTCGGACGACCTTGAATTTCGGCTCGCCGCTCATGCTGGTAGCTGGAAACTAATTAAATAGTTTGAAATAAAAGCTCCTGAGAAAGGAAGGAGGGAAGGAGAGAGAAAGAGAAGAAGAGAGGGAGGGAGTTATGAGAGTGTCGAGAGCAGTAGATCTCGCCCAGTTCTACTGCTGAGTAGAGAAGGACACGGGTAACCCACAGGTAAATTTGCCCCTACCAGTACCGGTGCCCGCACCTCCCCGTACCCGTGACCCTGTGGAGCAAACACTATCTAGCTAAGGTGGTCTACTCTAAGACTTACCAGGTAGAGAGTTGTGTGAGGCTAACTAGTGGCTAACTAGTAACTACAAGAGTTGTGACGAACTCTGTCATCTATTTAGGGTGTGGGGCAGAATTGTCCCGCACGTCTTGCCACCTGGCAAAACGGCGAAATAAAAAAGTAAAAAGCAAGTTGAATTTCGTAGTTAGGGATCCATCTTGTATGTAGATTGACTAATCTAAAGACCGTTTGAATCAATGCAACGTTTTTACTCTAAACCTGCCTCCCATACGTCGGATCTATCAAAAGCTTTTGGCGACTGGGGTACTTTCCCTTCTTGCGTACCCTCCTCGATGCATGCATGATGCAAACTCGGATAAATCGAAAGCCAGGTCCACGGAAATGGTACATCCTTCGGTTTCGGCCTCCCATGCTGTCGGGATTGGGGCGCGAGAGTCTTGATCAAGCTCGGTATACGCCCTCTCAATCTTGTCGGTGGTAATTTCCACATGTCCTGCCAGCACAGCCTCGTCATCGGGACTGCCAGCAGGCTCCAATTCTCCCTCAATCTCGTCCACCAACGTTTCATCAATCCCGCCACCCTCTCGTGTGTGCATATGAGTGTGTTTTCGTTGAGTTGACTTGCCCATGGCCTTGGCGCGAGACCAGAGGATACGGCGGTAGTTGGCGCGTAATTTCCCAAGTGTTTCAAAAGTACTGACAGCGAGATTGCAATGGCGCAGTCCTTGGACACCACTGAGATTTGAGAATAGACACTCTACCTCGGCGGCATGGGGAAGGATTGAAAGAATCCAAATTGCGAGGGTTTTGATGGGATACTGCTCGGCGGGGAGATTCTGGCGCTCCCAATACGCCAATCCGTCCGTTTTCTCTCCGGTGAATGGCGCCTTCTGTTCGTAGTAATCCACCATGTTGTCGATAAGCAGACTAGCCCGTTCAAGGGGCCATCGCCACTGGCTGGCAATTTTTGATGCGTACTCGCAAATCTGCTTCAAGGTTCTCCCTTTAGCAGCCTGCGATACAGCAAGTTTTCAGCATTTGGGATGGAGAAAGAGCGCGAGAGTGTGGATGTTGGTATTAATGGAGTGGAATTCTCGATTGAAGACAGCCTTGCTATGGGTGAAGAACGGGAGATTCTCGCCTGGGCTGAGCTTGAGTTTTGCCATATCCCGCGCAATCCGAATAAATGTGAGCATGCAGTCGGCAAGGTTGACATCGTGGGATTCAAGATCACCAATGCCATCAACGATGGGCTTGCAGACCTTGACAAGTTGCTGTAAAATCTTCCAATACAACACATCAGAGACAGTGGCAACAACATCTGTGGCAATAGCAGAGTAGCCATCATCTTCTTCTCAGGTACAGAGATTAATTAATGCGCGCCTAGATAATATGAATCAGTCATAAAATGGGACAAATGGAAGGGATTACTTGTGGGAGAGAATGCTTAAGCACTGTTGAATCAGTGAATACCACCAGGTTTCAGTCTTGGTGGTGAGTTTCTGGGTGGCATTGTCCTTCTTTGCCTCCTCTCTCAGCTGTCCTCCCCAGTAATGCGAGCTGTTGAAGAAGCTGACAATCCGGGCACTTTTGGTGATGATAGGCTTGACTTCAGAGAACGAGCTGATCTTCCCAATGATGGTATTGAGCACGTGAAGGAAACAGAACAATAACTAATTCAGGGTGAGCTTCCAAAGATGTTCAAAGATGAATACTACTCACCTGGACCCAATAATACTTCTCCCCAAATTCACGGCGCATCGACTGCATGACAGTAGGATTGTCCATGGTCAATGCCACAACATTTTTTGCCTCCTTCATTCCCATTTGGCCCATCGCATCAATTAAGGTTTCAATATATTTATCAGCATTCCCTCACTTCCCGGTCAAGTCATGGAGTGACATAACTGTACCAGGAATCGAGGGCTGTGCAGTGACAGAACCGTAAAGAGATCTCTTCATTGCATCCTCCCAGCCCTCGAAAAGAAGGGTCAGCGCATCTGCTGCCTTCAATAATTCCATCTCCTCGAGATGGACTCGAGAAGATTCCGCCAGAATAAGTCTAGTCCCCATTACATAGGGGGATGGAGGTCGGTAAGATGCCCGGACACAATCGAAGAAGTAGTCCAAAAATGGGTCGTGAGAAGATCGAAATGCCAGATTGGCATTGACCGTAAAGCTATTTTGGGCTCTTCAGGACAACGTAACGTAAAGCCAAGTGAATACTAACCGAAACCAGCGAACATCAGCCTCTTTTTGAAGAGCCTCCAGCATACGGTGGTCTATGTAACCATCGAGTGTTTTTGGCTTCCAGTTTTTGACAGGAATAGCCTCGTATTGCGGCTCTGAGCTCGACGCCGCCATATCATTTCCATTGGTCTCGGCATGAGAGGACTGCTGCGTTGGGAGAATGGGAACCTTCTCTTGAATAAAGCCCTTTGTGAGAAGCCATCGGTGAGCCATCTGCTTGAGATCATCGCTCGTTTGGGAACATTTCGTCAAATGCTCAATTGGGCGGCCATCTCGGTGCTCGATCGGGTCACTATTGCAGTACTTGCAACTGTATAGCTTCCTGCCGGACTTGTTTGGGACAATACCCTTGAAGATGAGGTTCTCGGATACCATGCTATTGTCAGGGCTTGTGCACTTAGCAGAACTCTGATACACACTCGCGCCTTCCCCAGACTCGACTTAGATTTTGACACTTCGACTTCACATCTCGACGTCTTGGCTTTCGCTTCCAGCCATACTCGAACCCTCGACTTCCCCAACGTCTTCAGCCGCACTGCCACCTAGACTCCGGTCACGTCAATGTCTACTGATCTAGACTTCACCGGATCAGGCAAGACGCGCGACTTGGCTCCTTCTGTGATCTCGGATCCTCCAGAAGCCTTGTGGACTTTAGGCGCGTGCTTGGTATTTCGAAGCCTTCGACTTCTGTATTGTTCTTTGGGAAGTATGTTCCCTTTCTAGACGTCTTCATTCTTTGTTGTTGTCCGAAGTTCCCTCGTACATCATATCTCGACTTCCTGATTTAGCAATGTTATTATCTTTCATTTCTTTGGCTTATCTTTCCTCATCACATGTCCTTTGCTCAAGACTTGTCTTCAACCTTTCTACTTCATGTCCTCGCTCTAGACTTTCTTATCATGTTGTGATTGGTTCGTAGATAGCTTCTTCGACTGTCTTTTGTTGTTCTTGGATTGATTCGCCTTCATGTCGTTTGTATTTCTCATTCTTACATCTTAGTCTCGCCTTCATGTTTCTCCATCGTTTCTCCGCTCTTCTCTTGTCGTAGATTCTCTAGACGTGTCCTCTATAAGTACTGTATGGTTTTGTAGTAGATACCTCATCCGGAATCTCGACTAGGACCCCGGCTCCTTTTCCCTCATCGAATGCTCTGTCCGAATTCCTAAGTCTAACTTAACTCCCTCAACGTCTTCGACCGTCGAGCCTTAGCTCCAGTCATCTCTTCACGTCGCGCTCTCGCCGCAAGGTGTCCGTCCGGCCCGTCGGCCTAGCCAGCCATAGGAAACCTTGACGAAGGGTACACATTCTTATAATGTGAGACCAAGGCTAACCTCCGACCTCTAAAGATAACAACATCGATAAATCAGGAAAGTCGAGGATATGACGTACGAGGGAACTTCGGACAACAACAAAGAACGAAGACGTCTAGAAAGGGAACATACTTCCAAAGAACAATACAGAAGTCGAAGGCTTCGAAATACCAAGCACCCCGTGTTACGAATTCCGCCCCTATCTTTTCTCTTCGCGTCCCTTCTCTATCACATGACTCTCTTTCTTATTCACATGATCTCTTTCTTTATCTTGTAGACTGTTTTATCTGTTAATTCCTTTTACACGCTGCGGCGCAGCCTTCTTTGACTCTTTATGACTCCATCTTGCTGCGGCGCAGCCACTCTTTATTGTTCTCTAATTTATCTCTGCTGCGCTCCGCAGTAACCTGTGCTCGCGCAGTCTTCTTCTCTGACTTCTCTTGACTCACATTCATGTAGCTAGATAGGTATATAAGCTCTTTAGATACCTCTCTTGTTCTTTAGCTAGTTCTCGTGAATCATACCCTCTTCTACTCTTCCCTCGAACTCGCTCTAGTCGTCTTAAGACAATACCTCTTGTGAGGCACTCTTAGACGCCTATCTCTTCGAACTTGCCTCGAAACCACGACTCTATAGTCGACATGCATGCTCACTCGAGTTCGCGTCCCTTGACCGTAACAGCCTGCCTAAAGTCCACAAGGCTTCCAGAGGATCCGAGATCACAGAAGGAGCCAAGTCGCGCGTCTTGCCTGATCCGGTGAAGTCTAGATCAGTAGACATTGACGTGACCGGAGTCTAGGTGGCAGTGCGGCTGAAGACGTTGGGGAAGTCGAGGGTTCGAGTATGGCCAGAAGCGAAAGTCGAGACGTCGAGATGTGAAGTCGAAGTGTCGAAATCTAAGCTGAGTCTAGGGAAGGCGTGAGTGTGTATCAGAGTCGTCTAAGAGCTCGAGCCCTGACAGATGGGTGAGTAAGCAAATGAGTCATCATGAGTAAGTATGAGCGATAATGATGCAAGTATTAGCACCTGCTCATGTGACGTTCCAGAATGTTCTACACTAGAATGTTCTAGAGTGTTCTGGACTGAGTCTCACTAATCTAATCTAATCTACAATGTAATCTACAGATAAGATAAGTTCAACAATGGATTCCAATGGTAACTGCCACCCCGTTGCCTTCCTATCCAAGTCCTTCTCCCCTGCCAAAAGGAATTATGAGATCTACAACAAGGAAAGAAGTGGAAAAGAAAAAAAGTTAAAAGATGAGAGTGAGCATCCACCATTGACTGTCGCGACATCAGTGACATCACGCGCGTCAATGGTGTCATACTCATACAAAATGAGGTCAAAAGTCCGAAGTCGGACTCCTTGAGGCTTGCTCTCACCTTCAACCTTCACTGTCAGCCTCTTTAGAGGGTTTCCTTATATTCTCGTGTTCTTTTTCAAACTCATCCAAGCCGTCTATGACTCTTCCTGTGCCAGTTGGCTGGTTCTGTTCAGGTGATCCTGCAGACACCCGGGCCCCGGCGTGGTTCCTGCATCATCTGGTTTGGCGGGCTCTCCAGGTAGGTGCGCCGAATTCAGTTTCTGGTCAAGCCTTCTCGCTTATTGTCTCTTTTATATCATAGGTCCGAGTATATGTGTAAGTCAACAATCCAGTTATTACCATTTATCAAAGATCTCAATGACACTGACAATACTGTCTTTTAAATTGCAGGTCTGTCTCCCATGCCACTCAGTACTCAGGCTTCGTTTGGAGTGTTATAGGTACTATGTATTAGTATTTGTGTCGTATTTACCATGAATATAATTGTATTATTTTTCCCGCTCCTGCAGCTCAATGAGAACCCCCGCTCCCCCAGGCCGACGAGAACCTGCTCCCCCGGGGAAACAGTGTCCTGCATAGGTAGTACTGCACCCGCGGCTGGCGGAAATCCCACAGTAAAACGGCAGATTTCCCCAGAGAAATTTCCCGCAGGTGTATGGGGAGCCGAGGGACCAGGCCTCAGATTTTCCTGCGCCGGCAGTGAACCCTCCCGCACCTACAGGGGATTCCCCTGCGGGAGCGGGAGTTCCCTTCCTGTGCCTGCAGGAATCCCCCAGGAGGTTTTCCTGGGGGGCGGACTTATAGTGCCCATCCATTGACAATGCTAGAAGTAATGAGTAATTAGTATCGGGAGATGAGATGCCCATCAGGTGCCAGGAATAGAACAAAGAGGACTTTACCATCTGCCCCTTACAAAGAAGCGCCTCTTGAGTGTTCTCTTCCCAGTCAAAGACCACCCACAACATTGTAATTGAGTCCTTCAATCAAAAGAACTCTCATCGACAAATACAGTTTGGTCGGCAGTATATTGAGAGCCATATAGAAATTGGTGTAGTGCTTGCTTTTCATTACTTTATTTGATAGCCTCCTTTGTAATCTTTCATATATCAGCTGAGCTGATCACAATTCCTGCATAAGCTTAACTCACCGTTTTGATTGTAAATGCCATTCTGGCAAGGGTGCACCAGATTGTGCTCTCACTTACATCAATTCCACAACACCGAACCAAGGAACGGAGTTCATCCAGATAAATATCTGGCTTCTGCTCAATTGCACATCTAATGAACTTTGGATTGGTGTCTAAGCAATTGTTCTGCAGAGTAATCTGAGGAACTTACCCTTGCATCGTCAAAGTTTAGCTTCTGTTTCAATCTGTGAGAGCTTGAGGTTGGCTCGTTGGAAACCAGCCTGTTCTTCTTGAAGTCTTGGAGCACTTGGTAGATGGTCCTCGAGTTGAGGTCCATGCACATTGTGATCTGATGGACACTCAGGTAGCGAGCCATGAAGATAATTATTGCTCTGACATCTCCTGATAGTGCACAGCCCTGAGTTGATATTCTTGCTTAGTGATCACCAGGGGTCAACCCCGGGTTTCGGAAGGCCGACCCGGACCCGACCCTTGGCCTGACCCTACCCGTAACCCGACGGGTTTTCTGCACGTGTTGAGCTTTAGATTGTCCAAAACGGATAAGAAATGGTTGAGATATGGTGAAAACACTTATTTGACTGTATCTCTACCATTTCTCATCCATTTTGGATGATCTATGGCTCATTTTGAAGTTTCCGGGTCTGGGAATGGCGACCACCAAGGAACGGAGTTCATCCAGATAAATATCTGGCTTCTGCTCAATTGCACATCTAATGAACTTTGGATTGGTGTCTAAGCAATTGTTCTGCAGAGTAATCTGAGGAACTTACCCTTGCATCGTCAAAGTTTAGCTTCTGTTTCAATCTGTGAGAGCTTGAGGTTGGCTCGTTGGAAACCAGCCTGTGCTTCTTGAAGTCTTGGAGCACTTGGTAGATGGTCCTCGAGTTGAGGTCCATGCACATTGTGATCTGATGGACACTCAGGTAGCGAGCCATGAAGATAATTATTGCTCTGACATCTCCTGATAGTGCACAGCCCTGAGTTGATATTCTTGCTTAGTGATCACCAGGGGTCAACCCCGGGTTTCGGAAGGCCGACCCGGACCCGACCCTTGGCCTGACCCTACCCGTAACCCGACGGGTTTTCTGCACGTGTTGAGCTTTAGATTGTCCAAAACGGATAAGAAATGGTTGAGATATGGTGAAAACACTTATTTGACTGTATCTCTACCATTTCTCATCCATTTTGGATGATCTATGGCTCATTTTGAAGTTTCCGGGTCTGGGAATGGCGACCCGTATCCAAACCGTGACGGGGTTGACCCAGAAACCCGCAGGGGTCAGCCGACTCTTGACTTTCACTATTCTTGCTATGGAAAGGTAACAAATGTGGGGGACGGAAAGAAAGGAAGCTGGCCAACACACTTCAGGTTGATTATGTCACCACTATCATGATCTCCCTGGTATTGGCTTCATTTCTGCTTCTTCCAGTTTGATTTTTGCTGGAATTTTTGCATTGGGCAATATGCAAGACCCTGTAGAGTACAAGCATTGTTTTTATTTGGGCTCCAATCAACATAGATGTGGCAGACTGGGTGACATAAGTGAGACCTTGTCTGATGGTACCTGATTGAAGTTTTGGGCACTTTCTGACCACTTCCCCTTCAATTAACGCCAAATCTTTTGCATTGGGCATTATGAGAGGACTCCCTCTTTACATTAAATCCTTTTTACATCAATAGACTGAGCCCTTGTTGAGCAAATACTATCTAGCTAAGGTGGTCTACTCTAAGACTTACCAGGTAGAGAGTTGTGTGAGGCTAACTAGTGGCTAACTACAAGAGTTGAGATGAACTCAGTCATCTATTCCAAGGCCAGAGAGGGCTGGTATTTATAGTTTACAGGGAGTGTGACAGATGTGACATAAACTACATAAATATGGAAGGTGTGATGGGGTGAGTAAGTGATTGAGTCATCATGAGCAATAATGATCGATAATTATGCTATATAGTTCAAGGATTAGCACCTGCTCATGTTACGTTCCAGAATGTTCTACACTATACTGTTCTAGAATGTTCTGGACCAAGTCTCACTAATCTAATCTATTATATAATCTACAGATAAGATAATAAGTTCTACACTTCTCGCTAACATCAGAAAGCTTACCAATCACTTTTTCCCACTTGCACAAGCTCCCTCAAGCCGCCGGCAAGCCAGAAAAGTAGAAAAGTAAAAAGTGCAAAAAGACATGTCTACTTTTTGGAAAAGTGCAGTCGAGAATAAAGCGGCATACACGGACACTGTCATTGTGCATCCCCACCAAGGTGCACCAATAAAATACCGACTGCTTTAGTTGAGACAACCTCCGTACTGATTCCAGCCGTCACTGGAGCCTCGTTATGCTCTCTGTAACGGTCGTGTATTGTGAGATGTCATTGAGAGGAAATTGACGAACCAAATGACATATTCTCTTGAGAAAAATTGGACAAACTTAACTTTTCTTTGATTTTTGGTCGCCCAGAGGGTATATGAATCAGATTGAGATGGACTACCTTGACAAAACCGCAGCCACGTGCATGCAAGTAGGGAGAGGAGGAGGCAAGGTGACGCGTTTGACGCCGGTGCCGACTTGCTGACTTGTGGACAGTGAAAAAGCCGGAAATGTGCGAAAGTAATGTGCGAAATTCCCAATGAAGTGCAGCTATGAATAGCGCACTGAGCGTAACTCAAGAACTTAAGCCCTTCCAAACTCAAGTCCGAGTTGTTCACAGAAATGCTCAAGCTTGACATGACCAAGAGGTTTGGTAAACATGTCAGCAGGATTGTCGTTAGTGTTGACGCAAAGAATCTCGATGTCTCCATCTTTAACACATTTGCGGATGTAGTGATAATGAACATCAATGTGTTTGATACGACATTCCTGGATGAGGTTTGAGCCAATGAAGATAGCTCCATTGTTATCTGTGCAGATCAGCACTTTGTCAATGGGCATGCCTAGTTTGTTGAACATATGCTTCAGACACATGACCTGGTGGCTACAATCGGAGAGTGCCATGTACTCGGCTTCTGTAGACGAAGTTGCAATGGTCTTCTGAGCATGTGAAGTCCAACTGATAGTAGCATTAGCCAACTTGATGATGAATCCAGTCATGGACCTGCATTTGATAGGATCAGCAGCAAAGTCCGAATCTGAGTAGACAATAAGTCCTTGTGAGGAAGAACCATCTAAGACCAGGGCGTAGTCCATAGTCCCTCGGTGATGTGCTGGCTAGCACAGAAAGCACAAAGAAGAGCAAGAAAACAACCGGTGGTCCTGAATCAAGTGGAACTTGTTGTGAGACAAGTGACACGAAGATGAAGACTGGTGGCCGAATCTATAAGACTTTTGTGTACTAACTGTACGTTGGCACGCAAGTTTGACGGGGTTGTTGTTCTAGTAGACATAGCTAATGAGGAGAAGACTCTCAGACTCGTATAGAACGGGTTTTTGAGTTTTTAGAGCTTTGGAAAGGCTCTTGACTTTATGAAACGAAGTTTTTAAAATTTTGTTGTGCTCTACACACAAGGGAAACACACGACTCAACACTCAGCTCGGTTTTAACTCAAATTCACTTGAAAACACAGATAACTCGTCCTGGTGGGATCACTCGTTGACTCGTTTTAACTCGAACTCGTGTATTTGACTTGTAAACTCGGAACTCGACTTGACTTGCTTAACTCGAACTCTCTGAGACTTCCTCTTTTCTTACTGAACAACCACATCAATCAGGACAAGATATAAAATCGAGTCAAAGGGGTATCTGATGATTTTTCTGCTCGGCGGGCCTATTTATATGGTACACGGTGTTTGACTACGAGTTTTAAAACAAAGACTATCAAAGGCTATAAAATATATGACAAATATACGCGTGATACAAATGAATGAAATACAGAGACTGAGCGGAGATATCAGAGCAACAGAGAGACAAAAGAGGAAGGAAATTCGATAAAAGAAGGACTGGCGGTGTCATGCCGACTATGCACATGGGCGTCTATTGATGCACTGTTGAAGCGCATGAATTCTGAGCATTCCGTTCCATTGGAACGGAAGCTGTCGGTTGTGGGAAACCCCAAGGTTCCTCCGTGAATATGCTTCCGCGGAACCAAATGGTATACCCTTTTGTAATCTCTGCCGGAGGGTGGCATATGGACTCATCGTTCTGTCCCCTCTTTCTGTGTGACTTTCCTTCATCAAAGGGTCATGGGATCTCTAGCACCCCGTTTCATCTATACCCACTGAGGAAGTCTGCCCGGCGGAACCGGGACTTGTCTGTGTGAACCGTTCCTGGTTCCGTCGTTCTGGTTATCTTATCTCCTATCTTATCGCTCCCTTCGCTTGATCTCCGATCTTGTCGTAAGGCCTGATGACGATCTATCTGTCATGAACAGCGGGTATGGGCCCCTATTTTTCCTTATCTTATCTTATCACTTTCATCTCCCTTATCACCTTCTCTTCATTCTTATTCCTGCCTTTATTCTCGACACGGACACTTTCTCCCATGGAACACTGCCTCGTTATGCCCTTCGTCCTACGTCTTATTGTTCCAGCCAGTGGGACAGAAATTTTGCAATGCCTTGGAGAAATTTTACAGAGGAGGATCTCTCAGACAAAGTTGATATTATTGTATATGCTAGCTAAGAGTACCTATGTACAGGTTCATAAGGGGATTGTTACAACTTCGGACAACGAGAACTTGTCGTTGTCAACAGTCGCTCAAGAGTTCAAGAATTCTGGAGGTTCTGGATCGAAGTGCGGGTTCTGGAGTCAAGTTCAAGAGGCCTGTCACTATTGCAGACAGAAGAGATTGAGCTAAGAGCGATAGAAGTTCTGGAGGAAAGGTTCTCGATAACAGGCTAAGGAGTATCTACTACAAGATGGCAGTATTTATAGTAGATTATCGGGAGGTTCAGAGAGGAAGGGAGGCCTGAATGAAGAGTATAGGAGCTGCGTATACGGAGTATCGATAAGTATGGTGCAATGTCTGGGTGTTGGATGAGTCTGATGGGAGGTTGAAGCTCAACCCGACACTTCAGTCACCTATGGAAGCCTATCACGAAGATCATATTAATTTCTTCGCTTCCAAGGGTCATGTGACCCCCCTTCCCAGGAAGCTTCCAGCCTCTGCCCATCCCAAAAAAAATCCAGGAAATTCCACCACCAATCCACTTCCAGCTTCCACTTCCACCTTGGAACTTCCAGTGGACCAAACAAAGGGTATCCACTTCCAGTTCCATTCCAGCCATCAAACGTGATGCACTCCAAAATTGATGGGAAGCCAACCTGGAAGCTCCAAAATAGTACCATTTTCCGGAAACAATAAACATAGATGATCAAATCAAATTCTGATTGACAATGAGTATGACATCATTTGTTCCTGTTCCTGATTATCATGACATCATGGTGCCTGATGATGTCAATCATTGATATCATTGATTAACTTCCATCATCAGAAAGCCAATCTTATCTTAATTAGTATGATGTCATCCTTTCCCTCCCCCAGTATTTCATTCATACCTCACTCATTTCTTCGCTTTTTTCAGGAATTCTTTTTGATTCATTTACTATTACTACATTGGGAACTCTCTATTACATTTAAAAACCAATAGAAACCAGTCTTAATACTGAAAAAGCGAAAATAATAGTCTTATTCCTGATTTTGTCCCTCTTTTGTGTAGTATTTCAATAGTACCTCTCCCAATTTTTGATGTAATTACTTTTTGGCCAAAAGTTTGGGTTCAGAAATTTCCTGAACCTGGACCCGAACCTCAGGTTCAGTTCAGGGTTCAGTTCAGGCTCTTGTGGTTCTCCAACTGGATCATGGACAGTCTACCCAGGAGTGTTACCAACACCTTGGAGGGCCCTGATGCTGAGAAGTGGAAGGTGATTCACTACAAGTCCGCCCCCCAGGAAGACCTCCTGGGGGATTCCCGCAGGCGCAGGAAGAGAGCTCCTGCTCCCGCAGGAGAATCCCCTGCAGGTGCTGGAGGGTTCACTGCCAGGGCAGGAAAATCCAAGGCCTCGTCCCTCGGCTCCCCATACACCTCACGGGAGATTTCCCCAGGGAAATCTCCCGTTTTACTGCGGGTTTCCGCCAGCGCGGGTGCAGCACTGCCGACGCAGGAGTCCAGGACACTGTTTTCACCAGGGAGCAGGTTCTCGTCGGCCTGGGGGAGCGGGGGTTCTCGCTGAACTGCGGGAGCGGGAGAAGTAATACAATTGAATTCATGGTAAATACGACAGTACAAAATGCTTATAACTTTATGATATAAAAAAGACAATAAGCGAGAAGGCTTGATGAATCACGGATAACAGAAAGTGAATTCGGTGCACCTGGAGAGCCCGCCAAACCAGACAATTCATGAACCACACCGGGTGTCTGTAGGATCACCTGAACCAGCCAACTAGAGTCTAGCAGAAGGAGAGATAGACAATTTGGGCGAGTTTGAAAAGGAACACGAGAATATAAGGAAAACTTCTAAAGCGGCTGACGGTGAAGGTTGAAGGCAAGAGCAAGGAGTCGACTGAGTCGGACTTTGACCTCATTTTGTATGACTATAACACCATTGACGCCTGTGACGTCACTGACGTTGCGTTCAATGGTGGGCGTCCATCGTCTGGACACTCATTCTCATCTTTTTACCTTTTTTCTGCTTTCAAAATGATCTTTTTCGCTTACATTCATTACATTTTGCCCTGTTTGCGTGAAATCGACACCACCACCAGGGTGGGGTTGACTCTGTCCCTGCTCACGCGGGACCGAAGAAACCGCCTGCGCGGGGTCAACCTCTTTCCTTGCTTGTGCGGGATCAAAGAAAACTGCCAGGGTGGGGTGGGTCGTCAAAACCCGCGCGAGCGGGGCTCATCTTGTGTCGGCGGGTGAGTCCCTGCTGACGCAGGACCTGCGGGAAATCCCCAGGAGAATCTCCTGTTGGAGAAGATGGGGACTTGGGAACTTGTCGACTTACTGGCTGGAAGGGAACCTGTGGGATGCAGATAGATATTTGTGGAATGAGTAGTGTAGGATGTCATGTGACCCTGACATGTGATGAGTCATGGGACCGTACCCCCCCAGCTAGACAAAACACTGTGCACACACAGACTATTGACCAAACAAGTATAAACAACTCAAGTAGTATATATAGAGTAGACTTGTTAGAGTAGTTTCCCCAGTCTTTAGCTGGTTTATTCCTAGCTACAACACACTAGCTCTTGTTGAATCTCATCACTTTTCGTCAAAGTCTTTCCTAGTGCAGCTATTGATTGCTTGAGCATCAGATCAAGTAGTTAGTTGCTGACACTTGCTGCCATTCATAATTGGAAAATGTTCCAACTCAACGTCAAAAGCACCTATCTCAATGGTCAACTCAATGAGAAGATCTTTATGAAGCAGCCACCAGGTTTTGATGACAGTCCAGGATGTGTTTGCCACCTCAAATGTGCACTTTATGACCTTAAACATGTCAAAACAGCGAACTGAAGTCCAGCAGTGAGGGGAAAGCACTGAGGGACTCCAGAACGATGCTGCGACTATATAAGACAATTGCAGACAGTAAAACATCGGGAGACGGAACTCTGCATACCCAAAAACACATGAATGGTTGAAGCCAAGCAATCCAGTGCTTATTAGATAAAATGAAGTAAAACACAAATATCTCAGTAACCAGTGGACGGATTACCGTCCCCCGGGTATCATTAGAAAGAGTGTGAAAGGCCAGTTTGAATGATACTAAGCATGAAGGAAATCGACCAAGGGAAAGTGCCAAAGTCACAAATTCTGACAAAACAGGCCCAGAAATGTCTGGAATTGAAAATTTAACTCTGTGATGCACGATGAGGGCTTCACTCAGCTCAAAACTTTGAATTCCATCTGTACACCTCTTGACGGGAAATGTTAACCTCAATTCCATTGACCCTCCTGCCTCCAACTCTCCTACCTCTGACAAACAAGGTTCTGGACTTTATGCAACCGTTATTAACTCCCTCCTCTATGGTACACATCCAGATATCACCTATGCTGTCCACCGACTTGCGCAGTTCACTCAGAAGCCCCAACCAAAGCACTGGACTGCAGTCAAATGTGTCTTTCCTTACCTGAAAGGCACCAAAGACCTTCACCTCACTTATGGCAGGCTAGAGGTTGATTGGGGGCCTGAGGTGAACATCTACTCAGACCCTGATTGGGCTTCCAATGCTGATTGCAAGTCCATTAGTAGATATACATATGTATCTGCACACTTACAGGAGGAGCGACTTTCTGGAGCTCAAAGAAGCAATCTTCCATCTCCCTTTCTGTTGTGAACAGCGGGTACGAGCCCCTATTTTTCCTTATCTTATCTTATCACTTTCATTTCCCTTATCACTTCCTCTTCATTCTTATATCTTGCCTTTATTCTCGACACGGACACTTTCTCCCATGGAACACTGCCTCGTTATGCCCTTCGCCCTACGTCTTATTGTTCTCTCCATTCTTGCACTGCCTTGTTACTCCGTTATTGTCTTCTTCATTCTTTGCGCAGCCTTGTGACTCTCCTTATTGTTCTTCTGCATTTCACCATCTGTTCATCATCTTGACTCATTGCGGCTATGTAGACTGTAGAATAGGTATATAAGCTAGGTAGAACCCTCTGTACTTCCTCAGCTTGACCTCTTCGTCAATACATCGCTTCAGCATTCATCTGCATTCGTCACTCATCGCTCTTATCTCACTCTCCACTCTTATCTGCTCCACATCACTGGTCTTTGGTTTGGTTTAGTGTTTGCTCTTCGCGACACTTTCGACTGCTGAGGCAGAATATATCACCACTACTCACACTGTGAAGCAAGCTCTTTCGCTTTGATCTCTTTTCGATGAACTCGGACTTCCACAGCCTTCAACTATGACTATATTCATGGACAACCAAGCAGCCATCACCATCTCTTGTTGCCCAGAATTCCATGCACATACCAAGCATATCAACATCTCCCTTCATTTCTTACGCGAGACCTCGTCAACTCTGGAACTCCAACACCATCTACATCAACATGCTTGATAATCTGGCTGATATTTTCACCAAAGGGCTCACTCATACAGTTCATACCAATTTCACTTACTGACTTGGACTTCTCCTTCTTGGATGCATGACCAAGGAGGAGTATTGAATTTTTTCCGACTTCAATGTAGTGTACAATGTTTCTTCTTATTATTCAGTTATTGTTCGACCATCTGATCAAGTCATTTCGGATGGATTATCTCTGGGATGTGCTCAGTCACTTCCCCTTCTCTGTGGTATTAGTTTATCCTCACATTATTCTATTACCCACTGGGAAATGTATATAAGCACCTCAGTCAGACGGGATGCCCAGTCTCTTAGATGGGTGTCCGTGCCATTTCCACAGGTCTTTGAGATAGGGCCGTCCTGGTCATTTCCCACCAATTTCCTGCCTGTTGGACGCTCTACCTTCCAGCTGTCCAACCACGACTCGAAAGGGAACTCGCAAATCTGGGTTTGGAGGGCGCTTACAGGTGTTTGGGGCTCGTTTCAGGGTGTGGTGGAGCAGGCTCTGAGGTCAATTCAAAAAGAGTCCACAGGGTTGCGAATAGTGTTGAGATTCGCAGGGTTTGGTGCGCAATGAAGGGGTGTATCTTCGTCAGAAGTTGCAGAAGGAAAGGCGGGTGCCAAATGCCTTTGTTGAAGGGTGAAGACTGTGGAAACACGAACCAAATTGGACTCTGAGGTATGTTCTCGACTCTTGGTGGATGGACGCATGCCCCAAATCGCAGTCGCAAGTTTCTGAGATAAAAGGCCAGTCTGTCCAGCGTAGTTTCTGTATCCCAGCACCTGCTCTGCAATGACCTGCAAAAAAAATCAATCGACTCCAGCCCCAGGGCTCGACGATGCAAGCAGTGGTCAAAGTACTATCTCTGGTGCATCAACCATGGCGACTGGCCGTGGTGCCTCAAATGCTCGTTCTCGTGGTCGTGGTCATGGTCGTGGTAGGGGCCGTGGTGGACACAGTGCCACAGTGGACACTTCGACAACACTTCCTGGCGGTTCTCTGGCCACAACGTTTCAGGTTGACCGTGCGTTGACTATGCTCTTTGAAGTAGATCGTTCTTCTAATCAAGTCATCCGGTGCAGTTTCCCATCCACCCGCCTCTCACGTCCCACCAGTAACATCGGGTCAGGACCTTGGCACTGTCTGGGAGTCTGAAACTGTTGTTTCCTCATCGTCTCACACCCCTGCCACTTCCCATCCCGGTGGACATAGCTCAGCGGCTCTTGGTCGCTCATCGCCAACAGAGCTTGTTGACATTGCCCATGTTTCCGATTCATCGGAAAGTTGCAACACTTCACCTACCCCATCTCAGCCTCGCTTTGATACCAGCGAGACCCTGGCTGGCTTGTCTGTACCCCGTGCTGGTCCACACAGCCGCTCGCCTCGTAAACGTCACACCCCTGGATCTTGCCAAGGTGGCCGCCAAAGCCAATGATGTTTGGAGCTTTTACATTGAAGAAGACGGAGATGCGCACGTCTGTACATTTTGCCGGTATGTCTAGAGAGTCATTCCCTATTCTCCTGCTTGGGCTGATATTGTGATTATGCACTGTAGAAAGATCTATCATAACCGCGAGCGGTTCAAGGTCAAGAAGTTTGGCTTGAACACGGGGACCACTGTATTACGCACCCATTTGTACGACCATCACCTTGCCGACTGGGTTGATTCTTGCGATGAGGCTGGTATCTCTATTACCGCTGAATTCGTTCAGAAAAAGGTAGAGGTGCATAGGCAATCATCGAGGCAAGGTACTGGTGCTGGGACAGCTCCCCAGCGGGACTCTAGCGTAATCCCGCAATCGTATCCCTACTCCCACGACACTTTTATAGACGCCCTCGTAAAATGGATTGTTTCCGATGATCAAGTAGGGCTCCACGTCTGATACATTCATTTCCACCCGTAATTTAGTTCTTTGAACAGTTATTGAATGTGGTCGAGAACAAGTATCTTCGAGAGATTTTTTTGATGCTCCGCTCTGAGCTCAAAAATTCCAACATTCCTCACTGCACACAGTTGTGAGAAAGGGTGATGCGGACTTGGGACGATCATATCCACCACCTGACTGAATATATTCAGATGAGTATGACCTGTTTCTCTGCTCTTTTAGCACAGTATTGACGTATTACCTTGATTTTGTAGACTCACACTCTCGGGAAGATCTCGTCGACGACAGATATGGGGAGTGATCCGAATCTTACACCTTTCATGGCAGTCACAATCCACTGGATGGAAGGTACAAAGGTTAGCACGCCTGATGGAGACTTATACTGTGTGTGTCTTCGTTCAGACTTGATTGGATTCATCCGAGTCCCTGGCCATCACGACGGGGAGCACTTGATGACAGCATATCTTCATGTCATTGACAGAGTGAAGATTGCACACCGTGTGAGTACAATCTTTCGCAACTTGCAAACCTAACTGAATTCATTCCATTTAGCTGGGATGGATTAATATGGACAATGCAAGCAATAACAATAGAACTTCGAGCTCGGGGGATCAATTTTGATGCCGATGATCGTCGTGTTCGGTGAGAAACCTTCAGATTGTTATTCCATAGGATCCACTCTTAATTTCTTGATGCTCGTTCGCTGCTTTCCCCATATTGTGAACCTTGCATGCAAGGCTGTCCTTGCAGTAATCACTAACATGGACTATGCTCGAGAACCCCAAACACCGGATGAGCATGTCACGTTCCTTGATGCTGTGGATCATGATCCAATCGCAACATTATGCTTTGTCTGCGCAGTAAGTAACACTCTGATTCATGGCAGTGGATAGTAATTTCTGATTGTTTTTCAGGTTCGTGCATCACCTCTACGACGTCAACACTTTGCGAAACTTATGCTTCATTTGTATCAGTGTGAGATCCAACTTATCCGCGATGTTGACACCCGATGGTCATCGACATTTTTGATGATTGAGCGTGCTCTACAGTTAGAGGAGGTGAGTAACATGTTACATTCTGAGTGATTTCGTTACTGATTTTGAACCCATACCTATGACTCGCTCACTTCTCAGGCAATCAAGAAGATGATCACCGAAATCCCCGAGCTCAAGAAATACACCCTTTCGGAGGAAGACTGGGCAGCTTTGGAGACTGCCAAAGAGATCTTATGTGTGAGTTTTCGCGTTAGTATAGATGTTGCTTTGAAGTGGTAAGAACTGATACTGGATCCGAAAATTACAGGTCCCTCATGCATTCCAGCAGATCCTTTCACAGGAGAAGACCCCTTCACTCGGTTGGGCTATCCCCCCTTTTGAGGGTCTTAAACAAGCTTGGACAAAGCTCAAAGTTGACACCCCGCTTGCAGCATCCGTCGTCGACGCTGGTCTCAATAAATTACAGCAATACCGTGAACTTGCTGATCAAGTCCCAGCCTACATTATGGCAATGGGTGAGATTACCTCTCATTTGTTCGCATTGTTGCCGTCTAAATTTCCCTCCAATTCTCAAGCACTTGATCCAACACAGCGCTTAAGCTATTATGAGAATCACGACCCGGAGAACTTTCAGAACATCGAGAAGGTGAAAATCATCAGTACAATTGCCAATCATTTTGGGCGTTCTGCGACAGTTCTAACATGGCGACCAACAGCTTCCCAGCCCCAGCAACCTCGACAGCCGAGTGCACCTCCCCTTAATGTGCCTGCTATTGGGCTTGGTCTACCCCCGGGTCGCCGCCGTAATGCTCGTCAACCACGATCAGCGTCATCAGCTGCTGATATCCTTGGTCTGCAAGGACTCAATCCTAGAGCCGGCGCTGACAAGGACCTTCTTGATGAGGTGAACGCATACCTGTTTGACAAATTCAGTGGAACAACCTCTGTATCCTTCTGGCAGGTACGTCTTTTCTCTTTCCTTTTTCTTTTGAATGCTTTTTCACTGGTTTGTAGGAGAACCAGTTGCGCTATCCCACTCTTTTCTTTGTGGCCATGGACTATTTACCAATCCCCGGCTCGGTGGTTCCTTGCAAACATGTATTTTCGTCAGCAAAGGAAATGATGGCCACTCGTAGAAATCGGATAACCGCTGAGCTCATGGAAGCTCTGCAAGTCATCAAATACTCAATTCACCATGGCGGGTGTATCCTTGACTTCAGTATTGTTGGGATGGATCGGGAACAGGAGCTCGAGTATCTCGAAAGTCGCCTCAACTCTAATGACACTGTTGCTTATGAGCTTTAGATCATCCAGAACATGTAAATACATCACGTAGCAAATAGAATTGGTATCGAAGAATGTTTTGTATACATTTTCTTGTTGATGTGGCTATAGGGGACCGGTATCTAGCACCAGCAGAGTGTACTAGGACCCGAGAGGATACATGGCACAGCTTACTTCCCAAAAGGGAACCAAGCTGCTCGCTAGCTGGCTTTGAGCTGGCTTCCGTTAGTGCGAGCTAACTTGACTTTTAGCTTTGCTGGGCTCATCAGCCAATACCTGCCCAAAGCGGGGCAAGCCGAGCTAAGCTGAGCAAAGCCAAGCGGCGGCAACACTACTTCCACACAAGCTATATAAGTAGCATGGTATAGCCTATTAAAACAATTTACTATAGCTGAAATGAGAGTACACTCCACCTAATCATTACTAGTGTGATAGAGATCAAACAAGAAAAATTCGATGTTTTTTGCATTTTTGCATACCTCAACCTGACATATTTTTCATATCAATTATACCATTAAAGAGCATTTAATAACATCTATTCAGATCAAAAATCCATTTGTGAAATGACCCGCTATGTCCAGAGATATGACAGAAATGTCATGATTTTGCCATAAGATGCATTTGATGGTACATCAATCAATATGTGAGAATCAGTCCATCATTGTGAGTTTTCGGAGTTTTCACTCAATACCAACTTGCTATTACAGAATGCTAAAGTACATTCTACTAGTGGATTTTAATGATTTCACTTTTTCTGTGAAAGGTAGCTACTTGTGAATTGAGCGGAGTAGCACAGCTTGTTGCTTGAGACTTGGCAAGGTAGCTGACGGCATGGGCGATGTCCGTGTTAGAAGTCGTGACTTTGGCACTTCCACTTGGTCGATTCCTTCCGTGTTTGGTATCATTCGAACCGTCTTTTCACGCTCTTTCGAACGGTACCCGAGGGACGGAAATCCGTCCAACGGTTACCGAGATATTACCCTTTTACTTCGTTTTGCTAATAACCCCGAAGCCAAGCCTCGTATCGCTTGGCTTCAACCTTGCATGTGTTTACGGATGTACGGAGGCCCGTCCCCCGACGTTTTACCGACCCAAAATGTCTTATATAGTCGCAGCACCACTCTGGAGTCCCCCAGTGCTTTCCCCTCACTGTTGGACTTCACTGAAGTTCGCTGTTTTAATAGGTTATGAGCCCCGGCTCCCTCTAGCCACCTCCTAACAGTGAACCAGACGTCCCCAGGAGTCATTTTGCGATTTTCACCGCATCCGAAGGCCGCGTCATCCCCATTTTTTTTGCCACGTCCCCTCGTACGTGCGCGCTACCCCTCCGTTCAACGTCGAGCGCCCTTCGTCGTTCGATCACCCGCTATTTACCGTTTGAGTCCGCTATCCGCTCACTGTGAGCTACGCATCCAGACTCATTTCGACTCTACCCCCTCGGTTTCACCGCCGTTTCCCTTGTTTTTTCGCGCACGCCCCTACGTCTCCGTCCACCATCGCTCACGATGTCAACGTCGACTCCGACCTTCGCCAAGCTCGGCCCAACGAACTACAGTCTCTGGGCTGGTGACATGGAGGCCTGGTTCCGGGCCCTTGCGCTCTGGAGAATTGTCAATGGCACCTCCCTTCGCCCTGCCCGTGTTGGGGACATTACACCGTCCCCAGACGCGGTAGAGGCCTGGGAGACCAAGGCAGACAAGGCTGCTGGCTGGATCTGGCTTATGCTGGAGGACAGTCAGAAGATCCATGTTTCTTCGCACAGGGACGATCCCTGCAAGATGTGGACGCTGCTGCGTGACGCCCACATGCAGCAGAAGCCTGGCACCCGCTTCAACGCCTACGACGACCTCTTCTCCATCCGGAAACGCGAAGACGAGTCCCTCCAGGCCCTCATGAACCGTGTGGACGACGTCTATGAAGCTCATCAAGGACCTCCGGCCTGCCGACTTCACCCTGGACAAGCTGGACAACGAGCTGACCGCTATGGCCCTCATCCGGGCGCTCCCTGAGGAGTTCAGCGCCTTCACCTCGTCGCTCCTGCTCCTGGACAAGCTCGATAGCGAGACCATCCGTCAGGCGTTCATTGCTGAAGAAGCCCAGCGCCGTCGTCGCGCAAATGACGCCTCCACCGCCGCTCTCGCCCATTCCGCTTCGACCCCGCCCTCCTGCGACTTCTGTGGCATGAACAACCACGCCATCGCCACCTGCCATGCCTACAGCCGTGCCCAGGCCAACGCCAGGGACAACGTCGTCAAGCGTCGCAAGAAGCGCGGTCAGCAAGCAAAACAAGCGCAAGACTCCGCTCCCACTGATGCATCGGCCTCCCAGGCCTCTGCAGACGTGGTTGAGTACGCCGGAAATGCAAATACTCGTCTCCCGGATCCCAGGGATCCCTCCTCTCCGCTCCAGCTCGATGCTGACTTCGATTGGATTGCAGACACAGGCGCCACTTCTCATATGACCCCCCATCGTCACTGGGTGCGGAACTATGTCCCCTGTCACATTCCAGTCAAGTTGGCAGACCACAGCATTGTCTATGCTGTTGGTATGGGCACAACAGTCTTCCAGCCTGTTGTAGATGGGAGGGCCTCTAGGCCGGTCGAGTTATCACGAGTTTTGCATGTACCAGAGCTTCGGAGCAATCTGCTGTCTTGTTTGTACCTTACCCGGGTCAAGGGTTTCAATATACTCATTTCGTCTTCGCAACTTCGCTTCATTCGTGCTGGTTCATGCCTATTCACCGCCTCCATCCATCCCAACAACTCTGCAACGCTCGATGGCACCACTGCAGCCTCTGTGGAAGCAGCCTCAGCCGCCTCCACTGTCCCTGTCACCCTTGAACTCCTCCATCGTCGCCTCATTCACCACAACCACGCTGATATCAAGCGTTTGCTGGACAACAAGATGGCGACTGGCATTCCTACCATCTCTACCGCGAAGCCTGACCCGGTCTGCGAGCCCTGCATCGATGGCAAGCTCCAGTCTGGCTCCTTTCCCTCCACAGGCAACCGCGCTTCCGCTCCGCTCGATCTCGTCCATTCTGACTTGCACGGCCCCAAGGAGGTCCCTACTCGCGAGGGATACCGCTACTGGATCACCTTCATCGACGACTGCACTCGTTTCCGTGTCGCTGTGCCTCTCAAGCGCAAGAGCGACGCATTCGACGCATTCCGGAGGTACAAGGCATGGGCAGAGAACCAGCTGGGCGCGAAGATCAAGTGCCTGCATGATGACAAGGGTGGGGAGTACATGTCCAACGCGTTTCGCAAGTTCACGGACGACTGCGGCATCGAGCGCCGCCATACGACGCGCAACAGGCCCCAGCAGAACGGAGATGCAGAGCGAGCGAACAGGACGATGAACGAGGACATCAAGGCCATGCTTTCCGAGTCCAAGCTGCCTCCTTCGTTTTGGGGTGAGGCCCTGGCGACTCAGATCAAGATCTGGAACTGCCTGCCCACTGCTTCACTTCCTGGCATGACGCCTTACGAAGCCTGGTACAAGCGCAAACCAGATCTCAGCATTCTCAGGGTATTCGGGTGCACGGCCTATGTGTTTGTGCAGAAGGACCAGCGCAAATCGCTCCAGCCGCACGCGCAAAAGTGCATCTTTGTGGGTTATCCGCCTGGCTACAAGGGCTGGCGCTTCTACAACCCCACCACCAAGAAGTTCGTCATCTCAGAACGAGCCATCTTCGACGAGCGCTACTTCCCTGGCCTGTCCAGAGCCTCCCCATCGACGTCCACTGTTGTACCGCCGCCTGCTGTTCCTCCCTCACCTCCGCCTGTGGTGCGAGTTCCTCTCCCTCTTGGCGATGAGGAACTGGGGGAGTGTGACGCTCCACCAGTGGCCCCTGCTGCCCCTGCACCTGCGCCTGCACCTGTGCTTGCTTCTCCTGAACCAGAGACCCCTCCTCAAACGCCGCCTCCTCCACCTCAGGCGCCACTCCCTGAACCAACTCCGCCGCCTCCTACGCCTCCCCTCGCTCAGCGTCGTGCACCACGCATCCGACGTCCCCCAGGCGAGTGGTGGAAGGTCAGAGAGCCCACACCGGCCATTCCGAGCGACGACGAAGAGGATGATGAAGACGAGGCTGCTGGATGGGTCACAATCGAGTTTGCAGGTCTTGTCTCAGGCGATCCGCGCAATTGGGTGCATGCTATGAGCGGTCCTGACGCGGACAAGTGGCGGAAGGCTGCCATCGAGGAGATACAGACCCTGCTAGCCAACGGTACTTGGACTTCGGCTGATCTGCCTCCAGGAGTCAAGGTCTTGCCCTGTGGATGGGTCTTCAAGATCAAGTTCAATCCGAACGGCACCATCGAGCGCTACAAGGCTCGTCTCGTCGCCAAGGGCTACTCCCAGCGTCCCGGCATCGACTTCACCGAGGTTTTCGCCCCCACTTACCGTCCTGCTGCGCTCCGGCTCGTCCTTGCCCTTGCTGCAGCTGAGGACATGCACCTGCGCTCTGTGGACATCTCCTCTGCGTTCACCTACGGCGATCTGGATGAGGACATCTACATGGCTCAGCCAGAGGGCTTCAACTTCGGTGCCGGCAAGGTTCTCAAGCTCAACAAGTCGCTCTATGGCCTCAAGCAAGCTGCGAGGCAATGGAACAAGAAGCTCCACACCGTCCTGGGCTCCATGGGCTTCAAGCGCCTCGAATCCGACCGATCCCTCTACCTCTACGCCCGAGATGACGTCAAGATCATCGTTCCGGTGTACATTGACGACATCACCTTTGCCTCCAAGTCCACTGCATCCGTTGACAAGGTCGTTGCAGAGCTCAGCAAGCACTTCAAGCTGCGAGATCTTGGTGAGACTCGCTTCCTGCTTGGTATTGAGATCTCTAGGGACCGCGCCACTCGCTCGATCAGTCTCTCACAGCGCCAGTACATCGTCGACATGCTCAAGCGCTTCAATATGGACGCCTGCAACAAGGTGGACACTCCTCTACCCGTTGGACAGCCTCTGACGAAGGCCATGGGTCCCCAGACCCCTGCTGAAGTCGAAGAGATGCGCAATGTTCCCTACCTCGCTGCCGTCGGTTCCCTGCAGTACCTCGCCACCATGACTCGCCCAGACATCGCCCACGCCGTCAGCTACCTTGCCCGGTTCAACTCGAACCCAGGCCTCAAGCATTGGGCTGCTGTGAAGCATCTGTTCCGCTTCCTTCAGGGCACCAAGGACTACAAGCTGCGCTACTCAGGCCCTCTTCTCCCTGGCATCTTCACGGCCTACTCCGACGCATCTCATGGCGACTGCAAGGATACCGGACGCTCCAGTGGTGGGTATGTGACTGTGGTTGGTGGTGGTGCTATCAGCTGGGCTGCTAAGCTCCAGCCTGTTGTTTCGCTTTCCACATGTGAAGCGGAGTACATTCAGGCTGTTGAAAGCTGGTAAGGAGATTCTCTGGCTTCGCCACCTCCTGGAGGAGCTTGGCTACCCCATCACCACTCCCACTCGCCTCCTGATCGACAACGCCAGCGCTGTGACTGTAGAAATCGTTGTGGAGTCTGGGGACTTGGTCGGGAATGGAGTAGATGGCATCTGACACAAACTGCAGGAAGATCTCTTGGGCTTCGCTAGAGAGTCCGCGTGTAAAGTGGTTGTCGAACATCCTGTAGATAGGGATGATGGTGTCTAAGGTGGGGCTGGCGTACATGATTTCAGGAATTCTCCACCAGGGGGTGGGGCAAGCAGGCAGGAGGGGAAGGGGGGCGGGGGTGAGCAAGCTGTACGGTAATGCAATAGGCGAGTTCTGGACAATTTGGCGCAGTTCTTCGATACTGACACGTCCACACCCAATTAAACCCAGGCAAACCCCCATGGGCGATGGCTCTTCAAAGGCAGCACGCGATGGGCAGATCAGCATACAGTGTGCGATTGGGCCGGGTCGTCATTGACTGGTGTATGATGTGGCTTGGAATGGGGCTGCCGATGGGGAGAAAGAAGCGTCTTGGTGTACATGTAATTGGCATCTTCCGTCGATTCGAATGTATTGCAGTGGTAAACGCTAAGCGAAAGGGTGGTTTCGGCGAGCTTCAGCGATGCCAGTGAAACCAGCGCACGAAGACCCCTGTGGCGGCTGTAAGTGCGCAGCACCAGGCAATGAATAGGGTATGTACCAATGCGCCTCGGGCTGGACAACATATACAGTTTGCTGAATGGTGCTGTACGGAACCCCAGCGAGGAAAGTTGCGGCGTGTGAGAGAGGAACAAGACCTCCAGCTTCCATGCTGACGTCGGAATAAAAGGCTGCACAGCGGAACTTGTCGTAGTTGGCGCGGAGAGCTGGGATTGCTGTGCCAGTGAGGATGTCGGGGAGGGGGTCGTTTTTCTCGACCGCGTGGGCATGGGTGAGGTAGAAAGTGGGGGCGGCATCCCCTCTCGTCTCCTGGTCGAACTCGACGACGCAACCCGAGACGTCCATCAGGTGAGAAAAGAAGGATTGGGAGTATCACGGGTTACCGACGTCTACCAAGCGGCAAGCGGACTGAAGGGTGATCCCAGCAAGCTCGTGGATGGCGCTGGCATGCGCACTCGTCTTCCATAGGACGCAGTGCCGATTGTTGGCACGGACTTCGATGGCTACGGAAACATACCAGACGCCATGCCCTCCGTCCGAGATTAGGTGGGGTAGGCCGCAGTGGTGAAAGGCTAGATCGAGGTACAAAAGACCTTGGTGCTCGTTGTTCCCTTCGTGCCTGGTGGCTACACCGATAGTAACCTGGTGAATGAAGAAGATCTTGCCAACCCATTGAAGGGTCTTATCCTCGGCGGCAATTTTGCGGAGAGTTCTGGCGAACCTGGCGACTTGTTGTTAGATTGTGAATATGTCACTCTGTTGACCGCACTCTCTAATCATGGTCAGGGTCCCTGAACATGTGGCATAGCCCAACCTGTGGCATAGCCCCCTTGTGGCACAGCCCAACGTGGTATAAGCCCCTTCAAACCCATCCTAGGAGGTTATACTTCCTCCTACTCCTGCTTTGAGCAAGACCATATAGCTCAGTGGTTAGAGCGTCCCTCATGTGTAGAGGAGGTCTCTGGTTCAAATCCGGATGTGGTCACTTTTCCCTTTTAACACTTGTGTGGCGGGGATTTCGGCGGAAGGTTCGGAGTGTTCGGGGTGGTCTTCAAACTCAAGGTTGAGTTCCGCGAGGGCAGGGAGCAAAGTGAGAGTGATGAATTCCATGTACTTATCGTCTGGAATCTTGGAGTTGTCACCCTCGGGGGTTACAAGTCCTGAAAGCACTACGCCGAGGCGAGTGTTCAGACCCCATGTGCCAATGGGGATCAAGGGGAGGTGCTTGTGCTCCTTTTCGACAACAATCCTCTGCCGAGTTCAACGATGAGTCAATCCATAGTAAGGAGAAGGAAGCCGAGTAGACTCACATCGGGCAAGCGAAGGTCCCACGACAAGTTGATGTTCTCTCTGTCGAAAACCCGAGGGGCAAGCTGGCGAAAGACGTAGAGGTCACTCATAAGTTCTATACTGAAGCTTGAACCAATAATCAAAGTGTATTTTCGAAAGAGGGTGATGCCAGGGTCCCTCTTTTCAAGCTCAGAGTCGCTGAGATCAATCCCGTGTCTAAAAGGGTCATCGTCGCGTTCACTGGTGAGAGTGAACTTGACGAAGGCAGCCTCGTCCAAGGAAGCAAGGCGCAGAGACAGGTTAATGAACGCTTGGAGGGAAGAGCGGCGGACGGGAGTCATCGTAGAGTGTGCGTATCGCGGTGAGGAATGAGGTGTTAAGGTTGTTAGATTGTGAATATGTCACTCTGTTGACTTCACTCTCTGATCATGGTCAGGGTCCCTGAACATGTGGCATAAGCCCAACCTGTGGCATAGCCCCCTTGTGGCATAGCCCAACGTGGCATAAGCCCTTCACACCCATCCTAGGAGGTTATACTTCCTCCTACTCCTGCTTTGAACAAGACCATATAGCTCAGTGGTTAGAGCGTCCCTCATGTGTAGAGGAGGTCTCTGGTTCAAATCCGGATGTGGTCACTTTTCCCTTTTAACAAAGGTGGGGAAGGGGATATAGAAATAATAGAAATATATAAAGAGTTATGTGGGATGGGGCGGCTTGGACCGCTGGGGCCGTGAGGGGAAAGCTGCATTGCGATCCATGATGCGGCTGCAATGAACGGCCTCCAATGTAACAAGCGGCTCTGGATGTGAAACATCTCAGAGATTTGGCAGCCGAAGAGATCGTGCCTTCGGGCGTAAAACACCACAAAGCAGACCCCATTAGAACCTAAGGTGTTACCAAAGACATGAGTTACAAAAACCGCGACGACGTGAATGAAGAGGCGCTTGGCTCAACTTGGTGGCGAGAAATACGTGCAGAGATCAACATCGACCCAACGTCGACTTGGCTGCGGCACTTCAACCACCACTACGGGGCCAATGAAACCACCATGGACGAAACAACACCGGTACTCGATGCTTTGCGCCGAGTATGTCCCTGTGAACCCCCAGACGAACATCCATCTGAGGTGCTGTGCGCCCAGATCGATGCTCATCCGTCTGCATCGCCTTACCCGGAAACCTCTCTTGTAGTGCAGACCCATGCCGTGCTTGCATCCCCTCGCTGATTCCGTTCCTCACACGAAATTCCCAGAGTTCGTCCACCACTTGCGCCAATCTCTCACAGAATGAGGCGCAACATGGGGGTCCGACTTTTTCGTGTACGAAGTCGTAGGGTTGGAAGCTCGTGCAACTCATAGGCTTCATGACCCGGCCGCGGCAAGTGATGCCTTAGAGTTGGCCTTCATCCACTCTCACCTCTTGTTGCCCAGCATCCTTGGAGGGTACGTGGTACGTGGGAGTGGCTCTGAACCTTTCTTCGGGCAGGTGCCTCTTGTGGAGTGCGTCGGCGCACAGCAAGCTGTGCCATCGCGGTCAGCTTGTTGTCCAGCTTGTCCAGGGTGAAGTCGGAGGGCCGGAGGTCCTTGATGAGCTTCACGACATCGTCCACACGGTTCATGAGGGCCTGGAGGGACTTGTCTTCGCGTTTCCGGATGGAGAAGTCATCATAGGCGTTGAAGCAGGTGCCAGGCTTCTGCTGCATGTGGGCGTCACGCAGCAGCGTCCACATCTTGCAGGGATCGTCCCTGTGCGAAGAAACATGGATCTTCTGGCTGTCCTCCAGCATAAGCCAGATCCAGCCAGCAGCCTTGTCTGCCTTGGTCTCCCAGGCCTCTAGATGGTGTAATGTCCCTAACAGGGGCAGGGCAAAGGGAGGTGCCATTGACAATCCTCCAGAGCGCAAGGGCTCGGAACCAGGCCTCCATGTCACCAGCCGCGATGGCAGACGGAGACGTAGGGGCATGCGCAAAAAAAACAAGGAAACATATGAGGGGACGTGGCAAAAAACCGGGGATGACATGGCCTTCGGATGCGGTGAGAATCGCACAATGACTGCTGAGGGCGACCATTTGACTGTTCAGGAGGTGGCTAGAGGGAGCTGAGGCTCATAACCTGTTAAAACAGCGAGCTGAAGTCAACAAAGTTCCCGTCAATCTTCCAGCTCAAGTTTACACCCCCACTTACCAACAATCCCCGGACTCATCCAATCTATCCCAACTTGGCACAGGCTCAGGAGATTTGCAATCAGCTTCATGTTCCTTGCACTGCCAGAAATCTCTGACCTCTCATGGATTTCCCCATCAAGAAGTCTCTCAAAGATCGTCTCAAATCACCTCCTCCTGCCAAACGTGCTTGATAGTCTCCCCTCTTCAGAGACTCTGAAGATGATGATGCAGTCTCACTTGGCAAGGACACTGATGACAAATCCGACTTCAAGGTGGACATGGAGATTGAGGACACTGCCATGGATCTTGACACTGGACACATCGACAAACAAAGATGTGTGTCATGCCGTCGGCTGAATGAACAACTTGCTGATCTCAGACAGCGCTCTATTTTGATTGATGCTGAGGGGAAAGGGGATACTCAGCGACCGATTTCTCAGGGTTTTTTATTCACCAAGGTGGATGGACAGTCATATCAGAATAAATTAAAAATCCTAGGTTTATTGTTGACGGAACGAGAGGGAAGGACGATCATAGGGGATGGAAAATCATGTGAGATGTCGCCGCAAGAATGTGTAAATTACTGAAGCTGAAAGTGGATGATGGCGGGACAGTGTTCATACTGAATTTTGTAATAGTGGAAGGTAAGAGAGACAGGGCCTCGTTTTTCCTCGTCTAAGTAGCAGTGAGCAGAGCATCGATGAGGGGGGAGGAGTGTTACCTGGTAGGAAGATGACTGGTTTGAAGTGGTAGACGTGCGTGTTGGTGGTGTAAATGTAATCGTGTTGGCATAGTGGATGAATTTGATTAATCTCAGTGTTATCGGTGGTGAGCCAGCTCCGCAAACACTGGCTGTTGATGCAGAGGGGGTATGGGCTGTGCACAACAAAGTACACCGAGTTGTACTTGAATCGTATTTAATGATCGAATTACGTATGTAGTGAGAAGGAAGGACATATCGTTTGTTGTGCTCGGAACGATTGAAACCTGTGCACGTAGTTGGAGAGGATGGAGAAAAGATGGGGCGTGCGCATGCCTGGAGGAAGGTCAATACGAAAGGCCTCTAAGCCATGACTATGAGTAACATCGGTGATGCCGGATGGTCTTGTAATATGTTGTGCAAGAGCTGTTACCAGGTGTGACTGTGGACGACTGGTTGCGGATGTCTGCGCCAAGACAAGGGAGTGCATTTGTGGCGCTGGGATAGGCACTGTCCGGCCGATTTTGTGAGGATAAAATGGATGGGCTGAGTGTCTGTAGGGGTACACCAGGTCCTGTCAAGTAAAGATTGGATGTCAAGGTACAAGCGAGGGAAGAATGGAGGAGGTCGTCACAACGGTTATGGGAACGTTGCGAAAGACCATTGCATCCGGCGGCAGTCTCGCTTATCACGGTAGGAGGAGGCTGTCGAGCCTGCACCTTGTCAAGATGTGAAGGTCCTTGAAGCAGACGAGGAGATGGACGTGAGCCGCTAGTAGTGGTCTGGTGACCAACCAATTCCCTGGGTGCGTATGCTGGCCTTGTTGACGGTGGAATAGACAGATGGGTTGGATGCCTTATCAAGCGAAGAGGCACAGGAAGCGACAGGCGCTGCAGGGGCCGTTGGGGGCGACTGTCTTGGTGGAATGACAAGCAGGTCAGAAGCACATGTGTTGGGCATTGAAGGCGGGAAAGCCAGTAGGGGTGTAGGTGGTAAGTTCTGAAGCGACCTCATAGTAATAGGTGGTGGGGGTGAGAGTCGGTCCATAACAGGTTCGCGGGTGAGAGCGGAAGATGATTGAGGAGATACTACCGAGGAGAGAACAACGCGGTGAGTCGGACAGACACTTCTCAATGGGGGTGTTAGCTGTTCGGGCAGCGGCGTTGACAGGGAATGGCGGTAAGTGGGGCCTGCATGGATTATCCCGTCATAGTTGTGTGTTTTGTCGTGATTAGACGGTCACACTAACCACTGCACCAAAAAGGCGCCCATATCCAGCTTAGGTGGACAGGCAGACCGTGGTATATAAGCACCATTCTATGTCATGATGTCGCCTGTTCATGACATGTTTCAGTTGGGTGTTGAGCAATTGCAGCTTGTGATGTAGTGCGCAGTTTTGATGTGATTAAGAAAGAGCCTGGGCGGGGTATTCCTTGGAATGGGCAGTTCTCTACTGTCCACAGATAGATGAGATGGTTTCGCGTGGTAGGCGCGCCAAAGAAGTGGGACATCTGTCGAATTGGGGAAGAGGGCAGGTCTTGTCGATATGGGAGAACGGATAACAGGGTTCAACAAGTGAGGACTGTATGCAGGTATGCGGCTGGCTGTATGTTCGGGGGCTATGGTGAAGTGATGACGGTATCTGAGATATTGCCAGGATACAGAAAGATTACTTAGGGATAGGTCATGGAGTACCTGTCTGAAGCATGCAGACAGGAGAGTATGACGGAGGTGTGTGATAGAGCTAGTGGTTGAGACGTATTTAAAACACATCAAGCATACTTATCAGGAAAGGGGAAGATTTGGGGCTCGAAGAACAGTATTAGTATTACTTGCCTCGTGGTAACCTTGTAGTGTGCAATGCTGTTAGTGGTATGTTACGGGCGAGGTGTACATGTGTGTTTCACCAGGGAAATGTAAGCCAGGTCGGGTAGGATCATTTCCTAAATCATTGTATATATTGAAGGTCTTTCAGAGTAGGGATGCTTTAAAAGACCTTCAATATATACAACGAGCTAGTTGCCATGCTGGATGAACCTCCCAATAGTGTCAAAACTTTGTGCCTTGACCATGGTGCTGGGGGTATTTATGTGAGTGCACTGGTTCCCAAAACCAAACCGCTCAGGAAATAGGACTTCCATTACTGGATTCTACATTATCGGGAGCAAGATGGACTGGGAACGAGGATGCGGTATTGTGCTGTCACTCGGCTACATCGACTTTTGAGAAGCGAAATCTGCGATAGGAAGGATTGAGGTTGAGTGGAAGCTGTCGATGTGCGGATCGTGAGGCCAAATGCGGTTTCAATGTTTGTAAGAAACATGGTGGTTTTGAGAAGGAAGCCGGCGGCAATCGAGACCCCTGCGTGGGTTCGAACCTCCCAAAAGAACATGCCTGAATCTTAAGTTAAAGCTATCATTGCACTCAGCGACTAGGGCGGTCACCAGGGTGTCCTCAGGGTGAAATCCATTGGACAAACAACACCGACAAGTGTCTGTTCCAGGTGTCAATATATACCTAAAGGCTGAAGCGTGGATGGGGAAGAGGGATCCAGGCAATTGTTTTCTTCTTTATAAAGGTGGGATCAACTAGTATACGGGCCGATGCGTTTGCACGGCAGGACTCGGCTTAAATGTGCTTTGCGCACCCTTTAAGTCAAGAACACTGAAAGAGGTAAGCATTGGTATGTACCAACTTTAAGAGACTACTCAGCAAATGCTATTTATAACGCCAATGATTAGCTTTTAAACAAGCTCAATACCGAGAAAAGTGCACCATTAATGACTGAGATACGGATGATCTCTCCCTCCAGGTCCTCCTCCTCCCCCAGCCCAGGCACCCGGTCGAGGTTTACTCCAGAACCGCGAAGGCCTGCGGTGCGAAATTTGAGCATCTTATAACCTCAATTGTTAGCTTTAAAACGAGTGCACGACCGACAAAAACGTACTGTAGACCGAGATTCTAATGGTCCTCTCCTCCTCCCCTAGCCAGGCACCCGGTCAAGTACTTCTCCAGAACGCTGGTGGCCAGCAGCGCAAAATTTGGATGTCTTATAAAGCCAATGGTTAGCTTTAAAAAGAGCCCAAGACCAACAAAAATGCACCATGAATGACCATACTAATTTAGATAAGATACACTTTTGATGATGGAAGTCAATCAGTGATATCAATGATTGACAGGAACAGTCACATGATGTCATGAAGATCAGGGTCAGGAACATGACACAAACCAGATCAGCACGGTCATGACCAGGTCACGGAAATATTTCCCTGGTCATGGGGAAATTTCCCAAGGCCTTGACCGCATATTTGTTAGATTGTGAATATGCCACTCTGTTGACTTCACTCTCTGATCATGGTCAGGGTCCCTGAACATGTGGCATAGCCCAACCTGTGGCATAGCCCCCTTGTGGCATAGCCCCTTCAAACCCATCCTAGGAGGTTATACTTCCTCCTACTCCTGCTTTGAACAAGACCATATAGCTCAGTGGTTAGAGCGTCCCTCATGTGTAGAGGAGGTTCAATTCCGGATGTGGTCACTTTTCCCTTTTAACACACCCATCTAAGAGACTGGGCGTCCCGTCTGACTGAGGTGAGAAATCCAGGGAGTGGGCTCGATCCCGGGAGGGATGCAGTAGGATTGACTTCCCTGTGGTTGGAGGCAGTGGACGGACCCGAGGTGGTTGAAGATTGGGCATGAGGATGTCCCTGATGCGAAGGCTGATGTGACGGAGCGGTGTGGGTGAAAGACAAGGAGTTAGACCCGGAAGGCTGGCCATTTGCGGGGGGTGTTGGTGCTGTCAAGTTCAATCCTCCCGAGAGGAAAGGTAACTGCTGGAAGAGACCGCTGAGGCCCAAGAGGTTCCGATAGGACGTGAGTTTTGCGATTGCCCGAATTCAAGAAAAATGGGACTTACGCTCTGACGAATGTTGTGAGACTCCGCAGCGTTTGACTCCTGGGTACTGGCGGTTGCTTGGACGATCTACTGATGATTAGTAAAGCTCTTGGGGTTGATAGCGCTGGTGGATAGGCTTACCAGATTATTGATTGCTGATTCCACGATGGAAGGTCCAGTGTTTGGCAATGCAGTAGCAGCAGATGTTGTGAAGGATGGCTTCCTAGGTCTCGGCATCGGTCTTGGACGTCGGGGCAGCTTTGAGTGGATTTCAGAATCAATAGATGATCGGATGAAGCTTGGGGTCCTTACTGGGGGCAGCTCAGCTGCGGCTCCGTCGAGAGGAACAGAAGGAGTTGGTGGGTTTGAGAGGATCTGGGACCCCGGAAGGGTGGTGTTGGGTGTGCCAAGCTGGCTTGCTGTCCGTGCGGACTGAGGAATGTTGGTGCGGGTCGTGGTTGGTGGGGCCTTTTCGTTCCTCGACGTAGGGGCTACAAAAGGGATTGTGACGTGAAACGCCCTCATCTGTTAGTATGAAATGCTTACTTACCATTGTCATCGTCGTCATTGCTGGAGTTGGCGCCTTCCCCCTGCCCGCAAGGAGATTCCCTATCCCTGCTCTTCGATCGACCTATCCGATAAAGGTTAGATAAAGCTGGCAGACAAATGACAACAGTTCTTTACCCACCTTGGCTTTTGGATCTCTTCAATTGACCTCGCTAAAGTTACAACCACTCATGTGGCCTGTCTGGCAGGGCCAACAAGCAACGTTGGCTTTGCCGGTGTAGCAAGGAATCTGTCTGGTGGTACAATTTTTGCATGGTGAGGATGCTAGGGTGTGGTCTGGCGGTGGGTCATTGCGGTTCCTTTTTGGCTGAGGACGAGAGGAACTGGACGGAGATTCCTCCACGGCGGGTTGCTCGGTCAACTCCGCAGTGGTGGCTTTCTTGGACTTCTTCCTCTTCCGTTCCGTCAACGCACTCGGCCCTTCCTTCCTCTTGAGGGCGTCGTTACCCAGAGCTCCTCCCTCCTCCTCTGCGATGGGGCTCAGATCCCGCCTCCTATCCTCGCCTTTTCCTCCCTGATCGCTTCCATTGGATTCCCTTCTCCTCTGTTCCCTGGCTGCATTTGTCGAGGAGTCAACCCTCTGTTTCTTTGCAGTCTGTCCTTCACTCCCAGCCCCGATGTCCCGACTTGCCGTTCTCTTCTTGTTGGTCGCAATCGACCTCGAAGGAGTGGGCGGTGGTGCAGTAATCACTACCTCTGGAACAGGAGGGATCCTGCGAGCGGGGGTTTGGGACGTTGGGACGGAGCAAAGGCAGGGTTTGATCGATCTGGATGTCGAGAAGAACCCAATTAGGGCCAGGTATCCGAAAAAGGGAGATGCTACGCACCAACTTGAAGGTCAGTGAAAATGTCCTGTTTCAAAATGTCCAAGTTGATTTTGGAGGCGTCGGCGCGAGCATCGTTATCTGAAGCCAGGTACTTGAACCAGATGGATATGGCGCAACCCAATTGCTTTTTCTTGACCCATTTTTCACGCTTAGCAGCATAGACGGCATCCTGTCCTCAGGTTTAAGCTCACAGTTCGGTACCGTTGGAAGAGAGTACCTACAGACGCGTTTAAGAGCTGTTTCTTCTTGTCTAAATCAGCATCTCCAGGCCCCCAGGAACTTCCCTGCTTGAGGAGGGCCTTCAGGCGCTGAATCCTGTCTATGAGAACCTGGTCAGAAGGTCGTTCCACGGTGGTGTTGGGTTGAGGTTGCATTTTTCTTGTCTTGAGAAGCGAGGAAAGGGTTGAAGAGAGGAATCACAAGGGCAAGTTCCATACGAGAAAGATCCTCCTTAAGTCGAGTTGGAGAGCTAAGAGATTGATCGGAATGTGAATGTCATCTTATCTGGGCGCGGGGTCCAGCTGGGGTGCTTATAACCCTTTACGCATCTTTCTCCATTGGTTCACTCATTTTTCGACTCTCTCTCCTTTAGCGTATTGACTAACCTGGATCATGGAAGTGGATGCTACTTCTGATAAATCGGTGCGGTCGGGGACACCACTATCGTACAGAATGAGTTCCGACTCCAAGACGGATTCTGATTCAAGTGAGTACTAGTATTTGCCTTCTATCGTACGTTGTCACCGTGTCTTGACCCTTGTAGTGAAGGACACGGGTAACCCGCGGGTAAATTTACCCCTACCCGTACCCGTACCCGCGCCGACCCGTACCCGCGACCCGACGGGTATTCCGCACAAAACGAGCCCAAGAACGTCCAAAACGGACGAGAAATGAGCGAGATACACTCGATTTACTTAAATCAAGTGTAACCCGCCCATTTCATGGCCGTTTTGGACGTTTTCGGGCTTGTTTTGAAGGGCGCGGGTACGGCAACCCTTACCCGTACCCGTACCCGCGCTTACCCGTACCCGTAACCCGCCGGGTATCAAAAACCCGTGTCCATCACTAGACCCTTGACCCACAGATAGGTAAATCTCAGATATTTTCAGTGCTGGAGGTGAAGTTTTTTGACGTGCTGTCGCCCGTAGCTCCCTTGAGATGAGCGTTCCTGCAACCGGTGAAATTGGACTTACAGCTGCAGTTTGGCGGTTATCTGAAATGTGTTCCTTATTTCCCCCGATAGAATCTTCCCAGAACCTTCATGGAGAGGAAGGAGCCACTGTTTCTCATGACGGCGGGGGAACCAAGGAAGGAATCGGCGCTGGGCCGCAAGGTGAGTTTCTTGTTTTCAGTGGTAAGCCTTCTGGAAGACTGATACAGGAGAGGCAGAATAGCTACTACCGCCTGCGAAACCTCCTCCGTCAGGACTTGGCATTAATTGAGGCTGCTATCTGCAACAAGGAGCACAAGCTGGAAGAGGGGAGGGAGTGAAGGGTTGTTTGGTATTTGTATTGGAGGGATTTCTTGCATAGTAACTGGTCTTTTTCATCTGGAGCGCGTCCGTGAGGCGTGTCAACTCAATTATAGGAAGTATGTCCAAGGAATTTGACTGCCAGTGGTGCTAGCGGAATCCGTACGGAAGGAGTGTGCACGGAAGGAAGGAACATTTGTATTCTCAAATTTGATCACAAGGAGTCGATGCGAAGGATTGATATTGTTCAGTAAGTACTTGGTTATTCAATCACGATAGGGTCGTCGTTTGAAGTCCCGCCTTTGACCTGGGGTCCACAATCCAAGGCAATTGGCTCACTTCAGTCACCTATGGAAGCCTATCACGAAGATCATATTAATTTCTTCGCTTCCAAGGGTCATGTGACCCCCCTTCCCAGGAAGCTTCCAGCCTCTCCCCATCCCAAAAAAAATCCAGGAAATTCCACCACCAATCCACTTCCAGCTTCCACTTCCACCTTGGAACTTCCAGTGAACCAAACAAAGGGTATCCACTTCCAGTTCCATTCCAGCCATCAAATGTGATGCACTCCAAAATTGATGGGAAGCCAACCTGGAAGCTCCAAAATATTACCATTTTCCGGAAACAATAAACATACATGATCAAATCAAATTCTGATTGACAATGAGTATGATATCATTTGTTCCTGTTCCTGATTATTGTGACATCATGGTGCCTGATGATGTCAATCATTGATATCATTGATTGACTTCCATCATCAGAAAGCCAATCTTATCTTAATTAGTATGATGTCATCCTTTCCCTCCCCCAGTATTTCATTCATACCTCACTCATTTCTTTGCTTTTTTCAGGAATTCTTTTTGATTCATTTACTATTACTACATTGGGAACTCTCTATTACATTTAAAAACCAATAGAAACCAGTCTTAATACTGAAAAAGCGAAAATAATAGTCTTATTCCTGATTTTGTCCCTCTTTTGTGTAGTATTTCAATAGTACCTCTCCCAATTTTTGATGTAATTGCACCAACTCTGCTGTAGAGCCTTAAAGAAGGTTTACAGACTTGTTATAATAATCTGCCTCTTCCAAAAACACCACAATACACCTAAAAATATCTAAAACATCGGTTTTCCTATAAAAATAGAACTTTTTATTTTCACTGTTTTAATGTGATACCTACAGTTCATTACTTTTACAAAAGCATTTTAATAAGACTGAGAGATATATCCAATACATCTTATTGACTTTGGAAAGGTATAAAGTAAAGGAATAGTGAAATCACTAAAAATGTGATTTTATCCATGTATTTCGCATTTTCCAGTATGTTCCACTTCTCATAAGTTTTACTGAGCGGTACCATCAAAGAGAAGGCATTCAACGCTCTTTGAAACAGTTTTAATCTCAGAAATCGGCCCAGCTTCATCCTATTGGTGCGCATTTTTGCATGTTTTTGTCATTCTTGGTGGGGTAAAGTCTATTTATCAAGGAAAAAGTGCATTAGTATATGTGTGGACATATTTCTAGATTATTTCAATGAAGATTCCAAGAAGAAAGGTGAAGAAAATGAGGAAGATATATCCATATTCTCCACCAAAAATGTGTCATAATAGTGTCAATGCTTGAAAAGGTCGAATTTTGAATATCTATTCATCATTGAGTATATACAAATATAATATATACCTGTAGCCAATGATGGTTCACACTTGAATCAAAAAGAATTACTCAAAAAAGCGAAGAAATGAGTGAGATATGGATGAAATACTGGTGGAGGAGAAGGATGACATCACACTAATTAAGATAAGATTGGCTTTTGATGATGGAAGTTAATCAATGATATCAATGATTGACATCATCAGGCACCATGATGTCATGATAATCAGGAACAGGAACAAATGATGTCATACTCATTGTCAATCAGAATTTGATTTGATCATCTATGTTTATTGTTTCCGGAAAATGGTACTATTTTGGAGCTTCCAGGTTGGCTTCCCATCAATTTTGGAGTGCATCACATTTGATGGCTGGAATGGAACTGGAATGGAACTGGAAGTGGATACCCTTTGTTTGGTCTACTGGAAGTTCCAAAGTGGAAGTGGAAGCTGGAAGTGGATTGGTGGTGGAATTTCCTGGAATTCTTTTGGGGTGGGAAGGGGCTGGAAGCTTCCTGGGAAGGGGGGTCACATGACCCTTGGAAGCGAAGAAATTAATATGATCTTCGTGATAGGCTTCCATAGGTGACTGAAGTGATTGGCTGGTCTGCGGTGTAACCGTTTCCTTCCTCCGCCTGGATTTCACTGACTTCTCGCTTGAGGCAGTTCGTGAGTTCGATTAAGTCATCGCAAAGGGTATTGATCGATGCCTTGCGTCGTTGATGCTGTTTTTTGGCCTCCTCAACAGCCTCCATCGCTGGAATATGAACTGGAATGTTGTCAATTTCCGCTCCCAGTTCCTCCCGCAGGCGCTGTAACTCTCGATGCCATGTGTCGCGGGACTTTGCTTCGAATTGCCTCAGCACCAGGACGTGGTGACGGTTTTCCGTGTATTGAAGCTGGAGTTCTACAAAATAACGGGGACTTACCTCTGAGCTCCATCAGCTTGATAGCCGCAGATTCGAGCATTTGAAAGACTTGTGCTTCAATAGGGTGAGCTTGCTCTTCTATTAGTGGTGGGAATAGTGATGATGGGGGAAGGGGAAAGCATCATGAGAACTTGGCCCCTTTATAAATGTGGACAGGCCCCGTGATTAAATCGAGGAGATGGCTTGGATTGGGTATCTGGATGGTGGTGCCCTACAAGGGCTGATTAGGGATGAATGTATAAATCAATGAGCTAATGACAATGTATCAGCTCTGAGGTTGTATGGTAAATGAATATATTTGAATAAAGTAAACTCAGGGTGAGTAGGAAAAGAGAATAAAAAACAAAAAAAGAAGGAGAACTACAGAGATAATTTGGTGCATGGTGTGCAATACGCCAAACACCAAATTATCTCAATAGTTTGGCATGGAAGGGGAGTCGAACCCCAAGCGTTCCATGGAATGGAGATGCCAATCCCACTAGACCACCACACCTGATGGAAAATGGCCATGTTTGATGGTATTTAACCCTTCCCACTGATTTGTTGGGAGCTCATCACCCACTTAGCATCAAATAGGTAATCTTGACTGTGCCCTATTGAAGGAAGGAATGAAACGAGACATTTCAAAACGGAAGGGGGGTGGATTGCAGACAAGGAAACATTGATGTTCGATAAGGAACATTGTTGAGGTGACAGATCAAGTGCCACATGAACACGTCGGCGACAGAAGGGATTCAAATCTGGCCCGGAAGGAATGACTCCAAAGAGACTGAGTGTGGAGACGGAACGATTCAGTTCCAGTCCGGGGGGGGGGGTTAGAAGGAGTCCAAGGAGACTGCTTACCATGAAGGAAGGAAGGCATCAATAGGTCAAACGTCGCCCTTGGGTAACACTTGCCTCCTTGACCTGGCAGGAACTTTATAAGTAATTGACTGTACGCCTGCGATGTTGGTTGGGGATGCATCAGCTCAGTGTCAAGCTGGGCTAACCTAGTTGTAGAAAAAAATAAATGAGGACATGTTGAAGCTCGGCGCACGGATACTAGATGTGCATAAGCTTGATGCATCAGCTCAGTGTCAAGCTGGGCTAACCTAGTTGTACAGAAAATAATTGAGGACATGTTGAAGCTCGGCGCACGGCGAGTAAATGTCCCATATGATTTGGAGCAAAAGGAATATACAATGGCTGGGGGGGTAATTCTGCACTAGTTAAAGCTTGCTAGGGGGCAGGGCCATGTATCAAGCGTAGGAGGAGCCGGAGTAACTCCGGACGTATCGAAGCTGGGTAGGAAGCTGGGACATGCATCGGAACCTATGGCATGGCTGAGGAACCCACAACAAGAATCAGTGGAAATCTGAGCTGGGCAGAAGGCTGTAACATGGGTGACACAATCATTTTGTGGAATACACAGCTTGGCTGTCGAAGCTGGTTATGCAGCTCGAACACCCTTCGATAACCGTCATCTATTAAGAGGTGTATAGAGAGATAAACTGAGTTATACAGAGATATGCAGTCAGTCTATGTGTGGCAGATTATTTCTGATAACAGAATTGATCTCTGGTGAAAGAAAGCGATGTCACCTCAGTCAGACGGGACGCCCAGTCTCTTAGATGGGTGTCCGTGCCATTTCCACAGGTCTTCGAGATAGGGCTGTCCTGGTCATTTCCCACCAATTTCCTGCCTGTTGGACGCTCTAGCTTCCAGCTGTCCGACCATGTCCTCTGGTCATTTCCTAAGGTCATTTCCCTAACCCCTGGTCATGACCTGTCCAGGGGTGTCTGGGGTCCTGATGGGTCATATTCTCAGCACTAAAATGCAATTTAATTTATTGTTATTTGGCATAAACAGCAACATTATGAGTCTTAAATGAATGCAATTAATACAGTTGTAAATTACTTCTAGTATAGACTCAGAACTTATAGAATTATTGAACACCAAAGTAATTACTCATTAATTGGGAAGCAAACCTGCAGTATAGTTGAGCTCACAATATAATCTATATATGGGACTAATAACATAGTGGAAAGCTTATCAAATTTGTGCAATTTTTCCATAAAATTGTGTGAGTCTGATTGAAGAAATGCTGGAAGAGTGACTAGGGAAATTTCCCACTGTGACTGTGGTCATCGGAAATGGTCATGACCAAAATGCACGGTCAAGACCTTGGGAAATTTCCCCATGACCAGGGAAATATTTCCATGACCTGGTCATGACCACACTGATCCGGTATATGCCATGTTCCTGACCCTGATCTGCATGATGTCATGACCTTGTACCTGATCTGCATGACATCATGTCCCTGACCCTGATCTTCATGACATTATGTGGCTGTTCCTGTCAATCATTAATATCACTGATTGGCTTTCATCATCAAAAGTCTATCTTATCTAAATTAGTATGATGTCACCCATCTTCTTCCACATTATTTCCTTCATATCTCCTTTATTTCTTCGCATTTTTGAGTAATTCTTTCTGGGTTATTCACTATTATTGCATTAGACATTGCCCATGACATTATAACTAGTATTACTTATGGTTAGAGTATTGAAAAAGCGAAAACAAAAAGCCATATTCCTTAATATTAAGCTTTTTTGTCACATATTTCAAGAATATCTCCACCAATACCTAGCTAAACGGTGTCATTTCTTTGCTATAATAGTACTGCAGCCAGCATGTCGACTTACGCGAACGCTGCTGCTCACCAGACCGGGAGAGCAACCCGGTCTGCGAACCTCCCCCTCCATCCCCCCCTGCCTGACACTAGGCGAGTAAGGCGTGAGCCAGTCCAACAGGACGGCACGCTGGCCACAAGCCCAGTTCCCGATGGGAACCCGGCAGCCTTGGACATGATCGACGCCTCGGCGTCGAGGAATGAGTCGGTTGGTGGTACTGCAGACCCCACCAACGGATTTGGAAATCAAGACCCCGATCCGGGGTTGGACGCTTCGAGTGACTTAGAGTCCTCGTTCTCTACTAGTACTGTTGTATTAGGTAGAGATGAATCTAATGATAGTTCTTTTAATCACAACTTACCTGGAGGATGGAACACAGTCCCTACTAGAAGGCACAGTTTTGATAACCTGGCCTCTGAGAAAAGGAACTACCTCACTTTGGAACAAGAGTTCAAATTGGCAAACCAAAATCGGTTCTCGTCTTTGCCAGTCCAAAAAATTAAAGGCAAAGATCATGTTATTGAGCAAGCTAAAGGTAACATGACTACGAAAGAGCACGAATTACTCGAGCGTCGAGAACTCGTTATACAACAGGGAACTCGACCCAGTATCGAGATTCGTGAACCAGCCTTTCAGCGAGAATCCACCGCTGAAACTAGAGGTGAAGGCCCGTCCCAGCACAAGGGAATCGGGGGCTGACCCAGCCAATTGGAACCTTGCAGGACTGAATGACCGATGGAAAGGGACATCGAATACCAATGGGCGGCTTACCAGTCGTTTATGGAGCAAAGGGCGTACTCCAACACCTTCGCTTGCGATGCCCCTCCTCACTTCTAGGGATGGTCAAGGGATTTTAAAACCCCCAGGGTAGAGGCCAGGGGTAGAGCAGGGGTAGGGGTAAGGGTAGGTCTCTGGCTACCCTTGGCCAAACCCCTGCCCCTGGTCGGGGGTAAGGGTTTTGATAAAAATCCAGCAAAACCCATTTATCTCAACATATACTGATATTTTCTAAAAATTCACTGTTGTACACCACATAAATAAGCATAAAACTTCGTCGCATTGAGGATGAAGCGCGGAAAGCGGAGGAGAAGGCCAAACAAGCTCAGGAGAAAGCTCGTAAGGCCCTCAAGGCAGTTGAGGAGGCGCGTTCCAGAAATGGAAGCGCTTCTTCCCAAAAGGGAAGTACCTCCGAACGCCAGGTGACTCCCGCCGCCATGCACCCTGCGTTGTCTCCCGCTCGCCAACGCTCTGCGCAACCAATCGACCAGCTCGGACCCTCTAGTCTTCTGGCCATCATGAGGTCACAAGAGGAACAGGACCCCTCAGATTCGTCGGACTCAGATGACTCATCGAGTTCATCCAGTGGGTCCTTGTCATCGGGATCCTCCTGTCGTGAACAGCCGGTATAGCCCCTATTTTTCATCTTATCTTATCTAATCCGTTTCGCATCTTATCGTTCCACTTTCCTTTACTCCTTTGCCTCCTTATTCCCTCTATGGACTCTTTCACTCATGGAACATTGCCTCGCATTGCCCTTTGCCCTACTCTATCGTCCTTATTGTTACGCACTGCCTTCTGACACACTCTGACACCTTCTTGTTCCATTATTGTTTCATTCTTGTTCTTCGCGCAGCCTTCGCGCAGCCTTCGCGCAGCCTCATGACCTTTCTTATTGTTCTTCGATGTTTCACCATTTGTTCGTCATTCTGACTCACTGCGGCTATGTAGACAGTAGAATAGGTATATAAGCTAGGTAGTCTGCTCTGTATTTCCTCAGCTTGACCTCTTCGTCAATTCATCACTCTAGTCTTCACTCCAAACCGTCGCTCATCGCTCTAAGCTCTCTCGTCGCTTTCACCGCTCCTCGTCTCTGGTCTTAGTTTTGGTTTAGTGTTCGCTCTTCGCGACATTAGGTCAAGCTATCCCTGCACACCGGCAACGCCGATCGTTGTCCCTGCGACCCCGCCGCACCCCTGGTCTTCTGGTTGACCTGCCGATCAGGTCCCACTCTGGCAACCCTGGTTCACCGCTACAGCCAAGATTCCGCCGTGCGAGTTTAAACCGCACTTTGTCCTAGTCTGGTCCGGCAAGCACGCCGACGGGTACATCACCAACACCCACCTGAAGTGTCTACAACAGCCCTGTCCGAAACGGTATAACCCGCTCCGCCCGCGCGACTACGAATACCTAGCCAAGAATCTTCCGGATTACGCCTCCTTTGTTGAAGCTTCCGAAGACAACTACGAAGCAGTTCTATATTCCGAACATCCACCGCCGCCGCCTGCTACACCCCCACCGTCCGAAGCTCCAGATACCGAAGAATCCCCAGCCGCTTTCCACTCCGCCGAATCATCCCCGGCCCCAGTAACAGTAACCACCAGCACCGCACCGAAAACCTTACCCGTCCACCGTCAACATCATCTGAAGAAGACAACGAGGAAGAGGACGACAACGACGAGGAAGAAGAATCCGAAGAAGAAGATTCCGAAACACCTGTCCCCTTTCACGTTACCTACGCCGCGCTAGCCGAAACCCTCCCCGCAGTAACAGGCCTTCGCCGCTCCGGACACTCTACCCCCACCACAGCCCTCACTTTCACTCCTCGCCGCGCCCTCACACCACTTCCCATCCCTAGGGAGTCGGAGGAACACGCTCTGTTGCCCAACGCTCAGATAACGAACCTCCCACTTCCACCTTATCACCACCTTTATTATCTCCACCTGCTTCTCTGCCACCCGTCCAACTAAACCCCGTTACCGAACCCACAAAGCCTACCCCCGAATTCAGTATGTCCGACCCCACTCTCCTCAAGTTGCTTGCCGAGCAACAAGAGACTACCAGGCGCATCCAGCAATCCCTGGATAAGCTCACGGCCGCCAAGACCGCTTCCACCAGAAGCCCCGTCAAAGCGCCGGAGCCCTTCAAGGGTGACTCTGGTGATACCCAACGCTTCCTCCGCTACTTCACCAACTGGGCCTCCGCCGATTCCGAACTCAAAGGAGATGACAAGAAGTGGATCTCAGCCGCCCTCTCATACCTTCAAGGTGCTGCCGCTTCCTGGGCTGTCCAATACCTAGATCAGATCGCCGCCCACGAGGCTGCTGCCGACGCCGCTCAGAAGGCTGCCCACCCCTGGCCTTTCAACGGCAATTGGTCCGCTTTCGTGGCTGCCTTCAAGAAGCGCTTCCAACCTGCCGACCAGGAGAAGGCAGCTGAAGCCCAGCTTGAGGCCCTTACCCAGGGTAAACAGTCTGCTTCCCAGTTCGCAGCCAAGTTTATGGAGATCTTCCCCCGCACCGGTCTATCCCAGAAGGATGGTATGGCCCGCTTCCGCCGTAAGCTCAGTACCAATGATCGCCTCATGTTGGATCTTATCGCCATCACCAAACCGGACGATGCCAAACCCAAGACTCTCCAAGACTACTGCGACATCGTCAATCAGAACGATTTTACGTTCCACGGAAGCAACACCTCCTTTTTGACCCCGACCACCTCGTCTCGCTCTGTCCCGGCCCGTGACCCCTACGCTATGGACATTGACGCAACCCGTGTTGGACCCAGTGGCCGCTCCCGCGAGGACTTCCTCCAAGCAATGCGCGGACGATGCTTTGGCTGCGGATCTTCCGCCCACATCAAGAAGGACGGCAATCACGGTTCGCTTCGTTGCAACCACTGCCAGCGCCTTGGCCACTCCGCCAACGTCTGCCAAGACAAGTTCATGGGTTACCCACCCGGTCGAGGACTCACCCAACGTCGTCGTGTTGCTGCCACCCAGGAAGCTCCTTTCTCTCTCTTCGATGATTCGTCCACTGCCACCGTCGCTTCCACATCCGCCGCCCCCGCTCTGCCCAACTTCTCCATCGCCGACCTCCTGGCCATTCAGCAGAAGCAACAGGAGACTTTGGCTCGTCTCGAACAATTCCAGAAGCAGGATTTTGGCGAAGGGTGTCTGTAAAAGCTGCGACACATTCACCCTTCACCCCGTACCCGATTTCCGAATATGACTCTATGCGAACATGTACTATTAGCGCCATCCGCGAAATATACCCTGGTTCATCACATTTTCGCGTGAACGTGAGGCTTAGAGGCAGAAATCGGAGTACGGAATCCGCAGCAATGGTCGACAGTGGTGCAACTGGTCGGTTCCTGGACAAACCTTTCGTGGAGAAACATCGGATCACGGCTTTTCCCCTTCGACACCCCATTCAGCTTCTCAACATTGACGGATCACCCAATCAGGCCGGCAGTGTGACACACTTCGCCCGACAGGAACTCACGGTTGACGGACACACGGAATGGACCGACTTCCTTATCGCCGATCTCGGAGGAGAGGATATCATTCTGGGACTTCCCTGGCTTCGCAAGCTCAACCCCACCATCGACTGGCGCAAGGGCACTCTTCACATTCCCAAGCCCAGGGTCGCCAGCGTTACCATCGAGGAGGTGCCAGACGATGATGCCCAGCCCCCATTCCGCGGCGCTCCTTCCGGTGATGCCATATTGGAGCAGATCAACACCATATCCGAACCACCCGCCCCTGATCCCTTCCCAAAACCGGTCCCTTCCCCAGCCCCCGCCCCCAAAGACGAAGACGACAAACCAGCCCTCTGCCGCATCCGAGCCAATCGGACCACTCGTCGGAAATGGCTTCGTGCAGGATTGATCGAGGAGACAGGAGATGAACTTTGGTGCGCCGCCGGCTTCACTTACTCCCAGCAGATAGCCGAAGAAACCCAGAAGACCAAACCACAGAAGTCATTCGAAGAGATGGTCCCCGCTCACTATCGTCAACACGCCTCCGTCTTTTCCGAATCCGAATCCCATCGCCTCCCCGAGCACAAACCCTGGGATCATGCCATCGACCTCACCCCTGGAGCACCGGCCACCATGCGAACCAAGGTCTACCCCATGTCCAAAAACGAACAAGAGGAACTCAACCGATTTCTCGACGAAAATCTCAAGAAGGGGTACATCCGACCATCAAAATCGCCCCTCTCGTCCCCCGTCTTCTTCGTTAAGAAGAAGGACGGCAAACTCCGTTTCGTTCAGGACTACCGGAAACTCAACGAGATCACCGTGAAGAACCGCTATCCCCTCCCCCTCGTCTCCGATATCATCAACCGCCTTCGAGGAGCCAAGTATTTCACCAAGTTCGATGTTCGATGGGGCTATTAACAACATACGGATCAAGGAGGGAGACGAATGGAAGGCAGCATTTGCAACCAACCAGGGTCTCTTCGAGCCGTTGGTCATGTTCTTTGGTCTTACGAACTCTCCAGCTACGTTCCAGGCTCTTATGAACTCCATCTTCTCTGACCTCATCGCCGCAGGAAAGGTCGCAGTGTATCTCGACGACATCCTCATCTTCACGGCCACTCTCGACGAACATCGAGAAGTTACCCACGAGGTTCTCCGCCGTCTCAAGAAACACGACCTATACCTTCGCCCGGAGAAGTGCGAGTTTGAACGAGAAGAGATCGAGTATCTGGGCCTGGTTATCCGAGAGGGAGAAGTGTCTATGGACCCCGCCAAGGTTGAGGCCGTCCGCAACTGGCCTGTTCCCCGTAACCTCCACGCCGTTCGTGGCTTCCTCGGTTTTGCCAATTTCTACCGTCGCTTCATCAAGGATTTCGCCACTGTCGCTCGCCCGCTCAACGACCTCACAAAGAAGAATGCTCCCTGGCAATGGAACGAACCTCAACAGCAAGCCTTCGATACCCTCCGCAACGCCTTCACCTCTGCGCCTATCTTGACACTCTGGGATCCTGATCGCCCCACCCGTATTGAGGTTGATGCCTCCGGCTTTGCCACTGGAGGAGCGCTCCTCCAGAAGCACGACGATGGACTCTGGCACCCTGTCGCTTTCCGCTCCGCCTCCATGCAACCCGCCGAACGCAACTACGAGATTTACGATCGAGAGATGCTCGCCATCATCGAAGCTCTCAAGGACTGGCGCCACTTCCTTGAAGGACTCCCAGAGCCATTCGAGATCGTCACAGACCACTCCAACCTCGAGTACTGGCGATCAGCACAGGACCTTAGTCGACGACAAGCACGCTGGGCCCTCTACCTTTCCCGTTTCAAGTTCCTCCTCACCCACCGCCCCGGCAAGACTAATACCCAAGCCGACGCCCTATCCCGCCTCGACATCCATCAGGTCACCGACGCGGAGGACAACAAGCAACAGATCGTCCTTAAGCCCGAAATGTTCGCCAAGCTCGCCGCCTCTAGTATGGTCGTCAACCCTCTTGAAGATCGCCTCCGCCAAGCCAGTGCTCGGGAGTCGCAGGTGCTCGATGGTCTCGCCCAACTCCGGAAGACAGGTCCCCGCCGTCTCACTAACGGCCTCGCTGAATGGGAAGAGGAAAACGGATTGGTCTATTACAAGGGTCGCGTCTACGTTCCTCCGGATGACGAGCTCCGTCGCGATGTCCTCAAGCAGTGTCACGACGATCCCACTTCTGGTCACCCCGGCGTCCACGGAACCCTTGAACGTGTCGAACGACAGTACTGGTGGCCCACAATGCGTGCCTTTGTCAAGAAGTACGTAGAGGGATGCGACACCTGTGCCCGGAAGAAGCATGCCCAACACCCTCGCGCCTCGACTCAGCCGCTCGACGTTCCCGAAGGTCCTTGGGAATCTGTAGGAGTCGATCTCATCACACAGCTTCCAGAGGCCCACGGACACGACGCCATTATCGTTTTCACGGATCACTACAGCAAGGTTCTCCACGCCCTTCCCTGTACCTCTGACATCACCACTGAAGGCGTCGCCGACATCTACTATCGAGAAGTCTTCCGTCTACACGGCCTCCCACTCCGATTCATCAGTGATCGCGGTCCCCAGTTCGCCTCCAAGGTTATGCGCACCCTGCTCAAACGTCTCGGCATCGAGTCCAACCTCACGACGGCATATCATCCCCAAGCCAATGGACAGACTGAACGCGCTAATCAAGAAGTCGAGAAATATCTCCGACTCTACGTCAGTCGTCGTCAAGATGACTGGGATAAGCATCTTCCAATGGCTGAGTTCGTGATCAACTCCCGTGTCCACTCTGCTCACAAATCGCTCCCCCTTCGAGGTCCTCTACGGCTATATTCCCCACTTCAACATCCCTATCGGCAAGCGCACTGACCTCCGCCCTGTCGACGAACGAGTCCAGCACCTCCAAGAAGTCAGGAAGGACGCCGAGGCAGCTCTTCGACTCGAAAAGGCCCAACAGAAGGACGCATACGAATCCGGCAAACGCTCCGCTCACCAATTCCAACCCGGCGACTACGTCTGGCTTAGTGCTAAGGATATCCAGATCAAAGGTACCGACTCGCAAACTTGGTGATCTCCAACTCGGTCCGTACAAGGTTATCGAACGCGTCGGCGACCTCGACTACCGCCTCGAGCTTCCCCCGTCCCTCTCCCGCATTCACCCTGTGTTCCACGTCGACAAGCTCTCCCCCTGGAAAGGCAATGATGTCAACGGCATTTTGCCACCTCCGCCTGAGCCCGTCGAACTGGAGGGAGAGCTTGAGTACGAGGTTCACGACATCTTGGACAGTCGTTGGAGAGGTCGAGGGAAGAATCGCAAACTGGAGTACTTGGTTAGTTGGAAGGGCTATGGGTCGACGGACGACACTTGGGAACCGGAGGAGAACTTGGAGCACGCGCCCGAGATCGTGAAGGAGTTCCACCAGCGACACCCTTCTGCACCACGCCGAATTTCCGCTACCATCTTCAGCTCTCTCCCATGGCGCCCACTCGAGAATTTCACCGACGCCCCGCCTACCCGACTTTGACTGGGAACTGGGACGCCGCCTACCGTTGGTCATCGAGGACGATGAGGCTTAGAAGGGGGGTAATGTCGTGAACAGCCGGTATAGCCCCTATTTTTCATCTTATCTTATCTAATCCGTTTCGCATCTTATCGTTCCACTTTCCTTTACTCCTTTGCCCTCCTTATTCCCTCTATGGACTCTTTCACTCATGGAACACTGCCTCGCATTGCCCTTTGCCCTACTCTATGGTCCTTATTGTTACGCACTGCCTTCTGACACACTCTGACACCTTCTTGTTCCATTATATGTTTCATTCTTGTTCTTCGCGCAGCCTTCGCGCAGCCTTCGCGCAGCCTTCGCGCAGCCTCATGACCTTTCTTATTGTTCTTCGATGTTTCACCATTTGTTCGTCATTCTGACTCACTGCGGCTATGTAGACAGTAGAATAGGTATATAAGCTAGGTAGTCTGCTCTGTATTTCCTCAGCTTGACCTCTTCGTCAATTCATCACTCTAGTCTTCACTCCAAACCGTCGCTCATCGCTCTAAGCTCTCTCGTCGCTTTCACCGCTCCTCGTCTCTGGTCTTAGTTTGGGTTTAGTGTTCGCTCTTCGCGACACCTCCGACTCTTCGTCTTCGAGCTCGGACTCTTCTTCGTCGTCTGAAAGTGAGGACGATAAGAAGAAGAGAAAGAAAAAGAAATCCAAGAAACGCTCACGCCGTAGATCCCGGAGCCCACCCCAACTGGCCAAGGTCCAAGATTCCAAACCTTGGGATGGAAAAGTGAACCTCGATAACTACCTGCGATTCCGCGGGGAGGTTCGTGATTGGGCTAGGGATGGCAAAGTTCGCAAAAAGAGCCAGGTGTCAATGGTTTCGAAGTTCTTGGAGGGTCACGCATGGAACGTGTACTTACAAGAGGTAGCTCACAATCCAAGGGCTTGGAAACTGTCGGACTTCATGGACCTGCTCTTCAATCAATGCTTCCTGTCGGATTACCTGACAACTTTACATGAACGAATCAACGAATTCAAGCAAGGAAACTTACAGTGTTGTAACATTCCTTGAGCCACCATATTCTCCCTTCACAATTGACAACATATTTTCTGACTTATTGGTGGGACTTCTGTACACACTAAAGCTAGACCTTTAAAGTGTATAATACACCAGTTTGCTTGGAATATCACGGGCGCGGAAGGGGAATAACAAGGCAGGTGAGGAGGAGTGCCAATTTCGGAGGTGTTACGTTCCTTGAGCCACCCCCATAGCTCTACCATGATTTCATCGTTTCCTGCCCCGATAAAGGGCATTTCTTTGAACAATAAGATATCCAACTTAAAACTATCTTACTTATAGGGCTTCGAATATAGCTGCTGAAGAGTAATGGTAGAGGTCAGTTGAGCCGGTGGTGCCAAGCGCACGGGAAAGTTGGCACCAATCAAAAATCTTGATTTTTGGTGTTGCTCTTTGAATTGTACCCCATACGCTGCATGGATTGCTCTGAAAATGTGCAAACATGTAGATATATACTAGAGACACATTAATGTCGACTTAGGTGCCGTCTCGATAAAAAGTGCAGGAGAGATCAGTGGTTGGCTCAAGGACCGCTACTGGCTCAAGGAACGTTACAACACTGTACCTGTTCGGGAATTCGCTCGTCAGCTCCAGAACATGTGTAACATGGTCGGAATTGCCAAGGGAGCGACCTGAGTCCACCACCTGTGGTCTGGGTTAGACGCGGTACACCAGCACGAGCTCTGGTTGAAAGGTCTAAACCCCGAGGTCGCCAGCTGGGATGACGTACTTGAGGAGGCTGAGAACTCCGAACGAGCTCAGCGTGTCGTTGCTCGTCAAGAACAACACTCTCAGAACCGCGGTCCCCGAGACAACCACAGAGGTAGCGGGGGTACTGGTGGATCATCTTCGAACGGAGGCAATCGCAACAATGAGCCTTCGGGATCTAGACAACGAAACCCTGAGAGGGAAAATCAGTCTCAGGACACAAATACCAACAAGGGAAACTCAGCTGGTTCCGGCCAGACCACAAGCCAGACTAAGACCAAGATGTCAGATGAGGATTATAGGAACCACCTGGCAAACGGACTTTGCCTGTACTGCCACGAAAAGGGGCACCTGGCAAGACAATGTCCAAAGAAGAGCACGGTCAAGGGAAAGACTGGCTCTGACAAACCTCCCGGAATGGCAATCTTCAATCTGGAAATGGGTTACGACGATGACCAGCCGGTGGAGGAAATGGACTCTTTACCATTGGCGTCAATTTCCTATTGTAACTACGATACGTCGGACGAGTCAATGTATGAATTGTCCAACAAGGACACCAAGGAAAGGCACGAGTTCTTCCACTCGCGTAACGGCTGGATCGGTCGCCTGATGCCTTTTGAACCTGAGTGGATGGAGTTCGACGAGAGCAGACCACCCCGAAAACAATTAGGTGACGCACTGATTGAAAAGGCCGAGTGGATCTTGGATTCTTCGCAACCCTACCCGGGGGATGAGCTCAACATCACCTCTAGGACTGGGGTTGCCTACCGGTTCAAGGTCTGCAAGGTAGATGACAAGACTTATCAAATCCGAGACTCGTATTCCGGCGTTTGCGTGGATGTACCTGCATATCGTCTTCGCCACCCTCAGTTCCGCATGGCTCGTTGGTTCGCTCACCACCTTGCCAACGAATTGGACATCGAATTCTTGGGATCCTACCCAACGCAAATGGGCAACGCCCTCGAGGAACTGGTCGAATGTCTCATTCGAGACGGCGGACCCACGATGTAGGAGGTGGGTCCTGTATAGACTCGGTTCGTGGGTCCTCGCTGACACTCGATGACGATGGTGGCTGAGTCCTGACTGATTGGGGCTGTGACCTCTTCCCGGATAGATCTGGCTCAAAAAGTTCAGTATTCTTCTTCCTTCCTTCACTTCGAGTCGTCGATCTAATGGGCAGAAACCTCCGCTCCTCCAGCAGGTCCGAGTTCTGCAGTGTCATCTTCAGATTCTTCAGCTCAGCCTTAATCTTCACGTGCTATCGAAACCGGTTGATCAATCACAGGAAAATTTTCATGGGCAGCAACCAAGTCGGATATGGTGTGCTGCCCTCACGGTGGGCTCCAGAAATGTAGGTCGTCGGGTGGCTGTGAGCTTGAAAGAGAGAGAAACGATAGATTCAGATATGCATAGATAGGTGTATGTCGAGGTCGAGACGATAATGTACGAGAGAAAACCTGACGAGTCGGTCGAGCGCAGGCGCGTGATGACTAAGCACGCACATCGCAATCTACCTCTACAACATCCGACATTACCACCGAAGGCGTTGCGGACATCTACTATCATGAAGTGTTTCGCCTCCACGCGCCTCCCACTCCAGTTCATTGGCGATCGAGGACCTCAATTTGCTTCTAAGGTCATGCGCACTCTGCTCAAGGGCCTCGGCATCGAATCCAACCTCACGACCGCCTATCACCCTCAGGCCAACGGACAGACCGAGCAGGCCAACCAAGAAATCGAGAAGTATCTCCGCCTATATGCCTCTCGCTGACAGGATGACTGGGACAAGCACCTACCGATGGCCGAATTTGTGATCAACTCCCACGCCCACTCTGCTCATGATCGCTCTCCCTTCGAAGTCCTATACGTAGGGGTGGTCAAGGGGTTTTAAAACCCCCAGAGTAGAGGCCAGGGGTAGAGTAGGGGGTAGGGGTAAGGGTTTTGATAAAAATCAAACAAAACCTATTTATTTCAACATCAATATATAGTTTCTACTAAATAACTGCTGTATGGGCAATAAAACACATCAGAAATATTAGATTATAGACTACTGTAACTAATGGTTAGTGCCAAAATGCTTAAAATCCTTGGTCAAAACCCCCAGAGTTGGGGGGTAAGGGTTTTGGGGGGTGGGGGGGTAAGAGTAGGTGTCCAGCTACCTGGGGGGTTACCCCTGTCCTTCCCTACCTATACGGTTACATTCCCCACTTCAACATACCCATCGACAAGCGAACTGACCTCCGCCCTGTCGACGAGCATGTTCAGCAGCTACAAGAAGCCCGCAAGGATGTGGAACCTGCCTATACGTCTCGCGAAGGCTCAGCAGAAGGATGTGTACGAGTCTGGCAAGCGAACAGCACATCAGTTCAAGGTTAGCAACTATGTTTGGCTTAACGCGAAGGACATTCAGATCAAGGTTCCTTCTCGCAAACTCAGCGATCTCCAACTCGGGCCCTACAAGATCATTGAACACATCGGCGACCTCGACTACCGTCTCGAACTTCCCCCTTCTCTCTCCCGCATTCACCCTGTGTTCCACGTCGACAAGCTCTCCCCCTGGAAAGGCAATGATGTCAATGGCATCCTGCCACCTGAGCCTGTTTGAACTGGAGGGAGAGCTTGAGTACGAGGTTCACGACATCCTGGACAGTTGTTGGAGGGGTCGAGGGAAGAATCACAAGCTGGAGTACTTGGCCAGTTGGAAGGGCTACAGGTCGATGGACGACACTTGGGATCCGGAGGAGAACTTGGAGCACGTGCCCGAGATCGTGTCATCGTGAAGGAATTCCATCAACAACACTCCTCTGCACCGCGCCGGATTTCTGCCACCATCTTCAGCTCTCTCCCTTGGCGTCCCCTCGAAAACTTCTCCGATACACCGCCTACTGACTTGGACTGGGAACTGGGTCGCCGCTTACTAATACCTGAGATCATCGAGGACGATGAAGCTTAGAAGGGGGGTAATGTTGTGAACAGCCGGTATAGCCCTATTTTTCATCTTATCTTATCTTATCCCGCATCTTATCTTTTCCTTTACCCCTATCTTTTCGCCTTCATCATTTTACGGACTCCTTCACCATGGAACACTGCCTTGTATTGCCCTTTGCCCTACCCTTATTGTTCTTATTGTTACGCACTACCTTTCATTGCCTTCTGACTCATTCTGACGCCTTCTCACCTCATTCTTGTTTCATTCTTGTTCTTCGCGCAGCCTAAGGCTGAGCACGGGTGCACCTGTACAGGTACCCGCACCCTTGACACAGGTACCCATACCCCCAAAATCCATACCTGCACCCTCACAGGTATTTCCCAACAGGTACCCAAAGGTAAACCTGTAGGTACCTGCTAAAGAGATCAGTTAGAAGGCAATCCCCTCAATTATCCATGACTGTGGACCTTAATTAATAAGTGAATTCATTCTCTAATATGATATACAAGGATTAGGTTTCATTTTGGGAAGTTTTGAAGCATTATTACAGAGGACATGGTCACAAACAGGCTGGCGGGTACCTACCCACAGGTACCTGTGAGGCTAAAATTGATACCTGCACCTTGCAGGTATTTTGACTACGGGTTACCTGGACCCATGGGTCACATACCTGCAGGTTTCTTGGCGGGTCGGGTCACAGGTACCTGTGTACGACCTGCACCCACGCTCAGCCTGACGAGCAAACACTATATACTCCAGATGTGTACTCTAGAACTTACCAGGAGATAGATGTAGTGAGGCTAACTTAGTGGCTAGTAAAACTGGTTCTAAGACAGTTATCGATTAGAGACCACAGAGGTCAGTATTTATACTGTACAAGGCGTGTGACGAATGTGACATAAACTACCTAAATATAGTAAGTGTGACAGAGGCTGTGTGAGGCCATACAAATGAGTAATCGAATGAGTAAGCCGTGACTACGTATGACTCATAATGACGCAATGATGAGTAATGCATCATATGATGTTCCAGAACATTCTACGGTGGAACATTCCAGAAGAGTCTGGACTCAGTCGTACTAATCTAATCTAATCTAATCTAATCTACGATAAGATATGATAAGTTCAACACTCCCCCTCGCTAAGTGCAGCCTTCAATAAGCGCGCTGAGCGTATGTCAATTGCTTAGTGGAACCGAAGTCCCAACTGTTCTCGGAACTGCTTGAACTTGACATGACCAAGAGGTTTGGTAAACATGTCTGCAGGGGTTGTCATTTGTATCAACTCGAAAGGATTTCAACGTCTCCTTCTTCAACACATTCGCGAATGTAGTGATAGCTGTCGTGAACATGCCGGTATAGCCCCTATTTTTCATCTTATCTTATCTAATCTGTTTCGCATCTTATCGTTCCACTTTCCTTTACTCCTTCGCCTCCTTATTCCCTCTATGGACTCTTTCACTCATAGGAACACTGCCTCGCATTGCCCTTTGCCCTACTCTATCGTCCTTATTGTTACGCACTGCCTTCTGACACACTCTGACACCTTCTTGTTCCATTATTGTTTCATTCTTGTTCTTCGCGCAGCCTTCGCGCAGCCTCATGACCTTTCTTATTGTTCTTCGATGTTTCACCATTTGTTCGTCATTCTGACTCACTGCGGCTATGTAGACAGTAGAATAGGTATATAAGCTAGGTAGTCTGCTCTGTATTTCCTCAGCTTGACCTCTTCGTCAATACATCGCTTCAGCCTTCATCTGCATTCGTCGCTCATCGCTCTTATCTTACTCGCCGCTCTTATCTGCTCCGCATCACTGGTCTTTAGTTTGGTTTAGTGTTCGCTCTTCGCGACATTAGGTCAAGCTACCCCCGTGCACTGGCAACGCCGATCGTTGTCCCTGCATTCCGGATCCCCTGGCACTCTGGTTGACCTGCCGATCAGGTCTTACTCTGGCAACTCTGGTTTTCCGACACCGTCAAGATTAGCTGCGCAGGATACCCACACTTCTTCGCCTCTAGTAAAGACCTCAACCCTGACAAGTGGTTTGGCATCGACTGCCACCTCGATAGCAAGGAAGAGGTTGTAGAGTGTGACAGTTCCCCCTGCCCCTACCGCCTCAGTCTCCGGCCCACCTTTCACCAGTTACGACGCCTCCAGACAGCCAGCTTCTACGCTGCTGTTTGCACCTCCGACAACGCCGTAAAAGCCCGCGAATTTGCCGAATCCAGGAAAGAAGAATCGAAGAAGAAATCCCCACCAGTAACTCCGCCGCCAACCGTCACACAGCTCTTACCAGAAGATTCTCCCCAGTCTTTCCATTCCGCCGACTCTACCCCTGCCCCAGTAACAGCAACCACCAGCACCGCACCAAAGTCCTTTCGCCCTCCGTCAACATCATCTGAAGAAGACAGTGAGGAAGAGGACGACAACGACAAGGAAGACGAATCCGAAGAAGAAGACTCCGAAACACCCGTCCCCTTTCACGTTACCTACGCCGCGTTAGCAGAAGCCCTTCCCGCAGTAACAAGTCTCCGCCGCTCCGGACACTCCACCCCCACCACAGCCCTTACCCTCACTCCTCGCCGCGCCCTCACACCACTTCCCATCCCCAGGGAGTCGGAGGACACGTCTGTTGCCCAACGCTCAGATAACGAACCTCCCACTTCCACCTTATCACCATCTTTATTATCCCCACCCACTTCTCTGCCGCTCGTCCAACAAGACCCCGTTACCAAACCCGCAAAGCCTATCCCCGATCTCAGTATGTCCGACACCACTCTTCTCAAGTTGCTTGCCGAGCAACAAGAGACTACCAGGCGTATCCAGCAATCCCTGGATAAGCTCACGGCTGCTAAGACCACTTCCACTAGAAGCCCCGTCAAAGCGCCTGAGCCCTTCAAGGGTGACTCTGGTGATACCCAGCGATTCCTCCGCTATTTCACCAACTGGGCCTCCGCCGAGTCCGAACTCAAAGGAGATGACAAGAAGTGGATCTCAGCTGCCCTCTCGTACCTTCAGGGTGCTGCTGCCTCCTGGGCTGTCCAATACCTGGATCAGATTGCCGCCCACGAGGCTGCTGCCGACGCTGCTCAGAAGGCCGCCCACCCCTGGCCCTTCAGTGGCGATTGGTCCACTTTTGTGGCTGCCTTCAAGAAACGCTTCCAACCCGCCGACCAGGAGAAAGCAGCTGAAGCCCAGCTCGAGGCCCTTACCCAGGGTAAACAATCTGCTTCCCAGTTCGCAGCCAAGTTCATGGAGATATTTCCCCGCACCGGTCTATCCCAGAAGGATGGTATGGCACGTTTTCGTCGCAAACTCAGTTCCAACGATCGCCTCATGCTGGATCTTATCGCCATCACCAAACCGGACGATGCCAAGCCCAAGACCCTTCAAGACTACTGCGACATCGTCAACCAGAACGATTTTACGTTTCACGGAAGCAGCGCCTCCTTCTTGACCCCGACTGCCTCGTCTCGCTCTGCCCCTGCCCGTGACCCCTATGCGATGGACATCGACGCGACCCGTGTTGGACCTAGTGGCCGTTCCCGTGAGGATTTCCTCCAAGCAATGCGTGGACGATGCTTTGGTTGCGGATCCTCCGCCCACATCAAGAAGGACGGCAACCACGGCTCACTTCGTTGCAACCACTGTCAGCGTCTCGGCCACTCCGCTAACGTCTGCCAAGACAAGTTCATGGGCTATCCGCCCGGTCGAGGACTCACCCAACGTCGTCGCGTTGCTGCCACCCCAGGAGGTTCCCTTCTCGCTCTTCGATGACTCTTCCACACCCGCCGCCACCATTGCTGCCACTTCGCCTGCCCCACCTGCTGCCACCTCGTCTAACGTTTCACTCGCCGATCTCTTGGTTGCTCAGAAGAACCAACAGGACATCCTGGAGCGCCTCGAGAAGATCCAACAACAGGGTTTTTGAAGCGGGTGCTTGTTCGTGCTGCAAAGCATGCACCCTTTTCACCGTCGTACGCTGTTTCTGAATATGACTCGATTTACTCCTGTACTATTAGCTCTGTGCGCGAAATACACCCCGGTTCCTCGCATTTTCGCATTCGCATCAGACTCAGAGGCAGAAACCGTACGGCGGACCCCGCAGCAATGATCGACTGTGGCGCTACTGGCAAATTCTTGGACAAGCCTTTTGTGGAAAAGCATCGGATCACCACGTACCCACTCCGACACCCCATTCGGCTCCCTCAATATTGATGGGACCCCAAATCAGGCTGGACACATCACTCACTTCGCTCGCTTGGAACTCACGGTTGAACGGTTACTCCGAATGGACGGACTTCCTCATCGCCGATCTCGGGGGAGAGGATGTCATCTTGGGTCTTCCTTGGCTTCGCAAGATCAACCCCCAGATTGATTGGCGCAAGGGCACCTTGGAGATTCCCCCACCTCGTGTCTCCAGTGTTACCATCGAAGAAATCCCCGACGAAGATGCACAGCCCCCTCGAAAGGAACCACCCTCCGGCAATGCTATTATCGAACAGATCTACAACGACCCTGATCCGCCTGTTCCTACCAACGAGTTCCCGGCGCCCGACCCCGACTTTGAACCAAGCGCGCCTCCTCTCTGCCGCATCCGCGCTAACCGAATGACCCGGCGGAGATGGGTTCGTAAGGGGTTGATGGGAAGACACAGGCGACGAACTTTGGTGCGCCGCTGGTTTCACCTATTCCCAACAGATCGCCGAGAAGTCCCAGAAGGCCAAGCCCCAGAAGTCGTTCGAAGAGATGGTTCCTCCCCAGTACCGACAGCACGCCTCCGTCTTCTCCGAATCCGAGTCCCATCGCCTCCCCGAACACAAGCCTTGGGATCATGCCATCGACCTCGTTGCAGGAGCACCGGCCACCATGCGCACCAAGGTCTACCCCATGTCGCAGAACGAGCAGGAGGAGCTGAACCGATTCCTCGAGGAGAATCTCAAGAAAGGCTACATACGACCGTCTAAATCGCCCCTCGCCTCCCCGGTCTTCTTCGTTAAGAAGAAAGATGGCAAACTCCGCTTCGTCCAGGATTATCGAATAGCTCAACGAGATCACGGTGAAGAACCGATATCCACTTCCCCTCGTCTCTGACATCGTCAACCGACTCCGTGGTGCCAAGTATTTCACCAAGTTCGACGTTCGATGGGGCTACAACAACATCCGCATCAAAGAAGGAGATGAATGGAAGGCCGCGTTCGCCACCAACCAAGGACTCTTTGAGCCCCTGGTCATGTTTTTCGGCCTCACCAATTCCCCAGCAACGTTCCAGGCCCTCATGAACTCGATATTCTCGGACCTCATCGCTTCAGGAAAGGTCGCTGTTTATTTGGACGACATTCTCATCTTCACGGCCACCCTTGACGAACACCGCCAAGTCGTGCACGAGGTCCTCCATCGGCTCAAGAAACACGACCTCTACCTTCGTCCGGAGAAATGCGAGTTTGAGCGGGAGGAGATCGAGTACCTCGGTCTGGTCATCAGGGAGGGAGAAGTCCGTATGGACCCTGCCAAGGTAGAAGCTGTTCGCAACTGGCCTGTTCCCCGCAACCTTCGCGCCGTCCGTGGATTTTTGGGTTTCGCCAACTTCTATCGCCCCGTTTTATCAAGGACTTTGCTACCATCGCCCCGGCCTCTCAACGATCTCACCAAGAAGGACATCCCTTGGCAGTGGAACGAACCGCAACAACAAGCCTTCGATACCCTCCGAAACGCGTTCACCTCCGCTCCAATACTGACACTATGGGACCCCGACCGTCCAACCCGCGTTGAAGTAGACGCCTCTGGCTTTGCTACTGGAGGAGCCCTCCTTCAGAAGCTCGACGATGGACTCTGGCATCCTGTTGCCTTCCGCTCCGCCTCCATGCAACCAGCCGAACGCAACTACGAAATCTACGACCGAGAAATGCTGGCTATCATCGAAGCACTCAAGGACTGGCGACATTTCCTGGAAGGACTCCCCAAACCGTTCGAGATCGTCACCGATCATTCCAACCTGGAATACTGGCGCACGGCACAAGACCTTAGTCGACGACAGGCCCGGTGGTCCCTCTATCTTTCCCGTTTCAACTTCACGCTCACCCATCGTCCCGGAAAGGCCAACACCCAAGCCGATCCCCTGTCCCGCCTCGACATTCATCAGGTCGCAGACGCAGAGGATAACAAACAACAAGTCGTTCTCAAACCAGAATTGTTTGCCAAGCTCGCAGCCGCCCACACCGTCCTTGCCAACCCCCTCGAAGACCGACTGCGTCGAGCCAGCGCCCGTGAATCTCAGGTCTTAGACGGACTCGCCCAGCTCCGTAAGTCAGGACCTCGCCGTCTCACATCTGGACTTCCCGAATGGGAAGAGGACAACGGCCTTGTGTACTACAAGGGCCGTGTGTACGTACCCCCGGACGACGAACTCAGGCGCGATGTCCTCAAGCAGTGTCATGACGACCCCACGTCCGGACACCCCGGAGTGCACGGAACCCTCGAGCGAGTTGAACGACAGTACTGGTGGCCCACGATGCGGGCTTTCGTCAAGAAGTACGTCGACGGTTGCGATGTCTGCGCCCGGAGAAAGCATACCCAGCACCCGCGGGCTGCCACCCGGCCTTTGGACGTTCCCGAAGGGCCTTGGGAGACAGTAGGAGTCGATCTCATCACCCAGTTACCGGAAGCCCATGGACACGACGCGATCATCGTCTTCACCGATCACTACAGCAAGGTTCTTCATGCTCTCCCCTGTACATCCGACATCACCACCGAAGGCGTTGCAGACATTTACTACCGAGAAGTATTCCGTCTCCATGGTCTCCCACTCCGGTTCATCAGTGATCGAGGCCCTCAGTTCGCTTCTAAGGTCATGCGCACCCTCCTCAAGCGCCTCGGAATCGAGTCCAACCTCACCACCGCCTATCACCCTCAAGCCAATGGACAAACCGAACGGGGCCAACCAGGAAATCGAGAAGTATCTCCGTCTTTACGTCTCTCGCCGACAGGATGACTGGGACAAGCACCTACCGGAATGGCTGAATTCGTGATCAACTCCCGTGTTCACTCTGCCCATGATCATTCACCCTTCGAAGTTTCTCTATGGGTATATTCCCCACTTCAACATCCGCCATTGGCAAACGGACCGACCTCCGCCCCGTTGATGAACGTGTTCAGCAGCTACAAGAAGCCCGCAAGGATGTGGAAGCTGCCTTACGTCTCGAGAAGGCCCAGCAGAAGGATGCGTACGAGTCCGGCAAGCGGACGGCTCATCAATTCAAGGTTGGCGACTACGTTTGGCTTAACGCGAAGGACATCCAGATCAAGGTTCCATCCCGCAAACTCGGCGACCTCCAACTCGGCCCGTACAAGATTACCGAACGCATCGGCGACCTCGACTACCGCCTCGAACTTCCCCCGTCCCTCTCCCGCATTCATCCTGTGTTCCACGTCGACAAGCTCTCCCCCTGGAAAGGCAATGACGTCAATGGCATTTTGCCACCCCCGCCTGAGCCTGTCGAACTGGAGGGGGAGCTTGAATACGAGGTTCACGACATCCTGGACAGCCGTTGGAGAGGTCGAGGAAAGAATCGCAAACTGGAGTATTTGGTCAGTTGGAAGGGTTATGGGTCGACGGACGACACTTGGGAACCGGAGGAGAACTTGGAGCACGCGCCCGAGATCGTGAAGGAGTTCCACCAGCGACACCCCTCTGCACCACGCCGAATTTCCGCTACCATCTTCAGCTCTCTCCCATGGCGCCCACTCGAGAATTTCACCGACGCCCCGCCTACCGACTTTGACTGGGAACTGGGACGCCGCCTACCGTTGGTCATCGAGGACGATGAGGCTTAGAAGGGGGGTAATGTCGTGAACAGCCGGTACAGCCCCTATTTTTCACTTTATCTTATCTGATCTGTCTCGCATCTTATCGTTTCGCTTGCCCCTATTCCTTCGCTCCTTTATTCCCTCTATGGACTCTTTCACTCATGGAACACTGCCTCGTATTACCCTTCGCCCCACTTCCATTGTTCTTATTGTTACGCACTGCCTCTTGACTCATTCTGACACTCTCTTGTTCCATTATTGTTTCATCCTTGTTCTTCGCGCAGCCTTCGCGCAGCCTTCGCGCAGCCTCATGACCTTTCTTATTGTTCTTCGACGTTTCGCCATTTGTTTGTCATTTTGACTCATCGCGGCTATGTAGACTGTAGAATAGGTATATAAGCTAGGTAGTCTGCTCTGTATTTCCTCAGCTTGACCTCTTCGTCAATACATCGCTTCCGCCTTCATCTGCATTCGTCGCTCATCGCTCTTATCTTACTCGCCGCTCTTATCTGCTCCGCATTACTGGTCTTTGGTTTGGTTTAGTGTTCGCTCTTCGCGACATTAGGTCAAGCTACCCCCGTGCACTGGCAACGCCGATCGTTGTCCCTGCATTCCGGACCCCCTGGCACTCTGGTTGACCTGCCGATCAGGTCTTACTCTGGCAACTCTGGTTTTCCGACACCGTCAAGATTAGCTGCGCAGGATACCCACACTTCTTCGCCTCTAGTAAAGACCTCAACCCTGACAAGTGGTTTGGCATCGACTGCCACCTCGATAGCAAGGAAGAGGTTGTAGAGTGTGACAGTTCCCCCTGCCCCTACCGCCTCAGTCTCCGGCCCACCTTTCACCAGTTACGACGCCTCCAGACAGCCAGCTTCTACGCTGCTGTTTGCACCTCCGACAATCGCCGTAAAAGCCCGCGAATTTGCCGAATCCAGGAAAGAAGAATCGAAGAAGAAATCCCCACCAGTAACTCCGCCGCCAACCGTCACACAGCTCTTACCAGAAGATTCTCCCCAGTCTTTCCATTCCGCCGACTCTACCCCTGCCCCAGTAACAGCAACCACCAGCACCGCACCAAAGTCCTTTCGCCCTCCGTCAACATCATCTGAAGAAGACAGTGAGGAAGAGGACGACAACGACAAGGAAGACGAAACCGAAGAAGAAGACTCCGAAACACCCGTCCCCTTTCACGTTACCTACGCCGCGTTAGCAGAAGCCCTTCCCGCAGTAACAAGTCTCCGCCGCTCCGGACACTCCACCCCCACCACAGCCCTTACCCTCACTCCTCGCCGCGCCCTCACACCACTTCCCATCCCCAGGGAGTCGGAGGACACGTCTGTTGCCCAACGCTCAGATAACGAACCTCCCACTTCCACCTTATCACCATCTTTATTATCCCCACCCACTTCTCTGCCGCTCGTCCAACAAGACCCCGTTACCAAACCCGCAAAGCCTATCCCCGATCTCAGTATGTCCGACACCACTCTTCTCAAGTTGCTTGCCGAGCAACAAGAGACTACCAGGCGTATCCAGCAATCCCTGGATAAGCTCACGGCTGCTAAGACCGCTTCCACTAGAAGCCCCGTCAAAGCGCCTGAGCCCTTCAAGGGTGACTCTGGTGATACCCAGCGATTCCTCCGCTATTTCACCAACTGGGCCTCCGCCGAGTCCGAACTCAAAGGAGATGACAAGAAGTGGATCTCAGCTGCCCTCTCGTACCTTCAGGGTGCTGCTGCCTCCTGGGCTGTCCAATACCTGGATCAGATTGCCGCCCACGAGGCTGCTGCCGACGCTGCTCAGAAGGCCGCCCACCCCTGGCCCTTCAGTGGCGATTGGTCCACTTTTGTGGCTGCCTTCAAGAAACGCTTCCAACCCGCCGACCAGGAGAAAGCAGCTGAAGCCCAGCTCGAGGCCCTTACCCAGGGTACAACAATCTGCTTCCCAGTTCGCAGCCAAGTTCATGGAGATATTTCCCCGCACCGGTCTATCCCAGAAGGATGGTATGGCACGTTTTCGTCGCAAACTCAGTTCCAACGATCGCCTCATGCTGGATCTTATCGCCATCACCAAACCGGACGATGCCAAGCCCAAGACCCTTCAAGACTACTGCGACATCGTCAACCAGAACGATTTTACGTTTCACGGAAGCAGCGCCTCCTTCTTGACCCCGACTGCCTCGTCTCGCTCTGCCCCTGCCCGTGACCCCTATGCGATGGACATCGACGCGACCCGTGTTGGACCTAGTGGCCGTTCCCGTGAGGACTTCCTCCAGAGCAATGCGTGGACGATGCTTTGGGTTGCGGATCCTCCGCCCACATCAAAAAGGACGGCAATCACGGCTCACTTCGTTGCAACCACTGCCAGCGTCTCGGCCACTCCGCTAACGTCTGCCAAGACAAGTTCATGGGCTATCCGCCCGGTCGAGGACTCACCCAACGTCGTCGCGTTGCTGCCACCCAGGAGGTTCCCTTCTCGCTCTTCGATGACTCTTCCACACCCGCCGCCACCATTGCTGCCACTTCGCCTGCCCCACCTGCTGCCACCTCGTCTAACGTTTCACTCGCCGATCTCTTGGTTGCTCAGAAGAACCAACAGGACATCCTGGAGCGCCTCGAGAAGATCCAACAACAGGGTTTTTGAAGCGGGTGCTTGTTCGTGCTGCAAAGCATGCACCCTTTTCACCGTCGTACGCTGTTTCTGAATATGACTCGATTTACTCCTGTACTATTAGCTCTGTGCGCGAAATACACCCCGGTTCCTCGCATTTTCGCATTCGCATCAGACTCAGAGGCAGAAACCGTACGGCGGACCCCGCAGCAATGATCGACTGTGGCGCTACTGGCAAATTCTTGGACAAGCCTTTTGTGGAAAAGCATCGGATCACCACGTACCCACTCCGACACCCCATTCGGCTCCTCAATATTGATGGGACCCCAAATCAGGCTGGACACATCACTCACTTCGCTCGCTTGGAACTCACGGTTGACGGTTACTCCGAATGGACGGACTTCCTCATCGCCGATCTCGGGGGAGAGGATGTCATCTTGGGTCTTCCTTGGCTTCGCAAGATCAACCCCCAGATTGATTGGCGCAAGGGCACCTTGGAGATTCCCCCACCTCGTGTCTCCAGTGTTACCATCGAAGAAATCCCCGACGAAGATGCACAGCCCCCTCGAAAGGAACCCACCCTCCGGCAATGCTATTATCGAACAGATCTACAACGACCCTGATCCGCCTGTTCCTACCAACGAGTTCCCGGCGCCCGACCCCGACTTTGGACCAAGCGCGCCTCCTCTCTGCCGCATCCGCGCTAACCGAATGACCCGGCGGAGATGGGTTCGTAAGGGGTTGATGGAAGACACAGGCGACGAACTTTGGTGCGCCGCTGGTTTCACCTATTCCCAACAGATCGCCGAGAAGTCCCAGAAGGCCAAGCCCCAGAAGTCGTTCGAAGAGATGGTTCCTCCCCAGTACCGACAGCACGCCTCCGTCTTCTCCGAATCCGAGTCCCATCGCCTCCCCGAACACAAGCCTTGGGATCATGCCATCGACCTCGTTGCAGGAGCACCGGCCACCATGCGCACCAAGGTCTACCCCATGTCGCAGAACGAGCAGGAGGAGCTGAACCGATTCCCTCGAGAGAGAATCTCAAGAAAGGCTACATACGACCGTCTAAATCGCCCCTCGCCTCCCCGGTCTTCTTCGTTAAGAAGAAAGATGGCAAACTCCGCTTCGTCCAGGATTATCGAAAGCTCAACGAGATCACGGTGAAGAACCGATATCCACTTCCCCTCGTCTCTGACATCGTCAACCGACTCCGTGGTGCCAAGTATTTCACCAAGTTCGACTTGTTCGATGGGGCTACAACAACATCCGCATCAAAGAAGGAGATGAATGGAAGGCCGCGTTCGCCACCAACCAAGGACTCTTTGAGCCCCTGGTCATGTTTTTCGGCCTCACCAATTCCCCAGCAACGTTCCAGGCCCTCATGAACTCGATATTCTCGGACCTCATCGCTTCAGGAAAGGTCGCTGTTTATTTGGACGACATTCTCATCTTCACGGCCACCCTTGACGAACACCGCCAAGTCGTGCACGAGGTCCTCCATCGGCTCAAGAAACACGACCTCTACCTTCGTCCGGAGAAATGCGAGTTTGAGCGGGAGGAGATCGAGTACCTCGGTCTGGTCATCAGGGAGGGAGAAGTCCGTATGGACCCTGCCAAGGTAGAAGCTGTTCGCAACTGGCCTGTTCCCCGCAACCTTCGCGCCGTCCGTGGATTTTTGGGTTTCGCCAACTTCTATCGCCGTTTTATCAAGGACTTTGCTACCATCGCCCGGCCTCTCAACGACCTCACCAAGAAGGACATCCCTTGGCAGTGGAACGAACCGCAACAACAAGCCTTCGACACCCTCCGAAACGCGTTCACCTCCGCTCCAATACTGACACTATGGGACCCCGACCGTCCAACCCGCGTTGACAGTAGACGCCTCTGGCTTTGCTACTGGAGGAGCCCTCCTTCAGAAGCTCGACGATGGACTCTGGCATCCTGTTGCCTTCCGCTCCGCCTCCCATGCAACCAGCCGAACGCAACTACGAAATCTACGACCGAGAAATGCTGGCTATCATCGAAGCACTCAAGGACTGGCGACATTTCCTGGAAGGACTCCCCAAACCGTTCGAGATCGTCACCGATCATTCCAACCTGGAATACTGGCGCACGGCACAAGACCTTAGTCGACGACAGGCCCGGTGGTCCCTCTATCTTTCCCGTTTCAACTTCACGCTCACCCATCGTCCCGGAAAGGCCAACACCCAAGCCGATCCCCTGTCCCGCCTCGACATTCATCAGGTCGCAGACGCAGAGGATAACAAACAACAAGTCGTTCTCAAACCAGAATTGTTTGCCAAGCTCGCAGCCGCCCACACCGTCCTTGCCAACCCCCTCGAAGACCGACTGCGTCGAGCCAGCGCCCGTGAATCTCAGGTCTTAGACGGACTCGCCCAGCTCCGTAAGTCAGGACCTCGCCGTCTCACATCTGGACTTCCCGAATGGGAAGAGGACAACGGCCTCGTGTACTACAAGGGCCGTGTGTACGTACCCCCGGACGACGAACTCAGGCGCGATGTCCTCAAGCAGTGTCATGACGACCCCACGTCCGGACACCCCGGAGTGCACGGAACCCTCGAGCGAGTTGAACGACAGTACTGGTGGCCCACGATGCGGGCTTTCGTCAAGAAGTACGTCGACGGTTGCGATGTCTGCGCCCGGAGAAAGCATACCCAGCACCCGCGGGCTGCCACCCGGCCTTTGGACGTTCCCGAAGGGCCTTGGGAGACAGTAGGAGTCGATCTCATCACCCAGTTACCGGAAGCCCATGGACACGACGCGATCATCGTCTTCACCGATCACTACAGCAAGGTTCTTCATGCTCTCCCCTGTGCATCCGACATCACCACCGAAGGCGTTGCAGACATCTACTACCGTGAAGTATTCCGTCTCCATGGTCTCCCACTCCGGTTCATCAGTGATCGAGGCCCTCAGTTCGCTTCTAAGGTCATGCGCACCCTCCTCAAGCGTCTCGGAATCGAGTCCAACCTCACCACCGCCTATCACCCTCAAGCCAATGGACAAACCGAAACGGGCCAACCAGGAAATCGAGAAGTATCTCCGTCTTTAACGTCTCTCGCCGACAGGATGACTGGGACAAGCACCTACCGATGGCTGAATTCGTGATCAACTCCCGCGTCCACTCTGCCCATGATCGTTCACCTTTCGAAGTTCTCTATGGGTATATTCCCCACTTCAACATCCCCATTGGCAAACGGACCGACCTTCGCCCCGTTGATGAACGTGTTCAGCAGCTACAAGAAGCCCGCAAGGATGTGGAAGCTGCCTTACGTCTCGAGAAGGCCCAGCAGAAGGATGCGTACGAGTCCGGCAAGCGAACGGCTCATCAATTCAAGGTTGGCGACTACGTTTGGCTTAACGCGAAGGACATCCAGATCAAGGTTCCGTCCCGCAAACTCGGCGACCTCCAACTCGGCCCGTACAAGATTACCGAACGCATCGGCGACCTCGACTACCGCCTCGAACTTCCCCCGTCCCTCTCCCGCATTCATCCTGTGTTCCACGTCGACAAGCTCTCCCCCTGGAAAGGCAATGATGTCAATGGCATTTTGCCACCCCCGCCTGAGCCTGTCGAACTGGAGGGGGAGCTTGAATATGAAGTTCACGACATCTTGGACAGCCGTTGGAGAGGTCGAGGAAAGAATCGCAAACTGGAGTATTTGGTCAGTTGGAAGGGTTACGGGTCGACGGATGACACTTGGGAACCGGAGGAGAACCTGGAGCACGCACCCGAGATTGTGAAGGAGTTCCACCAGCGACACCCCTCTGCACCACGCCGCATCGCCGCCACCGTCTTCAGCTCTCTCCCCTGGCGCCCACTTGAGAACTTCACCGACGCTCCGCCTACCGACCTCGACTGGGAACTTGGACGTCGCCTACCATTGGTCATCGAGGACGATGAGGCTTAGAAGGGGGGTAATGTCGTGAACAGCCGGTATAGCCCCTATTTTTCATCTTATCTTATCTAATCTGTTTCGCATCTTATCGTTCCACTTTCCTTTACTCCTTCGCCTCCTTATTCCCTCTATGGACTCTTTCACTCATGGAACACTGCCTCGCATTGCCCTTTGCCCTACTCTATCGTCCTTATTGTTACGCACTGCCTTCTGACACACTCTGACACCTTCTTGTTCCATTATTGTTTCATTCTTGTTCTTCGCGCAGCCTTCGCGCAGCCTCATGACCTTTCTTATTGTTCTTCGATGTTTCACCATTTGTTCGTCATTCTGACTCACTGCGGCTATGTAGACAGTAGAATAGGTATATAAGCTAGGTAGTCTGCTCTGTATTTCCTCAGCTTGACCTCTTTCGTCAATACATCGCTTCAGCCTTCATCTGCATTCGTCGCTCATCGCTCTTATCTTACTCGCCGCTCTTATCTGCTCCGCATCACTGGTCTTTAGTTTGGTTTAGTGTTCGCTCTTCGCGACAATAGCAAACATCAATGTGTTTGATACGACGTTCCTGAATGGGGTTGGTGCCGATAAAGATGGCTCCATTGTTGTCCGTGCAGATCGGAACTTTGTCGATGGGAATACCAAGTTCAGCGAACATATGTTTCAACCACATGACTTGGCGGCTACAATCTGAGAGTGCCATGTACTCGGCTTCGGTTGATGAAGTCGCTATGGTTTTCTGGGAACGAGAAATCCAACTGATGGCGGCATTTGCCAGTTTGACAATGAAACCAGTCACAGACTTTACGTTTGATAGGATCAGCGGCAAAGTCCGAATCCGAGTAAGTGATCAGTCCTTCTTGCGATGAACCATCTAGTACCATGCAATAATCCATGGTGCCTCGGAGATATCGACAGATGTAGAGCGCTTTGTCGAAGTGCTCTTGTGATGGATTTGCTGCAAACTGCGATAGCTTGGTGACAGCGTACGCAATGTCAGGTCGAGTTCCTAACATTATGTAAAGCAGTGATCCGATCACAGACTGGAATCGATGTCGGAGTTGTGGATTCACGGGATCAGGGTTCTCGGTGGGTTTGTATCCTTCCACCATGGGAGTATTTGCCACTCGGCAGTCCATCATTCCGAAGTGTTCCAAGACTTCCTTAAGATAGTCAGTCTGGTCAAGCAGGATTGATTGTCCTTGGCGCTTGATCCACATCCGGAGGAATTCAGATGGTTCGCCTAAGTCTCGGCATTCCCATTTCCCTTTGAACTCGTCTTTCTTTCGAATGACAAGCTTCTTGTTGGGTCCCAGGAACAAGATATCATCGACGTAAGCAATCATGATGACAAAGTCACCACTTGGATCCTGGTGGATAAAAATTCCGGTGTCGGTCGATAGTCGTTTGAAGCCCAGAGACTTCGCAGACTCTACAAGCTCTTTGTACCAGGAGTGAGAAGCTTGTTTCAGACCATAGATAGCTCAGAGCAGCCGGAATACTTTGTGCTCCTGTCCCAGGAATCTTGAAGCCTTCGGGTTGTTCCATATAGATCTCCTTGTCAAGTTTGCCCATACAAGAAAGCATTCTTGACATCAACGGCGGTGATATACCAGTTTTCCAGTGCTGCTAAGGCAAGCAAAGTGCGAACTGATTCGTAACGCACAACTGGTGAGAAGATTTGATCGAAGTCAATTCCTTCAATCTGGGTAAAACCCTTGGCGACAAGTCTGGCACGTAATCGACCATCTGGTTTGATGTCGAAAACCCATCGGCATTGGACAATTTTACGCCCTTTAGGCGGATCGGACATGACATATACGCCGCGCTTTTTGAGTGCCTCAATCTCTTCTTGGCAAGCGGTGAGCCATTTTTCCCTCTGCTCTTTTGGGAGCTTCATGATATCACGAAAAGTCCACTCTCGTGGAGACTTTTGAAAGTGAGGTATGCGGTACTGCTTTAGAAATATGCAATAAACTCTACTCCCCCTTCCCTGGATAATTTTGCCAATCGTTGTGTCTCAGCTTCTCCGAGATCTTGAGCAGCGCCACTATTGTGATCAGGATTATTGGCAAGATTAGGGCTGGGAACCGCTTCTTGCTTTCCAGACTTGTGGTAACCGGCAGGCCTTCGCTCGGTATCTCCGACAGTCTTTTTCCAATCACACTGCCCTTGGGCATCAATCTCTGCAGGGGTTTTATCCCCATAAATGGAGTCAGGACGTACAACATTTCTCCGCGCACGGCCAGATCTACGAGGTTGTTGTGGCTGTTGTGCCAGAGCCTCTTGATCTCCCAGTGCCGGTGGCGGCGGATCTTGATTCGGAACATCGTCATGTTCTTCATCATGATCCCTTTGAGGAAGTTGTGGAGAGCCGGGAGGATGGTTCTCACCATCATCGCCGTCTTCATCTTGTGGAGGGTTCGGATCATCATCCGATGGAGGTGAGTGGTGGTGTTTCACCAATTCGAGTCTGTTCTCGTGGACGATCCTCATCTTTGCACTTTGGGAACAGAGTCTCATCAAAGATCGTGGTTGTCCCCTTAAACAGGGTGTTGTTGTGTAGGCGCATGAAGAGATAACCTTTCATTCCTTCCGGGTATCCCAGGAACACCATAAGTTCGGATTTGGGTCCTAGTTTGTTAGGTCGGACATCCGGAGGTAGATAGACGTAAGTGCCCACAACCGAATATGCGAAGATGAGAGACATCTGGAACCTCATTCCGCAGAAGCTCGTATGGGGTATGCCACTTGAGCCGTCTGATCGGAGTTCGGTTATACAGATGAAGTGCGTGCAGCACCGAGAATTCCCACCAGGACTGAGGTAAACAGGTGTCATGATGTAATGATTCAGCCTTATCCATTATTGTCCTGATAAAGTGTTCAGCCCTTCCGTTTTGTTGGGGTGTGCGTGGAACGCTCTGGTTGATCTTGATCCCATTTTCCAAGAGTGTAGCATCGAACTCTTTGGACTTGTATTCTCCCCCTCCATCTGACATCCACTCGACAATTTTCGAATTATGTTGGGTTTTAACCCATGTCAATGAAATTTACGCAAGGCTATGATAGCTTCTTCCTTCTTTTGAAGTAGAACAACCCAACCGTGAGAGGAATAGTCGTCCATGAAAGTGATGAAATACTTGTACCGGTGATATGACTCAACCGGGAAACTCTTCACATCAGAATGAATCTTTTGGAAGGGTTTCGTCGCACGAGTTTCTGATGAGTGGGAAAGACTTTGACATCATCTTCCCCTTTGCACATCCTCGGCAGATCGGGATCTTTTTAGGGATCTTGACACCTTGTGGGAAGTTTTTGGTGTTCTGCGGCGCTTTTTCAAGCACTTCTTTGGATGCGTGTCCAAAGCGCTTATGCATGAGGTTGTAGTCAACAGCGTGAACTGTCAACTTATTCACGAGTGTAGAAACTCGTTGAATTTGACTCTTTAGCCAATAAATGGTATGGCCATGTTGAATAGGGCGTGTCATAAGCATAAGTCGGTCATCCGAGTCGTAGATGCCGATGCCCTTCATGGTACCTCAAACGTAGTGTCCTTGGTCCAATAGGAAAACTCCCATAGACAAGAGTCGTGTGTTAAGGTCAGGGACGTGGTAGACAGGGAACAGCCTAGTCGTAGTTTCGACAAATCAGCCTTGATGATCTTTTGCCATATGCTTGATGAAGACGGTACCAATGCCAGCCATGTGAACCGTACTGTCCTTCTTTGCAGTTTCTATTCTAGGAGAATCAGTGATCTCCCTGTATTCCGCAAAATCGGATAGTTCACTGGTGACATGAATGGAGGCGCCAGAATCCATCATCCACATTGTGTAACCTCTGAATCTCTCACACTGTTCACAGTCCGATTGGCAAGAATGTAAAGCATCATATTTAGAAACGAGGTAATTTAATGCTATACACATGTCCATGAACAAATCTTCACCAATATTGCTAGTGTTCAAAGGAACAAATCGCTGGTAAAGATCAGTGAACTTGTGGTTCAGAGATTTAGTGACGGCAATGCACCTAGCTTCGTTGACAAAACCGGTATCAAGACCATTGGCGATGTCGTGCATGTCCACATCTTCGGCGAAATCCGGTTCTTCCTCGGAGCCAAGAGAAACAGTGTCGTCCTCCTCATCTGAGAAGAGAGGGGATTCACATCAAGGTCGTTTGGCAGGAGGAGGGGATTCGAGGCATTTGGCAAGTGATACTCTGGGTATGTCCAGAACCGCAGTGAGGTTGCGAGCGGTCTTGGGCACTCCATGAGTTTCGCAGATCTTCTGTGCCTGAGCGATGCTCTCGAATTTGGAGTAAACCGGAGTTTCTTCCATCTTCTTGGCAGTGGCAACGGTGAAAGCCTTTGCCGGAAGATTGATAGGGCGCTTGTCAACAGAGATGCCATCTTTGGTGAAGTTGGCGATGGATGCAGTCGAGGGGGCCGGAGTGTGTGGGATGAGATCGATGACGTGGGAGCCGAGGAATGCAGCGGAAGCAATGTAGGAGGGTCCATTGGAATCAGAATCAGAATCAGCGACGGCGGCGTGAACGTGCTCGTGTTGCTTGTTCTTGCCAGAAGACTTGCCACACTTGATCTTCTTCTTATCCTTGTTGGATTTGGACTGTCCTTGCTGCTCGGTCTGAGGCGCATCGGACTGCTTCTTTTGGTCCTTGTACTTGGGGTTACTCTTCTTCTGCTTGACACGAGTTGCCTTGTTGACAGATAGTTTGGTGGACTTCCTCTCATTCTCAGTGATGATAAGAGGAGTGATGGCATCGACTTTGATGTCCTTCATGTCCTTCAAAGTCTGCAATGCAAGGCTGACTACGTTATCGTACTTTTGAGGAAGTGACGACAAAAGGAGCATTCCCTTTACGAATTCGGGAAGCTCAACTTTGTTGGCAGTCAAGCGAGAAAGAATGACTTGGAAGCGCGCGATCTCAGAACGAGGATCGAGATTCCCATCCCATGCGAAATAGATTGCTTGCTTGAAGTCAGAGTAAATGACCGAAAGACCGGGTTTCCCATACAACTCTTGGATTTTACTCCAAAGAGTAAAGGGACCGACGCACACCTTGATATCGGGATGGTTCCTGATGTCTGGATGGAGGCGAAGCCTCATGGCACCCATGCACTTCGTGGTTCCCTCGTTATACCTGTTGAGTGTAAGGGCAACCCTAGCCGCACCGGTGGACACTCACACACGGGTCTGACAGGGGAGAATCCAAAGTCTATTGAGCCACGGAGAAACAACGACAAATACAAGGGCCTACCTGACAGGGGAGAATCCAAAGACAAAAGCCTAAGGAAACCCTGCCAGCGCGAAAGCAACGATGATCGACTACTGGAGACCGTGGGACTAAACTATACAGTTGATGCAGCCACCCATGCTGTGGAGCATCTGAGACACATCAGTGGAGCAAGCCGTGTCGGAAAGGTTTTGGAGGGGTCGTGGGAAACTACTTCCCGAAATGGAAGTATGACGCACATCGTCCAAGCCATCGAGAATCTGCAGGTAGGATTCTCGTAATCACGCTTACCTTACTCCACATAGGGGCCGGTGATACAGGAGAAGTCAGAGAAAGCGTCTGGTCCCCTTACATTGAGTTCGGCACGATACGAGTTCTTCTCCTTGTTGGAGGCACTCTCACCGGGATCGATGGGCGACTGGGATGAGGATCTGGTGTAGTTCCACAACCCAGTGAACTCGAGGTACGTCTGCATCTGATCGGCCCAGACGTTGTAGTCGACGCCCTTGAAGAGCATGACATGGTTGTCAATGTTGGCAGAGATGGACATTTTGATGAGATCTGTCAAAAGACGATCATCAGCATAATGTTCCCATGGTAACGTAAGTGTGCTGCCATAAATGGCGCTCCTTAGTCCCATTGATCTCAGTCGATAACAGCACAGATCATTACGACTTCAAGTCGGTAAGCCTTAGAGCAATCTGTGATGCAGCGATGAAGCGCAAACACAGATCCTGGATGCAGCCTATCAAAGTGCAAACCAGTTTAGCAATGCAGCCTATAGAAGCGCAAAGCTAAAGCCTTTCGGGGCTCATAACCTGACGAGCAAACACTATATACTACAGGTGTGTACTCTAGAACTTACCAGGAGATAGAGTGTAGTGAGGCTAACTTAGTGGCTAGTAAAACTGGTGGTAAGACAGTTATCGATTAGAGACCACAGAGGTCAGTATGCCTGGACACTTCATGTGTTCAGGTTTTATGTGTCCCCTCGCGACCGACCGGTTACCAAAAGTAAGAAAGTCTATTCAATCGGGACATTTGTAATTTAAGGCTTTTTGAAGATCTTCCAATTGGCTGAAGATGATATTTCTATTTCTCCACCTTTCGCTTTCCGTACTCTCCATATGTCGGTTCCCACGTGTATTGTGAGTAAGGTTGGCCGTGTGTTTCCGATCTTCTGCAAATGCTGGATCACATCTTCTTCATTTGTTCAGCGGTTTCCTTTGTGCAAGAGAGATACTGGAACTGTCCTGGATTTAGATTAAGTTGTTCTAGACGTGGAAACATGGTTGAATCTGATGCCATTTTGGAGATGAAGTCCTGCAGTTGCAATTCAGTGGTTGTACGATACACCGATTGCAAAACTTACGGGAATGGGGCACCACTTCTGGAAGATAGTTAATTGAGTGATGTTCACCAAATTGTTTCCCAGTTTCCCTAGCCATTTGGGTGCATTCCATACAAACCAATTGATGGTTATAGTGAGATCAGTGACCGCCAGCCATGGATTGACGCCTATCCCCGTCCAAATCCCATCGAGATAGTTCAGCAGATGGTCCCATTGGAGAGCTGTCAGAGGTCGTTCTATGACCAATTTCTTCGTGGAACGACCAAGGCCGAGGTGTATCCAGCGATAATCCGATTTCAAGATCAACACTTTAAGCGCTGGCATCGCCAAAGTTTGGTCGGGGCGAGGGATGCCGAAGATTTTGGCGTTTCCTTCGCGGGCGATCATGATTTCTATTACGGCTTTGTGTGGGGCTATGGGCGGACTGCGAATTTCGAGTTCTTTGACGTTTGTGAGGCGAGGAAAGAGATCAAGCATGACCTCTGCGATGTCATTGGGGGGAACAAACTGTGGAATTACGATAGAGAGTTGATGAACGCGGCTGGCGTAAAGTGACTTGCTCCTAGTCGGGTTTCGTAATGTCTTCATACGGGTCCACATTTGGTGGGCTGTCAGTTTGAAATGGTAATCTGAACGATATAATCCAATCGAAGCTGTCTGGAATAGAGTGGAACACGTTTGTATGAATGTAGCCAACACCTTTGGATCTGCGTGTGACATGATCTCTGCGATGATCTCCAATGGGATACGAGGGGCCGACATGTTATGGTCGGTTGGGACTGCGTGTCGGAGTTGATGCAGAGGTCCTTTATAGACCAGTTGGTTTGACCCTTCCCTTGTGTCGGTAGGACCTATTATGAGACCGGCGCCTTATATCGTACAAACGTCGCTGACAGCCTACAAAGGTAATTAGGCAGGCGGTTACCTTTCTAGTGATGTCTCTTCAAGAAGCTTTGATCCCGGGAAAGCATCTGAATATTCCCCGTTGTGGTTACATTTGCGTCCGCCTCTCCCGGGTGTTCAAGTCGAGTCAATTTATACTTTGACGTGATACCGCGTGTTAGCAGGGTAAGTGCTTACCGCTTACCAGCGGCCCAACTTAAATTGCCATGTTGACTATGTTCATCACTAAATACATATGCTTTGCTTGAATTACCTCGCCGTAACTTTGTAACTAAGCCAGCTGAAGCTTTATCCAATGCATCCTGAACAACAATACCCTCGGATTGAGTATCGAGCGCGCTAGTGGCCTCGTCCAACAGAAGGATACGATAGCAACGTGACGTTGCTTCTGACCACCAGACAGCAAGAAACCGCGTTCGCCAATCATCGTGTCGTGTCCGTTGGGCGACTTGAAGCCGCCTGCGTTGGCCTTGACGCAGGCATCCTTGATGAGCTTGAACTGTTCCTCTTCAGAAGTTTTTTCCCACTTGGTGCCAATGAGACCGTGGGCGACGTTGCCTCGGATGGTGGTGGCGAATAGGGTGGGCTCTTGCGACACCAATCCAATTTGCGAACGGAGACATCTAAGGTTGAGATCCTTGAGGTCGCTGCCGGCAAGCTTGACAGCACCCTCGTTGGGGTCGTAGAAGCGTTCAATGAGGGAGATGGAAGTTGATTTGCCAGAGCCAGAGGCACTAACGAGGGTAGCGGTCTGGCCCGCGCGGAATGTGAGAGGTTCTTGATGACTTGGACGGTGGGCCTGGATGGATAAGCGAAGAAGATGTTCTCGATGGTGATCTCGTCAATGACAGTTTCGGGCTTGAGACCTCCCTCATCGTACGAGTCGATATCTGGAACACGGTCGATCGTCTCATATAGCTTGGCAGCAGCTCCGCAACCGTGAGTGAGGGCTTAAAATTATCGGTCAGAGAGAGGGACAAAGCTAGGCAGTGGCCTACATACCTTGAATTTCAGGAGCGAGCAAAGTGAGAGAGATGGAACCAATCAAGATGGCGAGGAAGACGTTGACGAAGGATCTAGCGGTGGCCTGTCCCTGATTGATGAGCTTGGTACAAAGTTCAAAATCGGGACGACAGGATGTAGACTCACCTAGGAAGAGTAGATCACGAAGAAGGCAAGACCACTTCCATGCCAACTGGCAGACTTGAGATCGACGGTAAGAGCCTTGTTGACGTGGTTATCGTACTGGCCGGAAAGAATCCTCTGAGTACCGAATGCCTGGGCGGCGGTTCGAACGGTGCCAATGACTTCTTCGGTTCTTCGGTCAGACTTCCTCCATCAGCGATATATTCCAAGGAGAGTCTTCATGCCAAGTCAATCGAGTAGGACAGACAAGACTAACGAGCCGAGATGAACTTTTTCATGACGTCTCCAGCGATGGTCATGCAGGGGAGGATCGAGGACATCGCAGGTGCAATTCGCCATGATTGAGCGTAGGCGAGGATGAAATCGGTGACGAAGGCGGCGACGAAACTGACGGTCAAAGCCACCTTTTCTGAAGTCGCTTGTTGAACCAAGTCTGCATGTCAGGTACTGCGGTAAAACTGAAGAGCACGGGACTTACGAGTGTCGGTCTGAATACGGGTAGCAACTTATCCAGATCCAACGTTGTCGAAGTACGTGATATCTTGACGGAGAACGGCTTCGAGGTACTTCTCACGAAGACGCTTGGTGCCGACCTGCAGACAAACATGGCCAAGATCTGAAAGAGGCCCAGGGTCTCGCTTATGAATCATCTATATGAGCCTCGCGTCGACGCGACGAATTTGATAAACATATTGGAACGACTGCTCATAAGACTGTCGCCCCGTAAACCGATTCGCGTCTTGGTGGTACTTACTTAGCTTGGTACTTACACCAAAATCCCTTCACTCTGAGCCAAAAGGCCTGGAACCCGTGTTTGTTTCGCAACGCTCATGCTACGCTAGGTCAATGTCCAGCGCAGAAAGACGAACGATATGTGCTACATGATGATACAACGAGGGGTAGCCTGAGGGATAAAGGGGACACAACGGAGCATCTTTTTCCCCATTAATTCATCGTCTACTGAGAACCGACTTCCGTCTTTGATGGTCTCCAGCGCCATGTCGATTTCCCGTGAGGTACGAATCAGCTGGTCAAAAATGAATTTTGTACTGTTTGGAGAGGTCTTGGAAGACACCTCTGTGAATGCCAAACCGAAATATTGAGCCATGTTGCGCCCTTCGTTGTGCGATACCTCGCGGTCGCTCGCGCGGTCGATATTAGTTCCGACTACGATCCCGTTGTATAGCCATGGTCCCGGGCTTGCTTCGCGGATTTTTTTCCAGTACAACCAGAGGCTTTCGAATGAGCTCCGCTCAGTGACAGAGTACACCAAGATGTAAGCGGTTCCGATTCTGTTCGTGGACTATGGTACGTGCTTAAGAACGCAGGGATGATATGTCAAACACTCACTTCAGGGCTTGTTCTCGAAGACTATCGTATATGTCTGTTTGATTGTCAGTGGTCGTGACATCACGTCCTAAGAGTGTGGATGCGTACGGTTACCGGAGCAATCAATGACCTCGACGTAGGCTCTTTTCTTGTCTAATGTAACAAACTTGCGTGCTACCTCTTCTATCGTCGGCTCGTAATTCTGCCAATAGTGCGGTTCCCATTAAGCACCTGTTCTGAGCCGAGCACGATGCTTGATAAAACCAACCTCTAAACATGCTCGTCAGTGATATGAGGCCAGTCGAACGATTCGAGCTTACCATCGAACGGTTTTCCCAGAAAGCCCTGCAGATTAACGAGATCAATGACGGGTATGATGGGCTATTGATCGGTAGTACGCACCGTTTCCACCAAAGAAGACTTGCCCGTCTTGAGGTCTCCAAGCACAACAAAAGTCCAGTTGTCAGTCATGGCGTCGATGTACAGATGCTGATACTGGTAGGGGGAAAAGCAGAGGATGTGAGTCACTGAAGTTCGCGTCAGCGACCTTTTGTTATTTGTAGAAGAGGGTTTCAATTAAACTCGGACAGAAGTTAGTTTTTTAGTAGTCGCTTCGAAGAAGTGGGTATGGGAATCAATCAGCCTTTGAAGTTGTTTAGAACCAATGGGACGGGCGTCGCTAAACTTTAAATATCGTTTTCGCGCAACCGAGTTAATAGCGACGGTGTCCATCCAACGGTATAGAGTGGTCCTCTATTAGACAGGGCCGCTGGGCAATGGTATATTTAGTATACACATCGCCAAATAGAGTCGCCATGCAGTCTGTACGACTGAACAGTTTTATGCGTCTTGCTTGCAACCGGCGGGGGTTGGGGAGAACCTATGTTTGTTATGACCGGATGGGTTATGATGGTGCCTGGATTGCCGTCATTTGGCATGTGAACTGACGGCGAGGGGATCTGAATCTCCACTGCTTACTTTTGCCCTTTCACAGTCGTTCTTAGGTAGATCGAGTCCTAGTCATTCGATTCAATGGTTCGGAGTGCAGGGCATATTCTCTTCTTCGTGGGAATCGTGGCAAGAAGCTATCTGATGCGAGGATTTCATGCCGTGCGGCCGGTGTCTTTCCACATTTGGTTCTCCGAACTGTTTACATGTGGCGGTCTAAGTGCTGGTACCACGAGCTAGGGCAGTGTGACACCTTGATGAACGATCATCGGTGGGATTGCCGTGGGTATAAATGGCATCGTAGCACGGCGCTTTCTAAGTGCTTCCAACGTTCGACAACTGCTCTCATACCTTCCAAACCTGAGCGGTCTTCCTAGCGAGTTCCTCATCGGAGAATCCTGGTTGCATATTGCAAGTCTTGATGACCTCCAAATAGGACACGAATCTGGAGGTTATCGTGACTTGCAATATCACATCCGGATCTTTCTGTAGTGTCACCCCTCTGCACCAGCGAGGTTTTCGCGATCCAGGGGCGTGTAAATTGGGGTACTTGACACCACTTGGAATGGATACTAACTGTACTTGACACCACCACCACCACCACCACCTCTACCCCTGACACACCACACTGTACTGGAGTTGAAACTGTGCCGATATGAAGGTATAACACGTGTACTTGAATGAGTCTTCCTTGCGGTTCCAACGGGTTTCAGTCTCTACTTTCCTAGGTGTCTCCCTTCTACGCCACATCCCATGACATGCCTCTTGCTTCAGGGTTTGCGCTGACAAGCCCACGTGTACTGTTATCGTTCAACTTCCATTTTATCAAACACCCTTTCAAATCCCATGTCCTGTTGTAATTACGTCGATGGGCCAGATCGACGGTCCTGTAATCTTAATCGCTGTAGTACAAAAGTGGACCAATACCTGACCATATCTTTAATGCTGTGTTTCTCTCAACTATTACTTTCCATATCCACTGTAAGCAAATACCCAACCAAGGTTTATTTTTATTTATTTTTTTGGCTTCCCGTTCAAACTTCATTACTCACCTCCACTCACCTCAACACAGATTACACACAGTGCCCACTTGTCAGCAGTATGCCTTTCACGATCTTGAACCGACCGTGGTCTCTTCAAGGGGATCAAGAATGGGATACTCCTGTAGGTTTGCTTTGTCCCACCCTTTTAGTAACTGTAGTTGATCCAACTTGTTACCCTCTCAGCTCGGTCGCCTTGTTGAATTCGATGCATGCGGCGTGCATAACCCCGAGTTATGTGTGGTGGAAGAGGTTGTAGAAGAGGCGGGTACTGTAAGACTCTTTGGTTTCGTCGCTCATTTGGCGTTCAATCAATCACGTTCCCTGTAGGGAAATCGGTACATTCACTTCAGGATTCAATCGGGAGCTATGATAGAACTGCCGTAAGTCATGCTTGCAGCTTTCATCTCCACGATCGTATTGCTGATTACCGTCTTAGGCTGGATTGTGCTATACTCCGACCTCGATGTGACGGTGTCCCAGTTAATGCACTTTTCTCTACTTTGCGAGTGAGGTTCGACGGCGACAAGGGTACTCTTCACATGTGGTTCAATCCACGGGGCAAATAGAGGTTTTTCATCTGTATCTTCGTAGCATCAACATCCTAGTGAATGCATAAGAACTTTACGAACGATAATTGGAACACATTAGAGAATGAGTATTAATCGTTGGCGAGGATGTAGCATAGACTGAGGTTACATGGTAGTAAAGTCGGAATGGAAAGAGAAGGAGTGTTATACTATCAATCGCTGAAGGGCTGTAGCATAGAAGAAGGTTACATGGTAGTTCGGTGTGAAATAGAGAAAGAGCATCAATCATTGGCGAGGATGTAACGTAGAACGATCGATTGGTCAAAATTAGCGCCTGTGAATTCTTGTCGTACACTGAAGTTCGTGTTGGCTGAGCTAGAGTCAGTAACGATTTACAGTACAGTCGATCCTTACTTACAGTAAGCCATTATCCACGAACCCTGAATCAGCGGAGCGACAGAAGTCGTGTAGTGGAAAGGATAGGTTGATGCGAGTGCTGGATTCGGGTGATTTGCTTTAGACGCGCTGTGGGAATTCACGTCAAAGTACGCCCAAGAAATCGGCCTGTCGTTCTCGAATAGGGAGACGCAACACTGGGGCTTCAGAGGGATAGACGAAAAAACCCAGATCTCGTTCTGGTTACAGTTTGTCGTACCTTCAGTTTCGGAATTGAGGCGGCGATGGAATACGGCTCACCGTTTGTCTGAGGGGCCAGTCCACAAGGTTCAAAATCACTTCTCTTTGAACACCTTTGTTGACACCTGGATGGGGTAGTATGATTTCTAGCTTCAGAGGCTCGCGGAGCAAGGATTGAAATTGAAATAGCGTGCAAGCGGCCCGAGTCATTGCCCTGCCGCCCATGATCATTCGCTGCACTATGGAAACAAATCGTGTCAAACGTCTGTTGCGGAAACGAAGCAAAATTGGAATGCTAACCTCGTTCGTCTGAAGTGCTGATGAAAATCCATTGGAGGGCATCGGAGACATGGCTGACATTGAGGTTGTTCGTAAATCCTCCGGATGGTGTATTCATCGATGACGTGATCCAGAGAGAGCGAGCTTTCCAACCCTTGTACGTGCGTTCGGCGAATGGTCCAAACTGTTTGTGATATTCATTGCAGCCTGATACAAGTACGAATCAGTACATGGATTATGAGATGATAGAGGGGAGAGATGCGTACAATAGAGAATGGAATCGCAGACTTTCGGAGTGCACGCTGCAGGGAGAGGCATAGTGCAAATGAGCAGGATGTTCAAGTGGTTTGGATTATTGTCCTTTATAACAGGTCTAACGAGGCGCGTGTGCGTTTCATCGTCCGTTCTTGTCTATGGTATGAAAGAGATCCGATCGCCTGGCCACCTTCACGTCGAGGTCGAGCCGCAGGGAAAGGTTGAGCGAGAAAGAAACGTGTCCATAGTTGGGAAATTGCCTTCAGTATCACTTGTCACTCGATGTGACGGTCGTATAGATGACCGGCTACAGCCCGTGTGCAGAATACCTGGTGCAGGGTCCAGCTGTGAAATGATCAGAGCCTGTGCAGCATCCAGAACGAGCTTGAGGGTGACTGCGTCTGGGACTCCGGGGATTCTGACTGTGCCTCCCTAGGTGGAATCCCTTCCGACAGCGACTAGGAGCCTTCCAGTAAAATAAACGAATCGATGTATCAGCTCGTCACTTTGTAAAACTTGTAATACCATTTGATGTCCATCCTTGTTCATTCCACGAAAGACCGTCTTACTGAAAGTGTTTGTTGTCGTACCATCACCAGGATAACGGGTAATCAAAGCAGACGTGACTGCACGGTGGCTAAAAATCCATGGATCTGCCTATGGATTACAACACGATGGATAACGCCGCGTCCGTGTTGACCGCTGGGTTGCTCCCTTTGGTAATGCGCATCATGCCCCATATAGAACGAACAGTGATGGCCGCCCCCGAGATCCTTTTTCGTACCATATCATTCAAGCATCCCGCTTGTTCCTCGGAGACCGTTAATGAACGAGAGCAGGACTTCATATCTTTCTTACATCACAATTCCCGAATCGCCGCCTTTGTTCGACACATTCGACTCTCATCCGCGCACTCCGACGCCCTGTGGACCTCGACGTCGCGATCTCTAACATCCCTTCAACATGGAGTACCGCTTAAGATGATAGAGTAACAGTGATTCTACGAATTTAAACAGCTATGACGCGATTAAGTTGTAGTGGTATAGGTTCGATAAACGAGTAATGGGAATGGTATTGGTAGACGTTTTGGGTGAATACATGAGATAAGGAGACCTTGTAGCTTTAAGTCCCTTTAGTGCATACGGAGAGGCACATAGCGCCTTCCTGTTGCCTTTCCACAAACCATAGTTCTGTACCTAGTACAACCGTCTCGAAAGCTGGTCGTACCTTTCCGATATCTTTCACGCAATCAATCAACTCGAGGATCAACATAGTCTCCTCAACTCTGTGAAGCCATGGTATATGTTCCCCTGGGCAGATAGAAAGCTTCTCGAGCTTGGGGAATGTCGAAGGGCTCTTTGCTATCCCTTTGATAATCGGCTGTTAGGTGCGCAGTGTCATTTCACTGTACGCCTCTGCATGTATCGGACTCACGACTACAAGTGGTATCGTCTGAAATATTGTTAGATGAACGATATTCATAGCTGTTTTGGATAGACGAGAGAACACCCTGGGGAAAAATTTGTAATCCCTGACCGTCGACTTCAAGCAGAGTGTAAGCGTCTTGAGGGCAGCCCAATTGTTCGGGGCTCGTTGACGTGGGGGAATATAAGCCTCGGTGAAATATTCAACCACCTCGTCCATCCGGTACTTAGTGAGAGGTCGTTTCACGGTTATATGTTCGATGAGTCGGCAACATGCTATTCGTAACCNATGCGGGCTGCAGTCCAAAGTGATCGTCTTGAGATTTGGCATAATTATAGGTGCNTTCCTTGGATGGTGCCTACAGAATATTTTTCCTTTATCCTTCTGGAACAATTCGGCTACTATAAACACGTCGGGGGCGAAGGGGTTGCTGTGGATCGTGAGGTCTGTCATATTCGTTAACCGCTTTAAAAGTTTGAGCAACACTGAGACGATCAGATCGACCGGGAGATGAATAGGGAGGTAGATCGAGAGCTGCTGCACGCGACGCGCGTAAAGGCTCGAGTTCAGCGATGTCGAGCTCAGCGTCTCTATACGCCTCCATGTTTGCTCCGGCGTTAAGTCGAATGCGTTGTTTGATTGATAGAGTACATCAATCCCGAGACGGAAAATTGTGCTACACGTCCTCATTAACGTGGACGCTTCCCTTGGCCCTGCTACTGAAAGGATTTCTGCGATGACCTCCGTCGGGATATTAAACCCAGTGATTGACGCCATAGGGTCAAGGCTGAGGGAAATTCGCGGCGGCCTTCAGTCTTTATATGACCGGCTTTATTAGTAGCATACAAGTCTGTAATGCCATGACCAGATCTACACATGTCATGTCAATTTAACATCATTGTAAAGTTCAAGAGGCCTAGAAGACTTTAATCCACATGCCATGGAAGTGGAAGGGTACTGGCATAAGCAACATATAAGAAGACCAAGATTGGAAGCTAATCAAGACCATGTTATCTCTAACTGTGTCTTTTCGCTGGATTTGGGTAGCAGAGCGTTTAAATGAGAAACAGTGAGAGGATCTCGACAGGAGCGAGGAAGCCGGGAGAGGCGGGGATTGTCAAGTAAGGTTGCGATGATGTCGTGATCTTCGGGTCGAACGACGGTATTGTCTAGGGTCTCGCTCCAATAGATAAATTGGAAGCGTACTTGAAGGCCAGGGCGTCGGGAAAGGAGGTCTTCAAGAGTTTCGTCTAAAGCAGGCCATTTTGGATCAGTGACAAGCTTGGCTAAGTCGAAGCGATGGAAGCCTCCGTATTTGACACGAATGTCCAATAGTCGAATGCCTTTGGCTATGACCGCTTTGAGAAAGAATATGACTCCGATAAGAGGGCGGTCTGTAACGCTATATGCCGAGGTGTAGGTTATCTCTAAAGTGAGGCTTTCCAGCCGAGGAAGTGGAGTGAATCCGGTCGTTCGAAGGTAGTCGGCGCCGTGAACTAGGGGAAGCGGACATTAGCTTTGAAGTAAGCGACCAGAATTTACTCGGGTAGCTTGCCTTTGTTGCTTAACCCGCTCAAGTCGATGGTGACGGCCTTAAGCGCGTTGTGTGCCTTTCGGAAAAGGTCGGTCATGGTATTGAGGTCATCTTCTGTCTCGGCACGCAAGAATGCACTTGCTACATCGTGGAGAGGTAGAATGTGTGTAATACACTCGCATAGGTCTCCAAAATAATCCGGAACAGTCCGTGATATCCTTTCGTAGGAGAAGGACCGGATAGTAGGAAGTGAATGAGGTGAAATGGCGGTTGGGTGATCTGAGTTGGGGGTAAGGTCGAAGAAGGCGCCGAAAAGGCTCAACGAGGCGAGCTTCGGCAAAGAAAGAAATATGTTGGTCGAGATCTTTTCGATGTTGTCGAGGGTGAGGTGGGTGATACTAGGTCCGACTATTGGGAGGATGGTACGTGAAAAAGCGTCCCCGTTCAAGGCGTCCCAATCGGAGCCATCAATTCGGAGGGATGACAATGAACCTTCGGCATTGATAGCGAGTAAAATGCGCTCCATTGCAGCGTCGCTCATCCACGGGGCGTCGGAGTGCGCGGATGAGAGTCGAATGTGTCGAACAAAGGCGGCGATTCGGGGATTGTGATGCAAGAAAGATATGAAGTCTTGCTTTCGTTCATTAACGGTCTTCGAGGAACAAGTGGGATGCTTGAATGATATGGTACGAAAAAGGATTTCCTGACCAAATGAGACCAAAGTTGCGCAAGAAGTGGAAAGGGAAGAGACACTTCAGTCACCTATGGAAGCCTATCACGAAGATCATATTAATTTCTTCGCTTTCCAAGGGATCATGTGACCCCCCTTCCCAGGAAGCTTCCAGCCTCTCCCTCATCCCAAAAAAAATCCAGGAAATTCCACCACCAATCCAACTTCCAGCTTCCACTTCCACCTTGGAACTTCCAGTGAACCAAACAAAGGGTATCCACTTCCAGTTCCATTCCAGCCATCAAATGTGATGCACTCCAAAATTGATGGGAAGCCAACCTGGAAGCTCCAAAATATTACCATTTTCCGGAAACAATAAACATACATGATCAAATCAAATTCTGATTGACAATGAGTATGATATCATTTGTTCCTGTTCCTGATTATTGTGACATCATGGTGCCTGATGATGTCAATCATTGATATCATTGATTGACTTCCATCATCAGAAAGCCAATCTTATCTTAATTAGTATGATGTCATCCTTTCCCTCCCCCAGTATTTCATTCATACCTCACTCATTTCTTTGCTTTTTTCAGGAATTCTTTTTGATTCATTTACTATTACTACATTGGGAACTCTCTATTACATTTAAAAACCAATAGAAACCAGTCTTAATACTGAAAAAGCGAAAATAATAGTCTTATTCCTGATTTTGTCCCTCTTTTGTGTAGTATTTCAATAGTACCTCTCCCAATTTTTGATGTAATTGCACCAACTCTGCTGTAGAGCCTTAAAGAAGGTTTACAGACTTGTTATAATAATCTGCCTCTTCCAAAAACACCACAATACACCTAAAAATATCTAAAACATTCGGTTTTCCTATAAAAATAGAACTTTTTATTTTCACTGTTTTAATGTGATACCTACAGTTCATTACTTTTACAAAAGCATTTTAATAAGACTGAGAGATATATCCAATACATCTTATTGACTTTGGAAAGGTATAAAGTAAAGGAATAGTGAAATCACTAAAAATGTGATTTTATCCATGTATTTCGCATTTTCCAGTATGTTCCACTTCTCATAAGTTTTACTGAGCGGTACCATCAAAGAGAAGGCATTCAACGCTCTTTGAAACAGTTTTAATCTCAGAAATCGGCCCAGCTTCATCCTATTGGTGCGCATTTTTGCATGTTTTTGTCATTCTTGGTGGGGTAAAGTCTATTTATCAAGGAAAAAGTGCATTAGTATATGTGTGGACATATTTCTAGATTATTTCAATGAAGATTCCAAGAAGAAAGGTGAAGAAAATGAGGAAGATATATCCATATTCTCCACCAAAAATGTGTCATAATAGTGTCAATGCTTGAAAAGGTCGAATTTTGAATATCTATTCATCATTGAGTATATACAAATATAATATATACCTGTAGCCAATGATGGTTCACACTTGAATCAAAAAGAATTACTCAAAAAAGCGAAGAAATGAGTGAGATATGGATGAAATACTGGTGGAGGAGAAGGATGACATCACACTAATTAAGATAAGATTGGCTTTTGATGATGGAAGTTAATCAATGATATCAATGATTGACATCATCAGGCACCATGATGTCATGATAATCAGGAACAGGAACAAATGATGTCATACTCATTGTCAATCAGAATTTGATTTGATCATCTATGTTTATTGTTTCCCGAAAATGGTACTATTTTGGAGCTTCCAGGTTGGCTTCCCATCAATCATTTGGAGTGCATCACATTTGATGGCTGGAATGGAACTGGAAGTGGATACCCTTTGTTTGGTTCACTGGAAGTTCCAAGGTGGAAGTGGAAGCTGGAAGTGGACTGGTGGTGGAATTTCCTGGATTTTTTTTGGGATGGGGAGAGGCTGGAAGCTTCCTGGGAAGGGGGGTCACATGACCCTTGGAAGCGAAGAAATTAATATGATCTTCGTGATAGGCTTCCATAGGTGACTGAAGTGAAGAGATGTCTCGAAGTGACCCGGTGTTCATCAAGTGAGTGTATACAGAGCATATCAGCTCAGGGGCGATAGAAGTAAGCGACATTGTAGGCGATAGGTGGACTTTAGGGAGAAGACGAATAAGACAATGTCTCGAGTGCCCGATAGATTTGTAGTGACGACGTGTAATATATCCTTATTGAATTTGGAGGTCCAATGTGTGGATAAGAATTAATTCAACGGCTTATGCGTTTGACGTCGTAATTACAGTCTGAGCTGAGCCCTGCGGTTAATCGCATGCCTTCCGCGGGCATCGTGGATTATACAGGAATTCATTCCAGTTTGACTTGCATTCGTCGGATTATGTGTTCATACTAATAGCTACAAGAGAAACTGTCCAACTCTCTTAACGAAAGGTATATACGTCTTTTGCTGTCTCACATGTGTCTAAATAAGGGTTGCTTGTACAGCCTACTTTGTTGAACTGTCAATAATTCGGAGGCTATGGCCTCCATACTGCAAGGTTCTCCTTGTCATCAAAGCCGGAATCTGGTGTGACTACTAACAAGCTTAGATGAAGCTCGAGCCTTGAGTTATCCTTTTGGTTTGTTAGGCAGTATACTGGATTTTGTCTTTGCGGAGCTGGTAGTCGCCAACAGACTTCGAAACTCCCTTTAGCTCCAAATTATATCGATGCGTATTCGTTGAGTAGTCAGTGGAAGGAGGGTTTTTAAGTGGCTTAGTGTGATTGGCGCTCGAGAGCCTTGAAGGATACCGTTTAGGCGCGTATCCTTTTGTAAATTGGAAAGAATTTGATGCTCGTTTCCACGGAGGGCGCTCATGTCATAGGCTGAACTCCAATTGATAAAATGGAAGCGCAGTACCAGCGAGGAATTGCTGCTAGAGACGAGAAGTTCCAAAGCGGAATCTAGATCGGGCCACCCAGGGCGTGTTAAGAAATGGACGACATCGAAGCGATAGTGTGATAGGTACACAAACTTGATATCGAAGTATTGGATCTGGGTGGCTGTCATGGCGCTAATAAAGGTTGTTAGGCCTAATACTGGCTTTCGGTCCACCATATACGAATGCTTATAATTGACAAGCAGGGTAAGGCGACGGAGACGGAGAATTGAGAACTTCTGGATCGATAGAACGTCGCTCCAGTGTACTGTATACGTGCAAATTAGCTATTAATTCGAACGGTATTGGAAGGTCTTACAACTGGCACCGAGACCAGAGACGTTGACTGTTAGCTTTTGCAGAGAAAGTGAGTTGTGAAAGGTTTCGAACATGGTGGCCAGGTCATCTTCCGTTTCTGTCCGGAAGAATGCCGCATAGATGTTTTTCAGTGATAGAAATCGAGTGATTATTTCACATTGTCCGCCTATGTAGCCCGGTACAGTGCGAGACCTCCTGGAATAGGAGAGCGAGCTTAGAATGGGGAAGCTTGTATGCGGTGTGGGTAAAGAGTCGGAAGGGGGATCAAAGAACACGCCAAACAGGCGAAGACGAGTGAGATTGGGCAATGACTCAAAAAGGTAAGGAGACAAGTGTGCGATATTGTCGAGGGTTAGGTGGGTGAGGGTCCGACCTATGATGGGAAACAAGACATCCCATGTTTTGCACCCATTTAAAGGGCTCCAAGACGAGCAACCGACGTGCAAGGTAGTCAATTGGCCAGTCTCGGCAATGGTGCGTAGGATCTGTAACATCGAAGAGTTACACATCCACGTCCATTCGCCGGTATCCGATACAAGCTTAATTTTCCGTGTGAGGGTCGCTAAGTTGGGTCGACGTGTAAGTAGAGTGCTGAATTCGCGTTTTCGATTGTCGAGTGTGGTATTGGAAGGTGCGAATGGATGTTCAAATACGACGGTTCGGAACAGATACTCGCGTCCAAAGGGTGCAAAGTTTGTACATACTCTTCCCAGGGAAGAGACATCACGGGGATCCTCAGGGTTCCATAGCCAGCGAAAAATGGCATGTAGCAGCTCCGGTGGCAGGGAAAGGATGGTCATGGGGAACATCCGAATGAAGGTGGCACTGGGGCTCTAGCTATAAAGGCCACTCGCTTGATTGTCAGGAACGTCTCTGAATTTCGTTTTAACTTTTTTTTTATAATTCAGTCTTTAATCTTAGTCCACGAATGAGATTATCTGACTTATGGGTTTTGCTCTCTAGGTTCTTTAACTCGGGAATGGTGGTGCTAAGTACGACTGGATCAAGTAGATTTATAGGTAACTTGACGCGGCATCGTAAGTGTTAAAGGTACATGTCCATTGTACTTTACAAGGAGGATTGTCCTCTGCCTGTCGAGTAAAGCGCTGGAATCCAAAAGTAACCTGACGCAGTCTGGGTCGACGGTCTCCGACTTTCTCTAGCAAGGATCGTACTTCTCGCCTCTCTTTTTCCTGTTCCTCTGTCCCTTCACCCTCTTCGATCGACATAGACTCGTTCCAGTGGAGCGTTGGATTGAATGTCAATGAAACCAGACTCGGACATAACGAATTGTCTTCAACAAGTTGTTCGATTATGGGCTGACCGATGGTGTAAGGATTCGTTCGAGTAAGGATCAGTTACTGGAGCTTACTTGGAAGATTAATCCGGGCTGCACCAGGGTCAGGTTCTCTATACACGTCAAACCTGCTGCTAGTCTCCATAGTCGAAACGGTAGGCTCCGAACGGCAAAATCTACGGTAAGCGTGACACTTTTCAATGTTCTCGCTCCGCCCGAGGACTTGAGGTACTGAGTGAACCTTGATAGCGGGCTGTGTGTGAGCGGAAAATCTATGCTGATGTGACATACGGGGCGACAGCAGCTCAATTTACACCAACTCCATTCTCCAAATACATGCAAGGAGGTAAGCGCTGGCATACAAATGGACGCCGATCCTCTGTGATGGTTGCAAAATATTCCGGATCTGTCTCGGCGAATGACTTCTTCTAGAACGTCGCTGACGTGGATTGAATCGATGCTTTGGCACCACACCCCAAGCTTCGTAATTCCTGTGAGCCTCGGGAACAGTCTGAGGGTTAAATCCACCGCTTCTGGTTTCTTCACTCCATCAGGAAAAACCATAGTTAGTTCTCGTACTCTTGCTGTGTAGAAGCTGGCGGTATGTGAGTCGGATGCAAGGGTATTCAGGCGACTCCAAGCCCGTCGATGACTGAGGTAGGTCAACGCGTCTTCTGACCTGTATATCCTGTCTACAGCAAGGTAGAAGAATGTGGTACAAACCCGGAGACATGCCACAGTCTCAGAAGGGTTCAATAGGACAAGAATTTGCTCTAAAATCTCAGTTGGAAGTGCGTAGATGGTCGGCATTACACCTGAGTGAGCTGCAGTTTTCTTTGGGACAGTGTCGCTTATATGGCCTAAATGCTTATTAATAATAAACGCCAGTTGGAGTACCCTATTGCGCATACTTTATCGAGGTGTGAATGAAAGTTCCCGATGATTCCAATTGACTTCTTCACGCGCTCCAAGGTCTGCCGTATATGAATGAGTACCAATGGTTATTGACCGAAGCATAGGCCTTCGGACAAGGATCCTGTTTAGAAGACTGTAAACGATGGAATCAGGGAGGTGAATTGGGTCCGGTGTCCATTTGCTTCCGGGGTTGATGCGGAGGTCTTCAAGAACAGGGAAGGCGCGCGTGTTTTTGATCAAGAAAGATAGTAGGGACTTGATCTCGTCATTTAAAGTTCCTTTACATTTATAGTCCACTCACTACAGCTCGATCTGTCAATTGTATGATGGTCAAGTAACGTACTCCGGATAATGCACTTCCGATGACAGAGAGTCTCAGAAGTAGTTCAGTAACACGAGGAGTGACCGCTAACGTAAAGGACTGAAGCTTTGGCGCGCATTCCCAATTTTGCAGGTATTCTGACAGCCGCAGTAGAGAGTATCGTTTAATCGGGAAGCGTAGATTGATACCACTAAGCTGCCTTCCACTTGCCAGACGACACCAATTCCAATCCCCGATCACTGTGAGTAGCTTGAGAGTTAACATAGTCTTTGGGGGGTCGTTTAAGCCTTCAGGATCATAAAGGACTCCCGCTTTTCTCAGGGCGTTGATGAGACTTTTTGGGTAAATTCCTTGAATACTATGATAATCAACTACGAGGAGGTCTGTGATTTGCGTCATGCGGGGAAATAGATCGTTCATTAGGTTTATAATCTCATTGAACTTCGCGGTCGGGGGCAATGCGAGAATGAGCTTCTGGACCTGTCTCGCGCATGTCTCAGCTGACTTTGTTTTTGCTGTCATCGCGTGGAGCCGAGACCACAGCCTGTTAACGCCCATCCCACGCAGTAGGGTATGATTGCGATAGAGGGCCCTCGAAGACATGTAGAAAAAAGCGGTACAGACACGAAGGCATTCCACTATAGATTCCTTTGAGAGGTAGCCATGAACGATGGCTAAAACCTCTATGGGGAGTACGCGTTCTGTCCTAGAAACCATTATTGGTGTAGAGGAACGATGCTCTCGTTGAAGACGCGTCCTTAAGTACCCGAAATCATATGACTTCGTTGGACGTGTTTGGTTTCTTTGTACATACTTTCAGAACCGACTGTATTTGCCTTCAGACCAATAAATTCAAGTGTCATTATAGTATACTAGGACAAGTTGGCGTATGTAAATGAATCATTATACTTCAGGTAAACTGGAGTCCAGATCACGAACGAACTCTTGTCTCCAGCTAGGATTGTTGTGACTTGTAGGTGATAAGCTGTACTGAAGCTTGCCAATTTGGATAAACCTTAAGGAGCGTCTCCCTGACTTTGTTATTCTTGTGAGAATTGGATTCATTTCCTGGACCAGACTATCCCATTCGAGTGGGTAATCAACAGGGTTGTGTGTTAGGAGTGAGTCGCCTTTATTAATGTACACTTCTTCCAATAACTTTAAACGCGAAGGGTCGGTGGAAAGTTCGTCGATTATCTTCTAAAAAGCGGTTAGTTCTTCGTGACCTTTGAGATCCAATGCTTTGCAGACGCACTGAAACTCCCTTTCTACTCTGGAAGATAGACAAACGTTGCAAACTCGGCAGGAAGTTGCTAAACGTTGTCAATTCACACTCCCAAGTGCGGCGCGGACGGATGTGTACATCCAAGATAAGCGTCTTGACGCGTTGAAGACCCTTGACATTTCCGAAGAATGTCGATAATTCTTTGATATCTTCTTCTTCTAGGGGCCCATGGATCGCAAGGCATTCCACGTGCCTGCAGCACATTAAAAACGACCATTCCCATGGGCCATGGATTGTCAAGGATTTCAAGGTGGATAGGCAGTTCGGCGTGTTCTGATGGTCGTTGTGTTGGCAGAGTATACCGTGGCCAGACTTGCTGCCTTCAAGTTTCTTGGCTATGGTTTCTATAACCATGTTATCATCTCTCCCTTTGCTGCTATATATTATAAGCTTCTTGATACGCGTAAGGCGGGGAAATAACTTCATGAGTAAGTGAACCAGCTTCTTGACACGGGGGCGAGGGGAGAATACCAAATCGAGGTTGAGTTCTCTGATACGATTAGCGTAGATGGGGGCTGTGGATGAATCTGATGTTAGGGTAATGATCCGGCCCCATGCCTGAAGAGGATCGAGAAAGTACGGGGAATCACTTTCATACAGGATGTCGACCGAATGATGGAACATTGCCTTGCAGACTCGGAGGCATGTGACCGTGTTAGTTCGGTCTAGCATGCCTTGTATTCGTTGTAGTAGTTCTAATGGAAGCGTTGGTCCTATGCGAGGCATACCACCGGGTTCTCTGAGAGTGAATACGATTTTACCCTGGACCTTTTATAGGCTGGAAGTATTACTGCAGCACTTTTCGTGCATCATTCAAAGTCGTCCGGTGGTCAATGAACAATCTCACGACGAATGGGCTTCCTTTACTTAACTACATCATCAATTCGATTAGACTAGGTCTCCTATCTTCGCTCATTTTCCATTCGAAGGAGCTATTAATACCTTCTTCCAACTGGCAGACTATTACTCCAATCCTGATTAGCTTTAACGAACTCCGAGACTCTTTGAACACCCTCAAGTATGGCAACAATATCCCGTTCAGCCGTTCCACATTTCGGCACCGAGGCGAATTGTTGAAACTGAAACCGCTCCCGGGGTTGATTTTCAATATTTCAAGGCAGGGAAATGCGGGGTTCTTCTCTCTTGCAAGGAGGTCAAGCATCGTCTGTGATTTACGTAAATCGATCAGTGAGAAAAGGTCTGTCGGAGGTCGTCCGTCACTTACAGAGATCATAAAGCCTTCATTGATCAAGACTAGTCGACAAAGGTTAACCAGAGAGGAAGCGATAGAAGTTAGTTTGAAGTCTTCTATGGGTCCGACGTGTAAGTCTGTGATCAAGGAGAGCGCTTCTAGGTTACAGCCGCCACTGAATTCTGAGAGGAAGAGAGTAGTGAGAGAAAGGGACTCGCTGTCCAGGCGGGTCATGATGGATAGGTTTCTGACATTTCTGCAGCAACAAAGTCTACTCCAGTCCCATGCACCGTAGATTGTTAGTTTTGAGAGGGTTTGAATGGAGTCTGGGACCTTGTTATCATTGTGGTTGCAGAATGGTCCTCTCTGCGCGATCAATCCGTCGATTATCATCCAATCGGTGTTGTGAGACCATGAATTAATGATCAGATGGGTGAGGCGGGTGAGGCGGGGTAGTAGCGAGGTGATAACGGCGACGGTATGTTCCTTTGATTGAACATCTGGCCCCAGTACCCACAACGGAGACAAGGCTGGGCATGGAATTTCTAATACCAAAGTTCGAACTTGGCTGGCGTACGTTTCGGCATTTGTCGCTCTAGATGCCATCATTTCAATCCGTTTCCAGTTATTCTTTGGGCCGGAGGAGGCCAGTGGCGAGTCTCCCCGATAAAGCGTTGAGAGCGACAGGCTGAAGAAGGTTTTGTTGACTCGGAGACATGTGGTCACGTCTTGTTTCCCCAGAAAGCCGTGAATGCAGGAAAGGACTTCTAGTGGGATAGGTACCATGGCAAAGGCATGTATCCGTTTTGAATACTTAGAGTACTTCGGTTATTTAAGGAGCTCAGTGCACTGCCATTGGACCTCTGGATTCGAGGAGATGAATTGGGTAATTCTCATTGCAGAACGAATAGGGTACAGTAACGCTCATACTAGACAATTAGCTTCAATAAATGCCATGGCCTCGGCTGAAACAGATCGGCGAAAACATCGGATAGACTTCAAACCACGTTGTTTGGACTTCCAGTCTGTGTACGACAATGGTTGGCATTCACCAAACCTTCCTGTTTCGATGGCGACAAGTCTTTGCTGATACCATGCTTCCCTCCATTGACACCAGTACCCATAATTCTCGCCACATTCGTCCTTTTCCTAGAACCGGGCCAATGGCCACCACGACTTCGAGGATGTCTGTCCTTGTTCTAAGAAGACAATAAATTCATCAGAAGATACTAACTAAGAGTCGCTTTCAGCACGTACCATTGACACACTGGTAAGGTCCGCAAATTAAATCAAGTTCATCCGTGGTCAATTTGGTTTCGTAGTAGACCTTGGCTTCGACTTCCACGTGAACTGACGGCCCTGATCTGACGCATCCAGTCAATGTACACGAGATGCCTAAGGACCCGATCGCCAATATCCCCCCTCGTCGCAATGCTGCCTGCATACGGGGCTCCGAAAGGAGTGTGGTCCTGAGGTTGAGGTCGTAATCAGCCTTTGTAAACGTGTGATTCAGTGGTCGACGAGGGATTGGATGTGCCTTGAGGACGTTTGGATGAAGGGACTTGGAGCGGGCCAGAGGGTCCGAAATGTTATCCCTCGCTGCAACAAAAGATAGGCAATATCTGCTTCCTCCATTGTGTCCGGAAGCCTGCAAACGAAAAGCGCGTCTAGAGGTGATAAAACGGCGAGTTTCCAATCGACACCAGAATTGGACCAGTCGAAAATGAACAGCGTCTTAAAGCGATGAGCCGACTGGTACGCTACCTTTCTCAGGTATTGTAGTCTCGCGCAGCGTTCGAACGGGGCTAAAGAGTCGCTCTGGAGGTCGGAATTGTCGGTTGGGTGAGCTTGAATCCTCGACGCGCGAACTATACTTTATAAGGCAAAGTAAGGCCCCACCCAAACCCAGAACCAGTCTCGAGACGCTCGGGTGGCCCTCAGATACCGTGAGATGGACCGGAACCCTGATAGGTAGCTATGACCCACGGCATGGGTACTCCGAGGGTTGATTTGAGAAGGGTGACGGTGGAGTAGAGCTGGTGCTCTAACTGGTTTCCAGTTAAACTCTTGGGGTGGTGGAATGCGTCGTAAGCGGTCAAAAGGATACACATGGAAAAGTCGCTGGGTTGGTATACATGCTCTCCAGACGAATGCCGTTGTCCAGTGGCGAGGATGAAGGAGGTCTTCGTAGACGGCCTTAGAAGCGCCCGTGGCGCTGAAGTGGAATGGGTTCCTGGCCTCCTCTATACGTGTACGTGGCTTGCTTCCACAATCGTGGCCGGATGGGTAGTGGCCGGTATCTTTGTTGGTGTGAATCCGAATGAGCATCTGACAGAACCTCCTAGTCAGTCCACGCTTGTCCTTTTTGTAGGGTTAGAGATGGATTGAAGACTACTCACATGTTACGAAAAACCTCTGGTTAAACTGTGTGTTCGAGAGAAAATGACAAGAGAGGTAAGACGCAGATTGTATGGCTGCTTACTGGAGTCGCGGTGGTCGTTGTCTAAGATCGTGCGAGCGATGGAAGCACACGGGCAAAGAGAGGTAACGCGTGGACGTGACGGTGAGCAACCTGAGGGAGGCACTATGGCAAAAGCCGAGCGATTGACGCTGAGATTCATATTTGGTGCGCTCACATTATCGACGTGGTTGCCATTGCCTGGCTTCTCTTCATCTTCAATATGCTCATTGTGGCGGGACATTGTACTCCGAGTTTTCGAGACATTGTCGTTTTTGAGATCAGCGACAGCTCAGGGTGTGGCACGACCCGACGCTCCGGTTTCCAACTTGAAGCCCTGTACACACTTTTCCAGGAACACAAAATACCGACTGACACGAATACTAAAAGTAAAAGTATTCTAGTGCATTGCGCGAGAATAGCGTCTGTCCCGTTTCTGTTCCCTTTTCGCTTCCGCTATACATCCTCGACTCTGCAACTAACCAAACTGCGATAAGAAGCGAGGAAGCTGTTAACCGACATGACGAGGTCGATATCTGTTTGTTGGAATTGCCCTTCAAGCTGACATATTAACCCTTGGATCTTCTGCAGGAAAAATGACGTGTTTGCTTGTTTGTCCATCGAACGCACGACCTCTGCAAGGAAGCGTTAGTTGAACCTTGAATTTATGGACTGGCACGACTGGCTTTGGCCTATCTCAACTGTCGTTTTTGCCAATTGCGTGCGGGTATCCGACATTAGTTGCAAGGTTATAGCCTGGCTTTGAGCCACGTCTTGTAAGCATTCCTCCAAAACTCTGAGCTTCTCTGACATTGATTGGTTATTTCATTAGCTAGCTGTCCACTGATGGCACGGTTACCTTGATTTTGTTCTGCGTTCGTGGTCGGGATGTCGAGGCGCGTTTGATGCAGATAATCCAGAGCCCTCGATTGTAACTTCAGGCTACCAGCCAAGTCCCGTTCGATTTCCCGGTATTTGGTCTCTTCTGAGGCTTTATTCAGTCCCGTGGTCAGTCGTTGTAGTGGACCACTTACGCTGGAACGTGTCGGCCGGATTTACGTCTCCCCGAAGGTTTTCTAGACAGGGCTTGTAGACTTCGCTCATCCAGTGCGCAGCTGTGGTCGGTGGCCATTCCATCGACATCCCGACCAAGTGAACCACGAAACAGTCGATGAACGAGCATCGCTTGTTATCGGTAGCACACTGTGTGCAACCTCGGCACTGAGGGTCAGCTATACACGACTCTGGATCGTTGACGCATTTCGGATTATCACATGGCTTTAATCGGTCAATTCCGAGTTCGTGAAGGCCAGACCGTGCACTCACATTGGGACTGTTTTGACAAAAGCGAAAGATACCCTGCGTATCAGCTTCAGCCAGCAGTGCGATGTCCACCGGGGTAGTAAAGAGCGATTCGGACATGGTAGGATGGAAACAGGTCATTACAACGGCCTTGCAGCAGGGTTTTAACAAATCGATTCTGGCTCATTCAAAACTCGAGTTAATTCGACAGTAGAGATTATAATTGGCTGTCAGAATGGCTTCATCTCTGTTTCCTTTTACTCTCTTTCTTGTCCGCTCCACCCCACTTCCCCGGAAATCTCGGCCCCGGTTTGAGGCGCATGAATTCACAACGCCGATTGGCTCTGGAACATTGCCTCCCTGAGTGTCAATCAAAGTCAATGGAGGAGATGAAAAGCAACACACTCGCATGGATCATCGTCACGCCTGCACCTTCTTCCAATACACCTTTTCCCCGTCAACCTGCACCCAATGCACGAAGCTTTGTTGGTCTCGAAAAGTCTCTCTTTGAACCTGTCGGTTACAGAGGCAGACTCTTTGTACACTGAGGCATCGGGGTCGCATTCCATGCGATCTATTGGGCTGTCGACTAGCATGGCATCAACCATGATTGTGTCGCTGTTGGTGGTATCCATTGTTTCTGAAGTGACTTGAGGCGAGCCCGTTCGATGTTGAGAGTGTTTGCCTGAGTCGACGTTCATGTTTGGCTTGAAGGATTTGGATAACGGCATTATCGTTGGTGCTTTATATCGGTCAAGCGTCCAATAGACTGCCGAAACTTTTTCCGTACTTGTTCAGGCCAACTATTAGGCTTTGTTGAAGTACCGTACCTTCGCAGATGCTACACAGCGGTTTTTTAAAAGTTACTTTACTTTCAGGTGCCACGCGAAACTTGAACTCGGCTGCAATCCAAGGTTATATGGTTATTGGTTACGGTAATGCTATGGTTCCGAAACTTAGACGGCCATTGTAGGTCTGCGAGGGTATAAAAGGAAGGGAGGCTTTGTGCGGTGCTGAAAATACCTCCTTTAAACCAAGGACGATGCAAACCGGAATTGTTTTCAAGCCTGGTATCGAGTCTGATCTACTCCAGTGTAGTGAGTAACATCGTGCGATGGCATGCTTTTCCATGAACTATCCCATGGTACAGGTATCAGATATAATCAATATACGACGGATGGGATGCAAATCAAAGAATTCTCTATTCAGCGGCTGAACACTTATTATCGTTTCGTTGCGATGGTCAATGACAGAGAAGCGAAGGCGTTATGCAAAGACCCGACTCAGTTAATCTTCTCACTCCCGGTTCGCGACTTCGTTGATAGCTTCAGGTATCTCCTCTTAAAGGATTTGAGGCAGCTTGCATCATCCCATTCATTACCTTTCCGTAATATCACTATGGAGACTCTTCGAGCAGAGTTTTGTAGCCATTCGTGCTCAGTCGAATGCTCCCAGCTCTCCACGTTCCATTTAAAAGAACTTCCGCGTCCTCGATGGAATGTGGAATCAAGATTCGTTGTCTCTCACGCCGGCTCCTTCATTGAACAGATTCCTCGGATCGATAGAGCCCTGGTTCCGTCAACCATACCTACAGTTCCTCCAGCCGTCACTGAACCACATACTGTGGCTTCAGACGAGCACTTGCGTGTGATGTCTGATCTCGACATGGAGAAGATCGTTTCGGAATGGCAGGATGTCACGTCGCCTTATCGCTTTATGCGAAGCCCGTGTGCAGTGTGCTCTAAGTTGATTCCCAATTCAGAGCTGGTTATACTTGATCCTACTGAAATTGATCTCGAGATACTCGTCAATCCTTACCTTCCCGATGATGTTTACCCCGTTGATTATAATCTTGTAGCCTACAAAGGTGCCATTCTTTGTGCTAGAGGATTGGAGAACCCTCGCGAGCTCGGGAAATTCCGTGCTTGCAAAGCTTGCGCGAATGACCTATCCAAGGGGCTGATGCCCAAGCTAGCTCTTGCCAATTGGCTCTACTACGGTCGGTCTCGATTACCAGAGGATGTTCGTCGCGCTTTCGAGCAATCTACGATTTTCGAGCGGGCGATGATAGCTAGGGTCAGAGGGAATGGGATTTGTTGTCGCTTTATCGAACGTGATGAAGAAGACGAAGAGGAAGGTGTGCCGAAGGATCGACGTCGGAAGCGATCAAGACATGTGCGAGGCAACATCATGATGGCTCCTCTTGATGTTCTCCAAATGCATGACAGCCTCCCTCCTTCCCATACAGAGATAGCTGACACTTTATGCATTGTGTTTATTTCTCAAACAATGCCGACTCGAGCTACGATTGAAAGCTTTAAACCCGTTCTCGTACGGAAGAGTAGAGTCAAGCTTCTCTTGAAGTTCCTGCTCGCCAATAACCCCCATTATCGGCGAGTTCCAGGATTTATGGGCTATAGTGCAGACCGGCTCAACGCTTTGTTCGAGGGACATAATGATGAAGGCGTTCCTAAAGCGGTTCACTTCGGGTTCCTTCCGTTCAATGAAGGAATTGACACGGCGATTTCGTCCCATGTAGCTGGGTTGGACACGGCCTTTGAAGAGGATAGTAGCGAAATTCTCATGGAGAATACTGGTTACACAACAGGGGACCATACAGCCAAAAGTTATCGGCACATGCAAACTGATGCTGTAAATAGATGTCTTTCAGGAAAGCCCTTCCTATCTTCGCGTTCGGGTGCTCGCCCTATCCCAGATTTCGGGAACCCGTATATGCTATCTTGGATGTTCCCGCATTTGGATCCTTGGGGGTTGGGAGGGTTCTATCACCCACTTCGCACACGCTACGTGAGCATGGAAGAACAACTGTCGCATCTGCTTCAAAGGGAAGATTCTACTTTCGAAAAAGATCCCGAATTTGCTTTCGTTTTCTACAACGTGTTGCGTAAGAAGATGGTGAACACATCCATCCGATTTCGAGCCCCTGTGGCAACATATTCACGCATAGTCCGGGATATCCTGGATATCGATCGCCAGGTACTCACTTCACTGATTGAAAAGTTCAGAGTCATGCCGTGGTACAAACCAGAAATACTGGCTGAAAAACAGGTCCTCAGAGTGATGGCCTCGATCTCCCCTGTAGCCCGCCACGTTCCGGGGACAGTAGCTCAAAAGGTCATGATGAGAAACGAGATAAGAGGTGTCATCAACAACAGGGGCCCTCCTACTTTATTTGTTACAATCAATCCATCGGACGTAGATAACCCTATCGTTCGTATCCTTGCAGGGCGGTGTGAAACTCCGTCTCAGGTTAACGAGCTATTGTACGACCATTCGAAAGCTCGTGGTGCGATTGCAGTGGCTCATCCAGTGGCATGTGTTCAATTTTTCGATGCGATGATACGCCAATTTGTAAACATTGTTCTGCGTTGCGGGAGGGACGAGCCGGGAGTGTATGGGATATGTGACGCGTACTACGGTACGGTCGAGGCTCAAGGAAGGGGTACTTTACATTGCCATATGCTCGTTTGGCTACGAGGTCATCCGAGCCCCCGTATCCTGAAGGAATTACTGATTTCCGATACCAGCTATCGCAAGATGTTTCTCCTGTGGCTAGAATCCATAATGCAATCCGACTTCCAGTGCGAGAATACTCGTCGCTGGTTGAACGGGTTCGATAATGTTGAGAGCGTGTTAAAGTCACTTGGCGAACCGCATCCTGGGAGTCTGCTTGGTCCTCTTTTGCAGGACTATGGTCTACGGGACTTCAAGGAGGAGATGAAGAGACATACTGATAGACTTTTGCTGCGATACAACCTTCATAAGCATAGAGCAACGTGTTGGAAGTACCTCAATCCCAAAGAACCTCGTTCTGATGCAAACTGCCGGTTTGGTATGGATGGTGTAATTACGGCGAGAACAGAGATAGAGGAAGACACGGGCAGAATCAACGTAAAACGTCTCAACGGTCAAATGACTCACTATACCCCTTTAGTTACCTTCCTTGCTAAATGCAATCACGATGTCAAGTTCATCGGGTCCGGAAAAGACGCGAAAGCGTTCATGTATTATGTGACAGAATACATTATGAAGTCCCCCATAACCGTTCACGCTGGCCTTGCTGCTTTGTCTTACGCCATCCGTCAGACGGAAAGAAGGTTCACACCCTCAACCAATACCCTGACCAAACCCGAGGTCGTTTCCGCCATGACCACTGCAGTAAACAGTATGCTCGGCCACCAGGAGGTGTCGCACCAACAAGTCATGCGAGATATCATTGTAGGCGGTCCGGAGAGATACACAAACGCTGTCTTCCAAACTTTCAACTGGGGAGAATGCCTTCGTTTCGTTAATATTACGCACGAGTTCCGGGAAAAGGGTATCGACGTCCCTCACGATCCTACGTTGGACTCGGCTATCAACGAAGCATCGGGGGGATTTGTTTCTGTGACTCCCCAATCGGACGACGTTAGTATCAGTAGTGGGCGTTTGGACTACGTTTATAGATCTTCGTCTTCGAAGATTGGTCGTATGGGTCTGTATACCTTCCTTGCGTCGACGAGGAAGGAGAGGATTAAGAGAAACGATGACGGTGACATTGTGCACCGGGAAAATAGGTTCCTCTTTTCGGCCGCGCACCCCCAAGTTCGATCTCATCTTCTTGTGCTACGAAGGCATTCAGTCGTCCCGGTTCTGTTAGGACCAAACTTGGCCAGGTCGAATGCGTTGGACGACCAGGACAACGGATGGTGTCGAGATATGATTATTTTATTTAAACCTTGGAGAAACCCGTTAGATTTGAAAGAAAAGGAAGAATTGTGGGTTGAAAGTTGGGCCAAATGGAAGCCTAAACTGGGTAGCGAAGAGTTAAGTATTATCGAAAATATGGCCCAGCTTGCTGAAGGGAAGGAACTCGGCCCCCGGCATAAACGCGATCGAGCGCAAGCAGACGGTGCAGGTGGTTTCCGCGACATCGGCCGCGAAGTGGAAGAGAATCAGACTATTCATTCGGTGGCATTCTACGAATCAAACGCCTACAAGGAAACAAGCTCAGAAGAACTACAGGAAATCCAGGAAGTGCCCAGTGGTTACAAGCTGACCCTCGAAACACTCCTTGGTTGTGATAATGCTAATGCTTTGTCGAAATGCTATCCGAACGACGTAGAGGGCAGATCCACAGTAGAAGAGACTTTGCTACGCTCAGATTCTGGGAACGGGATGGAGTTGAAGGAGCTTGACGAAGGCTTAAAAAGTATCGTTGAGCAGCATGAGAATGCGCTGAAACACCGAGGAGGTGGCTCATTGGTTTCTGACCCTGACATTGATATGGACGAGGAGATTTGGGAAGGCCATCTCAGGCTACCTGCCGTAACAATCGTCTCTGCAGAGGCGCTTGATACCAGACCCTTTGGCATTCGGACGGTTCCTGCGGAGGATCCTAGGAGGGAGGTGGTGGCAAAAGATGTGTCTGATTTACAAACTTCACCCATACTTACTGATTGCACATCGCGGATCATGCCCATCGCTTAATGGTTCAGCGGCGAGGGCTCTGTCCCTGCTCCTCGGCCATCATCAAAGCCAAGGCTCCGGGGTGTGGGCTACCATCAACTCACGGGAGGGCTTTCACTGGTAGCGCCATCGCTACTGGCGCAGCCCAGCCTTGGGCTATCAGGGAGCGGGAATCCCCCGCCCCATCAAAAGCCGATGGAAATTCGCACCCGCCAATTATAGCCGCCGCAATTCGCACGGCCGCCTGAAATCCGATGCATGAAACGATTCTTCCGCCCTTGAACCGCTCCTCACGGCTACTCACGTTTTTCAAAGAACTCCCCTCTGAGACCATGAGACGTCTCAGTCGTGAAACAGACGGTCAGAAAGCTGGAATATTATTAACATCCTTAGTCTAGTATCCAATTATAATACCCCAAACCCCAACCGATTGTCAGGGTTGCCAGGGACGCGCGTAAACAACGAGGCAGCATCACGTCGACTTAAGAAGAGGCGACTCATTGGAGTTGGAGCCCAACCGTCATGTCGCACACGGAAGAAGTGGACCTCCTCAGCATTGATGACCCGGTTTCAGCGCTCGAATTCCTTGGCCACACTGCTAGTTACTTCCATGCGCTCTGCTTCACCAAGTACACCGCCCCTACCAAGCCGCAACCGCACAGCGAGCATCTCGCAATAGAGTACCGACTACAACTTTACCTTGCTTCAAATATTGTTATGGATGCACTCAAAAATCAAAGTAATTCCATCCTGGACTTGCTTACGCGCGCGCACTGATTAACGTCCTCTAATATCTTTGGCGCAGTTGTCATCAATGAAACCTTCGAAAATCTCTTAGCACAGGCGAAGAACCCGCAGCACAGGGTCGATCCCGAATTCCCTCCCAAAGAAGATGGAGTCAGCCAGCTAGTCAGCGGGCCAGCCCACGTTTGCGATCGCAACGGTCGTCTCCTTTTCCTCCACCTTCCGCGCGTCCTGACCGCTGTACAACTTGATATAGTGGAGGAGGCATGTAGGGACCTCGTCAATGCCCCCCATTCAAAGATGGAGGTAAAGACGGACGGGTCCTGGAGGAGTCAGGCCAAGTATTTTAAAGACACATCCACGTCCGAATTTACACCTGGCGTGCTCAGCCTCTCCCCCTGTTGGTTCATGCAAAATCACCCAGTAAGTGACCAAAAATAATATGACTGTGAATAGCCCGGGCTGAACAATTGACCACCTAGCCACCGAAGCATAAGCCCATGGTTTCCGCTTCCATCCGCCGACGCGACGGAAAGGACGGTGGGATTCCGTTCGTGAGGGCGATGCGGGAGGCGTTTAGTCTTATTGGAGCGGTCCTATACGTTCTGAATCCCTCGCAATACGAACAAGGCGTAGAAACGTGGCAGAAGCTGGCGGCGACCAATTGCGAAGGTTCCGCTCCGAAATGCGCCGAGCTTATGGCTGGGGTGTTGAGGATCTGGGCGTCCCCGTTTACGGTCACCCAGGTCATCTCAAACCGTGAAACACCCTTCCATTTTGACACACTCGGAAACCCTAATTGGTACGATTGTCTTCTTACCGTCGGGAGATACGGAGGGGGCAGATTAGAGTTGAAAAGGGTCGGCCGCCACTTTAGATACGAGCGGGGAACTATGGCCTTCATTCTTAGCCAGGTTCTTGAGCACGGTGTTGCTGAGGTTGACGGTGAAAGGATCTGTCTCGCGAGCTTTATGAGGCCCGAGGTGTTGAAGTACATCCTGGAGTGGCGCGCGCATGCCAGTCGACCTGAGACGGTCCATAGTATTGAGGAGCGGTTGGGGGTACCAGAGGCGGAAAGACGTGGTATTTAGATAGAGACAGTTTCTAAACGTTTTTCTTTCATAGATCTAAATGGTAACGCTGCCTGAGCTGTCCTCTTGGAGATGCGGCGTTTTCAGGGCGGGGAATTGCGCTTCCGAAGTGGCGGTATTCCATCGGGCGGGCAATTCTGCTGCCAACGTGGCGGTATTCAATCGGGCGGGGGCGGATCTGACGGAATTGCCGCGTTCAGAAATGCCGCTTATTTCCCGCCTCCTGTAATATTCTTTCCGTCGAGCGAGCGTGGTTTCCCTGGAGCCAATGTGATGCCACCCCAGATAGAGTGGGTAGAGGCAGATGTCCGAAATGCGGTTGACCGCGGCCTGAAGGGTTGGAATCACCGACTGAGAGTTGCTGTCTAACATGTCGGCCGCTCCATCGCGATAACTAGCCAGTCCTTGCAGGCAGTCGGCCATCGAGTCGGTATAGTCTGGCGTGTAACTGACGGACGGACCCTGAGAGGTAAGGAGAGTGCAATAAGCCCTCCAGGCGGTTAAGGACTCCTGTATGCCGTTCAAGTGCTTTGGGGGCGGGTGACCAGCGGCTGTATCCTCTTCCAGGTCAATACCATTCCACTGAATCACATTTCAGAAGCGGTCGTAGAGAGACAAGGTTCCTCTCACCTTCCACCAGGCCAGCGGCATCACCTCATGGAATGGCAGTGGATCTATAAGCCATCCTTCCGCCTTTGAATAGTCGGGGCGGGACCCTTTTTCTACCTCGTCGAAAATGACGTCCCAATCCTCAACTAGCTTGGCGGTGAACTCGTTCACGTAGTCGCCCATCGGAAACATTTGGGACATCCCAACGAAATGCAACGCCTGTAGCTATGTGTATAGATAGATGAATAGATGAGTTTCAAACCGATCTATAACAGTTCCAAAAGTTACTTACGAACTCTGCAGTAAATTGGTTTTGTCGGGATTTCCAAAGGCGGCCGGTAGGGTCACGGGCGAAGGCTGTGAATGCCAATTGTAGTCTGATCGCGACGAAATCATGAAAAGAAATCCATTCATCTTCAGACAAAGTGGCGAAAGATATCGGTTTAGGCATGCAGGCAAGAACGTCGCTTCCAAGTGGTAGTACTAAATTACACCGCTACTATTGACTCATTGATTCTTTATCTGATTTGCCCACGCCAAGACATCCGCCACCACATCCCGCGACAGCCCATGTTTGCTAAGTCCCTCAACCCGAGCTGCATGTCGGCGACGGTCCTCTTCTAGCCTAGCCTTGACGCAGAGGGCTTTCCAACGGCAGAAGAGATTCACCGCCTTAGAAATTTCTCGTGCGGTGAGGTCGATATCTTTGGCGACGATTTCGGAGCATTTGGCGATGGAGTCAGCGCATTGGGCGAGTTGCCTGGTGCTCAGGTCCGCCAGGCGGTTGCTGGGAAGCGGGGGCTTGTTGAGCGGGAGAAGAAAATGGCGCTGATGGCGAAATGTCTTTGCGATAAATGATACGTTGCTGGCATCCCAATTTTTTGTGGGGTCGAAGGGTTCCCACCAATTGCATTCAAAATGTGCGAGAAGACGGTCGGGTACTTCCTCGTTGTTGGCGGTGCATGCGGCAAGGATAGGCATTGGGTCACCAAAGCGGAGGTAGGCGACAAGGGAAGTCAATTCTCGATGAGTGTCGCCGGGCTTTATGGTTGGAAAACGGGCGGCCGCAAATCCAAAGAGGGTGGTTACCCAAGTCTTGAGATAAGGTTAGGATTTCGTATTCGCAAAGTAAAGATAGTGGTCAAACACACCACTTCCTCGAAGAGAATTCTGAGAAATTCCGCCCTTTGATCGATGGTCAATTTTGCGAATTGGTGGGCGTATGCGAGACCCGCCCCCCGAAGACGAGAAGAGAGATAGTACATGAATTGTTGCATCGTGGCCCCGTCGAAGTTGTCGAGATCGGTAAACATGTTTGTTACAAGCTCGGGGGAGTTGCCCGGAGGGCTATACTTGAAGTCCATGATAGTTGATGAACAACGAAAATGAACAACGAAATCGATGGAAAGTCTACGATCGGCTTTTGCCGAACTTGAACTCCGATTTTCAGGCGGGCATCGAAGGCGGATACCGATTCACTGGCGGGAACCAGTTGGATATCAGTCGGGTTATTTTCAGGGGGCTATCAGAAGCGGGGTACTATTAGGCGGGTACCGGACGCCGATGCGTAGAGCATTTAGCGTAATCCTTAATGGGTTGAGTCCATAAAATCCTTAAAAGCCGCCTTGGCTTGGAACGCCAACTTCCGCCATGATGCGGCTTGACATGAGGCAACCGCTTGCACTCCCGCACTGTTGCTCACTCCACCTTTACCCTCCCATTCATCTGCCTTTCTTTCCATATATCTAACCGTCCATCCCATTTCAGCACGCACAAGAAGGACTTCCTCCTCCCACCGCTTGAGGCGGGACGTCGTTCGGAGCCAATTGAGGCGGCAAACTGGGCGGTAGTCGTGAGCGGATGCAGGCAATAAAATACAATCGCACCCACTCTCAGCTAGGAATTCCGGGCTGTCGGTATTGCCCGTATGTTTCCACCCCCAGATCCAGCTGACTACCTCGTGACTCTGTCCCGGTGCATTAGGTTGGTAGATCGACTGAAGCGGTTTGGCATCGCCCTTAAGAAGTGGGCGGTACTTGTCCTTGACCGCGAGATCGTCGGTGAGTTGCGTGATCGCCCACTGTGCCTGGTTGTATACCCTGGTGTGTCTTTGAATGGCCTTTTCCGCCGACGAAACGGCAGCATATCCCCGGGTCTTCTGCGCTTTGTTCTCCGCGAGTTGGACGTTAGCTTTGAACAAGAACGATTTATACCCGACTTGAGTCCGAATGTTGGCCAGCGATTCGTCCGCCTGGGCCTTCCTTAAGGCTAATTCCGCTTCGCGGGCAGACTGTGGAAATATGGAGCCTGCATGAGGTTCTGAGGACGGCAGCAGCACTGCCAACTTCTCCAAAGGGCCCTTCTGCAACTCCTGAAACGGATTAATGTTCATGTCTAGATGGCCGCATTCGAATTCTTCGCAAGTACAAGGCTCGCGTATAGGGGCGAGGAAAAAGCGTGCTCGCGGGTCGGAGTCGTCCGCCTTACTGGGCGCCAGGACTGGAAATAACATCAGCCCTTCTTCGAAGTGTTCGTCGTGTTTAAGCTTGAGGGCGGCACGTTTCCTTTCCAAGTCCAACTGTTTTGAGTCAGAAGGTGTGCTACCAAGATCCTTTGCCAAAGTCATTGTATCGATCCTAGACAGTCATCAGGCGGGGAATTTTATAGCAGATAGTATCACATACTGCAACTCCTGAATTAGAATTCCTTTTTGAATCCACGATGTCATTCCCACATTTCGACTCGAATTGATTTCTTCCGTTATGAGGCGCGCCTCGACAGTTTTCCGAGATGGTGCTTTGGGTTTCGGACGATTTCAGCCGCTATACCCCTTTCTATTCATTATGGTTTTACCTTTATCTATCGTTGACATCAAGATATCCATGGCTTCTGGGACGTGATTCTCGCGTTTCCTTTGAGCTTCCTTGAGTTGTTGATCCCATTCCGCCCTTTGGTCCGCTGTTGCCGACGACTTCAACATTTCAACGGCCTCGGTGAATTCCAAAAGGTTCGTCAAAGCGGTTTTTAGTAGGCCCGGAAGCGACACATCTAAAATAGATAGATTGTAAGTTAACCATCAGGCAAATAGTCTAACGGGGGTGGCCCCTGTTTAATCAAGGCGGCTATTTTATGGGTCGGCCGCCCGCCCCGCCGTGGTCATTCGGGTTCGGGTACCGCCAGCGGCCGACAACCGCCTGATTACCGCTACATTTAAACAGGCGGTGATGACTCACGGAGGTTGGTCAATTTCTTCCAATTGAGATCCAGGAGCTTGCCATCCAAAACCTCAAGGCGATGTGCCTCGGTCATTGTGCTCGCCAGAATCCCTGTCGGGTTCAACAGTGACCAGTTTGATTCCAAAATCTCACCGGTATTCCACCCAAGCCCATCGATGTACAACGGGGAAAACCGGGGAAGACACCTCTCTTGGTGGCCGTGGACGTGGAATTGTCCAATGCCGAACGTCATCGACTTGTACCAGGGAAGGTCAAGCTTCGGGCTGTATCTCTGTGTGCGGGAAAGGAGGTTCTTCCAATATTGGCAGCAGATATCGTATATGAAGACGACACACCTTGTTTTGGGTGAGACAACAGTCTTCAACCCTTTGCACAACGAATAATCCATGTTCATTTGGCGTTCCCCTTTTTGGAAGTCCACGATTGACGATGGGACAAAGGCACCATGGCGAGCGCATGCCAGAGCCCCAATTCCAGTCGCGTCGTATCCCTTGTGCCCTTTATTCTTATCGGCAACTGCACGATGCTCGTTGCAAGTGGATGGCTTAAACAAAGATCAGAACCCCGTGACTTCACCACCTGCCCTCGACCGTACCTCGACTTCCTCACTAGCGGAACGCAAATGCCGCTTGTACTCTTCGGACTCGACAAAGTAACCTTGGCCCCGCTTCAGAAAGAGGTCCTGACCTGCTCCTTTTTTACTTTGCCGAACGCAGACGAAGTTCCCGTCGGCCACGAAGGACATGGCAAATTTCCATCTGTTCACAGATTTGTACTTTAGCAATCTGATTTGAAATATAAAAGATGTTTGGGACGAACGTTCTGCGGTCCTGTTCCCAATTCTCTTCAAGGTTGATGTCGGGCTGTGGACATGCTGCACAGAATATCGCCAGGGAACCAGGGGAGCTAGCAGCCTCGCGAGTAGTGAACCCAAATTGCACCAACTCCTTTAGATGTCGGAATTGTCTGGCTGTCCGTAGAAGTTCACGATGGCGATTCTATGCTTTGCTGATCAATGTTAAAGATTGGTGGGAAGGCATCACTTAATACCCACCGGTACACAGTCAGGGAAATCAGGATTGGTGAGTCTGCGCAGCTTGCTGAAGTATTCACTCGCTGAAGTGCGGCATTCTAGCGAGGCGAGATTGAAGTCGTGTAAAAGCTCATAGGTGAATACTGTCTCCACAGCCTTGAAGGTACTCGGGTACAGCCCACCCGCCACACACTGCTCGTCCAGGGATGCTGCGCCAATACAGGCACATGGGTAAACCACAAGGCGATGGATGCCGTTAATGTGAACGATTACCATCTCTTGACCCCAACCATCTTTACCATGCTTTGGACTGGCCCCGAAAGAAAAGTCGGTATGATTATTCCAATCCGATATCGACGAGGCGATGAATTCTTCATTGGTATGATCGGAAACTTGTGATGGCGGCAGTCTAGGGCATCGTTGTCCCTCATGTCCAAGGTAGACTGAGATTCCTAGTTTCCAGAGCCACGACGGTTCGTAAAATCTCCCTGTCCACATTTCAACTCGATGAAGGGGGTGACGGTGATGAATGTCGCGGCAGCATGTCGAACAAAGGCTTGGTGTTGCAAAGCAGGAGGTACACCGCCATAACGGTTCGTCTGCTCCACATATGTCACATGCGTTATCTTCCCTGCGAGCGTGCTTCTGCACAATGGTCAGTACCATCCCCTTGATATATACAGTTTATCCTTGGTCATATTATGTATGTTATATACTCTGTAGCCATGCAATCCATGGTCGCATTCCTACACGATACAAACACCATATCTATGGCACCACTCAGAGTACCTATTCAGCTCGATAAACCTTGTACCACTCCACTACATGACCATGCTGCCCTTGTCTACTCACGTTTCCCCCATCCCACCCATGACGAGGTACACATATCATGCCTGATCTCACCCAGCCACATAGTACTAGTGGTGGACATCGCTATGGCTACAAGAACAGCGCTGTACAGGGGAGTGCCGAGCTGCGAAGCCATGTACGTTCCAGCCATCTCAACCTCATGGCTACGACGATGGTGACGTGATGCCCGCACCTTTGTGATCCGTCGGCGTAGCCATGACTGTCCCGTTCCATCACTTTTCGGCTAAGGTCCCGTTTCGGCTATCAGCTTTGTTATCAACCATAGCCAGGTTCACCTCAAATTTTGACCCCAGTCCTGAACAGCAATTCCTCCATGGCGCCCTCCGTTAAACTCATTGAAAAGCTCGACGAATTATACAACCTTGTCAACTCAGTCTCTCAGTGGAGTGAGCACGAGGTCAAAACCAAAAAGGAACGGCTTATCCGAGTCTCGGTGCGTCTCAGACCTTTTAGAGCTCATCCCCATCGCCTAACGCCGTTGAAATAGCTCAAGTTTCTCCAATACTTCAATGAGGACAAGAGCCTCACTGCCGACGATCTTTCTCCTGTATATACCCAATGGATCAACACCGCACTCAGCGTCTCCAAGGACCCCCACTCCATAGACCTCAAGCTCCTCGACAACCCTGACTTCAAAAAAAAACCGCCTCTTCTCGTTAAATATCCACTCTCCTCAACCGTCCCGCCTAACACCAACGTCAAAACTGAGAAAACCCAAAAGAAGCAGGATTCAGGTGATGCCCTTGCCGTTATGTGACATGTCCGATCCTATCACTTACCAGTGCACTTAAGGTCGGACGAAGAAGCATGTGGTCTTCCAGGACGACCAGGACGCTTCTAAATCATCGGTCACCAGGTCTAAAACCTCGCCTTCTGATTCCTCGGGCAAGGCCAAATCCTCAATGGCGTCGACAGCTCAAGGACGCAAGCGGCCGTTGCCCGAAGACGATGCCCCGCCCCAAGAGCAGCCATCTACTCACGACACTCACGAACCTTCCTCCAAAAAGCCCAAGGCAGCTACGCCTCCACCTGTCGCTCGGCCCAGACCCCGACCCATTCCAAAACCATTAAAGCCGGACCAGCCATCCGACAAAACATCAAACATGTTCGATAAGAATCCAGTACGTTCCAGTAATACCTCTTGCTCTTTCACATTCTCTGCTCACATGACACTGTAGTACCCGCCCAAGCGTTCCCCGTTGCCTCAACAACGCCCACCCACCAACTCGTACCCATCGAACGACGAAGTAGAGAAGGATCAGTCGGCCCAGGTGACTAATCCCATCCCCAAAATGGTTGACAATAGGCCTGACAACTTCTCAGGAGCCAGTCTTACGGTTGCGGTCGCATTCGCCTGACTCAGATAAAGCAAATGATGTAGGTAATTCATGCTCCTGCTTGTCATCAGCCCTCACCTGTGTGTAGGACGAAAGCAAGCATTTCGGGCGCCGACTCCCGTTACCGCGCTCCTCTGACCTCCCCCAAGGAAACCTTCCTCATGATGTGGCGCAACTCCACCACCTCTACAGCCAGTTATCCGCCAAACTCAACGAAACGGAAGGTCAGACGCGCGCCCTTATGGAATACTACCACGCAGAACGACGTCAGCTACTGGACGACAATGCCTCCCTTCGAAAGCAGCTGCTCGACAACCAGCTCACTTTCCGATCGCACGAGAACCAGATCAAGGTACTGCAGGGTTATACCGACGAACTCGAGGAACGCATCTCCGACTTGGAGCATCATGGGAACGAGAAACCTTCCCAAGTAATTCACGGTCGGTTGGACAAGGTCGAGAGGAAGTGCGCCGAGCTTGACAAGGAGCTCAAGGCGCAAAAGGTGAGGCTCTACTCGTATTTTGAGACGATAGTAATCATGGTAACCCAATCCTTCTCCCAACGCAGGCCGCGTTTGAATTCGACGTTTCCAACTTCATCGATATGCAAGGCCACCCTGGGCAAGCAGGACCCCACCTGTACAACCATCCGGAGGTGTATCCGCCGATTCCACAGACTCACCCCATCATCCAAAATAATACCCAACCACCCAATACCCACTCCGATTCTCCCATCCCTCTCGTCCTTCCTGATACTCGTCCAGCCATTGCCCCAAACCCCCAAACCACTCATTCCCAGCCTCAGGGTTCGCAAGTACATCAACTCGCACCACACGGTCCTAATACCCACACTCACCCTCAAGCCCCTCCCGATACACATCCTCCCGGCCCACAAATCGCTCTTCCCCAGTCTGGCAACTCGCAAGCGCATCATGCCATCCCACAAGGTCCCATGGCTTCCTTCAACAATCCCAATGCCCCTACCTTTCCTAACCCCGGACCGAATCATTCACATAGTTCAGGGGAACCTGTCTCATCGCACCACCAGCAGGGTTCCCGATCAGCGACCCCAATCAACCGAGGGGAGGGAGGAAGCACCAAGGAATGAACACGAGTAGGGCTGGCGTGCGGCGTTTGGTAGCGCACTATTCATTCGTGTACTATAATGACTTACAACATTGACTATTAATAATAATATAACTACCTCGCTTTCGAACAACCATTCAGATTGCGAGAATACATCTACCTCTAAGTGAGACTTCAATAACATGGGTGAGGTGTCCATCGAGCATCTTCGTGGATTAAGACCATACCCACATTGATCAAGTCGACCCTGAATTGACCATCTCGACAGTACCATGTCCATGATTAAACCTTCGAGTATATCGGCATAGCCATGGTTAAGATTAACATGGGTTTTGAACCATAGCCACGGCGTTCAAACCCTCGAGTACATCAGCATAGCCATGGCGCAGATGTACATGGGTTTTGAACCATAGCCACGGCGTTCAACCTTCGAGTACATCCGCATAGCCATGGCGCAGATGTACATGGGTTTTGAACCATAGCCACGGCGTTCAAACCCTCGAGTACATCAGCATAGCCATGGCGCAGATGTACATGGGTTTTGAACCATAGCCACGGCGTTCAACCTTCGAGTACATCCGCATAGCCATGGCGCAGATGTACATGGGTTTTGAACCATAGCCACGGCGTTCAAACCCTCGAGTACATCCGCATAGCCATGGCGCAGATGTACATGGGTTTTGAACCATAGCCACGGCGTTCAAACCCTCGAGTACATCCGCATAGCCATGGTGCAGATGTACATGGGTCTTGAACCATAGCCACGGCGTTCGATATTATAAGTAGCCCACAATTATCCGAGCAATCAAATGTCATTCAGAAAAACAAATAAAATACAATAAAAAATCAAATACCCTAGTCAAAAATGCTACTTGTTCCTACCACGGGTTCTTACACGAGAGGTGCTCTTGCTTCCTCCTCCCCTCTTCCCTCGAGAACCAGAATTACCCCCTGTTGATCCTTTCTTTGCTTGTGGTAGCGCGTCATTCTCCTCCTCTCGAACGCGCTTACGGGTCTGGCGGGGAGTGTCAAGCTCTCCAACGGATAGCACTGCTAAGCCCTCAAGCATCCGTTTAGAACTAGGAGGACGACGATTAGTCGAAGCCACCCTTTGAGAGCCCTCCCCCAAATCTTCAGGTTCCCGAGAGCGAATGGACGACCGAGGGGGTGCTATCTGCGTGAGCTCATCTTGTTCTGGGGAAGACGACCGAGACCGTGAGTGCGAGCCCGATTGGGAGCGAGAGTGAGAGGGAGAGCGAGGTGGCGAACGAGGGGGCCGAGGAGAGATAGTGGGAGCAGACGTCTGTATGATCATTGACAAAACATCAGGCTCGGGTGACGACGACGGGGAGCGACTTGGAGTGACGGTGGGCTCCGCAGATCGAGACCGTGAGTGCGAGCCCGATGGGGAGCGAGAGTGAGAGGGAGAGCGAGGTGGCGAACGAGGGGGCCGAGGAGAGATAGTGGGAGCAGACGTCTGTATGATCATTGACAAAACATCAGGCTCGGGCGACGACGACGGGGAGCGACTTGAAGTGACGGTGGGCTCCGCAGATATTCCTCGAATATCTTCGCGTATGGGTGAGGACGACATCGAACGAGTCCCCTCCATTTCGGGAGAGGACGATGGGGGACGCCTCGGGACCACAATGGGTTCCAAATCTATCCCCTGCATGTCTTCAGGAACTGGTGAGGACGACAGAGGGCGATTGAAGGTTATCTCTTGCAAATCTTCAGGATCGGGAGAGGGCGATGGGGCAACTGTAGACCATGGTGTATATGTGTCAGGACCAGTTTCTAATACACCCAAATCAGTTTAATTACCTCGTATTGGCTGGGGGTTCAGATCCCTCAGATCGTCCTCTGAGTCATCCGAGACCGAACCTTCATCCGTATCAACCTCGACGTACTGTCCTTTCCTGCGGCCTGCAGTCCACGTTCAGCCTGAGTTCCAACACCGGAGGTCAGGCTAAGTGCTCACCTTCTGTGGATGGGGGAGGAACATACGTCCCCATCTGCCTTGGGAAGTTGGCAGCTTTGGGTCTTGTAGCCCCTCCCTTCGTGCGTTCGAGAACGGCCTTCCACAGGAACGGCGTAGTAATATTCGGATCTTGCTGGCGCTTCCAAAGGTGCTGGTACAGGATGCGCAGGGGCAACGAGTCGATGTCCCAAGGATCCCTGAACGGCACGTTCTCCGGGAAGTACTCCTCGTCGACGTACCGCCTGTACTCCTTCCCCATGGGTGTCCAAGGTACGGATGGGCGTTGTTTTCCGAGTGGAAACACCGACGGGAGAGGGTCCGATCCGCTAGCGAGAACTAGAACAATGGATCAGCGTGGATGCTTCTGGATGCTGTGGACCACATACCGTAATAGCGAGTCAGATAGCTTCGAAGGACATGGCGTAACCAGACTGCGGGCTGCAAGCTGCCTTTCGATGACCATGGAGGGAGGAGGGGTCTGCCGTGCTCGTCCAGTTCCAAGGTCCACAATGGTCTGCCTTTGGACGCGGACGAGCTATCCATCGCTGCATTGGGATCTGCCCCCTCCTGCGCGTTGAAAGCCTCCTCCACCCACACATCCCACCGGCCCTTCAGCGTCGCACACTCCGCGGGGTTGGTCTCCTTGAAGGACTTCTCGCACCCTCTGAGCTCTTTGTTGAACTCGACATCGAACGAACGGCGTGAACCATCCATCTTCTCGAATCCGACCAGGAGATAGACCCTGGCATTCATGTCGTTCATTAGCCCAACGATGAAGTCGAAAATTCTCGATCTTAGGAACCGTTCCGCGACCCTGAAAGTAACGAAGATGTTAGTTAATTAGCATGCATGGTACGCAGACGTTTACGCACCTTCGACGTTCGGCAAGGGGAGGGCCCATTGCCAACCACGTCCGCGCCTTATTCCGGTAGTACGCAACTTCGTCTGGAGTGAGGGCGTTGAACAGAAGAGAGGTGGCTGTCTGATATTTCGCGAAGGGCTTCACAGAAGGATCGAGTTGGTCGCTGAGCATCTTCGCACGAGTGAGAAGAGCCTCATCTTCGTCCTGCTCCTCCTCATCGTCTCCTACCCGTTCCTCCTCCCCTTGGTCCTCCTCCTCCTCCTCCTCCACCTCCTCCTCCTCCTCCTCCTCCTCGCCGCCCTCATCCTCATTACCTCCCTGGGTCGACAAACCGATGGACTCCTCGTCCTCGTCTTCGTCTGGTCCCGAAGGGACGTAATCGGCTTGTTCAGGTCTTATGGCTTCAGGGGGAATGACCTCGTCTTCGTCGTCGAGCAGTTCCCGAAGGTCTGGCAGTTCTGGAGCGGGGCTCTGGGCCATCAGTTTGGCGAGGAAACCGATCGCACGCGATCTCTCATACTGGAAAACCAGGCGTGCAGTCCAGCGCATACCCCACGGTTTCTTCGTCGGCCCCCTTTCGTACTTGATATTCTCCTCGAACCATTTATTAACAGCCTAGGACAGACGCGTCAAACACCGCGAAAAGGACACGCCAAAACGCGTGATTTACAAATGAGAACTTACGCGTTTCATTCTCTTCTCCAACTCTGGAGACATCTCCAGTTCCGTCATCGCCTCCCAGTCTTCCTTTAGTCGTCGACACGCTTCTTTTACCACCAAGCCACGTCCTTTCCGGTCATCCTTCCTCTTTCTCTTCATTCGGTAAGCCTCCAGTTTGGTTTTGAGGTAGGCGGTTTGGGTAACTGAGAGACTGTACGCCTTGAGATTCTGGCCCCTGGAGGACTGGGTGGCAGAGGTCATGATATGCGACAATGAGCCCTGAAAATTGGGAATAGATGATCGATTGAACGACGGTGGGTGAGGGAAAAGGAACAGGATTTGACGCAACTTTATAGCCGATCGGCAGCTTTATACCATATACGTACTCGCCTGGATCGTAGATCTGCGATCCTAATTGGTCGATGATATGTTGAACTTTGGCGGTAGACTACACTTACCTCTCTCTTTCTTTTCTACTACAACCAGCCGCGCACAGACACCACCGCGATGGGATTTGGCAGTAGCAAGAATGTCACAGGGCTACAAGATAAAAGGAAAGTCCGGTCTATGGAGGCCAAATTGGTTTGGACCAAGGGAGGAAAGCCGAGAATGAAGTTGGTTCCAAATTCAGTACCTTCCCCAATTAAATCTACCCCAAGTCCGTCCAAGAGAAGGAGGGTAGAAGACGACTCACCAGACGAGGACGATAACGCAACAAGTTATGTCTCTCCCTTCCAACCCCACCCCCAGCACGAGGAAGAAGACGAACCTCGAACGAAGGTGCGTCATTGAGGTTTTCTACTTCCGAAAGCCATTTGCTTGAGCGTCATGGCAGGACTCCAACGACTATATGACCGAGTGGTTTCCAAAACGAAGCACTTACCTACAGGAAATCATTCACAACGAGGCGCCTTCAGACGACGCGAGTTGGACATGTTCTGTCTGCTCGACTTCAACATCGCAGGAATGGTGGAGATGCAAGACCTGCGTGGCGTTCCCTATCCTATGCGGCCACTGTGTGCTTCATACCCACTCTTTAACCCCCTTCCACCGAGTAGAGACCTGGTGTGATGGATACTTCCGTCCAAGTTGGCTCTGGAAGGCCGGTGTCAGTGTTTCATTGTGCGCCACCGGTGTGTGCGACGTGGACGCTGGTATGGACCTTCAAGAATCGTGCGTTGGGGAAGAATCGACTGATCCTGGAGAGGTCAAAACGGGTCACGACGCATTTACGTTCGATGCGGCTCCTCCTGGTCGCACCTATCGTGGTATGAAGGTGCTGGTGGTCGTCCACTCTAACGGAGTCCACCATCTCCCTTTCCGATTCTGCGACTGTATTGACAGTCCTTTCGATGAATACCAACTTCTGCGTGCCGGATTTTATCCTTCCACATCCACCGATGTCCGAACAGTCTTCACATTTGCGCTGCTCGACGAGTTCTTGCTCGACGGAGTGGAATGCTTCACATCGGCTCACCATTTCTACTCCAAGTTGAAGCGGCTCACTAACGAGCCATTCCCGGATACTGTGCCAGTACGTACCAATCCTTCTCGACAGTCCAAACCTGAACTTTCTATTCGCTAGAACCGTGTGAGAGAGCTCCGGCGGGTTGGGCGACAGTGGAGGAGCCTCAAGGAACTCAAACGACACGGTTTTGGCCACTCGGGAACGACGCCAGGGAAAGGGGAGCTTGCCCTCTTCTGTGCGGCATGTCCTCAACCCGGTGTCAACCTTCCCCAGGGATGGGAGAACGATAAGGACCAGTGGAAGTATACCCGAAGCTTTGTAGCCGATGGGAACTTCACATGTATTCATCGCAAGCAGCGAGAAAGGGGGGAAAACGAGGAAGAAGTGGCCCTGAAGCTCGGTGAGGGGTATATGGTGGATCCAGTACGGTACGCAGAACATCTGAGCACTGCGAAGGAGGTCAACGAGGTGAGTAATCGCCTGAATCGGTTAGATTGTACTTACCAAGTTCTCTAACCTAGACCGCTACCTGTCACGAACATCGCGCTATTGCAGACAAGTCGAAAGTGCGGAAAGGACTCGACGTGACAGGAATAGGTGCCATTGCATGTATGAGGCACGGTGCCTTTGCACCTGGTAGTGTGGTGGACTTCCAAAAGGGAGAGAGGTGCGCCTTCCGTGTACAGTTCACCAGCCGTCGAGTCTAACATTTCCAGGCAAATTAATATGGATTACTCGCTCTCGGAAGCGCTCAAATACACCTCTACGGCAGGAACAAAGAGGGTCATCTTCGCCTACGACATCAACTGTCAGTACAGTAAGCACCTCCTTGGCCGACTGGAAAAGGGCGACTACCTGGAGTTGCGCGAAGATCTGGTCTTTGTGTTTGGTATAGGCCTTTTCCACGTACACGGCCATCAAGAGTCCTGTCACGCCAGGTATTCCCTCACCTTTATCGAAGGGGCAGGGAATTCCTCGGGCGAGATTCTTGAGTCCTTATGGGCAGTCGTGAACGAGGTGGCTCGGTCGACATCCACTATGACATTAGCGCATCGCACAGAAGTTCTTGATGCCATCTTTGGAGACATAAACTGGAAGAAACTGTTGAACTCTGGTGAGTACGCTGCTTCCCTTGTTGAACTGCCCTACCCATACCACTCTGTAGTACCGTCGATCTGCAAGAATTGGTTGAATAGCCGTAAACAGATGGCAATCGCGAAGGAGGACCTCGCACTGCTTAGTGAAACCGCAACTCCAGAGCAAATTCGACGATGGAAATCGCAGTTGGAAGACGCGAATCGGCGGAGAGCGAGTGACATTTCGGCGATGGACATACTGAACGCAAAGATAGTCAAACGTGAGTGACACTGCTGTTATTGGAAGCGACAGAGGACTGACCTTGAGGGGCCTCGAAGCACCCACACTTTCGAAAACACGCACCAGGATGATGGAGGATGAGAAGCAGTCAGGAACAGCGGTTGGGGTAACATCGTGGATCGCCTTTGGACTAAAAATACAGGAAACACAGTAAGTCTTTTACAGCGCTGTTGTCATGTTAATCGTCCTAAATAGAGGTCCGTCTTCAGGATAGTTTTGAAGTCTTTTGTCCGAGGGCTTCCTAAAGATATGACCGAAGCTCAAGAGCTAGAGTTGGCGAAGCGTCGTGAACAGCTCTACCTCGACATCGACAGCTTCTACGAAAATGCTTCCCACCTCTTCCCGGACGCCGACCTTGACACCCTCAAGTGTGATGACCCTCCATCCGACGAGGTAGCTCTGGACGACGATGTTATCGAGGATGCAGAGGAGAATCCATTCTCCTTGTCTCAGAACGAGGTGGAAATCGTCAGGCTACCACTGCCATCGTCGCTCTCGTCGTCCACGATGGAGATAGCGCCTGGGATCCAGCGGGCACAGCGAAAGGAGCTCAAGTTACGGATTTCCCAAGCGGACGACGCCCTCGAAAGCATCAGGAACGAGATCGGACACAAGTCCTACTTGTTTAGATCGAATATTCGACTCGCTCAGGGGAAGAAGCAAAAGACACGAGGGTATACGGCCGTTAAGTCTGTGAACAGCAGGCTACGTGACCATGTAAAGGTCTACAACCAAGCTCGCTGGGCCTTGCGCCGATTGGGGGCGGAGGAGGACATTCTACGGAAGTATAAAGCAATAACAGCTGAAGACACTCGGGCAGTGACCACTATCTACAAGCCAAACGAGCGCGGCCAAAGAAACAAACCTCTCTCTTGGATCTGGAACCTGAACGTCGCGGATGACTCCAGCAAATCGGAGTATATGGAAGAATGTAAGTGCATCCTAAGCTTGCAGAGAAATAACTAGATTTACATTGATCTCGATAGTATACAGGGTGAATTGGTTGCGGGCGAAGTCACGATTCGACCGATGGAAGGAAGAACACACTCTCCTGACCTGCGAAATGGACTGGGTGTTGAATTTCTTTGCATACAAAATTGACCAATGCGAAACCTGGGCACTCACAAAGCCGGACTCTCCTGGACACGTCGCCTACGCGAATCGGCAGGGAGATATGTGGAAGAGGATGTTGGCCCATGCGACGAAGATGTTCAAAAAGACCAGGGAGTCCGTCCTTAGCACTGCCTAGGGGTGTAGGCAGCTTTATAACTTCAATTTGTAGCTCACTTCACGCCTGATATCCGTAGTCTGGCATCACCGCATAATATATTACAAGTGCTATCCTAGTGGAGTGTCAATGTTTAACCAACGTGCCAACTGAGGATAGCAATCGAAATTAAAAAGATGGTCTATAGAACAACGATCGGACCTATCTAGCACAAAATTGAGGATATCCTCACGAAACGAACAGACAGCAACAGCATGATTATGAGGACTGGCATCACTTATCCAGCCATGTTGAAAGACGTAAGGGGGAAAAACGATGATGGTACCGGGATTAAAGTAGTATTCACTGTCAAACGAAGGGATAACAAAGCGGTTATTGCGGCTCGTACCGGTGGAGACAAACACTTCGAACGCATAAGGGCATGAGGAAAGGTCACGATGGAAAGGAGCCTCGTGGTTAGAGAAAATGAGGACGTTGGTGAAGGGAGCACCCCAGAGAGCCAAGAGGTCTCGGAAAGCCCATGTGGACTCGATCTGGGTTTGGCGGGTGTAGATCTTCTCGAAGAGGTTGAGGCCCTCGTAAAACACAGAAGGCTGGACAATGGCAAGTACAGCCCCAAAGATCGATAAGGTTTCTTGGATGTCGTTGAGAAGGCCCCATCCGTTGCGACCAGGGGACGTGAAGGATGTCGAGGGGGTAGGAATAGCCTACTCGATATACAAGGTCAGCAATGAGGTGGCAAAGAGGTTTCCGACACTGACCTGGTTACGACAAGTGCGGGTGTACGAAGCAAGATTCAATGGCATTCAGCGGGGCGTAATCGGCGCTCAATGGAATATAACATGCTTACCTGGTTATCCTGGTAGAATCCGGCGGGCGAAAGGTCAACATGACCGAAAGGGAAGTTGGGAGAATCTTCGAATAATTCCTCGTTCGATCTCCAGTCCCCCTCTGGCGACGTCCAGAAAGGTGAATTGCCGTCCCTTGCCGCTGATTCGAGCGCAGAGTACCAGCTGACCTGCAATAATTGTGGTAGGTCTGGGGCATAAAGAAAAGGGGAAAAATAAATACTCACTAGTCGTGCGCTTTGAAGAGCCTCCGGTAAATGCCAGCCGACGACGACTTGATTCTTATCTAGATAAACGCAGGGGGCAACCGTGATCTTACAGGGACCCCCTGACCCAGGAAGTGGATTGGGTTCCTGTCCATCTCGTCGGCGTGAATCTCGCTGAAGGAGCTGCACGGCCTCCTTGAAACACCATGGCATTTGACCTGAATCGTCAGAATGGAAGAGAGAAGGAGAAAGGGGATTGACTTACGGACGTTGTTTGTGGCCTGAAAAACGACTTCAACAATTTGAAGTAGCTCTGCCCGTATGCGAAGATCGATGTCGTTGCATTTGGAGGGGATCCGATGTGCAGGACGAAGGCGCTTATGGAACGCATGGTGACAGAAGAGAGCGTAGAGGTGCATCCTTTCGAGATTTGGGGGAAGGGTGTATTGCTGACGAACACGAGGAGGGGCCATGATTAACGAGTGAGGGATGTCGATGAAGGGGAAGTTGGGGTGTTGGGGAAAGTATTTATCTGGGAGGGTGGTCTCGCTTTAGTACAATTTTAAATTTTACCACGCACGGTTCAAGAAGAGACTGATCAGTTAACTACCTTCGCCCCTATCGTAGCCACGGAATGGTCATAGGAGCCATTTCTTGGCTCGGCTGGGGTTTTTATGAGAAGAGATCGTGGCCACGACTTGTGGAACTTTGTCGCCGTGGCTTCGGTGATGCGAGCAAAGCTTCCTATCAGACACCGTGGGTATGGCCGATCGGCGCAAGGAATCATGCCTATGGCGTGACTGGGAATTTAAGGGGGGCGGACCGTGGCCATGATGAAGGAGACTGATTACGACATTGGAACATTGTCACCGTGGCTTTGGGGATCGGAACAGCCTTCGCATCAGACACTGTGGCTATGGTCTGCACGGGCAAGGAATCATGGCTAGCATGGGAGGGAGGTGATTACACTACTTAGTGCTGCCATTTTTTATCCGAGTGTGAGCAAAAGCGACGAATTCTTTGTACAACTAGTAATCACCAAAACGAAGATACAACATATCAAGATTCCAAAAGCAGCCGCATGTACTGACATCGCCAAAGAGTTTCCCTCCCTTCCTCCAAAGCCTTGCGAGGTTCCACGTTCTTAGCATACAACTTGGTAATGGATTGGTCAACGACGTCGCTCATGTACATCCACCGTTTGCGAGCACGAAGGTTGGCTGTGTGTGTCGAGAAATCAGATGTGAGCGGCAATTGTAGATCATTAGGATACCCACCGTTAGCGATGCGAATGTTCTCTTTTCTGAGAGAGGCGAGGACCTCCTCCAGCTCAGCGAGCTTTTGAGAGCAGCGACGCGCATGTAACAATGGATTTAAAAGTAGGTCCCGGGAATGCGAGAGGAGGTCTGACGCCCTGTCAAGAGCTAAACACGCGGTTAGTAGGGATCTGGGAGCGCGGAGAAAAACATACCATGGGTGACGCGGCCATCGAGCCCCGCGAGACAAGTCGACGGTGTTTCCTCTAGCATGACGTCGCTCTTCATCCTCCAATAGTCCTCGAGAAACGCCGGGGCCGTTTCCGGGGTGAGGTATCCCTCTTCGCACAGCGTCTGCTTCAGGTATTCGTCCACCAGCTTGCATTTCTCGAAGCCCGCGCCGTGATCCAACCAACACGGAAGGCACCACATCCCTTCATCGACAGGGCCAGAGCACCCATTACTACATTGCGGATTGCCGCAAGGAGGAAAGGTATGACCCTTGTCGAACTGGAGGGCCCAACGGTCGAAGCGACTGTAATCAGCCTCGAGCTGAAAGGCGGCGTCAACGGCTGGGTTTGTCGCTGTTTCGAGGTCAAGGAGTGCAAGGCCGGGTGGTGTTCGGTCGGGGTCACTGTCCATGTTAGGTGGAAGTGGGTAAGTGTCATCTGTGCGATGGGCAAGGTAATTGTGCAGATTGATTTTGTTTGCTTGTATTGTGGAGTCGTTGTGCCCCCTAAAGTGACCACTGACCATTGCGTCCATGGACACGATGTCGAACTTATCAGGAGAGGTGAACGTCATAGCTCTGGTAAAGGTGCAGGCTACTTGAGCCATGGCTATGGTGTTGTGGTTGAGGATAGAGAATGGGGGAGGTCGTCATAGACACGGTCAAAGTACACAGCCATGGCTACGATGTCTATGGTGGGCTGGTCAACGAGGCTGGACTGCGGTGGTAGATGGCAAGACGATGGCCATGTCGTTGTTCTCGACTGTGCAGGATAGCGCCATGTCCATGGTGCATGTACGTACCGATACAATGGCCATGTTGTTGCAGTTGGTGATCGACCCCTTGTGGTGTTCGGTAGAGGATCGTAACGCGTCACCATGGACATGGCGTTGCTCGGTGTTGCGAGGTTAAGACCGTGGCCATGGTGTATGCACTCACCAGCACCATGGCCATGGCGTTGCGCGGTGGTGCGAGGTTAATACCGTGTCCATGGATGTACCGACGAGGGCCATGGCCACGGTAGAGGATCGTAAAAGGTCACCATGGACATGGTGTATCTCGGTGGTGCGAGGTTAATACCGTGGCCATGATGTATGTAGTACTCACGAGCGGAGCGCCATGTCCATGGCGATGTTCTCGAGGCCGATGATGGATTCCTAGCCATGTAGGTAGTCGGTTGGATATGGGTTTGGGATCGAGGATAGAGGATAGCCCTAGGTATGCATCACTGCGGCCATGGGCACTGCATCGGCATCGAAGTGTGATCCTAGGTTCACAAGCATGTTGGTTGCAAGCCTACCGTGGCTGCGGTCAAGAGGTATTTAGCTCGATCATGGACATGGCGTTGATTTCGAGGTTGAGAATGCCATCGTATGCCAGAATGACCATCTCGAGCAGCTGAAGCTCCAATGTGGTGGAATTCGCTATGCTGTGCCCCCTGGATACCTCCGCCATGACTCGAGTTTGAAACCTGGCCATATGTCTGCGCTAGCCATGGCGGGGATAGAGGCTTCCACCCATGGTATCATGGATATGATGGCATTCTCGACCTCGAGACAAACACTATGTCCATGATCGTCTAAAATACCTCCTGCCGTGAACCAATATGTCTGCATCATGTCCATGATACCACAGGGGGAAGTCCGCCATGGCTATGATGGCTTTATCGCGAAGTAAACAGCGTCATGGACATGATGCAGACATATTGGTTCACGGCAGGAGGTATTTTAGACGATCATGGACATAGTGTTTGTCTCGAGGTCGAGAATGCCATCATATCCATGATACCATGGGTGGAAGCCTCTATCCCCGCCATGGCTAGCGCAGACATATGGCCAGGTTTCAAACTCGAGTCATGGCGGAGGTATCCAGGGGGCACAGCATAGCCACGAACTTAGAATCCTGGCTTTAACAGCGCGCTAGCTATGTACTTTGAACAAAAAATCTGCCCCTCCGGGAAGTAGGTTGAACGTGGCCACGCTGTTCATATCGTAATACAAGCGACCATGGGTATGCAAGGCTATAGCATTGGATACATACAAAAATCCATCATGGGTTATCTGTCTAAATCAACTACTCCCTACTGACTACCCTGGCTTCTGGTAGAAATATGAGAGGTAAGTGTTGATTCGAGGCTCCCATTGAAGCATGTAATCATAATTGCTCTTTCAGGTGTTCCAAGTCAGGCACGAAGTATCATTCATAAATATACTCTTACATTGTCGATAATGGCTTCACCTGCTGCCGAGTCTTGAAAAGGATCACTTCAGTCACCTAGGAACAGTAGTCTAATAGAGTATTAAATTTTGCCATATATTGATCTAATAGACCTCTCGAAGGAACATGCCTCACGGAACCTGGGAATCACTTTCGTCCTTGTTCTATTTCCTTCAGGATACTTAGGAATTTTAATAATTCTGTTCCTTTTCCAATCGAATACCCATCTGATCCCTATGATGGGGGTGTCTGGGGTCCTACTGTGGAACATGTAAAGATTTTATCTGAAAAGCGCTACTTTGCTCCCTATATTAGTAGTGCTATAGTCTGTGCTAGTCAGGGCCTTTCAATCCGCCTGTCCCATATTCATTTATCTGTCTGTTGGTCCTCTGGTCAACAACTCATAAGGAAATCTGTATGGTAAGGCTGTTCAGCTGTCCACAAGCTAGCCCTACTCACAAGTACTTGGAAATGGGCATACTTGCAAATAGGCATGTGGGAACTAGTGGGATGTGGGCCGCTAAATGGCAAGTATCCTTGGCCTGTTGGGTGGACGGTCACGGGATTTCGTGCCACACACTTCGCGCGCACCTCTCAACCTGCCCACTCACAGGTCCAAGTCACCCATGCCAAGATACTCATACAAGTCCGAGTCCTTGTGACTATTTGACTTGTGGATTCATCACTAGTGATCACCAGGGGTTAACCCCAGGTTTCGGAAGGTCGACCCGGACCCGACCCGTGGCTTGACCCCTACCGCGTAACCCGACGGGTTTTCCGCACGGGTTGAGCTTTAGATCATCCAAAATGGATGAGAAATGGATGAGATATGGTTAAAGGGTCAGCTGACCCTTGGTTTTCACTATTCATCACTCATGACTCATGAGAGTCCGAGTTTCGATTTTGCTACTGCGAGTACTCGCATGGCAGGTCCGTCTTTACTTCTGACTCCTGATCGACTTGTGGACAGCCTTACTGTACGCGGATGAACTGCAGCTCAAACTGTGGGTATGCATGAAACAAAGCTCAAAACCCTGCCGGGTATGGGACTCTGGGTATGGGTCCTTGGCCTTCAGGTGGAACACTGCCAATTCACAAGTATAGTCCAGGCTGGAACTTCGGCCTTCCATGGAACACAAGACCACAACACAAGACCAGACTCCATACAGAAGTGTACCATGTCCCATGGAACATGGTACACCTCATATACTGGATGTTCCACGTCCCATGGAACCCCAGACTCCAGCCTGAATGTTCCATGGGACATGGTACACCTCATATACTGGATGTTCCACGTCCCATGGAACCCTGGACTCCAACCTGAATGTTCCATGGAACATGGTACACTCAGTTACGCGAGTGTTCCACTCCCAACGGAACATCGGACTACTTCATACAGGGGTGTTCCACCTCCCATGGAACACCAAACTCACGCTGGAACCTCGACCCCAACAGCCTGAATGTTCCATGGGACATGGTACACCTCATATACTGGATGTTCCACGTCCCATGGAACCCCAGACTCCAGCCTGAATGTTCCATGGAACATGGTACACTCAGATACGCGAGTGTTCCACTCCCAATGGAACATCGGACTACTTCATATAGGGGTGTTCCACCTCCCATGGAACACCAAACTCACGCTGGAACCTCGACCCCAAGCCCAAGGTCATAAGTGTTCCACTCCCAATGGAACATCGGACTACTTCGAGATAGTTAAAATCTTAACAATGAATGCAACTAAAAGGTGATCAAATGTATAGTCAAAAGCACAGTTCAAAGGTAAAATGTATAGACCACTTGGCCAAATCTAATAGTCAATGGATAGAAACAAATGTATAGACAAACCGTAACGTAAAGTCAAATGTATAGACCACTTGGCCAAATCTAATAGTCAATGGATAGAAACAAATGTATAGACAAACCGTAACGTAAAGTCAAATGTATAGACCACTTGGCCAAATCTAATAGTCAATGGATAGAAACAAATGTATAGACAAACCGTAACGGAAAGTCAAAATCGTAACACGAAATAACTCAAGCTGGAGGAAACCTTAACAATGATTACCTGTAACACGAACTCGTTTCAATGGGCGGTCGTCACGAGTTCCTTGTTGCCCAAGAGTGTGAGCTCCTCCGGCGTGTCGAGTTGAAGGCCATGGAACTGCAGATGCAGGCCGGGAAGACTGCCCTTCGGGACGCATGCGCTGCTCTTGGTGTTTCCGCTTCATCGGAGAACCTGGTATCTTCAACATATCCTTGACATGGTCCAAGACCTGGGACTGCGTGAAATGGCGATGGGTAGTGGGTCGCACAGGAGGCTGGGCCGGCAGAGGATTCGAGAACACACGAGGAGTTGGATTGTTGATTGAAGTTGTTGCGTGAATTGGGTAAACGTTGGGGTGGCGTTGAGGCGCTAGAGTTGGACGAAAAGCGCGGGAAGATTGGCCAATGAGGTGGCGTGGATGGGTTTCGGTTTGCGTCGCACGAAGAGGCTGAGCATACTCGCTGACGTGTTGAGTCTGTGTATATTGAGGGTTCGGGCGGTGATGGTAACGACCGATCTCATGGCCGTTGAATTGTTGCTGATCGTCGTAATACTGTTCTGGATTGCTGAAGTCTTCCGCCATGTATTGGTCTTCCCCTTCTACCATGTACCCGCCTTCGTCATAGCCGCCACTGAATAACTCGTCAGCGTCATAGTAGTCATCATCGCCGCCAGTGTAGACGGGGATGCTTTGCGTAGAGGGACCCGGCTGAGGATGGCGGGGCGGTTCAACTACATCCCTGTGGTGAGGGTCGTTCTCATCAGCATCCACGTCCATCCTGTCTCCGTCTTCCACTTCCACATCAAACTCCTCCAAATTCGTACCCTCGCCATCCTCATCCTGCTCTTCCGGCTCGACGCCCTCCTCCTTTTTGACCTTGACTGTGCGACCTGTTTTGCGAAGTTTCGGGGGCCATTTCTTCACGGCAGATGCAGCCTCCAGAGGTTTGCGGCGCTCAGGTGGCAACTCTGCCCATTTCCTCCTTGCTGTTTGGGCGGCAACCTCCTGCATGTGCCACGCGTTGGCGTCGCGGACCGTCGCCTTCACAGCGGTGACCTTCCCGTTGGCGTCATTGCAAGTGATGAGGGGTAAGTCAAGGTAGGCCGGATCAGTGTCGTCCCTCTCGATTGCTTGAGCCTCTACGAAAAAACATGGGTTAAACATCGATTGACTGGCGAGGAATGTCGACGCACCTGGTGGAAAATCAATAATTCTAAGTGTCCAACCCTCCTTCCGGCCGAATGCTACATCCAGGAGTTCAACGGCCCCCGAACCCCACAGTCGCGTAAGAGCTTTCGAACCCTTAGTGTCCCTGTCAGGGACGGCGCAGCCTGGCGGCCATCCCTCGCAGATCTTGTTGTTACTTGCAAGGTAGTCTGCAAAGCCCTGGTAAAAGCCGTTGGTTGGAGCCTGCTTCAATCCAGTAGCTTGACCTTGAGTAAAGCGTAAAGTCAGTGCTTAATGTCAACAATAATGAGACAAATAAAAGCTTACAGTAGAGAACCTGAAGGAGGAATCGCATGTAGCGAACTCCCCAATCTCGGACAGTTTCGACAGTCGTCTCGTACTGTTTCTGTCGCCAAAACTTGGCGACGTTCAGAACCCCAGGTTGTGCCAGCTCTGCCCAGTCGAAAACATCTCTTGGTAATTTCCCTTCTGCGTCCCAAGCTGCCTGCGAGACGTTATCCGGTTTCACGGCGGCTGGGTCGTAGAGCCCCCAATCCGTAGCACTGTCCCCAGGAGTTTTCGACGTTCGCTTGGAAGTGCTACCTGAGGACGAGGCTGGCGCCCGAGAGGTAGCCGCGGAGGAATTGGTCTTCAACGAGGCGGATGCTGGCACAGCTTTCACAACGGATGTCGATGACGTGTCGGCGGCAACCGCAGCTTCAGACGAATTGGTGGAGGCGTTATGCAAGCCAAGTATTTGGAGTAGCTTCGCATCCTTCGGCGAGACTGTGCCTGTTTTTGCAGCCCTATAATGGAGGTGGTTAGGGCGCCTATCCTCAATAGACCATGGATGATACATACGCTACAGCTATAGCTGCCGCGGATAAGATCTGGCGAAGGTTTGCAGCGCCGTCGTCTAACATCTCCTGGACTATGTCGTTGCCGACCATAACTCTTGTAAAGCGGCCGTAGAAGGGGTCGGTGGCCAAAAAATACAGAATTGGCTCTACCAACCCTGAGCGGGAGAGCTTTTCCATCTGGGCAGTCTCAACGTAAGCGTGGAATCTATAAGAAGATTAACAAACGGCGTACCATAGCCTGTGCCTCCTCCATTAGCTGTAGAAACTCCTTGTCTTGTTGCGCGACCGGTTTCTTGTCCCACCGTTCAATATCCGCAGACCACTCCTGGATTTTGATTTCTTTGTCTTTTTTCGTTAGGCCCTTGTAATCCCGGTTGTATATCTCAAACATCTCCTCCTGTGATAAGTCTGGGATAAGTCAGCAAGTGTGTAAAGCTGAATGCAAGCGGATGCCTTACGTTCGGCTTCGCCGTTCTCAGCTTGCAGTTTCCTCCACTGGCGGAATTTGTTCCAGCACTGAGATTTTCGCAAGCCTTCACCAGTCCGAGGGTAGCCCATAAGCGTCAGGAAGCTATCGGGGGACCGATTGCAGCACTTGGCGCCGAATTCCAGCCATTCGCGCATTTCGGCTGCGATCTCTTTCTCGTCCTTGTCGTATCTTCCCCTTTTGAACGATGGGGTTGGAGGGGGGTTATAAGCTTGAGACTTAGACTTAGGGGCGGACGGGCCTGCGGGTGCTGGTGGACTAGGAGACCGATTGTCAACGGCCCTACCCTTTCCCTTCTGCTTGGCAGTGAGACGCGGCGGAGACTGGGATATCGGAGACTGGCGTGTTGGCGAGCTGCTGTGGGGTGCTGTGTTGGCAGTTTCCCCAGGACCGGAGGAGTCACCCCGCTCACTAGCTTGAGAAGGGGAATACGCCGACCCGTCTTCGCTCGATGAAGGCAAGTCCTCGAACTCTGGCTCTTGTTCCGAAATGTTACCAGCGCCATTGGACGGATGCTCGCACCCCTCCCATTCCTCTTCGCCTTCATCCCAATTCCCAAAGCTGTCGTCACCATCTTCGGCGGGGTCGAATGCTGGAGGAGAGGAGAAGCGGTCGTCCGCACGTTCGATATCGCTGCCCTCGTCTTCCATGGATTCGCCGTGATGATCCTCCTCATTGGGCCGACCTGAAACGTACGAATATCTGAAACCAGGAGGAGATTCGGGGTTGCCGTTACGCGGAACTCCTAAGCCTCTTTCCATGCCTAGTAACAAGTCGCTATTGCGGCGGATAGCGTCGTAGATTGACTCTTCCAACTGGTTCAAAGAAATTCGACAACGCGGTTCAGGAATGGTGAACCCGTCAGGGAGCTGCTCGCACTGCTTGGACTGCGAGTTATACCAAGAGAAAACTGTGACATATTTTTGCATGCGAGCCAGCCTGGTCCCTTGCCTTCCTCGTCCCAGGACTCCAACCGAAGAAGAAAACGCCCCACAACTCCAGTTCCTTCCATAGAAGAAATGTACAGCTTCGTCAGGGGCTGGGATGCGGGAAGCAGGCGGAAGCACCAGCTCTCGAGACGCGGTAGCGCCGGGGACGGGGTCAGGCAAAGCATCTCGAACGGCGTCAGGAATTTCCACGTAGGGCGCAAATTCGTAGCCGTAGTCTCCAAGTTCAGCGTCTAAAGACCAGAGTCAGTCCCCACACTTGACCAAGCATGCAACGTGACACGGACCAAAGGCATCATAGCTCGGTTGTTTGTTACGGTCAGCTGAAGCGCTCCCATCATTGAGTCGGCGGATTGCAGTAGTGGGAGAGGAAGGCGCCTGAATGGTCTCCGTACTTGAGCGGCTTTGGAGCGGTTAGTTAAGCTCACCAAAGTTGATGTGCCAGGGCTTACCGGTTCAATGATCGACCCTGCGCATCGGCAATGGCTATGGTGACGGGGGGGCTTGAGGTGAGAACTCGAGAGACGCGGCGAGCAGCAACAGTTGACCCCGAAGCAGTGTCTTTCTCGGGTTGGGCAGGGGGATCGTCTGCGGCATGGTCTGCCTTAGCCTTCCTCTTAGCTGGTTTGGAAGGGCCTCGCGCTTTGGATGACTTGGCTGCGCGCTTAGATTTGGCTTCGGGCCTTGTTGACTTTTGCACCGAAGGGTGAGGCGGAACCAAGACGTAAGGGAAACCGTGCGACTTGAGTGGTGAAGACCCAACAGCTTGACCTTGCCGAGACCTAGAGGAACATGTGTCAGCGTTTAGCAAGAAAGCAAAAGCGCCGAAGAATGCAACGTCACGACATGGGATGCACAACTTTCAGTTAAGTGCGCCCATGAGGCGACGCATGAACGACGGCGACGTTCATTTCAGCGTTTGGCAAGAAAGCAGGAGCGCCGAAGAATGCAACATCACGATATGGACGCACAACTTTCAGTTAAGTGCGCCCATGAGGCGACGGATGAACGACGGCGTGCAACGTCACGATATGGATGCACAACTTTCAGTTAAGTGCGTCCATGAGACGACGGATGAACGACCGCCACGTTCAGGAGCACAACCTTCGGTCAAGTGCGCAAGAACAGGGGTTTGGGAGAGCACAACCTTTGGTTAAGTGCCTATGGAGAAGGGATGAAGAAGGGGAATGAGGAGTGAAAAGAAAGGTACAAAGGGAAACAACAAGGAAGAGGAATGAGATGAGGACTTACTGTTGAACAGGAGACGGTGTCCTGGCAGGCTGAAGAAGGTCTGTCAATACCAAGTCTGTCCAACGAGGCAGCTCACTCACTCTATGCTTTCCGTCTCTTCCTGTACGTACCCAACCGCAATCGGATTGGGGTTCGAGGAGTTCCTCACCCGATTCGCGCAGTGCTCTACGTGTTCTGATCATGGGGAGGATTGTGTCGTGTTTCAGGTGGGGAAGAGTCTATTGGGGTCGTCTCGTCAGCCACCGAAGCTGGCACTTATACCCGCATCATTGGCATCACCTGAGCGGCAAGCGAGTACGACAAACTTACCTGATTAGCCGATAGACCATTCTTCAAGGTGATGATAAGAGTAGCAGGAGTGAAAGGAGGTGACGAAAAGAACAGCAGGTAAAGAGAGAGGTGACGAAAAGAACAGCAGGTAAAGAGAGGCCGACAAAAGTAACCAAGGAATATATGTGAAAACTCTCCTATTCAAGGCAACCAGTCTCCACGACGTCAAGAAAAGGAGATGGGAAATAGAAAGGGACGCTGGGGAGTAGCGTTCACATCGGTGTTCCTGGTGTAGATCACGTATTGAAGTTTTACCCCCAGTCGAGCCGCCAAAAAGGAAAAAGGTAACGAACTGGACGTATGGAAGTATCGTGAAAAACTGATTCGTAAATGAGATTCTTGAGAGGAAACCGCAGTCGACCTGCCAAAAAGAAAAAGGTAACGAACTGGATGTTTGGAAGTATTGTGAAAAACTGATTCGTAGAAGAGATTCTTGAGAGGAAAGGAAATGGGAATCTGGAAAGAATAAACAATAAACTATGAGAAAGAATGAGAGACACAGGAGGACGCGGGAAGATTCTGGCGACGACCTTCGGTCAAGTGGCCAGATATGGCGGCTGCCTGCGATGAAATTCTTCTAACGCACAACGACTTTCAGTCAAGTCGTGAGAGAGACGTTTTACCTGCCGACGACCTTCGATCAAATAGCCAGGTGGCTGCAAAGGACTGAGCCCCGTCCAACCAGAGTGAGTTCCGACGACATCGAAGGCGACGACCTTCGGTCAAGTCACCACCCGCCTAGAGAACAATACAAAGGCGACGACCTTCGGTCAAGTCACCACCCGCCTAGAGAACAATACAAATGCCCGCTCGTTGGACACAGTCGCAATCCAACGAAGACAGGCACATCCCACCTAGCGACGACCTTAGGTCAAGTGGCTAGATTAGATGCGAAGGCGACGACCTTCGGTCAAGTCACCACCCGCCTAGAGAACAATACAAAGGCGACGACCTTCGGTCAAGTCACTACCCGCCTAGAGAACAATACAAATGCCCGCTCGTTGGACACAGTCGCAATCCAACGAAGACAGGCACATCCCACCTAGCGACGACCTTAGGTCAAGTGGCTAGATTAGATGCACTTCCGACCTGGCGACGACCTTCGGTCAAGTGGCCAGGTCGGAAGGAATCCTCGATGACGTCTTGATACGCGCGTTCGCTGGACATACGATGCTATCCGAAGTTGGTCGAGCATCCTAAAAACGACGTGGAGGGGTAGAAAGAGGCCTGGGAGGAACACGAAAGAACATGATCAACGTCATACCCGATCTCGGACTGTGTCACTCACGGAAGCACTCCTTCATGGGCGCGGGTTCGTTGTTCCTGTGATTACCATGGTGTAGATGGAGTGGTTTGTCGGACCAAAGGAGAGTGTTTTGAAGAAGGAGGGAGGGAGGAGGGAGGTTGACGAGTGTCAGTGGTTCATAGCCAACCTTCCGCACTCGTTTGGTTTACTGACCGTGGGAAACAGTGCTTGGCCGGCGCGGCTGCGCGTGACGCGAGCGCTCGAGCCAAGTCTTGTCTTGACAGTCAACTCTCATCTCCATCTTTCATCTCGCCTCACCACGACTTCAACGCTATACTATCCTTGGTAAGTTATTTCGTATTATTCTTCTGTCCTCTTCCCCTCCATACTTCCTCCACCCTGGCACCTTGCCTGAGCACTTAACCGAAGGTTGTGCTCATACAAGATGAGTGCCATAGAATCCAGTTGAGTGCACTTAACCGAAGGTTGTGCATTGAACAAGGCGGTCCGTCAAAGTACTTCACCGAAGGTGGTCCTTTGACCGGCAGTTCACTTGCTCTGTGGTTCGTCGTGGGCGCTTCTTCCCTGTCACCTTGCCTGAGCACTTAACCGAAGGTTGTGCTCAGACGAGCTCTGATAGAACCCAGTGGAGTGCACTTAACCGAAGGTTGTGCATTCAACAACGTGGTCCGCCAAAGCACTTCACCGAAGGTGGTCCTTTGACCGGCAGTTGTAAACGCCTGTTCACCGTCGGGCGCTCTGGCTTCTCGTCGTCGGCAGGGGTGGCTGCACGCCCAGTTACTGACATGTTTACTTCTGGCAGACTGATATCTCTGACTCTGAACCTGTCGGTCGCGTGAAGATGTCTTTACAGTCGAAACCCGTGTACCGCGAGTTTGTACGGTATAACAAAGAGAAAAAAAGTAATCCACTCCTATCATTATATTGACTTATGCTTACAATTGCCGAAAGTGCTATGGACTGCCGCCGATGCCATCGTCTACTACATAATCCCCGAACCTCTGAAACTCAAGGAAGTCGCCTCGCGTGCTGGCGAGTCCACCGTCACGGCTACAGGGAAGGATGTAGTTTGGTATTGGGTCGCCACCTCCCCGAACATGGACCGGATTCCTCTGGTTCCTCGAGGATGGCGTGTAATCCAACCTCGCGCGGATGGGAGGTATGGGGTGGACGATCGCACCCAATACCCAATCTACTTTTGCGACGGCTTCGTTTACGCTTGCTGCATTCCCAAGAAAGTGCCAGAAATGCGCCTTCTTCGCTACACTCCGCCGGCTTCCGACTGCCCTATTGTTGCCCAAAACGGCGCCGAAAACATAAGGTTTCTCAAGCGAACTATCCTCGATGAATACGACAAGTATCGCAAGACATACGCAGCCAAAGCAGAAGATTATCACAAGGCCAATCCCCTCTCCACCAACGGTTACCTTCGGGCAATGGTCGCACATATGAACGATGTTTACTTGCGCCTGGAAACCTGCGGCATGACGTACAAGGAAATTCTACTATACAACGCCGAGTTTCAAGCTGCATGTCTCGACATCCACGGTTGGCTGGACTACACCCTCATCTTTGGTCCTCGCGCGCGCAAGCCACTGGCACCTGACGAACGGCCCCCTGAGGTCGATGACAATCGTCTTGGATGCTTTACGGAAGATTTCGAGGTCGCTTGCCAAGTTTACCGAATGGGCATCCCTGTATATTATCTGAGGCCCTCGTACACTATTATGGCGTCTGGGGACCGTCAAATCAGTGTCATCCACGGCGAAGTCGCGCCAATGCCCCCGCTTGTGCAAACACAGCAATACGCCGAAGGCACCACTATCTCACCCTATCCTCCTGTAGCTGAAGGTCCCCCGGGGCCATGGATCTACCAGGCCCAGCAACGTCTCGGGTGCTCAATGGTCGACTTGCGTCTACCGTCCGCGCGAGGGACGATTGCGAGTGACGGCTCTGTGCGCCAACCATCTCTCGTGCACCCCGCGCTGCAACCTGCCTCTACCAGCGCCGCCGTTGCGACTTCGCAAACAGTCGGCCCTATCCGCAAGCACCAAACTTCGCATCGAACCTCTCCGTGTAAGTAATAATTCTTTCCTTGTTTTGTTGTATCATTTGAAGCTAATCCCATAACCTAACTCCAGATCCTCAAGTCGAAATGACCCTTAACCCACCTAAGCTTTCACGTTCGTCGTCTTCATCCTCGGTCAAGTCCTCCCGAATCTCGCTTTCGCGTTCGTCGTCTTCATCCTCTGTCTCCTCAGTCGTCCAATCGCCACGGACCAGGCCTCTTCCTCCCTTACAAGCACCACAGCTGCAACGCTTCAAAGACATTACTCTCGACTTCTGGCCTCCCTCCATCCCCAGTTGGGTGACTGCTCTGAACGCAGTCGATACGACAAAGCCACGATACCCTCGAGAGGGCTGGAAGCTGGGCTTTGGCGTTCCCGATCCTTGGCTATTCACGAAGGAGAAGGACAGAGAAGTGTTCGTGATAGCCTGGCTCTTGAGTCGCGGCACCCAACTCGGCAGTCTCTTCCAATCTTCGTCTCAAGACGATGCTCCAGACCTCACCAACGCGTTCTGGAAGGGCCACTTCGTGCGCCTTCGAAACCATCTTCGTGACAAGTCCTCCGCGGCAGCGTCTTCGTCCACTCCATCCCAACGCCAGCCCTCAAGTTCGAATACCAAGGCAGCAGAGCGAACCAGTGAGGAAGCACACTTCATCAAATTGCTGTCCATTGCATCCTCTTTGTCATCAGTTTCCTATGGGGACTTGAAGATATCGCTCGATGCATCCCCTGCTGAACTTCAGAAATCCATCACACCCTCCATCTTATCCGAGGTTGTCTGGGAGATACACGAAGTTTGCTTTCGACTCGAACTACTGTACCTTGACCGAACTAAGGCCCTGTCTAAATGGCCCGTAGCCGCCAAGGATGCGCCGAAGAACAAGAGGGATGAGGCCGATGTGGCTCGATCAGCCAGAGACATCCAAGTCCGGCGGTGCTTTGGGTTGATTCAAGATGAGGCGTATCCGGCCTATTTCCTAAAGCAGATCCCGAATGAGAATATGCCTTGGGCTTCGGACGACCATCTCCTTCGGCGACTCGTTGTTAACCGTTTGGCGGAGTTGATGCAGGATTGGGAGGGCTGCCCCAAGGATATCAAGATGACATCAAGTATTCAACGACCTGACGTCGACGCGCTCGAGAGCAAGGTACTGAAGTACTACTGCGCCACTTTCTTCGAGGAGTTCGGACGAGCCCCTATCGCACCTCGTCGTCTTCCTCCGGCCTCTCTGCAGCGCAAGGTCCCTCTGGACGTACGACCATACCAATTCCATTAATCTACTGTAAGTGTTTCTTGCTTTCATCTTTCTTGCCGTTATTCATCGTCTCTTGTTAGTCTTCTACTTTACAGTACACGTGGCATTACCAACGCATCAAATACAAAACATTTCTTGGCCTTTCTACCTCGTGCCTGTGGAACTCGTGCCTGCCATGATGCTCAAAGGGTGCAGTCCTTGGCCTCGTGTGTCTCTCTGTCTCGCCCTTTTCTCTACCTCTAACCCTATCTGTTTCTACGTATCGACTGACAACTCCACAGGAACTGGACAATGTTGAAGAAGGTCGAGACCAAAACACGCCGGGCGTACGGAACTGCGTCTCACCGATTACCGATGCCTGTGGACATATCGGCGCCCTCGGGTGGTTACTACCAAGACAGATCTCGTGTTCGAAGGGCTGCAGTTTTCTCGTCACCGCGCCGTCAACCGACCTTGTCGCCGAGGAAGTCGAGGTCTCCAGCCAAACCACGCGAAGCTAAGCACATCATTCAATACCGACGCTGGGTGGATGGGGTTATACCTACAATGATCCCACATTATCTTCGAGTGCTCCGAGAGTCGAACCAACTTCGGGATACCTCACAGCTTGAAATGATGTGCGAGTGCTCTCCAAACAGCACTCGTACTCGAGTTTTAGCTGTGTATCAGCATGGTAGGTGGCTTGTTCCTGAAATCATCGACTATTCTCACCTCCTCTCAGGCGTTGAGGAGTTACATGTTTGCAACTGCTCACCCGCAGTTCTTCTGGTGCAACGCGGTCTCTTTCCATCCTCTCCTGTGCGCCCCGCCTTTGCGGTGGACCTGCGAATGCTTGATTTCATGCACGAACTCTATGCTCGGTCGGCTCTCAATCTCTCGGCGTGGTCAGCTACTCTGGAAACCGTTCTCGCCCGGCAAGGCTTCAAAGTCAAGGGCCAAGATGTTATTCGACGAAAGATGGCAACGGCTGTGAAGTGGTACACATATATGGTTGCTCAAAAAGACGCCGTCATCAACAGCATAGTGTGGGATGCAGCCAGACCCATCGAAGGGCCTTTGGACATCGAAGAGGACTACGAGTGCGAAGAACACGTGGGCGAGGCTGAGGGTGATGACTGGGTTGATGAGGGAGATGGGATCGGCGGGTTGATGGAGCCTTCGCGGTACTTGCAGGAGCGATGTCCTCTGTGCTTCAACAACCAGCGTAACACACGCGACTGTCTGTGAGTAATTACTTCGTTATACTTTCTACATGATCAACTGAATGGAGTTGCCAGTTCGGAAGTTCTGTTATGCCTGGATGCAAACTTCACCCAAAAACGCCGCAACCCTGCTCGTGGACAAGACCGAAGCCCACCATTGACACACCCACTGTCGGTTTTTCTAACCGCCGACGAAGTATCTGAAGCAAAGGCCTACGTCGAGCGCCTGCGACCCTCCGAGGGAGCTGCAACGGCAACTCCGGCAGTTGGCAAAGAAGCACCGTTGGCGGAGGACGACACAATGGAAGAGGGAATGAAGGTACCGACCTCTGTCCTCAACGGATGCCTCCAGTCATTCACTGCAGCGGACGAGAAGCGCACTAAGGCCAGCACACGATTGTTTGCGGATACTGGGTTGATGGCACTACTTTGTCGTCACGACCGGGTGCTCTGGCTGGCGAACATGACCTCAGCTGGGGAGCGCCAATTCTATGCCATCGCTCTTTTGCAAAAGTTCTTCAACAACGTACCAATCGACATGACCGTCGGCCTCCTTTATGACGTAGCATGCCAGCTTCACCGAAGTTGCATGAAGTGGGGATTTCTCGGTGACGTGGCGAATCGGATCCGTTGGAGTGTGTCTGTTTTTCACGCGTATGGTCACCAATGGGGTTGTCAGGTGGTGTATCATCCTCGAAAGTGTTTGGGGTTTGGGTTGTCAGATGGCGAGGGCTGTGAACGGTTTTGGGCGGCGATCAAGATCTTGATACCAGCACTAAGGGTTTCTGGCGTAAGTTCAGCGTCCTTTCGTCATTCCATGACTAAATGTCTGCTTGTAGTACCATCAACGCTTGTTTGCTATCGACAACCAAGTATCGTTTCTGGACAAAAAATCATTCGCCTCTTTGGGACGCTGGATTGAACGTAAATGGAACCAGTGTCGGACGCGAAAGCGAGAAAGTCTAGAGGTGCTAGCGAGACTAAAGCTTTCTCGAGCATATCTGCAGCAACAGTGGGACACCCAGGTGGAGATGCAGACGAAGCCGCTTGCAAAGGTGTCAGAACATGCGGCCAAGAGGGCTGTTCAGGAAATCCTTTCGTTGAACAAGCTTCGGGATGGCTACAAGGCGGAACTAGCGAAGATTAGTCGGCGAATCAAGCGAAACGACGTTGACGTGGCCATGGACATGGAAGATCTAACCAACCTCTCCCTTGCATTAACAACCAAACTGGCTGAAACTACGGAAACCATTGCTCAACGAAGGAAGGCTTTGGGTGCGACTGCTAAGCACAGTCTCGAGCGACTGTCGAAAAGTGATTTTCTGAAACATCGTCTCAATGCAGCGGCACTCAAGGAGCGAATTTGTGCAAAACTGCGCGCACGCAAGTTCGAGCTTGAGCGCCTCGATAAAGCAAGCCGAAGTCCTGGCTCCACTGGTATGTCCTCCTACTATTTGGCCGTGAGACTGGCGTTGTAACGTACTCTGCAGATAACAAGTTACAAGCCCACATTCAAGCTCAAGTGTCCAGGCATGAACCGAGTGTCGTCAAATTGGTCAAGCGATACAACGATGTTGTCGCGTCGATGGAAGACCTCATTCACCAACGACGAGCACCCCGAAATGCTGTCGCACCGAAGTCGATTCCGAAGGAGAGGCTCTTCTCCCTTGATATCGACGATCCTATATGGGACATGCGAGGCCTCGAAGACACTGGCGAGGGCTCCCCGCCGGCGTGGCTTGCCGATGACAATGTGATCAAAGGCATACGCGCCCATTTGGCCCTTCAACGATGCGAAGAAGAGGAGTCCCGTCTTGAAGCGGAGCGAGCACATCTTCAGATCTGGTGCAGGTCGACATGGGATGGGTTAAACTTGTCAATTTTGTCAAGCAACAACCCTGATCTTGTGTTCGAGCTTCGGCAGAGATGTGAGACGCTGCTGGGACTTGTTACCGAATGGAGTGAATTGCTGGTGGACATTCCGGGAGACGATGGCCTGGGCTGGGGTCCTACAGATGAAGACATCGCTGATTTCTCTGACCGTGCAACCCAGGGCTTATTTGTTTTTCAGTTTGGTATGCCAAGGTCAGAGGGCACCTCAGTTGGCTGGAACAATGACAGTCTTGTGGAAGAGGAGGAAGAGGAGGAGGAATGGTTTGGACAGGATGGTGATGATCTCTTGGAAATCATTGATGACGTCTACTTGGGTGAGTTGTATGGGGACGAAGAACAGGTAGACGCCTTTGAAGGACTTACGATCAGTGAGGATGATGTTTTCAATGGCGCGTCATCTAGTAGCATTCTTGGCTCTCCCCGCAAACGTCTTCGAGCAATTGAAGATGATATTTAGTAGATTCTCGAGAGAAGTCACATATTTAAACGGATCATGTAACCTTTGTTTACTCGATACTTAAAGTTCCTTTGGATCGTCAAGGCACATGTAACTTAGTTGTGTCATACAATCATGTGTTCCAACTGTGGATAAAAGAACTTGGAATACTGGTTGAAATAATGATATGTGTCCCATTGGAATGTCATGGAACCTGGAATGAGTTATACCAACCAGCATTTCGAGTTCCAGTATGTACTTGGCGCTGTGTTCCAGTTCCCCAGGAAGGCGATGGAGCCCGGAACAGTCAATGTGGAACACTATTGCGAGCTCCATTATGTACCATGGGACTTGGAACAATATCAAGTCTTAAAGTTCCACAACTTATAAAGGTATTATGATTGGTGTTAGTGCTTTCATGTTCCAAGATGTAGGCGACAGCATTGATATGCTTCCTCTAGCAGGCTCGTCAGGACGATAATGATAGTGATGGGCCAGTCCACATTACAATTTCACTGAAGTTTGAACAGTCGAGTTCGGGTATTACAAATCCAGTCCACATTACAATTTCACTGAAGTTTGAACAGTCGAGTTCGGGTATTACAAATTAGAGGTAGCCGAGTACAGGTAGCTAATAGATCATCTATATATGATTCCTAGCCCTTACCCACCAAGTATGCATGTATATGATATATACTTAAGAGAAAATCTCAAGTTATTGGGATCATGGTACACAAGCCCAGTGGTGTAGAAGTGTAGCTATAGCCGATTCCCAGCCCAGGGCCCTTATCCACCAAGTTTGAATGTGTATACTTAGATCTCAAGTATTGAGATCATGATACACGACCACAATGGTGTAGAAGTGTGATCAAGGTGCACAAGTTCATAACGTACATATCGTAGAAGTGCAATAACATGAGGTGTAACATTAAAATCGGAGGCGGTGTATAATCAACTATAAAGTGAACAAAAACAGTGGTGGCAATAGTTGGAGGATACAGGTTGATGTTCCACAGTAGGACCCCAGACACCCCCATCATAGGGATCAGATGGGTATTCGATTGGAAAAGGAACAGAATTATTAAAATTCCTAAGTATCCTGAAGGAAATAGAACAAGGACGAAAGTGATTCCAGGTTCCGTGAGGCATGTTCCTTCAGAGGTCTATTAGATCAATATATGGCAAAATTTAATACTCTATTAGACTACTGTTCCTAGGTGACTGAAGTGACGAAAACTCGGTCGCCCACCTTGAAGTCTGGCGGAGGTAAGCGCTTCTGGTCCGCATAGCGGCGTGCGGACTCCTGCGCGCTGGCGATACTGGTGCGGAGGTGTTCGTGGAGCTCCTGCAGGTCGACCGCAAAGTCGCGGGCAGCGGAACTCGCAAGATCGCGTTCAGGGTGAACAGAGATGTTCGGATGATAACCCTTATTAGCGAAGAATGGCGAAACACCAGTTGTGGCACTAGGCGCATTGTTGTACGCAAACTCCGCAAGTGGGAGGAGTTCATGCCAGTTGTCCTGCTGGTAGTTACAGTAGGTCCGCAAATACTGCTCAAGCGTCTGGTTGACCCGCTCTGTCTGTCCGTCTCCTTCTGGGTGGTAGCCGGATGTGAAGTGGAGCTTCATGTCCAGGGCTTCCCCCAAACTGCGGAAGAAGTGGGAGACGAATTCGGAGCCGCGGTCGGAGGTTACATGGCTAGGAACGCCATGTTTGGAGAAGACGTGGAGCACAAACAGTCGCGCAAGCTCTGCGGAGGTGAGGCGGGAGTCTGTCGGAACAAAAATGGCTTGTTTGGACAGTCTATCCACCACCACCAAGATATCCGTGTATCCGCCGGATGCGGGGAGCTGTTCGATGAGATCCATCGAAATGGAGTCCCAGGGGCGGAGCGGAATAGGCAGGGGTTTCAGCAAACCATAAGGCTTGTGACGCGGAGACTTGTTGCGCTTGCAGACTGTGCAGGAGCGGACGTAGTCCGCAACAAAAGTGCGGAGTTCCGGCCAGACGTAGTCGCGGCGCACCCAGCTCAATCGTCTTGTTTCTTGCCGTAGTGTCCCGCAAGCGGGTGGTCGTGTTTGAGCTGAAGTACGCGGAGGCGGAGTGCGGAGTCGTCCGGAACGTAGATGCGTCCGTCCTGGCGGAGTATACCATCTGCGGAGAGAGTCCAGCGAGGGTTGGAAGGTGTGGGGAGGTGTTTGGAAGCGATTTCGTCCGTGGAGTAAGCAGCCTTGATGTCCTTGAGGAGCGCTCCCTCGTCAACTACAATCGATGCGCGGAGTGCGGGGAGCATGATCGAAGTTGCGCGGAGCGATGCGGACAGCTGCTCATTGGTGAAGATGGGTCTGAAGTTGTGGGGATTGACTGACGCGTAGTCACTACCTCCCTGTTTAAGGTAGACGTCCCAACGTCTAGTGAGGGCATCGGGCTTTGTCCCCAGCTTTCCAGGGCGAAAGCGGATGACAAGGTTGAACTGGGAGAGATACTCCGACCAGCGCGCTTGCCTGCGGGTGAGGACCTTGGAAGTGGCGAAATATTCCAAGTTCTTGTGGTCCGTCATCACATTCACAGGCTCCGCAGATCCCTCGAGGTAATGTCTCCAAATCTTGAAGGCCTCGAAGATAGCCAGGAGCTCCTTGTCGTGGACGTCGTAGTTGAGCTCCGCAGCTTGGAAAGTGCGGGAATGGAATGCGACGGGGTGGATTTCGCCAGAGTCAAGTTGTTGGGACAGGATGGCGGCAAGGGCGTAGTCAGAGGCGTCAGTTTCCACAATCAGGGGTCGGTCGGGTTGCCAGTGCACCAGGATGGGTGCGGAAGTGAATGCGGACTTGAGGGTCTCAAATGCGGAACGTGCGGAGTCGCCGAACACGAAAGGGGTGTCTTTGCGGGTGAGGCGGGTAAGCGGAACAGTGATGTCGGAGTAGTTATGGATGAAACGTCGATAGAAGTTGGCGAAACCGAGGAAGGACTGTATATCCTTCACAGAGCGCAGTTCAGGCCAGTCCTGGATGGTCTTGGTCTTGTCCGCAGACATAGTGAGGCCTGCAGGCGACAAGATGTAACCCAAGTATTCCACGCGCTCCGCATGAAATTCGCATTTCTTTGCGGAGGCGAAGAGACCATGCTTCCGCAAGCGGCGGAGGACTTCCTTGACGTGCTTGCGATGATCCTCCATGTTGTCGGAATAGATGAGGATATCATCCAGGTAGACGATGACACTGACATCAACCATGTCCGCAAAGATATCGTTCATGAATCGCTGGAATGCGGAGGGCGCATTGGTCAGCCCAAAAGGCATCACCAGCCATTCATACGACCCATAACGTGTGCGGAATGCGGTCTTCCACTCGTCCCCGTCCGCAATGCGGACTAAGTGATAGGCATGCTTCAGGTCAATCTTGGTGTAGACCTTCGCGCGGCCGGGTGCGTCGAGGAGATCGGAGATCAGCGGAAGCGGATAGCGATCTTTCTTGGAGATGCGGTTGAGTCCGCGATAATCGACGCAAAGGCGGAGCGATCCATCCTTCTTTTTGACAAAAAGGATGGGGAGCGCCTAGGGGAGAGTTGGAGGAGCGAATGAAACCAGCCCGCAAGTTCTCTTCGAGGAACTCGCGGAGTGCGGAGGTCTCCGCAGGAGACAGGGAGTAGAGACGACTAGGTGGAAGCGGAGCGGCGGCGTCCAGCTCGATCTTGAGGTCGTAAGGTCGATGCGGAGGCAAGGTGTAGGCCTTAGCATTGCTGAACACGTCGGCAAACTCGTGGTATTCCTCTGGAACAGAGGAGAGGTCGACGGGTTCCGCATCAACTGCTGCGGCGCATGCCCGCACCACGTTGTCGCTCTGGGAAAGGGAAAGGGAAAAGGAGTGTGAGCCACGCATCGCGGATGCGCGGCGGAAAGCGGCTGCATTGACAAAAGAAATCGGAACTGGATTGCTGGTAAACGCGCAAGAAGGGGAAGTGTGCGGAGCACTAGGCTCCGGTGCGGAGAGAGGCGGAGGGATGCTGGAAGTTGCGGAGGTCTCGACGTTTGCGGCGGCGAGTGAGCTCAACGCGGAGGAGTTATCGGATGATTCGAACGAGAGTATCTGGCCTCTGCGCCAATCAATCAACGGATTGTAACGGGCAAGCCAGTTGTGTCCTAGAACCAACGGATACAGGGCATCCAGGGTTGTGATGAAGCACTTGATATGGAATTCCTCGCCTGAGGAAATGCGGAGCGTGATGTCCGCAGCTTGCGATAACCAGCGCGAAACGGTTCCATCGAGGAGTTTAAGCGGAACAGGCGGAATGTCATAGAATTCAATATCGTGCTTGGATACAAATGCGGAGTCGATAAAACAGTCCGTACAACCCGAATCAATCAAGGCGCGGAGTTCAGCAGAGTCCAGAGAGGAGGAAATGAGTTGGGGTGCGGAGAATCGAAAAGAGAATGGAAAGAGCATTGGGATCAGAGAGGGCTGCCGCATTTAGTCGGACCTCAAGCCTTTCTGCGGCGGAGGCGCAGCCCTGAGGGAAAGGCGAGGTCACAGGGCTGCTCAGTGATTTCCCGACTGAGAGGAGTCGGAAACCTGCGGAGCGGACGCGTTGGCCCTGCGGGCACGGCGGGTGCGCGGGCAGTCCGCTGCGCGATGTCCTGAGGCAGCGCAGACAAGGCAAAGGTTGTTCCGCATGCGACGTTCGCGCTCCTCAGGGCGGAGGCGACCATTAGCGTCCCAGGTTGTTGTTCCAAGGGCGCTGCTGGTCCACCGCCCTGACGGTTGTTGCGGTTGCCGCCTCCAGAGGAGTTAGCGGAGGAGGCGGAGGGCGCGGACGTGGAAGCGTGCGGAGCGGAGGGTTGCCGTTCTTGCGGACGGCGGAAATTGTTGCGGGAATGAGGGTGACGAGAGTGGTTGTTGCGGAAGTGTGAGGGGGCGGAATGATGCGGAGTGGAGCTGGAAGAGGAAGGACCAGGGCCACCGGAGGAGTGATTGTTGCGGGGGTGCGGAGCAGGGTTGGATCCGCGGTTGGTAGTGCGGAGTGCGGCCTGCTCCTTTTTGATCTCCTCCTGGCGATCCAGGTAGCGCTCGTCGATCTTGAACACCCTCAACCTGGAGGTCCCGCAAGGGTTGCGGGGTTCTCCCGCTTGGAGAGCTCGTTCTTGATGTCGGTCGAGGAGTCCATTGTAGTACTGGTCGCGGAGCGGCTCCTCATTCCAGTTGATCTTCGCCGCAAGCTGATTGAAGGCCAAGTTGTACTGGTAGGCGCGTCCGGTCATCTTGAGCGCCTTCAGCTTGCGGGTTGCGTCCTTGATGGGGTCCTTGGGTCCAAACACGCGGATCAGTTCGTCCTTCCATGCGCGGAAGCTCTGGAACCAATCCGGGACTCGAGCGTCTCCGCGCGCGCGGGCGGCCTGCAATCTTGTCGCCAAAGTAGGCATAGGCGTCGCCCTTTGAGGTAGGTGAGGGCTGTTGCGACGCGGTCCGCATCGTCGCGGAAACCGTCCTGGTACCTCCCGAAGTAGAGGGTGAGCTGGGTGATGAAGTTGTCGAGTTTGTCTGGGTCCTCCCCATCGAAGGGCTCAGGGGGTCGTGCCTTGGGGCCCTCGCGCGGCCTTGTGAGTGCGGCCTCCATGGTCCGCGCGAGGCGGCGGTTGGTCCGCGTGAGGCCGGCGAGGAGCCGACTGAGGAGTTGCGGAACATCTGGTTCGTCGTCCGCATCGGAGTCAGATGAATCCGAGCCGTCATTTCCATCGTCCGCAGGGCCGCCGGGTGGACCGCCGGGTGGGGGCCCTCGATTCGGCTGAGGAGGGCGACCCGGGCCCTGAGGTGGTCCGTCTCCGCCCTGCGGAGCGTCTGCGGGCGGCTGCCCGTCATCCGAGCCTGGAGGGTCTCCACCCCCGACAGGCGGGACAGCAGGGGGTTCGTAGGGCGGAACTGGGTCGTTGGAGCCTCCCCGCAACCGCGTTCTGGAGTAGCGATGCGGGTGCGGAGGGGTGCGGGTGTGACGTAGGATAGGTCCGCCGATGCGGGGCGGTTCATCGACTGTTCTCCCCTCGCCGGAAAACGGGAGTAAGGCGGCGGTGACAGTGGCCTCCTCTCCGCGTTCCTGCGCTGACTGTGAGGAGAGTCCGCCTGGGAATTGCGGAGTGTTTGCGGGTGTGGTCCGCGTCTGGACCTGTGTCGCCATTGGGTTTCGGTAGGCAGAGGCCGATGTAGCGGGCCCAAGGAAGGATGCGGGCGGACCCCAGATTGGCTGCTCCTGGGGCCGCGGGGCGTCAGGTTGGCGGAAGTTGGGTGAAAAGGGATTGTGGAGGGGGTCGTCGATGACAGGCGGATGTCGACGATGATGTGTGGAGATTGAGTAGGAAAACTCCGGAGGGGTTTGCGGACGTTGGAACACAATAGAGTAGTTAGTGCTCCTGGTGCGCATACCACAGCGTGCGGATCCGGAATCTACTGTTAGACTCTACGGAACTGCGGAGTCTGCGGAGTCGAAGGGACCTTGGCCTCAACGTATTGCGTTGTGCCCACGCTGGTGGTATATGGTCCAACCCGAAAGGAGAGGGGAGGAGAGGGAGAGAGAGACGCGCCTTACGGCGGAAGACGAGAAGAGAGAGGAGAGAGCCTTGCGGAGCGGAATCAGGAACACTGTGCGGATATGCGGAGTATGCGGAAAGCTCTAGCAAGCCGAAAGGCTCAAGACTGAACAGAGGAGAAGTTCTGTATAAGTCTGATTCGAGATTCCGGATGAGTATCTACTACAGAAATCTAGCTAGCTTATATATCTGTAGATACTCTGGATATACTCTGGGACAAGTCTGGGACAAGAGATAAAACTGAGTCATAAGAAATGCGGAATACCGCGGAATGCGAAGAGAATGAGTAAGACGATTCCAAAGAACAATAGCAAAGCAAGGAAGGGAGTCATAAAGAAGCACAGAGGGTCACATGCAGAATCTGGGCGCCTAGAGGGCGGTTACGAGGTTTCTCCGCACGGTCCGCACCGGCCCTCAGTTGCGGCCCGTGTCGTACCGGCGGCGCTCCGCATAAATGCGGAGCGGAGTGCCTAGCGCCCGTAAACTCCGCATGCGGATCGACTGTGGAGCATGCGGGAGTGCGGAGGGAAGGGTCGCGGAGATATGGGAATGTGGGATGCGGAGAGGTGATGGCGAGTGTGGGGATGTGCGGGATCATGCGGGAGATCATGTGAGACTGTGCGGGGAGTGTGGGTCAAGGCTGGTGGGTTGTGGGTGGATGTGGGTGGATGTTCGAGACCCTAACAGGCACGCATGTCTACCGCTTCAACCCGGTTGTCCTTTCCCTATCAGGTAATCCTCCTGCTCTGCCATCCATGCTCCGCTCACCACAACTCAGGCGAGGAAAGACAAGCCCCCATGACTCTTTCCTTCTACTATTACAGAACACACAGTGAACGCTACCGCGCCATTATCCAGTTCCAGCTCCAGTGATTTACAAACTATGCAATTACAATTACATGTTTTTCCTTTCGACTTTCCTTCCCCTTGTTCCGTAAACGTAAAACACCGAGAAATCGTCGGTCGCGTCTGTTCAACACTACACTTAAGCGCTTAGAGAAAATCGAATCAGTTTGAAGTTGTTGAGTGACTTGGGAGGAAACCAGTAGCTAGTATACTGAACTCGAGGAAGTTCCTTAGGCTAGGGTCTTCAATGTGTCGTCTGCAGCTGGTCTGACTTGGTTTCTGTCGCAACGTCGCATACACGCGCATCCTACTTGTGGGAAGCGGCTGCTCACGCACTGAATGTCCCGAGACAGGTTATGGGCACTGGAGAAGTCGATAAAGGTGTGTCCTGAATCCACCTGTCATATTGGAGACAACGTAGGTGTCACAATTAACCAAAGCAGCCGTACGCGAACCACTAAACAACTCGTATCCATTATCAGGTTTACCCTCCGAGTCGAAACCGAACATCCACACTCGAGGTCCAGCAACAGCATTCGATTTGTTCACTTCAAAGTGGGGGTGCAAAGCTTCGTCGTCGGTAGCTTGGACGACGTATACGTAGACTGCGCCGATGGAAGAGAGCTCGTGTGGGACATCGACCGAGTACTTGTGGCTGTCATCCGAATTGTCGCCCTTGCTCATGGGACGCATGTGTGTGCCCCATCTGACTGAGAAGACGGTGAAGAGTTTTTTGTCGGAGGAGGTGTCGTTGGATATGGAGTCGGGGTTGGAGGTGTAAGCTTCGGAGAGGTCGATGGTTACTTTGTTTCCTGGTGCGATGGTGTCGGTGGGGTCGACGGAGAAGAGGGGGATTCGGTGATTCCGGTGGGGAGGGAGGGGAGGCCTGGGCCGCCTGGAGGACAGGTGGAGAAGAAGGGGTTGCCGGTTGTCCAGATGTCGTTCACAACGAGAGGTGCCTGTAGGGGAAGAGGGGGAGATGAGCGTTTGGGAGATGTTAGAAGAGGGAATGGAGGGGACGAACCTCGTTTCTTCGTAGCGTATTAGATCCAGCCGGAGTGGCGTGCTTGAACTGCGAGGATGGAGCCTGCGAGGGCGGAGTAGTCCTATATGGAACGTTTGAGCGAAGAACTGTCATAGGATTGGCAACACGTATCTTGTTTGAAATCATCTTCAGGGCACCTTGGTACATCGAAGTACTAGTGACCTCGAAGAACTCGCTATGATTGATGAAGTCGCCGATCGCCTTGGTATACTCGCTATCCCAAGTTCCAACCAGCGCCAGCTAAACCATCGAAATTCATGAGCGAACGTACAAATTGTAGGTGCAAGGAGGCATGTACTCCAACCCAGCACTTCATCATTTGTGGAGGAGGATGGGTATGGGTATTGGTATAGGCGACTAGAGGTTTAGGCGATGCGATGAGTGCTAGAGCGATGTGGCTGGCGGCGAGTGCACGACGAGTTCTTCTCCGTAAAAGCCATGTCGGATTACACGATCAGGTACTCTGGCGAACGCGAGGTGCGAGCACGTCGCATGCCCCTCCTTAGACCACTTCAACGTTTGGAATGGCTGGGAATATCCGAATCGTCCGCTGCGCAAGAGGGAACGGCGGCCTGAGGTGAGGCATTGGGCATGCAGGAGCAAGGGGGCAGGGATCCAGTGGGTGTTGGGCATGTTACGATGGGACAACTTGGGGTGGGGAAGGCAGGGGTTTTGGGAATGGGACAGACAGTCAGTGCGCATGGCTGACATTGGCCAGTACAGCAGCGCGCTCCGTGTACGCAGAATTCGCGAGATGCTTTCTCGGGGAAATTTATCAGGCCATTACAAAAAACGAGGCGCTAATTTCAATGACTCACTGTACTGTCTGGGTATTGCAACAATTTCGGGTTGCTGCAATGTCTGCCTCGCGTAGAAGACCAGTGTGAGGAGGTCCGAGGATCTTCGTCCGCATTGCAACTCGGCGAGGATTAGGACATCTGCGACACCTGGTTTTCAAGGGTGATACCAAAATCCCCAGCCACTGAACTCAACGTCAGATGGAGCGCGGAACGAAATGGTCGATGTTAGACTTCGGTTGGATATTGGACCAAACTACGAAAACGCCATGGTGGACACCACATTGAGCAGGAACTACACACTGTTTTTAGCGTTGTACCAGGGAGCTGACTGACAGGGAACTGACCAGAGCTACGAGTCCAGCGATCCTATCCTTAAGACATACGGCAACCGCGATGAGTGGTCATTTGGGTGTTGACGTCGATTTCAGATAGCCAGCATCCGTAGCCTGGATGTGAGTGGTACCAGCCAATGGCGTTCTCGAGTCGTCCAGCCTTTTGAGATCGCCGTTGAGAATCGATCTGAGAATGTATGATAGCCGACTGTGAATGTACCTTCTCGCTTCCCTGGATACAGTATCCCACCATGTACTCGTTGGCTTCTGCGGCTGCGTTGACACGGGTTTCGTGCCCTGTACGGGCAGCGTGTCGTGAACAGCTGGTATGGCCCCTATTTTCACGTCGACTCGGTATTCAATCCAACCTCACCACGGGCCTATCACCTCCAAGCCAATGGTCAGACCGAACGCGCCAACCAAGAAGTCGAGAAGTATCTCCGTCTTTACGTCAATCGCCGACAAGATGACTGGGACGAGCACCTCCCAATGGCTGAGTTTGTGATCAACTCCCGCGTTCACTCCGCTCACAACCGCTCGCCATTCGAAGTCCTCTATGGCTACATCCCTCATTTTAACGTCCCAGTTGGCAAGAGAACCGGACTCCGACCTGTCGACGACCGCCTTCAGCACTTGCAAGACGTTCGGAAGGACGCCGAAGCTGCACTTCGACTCGAAAAGGCCCACCAGAAGGATGCCTACGAGGCTGGCAAGCGATCTGCCCACCAGTTCAAGGAAGGCGACTACGTTTGGCTCGACGCTAGGGACATCCAACTCAAGATACCCACCCGCAAGCTCGGTGATCTTCAACTCGGCCCTTACAAGGTTCTCAAACGTGTTGGCGACCTTGACTATGAGCTCGAACTCCCCAAGGACCTCTCTCGTATCCACCCTGTCTTCCACGTTGACAAGCTTTCCCCCTGGAAAGGTAATGATGTCAACGGCACTCTGCCGCCTCCGCCTGAACCTGTTGAACTGGACGGGGGAGCTTGAATACGAGGTCGACAGCATCCTGGATAGCAAGTTCGTCAAGAGGGGAAGGGGTCAGAAGCTGATGTACTTGGTCAGTTGGAAGGGGTATGGCGCCGGGCACGACTCTTGGGAACCGGAGGAGAACTTGAAGAATGCGCAGGAGCTCATCGCCGAATACCACCGTCGACATCCGAACGCACCACGTCGTATCTCCGCCACCGCCTTTGCATCGATCCCGTGGCAGAAGCAGCCGACAACTCAACCATTCTGGCGCATGGACTTGGATTGGGAGGAGGGGCGTCGATTACCTAGGATCATCGAGGACGATGAGTCTTAGGAGGGGGGTAATGTCGTGAACTGCCGGTATGACCCCTATTTTTCTATATCTTATCTTATCGCTTCCTTCATCTTATCTTCGTCTCTGCATTGTCTTTATTCTCGTTATGGACACTTTCCCTCATGGAACACTGCCTCGTCTTGCCCTTTGCCCTGTTTTCTATTGTTCCTTTCTTCTCGCACAGCCTTACGACTCATTATGACTTATTGTGGCTTCTTTATTGTTTCATCCTTATTCTTGCGCAGCTTTCGCGCAGCCTTGTGACCTCCCCTTATTGTCTCTCATGTATTGCATCGTTATTCGTCATTCTGACTCACGGCGGCTATGTAGCTTGTAGTTACAGTATATAAGTTGTGTAGTTGGTCTTGTAGATTCCCCAGCTTGACCTCTCTGTCAATACACTGCTCTACTCGTCGCTCCAACTTATTGCTCAACGTCTCTCATCGCTCCCACTACTCTTATCTCGCTTTCCGCTCCTCTTATCTGATCTTTAGTTTGGTTTAGTGTTCGCTCTTCGCGACAATGATGAGTAATGCATCATGTGATGTTCCAGAACATTCTACGGTGGAACATTCCAGAAGAGTCTGGACTCAGTCGTACTAATCTAATCTAATCTACGATAAGATAAGATAAGTTCAACACAGCCTTAGCGCAGCCTTGTGACACTTCTTATTGTTCTTCTATGTTTCACCATTCACTTGTCATTCTGACTCGTTATGACTACATAGCTGGTAGGATAGGTATATAAGCTAGGTAGACCACTCTGTATTTCCTCAGCTTGACCTCTTTGTCAATTCATTGCTCTAAGCTATCTTGTCGCTCTCGTCGCTCCTCATCTCTGGTCTTAGTCTTGGTTTAGTGTTCGCTCTTCGCGACACAGGTAGTTGGTTGTCATTACTCTGCACCGACAGGGGTTTCCTTAGGCTTTTGTCTTTGGATTCTCCCCTGTCAGGTATGTCCCTTGTATTTGTCATTGTTTCCCGAATCCCTGGCTTGACAGACTTTGGATTCTCCCCTGTCAGACCCGCATGTGAGTGTCCACCAGCACAGCTTGCCCTTACAATGTTGAACTTGGAGTTGAGGGCCAGTTTGAGCTGTTAATAATGTTATTGATGTAGAGAGTCTCTGGACTTTGGATGTTGATGGGGAACACAATTCCAAGGCCGTTGAGTAGATACGAGACATTGTTTGTAAATTTGCAAAAATGGTCGAAAATGTGATGATATATTTTGAATTGGCAGAGTTAGCGACAGGTCCTGCGTTACACGTTATTCTCCTCAAATAGGCGACATTTGGGTGTCCCCACCATTCATCCGGTTACAGCAGACCAAGTCAGGTCATCTCAACCTGGTACCTGCCTACCAATCTTGACTCCTTGGTCAGTGCTCTCAGGCCCGACAGTTAACACAAGTGACGAGGAAAGAGCGGGATTGGATAGGCCTATGTAAGCATGCTCTAATATGTAGATGGTAGAGTAAAACCACAGCTTAGTTGCCAGCGGCGGCAGCGGCGGCTGCCTCTTCAGCTGCACGCTGTGCACGACGAGCCTTCTTGGCAGCATTAGCAGCGGCAGCTTTGGCTTTCTTCGCTTCAGCACGAGCCGCCTGCAAAAAAAAAAAACACGCCGTCAGCCTGAAAGCATGCGCGCAAGTGGGAAACAACAAACCTTCTCAGCTTCCTCCTTCTGCTTAGCCTCCTCCTCAAGGCGCTTCTTCTCAGCGTCCTCATCGGCCTTGCTCTTCTTGACAGGGCCACCCTGAGCGGCACGACGCTTGGCCTCACGAGCTTCCTTTTCTTGCTGCTTGATCCGTTTAATGCGAGGATCAACGCTGGATTATGGGAAAAGGCGACGCGTCAGCCAAATGCTGCAACAAACCTTCACAACATGGGAGAACTCACCTCAAAGCGAGATCGACCAAAGTGCGCAACTTGGCAGTATCCTCCTTCTTTCTGCGGGCACGCTCGGTCTTGTTCTTCTTCTCAGTGTATCGCTTGTCATCACGGCTAACAGATTTAACCAGTGAGTTGAGCATGAAAGTGAGGACGGAGTGGTGCGTACCTGTCGCTACCCTCGTTGACTTCCTTGTCGAGCCATTCGAAGCTTCTCCAGCTGTCAAAGTTGTACCAAAAGTCGTAGAAATGCTCGACCTCCTCCTTCGTTGAATCGATATGGCCAAGGCCAGGAACGGGCTGGATCTTGGAGAACCTCGAGTAAAGATCGAAGACCGAAGAGAACTCTTTGAAGAAATCGAAGTCCTTGGCCTGTAAAGCGCGACAACAACGCAATCAACAGACTGCACACACAAGAAATCAAATTCACGCACCTTGACGCGGGAAGCAGTAGGGAGATACTCTTCCAACTCCAAGAATTGAGGGTCGACGGAGTCAAACTGTCTCCTCTTCTCAGGGTTGGTCAAAACCTCGTGTGCCTTTTGGATACATTTGAAGAATGCATCGTCGTTGGTGTTGAGGTGGATATCGGTGGTAGGGCCAGTGGTGGAGACCTTCTTGTCAGGGTGGTGCTTGAGAACCTTTTTGCGGTCTGCCCAAACTCATTAAGATCTACCAAACATGAATGCGAGAAGAAAAAACACAGACGAGCGATCTTAATCTGCTCAGCGTTGGCGCGATATCTGAGGTGGGACAAGCCAAGGATAGCATACAGATCATGTTTCTAAAACGATGATTAGAATCCTCATGTGAACCAAGAAAGACAGAGGCGCACCTTCCACTCCTTTGGATCATAGCTCAACAACTCTTCAGTCTCCTCCTCGTCGCCAACACCAAGATCATCCTCCTCAGCATCGGCATCAGGGTTCAACTTGGCGAGTCGCTCCCTCTCCTCCTCCAAATGCTTATCAAGAGCAGAGAACGAGTGCGAATGGCGCAGGGTCAATCGGAGGTGGTTCAAATATGCTGGTCCAACCTGGAGAAGTTGTCGGTGTCCGCTGGGATGGGGGGCTATTGATCGCGGTTATTTTTCGTGCATGTACAACGACCTAGCAATCGACTTACGGGATAACCGCGAGCTCGAAGGCGCGCTGGGGATCTTGTAGGATTCAGGAACTGCTGGGATCTCGATGGGGAGGACCTGAACAGACGCCATTTTCAACCTTTCGTCGTCGCCGATAATACGAGAAATCTCAAATTTTGCAACGCGTCCGCAATGCACTACTCATTAGGTAATACATCAATCAATTTCTATTTACAGCTTGGCCCCTAACTTGGGCGCTAAGGCTAACGCTGAAAAGATTTCCTGCGCCAGGCCAGCAGGATGTTGCTGAGGCAGCTTCAGAATTGTCAGAGGGTGTACATCACAAGCACTGATTGCGCCTACCAAATGTCCAGCTTTGGGAACGCGTGTGAATGATTGCACGCTGTCTCCCACAACCTTGAGGATATCTGTCTTGACTTCAGCGGGGCTGGAAACAGATCAGAAAAGAGCCATGAAGGACAAATGGCACACATACAGATAATCGTCGATACCCCCATAGATAAGGTGGGTCGGGACCCGCTTCACATATTCCCCAAGGAGCCCATACGCCCTCGAAGACCCAAGCGGGTCACGATAACAAGCCTACACTTCCATAAGGCTTCCCGGCACTTCCGAAAGTGTCTCTATTCACTCACCGCTTCTTGGACTCGACTACATTTTAACGTAACCTCTTGCTTCCCTTCGTCCACCGGCCGTAAAGCCGTGTCCTAGTAACATCGCGTGAGTGCCCCTCTCGCACCCCCGAGAAGCCGTACTCACCACAAAGCTCCTGAGAACCCTATCATCCCACGTCTTCCACGTTCCTCTATCCTTCAAAATGTTATACGCCTCCTCCCTCGAAGGCCACACATCCCTCCTCTTCTCCGCTCCCTGCGTCAAAAAGTTACCCGCCCTTCCAACAAACTTTGGGTTCATGCACATCACTTCGCAGAGGATAACTTTCTCAAACTTGACGTGAGGATAATGCCCGGTCATTAACACCCTTGAACTTTCGTTAATAGGCGCCTTGACCGCACGAATAGGTGCTCACAGTGACACAGCCCCCATGGAATGCCCCACTCCCACCAGCCTCCGTTTCGAGAAATCCACGTCTACGCCTTTTCCATAGCCAGAAAGGAAAAGATGGATGGACCTCGCGTACTCTTCCCATCCGACTAGCAATTCTGCTTAGCACTGAGTCAAAGATTTGGAGGTGGCACTCACAGATAGGCGTATACCCGACCTTCAACGTCTCCTGATTCAACGCGGCACTATCTCCATGATTCGGCGCGTCAATTGACCAATACTCTCTGACCCTGACCGTCTGATTGCCCTCAAGAGCCTTCTGGACATCCTCAATCGTCGGTTCCCAACTCTCCTTATTAAACCCCGTGCCATGGGCAAACACAACCGTCACGCCATCGACCGCACTCGTCTCTGGGTCCCAATACCGATTTGCCGTAACCACCAATGGGTAATTCGGCCTAGGATCGAAGACATACGTTTGCTTGTTCAACACCATCGCTCTGCCGGCTCGAGAGAAAGGTGAGGTGAGGGAAGGTAGAGGTCGGAAAGGGGCCAATCCAGCTTTGACCTGGACGGGTAACGACTGAAGTCCATGTAGATATACCGGCTCGGTAAATACATGCCCATTGATCCGGCGGGGTAAGCTCAGAATGACATCACACCATTGCACCTATATGGATAGCATTAAGGACTACAGCTTAGCAGTATTTCTTCGTTGCTTCGCAGCAAGTGCTCTGCCGACCCGACTAACCGTGTCCCGGCCAAGCGCTTGACTTATCCAACTGCCAATGCTAGCCACTTTTTCCAAGCTGACAGGGGTGTCGTCTGCGCCGTTCACCGTGTATGGGGAATCCTGCAAGGCATACAGGACATCCTCCGTGGCAACGTTCCCTGTGGCCCCAGGAGAATACGGGCACCCTCCAAGTCCGCCCACAGACGCATCAATCGTCCTCACACCGTGTTCCAGCGCTTTGAGCACATTAGCCACGGCTGTCCCATACGTATCATGAAACTAACGAAGGGAATGGTCAGCAGTGCTCCATTGTTCAGATCAGTCGACTTACATGTCCCTGAGGCCAACACATTAGTCAACGATTGCAAAAAAGAGATGATTGGAGCAACGTACAGCCAATTGATGAACTGGAACGCTCAGCTTAACCTCCTCAAGCATCTCCGCCACTTCATGCGGTCTAGCCTGGCCAACGGTATCACCCAAACTAACTTCATAGCAGCCCATATCCACCAACTCCTTCGCCACCTCCCTCACCTTCCGATAGTCCACCTTGCCCGAGTATGGACAGACCACGACCACGCTGACATATCCTCTCACTCTCAGCCCCTTCTCCTTCGCCGTGGACACCACGGACTGGAGCTTCTGGAGGGACTCTGCAACAGTGCAATTGAGATTCGCTTTATTGAAGGCATCAGTTGCAGAGGTAAAGACCGCGATTTCGTCGGTCAAAGCAGGATGGGAGTCGAGCAGAGATAGCAAATCGTCAAGGCCGCGTTGATTCGGAACTAGGACTGGGTAGTGCACGTTGGGGCGGCGGGACCTGATCTGCTTCAACACGTCCGGTGTCCCTCCCATCTAGTCCACCCGAATCAACGATCCGGACCATGATGGGCGCAGAAAAGCCTACCTGGGGGACCCATTTCGGGCTCACGAAGCTTCCAGCCTCGACGGTGGACAAGCCAGCATCGACAAGGCGGTCGATCAGCTCGACCTTGACACCAACGGGAATAACTTGGCCCTTTTCATTCTGGAGGCCGTCCCTCGGGCCCACCTCGACGATATTGACAAGATTGTTCTTGGCCATTGTGGCCAGGGCACGTTGCCGGCATGGGGACAGGGAGGACGCGAACTGGCGAAGAATCATGGTGAACAGGGGAAAGAAGAAAAGGAGTACAGCCACGGAGCAATGCTTGGAACGCGTGGCGGTGTTGTGTTGCAGCTATAAACACCACCGCCGCCTGCCATCGTCAGGGTCCTTTACTCGCTTCCTCACTTTCCCCCAACTCTTTCTCAAATGGGCTCTGCTCAAAGTAAACAAGACGGAAACCCTGACCGCCTCAAACGCATCTCTGCCGCGTTCAAGAAACCTCGCAGCTCTGAAGAGTCTACCAGACCACAAGCACCACCACCACCACCAGTGGCAGCACCAGCAGCCCAAGTCTCAGACGCAGGCAGCGCCAACGAGTCGCATTTGAAAAAGGGCGGCGACAACGATGAGCGGGCAGTGATGCACGATTCAGTGCAACGCAACGCGGTGAGGACTGTGTGGCTGTGTCGTTATCACCCGCAAACCATCTGATTACTGGGGGACTCAGCCTCATCCCGCTCTCAAACAACCACAACAACCACAGAACCAACAAGGCCAACCAATGCCAGCTACAGTCCCCTGCCAGGTCTGTGGTAAACAGACAACATACTCTCTCCTTCCCAATGTTCTAAACACACACGCAGTATCGCACCGGCAAGACATTGGGCAGCGGAACATACGCTATCGTCAAGGAGGCCATCCACATTACAACCGGAAAGTACTATGCCTGCAAAGTTATCAACAAGAAACTTATGGAGGGCCGTGAACACATGGTACCTCTATATCCACTTCGTCTCCAAAAAACGCGTCTCATCCCACTCGCCCTCCAGGTCCGTAACGAGATCGCCGTCCTAAAGAAGATATCCAGTGGTCACCCCAACATTGTAACCCTCCACGATTACTTTGAGGTTAGCCCTTCACTTTCTCCTTATTCGCCTCTCAACTCTTCTCTTCAGACCGCCCACAATCTCTACCTCGTCTTCGATCTCTGCACCGGTGGTGAACTCTTCGACCGGATATGCGCAAAGGGCAACTACTACGAGGCGTATGTACTCTCATTAACGTCCATCACACCAATCCTTATCCCATCTACAGCGATGCAGCCGACCTGGTCCGCACCATCTTCAAAGCCGTTGAATACATCCACAACTCTGGCGTCGTTCATCGAGGTATGCTCTCCCATGTCTTCCACATGCTGCGTGACTCACTCGCTGTCATCTATAATCATTCTTATCATCGTTACTACCTCCAAGACCTGAAACCCGAGAACCTCCTCTTCAAGACCCAAGCCGAAGAAGCAGCCATCATGATCGCAGACTTTGGATTGAGTAGGGTCATGGAAGAAGAAAAGTTTAGCCTCTTGACCGAGATCTGCGGTACACCCGGTGTGAGTTTAATCATCCTCCCTCTCCTATGCTTAAGCTAATCTTCATTGGAACAGTACATGGCACCGGAAATCTTCAAACGAAGTACGCCCTCTCCCAACTCACATCTCCGATATTATTAACATTACATTCGCCCAGCCGGCCATGGCAAACCGGTTGACGTCTGGGCAATGGGCGTCATCACGTACTTCCTCCTCGCGGGCTACACGCCCTTTGATCGTGAATCCCAGCAACAAGAAATGGAAGCCATCATCGCCGGAGACTACAAATTCGAACCAGCAGAATATTGGGAGAACGTATCCGAAACCGCCAAGGACTTTGTGAGGACGTGTTTGACCATCGACCCCAACAAGAGGCCGACAGCGACGGAGGCGCTGGCTCACAAGGTGCGCCTATTCGAGTCGTAATGACATTCCCATCCATTCGTGCCGTTGTAACTAATCCATGGATCGCGGTAGTGGCTGGCGGACAAAGAACCTCACTTTGTTGCTAACCCTGCTGACGGTACTCCAGCTGACCTCTTGCCAAACGTTAAACGAGCATTCAACGCCAAGCGAGCCTGTCCGTATCACCTCCCCATCTTCTATCTCCCATCTTCCTTCTTTAATCTTCATCTTCCCTCCCATCTGCCTCCCATCTATTTATAACGCGTCTATCTTAACCCCGGATCTACGTTTAATTTTCTCAACACCACCCCACTTCGCTCTCTTTTACGACTAACATACTCAAAAACACCCTACTTACCCCTCGCGTACAGGGAAAAAGGCGGCGTACGGTATCCGCGCGATGAACAGGATGGCGTCGCTCGCCAGCGGAGGATTGACGAACCCAGAGGCAGCACTCATGCGCGAGAACCTGGACAAGTACAAGGCAGAGTCAGAGAAGGAGGATATTCAGGTGAGCTGCCTATAAAGATATGTCGCCTGCTTGGTATTTACCATCTTCCCACCAGACCGCATCGATCACATACATGCCACAACACACGCCTGTCACAGCCGAGTTCCCAGCAGGTTCTCAAAAGAGCGCAACCGACGACGAATTGCAGAAGAAACTCGCCAACGCCACCATCCAGGGTTAAGCCACGCCCTCTCGTCTACATCCTCATGCCTATGCCTTTCGTCAGTTTGCTTATCCTCGGGCTGTCGTCAATCGGAGTTTACGATCTACCTCTGGCCATCTACCTATCTAATGCTTCGTGATTCATTCCCTTGCTACCATTGTAGAAATGTATAATGTTGAATATATCGTATTGCCGGGACTAGGACCATTTTCGAAGAGATGCTGGTGTCGCACGTATTCTAAGGAAATTACAAATTACACTAGAGATAAGTGAAACTGTGGTATGGGTAGATAGTACAAATGCAAGAAGAAATCGAATTTTGTGGTCGCTTAACCCTCCAAGGCAGCGACAATGGCAAAGGCGGCACCTGCGGCAATACCGCCGACCATGAGGGTGCTGACTGCACCCCAGACATAACTTCCGGCACTAACGCCTGCTCCTGTGACCCTAGCCTTGACAGCTCCAAAGATGAGAAGAATGATACCCGTTAAAATGCAGGAATAGATCAAGGCGACTTGAGACTTCGGAATGAAGAAGTATGGCAAAAGTGGAATGAGGCCACCAACGAGGTAGCCCATACCAATCGTGAATGCCGAGATGTACATTCGGCGATCCGGGATTTCCTCTGTAAAACATGAGTTTGGGTTCACAACGTGTAGAAAGAAGGACGACATACCGAGGCCTTGGCCAAACTTGAGCAAAAACGCCGTGAGGCCGACGTCCTTGCTCCACCTCAAGGAAGTTTCCAGATCGCTCGAGGAAGAGCTCGAGGCGGGGTACTCTCCATTGGCACTTTCTTCAATCTCGACTTCCCTCAAGCACCTCGCCACAGACCTGCAGGTCTTTTCATCCACACCAATAGGACCCAAGACTTCTGATACCTCGCGTTCCATCTCGCCCGAACAGCTTCTTTTGACACGGATGGCAGTCTGGGAACGCAAGTAGCGATAGTGGTCTCGTTCGGACTGGGAGGCCAGGAAACCACCGATACCCATAGAAATAGCCCCGGCGATGAGTTCAGCAACACCGCCTAGGACAACAAGGCGAGATTCGCCCAATGAAGCGAGACCAGCGGCGAGAGCGAAAGGAACGGTCAAGCCGTCTGAAAGACCAATCACCCTAAAGCCGTTCTGTCAGCCGCCGAATAAACAGACAAGGGCGAGAACTATACATACACGTCGCGAACGACATCAGGGTCGATAAGAGTGCGTTCGTCTTTGATGAGTTCTTTGCAGCAAATTCCGTCTTCGCGGGTTGCTTGGGCACATTTGGAGGCCAAAGGGGTGTTGGTGCCTGAAGCAGCGGCGTCTATGGGCCAAATTGGAGGTTTATTAACGCTAGTAGACCTGTCCTGACGCGCTGGAAGAGGAACAATAGTTGGGGTAGACGAGAGAGAGTTTGAAGACATGGTTGTGGTTAACGGTAAAGAAGATGCAAACCCCGACTCGCAGTAGATAATGACGCGGCGGGCCGGGTGCGTGCCGATCGGGTATGTGCGTGGGTTGCGCCAGACAGCGGCGACGAAAATTCCAGGTTGACCAGGGATTGACCAGGGCCAGTCACTGTTCAGCAGTGTCGAGGTGCGTTTATTGTCTTGAAAACGGTCGAGATCTCTCGAGAACTGGTGTTTCGACAAGTTCCTTCCATACACGGGCACAAAGCAAGTCACGGGTCTCGCCACAGTCTTATAGTATGCGTCCCCCAATTTCTTTAAGATGTCTTCGTTATCCATCGATCCCCCGTTTTCTCAATCGACAACAAATGCGTCCCCTCACTATCGACTCTCTCAACCCAGCAATCCTCAAGGTCGAGTACGCCGTCCGCGGTGAGCTCGCCATCAAGGCAGAGAAGTACAGAGTCCAGCTCCAGGACAAGGACAACCATGGCCTCCCCTTTGACAGGGTCATCTCCTCCAACATCGGTAACCCACAGCAGAAGGGCCTTGACCAGCCCCCAATCACCTTCAACCGCCAGGTATGTCGTCTGCATCGCTGGCAAGGTTATCGGCCGATAACGCCTATTAGGTCGCTGCCCTCATGGAGTACCCTGCTCTTGCCGAGCTCGCCCCCAATGCGTTCCCCAAGGACGTGATTGCCCGTGCAAAGGAGCTCTACGCTGAGATTGGCTCCATTGGCGCGTACTCTCATAGCCAGGGTGTCCCCTTTATCCGCAAATCCGTCGCTCAGTTCATTCAAGGTCTGTAATCATTCTCCTCTATTCAAGCCGTCTAACAAGCTCGCTGGATTCTAGAACGAGACGGGTATCCTGCCGATCCCAACCACATCTTCCTCACTGCAGGAGCTTCCGCAGGCGTATCGCTCCTGATCAACATGCTGATTTCATCGCCTACTTCCGGAATTCTCATTCCGATCCCCCAGTATCCCCTTTATACCGCCACCCTCGCTCAGCACCATGGTGTTCCTATCCCCTACTACCTAGACGAATCCCAGGGCTGGGGCACTTCTGTCGACTCCATCGAGGCTGCCCTCGAAAAGGCACACAAGAACAACGTCGTCCCCAAGGCCCTAGTCATCATCAACCCCGGTAACCCGACCGGTGCACTCCTAGACGAAGCCACCCAAATCAAACTAGTCCATCTCTGCGAGAAATACTCACTCGTCCTTCTCGCGGACGAAGTCTACCAATCCAACCTCCATAAACCCGACCAGCACCCCTTTACCTCGTTCAAGAAGGTCGTCCGCAAGCTCGACTCACATGTCCCCCTCGTTTCCTTCCATTCCATTTCCAAAGGCGTTACAGGCGAATGTGGACGCAGAGGAGGCTACTTTGAATGCGTCAACATCTCCGAACCCATCATCGCTCTTATGTACAAGATGGTCTCGGTCGGACTTTGCCCTCCGCTCGCGGGCCAAATTGGCGTTGATTGCATGATTCGCCCTCCTAAACCAGGCGACGAGAGCTACGAGCTCTGGAAGAAGGAGACTGATACCATTCACGAGGCATTGAGGACCCGGACCAGCATCATGGCCGAGCGGCTCAACGCGCTTCCGGGCGTTTCCTGCGTCGATTCACCAGGTGCTCTCTACCTCTATCCCCAAATCACGTTGTCCAAGAAAGCACAGGAGGCTGCCCGTGCTGCCGGAAAGGAGCCTGATGCATTCTACGCCCTCGAACTATTGGATGCCACTGGTATCTGCGTGGTCCCGGGAAGTGGCTTTGGGCAAAAGGAGAACGAGTGGCACTACCGCTTGACCTGCCTCTGCCCAGGCGTGGATGAGTACGTGGGCAAGCTTGAAAAGTTCCACCTCTCCTTCATCGAGAAATGGGGCCTTGAGTGATTCTATTTTTACTAATCTGCTTTCGGATATATATACCACGGTCGATGCTAGATTTAGGACACGGAATGTAGATTAGGGATACACGTGGTGCCAGCGAAAGACGTTAGATGTAGACGAACGTTGCCCTACGGCAAAAGTCGCTCAATGGTCCTTTGGCATCGGTAGTTAGAGAATGGGTGTGTGGCCAGGAGAGCGGCGCAACGCCGACCAGCTCAGGGTTCCGTTTCGGGGCGAACAGCTGATTATAGGCGCCCGCGGCAAGGCAGTGTTGCGGAGTCTCACGGTGTGTGTGGATAAGGAACACCGGCCCTGTCGACTGCCTTTGACCACAACAACCCAGTCACAATGAAAACCTCGCCAATCTACAACTTTCAGTTTGACTCTCACTGACCCAACTACCTTGCCAAATTATGGTGAGCTCGTTGTCGTCGTCGTCGCCGACGTCGCCAGCCTCTGACCACGTCTCTAGATCATCAGCGACAAAAAATATGCCTGGTGCGCACTCTCTGTCGTCCATGTCCAGCGACACTCACTGACAATCGATATGCAGTGAAACCTGCATCAAGGGTCACAGGTCGTCGTCGTGCAAACACTATGACCGCCCGCTCTTCGAAATCAAGAAGAAAGGCCGCCCGATAACCCAATGCGAGCACTGTCGAGAACTGCGCAAAACCAAGCAAGTCCACGTCAAGTGCATCTGTGAGGGAAAGGCAGACCAATCCAACTCGGCCAACAAGAAAGGTGTGTCTCCCCCCGCCCAAAGGTCTCCCCCTAGCCAAACCGAAGATTGACAGATAAGGTTTTGCTGCTCTATTCTCCCCTTTCTAGGAACCAAGTCAGGTTTTGAAAGCGCCGCGTTTCCCAATGGCTTGCCTTTACAAGCTGCGGGAACGTTGGTCGCATTGCAGCCCCCACCAGGGGCTTCGACCAAGCTCGATGCTGAGAACGGGAATGGTGAGTCGCCGACGCCACGCATCCTCCACGTTTTGCACAGTCTAACCTTGTTCACACAGGGAAAGGAGGCTGCAGCTGCAAGACGGGCGCCGCATGCAACTGTTGCACCCCAAAAAAGTCTCAACGACGGACGAGGACCTCATCCAGCGCCAACCAGCACCGTTCCGCCTCCGCCTCCACCGCCCCCGACTCTCGAGTCCTCGCACGTGTAGCAGAGCTGCGACCAGTCCTCCCAGGGCCTCCCCCTCATTCTGATTTCTACCTCTACGGAGCAGGCAGTCACGACCCATCCTTGGGGAACCACCACCACCACAACTACCCTCGGCACCACGAAAACGTCTATAGTCCATACAGTAGGGCCTACAATGTTCACCAGCACAGCTCCAACCACCCGCACTCCCACATCTTCCCCTACACATCCCCCGACGTCCCCCGTGTCAACTCTGCCTCGCCCTCGCTCGATACCAATATGGATTCCACCCGTAGCCAGCTAACTATCGGCGCATGCATCTGTGGAGATGGGTGCGGATGCCGTGGATGTCAGTCGAACACAGGTGGTACCAACGAGAACCGTACAACTTGTACGAACCCCGAAGGCTGCGCATCGTGCATCGACTGCGCCCTGAACACCTTCCAGCCCATCCAACAGCCCCTGCTGACTCACCAACTCGCATCATCATCAACAGAAGCTGTAGATTCCATAGACGACTGGCTTCGTTCTCTCTCCACGCCCGGTCCTGATACAGGTCCGTCGACAGGGTCAGGGCTCCTGAACGATCTCATCCCACCAGATCCGAATGCCAATAGTGGACTAGACTGGGATGCCGACATCACTTCCCTGATGAGGACAACAGCGACCGCGACGACCGCCGATAACGCCCAACTCTCCTCGGACTATTCATCCATCGCCTTTCCATCGGGAGGGGATGGCGGACTGGTCGACTCGGTCGATTTCGATGTGGGATCTCCGTCAATATTCCGGCTATCGCGCTCTTCGAGCCACGGCAGCGCGGCTTACGGGTATCTTGATCCTGGGTTTATGCAAAACCTGCGCTTCGACGGCATGCCTTCTTCCCAGCAGCAGCAGGTGAATTCCCAATCCCAGCACGAGGCACAACTGGAACAGCAGCTCCAACAACAAAGATCCCGAAGTCACTCTCCCTCGTCTTCTTCCACGATGTCAATGACGTTGTCAATGGGAGCTTTACAAAACGGTGGCTCAAATGGTTCTGCTTCCTCTTCCTCTTCTTCGTTGCCATCCAAATCGGATCCCCGCATGATGGATTTCGTGTACGGAAGCCTCCAAGTTCCTTACCGGCCTCCCGGACGCATCCATTCCCCTAATCACAGCGCAGGTCACAGACCGAGCCAGAGTGCAAATCAACAGTTATTCGCCAACGTCGCAGGGATACGTTCTGCACCCCAGTTGATCCTACCAAACCACCTCAACCATAATACCCAACTCTCTTCCTCTCATTCATCCAGTGTTTCACCTGTTGGAAATGGTAACGGTATCGAACACTATGCAATTAGCAATCCGGATTCTGATGGTTCCATAAATTCTCTTCGGGATACTGCTATTGGTGCTTTCAATCCGTCGAGCTATTGAATTCTAGCTGTACTGGTTACTTAGTATCACCCCTGGACAGATTGGTTGCTTTCGTTACCCTAATCCTTGACCTTTTTACCCTTCACTTTACATACCTGTACCACCAGTCAAGTAAAAACCCTACAATACACTCTCGAGATATGAACCACAGCCAAACTGAATTGATGTCGCGGGCAAACAAGCGCACAGCGATCAAATTACTTCCGCCGCCGCGTCCACTCTAAAAAATTCTGATCTCTCTCTTAAACCACATAATGCCTGACCCCTTCTTCGCCTCTACAAAAACAAGAAAACGAAAACGAAGTACTTCAGTTGCAGATGGGTCTTCTTCACGCAAACCCAACTCGAAGCTAAAGGCCGGTGGAGGAGGTCGAGCGAAATCTTCAACAACTACTCCGAGCAAACGCGCACGAGCTCTGGATGAGGAGCTCTCAGACAAGACGAGCGACGATGAGGGTAGCATTGGGGACATGGACCTCCGCGCGGACGATGTGGATGATGGAGCGAGTGGTGAAGAGGACGAAAATGAGACTCCAGCCGAGAAGAGGTTGCGTTTAGCAAAGTTGTATCTCGAGAGCGTCAAATCCACACTTGGTGCGCCATACCCTTTATTCAACAGTCAGATTCCCTTTAACATGTACAATAAATAGCGGACGGAGAATATGATGCAGCAGAGATCGACAAGGAGCTCATTTCCTCGAGATTAAAGAAAGACGTCCTAGAGCATTCAGGAAAAGTTCACAAGTTTATCGCTGATTCTGTATGTCTTTCCTCTACATCTCCTTGGAAACCCTTACCAACCACCATACCTAGTTCAACTTTGAATCCCCACCAGCAGCCTCCCTCCGCGTCCGAGGTCACCGTTTCTCAATCACATCCGCCGTCGCAACCGAGTCTGGAAAATACCTCTTAACCGCCGGCAAAGAAGGGAACATCATCAAATGGGACCTCCATACCGGTAAAAAACTGGCTACATTCTACAAACAGCGGCCAGAAGCTTCGACTTCAGCGAAGGGTAAAGGAAAAGGAAAGGTTGCTGGAGGTGCAGCGGCGGCTATCGAGGGACATACGGATGAGATCTTGGGGTTGGCAGTGAGCGGGGACGAAAAATTGCTCGCGAGTGCAGGGAGGGACAAAACAGTCGGGATATGGGACCTCGAAGCCGACAAATGGGTGAAAGGCTTCTCAGGTCACCTAGCTCATAAAGATGCTGTCTCGGTGTGTACCCTTCACGCCCACCCACATTTCACCTAACTGACAGCTCTCCCCAAAAGTCAGTAGCTTTCAAAAAAGCCTCCCAACAACTTTATTCTGGCTCCTTTGACCGTACAGTCAAAGTCTACGATCTCACACCAGGTGTGATGGGCTATGTCGAGACGCTCTTTGGTCACCAAGACCATATCCTCGCTTTGGACGCTCTCCGGGGAGACAACTGTCTCTCCGTCGGTGCCCGCGACAAGACCGCGCGGTATTGGAAAATTCTCGACGAAACGCAACTGGTGTTTCGTGGAGGTGGACGGTCGCGGATCCGCGAAGTCCTAGAAGGTGGATTACAAGGGGATGAAGAAGGGGATATCAACGAGGATGATGACATGGACGTGGATGGTACTGCAAAGCGAAAAAAGAAGGCAGAGGACGAGTCGAAGCAGTTTATTGAAGGGTCGTTGGAATGCATTGCGATGTTAGACGAGACTACTTTCTTGACTGGTGGTGATAGCGGGTACGCTCGCGTTGTTTCTGCCCTATTGGCTTCTCTAATCCTTTCTCAAAAGCTCGATATGTCTCTGGAATACCCAGAAGAAGAAACCCATCTTCACTCAACCCGTTGCGCATGGCTTCCACGAAACACACTCGTCAACCGAGGGTCTGCTAAAATCTCCACGCTGGATAACGGCTCTCGGCACACTGCGATACTCTGACCTATTCTTTTCTGGTGAGTGAAGTCTCTAGTTGAGCTCTACCTGGCCCTCTCTCCATCCTTCTCGTCCATTCTCCTCCAACTGTGAGCTTGATTCTAACACACCTTGTCACAAATCTAGGCTCTTGGGAAGGAAATCTGCGGATATGGAAGCTCGACTCCAAACTCAAATCCTTCTCACTCATCGGGGCCATCCCGGCGCCAGGCGTAGTTAACTCACTTCAGATTCTTCAGGCTCCGAAAACTTTATCCAAAACGGCATCTTGGATATCTTCTCCACAATCGCAGTCTACATCCACATCATCGCCCTCGAAAGACAAAGACGATTCCACCCTTCAGACAAAACAAGACCCAAAACTCAAAACGAAACCGAAGCCCAAGGACGACGAGGACAGCATTCTGGTTGTGGTTGGATTGGGTCAAGAGCACCGGTTAGGGCGGTGGTTGAAGGTTACGGAGAATGGGGCTGTGAATAGCACACAAGTGTTGCTTTTCTCGCCTTCGTCGTAACGTTGCTTATGTATCTACACCTGCGGGACCACTTGCTATACGACATACCGTTACGATTCTTCAGTCTACACATTTGGGATTGATTATCGCTATCACCACGGTAGCTTTAGCCAGATCTATATCCATCTATTATTGGCGCTCATCCTCTTACAGCTTTTGATTTACAGCTTTTCTTCTAAATATAACCCCCCTCGAATCGGCTGCTCTCTCGATCTCACCTGCGTTTTCTTCACCCATGTCCGTACGTGCCAACTTCTTAACCTTTTATTCTCTTCTACAACGTCTCCCCCCACAGACCCAGCCGCAACCCGAGCCCACCAAATCCAATGTATATGCCCTAATCATTGGTATCAACACCTACCTCGCAAAAAACGAATTCAACGACCTGTCCGCTGCAGTCTCCGACGCTGACTCCGTCCAGTCTTTCCTTTTGAACCGACTGAAAGTCCCATCCTCACACATTATCAACCTCCGCAACACCGAAGCCACGCGCGCCGCCATCCTCCAAGCCTTTGACGATCTCATCAAGATCACGGCTGAAGAGCCCAACCCCGCCTTTATCATATACTATGCCGGTCATGGAGCACGCGCAGAGAAACCTGTAGAGTGGGAGAGTTGGGCCACGAGTGGAACTTATATTGAGCTGTTGTGTCCGTGCGATATAGGTGTTATTCGAGAGGATGGGAGTGTCGTGGAGGGCATTCCTGATAGAACGATTTGCGCCCAGTTGAACAAGATCTCATTTTTGAGGGGGAACAATATCGTGAGTCTCTAGCCCCTTATTTCATTCGCTGATTCACTGATACGCGTCCATAGACTCTGATCCTCGACTGCTGCTGTTCAGCGGGTCTTAACCGAAGCGCCAACGATGCCCAATACACCCCTCGTCGAATTGAAAATCCTCCCCCGATCTCACCGCAAACTGATACCGAAATCATCACCGAAGACGAGGAGACCACCGGAACACGCAGCTTGTCTACAGCCGCTGGTTTCATTGGTAAATACAACGATTCACACGTCCTGATGGCTGCCTGTGGCCGTGAGCAGTCAGCGTACGAGCATGAAGGCAAAGGACTCTTCACGAGGCAGCTACTAGGTGTTTTGCAAAGGAGCGGTTCCCTCACTTTGACTTATGATGCCCTACTTGCAAGGTTGAAGATGCCTGCTTGGTGAGTACCTTTAAGATCTTGAAGATTATTATGCTCACGGAATTGGCCAGGCAAACACCCCATTTCGAAGGAAAGAACTTGAACAGACTTATCTTCAACGTCAGAGGCAGTCGCTCTGACCCATTCCTCATCCCCGTACAACGAACCAAGAACGAAAATGGGACCTACACTTATACGCTCGAAGCTGGGCTCGCGCAAGGTATCGAACCCAACTCGCGTTTCGACGCCTACAAGGAAAACATCCTTAATCGAGGCGAGGGGGGAAGGAGAAACCCCGTCCTCGGCTCTCTCATCGCAACCAAAGTCGATGCCTTCACCTCGGTACTGGAACCCCTCCCAGAGCAGAAATTCCCAGTCCCAGCGGAACAAACGTTCTTTGCTCGCTGGTCGGATCCATCTCGCCAGCCCGTTTACATCTACTCTAAAGACAAGGACTGGATTAACTCTATCTTCCCACCCGATGTGGCCCAGAGACTCGGTGTCATGATTGCGGACAAGGAAGACCAGGCCTCACTCGTCCTCACACCCGATCCCACAGAAGATGTGGTGTACTTTGACAGGAACGACACACTGGCCAAGCCATTTATTGGAAGTCGGTTCCATCATACTGTGAATAAGACACCCCCAGAGCCGATCCACGAAGTTGTACGAGCCTGGCGACACTTCTACTATCACCTTTCCCGACCCAGTCCACGCGAGTTCCCTGAGGTCCGGATGGAACTAAACTATCTGAAAGAAGAGGAGGAAGATGACGAGCTTATTTTGGTTCGGACGGGTAAGAATCTTATCGAGGGAGAGCCTGCATATGTGGAGGTGAAGACTGTTCACGATACTGAGGAGGAGGAAGGGTATGTGGGGATGACGCTGTTCAATGACGGCGATAATTATCTCTACCCTCATATTTTCTACTTTGACCCGAACGATCTCACAATCGGTATGTGGTACGCTTTAGCCCCCTGCCCCTTGATAGCTAAACCATTATTTACACTAGTGCAATGGGAAACAACCCAACACGGTGCTGGGGCAGCGAAATTCAAGCCGATGGGCGTAGATTGCCCGCTCCCACCACACTCCACGCTGCCGCTAGGCTACGGAACTGGAGGTGAACCATGGCAATTCGAATTCGAGGATGGGAAAGAGAAGGATCTAGGGTTCTTTAAATTATTCATCACGGCGTCTCCCGCCAACTTTTCTTCGATAAGACAGGACTCGCCGTTTGAAGCAACTAGGTCCTCGATTGTCCCTGGCGACCCTATCGCAAAAGAGAAACTGGATCCCAATGCATGGGGCTCTCGGATCTTTACCGTTGTACAGTTGTTACGCACCGCACATTGAGCAATGAGTATACATCTGCGTGTCCGATCTCCGCTCTGTTTTTGGCGCCCAAGTGAGCAAAGGATTGCTTGGTAAGCTGGAGGGATGTTGTTCTGACGCTCATCAAGCCATGCCAACCACACTCGACACCCAGCTTCGTCCACCTCTTCCAGACTCTTTCATCGACTCGAGAACGCAAGGATATCAAGGTCCAAGCCGTTATGCACGGTTACGCCGTGTCGCACCCAGCGGCGGCGCGTCGATAGCCAAGAGCGAGGATGGAACACGATGCGCGGTGGCGGGCAAGGAATGTGAGTGCATTTCCTGCGTTGAAGACCAGAGACTACAACTGTCGTGAAGCACTCAGAATCGTTCGAGTCGTGAATCCGAGCTCGAACCCAGACAACAAGGAAGCAAGCGTCAAGATCGACGGTTCGCGCAACTTTTGGGACAACAGCGGGCTCAAGATCGACAGTGCAAGCACAGACGTAGCTTGGGGACATGGCTGTGAGTTCCATTCAAACCGAAGTACTCATGAGTCACCTAATGACTACTCGTAGCTTTCAACAACAAGATCTTGACGAGTGCTAGAAACGGTGAGATTATCTTGTGGGACATACACAAATCCGGGAATATCAAGTATGGTGAGTTGCCAGTCCCCCAGTATCCTCTCCAAGCCAATGACATTGTATAGAACGTCGAACAAAGGATCACATTCGATCCATAAACAAACTATCTGTCTCTCCAGTGGTGCACTACTACTGCATAACAGGTTCAGCTGACGGGGATATGAGGATTTGGGTCAGCTTCCGTTTCAGCGCTTCTCAAGAGTCAATGGTTGACCCCAATACAGGATTTAAGAGATCTCTCGAAATCTTTAATGCGCATAAAACACCCAACGTCCGTCCGAAGCATCGTCTTTTCCCCCAGTGTCTGGCAGCCTCTGCAAGCAGTCGTCGGGTTGGATAATGGGAGTCTGTATAGGTGAGCCCTTGTTGGCTCACTGTCCCACGCAAAGTAATTCATATAACAAGATGGGATCTCAAGATGGGACAACGCGGGCAGTTGGACCGGCTAGCAGTAGCTCATAGTGCACCTATCACAACATTGGACTGGCGTGGTTCTACCTCCAACACTGCTGGAGCCGGGGGATCTGGACCACAGGACAACAGTAGCAATGGTCTGGGATGGTTGGTCAGTGGAGGACTGGACAGGTGCGTCAAGGTACGTGTTAGCCTTCCTCTACATTATATCCCCAGCCTCAACCATCTTAAAAAGGTTTGGGATTTAACCGCGCCCCATGCAAACGCACATATATCGAATAAACCTACCTACACACTCCATCCATCCTTCCCCGTTCGGCGCGTGAGCTGGAGGCCGGGCTACGAATGCGAATTGGCCGTCGCCTCAAATGAGGAACTTTCTGCGCCGCCCATAGAATCCCAGGCCTCTGCATCGTCCGGACTATCATCTGGGTTGCTGAGTCGTGTTGGAAGTGGCCTTGGTCTCGACGCCATGTTTTTGAAGAACTTGGGAACGGATATACAGCACCTTTCGAATATTCCAATGTCCAGAGACGACCGACTCCAACCATACACCACCCCACCTGGAGATACGATAGAAATTTGGGATGTCAGGCGGGAATGGATTGCCAAATGGTCTGTGAATGGTTCTTCGTTGGAAGGGAGTATCAGTGGTAAGTGTCAACCTAGTCCCTGCATGCTTGGGTTTGACCCCTGCTTCTAGACATTGCTTTCGGCGATTCCGATGCCCTGTGGGCCCAGCACTCATCCGGCACCTTCTCCCAGTTCGACTTGCGAGAAACCTCGAAACCCATCGACGCGATAAATAGGGTTGTCACAACGTGGGATCCAACTGGATGCGTTACCTTTGTCACTGAAAACAAAGTGGTCGCCGAACCTCCATATGACGATCTGTGCGTTGAGTACTGCCCATGTCTTTCTGCCTTCCGTTGACATTTGGATAGCCCCCAGGCAGAACCCCGTCCGGGGCAAGAGTTCCGCAAGCCACCTCACAAAACATTAGGCGACCCACCTATCAGACTGGCAAACCAAATGTTTGGAATGTTCGTTCCCGAGGATACTGCTGACGACTTGGAGGTATTCACAATCTTGGCTCGTGACTACGTTCTCCAAGGAAGCAACAAGCAGAGCATCTGCCATACGAACGCTCAGGTATGTACCCCTCCCAGCCCTCGCTTGTCTCGCTAACGCCTCGCCTCGTCTCTAGGTTGCTTACTTGACTGGCCGGGAACGCGCAACCCAAGTCTGGACCCTGATGGAGAATGCCTTTACAGACTTTATTCCCACTCTCTCTCAGACTCCCGGTCCCTCTCCTCGTCCCAAGAGTCACAGGCATCTGCCTTACAGTGGGTCGGGTTTACCTACACCTGTCACCAACTACACATTCCCGCCTTTACCTGGGGGGAACGATAGCATCCATCGCCGAAGTCCAGGCCATAAGACTCGCAGCTCAACGAAATCCGGTAGCAGGAGTCGCTCTGTTTCCGCCACTCGTGGTTTAACGCCCACTTCCTCTAATAATTCCTCCCCTCTCCACCTCGCTAATGGCCTACCTCCTCTCACACCCAACCGACCCTTTGCAGGCCGCAGAGAATCTGTCGACGAACTAGCTCGAAGATCGTCCAGCTACAGACGAATGTCATTGTCACAGAATGCTGCCGCATCCAGTCCAGGCGAAAAGTCTTTGACCAGTCTCAAACACGTGGGAGAAGGTGCCTTGGACGACTCGAGCTCCTCCGATGACGAACCAAACCCTAAGAACCACACAGAGGATGACTTCTTCAGTGACAATTTCCGGTCTATGGCTTCCCCCCTTGCCAACCTCAGTCGAACAGTTGTCGTCCCCAGTCCTCTGTCACGGGTAATCGGCCAGCGTCAGTGGTCCGCTGAAGAAGACAATGTTGAGCGTGATAGCTACATGCACAGTCATTATGGTCCCCAACACGACGATGGCGATGACGATAACGATAACGACGACGACAGCTCCTCTTCATCTCCTTCACCTCGTTCAACCGACACTGAATCAGACGACTCGAGCGCTTCTCGCAGAGAAGCCAAATCCCGCGCACGTCGCTTTTCCCATCGAACGAAATCGCGTAGTCGGAGTTCAACCGTGGCTTCTTTAGCTGCACCTAGACTCACGCATCAGGCTTCGCATAGCAGTATCCGAACGGTAACTGCGGCTGAGGTGACGCCGAAGGAGATCGAAGAACCCAAACAGCTGAATCGCGACGAGGGGCCTACTCTTGCGGAGGCGCTGGCGCATAAACGACAGAAATCGTTACCGTTTTCGGAGTACCATGTCGACGGGGACCCGAGGCACAATGAAGAAGATTTGCAGATTCACACTCATCATCCTCCCGTTCCCATATCCAAACGTCGGATAGAGATTATTAGAGCGGATGAGAAGAGGTTCAAGGAAATGGCATGGGAGGTTATTCGAGAAGCTTTGGAAGAATTTGCAGAGGAGGTACGTTGGTAGTTGTCGATCGGCTTTCGTGTAGTTAATGACTGACTAGGGCGACGTCCAAATGTGTGCCACGATGGTGCTCATCGCACGAGAAGAACTGAAGGTTCCGGTAACAAGAGCTTGTCGATTCGTCGAGGCATACCTAGGTACTGTCAGCGTCTCCCCTCCTTACCTCCACGACGCTTACACGAGCCCTCTGCCAGACCGCCTTGCCCAAAGCAGACTTCACACATGTGCAGCCTACATTCGCAGAGTCTCCAACCTCGAGAGTATCCGTAACCGCTCCTTGGTATGCCTCCATCTCCCAGGCGATTTCCAATCGAACTGAACAATTTCCTTCAGGAAGAGACAGTGGTCTACACCATCTGCGGTAAATGTCACAAACCCTTGCTCAAAGCTGCATTTGCGTCGAGCTCTTCCTCCGGAAGATACACAAGTGGTGCCTTCTCATACTGCCTTGGCTGCAAAACTGACACAGTCAAGTGCTCAATCTGGTGAGTCCACCCAGCTCATCCTCCCCCGTTTTCGAATTTCTTACCTTTCCTCGTAGTCGCCTACCGGTCCGTTCCCTCCTTTTCCAGTGCTCAATCTGCAAACACGGAGGGCACCAATCCTGCTACCGCAAGTTCTACCTCCAACATGCAATGGTCGAACTACCCGATACGCATCCAGCAGCGTTCTTCCCCGCTTCCGAGTCAAGTGAGCGGGGTCGGACACTTTCTCGGCAACAAGAACGTCTTTCAGAGGACGATCAAGGATCGATTAGTAGCACTCGCAGAAGCGTTGCTGACGTGTCCACAAGTCGAGGTGGTATAACTGACGGGTCCTCAAACAAGGGAGGAGGTGCCAGCTTGAGCATGTTGCCCATGGACACGTCCAGTACTCGCGGAAGCATCATTGGCTCTTCTTCAATCATGGGGGATACGAACTCGGAGATCGCGGACAGCCCGGCGGGGACAGATCAGTCAGTGACGAGGCTGATGGGTCACCCATGCGCAGCCGGATGCGGGCATTTCTGTTGGGCTGCGAATAGCGTTTTGGACGTTTCGGATGCATAAACCTTGTACTTGTAGTAAGTAGACCTTGCAAAATCAATCGCGGTTTGAATGACCATACACCCACACGCATTTGTCGGTAACAACATCGAAGAAACATGCAACGAGCCATGCTGATTGAATCTAACCAATCTTCGAATAAAATACCACCATAATTACGACACTTCCACCGTATGTGCCCTTTCCCTCTCTCTTTCTTCCCTCTCTACCTCTCTCCACAACCACTCTCTCGCTTCCCGGTGCTCGTCAAAAGGTTCTTCCGGAACCTCCATGACTGTATCAACCCACGCCAAACCCCATGCACCATTGCCTGCTTTGGTGCCTCCCAGAACCCTTCTCTTTAACGGATCCGTCTTCGAATCCTCCAGTTGCTCCCACCGGGCAGACGTTGGCTGCGTATCGGATCGATCTGCGTAAACCGTGATGAATGAACGAAGATGGTAACAATTGAAAGGAGAAACATACAGTGAATAAGATGTGAATGGGGTTCATACACGCCAAGGGGCTTCTTCTCCTCTGCCTCCTTGTTCTCCGCATCTCCTCCCTCTTGAACCACCTCCTTCCCCTTGTCATTAGAAGCTCCAGGGACAGGGACCTCCCCAACCCACACGCCATCTACAGACAATGCCTTCCTCGCTTCAGCCCTCCACCTGGCCCACTCCTCATCTGCCTCCCTCACCCTCCCGGCCATCATGAACATCCAATTCTCTTCCAAAACTCCATCCCTCGTCAATAGACTCTTCCTCACCGCATTCAAGGGACCGTCGCTATACGGGCCCCAACCACTCCCACCAAATATCGTAGTGGGACCTCCAGGGCGGTACATACTTCCGCCCAGAGTCGACGAGGCGCCAAGGGCACCTGAGCGGTCGAGAGCCGCAAGTTCGCCGGAAGGGACACCAGAGGACGACGCGGCGGTTGCATCAAATAGTTCGCCAACCAGGTCACCGGCTTTGAGACCTTTTTCTGTAATCTCTGCCAATGACTTTTCTTCGTAGTAATCGTCTATCACCCATCTGCCGTCTGCAACAGGATCAGACTCTTTCGAAAACGAGTAGGAGAACCTCTATAACTCACCGACAATCATCTTTGCCCCATGCAGCTTGTACGCACTCCGGGCTGTGATAAGGGTGACACTCCTTGTCCGCAGGTGCGAGCCCAGCTTGCCCTCCGCAATAAGATAATCCTTTTCTGGCTGTGTCGCATTCAGCTTGAGAGCCAAAAGGTTTCGTCGGAAGTAATAAAGGGAATCTCTGAACCCCGAAGTTCGAGCAGCGTCAATAGCAAGCATGTATTGGCGATGAGGGTCTCGAGTGGGAAGGATGAAAGTTTGAGCCTTGAATTTGCGACCTGGAATGCAAGACGGGAGTGAGTGATGGGATATTGAGGAAAGTTAGGACACATACCTCCAAGCAAGTTTCCGTGCTTGTCAATCTTTTCATCGCCTTTGGGGTCGTCTGGTGTGACAAACTCGTCTCCCTCAATGACATAGACCTGTCCCTGAATCTTCCTAAAAGGCCTCGCGTCGACGTCCGCTCCTTCCCCATCCTCATCATCCTCATCTCCCCTCTTTGGGAGCTTGATGGTGACACGACCGCGTCCTCGAGCACGACCACGACCAGGAGGCCTCCCTCGAGGACGAGGAGCAGTCGACCCCGCAAATCCACCACCGCGTCCACGTCCGCGCGGACGACCGCGTTTGCGCGGGGCTGGTACCACAACTTCAGGTTCAGGTTCAGCCTCAGGTCGGTCAACATTCATAGCGTCCGCATCTTCATCGTCGCCCTGGTCTTCATTATATTCGCCATCCCCGTCATCTCCATCCACACTTACGTCCAGCTCTCCCTCCGCGTCGCCTTCAACTTCTTCCCCGCCACCCTCATCCTGCTCTTCGGTCTGTTCCCCTCCTGCTTCCGCTTCAACATCCACCTCTTCCTCAGTCTCTCCGTGCTTGGCCGCGGCGGCTCTCCTTCCCCTCCTAGGCCTCCCCTCGTGCTGTTGTGAAGTGGAAGCTTCAGGCTCGTTGTTGGACGCACTATGTCGAGCCTTGATAATAATTTTCGGGACTGTCGAACGCGAATTCGACATGTTGGTTAACCGTTTGTCTTGTACGTTTTCGTCTAGGTTATCGTAGATGGAGGTGCCGTTGGGAACGTCGCGTTAAATACAAGGTCAAGAAGACAGGGCGCTAGACGATATTCAAGATGAACGAAACAAACGAAGCGCGCCTGCCTTGATTACCTCGACGTGGGAATTATCGGCCAGTCATTTCAAGGTCCGCTACTGTGGGCGCTTCTCAAGACCAACCAGTCGCCCAGATGGCCTGTAACCACCGATAGATGTCAAATCACACACAGATGGTGGATTCCGCTCAACTTTACGGTCTAGCCCCTTCCAATAGTCTGGCTCCCAACATGCTGAGCTGCAACAACTCTACGCTTTCCGTTATACTAGTTGAAAAGCTGAAGACGAGTGTATTGAACCAATGTGTCGAGGCTACGGTATATGTGTATCTCAGCAGGAAAACAGGGCGTCAAATACACTCCCGTACTAGCCTGAGGTATGCTCTGTTCCGTCATCCATCTGCACGGACACAGAGTCCACAATCGACGTCTGTTCCTGTGACTCTTTCCAAGCCCGGGCCATCTGCAGAAATTTAAAAGACGCGGGGTTTCTCTCCCGCTCATCGTCAGGAAATACGAGGTCAGGCAATAAAATAATCCAAGTCAAACCACAACTCAAACCGGAATATAAGCACTGGGACATACCGTAGGTCACAACCCCCGCATCATCGACCACCCGACGTGCGCCAGCCGTGGGCTTCATCAGCCTAACCTTCTTCAAATCCTCCACCGTTCCATGGGTACCTTCAAACAATTCCCAGACCTCCAACAACGTGGCGCGCTAGAAGAACGACCGAGCCGCGTTAAAACAAGTCACCTAAACACATGAGAACCCAAAACTACACACCTCTTTCTTCAACCCCCGACTCTTCAAATCCTCATACCCTCTCTGGAAAACCTGCCGCGCAAGACCCGGGTTCCCATGACGCACTTCCCTCCCTCTCCTCTCCATCATCCATCTCCACAATGACCGTAATATCCTGCGCCTCTAAAAGGGCATACGACACCCAAACCTTGACATGCGGACTCAACTTGACAAGGCGCTCATTCAACACTCGCGCGCCATCCCTCCCTCCCCGTCAAATCTCAAAATCGATATACGATTTCCACAAAACTTCCGGCATATGCAGATTTTGCGACACCCCAAGTTCATAGACACCTCGAGCACGCGCTTCGTCCCCGAGCTCCACTTCCAATTCAGCGTACCTGACCCAGGCGGTCGAATCGGTGGGGTCGTACTGCGGTATCGGTAAGAACTCGTGTCCGGTGCTGATTAACAATACTCGACTCACCTCCAAGTACTTTTCGTAAAGCGTACGCGCACGATCGAACTCCCGAAGCTAAACGACAAACAAACATTACCCATACCTCAATTTCCAGATCGATATAACCCCTGAACAACGAAGGCTTCGGACAAAGTCCAATTCCCGTACCAAGAATCTTGCGCGCCGAACCCAACTCAAGCATCCTAACCTCAAACTTGGCAAAACTTAACCAAAGTTTCGTAAAGGTGAACTTTTGGTGGGGAACCACAGAGATAGCCGTCTTGTAAACTTCCCGAGCTCGTTCATAGTCCTACAAATCATGATGAGATTATATTCCACAAAAATTTGACAAGCGCAACTCACCTTCCGTTCCACCTCCTCAAACAAGGCATACCGGAGCCACAAATATATATACCTCCGCCAATGTCGTTTCTCATCTCCCGGAGGAACTAGGGCAATGGCACGCTCATAGACCTCTTCTACTCTTCGACCCTGCTCATCCCGTTCACCCGCCGAAAATCCTTCTTCTCGCAGTGACTGCCAAACTCCCTCCTCCAAATTCACATAATCGAACCAGACATCGTAATTCCTACCATCACGCTGCACCTCTTCCTCGTTCTGAATGCGGCGTTTAGCGATGACAGATGCTTCCAAATCAGTAGTGGAACCGTGCTGCTTTTCAAACTTGGTGTAGGCATCGTACAACGCAGCACATTTAGAGCGAGGTATCCGGTCCAGAGCAAACTAGAAGAAACAGGTAGTGTGGTCAGTCAGCGTACACACCAATTCAAGCAGCAGTGCCTCACCTTGTACACGACCCTCGCCCTCTCATATTCCTTAAGCCTAGTCTCCATCTTCGCAAAAGCAGCATACAAACCCTGTGCCCTCTCAACATCCTCAGGCTCCTCACCATAAAACTCCACCGCAGTCCTAAACACCTCCCTCGCTTTCTCAGCACACCCTCTCTCCTCCTCAAACCTGGCCCACCTAATCCAAGTCTTCACCTCCGGGCTAACAGCAACCACCCTCTCATACAGCGCACTAACCCTCTCCATCTCCTGATAGCGCTCCTCAAATCTAATATACGCCATCCATGCCTTCTCATCCGGCTCCCACTTCACCCACCTCTCAAAAACCTGCCGTGCTCCACTGACATTACCCAACAGCTCCTCCAGGTACACATACTTGTACCACAACTGATCAACACGGGGCAAAAGAGTCACAGCACGATCAAACAAATTCCTGGCATGCTGAACGTTGCGGTTCTTCAGCTCCTTCTCCGTGTACGACAGCCAAATCTGGATCGAGCTTGGGTCCACATCCAAAGCCCTCTCAAACACAGAACGAGATCGTGCAAACTCGTTTTGGGAGGCCTGTGCAAGCGGGGGGATGGAAATATGTAATCAGAAATGCAGAAAACCTCAAAGCTAATGATTTCGACTCACCTCCCAATTGGCATATTGTAACCATTCCTTTCTACAAGCGAGAAGATTCAGCCCGGTATTCTGAAAGAGTTGAGGACAGCACTTACACACTACCTCTATTACGCCTGACCCGTTCCTCAAACTCTTCACGTTTCCGACCACGGTACTCATCGAGCTCTTCAAAGTTTTCCACCCGCTGCTTCGGAGCCCGAAACGCCGTTTCTTGCCTCTCTTGCGCCTAAGAGCAAAATTAGCATCGATCCACTGTTCCAAGAAAACCCTCTCAGAAGCTGCTCCGCCGTAATCTGGACGGCAGCAGGCGCCCGGTTCTTGATTCTAAAATGGAGATTAAGCCGCTTCACCTGGATACGATGTCGCACGCTACTTACCTGGGAGCACGACCGTCCTGCATCGTCGCTGCGAGATGGAGGAGAGCTAGTATCTGTGGGTACACTTCAAGTCAGTCCGCATACATTCCCCACCATCACGTGGGAACGATCGACGGTTCCGAGTAGAAATTCGGAATAAAAAAGGGGTCGCGTTTCCGCGAAACTAGGCTCGTTAACTTCTCTATGTGCCTGCAACTGAAATTTAGCAGGGAATCGCCGGCCGGCAGGACCTGTCATCCTAACATTAGGTCGCAGTATACGACGGCGGAATTAGTGTACCAAGGAAGAAATTTCATTGGCAGGTTGGCAGCCTGCAGACAGGCATTGGTTCTGAATCTCAGAGCCAAAGACTTGGGCGGTGAACGTTGGGGGTAAGCTGTCGAAACCCGAAGGGGCTATTGGTGACCACTTACACCCGATACATAGGGCCTGCGCCTACTATTTGTTTTCGTCCATCAGGTTAGTAACTACAACTCTGTACTGACCCTTACTAAAGCAAGTTCAACTAATAGTCAGGCCCTGTGGAAGCAGGGATTCGGGCCAAGGTGGTATCAGTTGAACGTCGGATGTTCGGACAGATCAAGCGAATTGATGTTCGGTGCGTTCAAATCACGGATGCGTGTGCCCCGGTCCTTCGCACACAGAGAGAGGCCGACTTGTCGAAAAGGCAGGGACTGTACGACCCAACGACGCGTACGGCCCTCTCGTCTGGGGATGTCCAAATGTCGATCCTTCGTCTAACACCGGTGTTCTGAAGCTTGGACCGATAGCTTAATGCCTTTTGTCTCAGGCAGCCTCTGGCTCACGGATTCTCCGAACACATCGAGCGCTCGAGGACCCTTTCAAGCAGAGTGAGGCACGTCATGGTCAACGACGCGTGGCACCAGGAGCGATGACATCAGCGCGTCTCAGAGAAACAAGGCGCATCATCCGTCGTCATCAAGTTGCACCAGACCCGAGTACAACCACTCCTCGCCAGTTCAATATTCAATCCGCTCACAGCCAGCGCTTCCCTTCATACAAAACCCCCAAAGCTTTCGAATCAAAAGGAATTTTCATTGATTGGTTGAGTGACTGGAATCATATCGCCCATAACACCTAGGTTTCATGACAAAAAAAGAGACACAAAATCGTTGGTTGTTTCGGTGCCAGGTCGATTGATTTACTCTGTTAAAAGAGACACGCATCAGTCCTGCACCTCCAACAACATCAGACTAGACGAATACGCACTGGATCGAGCCCTCATCTTTCGGCGTTTGCGTCTGAGACGGCGAGACCTCTTCTTCTTCCACTTCTCTCTCATTCTGGAACAACGATGAATACTATAAAATGAACGAGGAATTGAATAGACATACTTGTTATCGTCTGGGAGAGAACTTGTGAGAGAAAGAGGCCCTATCGCGTGTGGTGCCCAGAAGCAGCAGCGAGAGTAGCTATACAGTTCTTACCAATCATGTCTCACGCTCCAACCCTCCTCGGTCTTGGCATCCTATTCCGGGCGACACCTTGAGCGCTTAAATCCATGTCCAAGAAGAAAGCAGTGCCAGCATCTCTCCATGCTGAACTCTCAGAATACACAGCTCTCCTCCGCGCACTCAAAACTCGCGACTTGCTTGACCTCACAACTCAATTAACAACTCCAGAAATAACACGCAGAGCTGAATGGGACCCTTCATTTCCTCCACCTTCCTCGTCTCCAGCACCATCACCACCAGTAGCAGGCCCATCCAGACAGAAACGGGACCAATGGACACGATGGCCTCTCCCCGTCAAGGACGTCTACATCCCACAATGGTCTCTCGACGATGAAATCGCAGTCATCGCACGCAAATGCATAAAGAACCAACTCGACTCTCTCGACATCGATCGAGTCCAACCCGCGACTCTGTACTCTGACCTCGACACCACGACCTAGCAGACAGCTGGGAGCTCCCACCCCACATCCCACCTCTCACCCAATCAGTCCACCAATTCCTAACTACAACACTCAACCTCATCGCCCTCCAAACGCCCCCACGCGTCCCGAGCATGATGAACAGGATAGACGTCATCTCATGGCCTCACGTTCTCAATTCCCTTGGTCCAGCCTTGGACACGAAGGGAAAAGGGATGTTCGCACCCGAGTACGCATCTCCCCTTTCCACCGTATTCCTCAACTAACACTCGAACAGCTTGATCCAAAGAGCTGCTCGGCGCCTCGAGGAGATATACGGTCCTCCAGACTTCAACGACGGTCCTAACCTCAAAAAACCCACTACCATCAAGAGTGCGTTCTTTCTACTTTACTCCTAGTTCCATTTTAATTCTTGGTTCCGATAGCGAATCCCCACTTCAAATCCCTCCTCCCTCCCAAGCTCTCCCTCTCCAAAATGCTCCGCAACGCACAAAAGGACCTCTTCCACGTCCGACCCTTGACACCGGGTATGATCCAACGCATAGAGGACAAAGAACGACGTACGGATCTCTCTCGGTATCCTTCTTACCACGACTAACCACGAACGCCCAGGCCTCAACAAGGCAAAACGCAAACGCAAACAAAGCCGAAAACTAATCGAAGGAACAGACTCGGAATCCGACTACGCTCCTCCCTCCAAAAAACGTAAAAAGTCAGCGTCCGACACTGGGTCTAGGAGAGCTACTTCCTCGATTGCGTCGAGGAAAGCCACGTCGTCTGCTGGGCCACGGATAAGCACATTGTCCACCGAGTCTAAGAAATCCAGCTCTTCCACTCGTTCCGTGACATCGTCTACTGGCTCTAACGAAGGCGCACCGTCCACCCCCGGAGCACCATCGAAAGGAAAAGGCAAAGCAACAGAAGACGAACCAGCCGGTCCACGAACCCGTCGACAATCGACACGAAATAAACCCTGACCTCGACCGAACCCTTCTTATCTCACCTACTCTGCGCATCTGGTTACCAGCACGCACCACACTACCCGCATTTTCGTCATCTTTCACTCACATCGCAAAACGCATTGTACATTCATCTCATTCTTGTTTTCTTGCAATCCTCACCGCACTTGCACTGACATCTTCTAACGCATCTAATTCACTTGTACATCCATTTCACTGCAACCCATTTCACCACACTTATTTCATTGCATCATTTATCTAACTCGCATTTTCACCGCACATAACCATCCATGTATCATAGCACCACGAACACAATTCACCATTCACCTGCCACGCCGTCCTACATTCCAACAGCACCCAATGGCTCAAGGATTACTCTGCACCCACCCAGCCCCACCAACCCTCCTACAACTCTGCACCAACCGTTCCCTCAACCCATCCGTCAACATCATAAGACCGTCCTGCGACAACAAAATGACGTTAGCACCAGCATGACAGTAAGTAGGACAAGGCACGCACCTTGGTCCAAAACCTATACGAAGGCATAGGCTGGTACGTATCCGCCTTCACAACTCCATCCTCAACAAGGACAGTCCCAATAATATCATCCGGGTCTCCAATCCTGCCCAGAGGCGGTGGGTTACGCTGGTCTGTCGGTCATAGCATGGCACAGTGGCCCGTCAGAAAAATACAAGTTATATACAAAACCAAAAAATAGACATACCATGCACATGCATCCACCCACTCCCAACCTGCTTCGCAGCACCAACCCAAACATCATCAACACCATCCCTAAGCGCAGCATAAACCGTCTCATGAAGGAGCGACCTAAACACCGGGTTCTCTCTAAACTCCCTCCAGATCTCGCCTTCTTTCTTCCCACCTCCAGCAGGGGAAGCCGCTAGCTCACCAACACCACCAACACCAACCCAGCCAACAACAACACCATCAACCTCCCTCACAACACCAGGCTCATCCAAAAAACTAACAGCGTACACACCCTCCGTAGCCGAAAACGGCGTAGGCGGGACCTGCAGGTGGTAGTACACATCCGGACGCGTGGGTGAAGTGAACAATCTAGGGAGACCAGCAAGGTCTAACGCGTTAGAGGAGTGGTTAGACGACGCGTTGTTGAAGGAGGAGCTCGAGGAAGAAGAAGGGGAATCGGAAGAGGTAGTCGAAAAACCAGAAGCCGAGGATGAAGCGGCGTCAAGTTCAGCTTCAACCTTGCGAGCCGTGTTGGACGGGTACTCCTTCGTCGCCGAAGCAAACTTTCTTGTCGTCGTCGAGAACATCCGACCATGTCCATGTCCATGTCTGCATCTCAGGCTCGTCAAAGCCGTCGCCCTAGCGCCCGCAACCACACCCGACCCAACTCTCCTCCCTACCACCATCCGAAGACTACCAAACGCGTTCAAAGCCATAATCCTTCGTCCCAGTGCAGTATTCAAAGTCTTCCCAAAGTCGCAGCTAGTCGGCGCGGTCGTGGTTCAGCACAAGTCGATGGCGCGAAACCGAAAACCAAAACCCGCATTTGCATCCGTGTCAGCCACTGTCATCATCCATCAAACTAGCCCCTATCTTCTCGTCCTCCTCACTCTCTTTTAAGACTCTTTGAACTTCTTTCTCGGTCGTGATACATGAGAGCAAACAGAATAAATTCAAATATAACAGCACAAAATTCGTAATTTTACACAGACATACAAACGAGATCTAGAGCAAGCATATAAAATCGAGAGCATATACGAGGTAAGAGTCAACACCATAGGTATGTAAACAGTTCGTCAAAAAACGCAACAAAAAACAAAGAAAAGTCAAGGAACGTGGGTCGTTAGTACTGGTCGTAAAAGTATCGTAATGCAAAAAGTGTGGGTATGAGCTAGTAGGGTACTTTAGTTGCAAAATGAGGTCGTCAAGGTATACCGTAATGTTAAAAGATGTTGTACAAGAGAAAGATGAATGAAAGGCACCAATAATTTTCTCGCAAAAACCGGACATACTTCAACGCCTACATCCTCGCATACATCGAATCACCACCATCCGAAGACTTGGGGCCAAACAACCCTGGACTTCCACGCGCAGGAACTTGAAGCGTAGCCTCCACACTCGCAGGTGACGGTTGCATCGTCGGATCCGCTACACAAACATCAGCTTCCATCCAACCACCTCTAACCAAAAGGGAATACTCACGCATCCAAGGAGCAGCCCAGCTGCTAACCTGAGCTCGAGGACTAACAGCCATAACAGGTCGTCGCGGCAATCCACTCGCACCAGTAGGATGATGACCCACATGCTCCTCCATTCCATGCATCTGTTGCTGTTGCTGCATAGCGGCCGCCTTCTCCTTCTTTTTCTTCTTCTTCACGGGCCTCCAACCAGGTCGAGCAGCGGGCGGAGCTTCAGGAGGTGGCTCAGGAACGTCAGGTGCTGGTGGCGGAGGTCCATCTCCGGGTCCTCCTCCTCCAGGCCCTGTGCCAGCAGGTGGTGTCCAGTTGGGATCGAACTCGCCGCCAGGGCCGTACTTGGATCGCATGGTCAAGAGGAATCCAATTTCGCTGAAAAAGCAGAGTCAACATCATTCAGGCATTGCTGTGAGAAAAAGGACATACTGTTGCAACGCCCGCCTGTCTTCTCTTAACTTTCCAACCTCGCCGAGCAACATGCGAACTTCGGTAGCCAACGCCTTGGAGAACTCGTTCAAGTATCCTTCGACGTTGTACGGAACTTGTTCTTGAGCAGTCGACTTGACAGCATTGATCGTCTCTTCCTGGTGACGAGCACAATCCGCGCGCCAACCTATAGCACAACACCCCATTAGCCACTGCCCTCATTAGCCAAGGAAAAGCAAACCACTCACTCTCAGAGAACATCTCCAAAGCCTGCCTCTGCTCGTCAGTCTGCCGCCTCAACTCGGCGATAACACCCTCCAAATCAGTTCGCGTAGCAGTCTGCGCCACAAACTGGTCAACTCTGTCCCTATCAGCCACGACCTCCTCAGTCAACTTCTGCACCATATCCCTCAACTCAACCATCTCCACGTCCTTCGCCTGCCTCCTCGCCAGCTTGTCCTGATACCTCTGCTCCATCAACTCCCTCTTCTGCTCAATCAAATCCCTCTGCTCCTGCACCAAATGAGTGATATCACCCAACTGCTGCTGGAATGCCTCATCCCTCTCCATCCTCTCAGCCTTCTCCCTCTCACGATTGGCAGCGTCCTCCGTAGCCTTGAACTCTCGCTCGTTCGCCAACTCTTCCTTCACCTTGGCCAACTCCTCTTCAAGCGCTCGGATTCGGTTGTCTCGCTCTTCAAGAAGCCTGTCCCTCTCGACTTGAGCATCAGCGATAAGCTTCTCGCGTGCTGCTGCTTCCTCCGCTCGCTCCCTAGCAAACTCTTCGCGTTCGAGTTGGATAGTCTCGAGGATGTCAGCGATGTGTTTCGAGCTTGCCGCGAGGCTGATCTGCTCCACATCACGGGTACTCTCGGCACCTTCCTCCGGGGGTGGTGGCTGTTCACCTTCAGTGGGCAATCCGTGGATGGTGACAGGCCTCGAGGACCTGCTGGATGCAGAAGGCGTAGGCGATTTCGGTGGTGTAGGCGACCCTCCATCTCCACCAGCAACAGCCGTGGCAGGTGCCTTGGGACTGGCGGCGACAGGAGGTGCAGGAAGCGTAGCCAACCTCTGATCAATCTCACGCCAGATACCCTCCGCACGCGCACGAGCCTCCTCGTTCCTCCTCTCCTCGTGCTCCAAGAAGATACGATCACGATCCTCTTCGTGTTGACGGAACTCGAGTTCTCGACGGTCTTCGGCTTCTTGGGCAGCCAGAGCGGCGTCGTGGAGGCGGAGAGCGACTTCGTTGAGCTGTTCGAGTCGTTCCCGTTCGTCGTCGGCACGGCCCAAATTGAAGGGGGTGGCAGTTTCGCGTCTGTCCACAGGAGTAGCGGCTCGTGGAATAGGCGCAACGGGAGGCGGCATGGGCAGAGCTGGAGATGTGGGAGCGGCGATGGGAGCCTCAGCCGGGGTGACAGGGCGAGTGCCGACTGGAGGGCGAACAGGGAGAGCAGCCTCAGAGGGCGCAGCAGTGGGAGGGTAATGAGTGGAGACGGCGGAAGGAGTGCGTGAACGGTCTTCGTAAGTGGTGGCGGGTCGGGAAGGTGGGGGAGAGGCCCGTTCACTCCGAGGGACTTGGATGACAATGGGGGACCGTCGTCCTTCATCGGCAGGTCGAGCACGATCGTAGGCAGAGGTGGGACGGTCATAGGCAGAGGTAGGACGCTCGTAGACAGAGGCTGGAGGTGAGTATCCTGACACCAAGGGTGAGCATTACATTCTAAAGCACAAGTGAAATTTCACTTACTACCCTCCTCCGTTCTCTCATCGGATACTCGTGAGCGCTGGTCTTCAGGAAGAGTTACAATGGTAGGCTGACGAGGCGCAGGAGTTCTTGAACGCGGGCGAGCATGAGAAGGAACAGTGACATGAACTTCCAATGGTCTACTCTCCGATCTCTCTGGTGATCGGGGAAGACGGATAGGCTCCGCAGGCCGAGGCGTAGCATACTCTCTGACGGATCTGATGGGACTTCCTCTTCGGCTGTGAGGCAAAGGCGTGGGTGACTGCCGTCGGATAGTCGGACGCTCAGTAGAAACAGAGCGCGACCGTGATACCCTGTATCGACGCTCTCCTCTCCTTGGAGAACCACCTCTCGACGAGTAGTACCGGCTTGGGGAACCACCGCGAGAGGAGTAGTACCGACTCGGGGAGCCGCCGCGAGAGGAGCGGTGTCGATATCGAGGTGAGTCGTAGCCTGATGAAAAGGAGCGTCTACGGTCACGAGAACGTCGACGGTAACGTCCGCGATCCACTTCGCTGTCGAAAGAAGATGAGCGACGGCCAGAAGATGGGTAGTGGACCCGAGAAGGGCTTCGGCGATATCTCCGTGGGGGAGAGCGGTAGGCAGACCTCCTCCTGGGTGAGTCGTACCTATCATAATACCGCCGAGGAGAATAATACCTTCGATCAGGGGAGTAATCGCGACCTCGGGACCTGGACCTGGATCTCGGAGACCTCGGTCGATCGCGTGGAGAATATGGCCTGTCTGTATAAGGTCGAGTCGTAGCCGCAACAGGAACTGGTTGAGCAGTCGGTTGCTGGGGAATCATGATCGTGGTCGGTTGTGTTTGGGCAGGAGGAAGAACAGTGGGCAGTCTGGGTGAGCGAGAGCGAGAACGAGACCTGCTTCGCCGTGTCTGGATGACCTGGGGCATGACTTGAGGCATTGGCCCCATCATCGTTGGGACATTTGGTACTCCAGGGACTGAAGGGGGAATAACCGTCACACCGGGGGCGGCAGGTGGAGCTGTCGGTTGAGTGGTAATAATGCGTGTCGGGCTCCTACTCCTGCTTCTGGAACGAGAGCGCGACTGGGGGAGTACGACAGGGGCCATGGGCATGGGTTGTTGTCCTATAACCATGGGTGGCGCCATTGTGGGAGCCATGGTAGGTGCTTGTGGAACAACAGTCGGTAGTTGTTGCTGAGCGGGTTGCTGATTTATCACAACGGGGGGTGTTCGTCGTCCCCGACTCCTACTCCTTGACCTACTGCGGCTTCGGCTTCGCGTTGGAACAATGACAGGTGCCATGGGCTGCATTGGCATCATTCCTGGAACACCAACGGTTGGCTGCATCATGGGCACTGTTGGCTGCATCACAGTCGGCATTGGTGCAACCGTGGGTGGCTGCGTCATGGGCGGAAGAGTTGGCATGTATGTTGTGCGAGGAGACCTGGAGCGAGACCTGGAGCGAGACCGGGAACGAGACCGGGAACGTCGAGTATCTTGGATAATGATAGGCTGCTGTGGCAGCATCTGAGTGGGCTGTTGTGTTGTTCGCGGGGTTCGTGGCGACCTTGATCTTGAACGGCCCCTTCGCGGCGACCTTGATCTTGACCTCGAACGTGAACGCGAACGAGAGCGAGAGCGAGAAGAGCTCCTGTCCTGTATGATCACGGGTGGATACCCACTTGGTACCATACCTGGTGGCATCATGGTCCCGGCTTGAGTGGGCATCATACCTGGGACCATCATCGGCGTTTGGGTCGGCACCATGCTAGGCACTTGAACAACGGTTGGCGGGATAGTGGGTGGAGGATGATGGTAGACGGATGGAGTCCCAGGAGGAATGGTCGGCGTTCCAGGGATCCCGGTTGGCACAATTTGAATTGGCTGAGCAGGTTGCATTGGCGCCTGCTGAGCAGGCGGAATGATAATAGTCGGCTGAGGAGCTTGTTGGGTTGGAGGAGGCGTCCGTCGGCGGCTTCGATCGGAGATTGGGCTACGACTGCGACTTCTACTGCGACTTCGGCTGCGGCTTCGACTACGGCTACGGCTACTACGACGATGCGAAGGGGACTGAACATGAATGTGAATGGGCTGCTGAGGCGCTCCTGGAGTAATCACCGTTGCTCCTGGGGGAGCATACGGCTGGTCCATAGCAGATGGTACGCGCTCATACCGCGTCGATGGCGAAGAATAGCGAACATGAGTGGGGGAGTGGCTCCGAGATGACGGAGTGCGGGACCTTCTGCTACGTCCCGTCCTACTGTCGCTTGGCCTGCGTCTATGATATCCTGTCGAGGTCGAATGAGGACGGGATGGCCGAGTTCTGGGACTGCCAGTTTCTGACGAGACAATACTGGTGTCTGTGCTATCGGGATCGACAACGACCACGTTTCCGTCGAATCGGCCGTCGTATGGACGCATAGGGCGAGGTTCTCCAGTGCTATGAGGGGAAATCGGGGGAATGAATCCTTCTTCCGTGCGCGATGGAGCATGCGAGGGCATATGCATCGAAGGTGCAGTTCCGTACGGCCCCATATCCGGAATGACAGGTGGTGGTTGTGGCATTACAAGGATGGGCTGCGCTGACTGACCTTGCGTTGCGGGAGGTTGGGGAATGACCGGCGCATGTATGGTAGGCGTTGGAGCTGTGTGCGGTGGAATGACAGGTTGAGGGAATTGAGGATAGCCCGTGGGTTGGAAGCCAATTGGAATTTGGGGTTGAGGCATGCCAGGACCGGGAGGCTGGCCAGGGATGTTGACGATCATCGGCGACTCAGTTGTCGACGACGTTTCGGTGCCTTGTAACGATTAGGACTGAGAATTTGGGGTTAAAAGGTGGCGCTTACCTGCAGTCTGCATATTGCGAAGCTCATCGCGCAATGCCTCTACCCGGGCCATAACCCCGCGCAGTTCATTCTGACGGTCATAAACATCCCGTTCGAGCCACTCGTTCAACCCACGCATGTACCGCATAAGTTCTCGCTGTTGATCGACGGTGGCTAACTGAGCCAATCGATTTTCCTGCAAGGAACTTGGTCAAACAAACTTTCTTCAATCAGAAAATGCAGTCTTACTCGAAGGATTTCCATCAACGAATCGAACAGAGGTACTTGTACAACCGTCTACCCAACTTGCGTCAGTGCCACGGTACCCAAATCTGACAATCTCGCTTACCGGTCCTGCAGGCATGGGTACATATGTTGGTCCGGCAGGTGCAGAAGGTCCACCTGGGGGACCTGAAGGTTGGGCAGGGGCTCCAGACGGTGGTGGTGGAGGCGGCGGGGCTCCTTCACCCTGGCGGATACCGGAAGGCTCGAGTTGAGTGACAGGTGCCGGGGACGTCTATATAATATGCCGTCAGAGAAAATCAATTTCACCGGGCAAATAATAATCACCTTCTGCGGTCGCTTGGAGTACCAGCTGTGAGGGACCTTTCCTGGCGGGGCTCCAAGACCAGCTGGGGCAGTCGGAGGACGACTTTCATCCCTGAAATCACTCTATCAACTGGTGAGAAAGACTTCCTATTAATACATGAAAGACGGAAACTTACGAAAACTGGTCTGGGTGTGGGTCCTGGTCCATAATGGAATCTATCCATAGGCGGTGGCGGTGGGGGTGCTGGTTGGGCTGTTGGCATCGATGCAGGCGGCTGCCGTTGCTGCATGTCTCTCAAGCGCCGTTGGTCTTGAAGGATGCGCTCTGCCTCAGTATCCTCAACGGATGGCGCAACGGCCCTTGGAGGTGGTCGTTGAACCGAGATGACAGATTCACTTTCTTCGGACGGCTGGCGTCGATACATATCGGAACGCTCCCGACGAGGCCGAGCACGGTGGGGCGGCAGGTCAGCCAGAGTCACGGGCGGTTCTGACCAGGACCGGGCTGGAAGGGTATCGATGGTCAGCGGGCTTTCGCTCCTCCTTGGCCTCTCGGCAGGTCGATACACGAAGGGAATAAGCGGTGGTGGGCCTTGGACAGGAGCGGCAGGGGGCAGAGTTGTTCCCATCGAAAGTATTTCGTCGAGCTGGGTCGACAACGTAGGGCCAGAGGTGGCATGCCTTGGGATCGGTCCGTGTATGCTCTCTGTAGGAGTCATGCCTTGGAGTAGCTGTCGAAGGCGGTCAATGTCGCGCAGGCGGTCTTGAGATGTCGTTGACTCCGAGATTGAACCATCGCTGGGTTCCGAAAGCTGTTGTTGGACAATAATCTCGGGAGGTGGAGGGGGCGCTGCTCGTGGATGACTTTGCAGTTCGATCAAGCCTCGAATCAAGTCCTCAATCCGGTTGAGGCGGGCGCCAAGTTCAGGGTCAGTAACTGGAGCTTGAGGGCGATCACGCAGTTCGTCGATTAGTCGGTTGAGGGCATCCTGTCCATCTCCAAGGTCGCCTAAACGCTTCAAGATGGTCTCGAGAGGAACAGTGTAATCTGGGATCTCTGGCATAATGATTGTGGGAGTGGGAGCAGGGCGAGCAGTGGCCACCGATGAAGGACGTTCGTAACGCTCGGAAGGTTCACTGAGCTCGCTTGACGAACCCGAATAGTCATCACTGTCACTTTCGCTGGTAGGAATGGTCGTCGAGGCTGGGGTCCATGAACCAAGCGACACCGGCTCAGCCATCATCGGGAGTTCCAATTCGGCCTCTTCGAGAAGGTCATCGTCCGAGTGGTGGGACGAGAGGTAGGAGCCGATGCTGCTCGCTGAGCTTGTCGCTCGACTCAGGGACACGGAAGGATCCATATCCCTCGGTCCCAGAGGACGCAACGAGGATACGACGCTGTCTCCTCCAACTGCCTCGTCTACCAACTGAACAGAGCGCGGTCGTTGAGTAAGGACAGGAACTGGGAAGGGCGGCGCGACAACTTGAACAGGTGCTTCACGAGGCGATGGTGTGCGATGTAGATATTCCGAAAGGTCGTTGAGTTCGTTTCGGAGAGCACGAATGCTGTCTGCCAGTTCTTGGTTCTCCATTCCTCGCACGTCGTCGTATCGTCGAATTTCGTCAATGAGTCGATCCATATCAGCGCCGAGATCTCGCGAGACACCTTCACTCGACGAGCTTTCAGACTCCACAGTGCGCAAACTGTCTCTTTGCGTAGAACCTGCACCGTGAGGAGTAGTGATGCTCATAATGACAGAGCCACTGGGAGTAGGCATGGTGGGTGTCTTGGCTTCATCCGGTGTCAAGGTCGTCTAGCATGGATATTGATAAATTTAAAACTCTCAGAGCAATTGTGAAGACACTTACAAGGCGGCTTGCAGGGGTAGTCAGCAAGGATGGCTCGGTGGCAAGATCAACTTCGGGGATCTCCTCCACAGGAGCCTCCTCATCTTGTAGCGAAGCCAAAAGGCTCTGCGACTCCGTGATGAACGATTGCAGGGAGGACTGCGTCACCGAGCTCGACAACGAAAGCGACCTGCTAAGTGAGCTGGGAGTAACGGAGCTGAATGATGACAGAGTGCTCGGAGTCCTGGCTTCACTGGCCGATGGAAGTGAAGGTGGCAGAGCAGGGACAGGAGTCAAGGGAGGAAGAGGACTTCTCCGCTGTACAGACGAGATTGCGAATGGTGAAGCAGGAAGAGTGCTGAGTCGGTCAACAGACGAAGGAGAGCCACTGGGACGCAGGAAAGAAGTCTCATACGAAGCATCCTGACCGTCATGCAACGCGAGTGAGAGGACGGATGGCGAAGGATTCAAGATTGAAGAGTCGTAAGATCGGTTGGTCGAAGCTGCCCATCTGTCGCTTGGTGCTCGGAGTGAAGAAGGCGTGGACATTGAGACACTGGATTCAGTCATGGGAAGCGTGGCGGAAAGAGTCGACATGGAGATCGATGATGCCGTTGGCGGAATCTGAGGCGAAGGCGGGGCGATAGTCTCAGTCCCTCCACGACTCGAGATATCCAACGAGGTAGGAGTCACAACCGAAGTCGTACTAGACCCAGAGTCTGTGATGGAAGGCGGAAGGGAAGAAACCAGGCTGATATGCTCGTCAGACACCTCAACAGGCTCCTCCCTGTGGCTCGATTCAGAACGAATGTCTGACAGAGACGGCGCAGTGGTAGGGATCGATGGCACAGGGCTCGCTGCGCGGACCGCAGGGGGCAAATCGGGCAACGAATGCTCGGGTTCGGTTGAAACCTCGCTTTCCGTGAGGATAAGCGTGGAGGGAGTAGGCGCTGAAGGACTCTCCGCAGTGACTGGCAATGGGCTCGGAGGAGATGACACGGACGAGACGGTGCGTACAGAAGGCGGGAGAGGGATATCTTCCGGTGGCATATCCGAAACCAGCGAAGGTGACCGGGTGGATTCCTTGGTAGACGAAGGCGCAATCAACGAAGGTGACTTGGGCATGGAGACCGACTTGGTAGAAGGCGTCGTCAACTCGATTTGAGCAGGAGTCGGCGCGCTCTCGGGGTGCTGGAACTCCAACTTCAAGGATAACGAAGAGAGTGTCGGGGTGCTCTGCTCCGATGGGATCTCCTGCAGTTCACTCGACTCGCTCTCTTCACTCTGCCAAACACCCGCAGTCTCGTATTCTGTCTCCTCGGGCTCCTGCTTCTCGGACGCTGTCTCGTAAGACGAGACAGACTTGGCCGTCCTGAAGCTAGGAATCGATGAAAGACTGGCAAAAGTCTCAACGGACCGGATACTCGCCACGTCAGAATCAACCACCTTGGGCCTGGGAACATACTCCTCCTTGGGCGGCTGCACAACCGCCACCAAGTTCTTGCGGGGGTAGAAGTCGGGAATAGGACTGAGAGGTTCGGAAGGAAGTGGCACACCAATGGGAGTTGCCATCACCGGTGTCGTAGGAGTAATGGTGTCGCTTTCTTCTTCCGTAGTTGTTCCATAGGGTGTCACTTCCCTCGACGTAAAGTCAGACGACATGCAGATATCGTACCCAGTCTCGCTTGAAGAGATCGGGGTCCTTCCAATGCCCCTCCTCCTATCCCGAATGGTGTCGCTGCTCGAATCTTGATAGGTGTCCGACGTGTAATTTCCGCTTCCACCTCCACTGTACGTATCGCTTCCACTCGGCGTGTACGTTCCCGTGTAGCTCCCGCTTCCAGAGTAACTGACCCCACTCCTACTGTCGTAGCTTCCACTTCGCGTGTCGTAACTTCCGCTCCTGCTGTCGTAGCTCCTGCTATCATAACTCCCGCTTCCCGCCAAACTAGGGACACTGCCTGAGAACGAGCTCCCGTCCCTCGAAACATAGCTTCCACTGGGTGTGAAGCTTCCTTCCGTGCCACTCTGAGGAGTCAAAGTCCCAGTTCCAGTATCTGGAGTAAAGGTCCCAGCTCCACTGTCAGGAGTGTAGGTCCCGGTTCCACTCTGCGTATAACTCCCGCTTCGACCATCAGACAGATAACTCCCGCTCCTCTCCGACACGTAGCTGCCACTTCTCTCCGACGCATAACTTCCACTCCTCTCCGAAAGATAGCTTCCACTTCCGCTTCCACTCACATAACTTCCACTTCCGACCTGGCTATTCTCCTTGTCAGACCCGTCGTACGTTCCCGAAAGAACGCTGCTCCCGGACTGGGAGACGGATTGTGCGCGTCCGGGCCTCCTTCGAACAGCTTGAGTCCTTGAAAGAGTCGAAGGCGACAACCCAGTAAGGGTCGGTGAAGTGTGATCGGTGCTGGCCAGATACGTCCCAGTCTGGCTATCACTATATGTATACGTTGGCGTGAACGCCGACGACGATGTCTGCTCCGTCCTCGTCATCGGAGTATAGGTCCCAGTGTACGACCCAGTCCTTCCCTCCGTCCAACTCCTCGAATCATCTCCATCTTGCGAGAAGTATGTCGACGAAACGTTCGAGTTGGTTCCACTGATATCACTTCCGCTATCCCTGGTTTCACTAGCGCTGTAGAATAAGTCCTCGCCACTCGATTGCGAGACCTTCGATTCCCTCTTCCAGGCTTCATCAAGCTCCAAATCTCCAACGCTTCCACTGCGACGACCGCGGTTCCTGGCTTTGCGGGGTGTGATGACTCGCCGATCGCCAGGAGGGTACGAATAGCCTTCATCGTTTGAGCGAATGAAGGTGTCGTCGGCACTCTCCCTGAGATAGGAGGACATGAGGGAAGAACGTCGAGAGAGCTCGGTCTGCGTGAAAGACCTGGTAGGCGACGAAGCATACGAGTCGATGTCGGGGATACTGGCCAAAGGAGGGACGAAGACGGTGGAACGAGATCCTGATGTAGTCGAAGAGGATCTCGAAAGGGAAGACGACATGGACAGGATGGTGCGGATAGAGCCTGTGGGAGAACGAGTCATCGAACGCGAGGGAGTCGTGGTCGGTTGGTTAATCGCATCCCTACAATCCGTTTAGAATGGCCCCAAATCAAAACAAAGCCTGGAAACATACCAAAGCCTGTTCACCCATTTACTTCTCTCTCCAAGGCTCTCCGCTCCCAATCGTTCAACACCGTCAGCATACACCATATGGAACGGCACCAAGATATCCATCAAGGGCACTTCATCTCTCGCTTCCTCCATTTGCAACCTGGCTGCAACCGTTCCGACGTCTTCTCGAGCGCTGGGGTGGGTGGGACTAGGCACGCTGACGACGCTCGTGCAGTTGAGCAAGTCGAGAGCAACGATACCACGGCCACCTCCAGGAGAAAGCCACGACAAGAGAAGCATATTGGGATACAGAAGCGCCTGACATCGTTGCCAGCGATAGGGAGGTGGAGCATGGACGTTCAAGTACCACAGCAAACCAATATGGAGGGGCTACAAACAACCAGTCAATATCTCAATCATTTTTCCAAAAGGCTGCGACGCACCGGTTCCTCGCTCTGCGTATACGCGCTAAACTGGCTCAAATCAAATCCAGGAGGGAGAACACCACTCTTTCCACTCCTCATACTTGACCTGCTATCCCTGAAATTCCCACTTCCGCTACTTCCTCTGTTCTCATTCCCTCCTGGACTGGTTCCTCCTCCTCCAAGACTTTCCCTCTCTCTCAACCTCTGTCCAGCCCTCTGCATCCTCCTCCTAATCCCAACCAGTCCCTCTTCTTCATAGCTGGGACTTTCCTCCCTAGACTTAGTGAGAACCTCACCAGATCCAGGCCTCGCTTTAGTCGGTGACTTTTCAGGGGACCCGTCTCTAGCGGTCTTTGCCGCAACACCAGGGCTGCGCTCCTTCCACATAGCCACAATGTTCCTGACGCTGGTTAGAGGGGAGCGAGGGCTGGTTTGAGGCTTTCGCAACGTGGTATTGATAGGTGTAACCGTGCTACTCGTTGCGGTTCGCGATTGAGTTGCAGTCCAAGTCGAATGGCTTGGAGTCATTGTAGTGAGTGTGGTCGCGCCTGTTTCGGTGTATGTGTTGGTCCTGGAGTCATAGGTCCTCGTGTCGGTAAGAGTATTGCTGTTGGTGCTGTACGGCGTCTCCGTTTGCGTATAGGGTGTTCCTTGGGTGTAGGGAGTATAAGGCGTCCCATGGGTATACTCGCTCTCCAGGGTGCTCCCAACTTGACTATCGGTGTAAGTCCTAGTACCGGTGGCGGTGAACGGTCGGCTAGGCGGACTCAGCAAAGTCGACATCGGCTTCTCCGAGTAAGACCCGATATACGACCCATACGAAGTCGTCGAACTCGAAGCTGTCTTCGCAGGGGACGCAGACCGCGGCCCAAACCTCGGACTATCCGCCCTAAATCCCGGGGTCGACGCGGCCCTGGTATGCCCATGACCAGAAGCCGGACTCCCCGAAGTCTGTGACTCGAATATCGAAATGAGCTCGGTAGCTCGTCCAGGCGGTGGGAGTGTTTTATCACCACTAGGGTCCGTCGAGGACCGCGAATGGCGAACAGGGCTCGCCCCACTGGTGCCAAGCAGGGCAGAGCGCCGCAGATGATCCGGGACCAATGTCGAATGTCGCCCGGCACTGTTGGAAAAGGCCCCAGAATTGGGGCGCGAAGGCTCCTCCGTGCGTTCCGTGATACGACTCAGACGAGCGACACGGCTATCGAATGGTGGAGGCGGTGGGCTGAGTGCTGATGACAGGTAAGATCCCGTCTGAGATGAATCTGACGAATAGTGGGGCAAGTTGGTGAATGATGGGGACCCCGTGTATGGCCTTGATGAGGTGTATGAACCTGGGCGCGAATCTGACCATTCTGTGAGTGCATTCTCGGTGTCGTCGAACTGGTCGTCGATATTGGAGAGTGCTTCTTGTATTTCGTCGATCGAATTTTCTTCGTTGTACGAGTCGTCGTCGTGACTGTCCGGGGCTGGGGAGACGACGATGCGCCTCATGTCATGGACATCAGAGTCAGACGAGTGGCGTTGGGAACCTAGTGAAAGAAAGAAGTCCAAATGAGAAAGACATGCATGTACATTTCTGCAAAAGAAAGGGACATACCTGATGAATAGGAATAACCTGAAGGTGAACGCGGTGGGTTTATATCTGAAGGCGTCGATTGGCCTATACTTGAGCCGTATCTGGGCGACCAAGGCCCAGAAGAGAAACTTGACATTGTCTGAGTCGATTATCGGTTCAGACTCTGAGCATAGTTCTGTGACGGTTCGCTGAGAGTTTCGAGGCCAACCGATTCCGAACAACAACAAACCACCAAACGCGTCCCCACGTGTTGCACAGCCGCTCACTTTAGGGCAGGCCATCCCGCGACAAACCGCGCGCCTTGGCACGTGTATGAGCACCGCCACCTCGTTAGCTAATGCTGTACGCGTGCAGTTGGTGACTCTTGAGCCGCGCTCTGACTCTTTCCCTCAACACCACATTATCCAACAACAATAATGGCAGATTCTATGGACGTCGATACACCCGCCCCAGCCGCTGGCGGCTCTGCCGTTCCCAAGAAGAAAGAGGGAAAGGAGGGCGGAAAGCCCAGATTTGAAGTGAAAAAGGTAATTAACCAATATACCCTCGTGTGCAATGGCCACTTATACCCTTTCTTTAGTGGAATGCTGTAGCCCTGTGGGCTTGGGGTGAGCAGATTTGAAATCTCGAAAAAGCGATCAGCTCTAACTCAAATGATCTGCAGACATCGTCGTCGACAACTGCGCTATCTGCAGGAATCACATCATGGATCTCTGTCAGTACCGTCCACTACCAATTGGATCACGAGCCGTCCTCACCCTTTCTTTCCTCCAGGCATTGACTGCCAGGCCAACCAAGTATCCGCCACGAGCGAGGAATGCAATGCCGCCTGGGGTATCTGCAACGTACGTCCATCCCTCCTCGCACGCTTCTTTGTCTAATCCACATTCCATTCAGCACGCCTTCCACTTCCACTGCATATCCCGTTGGCTCAAGACACGAAATGTCTGCCCCCTCGACAACAGAGAGTGGGAACTCCAGAAGTACGACCCCTTGATTTCTTCTTCAATCCTGTACTGACCGTCTCTTCAGATACGGACGATGATCACCAGCACCGCACCAGTTACGTTTTTCCGCTTCCATTCGATTCACCCTTGTACGCTATCGCATGTAATATATCCATCGCCTTTGGCCCTGAAGATCGTGACCTCGTTCCTTGTCAAGCGCAAACCAGATTTGAGCCAATGGGAATATGGCGACTTGCATCTGAGTATTAGCCCATTCGCCGCCTGGTCGTTGGATCCTGACAGTGTCCCCTTCGTCGTGTCCCTTCAGCGACCTATTTGGCCGTCGTACTTTGGAGTCTGATCTCCCGGGCAGCGTCACATCACTCGAATCCAGATGCCTGAACAGTACAGCAAATATCGGAGTGGCCGTGGTCCCGCTTTCACTTCTACAACCTTGCCTCTTTGATAACGAATGTCGAGACCATCCTGGTGAAGGACTGGGGAGGCTCTTGAGGCACGTAGAGAAAAGAACACCGAACTAGTAGGTTGTTGAGTATACACCAGTCTGAGGAAAGATTAGGATCCACCCTGCGTTGCACTTGACGGATGTCAGTGGGCAAGCTTATAATCCAGGACGCACATCCAAGCTTCCTTCCAAGAATTCGCAGTGTATCTCGTAATTCCTAGCAAACTATTGATATTATCCGGTCAACGATAGGAAGAGAAACGAAAGAGTACGGGATGACATCATTCCCGATTGAGAAACTTTGACCATGACCACCACCGCCCCATCCACTTGGGAATTCTCCCAACAATTCACAGCCGAATTTCAGGCTTCACGAACTGGTACTCTCCCTCATCTCTTGAATTCACTAGCACACACCTAACTGAACTCACAGATCTCCAAAGCCGTCTAGCAGCAGCCCAAACAAACTCTACTCCACAAACCCTTCAAGATCTCTCATCTCGACTAGCCCGACTATCCAGATCTCTATCCGATGCTACAGGTTCACTACCAAGCTATGACCAGAAACTCTACGAAACTGTGCGCCCCTACCCCAACTTCTAAATGCAGCCCATCGTTAACCACGTTCTCCAAAGCAAGTGAAGCAGCTCGAGCGAGAGATCGAGGCTCTACGGACAAGTAGCACAGGCAAACCTCGTTTCTCTTTCAAACGCAAATCACCAGCCTCTTCCTCTGTGGCTGCTGCAGCAGTTGGAGCCGATCTTCCACCCCCAATCGCATCCCATTCTTCCATCCTCAGTCCACCGGTGAACGATGGCGGTTCGCAACCAACCCCTCTCGACTCAACCTCCACGCCATCCGGAAAGAACCTAACCCTCCAAGGCCACTCATCTCGCTACATCCTCCTCTCGGACCTCCCACTCTCCCCTTCATCATCCCAAACCCCCGATCTAACCATCTGCGACCTAACAAACTGCATCGTCAACCTACTTCCACACTTCAACGAAGGCTATTCTAACGACGACACTGATAAATCTAAAGACTCACCACCACTCTTTGGTGCATACCACATCCGCAACCTCACCAACTGCATCATCCTACTCCCATTCAGCCCTGGGAGCGCCCTAATCCACTCTTTAACGAACTGCGTATTAGTTTTGGGCAGCCACCAGGTTCGTACTACCCTTCAGGGTGCCCCTGACGCTACTCACAAAATCTCGACAGTTCCGAATGCACAACAGCCAACACGTCGACGTCTACCTCGACATAACTTCCAACCCCATCATCGAAGGATGCTCCTCAATCAGATTCGCGATGTACCCAGCCCGTCTGAACCCCGACTTGCTACGCAGATCCGTACGTTCCTTTCGACTGCCCCACCATTACGATTCCTTCGTGCGATCACCCAAGCTAATACCACGTCCTCTGTACAAACAGCCCCTCCCGCCCTTCACGATCCAAGACTTTTCTCACATTCGCAGCAGTCCTTCTCCCAACTTCTCGCTGATGGCGACCAAACTCGAGAACGAAGCTAAACCATGGCCCCTCCATAAACTCACCTCCAACGAAGAATTGGATAAGGGCTTGGCTGGTCTGTTGCCTCAACCTGGTGCACCAGTCGAATAGAAGTAGAGTGTATCTTATCAATTGTGGGATGTAGATCTGTAGAAATCATGCAGAATAACGTACAAAGTACATACCACAGTACATATCGACCGTAGTCCACCTTGGCATCACTCCCTCAACAGCACCGCATCGCCTCTCTGCTTCTGATCTGTTTTCAAACTCTCTCTACCTTGCAATTAAGCGCTGAGCGCCCATCTCAAGCCCGTTGATCATGGCAGTTGCTAAGTGTTTCCATCTAAACAATTTCCTCAAAACACGAGGCGACAATCGTAATACATACACAATGAAGCCGATCAACAAGAGGGCCATTCATCGCCGTGTCCTCAAAGATTTAAATATGCAACGCCTTCTGCTCCTCCAAGCTAAACCATTTCCCGCCCTTCATCCCGTCTACCACCCATTTCAAGGCGTTTAGGGTCACGAGCTCCGAGTCTGACGTTACGACCGCGACCCATCATATTCTCGTCTCTCTCTCCATAACCACTACCGCCCCGCAACCAAGAACCATGTCCGACGCAGATTGCGGCGCCTGTTGCGCACAATGTTGCGGGATCTTCGCTCTGTGCTCATTCGCCGCCTGCGCACCTTTCATGAACACAGGTACGTGCGGTCATCCAATTCCCTACCCTCGCTCACATCCTCTACACCTCACTCCCACAACTATTCCAACCCCACCACAACCTTGCGCTTGATCCCCACCTCCCCGCGCCCATCCAGTAACATGCGGCGCAAACGGCTGCTGCAACTCCAACACAACAGCAGGCTGCTGCAACTCATGCTTCAGCTCCAAATTCAACGAGGACAACTTTGAAGCTGAGCTCCAGCGGGACATGGAGAAAACGAGGGACCCCAACGCGCCGATACAACAAGGGCAGGGTTTTCAGAATGTTCAACCGGGTGCGACTGGGGGTATGATGGCTGAGAGGCCGTCGTCATAGCGTGCTTGTAAAGTGATTGCTGGGCGGCAAGGGACGCCGTACATTGGAGTACGGGGTCGGCTATGACCTCCACTTCGCTCAACGGCGTTCGAACCCCGTCGACTTTACAACCAACACTCACAACGACCACATGTTCGCCATTCCGTTCCCACTGGACACAATTACGAACTCGCACCTTACTCGCATCCCTCAACGCCCTTTTCCCGCTCCACCCCAAACGCTCTTCTTCCCTTCCCCACCGGACTTGGACTGGATCCATCACTTTCAGCTTATGACGATCACGACATAGGAAACACCATCCTTCGCACCATTCGCTTTCTTCATGTATCCTGGATATGAACGGACATACCTCGCCGTGTGTACTATAATACCACCTGCAATTGTATTATCTCTCCTCAATCTCGTGTCAGCCGGCATCCAGGGTGGGTCGGTGGAGGCCAGCGTGTAGTTACGCAAGAGAGCAGAGAAGTATGAAGGCACTATCCGTTTCGACCGGGCTTGACCATTGCTGTGTTGCGCTCCGGCCATTCAATCACACTTCCCTCTGACAAACGTCTGACATATCCATGAATGCATGACTCGTGGTATAGGCCTCCCAGCAACCGCACCTACGGCACCTCAGGCCTCAGGCCTCACAAGAAGCAAGGGAATACTTATGTCCATCTCACAACTTCCGGTCCCTGTATCCGGTCCTTCCTCAGTTCACGGAACCACACGTCAAAGTTCAATCTGTTCGCCCTCGTTCCTGCATCAGAATCAACGTACACACAGTATGACTTCATGATGACTCCTGCCTCGACGATACACCATGGAATCCGGGTCCACCGACGCAGTGCAACTTGCCGCAGTTCCGCAAGGCGGTACGGTACGACCGCGCGCGGCCAGTGGTATCGACCGACTATGACGTCACGCGTTCAACCGAGCCCATTGGCCAATTTCCCGTGCCCAGTGTCACCGAAGCGACAAGAACTCCTCTACATATTTGACCATCCTCTTCGGAAACACTTCTCCCAACGTATGTAGCCCGACTTTTGACCTAGAACAACGAGCAATGCGATACCCAGAACACCTCTACGGCCAAACACGGTCCGTTGAAAATCCCCTTTCTTACGTAAAGACCCAACCAAGGCGCGCAAATTGAAATATGCACAAAACTCTTTCCCCTGTACGTCCGTCAGCACCAGCTTCATCATGGCCGAGCCACTCAAATTGGGGCAATTTACCTTCTCCTATTCATACGCGACAACGACCCCAGCAAAGGTTTCCATTGGGCTCTCTACCACCACCGCCACGAACTGGGCGGGTATAAATTCAACGTGAAGCAGATGGGCTGCGGCTGGATCTGCGACAGTGCCGCTAACAACAACATAATGAACTCTTTCCTCTTGGCGGGAGCCCTTCGCATAGGCTACTGTCACCCGTCAGAGGCTAACGCACTCGAATGGATTGACCAAGTCAGCCTGGAGGAACCGCCCCCACCGTACCCAACTTTCACCTGCCGCACTTGGACGCTACATTGTATACGCGGTCTGGCGCAATGTGGCTTTGTCAAGTGTCACGACGTCGACGAATTGGAAGAAGAGGCGAAGAGATGGGGCATCAGCCATCACCAGACTGCCCAGGAAGCGCTTCAGCCCCGCCCTGTCGAAGGTTCGCGCACCTGCATAGTACTGTGAGGTGGGAGTTTTCATCTAGTCTCATTGCTATCGAGGCTAATTCAGACAGCTCCAGCTCGTCATTATATACGGAGATCACGCTTGCACATCGAGAATTTTTGATATAGTTTTTCCTCCTCCTATTTAACGGATTTCATCAATCCCACTCTCTATATTCCACAAGTTAAAAGTTTATTCTATTGTCACGCGTCTAGTTGATCCCCTCGTCCAACTTCCCCTGCCACCTTCCACCAATGTAACAAGAGATCTCATACTTACTTCAAGGTCATTCTCGTCGAAAACCCCTCGCTCAAACCGTGTTAGTCCAACTGGGACGCCCCAGTCGTCAACGAGACCCGCGAACGGTCCGCCGACATGTGCGTCAGAGGCTTTCCTCATGGACGTCACCGTTTTCAAGTATCGAAGGCACGAATCAACATGTGCCTCCTTCTTCCTGTCACTCTTACTATCGTCCAAGAACCCAAGGTTTGCCACCTGGCTATGGTTTCTCTACTCGGTGGACTTCCCTTTTCCCACCGCATCGGCCTAACCCATCGCGTCGGGCCTTTCTTCAACTACGCACAATTCCACGCACAGCCCTTTTCCGCCTACCTCATAGACGACGACGAAAGGCTCAAACAGATGGTCAAGGACTGACCAACCAAGCATCGCAGGATATGCGCATGCCTGACGCACCGGGACCTCCTCGCACATAAAATCCTCGCCGACGAGGACTCCAATAGTAATTCTGACTCCCGGGTGCACAACATGAAGACTGTGCCATTTCGATCTATGAAATTAATGTACATGTATACTATAAACAAGATGAATTGTACACCATCCGGATCTCTCACACTCAAATATGAATTTCGTCCTCGATCGCGATTGCCTGTGGAGGCTCAAATGAGTTGTTTAATACAGCACGGCACCAGATATGAGGACTTCTTCCAGGCCACGCTGCACACTCCTCTACTCTATGAGTCGATCCCTCCAATGCTGTGCAGTTTGCGCTTTCTACAGCCTTCAGACAAGAAGTAGTAACCACAAAGGGAGGCTTCTGAGGGTTCTCGGTGAAGGCATACACCTACACTCATACCCCACAGTGACCTATAAGATGCTGTACTCCTGTGTAGAAAGAAGATCACCGCCTCTATTTCTTCCGTCGCAACCTATCACTAGTATCCATCACCACCCTTTGGTCGCCATCTCCGAGTCCACCATCCGTGTCCCCGAAATGAAATGACCTACCTCGCTCGAAGGTCGTGGCTAGATGAAGAACAGACATGCGCAGTCTGTCCAATCAAAATCGTCATCATGACTGCGTTCCCTACACCCAAAGAACCTCCCAAAAGCAATCCCCTCAGACCCCCTCTCTGCTACACATCTCACAATTATCGATCACATATCAGCGTTTCAAATACGAGGATCGGAACACGCTCCTCGAACCCCCCACTTTCCCAACCACTTAGATGCCCGGTAAGCACAAGAGTAGGGGAAAAAATACTGTAGACAACAATAGAACAATAGCCTCCCTCCCAATCAATGATGCCGCCATCTTTCCAATTGGGCGCCAATCAACTCGCGCGCTGGAACCACTAAGCGCCCAAGAACTCATTAACTGCACCCGACTCAAAAATGTATCAACAAGCGGGCTAGGCCTCTTCAACGGCAGACCACCTCACATCATCTCGTTAGTAACCATGACTAGACTCTTCACTGACTAAAATCGACACCGACGCAGTCCTTACGCGGCCAACCAACCGCGTAAGCCTCTGCCACCGCCGTCCGCCCATCGATACCACCTCAAACAATACACTCCATCAACCCCGCCCACAATGTGCGTCAACAGCGGAAAATTCTTATCAAGATTCTTAGCTTGTTCCCAGAACAACACGGCCGATAGCTGTGACTCACCTCCCAGAAAAATCAAGAGCAAGAAACCAACAAACGCCCAATGGGCTATGACATCCCGTGGCATTCCTAGATCCATGGGTTGAGATTCTTCCCGTTTGGCCCGGAGTAGTCCACTCCAGGAACACCAATCCCACCAATCCAACCCCTTGAGCACATCTCAACAGTGAAGCGAGTGGAGGCTCGGTTACAAGCTCGGGATTACGAGTCCATTAGCCATCCAAAAGTCCTATAGCATCACACGTCTTCCTCAGAACCACGCGGCGAAGCTCGTGCTCGTCCAAACATCTCGATGCCCGGAAGCACCTCCTCCCCAACCCAAGAATCAGAACCAATCAACGATGATGATCGACCTCATTTCCCTGAGCCACAGGAAGTCAACGTGTACAAGCGCCTGAACAACCAACCAACCTATATTTGAACGTGACAAACAAAATCAGAAGAGAACAGAGAGAGGCGAGATCGATCTCGTCCTTCGGTACCGCACCCAGCAAATAAACAAGGTAATTCGCTGACTCGACTTGGTCCTTAATCTGGACGTGGGGTGTACCAATTCGACTAGATCTCGAATGTATCTAAATCTCAAGCGCCTGAATCTCGAACATTCGCACAAACCCCCTCCCCATCCTCCTATCCAGAAGTAATTCATATTCCGTCGCCATCCCGAGGAGAGAAAAACCCGTGTATCATTAGTCGATAAAAATCCAAGAAAGATCCAAGAAATGCGAGTAAAATACAAGTACATTATGACCAAGGTACAACGACAAAGCGGAGGAGATATATAGTACAGCGAAAGACAGTATTAGTAGAGAAGGGAGGTCATCACCGAGACAAGCAGTGTAATCGTGCATTAAAGAAAAGAAGCATGCGAAGCAGAGACGGGAGTACGATCATAACCGAATCTGGAGTGTCTACATGAGGAGTGTCCATGGGTATCTCGAGTAAAAAGCCCTGTGAATAAGGATAAAGAAGGGGATTGGGACGATGAATCTTGGCCTTGACCACCAGAGGCGTTTGTGGGGTGGTCGTGTGCGAAGCATTTGTAAGTCGAAAGTCGAATAATAATGCCCATCGCTACTTTTCAAATCAAAAACAATACAATGGAAGATCCTGGATTTCCCATTTACTGAGCGGCAATCGCGGACGTATTCGGCGCGATGTTGTTAACCGCCATCGTATTCTGAAGTCGTCCCGGAATCTTGGGCCATGTAACTGTCAACATTCCGTCTTGCAAAGCAGCTGTGACATCTGACTCCTGCGGATACCAAACATAGACAGCGTTAGTAAGAGTCATTCCGGCGTAACAGCAACCCTAGCGCGGACGCTAGATGGACAGAGGCTCACCTTGATGCCTGCAGGCACGGGGAGAGATCGATAGAAGGAGCCGAAGCGAAGTTCTTGGATTGCAACGTGAGAAGAGGTCGACTCGGACTCATCTCCAGCTGCGACATCGTCTGCTGCGGTCACTGGGTTGCGGGGAAGGGTCTTCTGCGACGCCAAAGCGCTCTGAATTGTCTGCGGGGCACGTCGCTCTCCAGTAACGATGAGGTTGCCCTCCCGGATTTGAAGGCTAATGTCGCTCGTCTTCACACCGGGGAGCTCGAATATAGCCGTCAACTTGTTCGCGCTTGTGTCATCGACTAGATCCATTCTAAAGGTAATCAGCAACGGTTAAAAATGTGTACGAACTATGAACATACCTTGGAGTAAATCTGGTAGGGATATTGGGATTGGGTTCTTGAACTAGGCGAATCTTTCCAGCTTTAAGTGCTTGAAGACACTTGTATTGTGCTGCCCGAAGCACTGCTCGCTGGAAAGCCGGACTCCGGGTCATGTCCAGACTGGAGTCAAACGTTGAACCGGATGGGAGAGTCGTCTTTGAGGACATTGTAAGATAGTAAGGAGAGAAGACTAAAGGTCTTGGGTTGGAGGCAGGGGCGCTTGGAGCTTGAGGTGGTGTACCCATTTCGACGGTATGTGCTTATATAGGGGCCTCGATCGGCAATGGCCGACTCACCTCGACTCACCTAGATTGGGCAAATTATGACATAATCAGAAATGAACGGAAAGAGGAACCGAGTCATCGTCGTTTTGAATCGGTGGATTCAGCTGTGGCAAGTATGATCCGTTGGGCTGTATAGGCCCCTCGGAGAGAAATATGGGGCCGGAAGGATCGTCCTCGAGGAGGCGGGTCAGAGGGCTGTGCGGGACCCACGATTGCGAGGGAGATGACAAACGCCGACTGGTTCGTCAGCGATAATTTGAATGACAAGACACAGGATTCGGTCGCCAGTCCCTTGTCTTTGACAAGTCTTCCAAATCACGGCGAGAGGGTTATGCGATTGGGGTCGGCCTGGTATGCCCATGAAACGACGGCCATAGTAAAGACGAGGAAGAGGTGAATGGATTGCTGCGGATGTGCGCCATTTCCGTGTTTGCGCAAATTGGCATAGCCTTTTGCGACAAGCATGCGCAAATAAAGCGGGCATAGCCGGCACATCGTTCAACGATTCGACTCCGTTCTGGCGCTTCTCGAGACTTCTAGCTTTTGCCTGGATATCCTGGGCAGAACTGGCCTGTACCCAACCTGTACGGTGTCCCTTCGACGTAAATCTTGTCATCCCAGTGGCATCCGCATCGTTCCCACCGGGGCATCGTGTTTTTACTACTCTCGACGAAAGTTCGCCGTTTACTCCCACTCCAAAATGCTTCCTTTGCTTGGACTGTGGATCAGGGGCTGATCTCAGGAAGTTGGAGTGCGTGTACAAGCTTGTGCAATTGGCTCTCCTGTCCGGGCTGCGCAGTAGAGCATTGCCTTCCTAGGAGCTATCTCCACAACCGTACATCACTGTCCAAGGACTGCAAGGATCGACAGATTCCTGCTTCACTTGGCGTTTCAACTGTTCCAACCTGTGTACCTCGCATAGTATCCGCAGTTGCCTGCCATTCTTTGGGGTTCATTGTCAACGGAAATCAATCGGAAGGTACTGGTACAAGCTCCCGGGGGAAACCTGCTTTGGGGGGTGGTGTTCACTCGCAGCACCAGGGCAAAGGGTGAGAGTAGAGAGCCGGGGTATGTCGGCCATTGTTTGCACATTCCATAACTCGATGTATAGCATAGAATAATTTTCATCTGAAACAACCCCCTGAAGTCATGGAGGCACCTGCGCCATAGCTCTCCAATGCTGTTAGAGTCCGTGGGGATGAGATGAGAAGCGCCCAAGTCTCGCAGCGCCCATCCACGGGAAGCGGCCCGGATGATGATCACATGACCTATCCGTGTTTGAACGCCGGGACCGTCATCGACGACGGCAAACGAGCAGTGGCTAGCTTCGACTCTGAGCTCAGCAATCAAAGGGCGTCTTTCTCATCGTACCCAAACCAACTTGTCTGTGACCCACGCGTATCTTCTCGTTTGAATCTCGTTGTTAGTGAGTTGGTCTTACGACAATGGCGACAGACGAACGTAGTAAGGTCGTCTTCGGTGAGTCAACGCGATCCTATGCAGTATCATTCCACAAACATTAACTGGTGGCCTCTGCTATTCGTAGTCGGCAATGTTCCCTACAATATGACCGAAGAACAGTTAATAGAGGTCTTTAAATCAGTTGGGCAAGTAGTAGGACTCAGGTCATTATCGCCATCCTGCATGCACAACTACAGAATCTTTAACGACCATTGCCACCATACAGACTAGTCTTCGACCGAGAAACTGGAAAGGCAAAAGGCTATGGATTCTGTGAATTCGCCGGTACACAATTCTCTGCTCAATCTCGCCGTCAAGAAACTTAGTCTGACTGAATTCACATCCGTGTATTTTTGGTGTCGCCACCTATCCTTTTTACTGCTTTAGATCACGAAACCGCGCAGTCCGCCGTTCGAAACCTTAACAACACCGACGTTGGCGGTCGTCCCCTACGAATCGATATCGCCGACTCTGACCCTTTCCTTGAAGGCAAGACAACAGTGAGAGGCGAAATCCTGGACGGCGGATACCCAGGTCCTTCAGAACCTCGGTCAGGTTGGCGTGGAGGAAGAAAAGACGACGTGTGGGCGCCACCGATACCTCCTGGTAAACCAGTACCGAAGGGAATGACAACTCTCGACGCAATAAGCCAGACACTGGCGGGTATGCCCCCTAGCCAACTCCTTGAAGTACTGGCGCAAATGAAGGTGCGATATCCACATCTTCACATCTCCGTCGTTATCTGATATCGTTCTAGTCTTTCACCATCGCCCACCCCGAACAAGCCAAGCAACTATTCCAAAAGCAACCCCAACTGTCCTACGCACTCTTCCAAGCGCTACTCCTTAACAATATCCTCCCGCCCGAAACAATATACAAGATGCACGCTGGAACGTCAGCAGGATCAGGTCCCTCGAACGTCGCAGGTGCTCCGCCAGGCTCAGCAGCCCTGGCACCCACACCTGCTCCACACGCCCGACCCCCACCCCACATCCCAGCGCAACACCCGCCTCCTTTCGCTCCTCAGCATCCTGTACCCCCTTTCCCGCCCACTGGCCAACAACCACAGTCCATGGCACCACCACCTGTTGCAGGATACGCTGCCGCACCAGGCTACTACCGTGGAACGCCTGTTCAACCTCAAGCTCCCGTGCCTCCAGCAGCAGCAGCAGCACCTCCAGCCACAACAGCACCAGCGGCCCAACCTGCTAATGTCGCAGCCGCGGCAGCCGGTATTGATGACAGCCAGCGGGTGAGTATATTCGTAGCTTCTGCTCAGTCAATGTACTCACACTCAGGTAGGATATGCTCATGTACGTTCTGAACATGAGCCAGGAGGCAATCAATGCTCTCCCTGAACAACAGCGCGCCTCGATCATGCAACTGGTGCGTCCATCTCCTCTCGCTGCGCCTTATTCAGACTGACCTCTCCCTCTTAGCGTAATCAATTCATGCCAGGTGTCGCGCCTCCGAGCTAAAGCAGCATTACCGGAATGTTCAACGTTCAACTGCATATTTCACTGAACAAAAGCCTGGCCATGCATCCTGCATTTGTCCATACAAACGCAGCATACATACGAGGTCCAGAGTCAGACCTGCTTACAATTAAACTCGGGGATTACGGATACCACCCGCCACTCTACTTTACAGATTCACAGGATACCGACATCTAATCACTTGAAACTCTCACCTTTCGTCTGCACATACTTCATAGATTGTACATTGGCTCTGAATCACAAACCGTTCGCATATCCGCCTGTCAGCCTCTTTTCTCAAGTCCGCCATCCAAGCGCCATTGTCAGCACTGGCCGAGCCGTCCTTGAAGGATACCGAATGTGCGCGCCATGAAACAAGGTGGCGATCATGATGATGGGAGCGCTCTGGTCCCTGGAAGATTCCTTCCCGATGGACGACAGGCTTTCACACTGATAGGAACTTGACATTGGCGTTGGCCATGAGACTAATAGTAATTGCGGAAAACTGAATTGTTAAATAAATATATAGGACACGTGAAACTTGATACTGGTTGGTGATGCCAATCCGGTGACCACATAAATTAGAGAGGTGCTTTAAAAGTTAGGGTCCTTGGTGGCTCTAATACGAACCAGCTTTCTACGATCAGCACCCGTGGTGGGTACGTGGTACCCTCTTGCTTCACTCTTCCTGACAGCCTCCCTCAGCATTGCGGTAAACCTTTCCTTCGTAAAGTCTGCCCGCTGAGCTCTCTCATACTGCACCTTTTTAAAGAACCCTGGCCAATTACTGACCTCATAGATATCCTTGATCTCCGCGGCCATTAGATCTGGGAGTTCCTTGACCGCAAATCCATAGTTCTGGTCGAGAGCTTGGATGCCAATGGCGCGATAGGTGCGGACGAACAGGTCTAGGAAGGTGACTTGGAACATCATAAGTCGGAGGCTGGTCTTGGATCTGGCAAAGGTCGCGTCCAGTCGATACGGGCTTGCCCCTGAATGTTCCAAGATCTCCAGCTCTGGAGAGTCTCGGAGGACCCAGCGAACATTGCGAATGATCACCTCTTCAAGGATGGGACCATTCATCATGCTCCAGGTTGGGCTATTAGACTCGCCAGGCGGGGACATGATCAACACAAAGGCCACCACCGCGATGAGCTCACCCATGTCAGGCTCAGAGTCTTTGGTTCGGTTATCGGGAGATGCCAGGAACCGTTGCAGGCGGGCGACAGCATCATTCAAGATGATAGGCTTATCGCCTGCCATGGAGATTAGGAGGTGCATGAGATGGCAGTAGTAGACGATGGCCCTTCCTGCAGTCATTTGTAATTTTCCGAAATTGTCGTCGGTTGACTCGGTCTTAAAGGCTTCATCACGGGAGGCCACCAGTTCCGTGACGATGTTGTTCATCATCTTGTAAACGACTCTGACGGCGTCTGCAGGCCCCTTTGGCGTTGGGACAATCCTCGGTCGACTAGTGTTGGTCGCATGTCCTCCCCGTCCTCGACCACGACCTCTCGCAGGTCCATGGTCATTCCTGCGAACGAGCCTGTTCTCAGCCTCCCGCACAGTACTAGCAATTTGCAGTAGACGCGTCAATGTCTCTTCCTTTGCTCGGTCGAAGTGGGACGGACGGAATGCCAACGGAAGAAAGAATTCTTTCAACTTGCTTGTCTGGGGCATCCCTGAACTCTGGACACTCTTCGTGGCCTCGTATTTGTCATACGCCTCCATACTGACCCATTCAAAGTCTGAAGACAGAATGCGCTTCTGAGGGTTGAAAGTGACGCTGATACCCAGGATTGATTCGTTTAACTGCGTTTTGAGGAAAGAGCAGTGCATATCTCTCTTCAGCAGAATGCAATGGGCATTGGCCAAGGCATGGAAGCGAGGATATGCCTGTCCAAAGGCGATGACGGACTCCCTGGTGAGGTTGGCAGCGATCTCCAAGAGCACATCGTCGTTGACCTCGTCGAGAATGAATCGGGATGTCGGAAGACCGGCCACCAGCGACACAGTCGGATCGACCTTCCTTTTCTGGGCTGTCTTCCGTTGAACATGTGGCAGAGCATCGGATCCGTACGGGCATTTGCTGCAGGTCCATGTCGAGATGTTCTTCAAAGTCGAAATGTACCGACGATTGAGCATCTCCAATTTATGGACCTGCTCGGACCTCGGGATGCCCTTCTTTGCTTTGTGGGTGACAATGTCTCCTTTGGAGATCCTGATAGTTCTGACCACCGTTTCCTCTCCCGGATTTGCTTCGTATCGGGCCTTCAGCGTTGCCTGGGTGCCGCCAGAAGCGAGACGACAATTGCATCTTTCCCGATTCTTTGCGTGACAGCAAAGCTCCCAGGGATTCGACAACGAAATGTACTTGTCCTCGACATAGGTGGTGACAATGTGGTCGCCTAACCAAACCGGGCGACCGCCATAGTTCCGCTCAGTAGTACTCGTGCAGGAGAGCAGAGCTAACAATCGCTGGATGAGACCTCGAAGCGTCAGGGCGTCAGTGTATCTAGAAACGTTATGGTTAGCCCTAGTCGACGGACGGGTTAATATTGAGGAAATACTTACACTCCAGAGTAGCCGTGGTGGCGGAGGTAATCCCGGGACCAATGGAGCTGATCGAAATATATGGTTCTACCGTGTGAAAGGTTAGGATGGTCTATCTCTCTACTGGCGCATACTCTAGGAGATGACGATGGCTGCGAGTATCCAATCAGCAACTCCCAATGGCTATACAGATAGACATCGAAATGGAGGTTCAATCCGGTCAAGGGTCCAGCCTGAGGGGTCAATACCAAACAGAACCTTCTGATTTCGACATCGTCAACATCGTCAATAAAGACAGTAACGCCGGGCGAAGGCTCTTCCAGTAGTTCCGTCAACTCACGGTTGAGACGGGCGAGGGGATGGCCAGAAACGTTGAGCTGGGGTGACATGGAGAGTAGCGACGGGAGTTCTTGTTCCCTCACAGCCTGTGGTGCTTGACTTTATATATACGATGCCGCAAAGGTCAATGCGGCTCCGCGCCGTCACGAGGCTGCCCTGGTTACGATGGAGACACGACCCGCGCTTGGACACTTGGAGACGTGCAAAGGTACACAAATGAGAAGAGACCATTAAGCCGGGACAACGTTGAACGTTGCCATCGGATCGGCGTCGCGACCAAGTTTGGACCAAGTTCAAGTTGCGACTCGGGAGCTTTTGTCATAGAGAAGTCATGTGTTCTCAGGCAAGCCCATACACCGATTAATGTCGTTTCACAGAGTCCACCGTATCACCATTGACTTCATGATGCTGAACTTGACTAAGGAGCAGAAATTACGACCACCAAAAATTAGCAGCCCTAAATACAGCTAGCCGAGTTCTACTGCAGTAAATAATAAAATGTCTAAGGGTAGTCGAAGACTAGTTAAAGTCTCGATCCAATCTACGCCTAATGTCGACCAACTCTGCCCTGCGACTGGCATCTCTGGTAGCGGTATGATACCCCCTCCTCTCACTCGACCGTACAGCATCCCTCAACATCCCAGTAAACCTCTCCTTCGTAAAGTCCGCCGCCTGTGCCCTAGCGTACTGCACTTTCCCAAAGAAGTGCAACCAACTACCAACTGTATAGATATCCTTGATTTCAATGACCATCAACTCGGGAAGTTCTTTCACAGAAAAACCGTAATTCTCGTCAAGAGCCTGAACACCAACAGTCCGATAGGCTTGGAGAAACAGGTCCAGGAACGTCACTTGGAACATCAGGAGCCGGAGGCTGGTTTTCGACCTGATAAAAGTTGTTTCCAGGCGATATGTGCTTGCCCCGAAAGGTTCCAAGACCTCCAGTTCTGGAGAATCTCGGAGGACCCAGCGAACGTTGCGGATGATCGCTTCTTCTAGGAAAGAACCATTCAACATGCTCCAGTTGGGGATATTGGGATCGTTTGGTGGAGACATGATCAACACAAAAGTCATCACCACAATGAGCTCGCCCATGTCGGGCTCGGACGTTTTCGTTCGATTGTCACGAGATGCGAGGAACCGTTGGAGGCGGGAGACGGCATCGCGCAGAATGACGGGGGACGAGCGGGCCAGGCAAATGAGGAGATGCATCAGATGGCAGTAAGAGATGATAGCCTTTTCCGAAGCCATGAGCAACCCTCTGCTATCGAAACGATGGCGTGAAAGGGTGATGATGGCATCATCGCAAGATTTCATGAGTGCCGTGACAATGTTGTTCATCATTTTGTAGATGACTCGCACAACGTCCTGAGGGTTCTTTGGTTCTGGGACGTCGATGGCGGGACGTGTCGCAGTTACTCTGCCTCCTCCACCGCGACCGCGACCACGGCCACGCCCTCGACCGTAACCACGCCCCCTCGCAGACGCTTGATCTTCCCTTTTGGCCAAGTTGGATTCTGTCTCCCGAATAGCACCGTCAATCTGTCCCAGACGTTTCCAAATCTCCACCCTAGCCCGCTCAAAGTGAGATGGACTGAACGCCAGCGGCAGGAAGAACCCAAAGTCGCGCTTCTCGATACTCTTCCTGACCTTGTGCACGTCGAACGCCTCCATGCTGAGCCAGTCAAAGTCAGACGACAATGTGCGTGGCCCAGGATTGAAGGCAATGCCAATTCCGAGGATTCCATCGTGCAGCTGGGTTTTGAGGAAGAAGCAGCGAACCTCTCTCTGGAGGAGGATACGATACATCGTGGCCAAGGAATAGAAGCGAGGATATGCCTGCCCAAGGGCTATGACGGACTCGGAGGTGAGATGGTTGGAGAGCTCCAGGAGCACATCGTCGTTGATTTCGTCGAGAATAGACCGGGATGGAGGGGTGGTTAACAACGACGCGACCTGAGGTTGGGTTACGCGAGGTTGTTGCGACTGAAGGTGTGGTAGGGCACTGGATCCATATGGGCATTTGCTGCAAGTCCACTTCGAGATATGCTTCAGAGTTGAAGTGTACCGAGGATTGGTCATCTCGAATTTATGGATCTGCTCGAACCTCGGCGTGTTTTTCTTGGCCATGTGGATGACCGTCTCCCATTTTGCGGTCTGAATCGTTTCCAGTACGATCTCCTCTCGTGGGTTTGCTTCGTATCGTGCCTTCAGTTCCGCCTGGGTTCCATGCGAGGGACGACATCCACAACCTAAATCCATTGCCACCCAGCAACAAGGTTCCCAGGGGTTCGCCGTCGACATGTACCTGTCTTCTACATAGTTGGTGACAATCCGGTCCCCAATCCAAACGGATCCCCCATAGTCCTGTTCGATGCTCGTGCTCGAGAAGAAGGTCAGAAACTGTAGGAAAAGACCGCGAAGCGTCAGGGCAGGGGTGTATCTAGAAACATGTTTAGCCTGGTAGGTAATAGAGAAATGGATGATGCACCCACCCTCCAGTATATCCGCGCTCGAGGTAGTGCGGGAGTTTGAGCAGGTCGCAGCAGATGTAGCCATTTCCAAAGAGGTTAGGGTGGTCAATCCCATTCACACTAGTGGAGACTTGAGGAGGTTGGGATGGCTACGGACATTGATTAAGTGATGCACTAGCTTGAAATTTGTACGACGTACCCAATCCTCCGGCAGCACGACATCGAAATGGAGGTTCAATCCGGTCCAGGGTCCAGCTGGAGGGGTCAACACCAAACAGAACTTCCGAATGTCAGCATCGTCAGTGAAGACGGCGACACCGGGGTAGGGCTGTTCCAGCAGCTCTGCCAGGTCACGGTGGAGGCGGGCGAGGAGACGTCGGGAGACGTCGGTCGGTGCTGGCATGGCGCAGAGTGTTGAGAGCGGGGTGAGGAGCCCCTCCCTTGGTTCATACACCGCCCAGGCGTGCAGGTTTTGTACTCAGCTAATGCAGATCAGGGCACCTGTCTCTCGGAACCGCCGAAATTATAGTGGGCGTTTGTTCCCGAGTCATGTCGCAACTAGTCATGATGGAGTCAAAGGCAACCATGGAAGGGTCCGCATGCAACTGTGTCACTACATAGGGGCATCAAAAACATTTCTGTCTCGAGGAAGTCGGCATTCAGCTAAGGATAGACAAAGGCAAGCAAGCACTACATTCCTCTCAATTCAAAAATCCCAAATTCCTGTTGTCATTCCCTAGCATAAGGAAGTAGATCCCCGTGTATATAGTAACTGTAATTGAGTTAGAGTATCGCCCGAAATTAAATCCACATGGCACAAAGAAACATTCATCGCCCTGGCATCAGATCCTCAGCCCTACTCAACGAAACCACCAACACTCCGAACACCCTCCACAAGTCTCCTGTACTCTCTCAACAACTCTCCGACCTCTGAAAGTCTCAACTCGGAAGCAGGTGTTGTAAGGAAATAAGGATTGGGAGGTGCAAGTCGAAGGACAGGGTGTGCTTGATGTTGGGGTGGGGGTAGAGATCGAGGGTCGGGGTGGGATTGCGCTCGCATACCGGGATGTTGGTGCTGCAGACCAGGAGAAGTAGCTCGTGGAGGGTACCATGGTTGAGGAGACAAAGATCTCGGGATAGGACTTGGTGAGCGCGACGAAACAGGACTTTGACTGGGACTCGGCGACCTCCCTGTTGACGCCGAAGGAAGTAGAAGCGACGGGTCTGAAGCCTAAGAAAATGGACATTAGCGTCAGTACAGCAGCGAGGTGCGAGGCGGTATACCTTGAGATTCGAAGAAACTCTGGCCAGTCGATCCGAAAGACTCGTCCTTGGGGGCCGGTTGGTCTCACTAGGAGAATTGGTGGAAGGCACGGCCGTTGCCAGGCCACTTTCATCTACACCGGCGTCTTCATTGTTCTTCGACCGCTTCTTTTTCTTCCTCTCCCTCTCTTTCGCCTTCTCAGCCCTAACCATACTCTCAAAGCTCTGGAAACTAGCGGTGCTGCGCTTGGTCGATATCGCTCCAGCCCTTCCTTCAGCCTCTCCTTCCTCCTCACTATCGTTATCCTCCTCCGACCCTGAGTCAGAACCGCTTCCACTGTCCTCGTCGTCATCCTCCGAATCATCCGAACCGGTGTAGCTGGCGCTGCTGCTCCCCGCACTCCCGCCAACCCGAATCCTAAGCCCCTTCAAACCCTTGATCGAACTCTTGGACTTCACAGAGCTCCTGCTCTTGACAGAAGCAGGCCTTGAAACGCTAACCAATTGCTGTCCTTCCTCTCCTCCCACACTGGACGAAGCCCTCGATCTTGATGGTATAGGAATGGATATCGGAATCGACGAAGTGAGCGAGGACAACGAGAACCCTCCTGAAGGGGTGGATTGATTTGGAACCGATGACGAGAGTGGCGGATATTGGCCCGTAGTGGAAGTAGGGGACGTAGACATTGGAGCGTCTCTCCGCAGCAGGTTCCCAAACACTGGTTTCGAAGGGGGTTTCTCTGCGCCAGGTGTAGTCGGTCTCGAACTCCCTCCTGAAGGACCATGACCATGATGTCCCCCTTCCACCGAGTGATTTCCCAACCCCTGCTCCTTCTGTCCCGGGAGGAACGGGAACGCCCGCAAGATACCAAACGACGAATCCACGACCCCACTGATCACCTTGTTCGCTGAATCCGCGATGGCGTCCACCTGCTGGTCGATCTTGTTCCTTAGTCCTCCGTGCGTACTGCCGAGCGCGAGAATAGGATGGTGGGGAGACGTAGGCGTCGAGCTTCTTGAAGAAAGTGAGAAGGAGCTCCTCCTCGAAGATGGGGTACCAGCTAGAATACCCCCGCCTTCTGCACCCTCTGCACTCAGACCCAGAGATTCAAGGTCCACGTTGACCAAGAATTCGGCAACCGCCATGAGGTTGATCAAGCAATAGCTCTCTTCTCCCGTACGAGTGGACGAAGGCACCCGATAGCGTTGGACGAAGTAGAGGTTCGAAAAGAGGTTCGGAGGGTTGGAGCAGACGACGGAGAAGATTAAGAGTGGGAAGAGAGTGTCACCCGATATAGGCGTGGGTTCAGAGGGCTGTTTGGGTTTTGGCGCCTCGGACACCTTTTCAAGAACGGGCTCGGATCTTGTGGGTGGTGGGGGAGAGGGCGGCAAAGGTGGAAGAGGCGACTCAGACCTACGCCTCCTCTCCTCCTGGGACGCAAATTCTGCAGGAAGCGGCGTCGAAAGCGGCAATGGAGAAGGAATATTCCGACTGTCTGTTGAGGACATCCTGGTCATGGACGCAACTGTCGGAGTTTTCTCGTCTTCATAGCCGTATCCGGCCTCCACTTCCCTCGGTATCGATTGTGAAGAGGTCGACCTCATCATATTGATATGGCCCAGCTGAGGTTCCGACGGCTTTTTCTCCAGTGGCTTCGGTGGTGGCAGCGGCGAATGAGACTGGGCATCAGAGGCTGGTTTCAATCGTATCGGCGGCAGGCGAGATAAGCCGTCGACGAGGACTTTATGGGCGGCTACCATCACCGCAGCTTTGTCCGCTGGACACCTGCACGAATCTAGTTGGCTAAGCACTGTGGAAGGGTTAGATCGTGAAGAGACTGAAACTGGGCAGAATCACTGACTATCTCCGCAAGCTCTCACCACGGCATTCAACTCTGGCTTGATCTCCTCGTCGACGATGACGTCCAGGTGCTCTAAACTGAGGTCTAGTTTGTTAAGCGAAGATATCCGAGAAGAAAGAACAGCGTCTGGGGATGGCGGAGGAATGGGCTCGGAGGTCGGCGCTTGGATAAACAGGCTAAAGACCGGCGGATCAGTAGTAGTTTGAATAGAGAGAAGGACGCATACCGATCGTAAAACAAAGCGGATATTGCCCTTTCCACTGCCTCCATGACATCCATCAACCTCGTTTCTAAATCCTCCTCCTGCTCTTCTTGTTTCTCCTTGACCGACTTTTCGTCATCCGCATCCGATTGCGAATGCAACGAAGACGTCGACGCACTCTTCTTAACCAATGCAGACGAAGTTCTAAGATCCTGTTCCAGCGTTGAGAAGAATTCCTGCACCCAATCCGCCACTGCATCTGGGTTCCCCTCGCACGGATTGACCTCGTACTCCTTGTCCTTCACCTGCTTCTCTGGATGCTTCAAGCTCTCCAGAGTCTTCCTGGTCGCACTCCCAGGCGGCTTCCGGACGAACGGCATCCAACCGCTCGTAAACTCGCTCACGCGATCGATGACCCAATCCTCCACTCCCGCAGACGACAGCATCTCGCGGAGCTCTGATCTAAGAGTCTTGTTGATCGCTTTCGAAATGACGGGAAAGACTAGCTGGTGAGAAGTGGTTTGGATAGTGATTTCGATGGGGGCGTCCGAGTTTGACTCGATGCTTAGGAGTGAAGCCGGTGGAGATGGTGGAATAGGTGCTGGCGTGACCTTCGGTGATGCTCCGAATAGCGAAGCAAACGGATTGCCGATGATTCGACTGTTAGGGTTCGAAGGTCGTGGTCGAGGTGGTAGAGGAGGTTTCGTCGGGGGCGTCGCGCGAGGTGGAAGTGGTAGCACTGTCGGTGGCGATTGAACCAGCACCTTGGGATACGAATTCGTAAAGTGGGGAAGGGGCGGTAACCTCGTGAATGTCGCTGAACGTGTATTGGGATTGACCAAATCACCAAAAAGCCTTGAAGTAGGCGAAAGAGACGACCTGAACGTGAGAGTTTCGCCTTTCAGCTGGCCCCTCAAGCCCGAAAGCGTTACGACTTCTGAGTGGGACGAGAAGTAGATATGGTCCCTTATAAATTCGCTGGTGATTTTGTCTGTCGACGATGCTGGTTCCAATGGGAGAAACAGGCCAGCCTGATTTCAGTTAGCCTAGACCAATAGGATGGAACTCAAATAATACCTTGCCGGTCGTAAGAATCTCAGCCCACTCGTCGTCCTCCTGGAGCTTTTCGAGGATCGCCCAGCCAATGGTACTGCTATCGAGCCCTACATTCTGTGCTGCAGCCTTAAGGTGCATCAATTGTAGTTTGGTGGTCGCATTGATGTTGGTTTGCCCGGGCGATGTTGGGTGGACTGTAGTCGTTGTCGTCGCTGCTGGTGTACCACGCTGCCGGGGAGTATAGGGCACATATTTCGCAGCGTTTGGATCGAGAGGGTGAGCTGCTGTCCCCGTCGCCCTGGATAGCGAACTCATGTCCGAGTGCAGAAATGCAAACTATGGGACTGGCGAACGATCCCGATTCTAGCTGTAGAAACCTGCTTGGACTTGCGAGTCGCTCGTCACTCTGGGTAGTTGATCTCCCTATCCTTGACGTTGGCGTGCTTTGACCGGGAATTGGGTATCGATTGAGCCGAGCCTGCCTCTGGGCGTCGCCAGCCGTTGGATCGTCGACCGATTGGCGTCGTTCGTGGTGGTCGTTGGCGAACCGGTCGCGTCGGCATTGCCCCACTTGGAACGTGCTGCGGCCCGCTGTTCGCTTCACTGTTTGGTCTTATTGTCCATGCCCTTTGATAGACGCCGCGCTCGCACCCGACAGGCGCGCGGGAGAGACGCTTGAACGCCCCTTCTGCAGACAATGAATGCAAACGAGAGTCTCTCATTGATGACAGTGGAAACAGTTGTTTATGAAAGGGCTTCCAGAGCCGTAATATTCTTCTGGTACAACATTAAATACAGCAATGAGGGAGTATGAAAGTCCGCGTGATGTGAAGTAAAATACATGTGAACAAGTAACAAAAGAATTACAGTATGTGCGTGCTCGAATCCTATTAATCCAAACCGTGGCCAAGAGTCAATTCAGTCATGAGGATAGAAATGAAGATACAAGTCGAGTCGTAAGAAGAAAGAAAGGAGAATGTACAGATAGAGGATCGTGTGCGTGTGTTGGAATCCTATTCAAATTGTAAACAAGAAAGAAAGAAAGAAATTCATAAATCCAAGGCCGTTAAGTCGTCGAAAAGGCCCTTCGTCATCACCCGATTTCTTGAGTCTACGCCTCTTCGGGAGCGTCGTCGTCTTCATTGTCAGTGGCTTCAGGTTCGGCAAGGACAATTCCTCCATTGCCAGCATCGGTCAAAGCGCCGTCCTCCACCACCTCCGCCTCCTCAGTGGCATTATCGACCGCGTCAATGGGGTCGGCTTTGCCGCGGTTTGCGGCCCTCTCGAGTTCTTCTTCGGCATCCTCCTGCTCGGCGTACTCGTCGCTTTTCTTGATCATGGCGTCGACCCTTTCCAATCGCTCTCTCTTGTACCAAGGAAGATCTTTCTCGTCCACTTCCTCCTCTTCCTTCTCCTCTTCTTCCTCTTCCTCCTCATCAATTCGGTCATCGGAAGAGCGCCAGTCCCCAAATCCATCGCTACTAAAATCGAAATCGGACCAAGACGAATCGCCATTCAGCGTGGGTGCAGGTTTGCTGACGACGGGGCGGGGTTCGGTGCGTCGTCGCTTCTTGGGTGGCAGAGGTTCTGGGACATAGTAATCGTCGCTCGGGGGACCGTCACAAAGGAGGGCACCCCATCCGTGGATTTGAGAGGGAGGGTAGCCGTGTTGACGAGATACGACGAAGCGCTTGTCGATGCTGTAGATCGTGTCGGATGCTTCGACTGTGTCGTGGTTTCGTTTGAGGGATCCCTTTGCCTTTGGAGTAGTGAATTGGTTGTCGCTGGTGTCACCAGCGTCGGTGGCGGAAGCGGTAGATGGCGCGCTCGTGAGGCGACGAGGAGTTTTTGGAGTAGTTTGGGACATCGCTCGTCAATGGGTGGGTGTAGTGGGTTGTGTTATAGACTGTGGATTGTTGGAGGATGTTTCGACCAAGAGAGAGAGAAGATGGATGGTTGAGGTTGATGATTGAGTTATGAAAACGGTCGCCGAACACGTTTTAAAGCCCATTGTCCATGATCTCGTTAAATTCCCTACAGGGGATTTTTTCCCGCGCTCGGTCGCCATCAAGGTCCACATACGGCGTGACGGTTACAAATAGCCTAGTCACTCTTCAGACACCCAAGAATGCAGCGGTGTGGTGTATGAGGAAGTGGATAGCGGCCTGCCTCCGTGTAGGACCATCGACCTTGAAAACGGCTGAGAGGGATCGGTTGACAGAAGTTGACCAGTGGCGTCAAGTAAGGTGCGCGTCATTGCGGCTTTGAGACACTCGCATTGTCATATTTAGCTTGTTGCCTAAGATGAAGCTCCCCCGAAACGCGATCATAGACAATACGCTGCCCAACAGCCGGGTCCTATCTCCCAAGGTCAGTGCGGCGTGTTCAGCGCCAGAAATCGTTGCAATGACAGACTCCCAGAGCCTGTGGCACACGTTCATAGTGTAGATGAGGTTATATCCTGCATACATAGCCTCCAAGTTTGGCCCGAATTCCCATTTCGCCAGAATTTCTGCACTTCGCTTTCACGAAGTCGTCGGGGGAAGCGGAGAGATTGCCCGAATTGGAGAAAGCCCCTAACTTCGCATAATCCGCAAATGCCAAAGACAGCCGAGTCCGAACGAAGCGGAGGTGACGGTGAAAGTCGAGAACACTGGCAGAGAGCGCTGATCTATGTCTGCAAGTTGCCCCTCCTGGCCCATGGTGAAGTCGAGATCTACAGCCAAGACAAGAAAGCTGTCGAGAAATTTGCACCTTGGTCTACGGTGTCGTAGTTGGTCCAGATAGTCCGTCGTTGGTGAGGGTGGTTTGTTTTGCGTAGCGAACGGCAGTTGATTCACCAACTTGAAAGGTTCTACAGGCTCTAGATCTATAGGAATTGGTGCTCCCGGCGCGAAAGATCCTCGAGTCTACTTGAACTGCTTGGGTCAGAAAGTAGGGTCGATCGTATAGGTAGGCTGCAGGCTCCAGAGTATCGCTCGTCGTTAACATGGATAGGACCAAAGCACTCTGGTTTTCTTTCCACGGTGGCGACCATTGGGATGGAGAGTATACGGCTCAGCCCTCAGAGAAGGAAGCAGACGCGCTGAGATGCCTGCAAGGATCGATTTTGGTCGTGCCAAACAAATCGGAAAAGCGCGGCGGCACTGTTGCTCGGCCCGTCCCAGGCTCGATGAGTTCACACCAACCTTGGCCATTGGCTTGCGGATTCGGACTACCCGTGCAAATCAAATGCGACAGTACTCTGGAAAACTCGTGTCTATGATTCAGACCTTTCAGGTTATCCTAGTACCCTCGCCTCCTCGTTCGATTCGCGTTCGACTCCGCCCAACGCACAAAATGATCACCACGCATCCCCGACCAGTAAAGATCCTCACTGTCCCCAAGGCGCCCACATAAAGAAAACAACAAATGAAAGCGAAGCTGAAGAGGCATATGGGACTCTGACTGCCAGCTCAACACCAGACGCATCCTCGTTACCCTCCCTGGTGGGTTCAAACACGAACCTACTGAGTCTGCGTCTATCCAAAGATTCAATGCCTCTGACATTCCTTCCTGCATGTCCAAGGCGGGGCTGCATTCTGGCTCTTGATGACCCAATGGACTGGTCCCTGTTTTCGTCACTCTGCTCATCTTGCTGTCCAAAGCGAAGCCGTGGCTCGACTCTGCCGACGCACCAGTAACGATGCAACTGCCCGGAAAACTCGCCCTACTTTCCCTCCGTGGAATTTCTGAACATTTGACAGATTGGAGGGCCTGCCACGGTTCTGGGAGGGACACCTACCTGCCCTGCAGAGTGATAAGTCGTGGCTGGTATGTCATTCAAATCCTCCTCAACCCATAATATATTCACTGTTCTCATAGAATAACGTCCATACTGAGGGAAAATATGACGTTTCAGACGTGATACGAGTACACTTAGACATGGTGGTCCTGGATATCGACGATGAGGTTGCCGTTGCCCCAGGCGGCGTTGTTACCTGCAAGTAATAGAGGTGAGAGCCGGAAAGAAGCTCAGACATCTAATTTACGCTTACCATTGAGCTGGTTATTGCTGTTCTTGCAGTGTGTGAGGACCCAGAGACCACCTCGAGCGACGTCTCGGCTGCGTAAGGAGACAGAGTTAGCACCGTCAAACGAAATAATGGAAGGCCAAACAAACCAGTAGGAGGACCCATGATCGACGCATGTGCCAGCGAGGCACGTTCCCGTCCAGAAGGCGCCGAGGGCCTGACAGAAGGTGGTTTTGGCAAGCCAGTTGGGATTTTGGGTGTTGAAGGGGACGACACATGGGGTGGTACCGAGAGAGTCGAGGTAGTTGTAGCACGCAAGGGCACCGGCATATGGCACCAGGCCACTGGTGCGGCATGTGGGGCTCCAGCGCTTGGTCAAGCCACCGTATTCAGCTATGTAAGTCCGGCATCAAAACGCTGGAAAACGACTATGGAAAAGGAGTATGCTGACCTTCGATGGATTGCAGCACTTCTTCAGGGATAGGCTTGTATAGGTCCTCCTTGGTCATTCCTAACTCTTCGAGAGACGGGAGGCCAGAGCCGGGAACAAAATCCTCGACGTCGGCGGGCAATGCGACGACTGCAGTGGCAGCGACAAAAGCGAGAGCAAGGGTCTTGAAGAGAGAAGACATGGTGGAAACGTAGTAGTGAACCGGAGCGATGCGGATGGAACTGAAGAATGTCCGCTCCAGCAGAAGAGTTTTTATACCTTTCGATCACGACCACAGTCACATTCGGCCGGCTTTGCTGCATAGACCCCGTTGGCATTGCACGGGTACCACTGAGAATTCACGTATTCATCAGGCGACCTCATCTGAGCCACCAAAGCATACATACCATCTATTCCCCCGCTGTCAGTGTTTCCAGAGGGAGAGCGAGACTTGTTCTTTGTCATATTCAACTTGAACGCCAAAGTCGCCGAACCTAATCTCCATTGGGAGACTGGGCGCTGCACGCGCGCCACAAGCCCGGGCGCTATGGCTGTCATCTGAAAGGCAGGGAGACTCGACTGTAAAATGATGATGTATGATATTCCAATAAGAGCAAGAGCAACATACGTAGGTACGCGTATGTAGTAGCGTTCTTTGACATCGGTCTAACTTGATCGAGAGGGCCCCTTCCTCCGAGCTCTACTTCAGCTCCACCTGTCTTGACCTATACATACCCTCGTTACATCCATGATCCCCAGCATCCCCGGGACCCTCACGTAAAAAGATGTGAGGTTCTTCCCTTCGGATGTGACTGGCTACTCGTGTCGTGGAAATTATGGAAGTTGATTTTGAAGATCAATGGACGTAAGGCTAGGTGGTTGAGCGAGTTTCATATGCGTATAGACCAATCAACGCCATGAAGACTGGAGTCGGCTCTCCAAATCAACGGACCTTTCACAACAATTTCATAGATGTCTGCGACAAGAGGGACCAGTTTCATAAAAGCACGAATATTTCCAGGAAATTGACCTACCGTGTCAATATGTCATTAATGCTCTGGGATAGTTGACGAAAAACCCGGCACCGAAATCCGGATTTCACGGTATCTATCCGTTCAGGTTCCGGGGCACGTACCTGAAGGAACCCGCACCGCGCCCTTGCCTCCGAGATGGGCGCATTTCCCCGTCGGCTCAGGTTACTTTGGGAGTGAAAGGTAAGATGATCTACATATACAAGTAAAGGTACTCCGTCGATCATCTTGTTACTTTACGAGATTGAATTCAATCGACTTAGGTTATGGCGCCAGAAGCTTTCAGGTATGTATTGCCATACATAAGTTATGCTTCGAGTCCAGTCCTTCCACAAGCGGAGCAGCGCAGGGCTCACTTTTCTTGCTCCGGTGTCTTTACGTAGCCCTCGAGAGTAACACCGCGCCCGTCCATAGATCAGCGCCTGATACCCTAATGGAGCAGGATGAGCCCGACTCCCCCACTATTACTCCCATTCGAACAATGAGCCTCTTAACCGTCCGAATTTTCTGACGGTGGTAGGAAAAATGGACTCAGTCGCCCGTTTCCCTGCCTCTGGATCAGCTCAGCTGACGAAAGAATAGTGAAACAGGGTCTTCGCACAGGCCCCCGTGCGGTTTTCGTCCAGATTCCAAGCCACTTGGCGAGACTGCAGGAGCTACAAAAACAACACAAACTTCCGGAGATCGGAAGACCTGGAAACCTATAAAAACTGTCGCAATGAGGCGAATATTCTTCAGTGCAATCCACACTTCCCCAATTCTCTCTACATCTCCTTCATCATGCCTTCTCTCTTCAAGACCCTCGCTGTCGCATTTGCCGCTACCGCTGCAGTCGTCGCATTGCCCGCGGATGTTGACGATTTCGTCCCCGGCCCAGGTCTCCCCTCCCTCGAGGAACTTGGTATGACCAAGGAAGACCTCTATAAGCCCATCCCTGAGGAAGTCCTGAAGTCTATCCAAGGTCTGCATTCACTCTTCCCATCCTCGTTTTGGAATCACCTCGTTAACCGTTCCCTGTAGCTGAATACGGCGGCTTGACCAAGCGCTACACCCCCACCTGTGGTAGCACTAACCGGGCATCCCATGCCGACGCCGTTGCATGCTACAACTATTTGAACGGTCTCGGCACCACTTCCTGCGTTGTTCCCAACAACGCCGGTGGTGCTGGTAACATCAACTTCTGCAAGATTGGCTCCGCCTACTGGACTGGATCCTGTCTCGCTGGAACTTGCCCCGGATCCTCGTACTGGTAAGGTCGAGCTCTACTTCTCATAGTTCGTCACTGAAAGCATTCTACTCGACAGCCGCGACGTTGCCCGAGGTGGCCTCTGGGTTCTCAACAACTGCAATGTCGGTGGCCAAGTTCGCGGTATGTGGAGATTGAATATCTCTACTTTGTTGGAGTCTCACCTCTCCTCTTTACAGGTTCCAACGCCGCCTGGGGCAACGGCAATCTCATCGTTGGCATTCAAAACTACGGTGCTTGAATGTAGATTGTATCATTTGCTGCGAATGTCTGTATCTCTGTCCCAAAGCTATTGTTCCGCATGTAGTTCGTATCTTAGTAAGGCCACTTCCACTGTCAACGCCCCATGGTGCTCTATAGGAGCCTGAGTGACTGTCAATGGCGCATGTCGACCTTGTGTCGACCTATTTCCAAACTTGGCGCCACACATACCTGATTGGGATTGGGTCTAACCCGCCAAAGGATTTGGTTCATGCCCAACTCAGCCGTCCTTCCGTCAGCCTTACACACATGAAGTTCTTCACCTCTTCCCTGCATGAAGATCTCAGATAAGCTGCCCAAAACCCCGCTGCCAAGCTTTTGATGACCATGACCATTTCGAATGTTCTCACTTCATAGCTAGAATTCCACAAAGAACTTGAGCATGATAGACAGCTCGAGTAACATAGAAACTAGTCTAGATCAATATCTATTCGCCCCCAAAGCCTATGCATTAAACTCGAGTGTAGGGCGCAACTTCCTTCCTTCCTTTCCCCACCTCTGTTCCCCTCGTATGCGCCAACAAGAGGTCATCGACCATCTCCACCGCGAAATCAAACACCTTCACCAACAGATTCAGGAAATACGAGAAGACAAGAGAAGCTTGCGAAGGGAAAAGGGCATCCTCGAAGAGACGATCAAGAGGTTGGAGAAGGAAAAGGCAGAGTTGATAGTCAACTTGATTGAGGCGAGGAAGTTGAACCCACAGGGTGTAGGCACTGAAGCTCAGACCCAGATCCAAGTATACGAGATAGTAAGTGGGGATCAAAAGGCGTCGTCATGGCGGGAGGCACCAATGTCATTACAGGGCAGGAATCAAGGGGACACGAATTCCAAGAATCCACATCATCATGGGCAGAGTCAAAGCCAAAGCAATAGCAACAAGCCAAAGGCTAATCGAAATAAGAGATCTCAGAAATCGTCCTCAAACTGGACACACCAAGGCAACGACGGAACAAAGGGGCAAAACAATGCACCGCTGCAGACGTCTTCTGAGAACGGGTACCACCGGGCCCGCACCGAAGAGCCCCACCGCTCGTCGAAGGCGAAAGGCAAAGAAAAAGAAATACCAACAGAGCCTCGAGCCGACCGCGACCGTGCACACCACCACGGAGAGTACCGTAATGGGGGAAATCGAGATGGAGATGGCGGACATGATGCCCACGATCGAAGACCTCATTCATCCCATTCAGGCACTCAGCCTCAACAACCAGCCCGACCAGACGGTGGGATCCTCGACAGCCGCTTCCACGGATCGGGTATTCCAAAGTTCCGAACGTCCTCATTTGCCGGATCGTCGAGTTCAAAGCGGGTGGTTTATGGGCCCGAAGACTTGATCCCGGTCCCTGAGTTTAAATTCGATCATTTTCCCCCATCCCTGATGCCAGCTGCGTCGAGAGGGAATCAGCCTCATAACACGACGGTATGTCACCTCCCGTATCATTTCTGAGAGCTCGAGTTCACGGGTGTTCCACGATAAACAGAACGCTGCCAGCAGCAGTTCCGTTCGTGGGCGATCCCAACCTCCCCCTCTCCCCATTCGTCCCAACATAACCCACCTAAAACGACCCCGTACAGAACCAGAATCCAGAGAGAAAGCCCATAATAATCACCCGATTGACCACAATTCCTCAAGTCTTCCTCCATCAAAATATCGAAAGGTGGAACAAAGCCAAAAGGGAAGGAAAGAAGATGCATCGTCAACATCAAGCAGCAGTTCTAGGTCTGTCATTTCAATTTCAAGCTCGTGCAGTTCCGAGAGTTCGTCGTCGTCATCGAGCAGCTCGAATGGTTGCCAATCGGACAAGCCAAAGAAGAAGAAAAAGGGAAAGAAGAAAGGGAAAGGGTAGCGGTGGTAACCTGGAGTCAAGGCTAGTTAAATGACGATAAATATTGTTATGAATAGCGAGTTGGCAGTGAGAATCGACAGACCTTGTTCTTGATCCCTGACCAAAAAGAGTGTTCCTCCCATTTTCCTTCTAGCTTCACAGGCTTCACTTTTCGTCCTCCCGCGTTCTGTTCGTCACTACGAGTGAGATACCAAAGCTCCGAAACGCCGACCGATTTCAGGTAGTCATATGCCCTGTGGTAGTTCAGGCCTACTGCGTGAGGTCCATGACTGTCATCCGACAACGCGAGTCGTCCGCCGTGGCCAAGGATAACCTAGAACCCGCTTAGTTTAGTCACGACTCAACCTGAGAAATCGACACACCCTGATGATATCTTCCCCAGGATACGCGGTATCCCATTTCTTTCTAAACGCAGCAGCGTTCAGTTCGAACAGGGCTCCGTACGAAACAGAAAACTTGATGTTCCTGATAATCTTCTCCCATACGTCAGGGAAATCCGCGAATCGCATTGACGGTGCAAAGAGTCGACAAAGATCAAAATGGCCAACGACCTCCGGCTTGAATCGTTCCAGAAGCTGGTACTGGGCGTCAAAGTACGCGCTGTAGAACTTTGCGTATGTCGTCCGCTGATCGTCGGCCGCATCGGACGAGGTTGACGGGGCAAAGTTTCCCAGTGCCTTTTCGTAAGTCGGAAGGTCGAAATCTATCGGCACCCCGTCTACATGATGAACGGATCCAACGATGTATTCCACCTGATCTCCAAATCTCTCGAGAATCCGGTCCAAGCCAGCAAGATCAGCTTCAGTGATGTGTTCTGTTTCCAGACCGACGAGCAAAGTGATCTGGGATGCATAGAGATCCTTCAGTCGATGAGCTTCAGCTAAAAAGGCTTCGAATTGGTTCATCAAGTCATCCAAGGTCATGTCGCTCTGCGTATATCAGGGTCAACTATAATAAAAAGTGACAGATGATCAGCTCGAACCTCTTCAGGGTAAAGATCATCGATGCGATACCGGGGAACATGTTCAGTCAGTCCAAACACTTGGAATTTCTGCCTGATAGCTTCTTGAACCACCTCTTCGAGCTTTCCCGAAGCGTGTTTGCAAAATTGTCCAGAATGCGAGTGATGACTGTGAGGCATTGTGGTGGTTGAGGATGAAGCTGAACCCGTGAGAATTTCGCCGAAATTGGGCGCTTATTGGATCGGTGGCATTAAACAGACCAGCAGTATCGACAGCTCTTGCAAAGTTACAGCAACCTCGGTTCAATCTTTAAAACGGGAAAGCCGTAAGCTTTCTGTTCAGCTATCCCTTCGCTGACCCCAACACACTGCCCTTGACTCGAGCGCGAAGAGTGGCTATGTCTTCACGCGACTTTCTGATGTCGCAGACATCGGAGCCAACGTCGTCCGAGGGCCCGTCCCTTCGCCATCGACTGAGGATATATCAGATATCTCCAACCGTTTTTACTTACGCGGATTCCATAGCGCAGGCGCTGAAATATGGCCAAGATAGCATCTGTCAGCGAAAATGTGTCAATGCCAAGTTTGGTTCGAATTGATGGGCGTCCCCTGAAAAGGCGAATGTGCGGCCGGCAGTGTCCGTCATTAGCGACTTATGACATTCCGCCTGCAAGCTCGCCGCCATCGTCTTGTTCTTTGACGACCATGGTGACACGACCAGGCAACGACTCCCATGACCCTCCACCCAATTTCTCGACAACGCCTCGACTTCCTTGGTCTGTTCTGACCGTCTTGTCGTTGGTCTCGCTCGTCGTTGCAGGTCCAGTTCAACGCGATGAGCAGCAGCTTCAGCGCCGTCAAGACCGCCCCGGGTCGCCTGGCGTCCCAGCTTCGATATGGGTAAGCTTTAAAGCTCTTCAAACACACGAAAAGTTATTAAGCTCTGAACCCAATAGATCCCCGTCGTGGTCGTGGTCGTCGTCTTGCTTGGTCTGGTGCTAGTGTCATGTACGAACAAAAAGTTGCGAGCACGGGTCATGCCTGGCCGAACCACCGTTCAGAATCCAGCAGCTCCAAGAGAACTCACCGCAGAGCAACTTGCGGGTACTATCAATGGCGCAGCTGCCAACCAACCAGTGGCCCGAACAAGAAGGGCTCGTCGGCCTCGACGGACTCCATCCCAGATGTCAGTAACCTCCCTCCCTGCCTACAACAAAGAACCTGGAGAACAGGAGCTAGTGGTTATCCGGTACGTTACCGCTATTTCATTTCGATAGACTTTGGCTCAACCGTTTTATTAGCGGAACAGATGCGCAAGACGTTCCCGCTACAGCCACAATCATTCCCGAAGAAGATGGAGAGAGCTCACTGAACTCTGGAGACCAATCTCGTGGAGAGAGATACGCCCCCGTGCCATCATCTCCCAATGATACACCGCTGCTTGACGATTACCAGAACAACGACAATGAGCGCGATGTCGTCGCAAATCCCAACAGCGATCCCCCAAGTGCATCAAGAGAAACGACGGCCCTGTTGGACGCTAGCACTCCTGTCGAGAATGACACCAGAGGAGAAGCACCGCCTTACTTCGAAGTGGTCGACATCACAGATGCACCAGCGCCAGCACCCACCGTTTCTGCTCCTGCTCCTGAAGCTCAGCCATCTGCCTTATCTTCGTCTGCAGTCACCAATGCCAGTGCTTCTCCTCCAGCCTCCCCAGAGCGTAGATCTGGTATTCGCACCTTCTTTAACCGCATGTCCGTCGCTGGCGCGCCCAGAGGATTCACTCATACGAGAGGAAATTCGTCCATGTCCCAACTTTCATCTGACATGTCGCATGACCACGGCTCTCCTCCCCCTACATCACGCCACCGGACAACTCCTTCTGCTGGCAGTTCTTTCTTCCGACCACTTTCACGCCAAAGATCTCCATCAACACTCAACAGTGGTAGTTCTGCACGACTTAACTCTCCCTCGCTTATCTCCCTTGATTCCATTTCAGCGCCACTCACGCACACACTCATGCGCACCGAGTTCACTTATCCCAAGTCCGGACCCACTCCCGAGCAGCTCAAGATGATCTCGTCTCGAGAGTCGATCGGAAGGTTCGCAGTGCCCTATGGAGATGATGCCATTGCATTTGCCAGTACTTCCCGTCTCGATGTCAGCTCCCCGCCTCCCGACTTTGATACTGCCGTAGGAAACAGTTCAAGCGGAAACCTCCGAAGTGCAGGCGTAAACGGCAGCTCGACTTCTCTCCACGTTCGAAATGACAGTTCTGGAATGCGAGCACCATCGCCTCTGGCTCAAAGTGCGTCGCCGCCTGCCCCACCTGAACCCAGTGGCGAACCGGCGCCTACCACTGCGCCTGAGCCATCCGGTGCATCGGAAGAAGCCCCCGCTACCATCAAAGCAAAGGGAGCCCTCGCTGAAAAGTTTACACAGGAGGAAGACGTTCCTCGTAGCGATACAGCAACACCGCCCCGTGGCCAGACCCCAGTTGAAGAAACTGATAATCGCCGAGACACCATCATTCTTTCACCCGAACAATCCATCGCAGCGAAGTACAAAGCTCTACCCTTCTCTGCCACCGTCGCGACAACCATCGGTCGATCAGCACCTTCGTCACGGCCCTCTTCAGCACAGATAGATGAATTCGGTGCACTGTCACCGAGGTCTCGCCCGCAAACGGCCAACAGCATCAATTCCAAATACGGCACGGGCGTATCTCACATCTCTCAAGCAGGTCCTCCACCCTCTGCGTTCAACATGAACGCCTTCCACGCGGACAACATGTCTATCAACACGCGTTCTGAATCGCGAGCGAGCATGTATTCACACCAGACCTTCGAAACGGCCGCGGAGTCGCTTTCAGCGCGTACCAGTCGAATGGGGTTCAACACCGATCGCGAGACTGATTACGACGATTTCGACGATGATGATGACTCGGACGAGTCGGAAATCGACTGGCTTTCGGGATCAAGAGCTAGGAGGACGACTTTGCAACCTTCAGCTGGTGGCTCCCATCAACAGGAGGCTACGGAGGCGACATTGAGAGCCCGCCGAAGCAAGCGGGATACCATCATTGCCACGCCCTCCAATTCAACTATCGGCAAAACAACAGCATAGACGCCTTAAGGCATTTCTTCTTCTTCAAACTCATTCTTTCTCATCTGAACTTTAAAGCCAACTAAAGCATTCACTAACCGTTTCTGTTTTTCATTTCTGTCCTCTCGCCTTGGGTCAGCGGGTTTCATGGAAACCAATTCTGTCTTCACGAAATTGCATCGTCTCGCTTTCGTTCTCTTCTAACGGATGGATTTTTTTTTACCCTTTTTCTTTATCTCGGGATGCATTTGGATATCATGGCATTTTCCCTCTACAAGCGCACATCATATCGCACAAAACAGACAAACAAAACCATCTACCTTACGCGTCTTTTCTTACCACTAGTCTCTCTCTCTGCTTTCAGCTCGCTGTTTCCTCTCCACTCACAGCTCACCTCCCATCGCATTTCCACGGCTATCCTCATCCATGACTTGCTATCTTACTACTCCTTCCCCATACATACACACGCTATCACTATCGCTACCCTATCCTTCCTGGTAATGACCAAACCGAATAGCACAGACAAATATACGCACCTTGCAAAAAACCTGTCCAGTCACGATCGATCTTAGGCGCCCATCGAGGGCGCAGGACGTGTAATCACGCCGTGTCACAAACCTGCACAATTTTCCAACGCAGACTAAGAACCACTTGAGTTGAGGAACGGAGTAGCAGGCGCTTCATTTCGGAGCACCAAAGTCCTGAAGCATCTCGTGCTATTTGAACCATGAAGCCTGGATTACATGCAAATCTGCTTCTTCGCTAGCCACCAGACACCTTCGTAGTCATCACCCCAGTAGACATCTGCTCCGCCAAACTCCTAGGGTCGACAATCCAAATCGCAGCCACTTCCCCATTCCCTGCTACCGTCCTGCCATCAGCCGGAACGCTTTCTTTCCCACCACCGTCTCCACCCTCCTCACTCGCTCCCCCTTCCAATCCTCCAAACCCACCATCCCATCTCTCCCTCCTCATCTCCTTCAACATCGCCTTCACGCTCGTCCGATTCGCGGTTAGAGTCGTCCAACCCAGCTCAGCACCCCACAACAAACTCTCCACCGTATGGGCCGTCAAACGAGGGTTGACCTTTGTAACCGTAGCACGTTGAATCTCTTCCTCTTCAAGTTCAGGGCCTTTTACGTTCTCGTTATTAGAATTCGAGGCGTCGGAAGTTCCCTGCGGACGAGAGATAAACTGGTCTCGTACGGACCTTGGGTGGGGTATGATCTCCTGTTCGAGGATATCCCTACACGTCTTCGCAAGTTCCTTGAAGAACCTAGGCCTCTCTGGTGACCCATCCGGCACGCCGACCAGCCTCCCTCCAGAACCAACCCCGCCCTTCCCTTCATGGAACCTCATCGGGAACAACGGCAAAGCCCCCTTCTCAAACCTCGACCCCTGCCAGAACAGCTCCTCTCCCTCCTCGACCGATATCCGGCGTTCACCTTCACCCAAGACAGGAGGGTACGCGACAGTATTGACATCCAAACAGAACAGGGCATACGCCCGCCTCTTCTCATCCACACCTCCAATCTTGGACACAATCCGTAAGCACCTATCCCGTGCTTCCTTGGTCGCCCAAAATTCTACAGGCGGGAGGTCGGATGTGCTCGCATGCACCCCATTCGTTACCGGTCCGTGGTCAGACGAGTGCCCAGGAATACTCATCAACCTCTCCCTAATCTCCGTAATCATACTCTTCCCCATCTCCTGCAAGAGCTGATTCCTAAGCGCTCTCGAGTGCGTCGCAAGGTCATTCGGAAGATCTTCCAAATCCACCTGCTCCTCGTCTCCGTCTTTCGCTCCTTCCGAACCTTGCCTCTTCCACGGCTTCAGAGGCGCCCTCCCCTCTTTCTTCCTCCTCATCTCCTTCCATTCTCTATATTGTTTGGGTGGGATAAACCTTTTCTTCGCCTCCTCCATCGTCTTTGGGAGCTCCGCGTGAGTCAAATCCGAGATGAGCGCGATGAGAACCGACAAGTCGAGGTTGATCTTGAGACTGGGATGAAGAACCGTATTCTCCGCCAGAGTATTCTTCTCCTTCTCTTCATCTGCAGTAGACACAGAAAGTACAGGCAACTCTTCCTCCAGCCTCTCCCCAAGCTCAACCGTCACACCCATCTCCTCCAGCAACCGAACAGTCTTTCGTATCCGCTCGTCGTACTCCCCTGTACTCCCCTCCGGAGGAACTTCCAACCTCGTAAGACGCATAACGACTTTCGGAATCTCCGAGTCTTCTCTATCACCTTCGTCCTTTCCTGACCCTATCCTCCTCGCCCAAGACCGCTCAACCCGGTTAGTCCGCGCAGCCTCCATAAGCGCCCTCCCCATCTTCAATATCGAGTTGTCGAATTCCGTCTGTGCGAGTGAAGGCCCTATCCCATTCTCTTCACCATCTCCACCTTCTGAATCAGAATCAGATTCGGTAAAATACGAGTCGATCTCGCGGAATTCAGATATCAGACGGGAGTTCTTGATACTATAAGTCCAGAAATGTTAGAGATGGAAGAACTAAGATAGAAATGGGCACGCACGTATTGATCCTGATCCACCTCCTCCCGTTATCAGCCACTACATCCACCTTGGCTCCAGGAGCTCTAACACCCAACCCCATCTTCCTCTGCGCACTCCCAGCCGGCTTCGACCCGGGATCGAAGAGAAAAGTCTTGAAAATCGATATCACAGGAGGCGGTGCGCAAAGGACTTCATTCCACACCGACATCAGGTATGGTGCATTGGTGGAAAGAGGTTGGAGGTGCGCCGAATGAGGGTCGTCGAGGAACTACTAAGAGGATTCGCTGGATGAGCATCCATCGCCAAAGAAATCGGTGTGAAATCTGGAAAAAGAATGGTGATCGAGTATTACCTTTTCCAGCCCATCCAAGTCAATCTTCAAGCTATCTCTCAGCTTCTTGAGACCAGATATCTGGTCTTGCTGTGTCCAACCACTACCTGCTTGTCCATCTTCATCGTTCTTTTCCTGAGAAGTTTGATGTTCTAGTGAAGAATCGAGGATAGGATATCGAATCGAAGATGGCTGAAAGTTTGAGATATCCTGATAGATCTTCTGTAATCGAGTCTGTAAAATCCTGAGCTCAGGATGAGAAACCGGGTCCGTAGTCGACATGGACGCTGAAGAGAAAGATGCTGTTCTGTCGACTCCCTTTGTCAATCGGGTGGTATCTAATCGTACAGCCACTGATGGGCTTGGCGAAATTTGTACGCGCCTCGACGCCAGCTCATTCAGTAATTTCTAGGTATTTTTTCGCGACTGAGGTTCTTGAGGACGTGTCTAGGCCTGAAGGGACCGCAGAGAGCAGAAAAAGAGAGAAAACGGAGATTGTGCCTAGACAGTCCACACGGGCACACACACCCATACACACCCACAACATTTTGCTTGCGATCAAACCTTGGCTGTCTTCATCTCTTCCGTCAAATCCTACCCCAGCCATGGCCCAGGGCTCTCCGCAGCGCAATGCGTCCCCTCAAGCTGCCTCAAAGGCACCAGCATGGGCTCACCTCGTGGCAGGCGCGTAAGTACAACTTATTTCCTGAAAATCGCGAAGAAAAGCGCTCTGACGTTGCACAAACGCCCATTTTACAGTAGCGGAGGGTTCGCCACAGCGGTCATAACTTCCCCACTCGACGTCCTCAGAACTCGTCTCCAATCCGACTTTTACTCTCTTCCTTCAAGTTCACAACCCTCGACCTCAACGGGCGCCTCGTCCAAACTCCGTCCACCAACGCCAGCGAACACCCGGCGCTTCCTGAGCACCTCCCTCCACCACGGCCTCTCTCCCTTCCGTTCCCTCTCTTCCATCCTCCAAAACGAAGGCTGGCGCGGCTTCTACCGCGGCCTCGGCCCCTCCCTCGCAGGCGTCGTCCCAGGCAGCTCAATAAAATTCCACGTCTACGGAAACTCCAAAATCTTCTGGGCATGGGCACTCGGCCGCAACAACGCTCACGAACGCGACTCGACCATCGTACATGCCCTCTCAGCTATGACAGCCGGTATCACCACCGCGACATGCACCAACCCCATCTGGGTCGTCAAAACGCGGTTACAGCTCGACTCTGGGACGGCCAACGCCGCTGCGAGGAGATATAAAAACAGCTTTGACTGTGTGAGGCAGATATTGAGGCAGGAAGGGTTTAGAGGGTTGTATCGGGGGTTGAGCGCGAGTTATCTGGGGTCAATAGAGACGGTGCTCCATCTCGCACTGTATGAGCAGCTCAAGCCTGTGCTTAGACGGTTCCTTGGAGACGTCAACGCCAACTCAGACTCGAGGTGGGATACACTCAAGCTTTGGATGAGCACCACAGGCGCTGCGGGTTCTGCCAAACTCACTGCTAGCTTGATCACCTATCCTCATGAAGTGCGTTCCCTACCCGTTTATTCAGCAGTCGCTTTTACTCACCCTTCTCGTGCCAGGTTGTTCGAACCCGCCTCCGCCAAGCACCTTCAGTCAACGGTGTACCCAAATACACGGGCCTAGTCCAATGCTTCAAGTCCATCTGGAAGGCTGAGCGCTTCGCTGGTCTCTATGGAGGTCTGACACCTCACATGGCTCGATCCGTGCCTTCAGCCATGATCACCCTTGGCGTCTACGAGTTCGTCTTGAGCAGGCTTGGATGAGCTCACTGCCGCATGCAATAACAAGTTGGTGTGGGGAAGAGGAAGGAGATGGACGGAGTGGTAGAGGATGCATTCAACTGGAAAGGAGACACGTTGAACCAGCCTCGACCCATACACCAACCAGTTCAAAAACGCGTCCCCAAACAAATAACCTTTGAACTCGAATCCAACTTTCAGTTCATCCCCGGTCGACTCGCAGTCATCCACGATCGACGTTGGTCACGCCATAACGCAAATACTACCATAATTCCTACACTCAAACGCTGGCCACATACGCATACCCCCAGCCACACATTCTCATAGACGGCAGCAAAGCCCATTCCCCCACTTATTCGATATCTATCCACGTACCCTACTCACGACACGGCTATAATTGCAGATGTAATACTACGTACGAAGGTTAATTAGGAACGGCGTAATGAAGAACATGTTTTAGATCCGCATGGCGCAGAGACAAGCTTCAGAACTGGACTGGGTATGCCTGGGTTAGGAGACTGCCAAGGGCAGTGGATCATAACAGAGCGGGATTGGGCTCCTCAGTCTGACGGCTAAAGAGCAATGTGCGATTTCCGCTGAGGGAGAACCTCGCCCGCCGGGTGGACTACCTCAACGTCCGACCTCAACGTCCGATGTTCGATCTCGCATATCCTTTGTAGTGAGCCCTAGTTTTAATCCTTGTACTCATGGGCAGCGTGTTTTGCTTTAGATTCCAGGAAGTTCGGTAAATTATCTCTCATTGAGCTTCCTCGACCAAAAGTTAATATCGGATCTATACACGAGGGTACTAGACAGCCTTGCATCTAATTCTCTGGTAATAATTTGGACTCTTCTGTTGTTCTGCTTTGATGTGGATACGAGAAGGCAAACCGATCTCGAGCGTCAAATTGAGGCCCGTGCAAAAATCTGGGCTCTTGCCAGTCAGCCGAAGTCGCGGGCCCGGCGGGTGGTCACCTCTTTCACTTTATGTCCTTGGTACTTAACCTTAGTTCAGCTGCTCTGATAAGTAACGCGAGTCGGTCCATGTACCAGGCGATTGACGATCGCAAATTTTGTTGTCGCATTGCACAGAGTTCCCCGTCGGTCTACTATGCACGGGTTGGCGCCATCGAGCGGCACAGCGCGCGACGCGTCGGGTCAAAAAGCCAAGAAAGCGCTTTTGGCAATGCCACTGCCATCTTTGATCGCTGAACTCCGTACAACTTCAACCCTCAGAACTTTACAGGAATTAAACCGGGCGACGACTCAACTTCCCTAATAAACAAACCACACCTCTCTGACGAGCTGAACCAGTCCGCTGTGATCATGAAAGAGAAACACCCGTTCCCTTTCGTTCTTGATCACCCTCAGCCCAGGTCTCTCATCCAGATGACAATGGCAAGAAGGGGTCGGCGCCGGTCGGCGGACCCACTCCACAGACGCGCGCATCCATTCCCTCTTCCTAGCAACGCAAAACGACACGAACACGAGGCCACCCCGATCGATCACAGCAATGGACCCAGCACCATTGAACGACCACCTTCCCAAAAGGGAACGCAATGGGCCACCCATTGCCCTATTCAGGCTAAGCGAATATATCAAAAAAGAAATTGATCGCTCGGAATCTGTACCCATTGCCTCATGTCTTTTATTTTTCCTTCCCATCGCCAGTACCATTGTCAGCCAGTCGTACTGCCCCCCAAAACGAAGAATTTAATAATGTCCAAGTGTCCGTGAGGTGTTGTGAGGGAAATTCACATAAAGTCCATGTTTTGGACTGGCTGGTTCTTCAGTTTCTTTTTTCCCCCAGTAAATTTACCACTCATGAGAGATTCAACCATCCGTGTGCAGTCGTTCCAGCTTGAGATAAAATATGAGAACTTGAGTGCTATGCCCGACGTTAGTCATACAGTATACTCAGCATTCTCGAGATAACTCGAGCTCGTCCGAGAGTCATTCTTCTTCTACTAATGGTGAGTCCTATTTTGACCGCCCTCCCATCTCGTTGAGCTTTTATGATTGACCTCTGGACCGCATAGCCTCTTGGATCAACCCAGCTGGAAGATGTCGCACAGCCCTTCAACGAAGTGAGTCCTAAACCGAACTGATACGACTTTGTCCATCTTGCTTTGTTCGCGCGATGTCCTGTGTATAAAAAATATCTACGACCTGTATTTCCTCGAGTTGATACTTTTCATGAGGCGGGGAACTGTGAAGGGAGCGCTGTGAATCCGCTCAATCCCAAGTCCGCATGATTCGGATCGGCTTTGTCCGTGTCGTACAGGTTAGGGGCTCGAACCATCTTGAGTAGTCGCGCCGAAGTTTACTGCCAGCGTCGACGCAAGAATTCACCAAAACTCTGGCCATGGGGACGGGGACGTTTCAAAGTCTCATATCGGTGCTCTGGGATGTCTATCCTTTCAAGGTGCTCAACTGGATCTGTATGCTCGGAACTTGCAGTGCTGAACGACGCTCGACGACTTTCTGGACGACGACCCAACTGATTTTTCGGGCGGGTTTATCTGTTTCTCTTTTTCTGGGGGCAGGGACTGCACACAGAGCTCACACCACTGCACTGCTCAACGACCCAGGTGGATGGCGCTCTCGCTGTAGCCCATTGGCACCCAAATCTGTGCCATTCGCAATCGCGATCCCGCCATTGACGAGGACACGGTACGCCGAGAAGCCACCCAAGCCATCGGAGAACGCCGAGTTTCGTGATCTTGCAACAAAGAGTGTGGGAACCCATTCCAAATGCGGTGGTGATGTCGATGTCATGGACGCGCGCGTCTGTTGGACCATTGTCCGTTAGGGAGGCTCTCCTTCCAAATCCGTACTTTCGTCCGTCGCGACAACATGACAACTGGCCACTCCTTTGTGAGGGCGCACTCCATTGACATTATCTGCCTCGTGTTCTGGTTAAATGTACATACTTGGAAATTAGAATTCTGCGGACAATGGGCCCGGCCGGCGCTATAAAACAGACGACTCCTGCGATTTCACGGTTCTGCTTTTGCCCACTACCATCGCCTGTCCACCAGTCATATATCGCTCACCACATCCAACCTTCGTGTCCCCTATACTCTCTTCTCATCTGCCACCATGGTACGAATCGCACTGTGGACCGTGATGAACAAACTTTCCCCTTCACGCGCGAAGGGCAAGTCCTCTCCTCGGTCGAGTCCAGTTCCATCCTCCTCCCCTTCGATCCACGTCGAAGAGCTCGGCGAGCTCAGCGACAAGGAGAATCAAGATCCATCTGTCGTCGAGAACTATCAACCATCTCCTCCCACCGTCGAGGTCATCGACTACACATCTCCACCCACCGTCGAGGTCGTCGACTACACATCTCCACCCACCGTCGAGGTCGTCGACTACACTCAAACATCACCTCCCACCGTCGAGGTCATCGATAATGCCACATCCGTCGAAGAACAGTCCTCTCCTCAGCCGAGTCCAGTTCCGTCCTCTTCGCCTTCCACCACCACCACTTCGGTCGAAGAGCTCAGTCCGCTCAGCGACAAGGAGAGTCAAGAGCCACCCAACGCAGAGAACCATCAGCCACGTCCTCCCTCCGACGAGCTCGACGATGATCTTTACAACGTCGTCGTTATCGACTCCCCCAAGCGCCCTAAACGATCTTCTTTCATTCTCGAGGGTTTCGAGGACGACGACTTGTACAACGTTTGCGAGCCGAAGGAATTGTCCCCCATCCCAGGGCTTGGCTTATACGACGTGAAGAAGGACGCTACACCGACGCCGGTACCAGACTCCGACACCACCGCCAAGAAGGATCTTACGCCGACCCAGGAGCCAAAATCCGATACCACCCAGCAGGAGCCTACGCCAGCCCAGGAGCCAGAGTCCGACACCACTCAGAAGGATCCTGCGCCAACCCAAGAGGAAAAGTCCGATACCGCCAACCAGGATCCTACGCCGACTCAGGGGTCAGAGTCAGACACCACCAAAAAGGATCTTACGCCGGCACAGAAGTCGAAATCCGACAACAAGAAGCAAGTATCCGAGGGCATCCCAGGATTGGTCTACTACCAAAAGCGACCACTCGCACGCGACGACGACGACACTGATTCCCCTGCTAAGAAGCTTAAAGCGAATGACGACTCCGACCGCACTGTTATCCCCCAGAATAACCTCGGTTTCGGCTCCCGCATTCCCACCTTCAACTTCAAAGGTTCCTTCTTCCGCCAGCTCGAACTCAAAGAGCGCATCATGATCGTCAACCACCAACACCTTGGAGATCGACGAATGGACACCAGGCTTTTCATCTCGAGTGTTGTCCCCGCGACTCCCGGGGATCCCGACACTGCTGCCATTCGCAGATCAGCACCGCGCGTCTTCGTGAAGCTACTCCATCCAAGCCCCGGATACGGAGTCAACACAACTGAAATTACCGCCTACAAGCGTATCGACAGGCTCAAGAACATACTCGACTCGGAGGTGAAGAAGTTCAGCATCTTCGTCTTATCCCTGGAAGCATACATATCCTGCTACGGTGGTCCAACTATGACCACCCAGATCTTCGTCATGGTATGTGATCTTTGGTATTCTTCTATGTTCCCCTTTCTAACCACCTGTTGAACCACAGCCACTTCTCAAGCGCGATTTGTCTGCTGCGTTGCGAGAGCGAAACCAATACGACGGACCATCGGAAAACGTTCAACTGTGGATCGCGCAAATTGTAAGTCTGCCCTCCACTACCACCGAGAACTTTCAGACTAACTCTGTCAAGGCGGCCGGGGTCCATTTCCTCCACAATTGTGGTATCATGCATCGCGATCTCAAGTCAGAGAACATTCTGTTGGATGCAGGCGACAACGCTTTGGTTACCGATTTCGGAAACTCTTTCGTTCAGGTCGACTGGATCAACGCCAAACTCGATTATGACCTTTTGTACTCTCGTGCCAATTTAGGAACTCCTGGGTGGCTCGCTCCAGAGGTCGAACAAGGTTTGTGGTATGGCCCGGCAAGTGATTGGTGGGGTGTTGGCGCGATTATGCTCGAGGCCATGGTCCATCCGGCCAACTTCTATGTACGTGACACGTTTACTCTGGCTTCTATCCGATGCTCACCTGAATGATAGATGGCGTTGTCTCAATTCCGGGCCACCCGACTGCTTTACCCGAGGAGCAGGAGCGGGGCAGACGCCAAGTTCGCTTTCGAGACTGAGCAAACCAGCGTCCCTTGCGCGTTTGCGAGAGAAGTCCTCTGGATGGTATGTTTCCCATTCTGTGCGCTTTCCTGGTTTCGTGGTGCTGAATCGTGCTTTTCTCGTTTCAGTTGCTTCACCACGACCCCCGCGACCGTTACCGTTATGACCAGCTTTACAGCCACACTTATTTCGCTGTTTACCGTGATGGCAGAGTGGTATCTATTTTCGACATTTTGGAGTTCGAAAGTATGTGTTCCTTGGCCTTCTTCCTGTCATCGAGGCGGTTTGACCGACGCGTCCCCAGCCGCGGCACGACTGAACAAGGCCAAGCAAGAATCTGGACCAACGTCCGAAGATCCGACTGAGGATCATCATCAGCTTCCCTACAAGTGTGACCTTTGGAGGTTCGACCACCCTGGCACAAATGCGGAAGTGTGGCTCCCATCCTATTCGAAAATCCATCAAATCATCGACAAGGCTTATGAATAGTAGAGTAGTTAAGACTCATACATACAAGCATCTTACATTTCTATTTCTCCGTTTCTTCGTGCATTTGTACTATATCTACATACCTCGAAAATTCGCACTCGCCACTAGGCGTGGAGTCGCATAAATTGTTCGATTGTGGACTCGAGCGCGTCAAAGGGTTGAGGAACAGTCTCAAGAAAGAAAAAAAAAAGAAACGCGGGGGATAGAGAACAGCTTCTACTCTACATAATCTAGCCTCCACACCTTGACGACGCCAGCACGATCACCGCTGACAATCCCACCTCTCCACGGCGAGTCAATGCAAGCTAGGGCAGTTACGACGTCTTGGTGGGACTTCAACAGGTTCTGCTGATGTTGGGTGATCAAGGATATTCGTTGCGATGGCCTGCTGGACTGCCCACCCGTCGGGACGGCAGGCCAGGTTTCAACGTAAGAAACCGGGCCCTTGTTCCCTTCATCTTCACCGCCTCGAGAGCCGCCGCTATTGATGCTGCGAACAATCCACATCAGAGCCATTTCTCGACTTCGAAGTGGGATGTACTCACCTGTGCGTAGGTCTTTCCCCATCTTGCTCAAGTCCACTAAACACGACTGACTTTTCAGCCCGACTCAGGTCCCAGAATCGCAATCGTCGATCATCCGATCCCGTCACCACGAACCCTTTGGTGGAACTCCTAGAGCTCGCGCCTCCCCCGTCAGGTATGAACTCCCCATACTCTAACCTGTGGGCAGAAGCGTAGCCTCCAAAGTCGAGCCCAACTACCATCGCTCGAACGTCAGGTGCGGGGGGAGCAACTAATTCCTCGTTCGCCGAACCTCTTGCTGAAGAACGCCTTTCATTCTCGCTCTGAAGTTGGCGAGAACGCACAAAGGCGGCGATTGCGGCAGCAGGACTTGGGTTGGCGTCCACGCCTTCCACCTCGACCTCATGTGGACCGGGACTCTCGCTGCCCTCCCTCTCCCTTTCCCTGTCGCTGCTCGTTCCAACCACAAACGTTTCGACCAGAACAGACTTCTCCACATCCCATACCTCGATGATGGTGACAGAATCCCGAGAAGAAGCAAGTCCTTTCTTCGACGTTTCCAGAGCCACAATGATCCATTTGCCTCTGCCCTTCGTGGGATGGACTGCGATTTGATGGACCTTGCAAGATTTGCCGGAAGAGGTTGCCGCTGCGGTTTGCCAGCTCTTCAGAAGGATACCGAATCGCTTGTCCCAGAGGGTCAGAACGCCAGTCGAAGTGCCAACCACCAGCCACGCCCGTCTCTTGTCCATACACATCGCTGTGATGGGACCGTAATGTCGAGGATTCTCCATAGTTTGAAGAACCCGCATCGTACGAAGTTCAAGGATGGCGATGTTGGAGTGGGTGGTTGCGTATACCAGACTAGACGTCGAATCTAGGATAAAAGGTAAGTGGCTGGCCTGGAGAATTCAGGCACTAACTCACCAGACTTGTAATGGACCATACACGTAATCCACTCCCCGACACTCTCGACCCTATGCTCCCTCACGACTTGCAATTTACCATACTTGGGTAAACTTCCAGCAGCGCTGCTCGCCCCAGCCGCACTCTGCGTCAATTGCACCCTCACAACATGCAAACTGCCATCCTCTGCCGCGCTGGCGAAGCAATGCGTGCCCTCGATGATGCACACACACTTGACTCTTGCATGATGTTGGTTGTAGGTATGCCTAGCCTTGCTTGTGACGTTTCTCTCGAGTCTAGCCGTGTCCCACACCTTGACAGTCTTGTCGTCTGAAGCCGTAACGAAGAAAGCGTGGTCAGGAGAAACGGCGATTCCGGTGATAGCTTCGGAATGAGAGGTCAGGTTGGAGATGAGGGAGGCTTCAAGTCGTTTGTTGGTGATGTCCCGAGTGCCGAAAGGATGTCGAGAGGTATTGCGTCGCCGGATTGGGCCCTCATGAACAGGTGGTCCAAAGTCTTGCTGTAATTCCCTGTTGTTGTCGAGGTAAAGGTTCTCAAGAAGGTTGCTGATACCAGGTTCTTGGCCATCTAGTTAACAGGTCAGGTAATGTGCTTATCCTCAGTAAAGGTAATAGACGCACCATACGTCGAGATAGGTAACAACGAAGGAACCCTGGGTCGATGCTGACGTAGTGTTGCCGACATCGAAAGGGGAGACGACCGTCCGGAAGGATCAGGGGACCCAATATGTGAATGAGCATCCAAGAGCCCAGTCGCAACAGTCTTCGAGGAGCCCACAGCAGGAGCTGCCTTGGAACCTTCAACGCTTCCCACCTGTAGCCGACTTGCAGGTCGCAGCGAAACCGAATTGGCATTCGACACGACAGACTCGGTAGGACTTGGGGGTCGATCGCGTTCGCGTTCAGCAGCAACAGGTGAAGGGGCCGTTGCAGATGCCACGGATATCGAAGAGCTAGAAGGGGCTAAGGGAGAAGATACACTCCGCGCATCCTTGGGCTGGTTCGGCGAGAGAGATGAGACCGAGTTGTTGATGCTGGCCAGCCTCCTCCTGAGGTCCTCAAAGGGAGCACCGGTGCCAACACTCCCGTGATCAATACTGGGTGGTCTTGGGAAACGAGGGCTCATAGCTGACGTTCTACTTGAAATCGAACGCCTGGACGAGGGAATGGTCATGCGTGAACCAGAGTCTTGACGTTGCTTCAGGAAGACAGTCTGCGGCACAACTCCAAGTTTCTGCAGCTCCAAATCCCCTGTGACCTTGAGATTCTTGCCGGTGTCAGGCTCGTAGCTGAGTCGCGAAGAAAAGCTGGATGGTCAATTCGCTCAGCAAGTGCACGGTGCCTTAAGTAAAGGTATCAGACCTTGCGGTGGCATTGGCCAGCTTGAGGATATAATCTCTCATTGCAAGCAGCTTACTCTCGTCGCTGGACGTCAATCCCAGTTGCTGCAGCTTGTTGATATGCACCTCATCCCTATCAACTCGTCGTCAGTAACACGACAAAACCATGCGCGCTCATTTTGCTCACTCTTCAGATCGGTTCTTCGCAAGATTCCCAGTCCCAGCCTTCCTTACTGAGATCACGCTCTCCCTCGGTGACTCGGTCTTGCTTCCTCCCCTCCTAGGTCGGCTCCAAAACACCGATCTATCAGCTTTCATCGCCCATTGTACCGACGAGTCGAGGATCTGGCGAGGAAGGGGAGGTTTCATTGCACGTAACAGGCTCGAGGTGTTGATTTCACCAATGTCAGACTTGAGGAAATGACGAAGGGATGGATAGACAATACACCAGATATCGCTGGCGGGCAGCTGTTGGGCGGCGGAGGTGATAAAGGCAGCGGCACCTGACATTGGGATGGAGGTCAGGCCACGCATTCTATAAGCCCGAACGATTACTTGCCTTGGCGGATCCATAGATTCGGGTGATACAAGAACCCAAGTGTCGCGCTCATTAACTCCCATATCCTCATTTTCTGGAACAGGCCCAGTTCGCATAGACTAGTCAGAGCACCCAAGACTCTTGACACCACACTCTCTTCGACATCTGTGTATCCCAAGTCAATCAGTTGAAACGCCAGAACTTCCATGACTACTCACCCGACAGCGCCTGAATCATCAAAGGTAAGATGTACTCTTCCAAGCTTCGACCCCCTGCACAAGCTGCTACATCGACGATGCTCTCAAAGAAAGAGTACCTCAAAAGCCAATCTCGATCGTTCAAGTACGTGATCATATGGCTCAATAAGACATCATTCGTCTTCTGTCGACCAAGGAAGACGCATAGCGAAGAGATGTTGTGAAGCACGGCTCGCTTAACGACACTGGAGGGATCCATGAGGAGGGCCGCTAGATGGGCTTGAATGTGGTTCTGAAGTTCCTGCATACTGGCATCGTACGAGATCTACGCACTTCATCAGCGACGCGGGCTGCGTGAATGTGGCTTTACTCACCTCATAGTGAGCATGTTCATAGTCCTGACCCTCAGCGGCCAAGTTGAATGCTCCGTGTGCCTTCAGAGCCTGGCCCATTTCCAGATATCTCACAGCCGTATCCGCAATCGGGACAATACATTGAGCGTAGGTACACCGCACCGAAACCTCGGGATCTTGCACTAAATGCTTGATGTTTGGGATAATATACTCTGGGAAGATGGCCACATTCGACGGCGTGATAACAGAGACCAACGTCAGCTGCACGAATAAATCCTTCGTCAGCACTCTTCACACAAGGAAACGAAACGACAAGCTTACCACTTGAACTAAGGTCCTCAACGCCGCCGAGCGAACCAACGCAGAGTCATCATGTAGCAGTTCCACGATATAGGGTACCATACGATCCAATTTGGCTTCATCCGTCAAGTGGCACGACAACGCCAAGAAGACGTCCAATGCTCTCACTTTCGAGCTTGGGAGTTTGCAATTCCGGATATTCGAAGTGACAGAGGCAAGGATGATTAAAGCAGGTCCATCTGGATATTGGCGGTTAAACCAATCCATCTCCAAGCAGATGGCAACGCACCTTCTAGAGCAGCTCTTCGTCCAGCATGAGTTCGAAGCTTGGAGTCGCGGTTGGGAATGTGGAGTTCGACAGGGATTACGTCCTTGTTGCACGGTAAGCCTGAATCCAAGGGAGACATGAACGTGACACACCTGGAAAGGTTTGAACACGGCCTGTACATTGGATGTGTAATCGATGTTTACGTCCATGGTGCGGTCTTCGCTTGGTTCAGGACACAGGTACGGCTCGATACTCTCATAGTCCTCCCATATTCGCTCCATTCTGTGGTCAGAATCATTAGCCAATGTCTCCGGGGTAGGCTCTGACCCTGGTGCTGAATGTGGAGCGTGAGGTCGCAGGACGGACATGGAGCCAGTAGGAAGAGTGGAACCGGGAGTCGTCGCCGAGGAGGTGCTGGAATAAGTCGAAGGAGATGGCTCGTTCAGAGTGGATATGTAGTTATGGAGGAACGAATAGAAAGTCTCGGGGAACACAGTTCCTCTCGAGGTGTGCAGAAGGCTGTCGAAGGTCGGTCGAGCTGTCGGGTCGAGATGTATCATTTCCTTGATCAGATTCTACTATCCAGTGAGTTGAATAATGCCTTTGGGTAAGATAGATGCAACCCACCCTTATACCCTCGTCTTCAATCGATGCCAACTGAGTGTCTACATTGAGTTCGCCTTCCCGATACTTGAACAACTGGCTGAGAGTAAACAAAGGAGCGCCTTCCAGGAACAACTCGGCGATGACACAGCCCGCGCTGAAGCAGTCCATGGCCTCGGTGACCTTTCCGTCACGCTTCCCCGGCGTATCCTCCATAGCTGCAATCCTCGATTTCTTCGCACTGATGTCAGGGTTGTTGGCTTGCGTGTAGAAGCGCTCAGGAGCCAAATAGCAAGTTCGCCGTCCGGAGGTGTCGAAGTAGAAAGAAAAGTCGGAAGGGTCGTCCAATGGTAGGTATGTCGGCTTGTAGGACGCGAAGTCTGTGAGGTAGACCCAGTTCCAGGATGTGACGAGGATGTTCTCGGACTTGATATCGCCATGCGAGACCTTGCGGTTGCGGGCGTCACGAAGGGCGTTTAGCAGTTGAAATGATATCCATCGTTTCTCTACCATAGTCAAGAAAGGCCTTGTACTGTACGAGGTCAGACAAGTTAATACAAAGTTGGGTTAACACGAACCTTATCCTGTCGTAGAGGTTGCTCGCCACCCATTGCCTTATAATGTATCCAGCTCTCTCAGTCTCGACAAAGACTTGATAGTTGTAGACGTTCGCAATATCCACCAGGGACTCCTTGTCATCTGTGAAGATTTAGCCTACGTTCACACTTGACTTCTCCTTGACTCACTCTTTAGTCTCTTGTGATAGTTTCGCAAGGTCAGTCCTGGGTCGGGTTTCACGAATATCTTGATGACCAGGTAACCATTTCGGTGCTTGCATTTGACCGTCTTGAGAAAGCGCGAGGAACCGAGACTTCTTTTGGTCAATAAGTCTGCCTCTTCAAGTGCAACGGCTCACCTCTTCTCATAGATTATGTCCGTCCCTAGATCCGCTACATATGAATCTAACGCGCCTGTCGTTCGCGTGAACGTCGACCCGGAGTGAACATTTCCCATTTTCTCTCGTTAGCAGATAAAGCCAGTGCTCGAGTTCTCGTTCATGGAGACAATATCTAGTGAACCCAGAGATTCAGAGACTGTGGTGGAGGCGAAGGTGAAAGGGGAGAACGCGCCAGACTTGGCTGTAAGCAACGGTGGCGATGCAATTGCAATGATCCGAAGTTCGGGATCTTCTGTGAGTCCTCGTCCTCTGGCTCAGTGGAGCTGAGTTGACTGGAACTTTCAATCCGGTCGAGTCACTTCGACCATGGGACCAGCAATGTCCCCACCCTCTGGTACCACTCGTTGGAAGCAATCCTGTAACTGATATACACCAGGTCCAGATAGTTTCCGGCGATTGTATTGGCAACCTTGTCCACATTGTCAGAGCGGTCCATGTCAACATCACCTGGGGCCCTCTCTGGTGGAGGTGCCGACCCAGAAGCCGTCTGAGACAGAATATTTACACGCTCATCCGATATACAAGGGTGTCACAAGGCCTTCTTTGCTCACTTCTTCCAACATGGCTGAAGATGCTTACGGTTGCGAGCTTGACCACATTAGAGCTTCCCTATCGGAAACGTCCCCTCCTGTAGGGGCCAGTTCCCAGAGAAACAAGTCCTCCATACCCGCTCCCATCCTATCTTCCGTGCAGGCGACAACGAACCCTTCAGGTACTTCTCCTACCGCCAGCCCCTCCACCGATACTGTTCCCGCCACTCCACCAAGCCCGACCCTTCCCTCAATCCATCTCACCATCGACAAATCACCCGATGAAATGTCCTTCAGTGACGTTCGCAATCTCGCAACTCAGTTCCAACAGCAGCTTTCTCTGGCTGATGCCGACTGGGCTGGGCTGCTTTCTATTCCCATCAACCAGTCAATCTATGAACACTACATTGAGGAAACAAGGGGAGGTGACAGGGATGAGAAGCTCAGGTGCGTCATAAGCATTCGCATACATATAACCAGTATGCTCATCATACGTTGCAGATGGACCGTCTCCCCTACTCGTGCAATCATTCAAACACCATCGAAAATCCATGAATTCTTCGGCCCCGCTTGGTCTGACATGGCCCGTTCCGTCCCCGAAGACGCATCAAAGTTCTTATCCATTGGAGGGGCATCAACCACAAAATTGTATAACAGCCTCCAAGTCCCTGATTTCGAGATCCTGCCCGAATCTAAACCTCTCCGCCTTCCAACCAACGGCGCTCTCAAACCCCTGTTTGTCATTGAAATTGGATATACCGAATCTCTCCCGCATGTCCGTAGGTCAGCAATTCACTTCCTTCTGGAGACACATGGTGTTACCGGCGTCGCTCATGTCATCAAAATCTATCCCAAGTACCTTGCGCTTGGGGATGTAACCACCGCAGCATCTTCCAGCTCTAAGCCACCGAGGCTCCTACGGGCGGAACCCCATGACATGACACCATCTGTGCTCGCGGAGCTTGAGGACAAGGATGAGGAGTATTCCGATGACGAGGAAGAGGAAGAGGCCAAGCACGACGATAGTGGCAAAGAGGAGGAGGAGCGGGCTGTGAATTTGGAAGATCCAAACAGCGTAACTGCCAACATCTCGTTGGGGGCTTCTCGGGCCTACATTGAAGAATGGCGGACATACCGCTACGAGAACCCTCTCGGTCGCTTGCCTCGCGGTCGCCACCTGAACCAGATGTTCCGGCAAGACAAGAGGCGCGAATCCGTCAAAGTCCTGCCGAGCTATTTCTCCTACCAAGACGATGGGGAGGAGGTTTATCTCCTTGGTGCTTATCGAAGCCGAGCAGTTCAGGTAAGTTGTCTGGCACCCAGCGGAAAACATTTCTCATATACTGCAACATAGTTTTACCCTATTACGCGGGACGTGGATGATAGGGGAAGCGACAGAGCTCGGAAAGCTGCGCTGGAAAGGGGCGAAACTGAAGTTCCCGCCATCCCTGATCCCACATTTTACCCCGCCACAAGCGATTCTGTGCTCGTTCGATTCCCACTTGCGACGCTGAGTGGAATGTTGAGCAGGAGGATCCAAGCGTCAGAGGTCAGCAAACGCGAGCCAGATCATGGCTCTGAACAGACGACCAGAAAGAAGATCAGAATCACTTCAAATTCCATGGCCAACCCCGATCTACACGAACATGGTCTGGCAATGTTCAACGATCTCCCTCTGGGTGACGAACCGGTTACTGATGAAGCCCCGCGGCGACGAAACAAGACGTGATGACCCATTCTTGATAGAGGATCAGGCTTATTCCAAGGGTAGATTCGAAAACCTGATGAGCCCAAGGCAGTTGCCTTCTGAGGGTCCTTAGGAGGATCCTCATTACCGTCCGTCCACCAGGAAGAAGGCCCGATGAATTTTCGGTTAACTCTGGTTCAGTACATGACAGTACACTTCCTATAAGCCTCACAGAGACCTGTTCGCATCTTTCCAACATCCCTCTTCACGCTTCATCTGTATCAAACAGCAGCTTCGCGCTACCACAGGACCCGCCTATCAGTAGCTTGAAGGGTACCATGGAGTAGAGACTTACGCTTCCATCCAGAGGTTCTGAGGGTGAGCGTACGTGTCTTTCGTGTACCAGAGGCGGTCTAGATCACGGTATGATTTGGTCAAGAGCGGATATAGGGAAATGGGACGAAGTCTACTTACGCGTTGCTGGATCAGAGCGGTAGGCTGAGATGATATGTGGCGTCAGCGTGATGCCAATGACCTCTGTGAGGTACATACCGAGCGGTTGGCTCTCATTCAAAGAGCTGTAAGCTGATGTGCAATCCGTGTAAGCCAAGCGTCATTTTCACGACTAGTCTCCCTTACCAGTTCGCCAATTATGCCTGGTGGGCTCATTTAGCTAACATATCCATAAAACGGATACCTTAAACGTACCTGATATTCGCTCTCACGAGCCTACAAACAAAACAGAGTTTTAATATCAATGCAAGTGATACCGTGACTCTTTGGCTACTTACAGGTCAGGAGGCGCAAGAGGATCCTATTCATGTCAAGTCATTGGCTGAATCTCTCAAACTCAGGAAACGAGTAACTCACAGGTTTGGCACCAGTAGTCTTCAACTCCGAGTCGAGGTCCCACCATTCGAGAACCTGGTTGCCTGCGATACCTGCACAAGGGAGAGCAGTTGGTAATCCATATCCAAGAGCCAAGCGTAACAGAAATTTACCTTTGTATTCCATAGGTTCTCCAGGCTTCCCGCCGACAATCGCCACTTTAGTGTTAAATTTCTCGCGCATAATCGCGCTGAACATTGCGCATGTCGAACCACAGGCTCCGTTTCCGACTGAAAACGAAGGGCTCGAATATGATCCTGAACCAAAGGGAAGCGTTCAAAGACATACATATGGCTACTTGGCTGCTTTGCGTTCAGTTGAAGATCTCGGACTATAGACCTGTCCGTACGTACCTCAAGTCAAAAGGAGGGGTTTCCGGTCGGTTGACGACGAACCAATCCCGACACCGATCCTGTAGAAAGACAAGGCTCAGGGGCATCGCACAGATCACACCGAACGCATGCCGTACATGAAGGAGCTGAGATGTCTTCTCAGTCTTCCCGTTTACCGTGGTGGTCAAAGAAGGTTTGAGGTAGTGATAGTTGGAAGGCATTTGTGTATCGTTCGTGAAGGCCCCTTTGTTGGAAACCATTAGCTTTGTCTGGGCACTCCTGCTGGCAAAGACTCACAGTTATCACCGGCGTAAAATGACCATTGGTAGTTCAGACGATAACCTATCACACCGTCGATGACTTTCTCTGCCAAAGGATGCGACCGGGTAGTGGAGGTGAAACCTCTTGGGACGGATATCAGTCAAGCTAGGCGTTCGACTAAAGGCAAATGGGTCTTACCCGTAGCCCTCGTCAGCAGCGAGGTATGCGTAGAGATATTGTCCCAAGCAAAGGAAGCCGCCTGCGATTCTCAGAGGTGGTTTGTAGACAATTATACACGGTCACCGACTCACCTCCATTGTTGCTCAGATCAATCAAAAGCCTTGAAGCGCCCTTTTTCTTTAGGTCATTGACAGCGAGGTAAACATCCAATTGGAATTGGTCGAAGTTGCCTGCAAAGGATCCGATGTACATGACTCCCGTCTTGTTATCCGGAAGCAGGTAAGATTTGATCACGAATGTACTGCCTTCCGTTGAAGGAACGGTCGGGAGGTATGGATCCGGAAGGGCTAGTGAAATGTGCTTGCTTGGATCCAGGACGTCGCCCTTGGGGTGTCGGACAGGGGGAACCTCTTGCTTCCTGCGGCCTTCAGGATCAGGGAGAGGGAAGAACTCTTTGAAATCCACCCCGTTGGTGTTTTCATTCGCTGCACAGTTGATTGTCCAGCTATGAAAGGTGATGAGATACGATAACCTGGTCGAAGTAGATGGGGATGACGTACAAAGATTCTCGGTCCTCAAAGGGATAGCCAATAAACAGCGCGTAGAACGGCACCCTCACATCCTCCGGCTCAGTCGAGTTGACTGGGATCAATCTCATTGGCAAATCCGGTCGAGTCACTTCGATAGGTCCAGCAAGATCCCCGACCCTCTGGGACCATTCGTTGGAAGCAATCCTGTAACTGGTGTACACCAGGTTCACGCGGATGCCATGATCCAGATAGTTTCCGGAGATCGTATTGGCAATCTTGTCCACATAGTCATAGGGGTCCATGTCGTCGATAGACAAGACTTTGGCACCAGCCAAGCGTTTCCAGTCGAAACCGATTTCGTCGAAATAGTCAGTATAATTGGTGCCCATGAGTGTCATCAACTCGACAGCATTGGGTGCGACATAGATCGAGTGTTCGTCGGTTTCTGGGTCGTAGAGAGAAGTGATTGGGGTGGGGAGTACACTTTGGTATGATGTGTAGCATTGGGGGACGTAACCTACCGAAACGAGGTCAATCGAGTCACCCGGTGAGAAACAGGGCTTTACTAACGAGTGTGAGCGTCATTCAAGCGGAGGGTAAAATCTAACACATCCTTGTGGAAGTCGTAATCATTCTATTATTCCTTTGTTAGTATGTATATCCAGCAAGAAATCAATAGCGTACCTCGTAGACAGTGTTGTTAATGCGATCGATGTGGGCTCGAATATCACTCGTCGATCCTTCGAATGGATGCGGGGAATCCAAGTAATAGTTTTCGAAAGTGTAAAAGTCGAATACGCGACTGAGTGTTGTCAAGACATTCTGTCGAATAGTCTCGTTGAACGGCCAGGACTTGTAACATGCGAGAACATCCAGAGGGCGTGCATGGGTACGACCAGCCAACTTTCCGCAAGGTTCGACATCGTCCGCTATGGCTGCTGGTGCGCCCAAAACAGTCGGGATGCTGAGGATCAGGCTTATTCCAAGGACAGATTCGAAAACTTTCATGATGAGCCCAAGAAAGTAGCTGCTAGATAGCCTTCTTGGGGTCCTTATATATCGAATGGTGACCCATCACATCGAATATCGTTTCATCTGACCAACCTCGTCGTCGACATAACCGGCTTGAGCCCTGTATTTCTCCGTTTCTTTCGACACAGGCCAAGTGGCTGGCACACGTGGCGGGGTCAGCGAAGCAATTAGAGCTTCTGGAGCTGAATTGTATCGCCTTTGAAGCTTCGAGGAAGAAGTGGGGTATTTCCGGATGATTCGGTTATCGTTGAACGGTGCGATTGGTGGATCAAGTTCAATATACGCTCACGATTCGAAAGGCGAGAAGGCACCGGGCAATTTCAACGGTACGCACACTACGAAATCCGGTCAATAACTGAGAGCATTCCTCGCCAACGAGACTACCCAAGACTTACCGACAACCAGGATAGTAACGGCTTTTTTAGAACCTCGGTCATATTGGGGTTTATCCATAGTTAGTTTCAGAACCAGAGTGCATCAGCGAAGGGGCCGTTTTCCATTTCCTCGTCGTTGGTGGTCGAAGCAAACTCGTAGAAGTAGAAGCCGATGGCCGGGCCTGGAAGGCTTTGGACAACAAAAGCAATCATTGCCCTTGCGCCAAGGTCGGAATGCAGACCGAGCGTTCTGTTTTGCTCCCAAGTGCCCAAGCGGTAGGCATAGGACATGGTTTCTAGATTTCTATACCATCCTATAAACTACAAAGAAGGGTTGGAAAAGGACCTCTCCAACAGTTCCAGAGTGCGAGCTTCAGGATCGACGCGTTCACGCGTTAATGAGCGCGTCCGTCGGCTGATTTTCTCAAACCTAAACCGTGACTCCCAGACCATTTCCCGCTAGTGTACTTCCTCACTCCAGAATCGGTGCTGTGGCTCATTGTTCGCTGCCTTTCGGCTTGCTGACTTCACGCAAGGCAATTTATGTGACTGACGTGCTGAGTTAGATCCCAGGACTCAGTACTCACCTGCAGTTTCTTGCTGATGAAGTAGCTGAGAGCCCTTCCTCCTTCTTCCACTGACCGTTCCCCTACCAGTATCGTTTTGGTCAGCGCATGGTCATACTGAATGCCAATAATTTGCCAGTATCCCTTATCGCTGTTCTCGAAGCCTTTGGACAACAAAGGCAAACTGTGATAGGGGTTCCCACACCGATTGGTCTTCGTTCCGACTTCGAAGTTGCAGTCGCCTGTCAGACTCGTGCCCGACCTGAAGCCACTAGGATGGTATTTGTCTTGTTCTTGCGCTTTAACTAAGAGAGAAAGACGACTGACATTGATCTCTACTCCAGCGGTCATGACTTGACACGTGAATTTGTTGTTGAGGAACGGGGAATTGCATAAAAGTTCGCCGGCACGTTTGGATCTTTAGCCGACATCCCCCTCTCTTCCCCGCACCACCATTGCCTATTTAGCGCCCGGTACAGACCAGGAGTCAATTATACCCCGCAATGTCCTCGAAACACCCTTCATATCCACAGGTTCCTGTGCAGCCTTGGGAACCCGTCGACATCCGGCCGCTGTTGCCCATCTACCCTCCGCCAGAGCCCCTTGAATACCCCGACCTACCAACCCCACAACGCAAGCCCAACCTCGGTGCCCCCTTCGAACTTACGACACACATCATCCCTGCATGTTACCTACGCACTGGACGCTTTGAACCCGTTCCGCCTCCTCCCCCGGAAGGGATTTCGAAGGAGGAACGAAGTAGACATATCCAACGAATGAAGGAGGAACTTAGATTCGAGAGAGGTCCCTTGCGGACGGATGGTTACCCCAAGGTTCTGTGGAACTGCATCAACCGTTACTCTCGCAAGGGTCTAAACCCTGAGCAAGAGACCGGGCTTACTCTATTCTTCGCGCATGCCAATGGTTTCCCTAAAGAGGTGGGCTATACGTTCCTTATCCAAGTCGCACGACTGACATTTCACAGATATGGGAGCCCACAATAGCCAAACTGTTGTCCTTACCCTCTAGCAACTCGATTGACGAGATATGGACCTGGGAATCGGTTCAACACGGCGACCCGGCGCTCATAAACCGTAACTCAATTTCCAAATACTGTAAGCCACATCCCTCATCTCAATCGGCCCTCACAGCCTAACAACATCTCAAGTCGACTGGCAGGACAACACCAGGGACATCGTCAACTTCCTTACCAACTTCCTCCCCGCTCGATCCTCTGCCCGCTCCCTCCCTCTCCACCTCAAACGCATCCCAGAGACCGAATCTCTACATAGAAGGGACCATGGCTTCCTCAATCGGCGAATAATGGTGGTCGGACACTCCTACGGCGGTTGCACCTCGTAAGTTCCCATCTTCTTCATTAGCCAATCCATTGACACGCCTCGCGAAGCACACTTGCCGTCGAGAATTTTCCGAAACTCTTCTCCTCTCTTGTTCTGATCGACCCGGTGATGCCCAAACCGTTCCCCACGGCCGAAGTCGCCAGAATAGCTCACGAGAAGACAGACGCTCTGTTGACCGGGTCGCTTGCAAGGCGTGATGTTTGGAGCTCGAGAGAAGAAGCACTTGCTTCGTTCCTCAAGAACCCTTTTTTCCAAGCATGGCACATCGACGTGTTGAAGGTTTACGTGGAGGCAGGGTTGTACGATAGCACGGATAGCCAAGGGAATCCTGTGGTCAGATTGAAGATGCCGGGAATTTATGAATCCATCATCTTCGCTGAGAGGACGGTTGGAGCAGAAGCGTATCAGGGCTTGGCTACCATCCCAGAACGCATCCCGATACGGTGGATCATGCCTGGCAGGGAAGATGCAGACGAGTTTGGGGCACCTGGCGCAACTCAGGAAAGGTGTTGGACGAGACCAGCTAATTCAAGTAACGTCAAGATTACCGGGGCAGGTCATTTGGTGCGTCCATCTATCTTCATTTTTATTATCACTCTTCTTATGACACGTTAAAGATTGCTCAAGAAGCACCTATCGACCTGGCGGAGGACCTCGACGGGTTTATCCAACGCACTTACCCATGTCTTTCTCCAGGATCGCAGATCGCCCTTCGTTCAAGTTTGTAAACAATTTACTTGCGAAAAGGGCAATAGAGTTTCGAGGAACAGAATCAAGAGGCATCAAACACAGAAAAGTGGTACACAGAAACTATCTAAGCCTAAGCCAACGAGACATACCGAACGCTCGCCTTCCCCTTCGTGGCCCGCTTCCACTCCTCAGTCACCACCTTGCTCTTCACAGCCGCCGACAAATACGGCATCAACTTCTTCACCCCGGCCTTCGCAAATATCGCTGCCCTCTTCTCCGCATCCTTGTGCAACTTGAGGCTTATATCGCCCGCCGGCATCGCCTTGATTCCTTGCTTTTTGGCTGCCTTAAGACACGCGACGAGAGGGTCGAACGCGTCTTTGGAAGGAGCCTCGGCTGGGATGGAGGCCTCCCGGTCGATAATGGCGGGGCGGAAGGGCAGGTCGGAGATGATTTCAGAAGTCCACCTGAACTGTCCTTTGAGTTTACAATTGAAGCGCAGATTGTTGGGGTGCATCTTTCCGGCCGTGATTAGTACGATCTGGTGGGAGCGGGCTAGAAGCTGGGAGAGGAGGTAGGAAATGTCGATGCAGCCTTTCATGATGATCACGAGTGTGAGTGGTGACGGTTGAATGCACGCCGCAAGGACGTCGACTGTTATGAGGAGAGAGGCGGAGGTCAGAAGAACGCCCGTACGTTCGCGGAGAAGTGAGCATACGAACCAACCATCCGCTGCATGTTCTGAGGTCGTTCTCCAGTTGGGCGCGAACAATATGTCAGCGAGACTCCTGAGAGCTGTAGCTCTGAGCGGATAGCTCTATGCTCAGCAGAGAATTCTTCTTCTCCAAGATATGCCTTGAACAAGGTGACAACACCCGAGTCCTGCACCTTCTGCGTAATGGCGGATGTCACCGCGTAGCCAGTCGTGTGAAGGGGTATTTTGCAGGCCTCTGTATAAAGGGGCCAGAATCAGGGTCTTTGAAAGGACGTATAAGCATCGGTTGAAATACCTGTATCCCAGAATATGTTCACCACTTTTGGGACCTGGGCGGGGCAATATGGAGAGGGTACCGTTGACACGTAGCAGCGCTCCATGGATGTGAAGAACAAACCTGTCCCTGCGACCTATGGCCTAGTATAGACTTCCGAAGTTTATGGTTAGGTCACCTCACCCTGCCTCTTGAAGGGGCTTAGTTCTGCCCCTGCCAAACAGACTTTTCGGTCGTAAGCGCCTGCGGGGATTATGTGGCGACAAAGATGTGATGGTAACAACGCATACGCGCCTTCACCTGAACCAAGAAATGAGGCTAGAGCTAAGGTATGTACAGTATGATACGACTAAACAAAACTATGGACCTACGGACTAATGTGCAAGTAATCTATCCAACCGGGTGTACCAGTAATTACAGTCCAAAATATTCGAGGGTATCCAGAAGCCAGAGTCCAAACGCTAGATGAATCTACAATGCAAATCACCGACCAGAGAGTACTACTTGTCCAACTTCCCCGTAGAGAGCAGCTACTTCAACGGGAATATAACGCAATATTTGTCGGGAATATCGGCAGGACCAATCCAACCAGCCTCAGAGGCGGCACGGACGAATTCGAGAGTGTCCTTGATGTCCATGGCTTCAAGGCCCTTTCGACCTCCAAGAGCTCTCCGGACGCGCTTGACGGTCGGCTTTTTGCCATGTGGGTCCCAATCCCTCAGGCACTTGACGAGGCGTTTGAATACTTTACGAGGTGCATCCGAATATCTGATTCGCTTGGTGTTGCTCTCCGAGTCGTCATCGTCCTCCGGGGAGCGAGCTCGCTTGGATGGCCTAGGGCTGCGAGCCTGAGTGAAGATGTCGAAAGGCGGTTGACTGGAGGAGCGGGATGCGTTGTTCCTCGTGTCATCTTCCTTGTCTGTATCTGTACTGCGGTTTCCAACCTGGCTATCGTCTTCGTCCTCTTCGTCCTCTTCGTCATCTTCATGGTCGACGTTCAGCTCAGAAACAGGACCTGTAAAGAGTTGTGAGGCCCGATTGTTGAAATGGAAGAGGAAGGTCTAACCAGTGGAGCTGATCCTACTGTAAGCCTCGCGCTCGGCGGCATCCAAGGCTTCTAATGCTGATATGTCAAGAGAGATTTCGTCAAATTCATATTCGGACTCCTCCGAATCACTTGCGAGAATTATGGGTGAGCTTAGTGAGCCCTTTCCAAGAGATGAAGGCTTGCTACGCGATTGAGCATGACCATCGATAGTTTGATCACTCACGGCATGGGTAGACCTCGGTGTGGACCGTTCGCCTTTCCGGTTGGATGAGGCGGTAGGTTCAAACTCATCCGAACTGACCGACCCGCGTTCAGCTCGAGGCTTACTGGCAGGGGCTGCTGCCTGAACGACATTTAGAGGGTTGGACCTCGTCGTCGGCTGCTGCCATCGCACTGGCTTCTTTGCAAGAAGTTCAGCTCGTTTAGTCACGCTATCCCAAGTGCGATAGGTCGCCGAGTGAATGGTCATGCCCGGGTGAACCTCATTTCGACGGATGAGAACCACGTCATAGCCTCTCAGACACAGCGTCGCCACGGCGTAAGAGTAATCCCTGTCCTCAGAGACGACGACGACTGTCGCGGGCGCTGGGTTGTCGCATGCAAAGAGGATCATATCTACTAGACGAAGGTCAGGGCATTTAAGCGGAAAAGGCGTTAGAACAGACCAATCATCATCTTATCGACAACCTCCTTGCGCCCGGCGTGCTCACAGTCGACCAGCGTCATGCCCATTGCCTGAAACTGGTCACGGCGGGCAGGGCGCATCGTCGCTATTTGCAAGTAGGCCTTGAACTCCTTAATGGAACCGTATTGCTCGCCAATTTCGCGAAAGGCGTGGGGATAGCCGTATCCATTGTTCTCAAAATTCTTAGGCGGGAGGTTTTCTGCATCGTGACGCGTCATTTTCTGCGCTGGCGCAGAAGCGAGATTTGACACTTACCAAAGTCCCAGAAGAAACCAACCGAATTTGTTGGGCGAATTGTGCCCATTGATGCTGACATTGTGTGGTTGGTAGGAAGACAAGATGCCACGTCTTCACTTTCGACCAAACGCGGGTGAGAGGGCACTTTAGGGGAGGTCAATTCTGGTTTTTAGAGCGATTGGCTGGACAAGGTACCAAGCCTGGTGTTCAGTCACCTCCGTCGTGGGGGACCGATCGGAAATTGATCGAAACTATATGTTCTCAAGCGAAGTAAGAACTGGTATCTTTTGAGGAGTCAGAGAACATATCTAGAAATTAAGCTATTTACTGACCGAAAGCCGTTGCGACCCCTTGTATCTGACATTCAGATAGGATTGGCAAAGTTACAGAGCCCAAGAACATAGGTTCGCGGTGTAGAGCCATCAGCGATCACCGCGTTTTGATGGACACGGCCACTTCCCGTCGACGCGGCCGCTTCCCTTTCGATTTTTTTCAGAAAACTATTTCCCTCTGCAGTTGTTCCGACCATGCTATCCCAGAAGAACATATTCGCCTTTCTTGTCTTGTCTTGACAATTCATCCCGGCGGCAAGGCAGAGGGAGAAGTTTCATGGTCTGTAAAGGTGAGCGCGTTGGAACAATATTTGCTGATTGTTTTCAATCGTCTTGAAACAGTTGTATTTCGACGACTTGCCTGAAGAGCCGCTGTTTACCTGCGGCCCCTTTCTCTGCTATCGACGGCGACCTTTCTTCACCAGGGAGCTGGCCTCTGAACACTCTATGTGTTACCTGCTCATACTTGAGTATCGCGGCCCAACAACCGTTACACAGCTAGATGGTTCTACTCGGCCGGGATCTGACTCAGGAATGCTCGACGAAACCTGCTGCTCTTGGACCTTGGCTCGAACTCTAGACGACGGGAACTTGACCGCACAGGACGATATGATATATGTTCCATCTCGCACTTCCTCTACGAAGGACTGCAACTCCCTGCCTCACTTCATCCGGTTTCTGCGAGCTGAAGGACATTGGGGTGTCCACATCAGGCTGCTTCTCCTAGGTCGAATCTAGGGCGCGTTTGCCCAACGCAAAAGGCTTGGGAAAGAATTTGGGTAGAGTAACGCCGTCACGGCCGGAGCCTCGCTACTTTCCGAGAATGGACTGTGGCCTGCCTCCATTGTCTACTTCCACTTCAGTTTCCTAACACGGCTTCCATGGATTTCGGGGTGACAATGGATGATGCGGCTATGGCACTTTGACGCCTGGGCTTTAAATACGCTCCTCCGTTTCCAAGCTTCAGCCACCACCATCTACCCGCCTTAGCCTCACTGTCAAGCCTATCCCATCGCGCTCTTTGTCCAGAACCACCGTGACAGGCAAGCGATGTCGAGCTCAAAGAGTCCGCATCGCGCCGCTGACCCTATCATTGGGAAAGATACCCGTCGACCTGCCCTGTCCGAAATCACCAACTCCGAAAGGGCTGCGCAGACCACGCCTGTTGATATCAAGGCTGAAGAACCCGCCGCCCAGGACGCCGATACTCCACCCTCCACTGAGGCTGAGGCGCATGGGCCTAAAGGCGAGAATAGACCTCGCTTGACCATTCGCATCCCACCAAGTGCTACGACTACTAAGGTGGAGTCCGGTGCAGCGACTCCCACTGGAGACAAAACTCTAATTGCTTCTGACGACGAGAAGACCGTTCCGGAAGGCAAAACCCGACCCGCTCTGGTCATCAGGATCCCGCCTCTTAAGGACGTCGCTGCTGCCGGCAAAAAGGGGAACGAAAAACCCTTGACTATCACTATTCCCCCGCTCCGTCGCGTATCAAAAGCTTCCTCGACAACTGAACGAAACTTGAAGCGCAGTCGCTCTCATGTCCCAGACGTAGTTCCCGACACACGTCTCCCCACTATCATCATCCCCAGCAATAACCAAGACCCCTCGCGGGAAACCAAGCGACGAAAGTTTTCCTCTATTCTGGCGGATAATCGTGGCACAGAGCCCCTTAGCGCGGGGGGAACCAGCGACCCTGACGATACTGGTGAGGAAAGTGACGAACCGGAGATCGAACCGGCCACCGCTCAGGAGGGCGACGAAAAGGAAAGCGGTCAAGAGGCCGAAGTCAACGATGCTGGAAAGAATGAAGGCGACGTCGAAGACGAAGAGTGATTTCACAAATAAGACTGTCATACCACCAATGTTCCAATTTCTCTTTTACATTTCTGTATGTTCATATGTATATATCATATATGTAGCCCTAAAACGACCTTATTCAATGGACATCCAGCTTCAGCGCCTGATATGATCTTGGTTGATACACAGGTAGGTGCATTTCCGTCTTCGGCTGTCACACTGTCGGCGCTGTTGGATATTGAATCTTCGCGCTGCGTATTGCTGAAAATCCATAGGTATTGTTCGGGAAGGTACCTTTGATTCATTTATGGTTCAAAAACTCCTCTTTCAACTGGGATCCACTGAGGTCAAAGATAATCCGGTCACCACTAGCTGATCCACAGTGGGCGCCTCGTATGAGCATTGCCCCCAGATTTTAGGAGAGTGTTTGAACGATTTGACTCGTGACTTTAGGTGCTACATTTGACCAGCAAATTGATATTGTCAACTGAGATCGGTTGGGACTTCCGCCTGTTGTCAACGGCATGTGTGAGCCCTTAGTTACCTCATTTCGCACAAATTAACGTTTCAACCAACTTCTAGGTCTCGCCATTCGAAATGTATTTTTCTCCACCAAAACATCGCAGCGAGCCACTCCATCCCATTTCCACCAGTTTTGAGTGAACTCGTCCCTTTCCGCCCAGGGAAAAAGTCGGGACTCCAGATTAGGCAATGATCCGTCTCGGACATGAACCGCCCGCCATCCACGATGCCGACGCAGTCCGCGACCCTGAGGTTGTTACGTTGCACCAATGCAATGCCCCCAGCAGCAGGCCATGGACTCGTGTAGGTCCTAGCCCCTTTATACCATATATATCTCGGTGGACGGCTTCCCAGCTCGTGTTGATGTTGAACGTCAACCTTATCCTTGTTTTTTGAACTTCGAACCGACATTATATCGACATAGAAGGCGCTGGCGACCCCACAACACGACACGAGTTCAAGTTCGTTCGACTGTCGGTTCGAATCAATGGCAGCTTCACCACACGTTGTTGTGTCTTCGTCTTTCTCTAGTTCGACTGCTACGATGAGGATGAGGACAAGCTCTGCCCCAACCGTACCACAAACGACGACGGCCATACGCAAGCCACCTATCAGACAGGTAGAAAAGGGGCCTCGTGGAGCTCGGCCTCCGCTCGCTACCCTTTCCCAAAATTCGGGGTCGTCCAAAGTGAAGGCTGGCCCTTCAACCTCATCCAAACCCCCAATGTCAACGTCGTCTATGGCTGGCCCAAGCTCATCTACTTCCCCACCCAAGAGGAAACCAGCACCTCTGAACCTCGATGACTCCATCGACCATGTGGTCCTCTACACATTCAAGTTCAAAAGAACAGCATCACCATCTCTAGCGTCCGCTCGACCTTCTGGTGCTCGAAAACCCCTATCGAATGCTCGGATTCGGAGGAAGCAGGGATCGGTCGCGAGTTTGGGTGACATGGGACTAGACTTGGGGAGGGTTGGGCTGAGTTCGGCTGGCGTAACAACTTCCCAACCTGTAGTCAAATCGACAGAGACACCGACGTGGGCGACGAGATATCCTGCTTCAGCTGCAGCAGCCTACCCGCCTCCAAGCTCAGCCTTCAGTGTCCGGCCCCTGCCTCCAATATCATCATCATCTGCGATCACTCCGCCCCCTGGCAGAGTCGGCAGCCCGGGTATCAGACCACTTCCATCGTTACCTCCTACACCCCTTATCCGACCTCTACCCCGCCTTCCAGCAACATCAAGACCTATTGAGGGGCCGCAATCACCTGTTGGCAGCACCTACACCAGGGCACCCACACCTCCACCTCCTTTCTCTGACTTTCCCATCCAAGGTTCGAGGACGATAGATGTCGAAGATGGAAGAACGACGCCCCCTCCACCATTCACCGACTACCTTGACGCTCCCGCAGCAGGGTCGTCGACCGCCCATGGTTCGTCCGAACAGTTAGGACCGTTACCAGCCGAAGGGGAGGAAGAATCCGATTCCTCAACACACATACACCTCGTGTTCGCTGCCTCGTGTGTTCCATCCTCCACAGGCACAAGCACAACTGTCGCCAACTCCACACCTTCTCCCCGTACCCTTCTCTCACCCCCACTTCTCCGACTCGACGTCTCACCCAAAACCCTCCGGCGAATCAAAGGAGCAGCTATTTCAGCGACGGAGATTGAGCGCAGTATCCTCGCTGACCTGTTCCGAGAGAAGGTTATATCGGAAGATTGCGAAGAAGGCAAAGTGGGTTGTGGGGTTGTGGGCGGTGATGGGGTTACCGTGGATGACATTGGTGTATTGGGCGGTCGTGATCAGGAAGGGACAAAAGAGGGTGTAAATGGGGAGGCAGAGGGTGGGGAAGACAGCGCTGGCGGTGGTGGTCGTGGCTGTTTGGGTGATCAATCAGAGGGTGGAGAAGAAGAATCGACGCCCCTATCATCGACTGCGGAAAGCGGACACCTTGGAGAAAGTGCTGGGTTCTTCTGTGAAGAGATTCTGGCTCGGACTGGGGGACGTGTTGCGTCCGACTGCGAGAGCATCTTGACGCCTGTCACGCCTCATTCCGAGAGGAGGAATACCGTTCTGAGCTTCGTGAGCTACTGCAGTACGGATGGGCACGATGTAGATAAGGACGACGAGGGCATGTGGGAGTGGATCATCAAGGACGGGGTGCTGCGCCAGTCGTTTTTCCAGGAAAAGTCGCTGCGGCTGAGCGCCTGTGGAAAGTATTGGTGAATTCAATTTGAGACTGGCTTCTCGCTGCCGTTACGACTTTTATAACGATTTTTTTCTTCCGCATCTATACCGCAATTCTTCCAAATTTCTCCATGCACATTCAACATCACACCTAGAGTCATACAACCGTAATAGCATTTTCTAGTTTTACTTACTACCAACCCAACTACTTGTTTCAACGTCCACCCTGGTACCACTTTGAGGAGAAGAGGCGAGAAGCGATGCTTATCAGACGTGGATGTGACACGACTGGGGTAGACTGCAAGTTGAGAAACATAACGAGAGGCTGTTACGTGGCTTCTAAAGGTTGTTTTGTCGCGCAATTCAGCCACGAGACCTTGGGAGAGAAAAAGAGAATTCCGAGTCATAATCAGCGGGGACCAAACATGCGGGGGCGCTGGGCACGAATGCTGTTGAGATGATCGGCAAGGGCGTTCAACAACGTGGGCAATGAGCAAAAGGATAGCTTGAGAATGTGGTGGACGATGAGGAGGTGGGTGTCGATGGTGGACGTTGGGGACGAAGTTGGGTTGGTCGTTGTTTGGTCCGGCATCGCTGCCACGCGCGCCAAAGCTCTGCCCGTTCTCAATCTCCTACATCTTCCTCGCCGTTGTCCAATCTTTTTTCTGCGTCGCCGCCGCCTCTGAACAGCGACCACGTATGTCGGGGAGACCTCCTCCAAAGGGTCCTAGGGCTCTGTCGGCGGCTGGACCATCGTCCTCGTCGACGGCACCGTCCTCGAGCTCGCTGTCTGTCCATGGCCCACCTCCTTTGCCGTCCCAGCGCCCTCCACCAAGCTCGCACTACTCAAAACCGATTCCAACAGGGCCTCGAAGCCTTCACTCGACAACCAGGTTTTCCCATTCGAGTCCCAAAACACCGTATAATGGGTTCAGCAACAACAGCAGCTTTGTAAACTCCGCTGGACCAAGCATGCCCAATGGCTTGAATGTCAGAGATTCACAGAGCAGTCGATATTCGTCCTCAACAAACGGTAAAAAGACAGAAATCGTGTCTGAATCGACGGTTAGCTACTCAGACTCTATTTACCCCAGACCAAGATTGATTGACTTTTTTTATGATTTCTTTATATTTGGTGTGTACAGACCCGGCAACCAAGCGACTCACAGCGACTGAGCTGGTCAGAACCGACAACAAATGGAATTGCGCCGTCAAACTCGATTCCAGAGACTCGTCCTTCGATTTCAATACCAATTCCGAGCTCGAGTTCAAGTTTGGCGGCGCTGCCTGCAAAACGAGCTTCAGTACAAATAGCCTTGCCCTCGTCGTCGAGCCGTGGCCCACCACCACCTCCGCCCGACGAACCACCCCCGCCGCCGCCTCCTCCGTCTCAACCTCCGCCCCCAGCGCCGCCTCCACCCGAGCCATCGCCGTCTCTGCCCAAACCACCACCGCCGCCGCCGACTTCAATACGACCGCCCTCGCCGAAATCCCAGCCCCCTCCTCCGCCCCCGCCACCCCCGCAAACTCGACCTCCTTCCCCACCAAAATCGATTCCACCTCCGCCACCACCTCCAACGTCGAATCCCGAGCCTCCTCCGCCCCCGCCACCCTCTGTTCCAGCACCTCCTCCGCCAGAGTCACACCCGCAGCCTGGGCCATCTACACGAATACCTCCGCCATCGTCACAACCCCATTCGCCAATACGAAGTCGTCCCATTGAGCTGCCGCTTCCCCCCAAACCGGTGCTCTCAGAACGCCCCCATCCTCGGATTCACTCGCCCCCTCGCGGCTCGTCGTCACGAAACCGCTCTCCGAGGCCTCGCTCGCGATCACGACCGCCCCACCCATCTTCTTCACGACCTCGGTCCCGTTCTCCCCGTTCGTGGTCGAGGTCGCCGTCTCCTGGACCACGGTACCACTATGATCGTCGGCGGTCACGATACTCACCACCACCCCGTCGGGATCGAGACCGTGATTGGGAACGGGATCGGGACTACCGACGTCCTTACCGGTCTCCACCACCTCGAAGGCCAGATTATCCGCCTTCAAGTCGTCTACCTCCTCGACCACTGTCACCACGACGGGAACGTGAACGGGAGCGAGACCGGGAGCGGGAACGGGAACCACCGCCCCAACCACCCACGCCGCGCACACGATCGCCGGAGAAGGAGCCTGAGCCGCCTCAAAAACTCTATTCCCTACCACCTCCACCAGAATGGCCACCTCCAGGGTCGAGCGAATACCCCAAGGACGAGCGGACGTTCAAAGTTCTCTACGACGCAGCTGTGGATGTTAATATGGCTAGCCATCCATCTTTTGTCTCCAACTACTCGAAACTCCCATCCTATTACCGCAGTCTAATCGACCACCTGAAGAAACACGCGTCATCCGAGGTCCAGCAGAAGCGGTTACAGACGACGGGGAAAGGAAAAGGGAAGGAGAGTGTGGTGTTGTATAGGTATGAAGGAGAGGTGATCACGACGAAATCGGAAGAGGATGGGTTTATGGAGGAGGAGCCTGTGCCGACCGATCCCAGGAAGCTGGAGGGTGTGAAGGCCATTCGACAGTATCGAGGGTATAGGGAAGAGCTAACGCAGGTGCAGTACGAGGTGAGTAGCTAGCACATCTCGAGATTTACCGGTTTAAACTGACCGATTTACTCCCTAGTATGACGAACACTCCAGTGGCCCTCCACCGCCCACCGCGGTCCTTTTCACCAACCTCTCCCCTCTGACCTCAAACAGCGACCTGAAACGGCACCTTGGACAATATGGCCAGATAGTCTCATTCGACCCACAGATCGACCGGGAAAAAGGAAGCGCACTCGGAGTCGTACATGTCAGGTTCATGACGCACGAAGAGGCTAGGCGGTGTCTGGAGAAGGAGAATGGACGGAAGGGAGGGTTAAAGAATATGCAAAGGGAGGAAGAGTGGAACGTGGTGTTTGACGGTGAAGGGAAGGTACTTCAGTCGTACAAAATCCTGTTGGATCAGGCGAGGAAAGACGAGCGAAAGCCAACTGGACCACCAGCAGTAGGGCCAGGACCAGGACAAAGACCGAGGCTTCCGAATGGAATACCGAGCACAAGTTCCCTGCCTGCGAGGCCTACCGGTGGCAGTACGCCGCAAACACCCATCCATCCCTACTCTAGCCATGGGCCACCACCACCGAAGCCACCCCACCTACCCGCGAGCGTGCCCCCGAACCCCATGCATGCAGCTCAGCAGTCTCACTCGCATTCCCATTCGAGCACACCCAATGATCGACATTCCAGATCCTACCATCCCGACCGTGACCGCGACCGTGGGGACAAACGTAGCCGTGATCAGCGTCTGACTCCTCTGCAGCCACCTTCAGGCGAAGCTCCTATCCCTCACGCGCTGCTCAGGGCGAAGGAACAAGTTCTGCAGAAACCTGCCACAGATGAGAAAGGGTCGAAACCGGATATTGACAATGCCCGTGGCATGCACGTCGACTCACCTTCAACGAATGCCCGTGAACCGGCTCAACCAGGCCAACCGTCTTCATCGTCCCTTTCGACGTCTGCCACCGCTGCTCCAGCCGAGAAGAAGCCCGTCATTCCAGAGATCTCGGAAGAGGAGAAGGCCAGGGAGAGGGAGAGAGTGATGAGAGAGTTGGCGAGCATTGGGAAGGAGTATGTCCACGTTCGGTTCCCTCCCCATGTGAATCCCAATACTCTGAAGGAGAGCAAGATTCGGCCATATTTTGACAGCTTCGGTACGGTCCCGGACAAGGTGAGCATCCGTTTGTTTGTTTGCTCTTTGTGCCCTCGTGAATTGGACCGTTTCTTTTCTTTCACCTTCCCTTTTTGTCTTTTCTTACCTTTTTTGTCAAATCTCATCCGTACTTCCTAGATCCTTCGCAACTTTGAAGGGGCATATGTTACCTTTGCTAAACCCGGATCAGCCGTTCGAGCTTCGATCTTGCTAGCCACGGTGCCTCTTCTGGCACATCGCGTGAAACTCAGCCATCACCTGCCTCCTCCTCCTCCCCCTCCTCCAGCATCTGAATCCACAACAACGCCACCCTCTACAACATCAACCACGTCCCCATCTAATTATCCACCATGGACTCCCGACGATGCCAAGAAGATCCTGGACCAAGCTCACGAACTAATTGTGAACGAGGTCAAGGCCTTGCTAGAAAAGGAGCTGAACGACAAGTTTATCTTCAACGACGTCAAGCAGGCCATGATTGAAGAAAAGACATCTCTAGCGAGCAAAAACGAGCAGCAAGCGGCGGCCTCGAGGCCCAAGGTCAAGATGGGCTTGAAGGGGCTGTCGTTCAAGAAGCAGAAGAAGCGGGTGGTGGAGGAGAAGAAACCGGTGGAGGAGGAAGAGGTCGTGGAGAAGAAGGAGAGGAAGGACAAGAAGGATAGGAAGGATAGGAGTGATGAGAAGGCCGTTTCTGCGGATGTGGAGCAGGAACAGGAGATGGAAGAAGAGGAAGAGGAAGTTGACCGTCGACCAAGGAAGAAGGCCCGGAAGGATGTCAAGAGACCCTCGAGGATCGTCGATGATGACGATATCGAATCAGAGGATGAACCTGAGGACTCTCGACTTCGCGCCGACTCTGCAGCTGTCGAAGAACCTCGACGTAAACGTGCTACCTCCGAGATCCAAGAGGACGATGACGAAGCTGAGGTGGAACAGCCTGTCAAGAAGAAGGTTAAACTTGAGGCCGGGACGACGAAAGGGAGGAAATCGAAGAAATCGAAGAAGGAACGTGCAGTTGAGGTTCTACATGTTGACGAGAACGACGACGAGGCTCAGCCTCCAGCCGTGGCCAGGATTGTCGTCAGATCGGACCTTGAATCCACCACGTCTCGCAGCCCATCCCCTACCTCGCGGCGTCCTACACGTGCAGTCACTCCCCCTCCGACGCCACCTCCCAACCCTATCGAACTCGGACTATGCGAAGACGAAGAAGATTTGTACTTTGCCAAACTTGCTTTGGCGGGATATGATCCTTCTACGGCAGTGGCACAGGAAGAGGCACCGGCAGCAGGAGCGGAATCAGCACCGGAACCCTCGGAGCCGACGTCCTCGAGGAAGCATCTTACCGGATCGGCTCGAACGGAAGGGTTCTACAAGATCACGAAACAAGACAAGGCCATGTATCTCGAGCAGTACAAGTCCAAGGCTGCAGCAGAGGTCATACCCTCCGTCCCAGCGGCTGAGAAGCCACCTCCTCAGCAAGTCATGTCGTCCCGTTCGAACCGTGCTAATGCCCGTCGTCGCGCGGCTGGTCTGGAAGAGATCAACCAAGTCCAGAGAGCGGTGGCGTTGTCCAAGGGCGAAACTGCTGCTAGTGAGCTTACGTTCAAGTTTAACCAACTCCAGACGAGGAAGAAGCATTTGCGGTTCTCGAGGTCGCCTATTCACGATTGGGGTCTTTATGCCATGGAGAAGATTTCAAAGGGTGAGATGGTGATCGAGTATGTGGGAGAGGTTATTCGTGCGCAGGTCGCAGATAAGCGGGAGAAGACGTATGAGAAGCAGGGGATTGGAAGTAGTTATTTGTTTAGGATTGATGAGGAGTTTGTGGTGGATGCCACGAAGAAGGGCAATCTTGGGTACGTGGTATGGGCTGTAGGGACGATTGTTCTGGTTCGCTAATGCTTCTGATCGCCGTAGACGATTGATCAACCATTCTTGCGACCCTAATTGTACGGCCAAGATTATTACGATTAGCGGGGTGAAGAAGATTGTCATCTATGCGAAACAAGATATTGAACTTGGCGAAGAGATTACCTATGGTATGTTCGTCATGTGTCCATCTAACTTGCCGTTATTAACCTTGGCAACTTGCTAGATTACCACTTCCCCATCGAACAAGACAACAAGATTCCATGTCTATGCGGGTCGGCCAGGTGTCGCGGGTATCTGAACTAGAGTTCTATCCACGATGGGCTTATGCTTTTATGTGTTATGCGGTCACGTCTTTTTCGGCTCAATCCACCCTTGTGACGAGGTATTTTTACCTCCTCGACGCTTTAGGCGCGTGCCTACCTTTCGATGTCTATTCCTTTGTTTCTTCTTTTTCTTTTATTTCTTCATCTTTGGCTCCTTCCCATTCTTATGTGTGTTTCTATACCCATAGCTCCAACCATCTCCCCCGTCTCTTTTGCATGTTGTCAATGTTCTTGTTGCACATCCCCTGACGCCCTTGCTCTAGCACAATCTGTATTCTTACTTATTTCCCTTATGTTTGATATACTGCATTTTTTCCGCCCATGTACACCGAATTGACGATATTGTGAAAGCAGATCATCCAGAGGAATAGGGACATGAACTTTGAATAAATCGTAAGGCTATTATTACATCCAGGATAGAGTTACAGAACAGGCCGGAAGCAGCAACAATACATCAGAATCAGTGGGCCCCGTTAGTCGTTAGTCGTTAGCGCGTTAGCCCGCAACCAGGTACAACAGGCGAGGTTCTAGGGTTAATTTAGCGAGACCGAGAAATCTTTAGAATATTTCTTTTTTGCCCTGGAGCAAACACCATGTTTGATCGCCAGTTCAATGTACACTCTTGAACAAGTCCTCCTTCTCCTTTGTTCCAAGTTTCCGGAATATACGCGTGTGAGAGACTATATGGTGCCCTCGATCCAGCTCGAATTTCAGGCATTAGGGTGTTTCACGCTCGCTTTTTCGAGCGTTTTTCGACGCCTTTTTGGGAACCTTCTTCTGAACCTTTTTTCGCCTTTCTGGTCGCGTTTCGACATTGACCTCGTTAAGATCGTCTGTGTCGTCTGTGTCGTCGAAGAAGAGGCGAAAGCTGACAAAGGAGGGGCCACTTGAGAGTTCGATGGTAGTGATGGCCCATGGCCACCAAAGGCGAAGGCATGTGATCCCGGTTGTCCCAGAGAAACAGAAGGAGCGACAGTCTGAGAGGAAGACGCAAGTGGTGGTGAATTCGGCAGGGCAGCCCTGAAAATATCATCCCAATGGCCGATGCAACCGACAGGGTTCAAAGCACCAGGAGAGTTGCCGCCAACGACAAATGCCAATTCGTAGCCTCGTTGCCTGAGCTGTGAGAGTTGGTACCCCCATGACGAGATTTGGGACGCGGATGTGATGATGATGACTTTGCACGACAAGTGGTCCTGGAGGAAGCTAGTTATGTTGGCTGAAACGTGTCAGTTTACAGGCTGTTTGAACGCGAAGATAATGGGCTCTCACCCATCATGACTGCAGCGTGATCATGAGCGGTATGCCCTCCGTATATCATTGAGAGCCCAGCATGCTGCATCTGCGATCTACGCTCGACGCTGCTCAAGGGCGGCTGTTTGATCGATGTTCCAAGGTATCCGTTCAAAGTGATTATGGGACCAAGGTGCTCGAGTTTCTTTCGTATTGCGTCCATGACCTGGTAGCCACTCAACCCGGCGGGAGGAGGGCAACGTTCTTTCAGCAAAAGACAATATACCAATATTAGCGAGTGCGAATGGTGAGTTTGAGCTCCACAGACCTATATTCCAGAAAACGCCGATATCCTGAGACATATCGATCGATACTTTCTTTCTTCCTCGTTATCTGCTGTGGTCAGTCGACTGTGGCTTTAGCAAAGCATAGTCTGAATAGCTTTGTGGCCTTTGTGTCTGAGCGGCAGTGTGGGTAGCTCGGACTTTGAATTCTGAGTATGTCGACCCGTGGGACTGTTAGCCAAGTTGACCCTTGGGCAAGCTCAATAGTATAAGTATAGGACGGCTCTCCTAGTATTCGAACTGCTGTATTTTACAAGTACAAAGTGCACGAACTACAATTGTTAGTCCCCAATGCGACGGTTATATAGACAAGATGCTCGAAAAATTCCCCTCGACGATTTCAATATTCTGTTCGCCTTCGCTTTGCACTGCGAAAGGCGTCAGGAAATTCTGCCGGGGTTGTTTCGGTTTTGGCATCTAGAGGGCTGGGCTCAGGCCGCCCCACTGATTCTTCCGTGGAGGCGTCATCGTAAGCGTTAGCTTCATTTACACCGTAGTCGATATCCTCTTCTGCAGCCCGGGAGAAACTGGCCCCATCTGCAAAAAGACGCTGGGAGTCCTCGAGCTCGTAGTTGAGAGTGTCATTTTCAGGAGACACACCCCCCTCGCTGGGCTCCTCGTAATCACCAACATCTGCATACTCCTTCCAGGATTCCTCCTGAGATGAAAAGTCTTCAGGGTCTACGGCCACTTCCTCAGGGACCTCTTCGGGTGCGGTGTAGACTCCGGAGTCGTCGTATTCACCTCCATCGTCGCCATGTAGTACCCCATACACGTCTTCATAGCCATCTCCTTCAACATCATGTACTCCAGCTTCGTTGACATGCTGGTCTTCTTCACCGTCATGTTCCCCATGGTCCTCGTTGTACCTGTCTTCCCCGACGGCATGTTCCACGTAGTCGTCGTTGCATTGATCTTTCTTGACATCGTGGGCCTCGTGGTCGTGTTCTTCTTCTCCTTCGCCGGTGTATACATCTTGGTTTCCATTGTATACATCTTCGTCCTCGATGTATTCGATGTATACGTCTTCGTCGCCGGTGTACACCTCTTCGTCGCCGGTGTACACCTCTTCGTCGCCGGCGTACACCTCTTCGTCGCCGGTGTACACCTCTTCGTGCCCCTCCTCACCCTCCACAGATGTCCCGAGATGACCGCCACGGATCTCCCAATCACTTGGGTTGGCATAGTCGACAGGCTCTTCCTCTTCGGAAACGGTAAACTCAACTGCATCCTCCGCCTCGAAGTCTTTGGTCGCACTGCCAACGTCGTCCTCGTGCAAGGTGTCGTACACTTCTTGCAGTTCCTCCGTCCCGTCCACCAAAGGCCACGCCTGCTGTTCGCTGAGATTGTCGGCCTCGAGGCTTGTAGGATGTTGACTCTGGGGTGGTTCTATCTCTGGGTATGCTGTCACTGATTCAGATACAGCGCGGTGTTTTGTCAACAACCAAGGTTTCGAAGAGGTTTCCTTTGCCACGGGCCCAACACCAAGGTGAGGTACCGTTTGTCGATGCAGTCGTAATAGTTCTGCCTTTTCAACAACATCGGCCCATGCGTATATCGGGATCGAGTGCGCGAATAGGTCGGGTTCGGGGTTCGAGGAAATAACAACGACGCCATATCTCCTGTCACGCAGCAATGAAAGCGTATATGAGAAACCCGGGTCTCCAGTGACGAGGACGAATGTGATGGACCCGTAGTTGTTCCTCCATCCATCGAATGCGTAGAGTAAAATATCCGCTGGGAAAAGGAGAAAGCCATCAAGACGGGAAAGGAAGATATACAGTCGTGTCACTCACTTATTATCTTTTTGCCCGCAATTTCGCTTTTCGAGCGAGGGCAATCTCTCAAAGTCACCCCGGAATCCAGTAGCAATTTCCTAGTGTCCTCGGGGACACTACTCACGGAAAGGTATGCCTGGACAGACACGACGGGTCCAAACTTCTTTGCTATGTCGTGAACTGTTGATATCAATTCACTCGATAGGTCCGCCCTTCGGCGACCGATACCAATGCTCTCTGTGTCCAAAGTCTCAGCGAGGAATTTGTCTTGAACTGGAGACTCACCCCAATCCCAGAAAACGACAACCCGGTCGGTTTTCTGGACTTCAGTTCCCATGGTGGATGCTACTGAACTGGCTGATAGATGGCCTTAATGGCTATGGGGTGGTGGTGGTAGCGGTTACAAAGGCTGCCAGGCCACTGGGCCACAGTTGGGATGTCCGAGAAGCCGGAACGGAATCCATTATCCTGAAGCGCAAGGGGAGTGGCACTGACGTTTGGTGCGGAGCCCAGAGAACAAAGGAGAAGCATTCGAGAGAAATGTTGGAGAAATGATTGACGGAGCGCCCGGTCGATAGAAGTCGTTGACAAACAAATACAAAGCGCACACTGTGCAAAGGTTCAACGTTCCTCGTCAACAATCATGTCCAAGGAGCCGACAATTACACCTCCCTCACAGCAGGAGCAGAGATTGCCAGAGGAGCTTTCGATAGAACTAGACGAGGGTCATCCCTGGCTGCCCCTCCTTCCCCCAGCTGATCGTTGCCGGAAAAGTAATGTCTTGTCAAAGACCCACAACTTGGCTTCAACATCGCGGCGATTCTGAAAACAGAGCACCTGTCGACTTAATTTCGGCAGAAACGATATCAGGGCAACCGCGATCGCGCTTGAATTGTGCCAAATCCGCCGCAAGTGAACAGTCGCCTCGACAGACGACCCGGGATTCTGGTAATTCAACTGACCAGGACGACCGGACCATGGACGTTGACGTTGAGCAATGAGGCGGGGCAATACCCGGTCCTGATTCATTCATCAAGCTGATGTCAATATACATAATAATTGCCAACTGCTAGAGAGGGGTAAACAGGCATACCCCACTGTGGCTCGTCTAAACCTTGTGGCCGATGGTCCTCCGATGTTGTTTCTGAGTGATGACAAACTATCCTGGTAGGACTTCCGCAGCCCAGAAGTAGGCTCGAGGCTTGACGCGTTGGGGGATTGGTCCCCGGCGCCCCGCAGGCCATTGGACGCCGTTTCCGAGAGGTTTTCTGTACGATCTCCACCGTTGTTCCTCGTAAGAAAGATCCCCGCAGTCCTCCGGGTCTTCCTCGTAGGAAGCCTCTTCATTTGGGTCGGGGGCGACCAGAGATCGCCATGGCTGTTGTATAGTTGACCGTGGCAGGACCTGGGCATTCCACTGGGGTTTGGCAGAGCTGTGCTCTGCGATAGGTTGAATCGCCACCTGAGCTTTCCGCCAGCGCGATGATGTCTCTGCCTTCGCAACAACGTCCACCCACGAATATATTGGTATTGAGTGAAGGTTGAGGACTTCAGGCTTGGAGGAAACGAGTACAATGCCGTACTTTCGAAGGCACAGCTTCGAGAGCGTGTACGAGAAATCTCGATCACCAGTGACAAGCACAAATGTGATCGACCCGTAGTTGTTCCTCGAACCATCCAGGGCGTATAGAAGGATATCCGCTGCACATGCATCAGAGAAAGCATAAGCATACGTATGACCTCTACTTACTTAGTATCTGCTTATCTGCAAAATCCTTCTGCCCTTTCCCATGGGCGCAGTCCCGCACAGTAACTCCAGATTCAAGCAGCAACATCCTGGTCTGCTCTGGTGCAGTGTGTGCGGACAGGTACGCCTGAACCGAAGTGACTGGTCCATATTGCATTGCGATGTCTTGCACCGCCAGTAACAAGTCCGCAGAGAGGTCATGTCGTTTGCCTACAGGCATGTTCTCTGCATCCCAAGGAAAGCAAGTTCAGCGATGAACTTGATTCGACCGATGACGCGCCCCAGTCCCAAAACACGGCTACACGGTCTGTTTTCTGTATTTCCTTGTTCATTTCGATGTCCTTGGAACTATGGTGGGGAAAGGCCGCTTTGTACAATGTCGGCAAGAACTGAGTTGATGCTCAAGCGCTCACGATTAAGGTTGGCGGGGAAATGCGAACGCCCGGCTGGCAATTAATCAACCGTCCGATACACCCGGACCGGAACGCGATCATGTCAAACGCGAACACGTCGAACGCACGCGTTACGCGTAGCCATGAATCAATGGCCATGAATCACGAATCCTCTGAGGTGAACTCCCCGATGTCATTTAGGTCACAAGAATAACCCCACACTGAATCGGATAAAACCAATGTCAATTCTACGCAAGTAGCAGAATTTAAAGTAATTTGTCGAAAGGTAATATGCCAGAAGCTCTAAAGTACTATTGTGCTGCACGGAACGGAATCGCAATAGCCCAATAAGCTACCGAGCCCCTCTTCAGCTATGGTGCGCTTGTCTAATCCCGCCCCTCAAGCCCGCCCCTCCACCTTCCAACAGGACTGATCCAACTCCACCACTCTGTCGTCCTCGCATCCACCTCTTCCCTCTCTTCCACTGTCTGCACAACATGCGCAGAAGGCTTGCCTCGAGGCGAGTACGCACCCAAAGTCACGCTCTCCCTATGTGGTGACTCCCACTCGAACCACGAGCGATACTGCCCTTGTAGAGGCTCCTTGACCAAAGCTGAAGCCAGGAAATTAGTTTCGTCTCGTCACATACCGTGTCAGAATAATGTACCATTCTTTACAATCTTTTTCGGATCGTCGAACAAGCTCATAAGTTCCCCTTCCCTATCCATCCTGTCGGCTTCGAATGGATGATTGGGTATCGGTTCCTCGGGGTTATCCTTCCTAATCATGAAGTAGAAATGCCTTCGAAGGCCCGAAATGCCGAGCCGAGATATTGGATTTGGATCAAGGAGCTGGAGACAAAGTCAGCGTGCCATCCCCCTGGCTGCGTATTCGAGGGAGACGTACACCATGAACAAGACTCAATGCCCAACCACGTAGACCATACGCCCTCAACACACACTCCCTCTCCAGAGGACTGCTCTTGACGAACAGCCTAAGCGTTTCGTCCCTGCCAAATAGCACCTACATTAGCTTCGTGATTAGCCCTCGTCTCATCCACGGCCAATTGATAATTCAAAGAACACTGACAGCATACCCCACGTCCTTGGCACTCGTCAACATCTCCGCGACAACACATCCCAGCGACCACCAATCCACCTCCTTCCCATACCTCGCAAACTCAGCATACCGCTCGTCTACATCATGGTCTCCTTCCAGGAACTCGCGTTGCGCAGGGGTCCACTTTCCGGGTGCGCAACGGCTGATAATCTCTGGTGCGATGTACCCTTTCGAACCAACGAGCCGATGGGCGTACTTCACTCCAGATTGGAGTGCCAGAGGACTGGAAGAGGAACTTTGAGAGACCCAAGCTGAATCGAAGTCCGCGATTTTGAGCGTGTGGTTGAAGTCTATTAGGATGTTTTGGGGACAGATGTCGCGGTGGATGATTCCGTTGTCGTGTATAAAGCTCAAGCCGAGCGCCTGTTCAGTAGAAAGGAAGGGGTACATCAGCCAGTTAGTTACTGTTACACCACCTCGTCAAGGTGGAGACTCACCAACTGCATGACCCACTCCCGACCATACCTTGCCATGTAGCTTCGACACTTGGGGTTGCGGTACATCTCCGTTAAATCTGCTTTCATATATGGCTGGAAGTCAATAACTTGAAGTCAGTCAATCAGCCCTCTCACTCTTCGAATAGGCATACCATGGCAATACAAATGACACCAGGGCCCATCAAGCACCCGTCCGCTTTTACAACAAACACACCCCTCCCATCCCGACTGGCACCACCCGCCATCCGTTTCATAGCCCTCAGCTCCGTTCTTACCCTCTTCCTCTCGGCCCTCTTCCTCCTCTCCCGTAGCTCTTCCTCCCACGTCTCCTCTTCCCCTCCAGTTCTCGTTCTAGACCGATTTGAGCGGAATCCGAACAAATTCCCCTTCAACACGACCATCCTCTCCGTTGAATCGCACAGTTTAGGATCTTCACGTTTGTCCTTCTTTGCAAAGTAGGCGAGGGTGACCATCGTCCTGCCTTCCTCCTCCGCCCTGCCATTTAGAGATTCTAGTAGACCGAACTCGAGAGGCGAGTTGTAAGTCGGGAGGTAGGATGGGTGTGTAGATTTGCGATGAGAGGGCGTGATGAATATCGGGACGCCAGAGGGTAAGACACGAGTGTAGTGATAATTGACAACGGGTGGTCTGGGAGCTGTTGAAATCGTTGGTTCGTCTTTAGTGAGTTCGAGGTACCACGTTAGGTACTTACGAACGAGATACCGGAATAGAGGACCCTCCGTTGTCGCCTTGCCATCTCTTCTATTGAAGACCCTTTTGATACGCTTCCTGATGCTCGAGGTTGAATTCGAAGTGGCGGCGGTGCTGGTACTTGCGTGGCTGCTACTCGACGATGAAGCTATCCACGGAAAAGGATACCGTCAATTCATGTGGCAGGACAAAATGATGGGGTTGAACTGACCATAGCCACTAGAGCCAGAACTCGAAGCATAACCAGGGCTGGAGCCCTCCCACTCTGCGGAGGAAGATATTTGCCTGCGAGGAGTCATAGCGTCGAGACCTCTATACCGTGGTGAATACCAGGCTTTACCGACCCTCCCACCCATCTTATACCCCAACCATTCAAAGGGCGCACATCCCCGCCACGGCACTCCTGCGAAAACAAAGGGAACGTTCCTCAAAGCCCGTCCATAATATGATTCGATATGCACGAAATCCAGACTCAAAGGAACAGCCCCATTGGTTCGATCTTCGAACGCGTTTGAAAGGGCAAAAACGGCCGACTCGAAAACCCCTTTGATGACGGAAGACGACTGGGGACAGCCTGCTTGTCCATGTTGGGCATGCTGGGTCGAGGAGAGAACACACGTTGGTGGGATGTGCGTTGCTAGTGGCTTCCTTGGTCTGCTTCTAGTCTACAAAGGTATACGTATCAAGATCTGTGGGTGCGTACTAGGAGGAAGACGGGGAAGACGTACCGTGGACCTTGGCGCGATATATATCGTCACAAAGGGTTCGGAGAATCGGATAGACCCGCCTCGTGGCCACATGCTTTCAAGGAGGCCATTGACCCAACCTCGCTGTTCCATCCAGGGCCATTGTCACCGCCCATCCAGATATAACAAAGCTTCAACGCTGAAACGGTCGATAACCATTTATCAGGGGCTATCCAATGTGTTCGACGTTGGCGCCAGCCGACAAGGTAGTGGCTGCCATTTAATGTACTTGGCAGCATGGGGGTAGGTCGAATACAGTTGATAGTCTCGAAGCCTGAGTATCGATATCTCCGTCCCAAGACCTGCCATGACCAGGTGAAAACTAGTAAAGCAGGCATTCAATTTCGTGCGCCACTAGCTTGCTATCGAGTCTGCTGGGTTTTGGCTGGGTTGCCAGTCGACCGTCGAACTACTCAGTAGCTCACGTCATGATCGAATGGGCTGGCACCGTGAATTCGCCGTGGAGTATGCCAGACCCTGCAGTTAGCGATGATTCTGAAAACGATTTGCGGTCGACAAGCACGTTCTGGAAATTGATCTTTCGCGCCCTGGTGGCCGTCGTCGTCGACTTCTCGTCGAGCACCATGGCACGAGGACAAGGGGCGGGAAATGCCGAGTGGAATGATCCGAACGTTCACGGCCTATTGGGCGCTTATTTTCAGCATGCATTCCAAGGGCAAAGGGCGACAAGTCACCTGCAGCTCGCTGCTTTCCACATAAAAGTGAGTTAGGAGACCAAATGGGCACATGTCGGATGTAATATATGATAAAAAGCCCAATACCTGGCGCCTTGAGATAGCGAGGGCTTTGATGACTCGAACAAACGTCAGGGTGGTGGAGATGGACACAAGCCAAGACATGCCAATCGTCGAACAAGCGTTCGCATTGAAGCTCGGATTATTCTGACTTCGATTTCGGGAAGGGAACTAGACATAACCGTCTACGCGATGTGTGTGATGTCATGACGGAAGATGCACCCATGGTACATCGATGCCCGGGAGTTATAGACGAGCATACCCAACGTTTAAAATTGCGCTTTCGGTCATCGCACCGGTCGAAGCTGGGGCGCGAGGAATGATTTTGTAGAAGTCCAGTGATCCGGTATGGGTTACAAGAGCGGACCTGGGGTCTTGAAGGCAGAGGTTGGACAACTGAGGTGTAGTAACCACCATCGCAGCCGGCCGCGGGTCCAGATCGCTGCAGGGAACCGACTAGACGCCACCCCTGAAGCCCAAAATTGCATGTCGAGGGAAAGGACAGTGTGTCGCGCAAAGTTATTCCTGTCCTAGAATACGAGGCAAATCAAGATATCGTTTGGAAGGAGGGTCATGAGGTCCTCTCAAGGGCTTGGCGGTACCTCGAACAGCAAAAGGTACGAGAAAGTTCCGTTTTTGCACCTGACATAGGTCCATCGGAAGCTACTCTATTTCGAGTTCGGCGACGGCGTCTTCTATCACGGAAAGGACCTTGTCATATGTTAGGCGTTACGGAGGCAGATATCGTTATGTACTACGGTGGAGACGTCATGGACGGAACACACAGGGGAGAGGGAAACCGGTGGCGGTGGAAGGGGTATTTCGGTTAACGCTCCGTCAGGGCACGAGATGGGAACTTGAGTGGGGGTGATCCGGTATGGATTGAGACAAAAGAAAAAGAAGCTTAGAGTATGTCGATTGAAGATGGAGAAGCGCCTATGGAGTTAAAATGGCAGTCAAAAGATTTTCCCTTTGTCTGGGGGTGGTGCAAGAAGGAAGCAAATTTAACGGAAAGCGTTGCGGTGGCCACGAGGTGCGGATAATCCAGACTAGCCCATCGGCCCAATGCACAGGGGGAACGGTAAGAAAAGGGAACCGGCGGATAAAATATCCAGCGAAGTCATCGGAGTGCCAATCTCGAGAAAGAGAAGGTAATGATATGGCAGTCAAGTCAATGAATGAGTCGTGTAGAATAGCAGCGCCCTTGGTATTGAAAGAAGTTGTATGAGGGAAGTGGGCCGGTGTTGTTGGGTGCGTGTGAAAGTGGCGGTGCAAAGGGTGAGTGTTGAAGGGAGGGATGTTGGTTTTTTACGCTTGCTCACGTCGGACAAGCGGACGGACGCCTTCCGCCCCATTTCCGTTTGATCCCAATGAATCCTGCCCAGCAGCACCAAAAGTTCGCCCCAGGCGGCCTCCGCAATGCTGGGCTCCCACAAATCCAGCAACAGCAGCCAGGCCAGGGCCAGGGCCAGCAGCAGCAACAACAGCTCACACCGCAGCAGCGCCAACTTATGATTCAGAAGATGCAGCAACAACAGCAACTTGGGATGATGGAGAGACCACCGAGCTCGATGAGCATTTCTGCACCGCAACCACAGGGCGCTGGAGGAATGATGCCGCCCCCGCCTCCACGCCCCAGCACAGCAATGGGCGGTCAAGTCAATCCCAACGCGTTTCCCTCAGCCTCGCGTCCAGGAACTTCAATGTCCCACCGCTCACCAGCAATCGACCAACAGGGTCCTTCACAACAAGAAATTGCCCAGCAGCGCCAACTCATCAATCAGCAGATCCAGGCGCAGCTCACTGCAGCCGGTCTCACCGTTCGCGACCTCACCCCTCAGCAGCACCAGAACGTTCAGCAACAGATCCAGACAGGCATGCAGGACTTTTACAGAAAATGGCAGCAGCAGAGAATGGCCCAGATGCAGCAGCAACTTCTACACCAGCAGCAGCAGCAGCAGGCAGGGCAACCACGGCCAGGCTCGAGGATGGGAATCCACCAATCACCACCTCCGACACCTCAAGACCCCAACGCCTCAACTTCTCACCAACCACAACCTCAGCAAGGCGGCGCTGGATCGCCCACCGCACCAGGCACCCCGACACAGGCACCTTCCAGCCCGTCGTTCCTGCGCGGCGCGAAGCGCAAGCTCGACAGCGACGGTACCAACCCTAGTCCCAGTCCCGGTTTGATGAACCCCCAGCAGCAGCAGCAAATGAATGGCCAGCAACAACAGCAGCTGAACGCACTACAACAGCAGCAACTGGCCGCGATGCGTCAAAGACAAACTGCCAGCCCCCGGCCTGATGGTATGGGTATGAACATGGGCATGATGGGTGGCATGGGCAACATGGCGGGTATGAATAACATGGGCATGGGAGGTGGTGGAGGCACAGTCAATCCCATGATGCTTGACGGTTTTGGCGGTGGCAACGCGAACAACATGGGCATGGGCACAGTCAACCCGGCCATGCTCTCCTCGCCGTCGCAGTCGAATCAGCAAACGCCTCAACCCCAGGGCCAAGGTCAGCAAGGCAACCAGCAGCAGCAACAGCAACGCCAACGCCAGCCTTCGATGCCCATGTCGACCCCCATTCCCGCCGCACCATCAATATCTGCATCGTCGTCTTCGACCTCTGTCGGCGGTGGGAACATGGGTATGAACATGGGAGGAAACGCCATGCCGGGGACACCTCAACGCCAAAGCTCACTACCGCCACCTGGAACACCCACTCTTGGCGGCACAAATCTCATGTCAAATAGTCCTTTAGGGGCTGCTGGTATGGGTAACATGGGCATGGGCAACGTCGGGAGCAACATGGGTATGGGTGGCGGTATGAACCACATGGACATGAACGCGATGGGTCTCAACTCGATGGGCATGAACAACCTCAACGCGATGAACAATATGGGCGGCCTCAACTCAATGAACAATATGGGTATGAACCTCAACATGGGCAATATCGGAGGCATGAACAATTCAATCACACCCAATACAGGCATGAACCCTCAAATGAACAACCTCGCCGGAATGAACCCCATGTCACCGATGCCCAACCAGATGAACATGTCGAATATGGGCGGAATGGGTAACATGGGCATGAACAATATGGGTAACATGGGTGGAATGAACGCCAATGCTCTCAATGCCATGGGTGGCAACAACATGGGTATCAAGCCTGGGATGGTTTCTGGTACGTCTCAACACCTTTTCCTTTCAATTGGCCTGAAATACGAGCGTATCGGTTGCCAGGTGGTGTAGGACTTCCCAACATGCCCAACCAAGGCAATATGCAGGCGATGCCCGGTCAGCAAGGTCAACAAGTCGCCCCTCGTCCCCAAGGTCCTCAAGGAATGCAACCCGGTATGGGTCTCGGCGGTATAGCGCCCTCTCTCTCTGCTGGTTCCTCGACATCTGGCTTGGACGGACTCGTGGGAACACCCTCCAATTCTGGTGGACTAATGGCTGGCGGGTTGGGCAATATGGGCATGGGAGGTGGAAACATAATGGGCGGAGGTGCGAACACCATGGGCAACAACGCCAACCTCAACATGAATAACCTTGCGCTCGGCAATAACATCGTCTCTGGAGGTCTACCGGGAACGCCTCCCATTCCCAGCGGAGGAGTTGGGGGTGGAAATGTTGGGCTGAACGCGATGCCGAACATGGGTCTGAATGCGGTTGTTGGAGGTGGTACACCGACGATGACGCCTGGTGTTCTGGGTGGTGGACCAGCTGGTTCGCCTATCGTGGGTCAGACTCCCGTTCCTGCCTCTACAGCAACACCACCGATCGTTGCGCCTGTGAATTCAACTGGTCTGCCTATCCCTCCAGCGCCTCCCTCTGTTGCGTCATCCTCTGGCACTGTCCCACCTACGGCACCTATCGGTCCAGCTGGAATGCACCAACAAGTCATCCCCCAGCTCCCTCCTCTCCCTACTAGCGTCAACCTCAACCCCAACATCACACGCGTCACACCTGTCCCTCTCCAAAGTTCACTCACACTCATCCCTCCCCTCTCCCAAGAAGATATCACCAATATCCAAGAATGGATGGCGAAGGACAAGAACTACGAGGAGGTGATTCTGCGCAAGGCGAAGGAGAGGATGACTGAGGAGATTAGGGATGTATTTGGGTCCCATAACCCGGCGATGCATATGGGTATGAGGGTTGGAAAGAACCAGGGATGGTGGGAGAAGGGCTTTGCGATGAGCATAAGAGGCCTGAAACCGCTTTACGATCCCGAAGCGTGCCCCAAGGACGAGGATGTTGTCGCTGCTATCAAGGAGGAAGAGGAGAAGGCGAAAGCTTCTACGAACGAGGAAGGCGGATCGGCGAAGCCTTCGGACGATGCGAATGCCCAACAGCAACAACAGAAACCGGACATCAAGCCTCCGATGACGACTTCGCTCCGGCAGCTACCGTACACCAAGGAGTGGTTCTGGAGCAGTCAGAGCCGGTATAGGAAGCTGCCTGTCTTCAACAACATCAGGGGCGGTGGCTGGACGTATATTAACGCGGAGCCATTCGATGTGCGGTATCCACCTCGGCCTGGAAGAACTCAGCATACCTCTAGAGCAGGGAAGAAGGGTATCAAGAGGGAGGGGTTGAAGATGTGAGTAGACGCCACTTTCTAGCTTTATTAATGCGGATATTGACGGTTGGTTTCCTTGTAGTCCGCGACGACTCCCACCGGAAGAAGCGAACAAGCCTGAACAACTCATCCCGATTCGACTCGAGTTTGATGTTGAGCATCATAGGATGCGGGACACCTTTGTCTGGAACATGAACGGTGCGTTTGGGAGTCATCTCTCATGGGCCACAAGCTAATTATCTTCACTTTCTCCTCAACTATCATTCACAAACAGACCCCGTCGTCACACCTGAACACTTTGCCCAATCCCTCGTCGAAGACTACGGCCTCCCACCCTCCTACCATGGCGTCATCTCCAAGTCCATCCACGACCAGATCAACGACTTCAAAGCCCATTCGTTCCTCTTCGACGGCGGCGTCGTGTCCGGAGACGGCGACACCTCTACGGAGCTTGTTCGTGTTAAACCAGTCAAGGCCGACAACGACGACGACAAGGACGTCATCATCCGTGGTAAGCTGGATAAGGAGAGCGCAGAGTGGTGGAGGAACTGGAGGAGGAAGGTGAGGATGATGCGAGAGGGAAGGACTAGTTCGAGGAAGAAGGCTGGCAAGAGGAGGAAGGTTGAGGGTGGTGTGCGGGTTAAGAAGGAGAAGAATGGGGATGAGGCTGACGTCGAGGACGAGAGTGATCTTGAGGAGAAAGAGGATGTTGATGAGGAGGGAACTGGATCGGAGAAGGAGAAAGCGGGTGTCAAGGTCGAGGACGAGGTTCCGTTGGCTATCCACGAGATTCCGTTCGACGACAATGCGACACATGAGGAGATGAGGATTCTCATCAAGGTGCGTTTAGCTGTCCTATCAAAGTGAAGATGGTAGTAATGAGTGCCCGGTGTACAGCTTGATATCATTGTCGGTTCCATGAAACTTGATGACCAGTTCGAGTGGGATTTGGAGAGCTCGGAAGTGACCCCGGAAGAGTTTGCTGAAGTCTATGCCAGGGATCTGGGTCTTGGTGGAGAGTTCAAGTACGTTCAGTTTGAATTGTGTTCTTTCAGTCCTTGTCTTAACACGGTTTTCCAGGACCGCCATCGCTCATTCGATCCGAGAGCAAATACAGACGTATCAAAAGTCACTCTTCCTCGTTGGTCATCTCACAGACGGCACCGTCGTACAAGACGAAGAACTCCGCCAATCGTTCCTCCCATCCCTTGTCTCTGGCGCGCGCACGTCCAGCGAAGTTTCACAGTACACTCCGACCCTCAACTACCTTTCCGACGGCGAAATCGAGCGCACTGAGAAGGAGCGCGACAAGGATCTTACTAAACGTCGCAAGCGCAACACTCGAGGTCGTAGGGGTGTCGCTCTTCCTGATCGTGAACCTATTAGGACGTACAGGACACCGGCCATTGGGTTCCCCGAGTTGGATCCTGCCACTATGGCACTGGCTGTTGCTAACGCTGCACCAACAAGTAGCCGACGTGCAGCTGCCGCTGCTGCCTCGCTGACCATCGCCAACATGGTGGCTAGCGAGAACAGCAACTCGAACTATTCGCCGCCGCTCATGAACGCACCTCTACCCTCTGTCACTCAAACTGCCTCAAGTCAATCTGCTGCTGCAGCTGCCAACGCTAACGCCAATGCGAACAAGGAGAAGAAGGTCAAGGGATTTTTCAAGGCGCCTTCGTTCCCTTCGTCGGTGTTGAAACCTCGTGCGCAAGTGGTTGCACCTACACCAAGCACGGCAGTCGACGTCTCTTCACTTCCCGCTCCCCTCGAAAACGACCCCCCATCCAACCAATCCAACCCCCAACTCGAATACCGCGCCAAGCTTCAGTCCATCCGCCGCGCCAAGGAACTCGAACGAGAAGCCAAAGCGCAAGAGTTCATCGACGGACAACGGCCCAACTACGTTAATGGAGTATGGCATTGTTCGAACTGCGGCTGCCCTGAGAGTATTGCTGTGGGAAGGAGGAAGGGTCCGTTGGGAGATAAGAGCCAGTGTGGTACCTGCGGTAAATTCTGGCACCGGCATCGTCGACCGAGACCTGTGGAGTATAATCCTGACCCCGAGTACCATCTCAACGCCTCCTCGTCGAAGGCAGACCATAGACCGAGCGGGGATGGCACGCCTAAACCTTCGAGTACTATTAATTCGAAGAAGAAGGGTGCTGCCGCTGCGAGGGCTGCTGCGCTGGCTGCGTCTCAACCTCAAACACCAGGGCGAGGAGCGGATTCATCGCCGGTTAAACCAATGGGCATGGGTATGCTGGTGGATGACGATGACTTGGGTGCGATGTCTCCTGTCAGTGACGCTTCGAGTGATGTGGAGATGCCACTCGTTCAGCAGAGAGCCAAGGTGAATGGAGCCTCCAGTAACGCTGGGAAGAAGTCGGAGAAGGAGAGAGAGCGGGAACAAAAGGAGAAGGAACAGAGAGAGAGGGAGGCTAATGAAAAGGAGCAGAGGGAGAAGGAGCGTGAGAAGGAAAAAGAGAAGGAGCACGAAAAGGAGAAAGAGAAGGAAAAGAAGGAGAAAGAAAAGGAGAAAGATGCGGGCTCTGGGGCTCCCCCTGGGTCTGGTACTCCAGGCGGACGGCCACCCCAGCAACTTTGGGTACGTCATCGTTGAGTCGACTTGCTTTTGGTCACCGGTACTAACTGTGCTACGTAGCCTCCGGAATGGTTGACGAAGTGTATGCACGCCATGCAGAACAAATACCCCAACGACAAGTTCGACGTTATTCTTCGCAAAACCTCTACGAATCCTGAATGGCGTATCAAGTGTCTGGACTGTCCCGGAAAGGTGCGTCCAGCCACGTTCTTTTTAGAACTGTCGTTCTGATTATCCTTCTCTAGCTGTATACCCCCGGTCCAGGAGAGACGCTAAATAATTACGAGGTCCATCTCAAGAATCGATTGCACCGTCAACGAGTGAATGAGCGGTTATCTGGTAACGCCCCTGCTGCACCCCAGAGTGCGAACGGAAACGGAGGCGCAGCTGCAGGCCCTTCCAATTCTGGCTCAACCTCTGGTTCTGGCGACCAAACTGCCTCAGCTTCATCATGAAAAAACTTCCCTTTTCTTTCAGGAGATCGGTTCGGACGATATACATGGGATGGACAATAAATTCGTTGCGATTTGATTCTTTCCCTCTTGTTGAATCTGTTGTTGTTGTTGCTTGTCTATTAGTACTACTTACTACCACTCGCCCTATTTGCTATCTCTACACGTCGATCCTCTTTTTTGTATACATTTCTTTGTTTTTCTTGTACATACGAATCTAGCCCTTTTCTCTCTGATCTTTTCTATCGAAATTTCTGTCTTTAGTTGATACTGAATCTGTGCACTATGTTTTCAATACCCAGGTTCCTTTCCCCCTCTCATCGATGCAAGTCCACCAAGATGTGTGGACGAGTGAGGATGCCCATACCATCGCGGGAGGTATAGACGTCTGACGTTCAAGTCGACATTCCACTCATCACCTCGTACAAGCCATCCATCTTCCTTCTCGATAACTTCTCACTCCAAAACTTCATGATTGGCTCCCACTCTTCCTTCGAAGCTGGCATTCCGGAACGATTACCTCCTAGTTTGGCTTCAGAGACGGATTGGAAGCCTTTCTTGAACGCTCTAACGGCAGTAGGTTGGAGGGCGTCTTCAGCCGGTGCAGAGCGGTATACGACCAAGGTCGGTGTTGGAGATAGGTTCGCGATCGTCGGATAGGATATCAGAGACCCTGATACCGTTACTAACGAGCCAAAGGACGTTGCGGGAGGGCTGGCTCCTGCTTCCTGTCCTCGTAGCTGTTCTCTCCATCTCAAGAGAGCGTATTCAGCAGCGACACTCCCTCCCTGAGCAAAACCAAACAGGTGGATTTGGTTCAGGGACCAATGCAAGTCCTGGACGAGGTGATCGATGACTTTCTTCATCAACTCGAGAGCAGGCGTTGGGTTTGGGTTCTCGATCATGTCGCCCAGTTGGTCGAAGGATTTATACCACTGGAAAGCACCTTCGTCGAAGAATGGAATCCTGTAGATAGAATACAGGTCTCAGTATCTGGACCAGAAACTCAATAGAGGGAACATGGCACAACTGTTCTGTTGCTCGCAGAGCGAGGATTGCTGTTTGAGGCAACTTCAATGAACGACCCATTTTCGCGAATGGGATATGTGTGTCTCCTATCCTGGACCATTCATCTTAGCCACTGTGCCCGTTCAGACATCAAAACACGTACCAAGTCCGTGTAGAAGAATCAACAAATTGTGATCTGTTCCATCGTCACTGGGATAATAACTGAATGGTACAGGAATTGCGTTCTTGCGAGGTTGTTCTTTAACTTTTGGCGTCGTATCCGGCGCTGATTCTTGAAGGTGAAACTGGGACATCGCGTTGAAGTTTCTGCAAGATCAAAGTTGTGGTCGAGAGAAAGAACCTGTCACTAGGCGCATTCAGACTTATTCCGTTTCCGAAATAATGCGAGAAACATCATGTGATTAGCATCATACTATGGTCCTTTCTGACCCAAGATATTACACATTGTCTTCTATAAAAATGATGATTGAAAGGACGCGACATATTTCTCATTGGCGGGGGGCTTTATCGGCAGGGAAATACTACAACATATGACAAGTATCTTCCGCAACATATGATTCAAGGCAGCTTACCTTTGTCTGGCCCTTTGGGGAACCGGAAATGAAGCAACAAAGGTAACCTTTGTTGCAAGATTTTCTCCGATATATTGTGCTCGACCCATGAGAAGTTTTCCCGTTGTTTTCTTGAACAAAAAAGGTTCGATTGCCCGGCCTTTGTGCTGTCCTTTCATCATCGCGTCAGCGAGCCAGCGACAGCGCCACAGCGCCAATCACAAAGAGTGATTGTAGTCTTATCGTATGTGACGTTCGAGAAATAGATTGTGATTGTTACAATATGATTAGTATGGGTGCAAGATACATATGATTAGTGTGGGTGCAAGATACAAAAAGAGGCGAGTACAAAAGTGAATACGTCAAACGGCGACGGTGAGGGGTGGTCTGTGTTCAAGAAAGCGTGCAATAAAATCATAGGAGGAGGACTCGAGAGAATTGTGGAAACAGCGAATTGACCTAAGGCCTCGTTGGAGAGACTTCCATTGTTGGAAAGCTAGAGGTTGGTCGAAGTTTTCGACAGCATTCTCAATGTCATGTAACCGTTTCAGATACCATGCCTCTGTTCTGTCGCACCAATGCCCGTAATTCTCCCCGCAATCAGAACGTTCATATGCCCGGGCGAGGGGCCACCACGACTTGATAGCAGTATGGCCAGTTCCTGGAGGACAAAGTTAGTTTCCCTGAGGGTCTGAGTAACTGACACTTACCTGAATCGATGCACATGTACGCTCCGCATATCAAATCCAGTTCCCTTGCGGTTAACCCATCTTCCACGTATTCGCCGTCGTAGTCAGGGATTCGTGTCGAGAGAACACCTCCACATCCCACAACGTTCTGGACATCGGCCAAGCCGAGGGTAGTAATGGCAAGGCGCCAGATGACCCCTCCGCGACGTATGGCTGCCTGCATGTGGGGTTGGGCAAGCACGAGGGTCCGGGTGTTGATGTAGCTGTCGTAGTCGGCTTTGGTGAATTTATGATTCAATGGCCGTACAGGTAGCGGGCAATATGATGGTGTGCGGTATGAGGGGTATCGGATAAGACGTCGAGGGAAAAAAAGGCGGAACGAGATGCCTCTCTGCGTGAGGGCGACGACAACGTCGTTGTCGTCGAAGTCGGGGGGCAGACGACAAACGAAAAGCGCATCGAGTGCATTTAGGAGGGCTAATTTCCATGGATTCCGAGAGGACGGGAAATCGAAGAAGTAATATCGAGGAACACAGTCTGAAAGACCTTTGTCCACTACCTCAATGTCCGTAGAATGCGGAATGTCCACAATTCGAAGGTGACGGAAGCGAGGGGAATGTTTGAGAGGGTGTACAACGTCATCTCTGAGGTCCCAAGATCCTGGATGGGGTGATTGGCGCCTGGAATGAGCAGCAATAAATCGCAAGACTGATCGGTAATGGTTCGAACTGAAATATTCTTCTGGAGGATTCATGTCGTTCGACAATCCAAGAAGCCTGGTGAACTCCTTTCGAATTTTGGGTCCATCCTCGCGCTGTAATCGTATTCGACGGTAGTGGGGAAACGAATCCATAGTATAGTCCGAAGACGCGATTGACCCTCCTCCTCCAAAGATACGGCGAGCCAGTTTGTCGTTTCCGTGAGTAGCTCCTGCTCGTCTTCAACAAGGGTGGTTGCGCCTGAAGACGGTAGGTTGGAGACAGGAAGGGGCGTGTAGACAGAAGCAGGTGTAGGAGATGAAGGCGTCGTTTCAGTCGCGGGCGAGGGCAATGGTACTGGCTTGTCGATGGCAGATCCCTCTCCCCCGTCGTCGCTAAAGTGGTCCTGGTGCATCTCGATGATTTCATTCCTCATCGAAACGGGGAGCGGAAGGTCCAAGTCATCGATGGTCCACTCGTCCGGGTCAAGATCATCCTCTTTGCCGAACTTATCGCAACAGTCCCACATGTTACAGAAAGGGTCGTAGATCTTCTGCGTCGAACTGTAGAGAGAGAGCGTGTCTCGCGAGTACTTCTTGCCAACAGGGATTCGTTCGTAGACATCTGGATCTTTTTCGGATGGATACCACTCGTATACCCTGACTTTAGAATAAGGCGGGTTGGCTGCTCGAGCTTCGCGTGCTTGACGCTCAACGGCGGATTCCTTCTCAAGCCATCGGGCGTGGATCTCCTCGTGGCGTTTAAAATGGGCAACCCAGGCTGGCTCGGGTTTGCTAGCCTGTTTGGGAGGGCTGGGGGTTGGTTCAGGTTCGACGGGGTGCAGATGTCGGGGGTCTTCTGAGGGTTTTGTAGTGTCTGTTAACGGGCGCTCGGGAGATCCTGTGAGCATCTCTGGTGGAGGAGCAAGGGACGGGTCTGCTGATGAAATCTCCTGAGGTCCCCACCGATACCAAACAGGAATACCATGCTCGATGAACCACGAAAGTGGAGGTTGATGGGGCTTTGGATTGGCGATGTCCAGGATACAGCCAATTCGATTGGGCTTGTAGGAGAAGTCGCAGATGACGGAGCGGAAAACACCGTCAATCCAGGCAGCATCGACCTCCGGCTCGAGCTCCACATGCCATAGTGGTACATAACCACGGAGACTGAACGCATCTCGCTTTGTTTCGCTATACGCAATTAAGAACGACAATGCGCCCCACCAGACCGAAAACCAGTTCCTTGACGAGGCTACAGCCCTGTCATAACTCCTCGGATTCTTGAAGACGAGTCGATATCCATGAGCCCATGGTAGGAAAGGCAGGACCATTGGTGCAGAGGACTTCGATTTGAGTCTAGTAACCGCGCCATACAGTTCCGATTCCAACTTACCCCAGCTTTGGATGAATGGCTGGGGCATACTATACGTCAACTCCCCGGGAAGACCCACGCTAAGCGGGTATGGGATGCGCTTCAGTCGATCGAAGGGGTAGCCTGGATCCCAATATCGCATTAAGATGAAGGCCATCCAGCCGAAGCTTAACGTCCATACCCGGGGGGTGCACAGCGTGTGGAAGGTTGGATAGTGCGGGGTGTATCTCTTCGGTGATGCACTTTCGGTGGTGTGCGATGCGGGCGAGATCCTGGGGTGGTTCAAAGGTCGAGTCTTGTCCGGTTGGAAAGGGTTTTTGTCAACCTGAAGGAAAGGATCCTCTTCTAGCGTAAGAGAACGATCGCAGTTAGGCGAGTAGTACAGGTCCTTTCCAACAGCTTGAAGACGACGTGCCGGTTCCATCTGATCGCGTCAAGGTCAGTCTCTCGAAATTGCCTAAAGGTACACAGTCCTACCTTACACCATACGCAGATGCGCTGACCAGGATTCTCTCAGTCGATACGATAAGCCCTCAGATAGTTTCCACCCCGTCACAGACAGCCAGGTACCAAGTTGATAGGACAGAAAGGCAGAAGAAGGTGGTCTCCTGGAGCCAGAGCAAGCACTCGAATTGAATGAAAGGGAACGTTTCCTCGTCGCCTCGTATGTTCGAGCACGACGATTGACGCGTTGGAGATGTTCACGACACTGGGACTGCTATACGCCTCGTATGTTCGAGCACGATAAGCCGTCGTGGTGGTCGATGGTGAAAGAAGAGTGACTTGGTGCCTGGGATTAATGTATTCAATCACACAGCCACTGATGATTCCCGCGCGAGCGTTCCAGTCACACACTTGTCACACACACTCCCCTGGACCCACATCGTCATCCTCCTCTTCGCAACCACCACCCCATGTACCCCAAGCTGCTCCGCAGCTTATCGTGCTCGATAATACGAGGCGATAGAACACCGCGGGACTTACATGGCACTTTCACTCTCGCTGAGGGCTCGCTGGCCCTGAATCTTTATGCCCGTTAATTCGGGGTAATGGTTCAGGGGTAGTGATTCACTATTTTCGACATCAGGTCCCTGGCGCATTCGCATGGTATTCTGTATCTGGTGGAACTACAAGGATACAGAGGTCCATTCTGGGTAACGAACTCGCTGGCCCTGAATCTTTATGTCCGTTAGTTCGGGGTAATGATCCTGGGGTAGCGATTCACTATGTTCAACATCAGGATCAATATCCATGGTACATTCGCCTGTATATGGTGGATCTACAAGGATACAGAGGTCCGCTCTTGGGCGCAATACGTCCTGTACTCAATCCTAGTCCAGTCAGCTCTGAATTCGGGAACAGTTGGCGCATCACCTACCCGATTCAAGGACATGACAATCCTCGCCTTCAACCCCAGCATCTCTCGGGTGCATGTCGCAGCATGAGCTTGGATGTCGTCAGGGACGATGATCACCATCTCTCCCAACTCGTCTCTACACATCCAAGTCTCCAGTTGAGGAAACTTTCGATATGGATCTGCCGACACCAACTCGCCGGGTAGCTCTTTGTACTTCCGTACGAGGATGTAGCGCTGTGTCACCTCTTTCAATTGTCCTTGGCCATCACCGACATGTTGGTGGAGAAAGATGTCTTGGATTTGGCCAGCCATCAACTTTCTGTCGTCGCCAACTCTATCCCAGAACACGACCTGTGCATTCGCTACCGACTTTCCGGCGCAGGTGAAGCTGACACCCTTCCGCTTGAACTCCTTCGAATACTTCACTTTGGAGGATGCTTGAACGCCGGGGTATTTCGCAGATAACAACTCCTGAAGGAGGGTCCGGTGGTCCTGCGGAAGCGTTTTGAGCTCCCCTTCCGTGTAACTCACTTTCGATTCCACCTCGCCCCGTTCTCCCAATGCAAGAAGATCCGTTTTCAGCGTCCCTTTCCACTGTGTTGGAAAGTATTGGTCCACAACTTCCCTCATGTTCTCCAACAACGCTGTACCTGCGAAGTCTGCGATCAAGGCGCGAAGATTCGCCCCACGGCAAAAGGTCTTCGTGAAGGTCGACTCTAGCTCGCCTATCCGATTGTAAGTATCTCTTTCTACGTCCAAGTGATTCCAACTCACCCATTTTGAAGTTTGTGTTAAACCGTTGTATAATCCCGTTGAAGCGTTCGAATGGAAATGTCCACCAGCCATGCACAGGGCCAAACTGGCGGATACAATCAGGAAGATGAAGTGCGAGGTGGTGATTTGCGACTAGAACGTCCTCCCCAAAGAGCTCCACTACCGACCTCAAGTACTTCAGTAACAAACCCTCCACCTCGTCAGCGGTCTTCTCCGACGTCGTTCGACCGGTTGCGAGGCGAACTGCAACGACGAGAGCCATGAAATTCTCGAGAAGTTCCTTCTCTCTGGAAGATGCGTCAGGTCGACCCCACAACCGCGTCAAGGTGAACACCATGCAAACGGTGAACGTAGTTCTCCACTCGTCTGCGGACAGTTTGCCATTCGACTTGCCCCCGATAGCCAAGGGAGGTGGAGGTTGCCAGCTCGGCATGGTGGTGTTGATGATGTCTTCTCTCAGCGACGAGATTGTTGCAGCATCCAGGACCACCTGCTTGGTTCCCGGCACGGGGAAACTGTACACTGGAGTGGAGTATGGTTTCGGCGAAATCATGCGTGCATTTGGATAAGCTTTTCGCTAGGACTGTGGTAAGTCCCACCATTTCCGTCGTCAGGTAAGAGTACTCACCCAAGCTATGATAGCCTCGATCACATTGTCTTTTGTTGGCTTTCCCCCCTCGGGTTCAATGGAGTTTAGGGCGGCAAATGCGTCCAAGTAACCCTTCCGAATCTTCGAAAGCTTCGTGGTCTCGATCTCCGTGCTGTTCTTCAAAGCTTCAAGTATCAAGTCCAACTGGGCTTTCTGCTGCGCCGTGTCGTGTGGCTCCATCCGCTTATCAGCCGCCACGCTATCGTCCATCCCTAGAAGCACCCGGCAGTGGGTCTTGATGAGATTGAGGAATAGGTTGTGCATAGAGTCCAGCACGCCGGAGACGATTGGGTTCCAGTAGGGTAGGCGTAGAAGTTCGGACCACCGCGTGTAATGTCGCTCAAATTCCCATTCCTTTGTCTTCTGGTTTGCTGCTCGCCGATATCGCTCTGCGTTTGCCCGATGTTCGAGTTCTGTGCGGAGTTCCCAGGTCTCCTTGTCAAAGTTGGCGATTTGGCGCAATCGTAGTTTGCAGAATGAGCAGAACATGTCCGCCGCATGCCCAGCAAAACCAGCAACTTTGCGCATTGCAGGTATGTCGCAGACCAGTACCGCAACGGCACACCTAACGAGATACCGCACAGAGCCAAGGCCGACTGTCGCTATCTCTATTCCGGGATGCCAGAGCTTTACCAATGCATCAACGAGGGGTCTGAGCAGATGGTTGATTTCTTCCAGACTAGGCTCCCGTGGACCTGGAATGACGCCCGCCAAATACACATTCTCTAGTCGGTATCGAAGGTGGATAGGTAAGTTCATGCAGATCATATAGATCCCTCCGACTGACGCAGACTTCCCGGCAGACTTCCTCCCATATGGATTAAACCAATCGACGTTAAGCGAGAATACGAGGCGCATTTCCCCAGCTGGGACTCGTAGGAATGGCTGTCCATCCCTCCCCGCGAAGGTTTGCAAGAATCGGCCGTGAAAAATGTCCTTCCAAACCCCAACCCGTTCATTCCACGTTTCGGTCACCTCTTGAATTGCTTTCGTCATCCCCGGTCGCGAAAGAAGTCGACTGAGCCAGACCTCCATTGGCTGATATAGGAAAGGCACGGTTGGGTCACGACCTTCATCCCCTTTGGTGAGACTCGTATTGCACTGCGGCGAATGAGGGAACTCCCGGAAACTGCAAGTTGTTGGATACCGGCTGTCGGAGTCGGGAGGATAGATTGCGCTACAAACCGGGCAAAACGCATATTTGATTGTGGTAGGGTCCAGCTCGAGCCTATCCATGGCGGTTCGAATGTCGACGGGCCAAGCGCCTGGTCCTCCTAGGACAGTAAGAGGATCCGCTATGTCTTTCAACCCACATCTCCTGACATACATGATGCAGGCCGACGAGACAATGGTTCTCATCATGACCAGGGTGTAATTACAGGCCTCTTGCGAAAGCCCGGAGAGCAGGTGGAGGACGACGACTGTGACCAGGCACACTAGGACTGGTTCCGCAGCGGAAAGTAGAGAAGGTCGATCCGCTAAACCAGTATCAGCAAGTTGGCCCATGTATCTAACGACATCACGTACGAGGGACTAACACCTGTGGACGGCTAGGATCCTCCCTCTTCATATCCTTATGGAGACACCACGCCCTCTCAATCAATCGGTTCTATCCTTCCAAGCTCCTCGTCTATCCGTGCCGACAGCGTCTTCCTGCGCTCTTCCAATGACACAACCCCCTCGACCCCCTCAAGCCTTTCTTTCAGCAGAGTCATCTTCTGTATATGCTCGTTGATTACTCGGTTGTTGGTCCAGGAGAGAGATGGGCGTTCATCGGATACTGAGTCGGCCAGCGCGCCATCGAAGACGACACTGATGGTTTCTGCGATTTGGTGGAAGGCCTTGGTTTCTTGGGAAAACTCCTGTTCGAGTTCCTCGAGGACTGTATCACTCAAAGTGACTACATACTGGTTAGCGTTTAGGCTCAATCAAACAGGACATCGTCGACGCACCTTCCTCCTCATCGACATCCATAGCTATCTCCGCCTCATCTGCGCTCGTGCCCATGTTCTCTTCCCAATCCCTTCTCTTGTCTCAATAGAAAGTTATCGGCGCCGGTAGCTGTTCCACTCTGGAATACCGCTTCAACGATCTCCTTTTTCATCCGAGCTGATTCTTCCTGTTGGTGTTTCTCCCAGACGGCTTTGGATTGCAGGACCCCTTTGACGAGAAGACCTGTCTTGGGGCTGGTGGTAGTGAACTCTCGGCACTTGGAGCATTTGCATATCTTCCGTGGAGAGCGATACATGTCGCAGAGTGCGGGTCAAGCAGGGTTATTGGATTGTAGGGATAAAACAGATGCATCGATTACATTTACATAGCGTGCGGGCAGCGCATGGTACTCCATTAGGAACAAGGGAATCAGAACTTTCGGTTTTTCAGATACTGCTTTGCGAAATCTTCGGCAGGCCAAGCGCCAGGATAATCGCCGAAAAAAGGATAAAGTGCCAACGCCTTCAGCGGATCTCTGGTAAGTTATTGTCATTATACACTGCTTAACGAGGTGACTTACTTCTTTTAAATAGTCCGCCTTCTTCTGAACATCCTGATGGTCCCAACCTCCTCGACGGGTGAAATGCTTAGTGCAAATTTCTTGGAGTTCTCGCTGACCATGCGTTAGAAGTCAATCAATTCGGGCAGCCTGTGGGCATTGTGACCCACCTGAACGTCTCTGTACCATCGGGGGTCCCATGTCTTCAACAACGTCCCACGGAGCGAATAACCGCCGCCTCTTGGCTTGCCAAGTGGTCCGATTGGACGACGTGGTTTCTCCAACAGCGAGGCTTCGAGGTTAAAAAATGGATAATGTTCCGGCCTTTTAGGGTCCCCGTTCCTCGCAGAGGCTGGGGACTCTCGGGGAGAATCTGGGTGCCAGACGCATGGGTCACACAAAATCACCCAATCACCGCCAACAGGGGCTCTTACCTACAGAATCCTCAGTAGGAGGTATCTCCAATGGGTAAATGGTCCGGTTGGTCAGTTTGCGTTCGAAATCTGGGCTTGGTGTTCTTTCAAAAGGGAACTGCACTCGATTCGTCACAGGTGGAAAGAACTTCTGCGTGGGCATCTCGCGGTGGAAGGTAAAGTAGGAGAAAGGAGGAAGCACGATGTATATATCTGTTTCGGTATCATTAATATAATCACAAATGATGGTCGCGCCTCATTTTCCCGAGCCTTTCTTCCCTATACCAGCCTCCCTCTTGAGCCGGCCACTTTGCCGGTAGCGGTATGTGTTGAGGGACTTCGACTTCACCCAGCTACCGTCTCCCTTCTGCAGACTCAGCCCATAACCCGTCAACGTTGGGTGTTCCGTCCCCTCTTCGGCGTTCACCCATCGACCTCCCGACTCCAGCACCCATATTTGCACTTGCCCTTCGCCATACTTGTTGATGTATAATGCCCCAGGTTCCACTTTCTCCCCCTTCATCGCATCTTCGGGCACGACCACTGCTGCCAATCGCTTCGACCCCAGGTGTATGAACGTCAAATAGGTTACTGGACTATTCCTGAGCTTCCGTCGCTCGACCTTGACATCGGGCTTTGGCTGTTTCGGTGCGGGATTGGGGTTGAACCTCACTTTCCTGGCAGGCGTTCCGACTGTTCCTGGATCTTCGTCCCTCTGCTTCCTCTTCGAATTCGCTCGATTATCCACTGTAGTCGGAAAGGATTCATCCGCAATTCTGATTGTCTGAATCACCCCCCCACGATGAAAAGCGTCAGCTGTTGCAACGGCGGATGGCATTAGTAGCAGAACCTACGTCTGACAGAAGGCGTCGAATATCTCTGAAGGCGACGTCACGCGCGAAGATCACTTTCGACGGAGACGGCATGGTACCAGGTGGTTGTGGATGGGAGACTATGGAACTAGGCGAAGTCGCCCAACCTATTTAAATGGATATGTTTAGAAAGGTGTTTGTGATTGGTTTGACTCGATGACGACCGTTATGTACAATGAGACCAATGTCGGTAGAGGTCATTAAATGAAGTGGCTTGCCACAACCTCTCTGAATAACAGACAAACCACCTTTGGTCGCAACTGCCACTCCCCGACAAAGGTCAAAGGCATGCAACAACTAGGATACCACCTAGAACGACTGCTAGTGAAACCGCAGCCCCGATCACGAGCATTGGCGGTATCTCTTCGACGAGTCCAGGAGGTACACCGAGCGATCGAATAACCTTTTCGGATGTTTCTTCGAATACCGTTGGCGCCTGTGGAACAAGCATATGATTCTGACGATTTCGATAAGCAACTTGGCCAATGGAGAATTGCACGAAGCTGACCTTGTTCGTTGTCCAGATGTAGACCGTGCCGGAGCGATAGGGTTCGGATGATCCACACGCAACGAACAAGTGAGTGGTGCCCGAGCCCCGCTTTGTTCCAACCTAATAACCAATCAATGCACTTTGTAACTGGGCGAAGAAGCCTTGAACGCACGCCGACGGATGAAACGACAATGGGGTCTGTATATGATCAGTCGGCGTCGTCAAAAGAGACAATGTATGTATCCACGTACTCTTCTCGTGGTGAACCAAATTGGTAATGACCTTCTTCTCCCTCAAGGTCCCAGATCAATGCCTCGCCATTGTCGCTACCACTGACAAATCGTTTCTCGTCGATGAAGGCCATTTGGATTGGGAAGTTTCTCTGGATATTCAATGAGAGCTTGAAGACAAATTGCGGCCTATCGTTTATCTTGTAAACGTCGACTCCATCCTGCAAAGTCCATACCAGTAAGGTTGCAGTCGACTCATTCCAGGCGCAGTTGCCGCTGTAGCACGTCAGTTAAGCTCCTTTCGGTAGATGAGGACATACATTCGACTCTCCAGCCTTTCTCTCCACAACCTTCGTTGAGACTCGACATTCCATGCCATTCTAAGGGACATCAGGTCCAGAAGACATCCAAAGCTGGAGAGACTCACAAAACCCGGGTGTCCAGCATTCCGATCATGACCTCTTTCCCCCCTTTCGAGAAGCCTATCCATCGTGGAACCCCGTCTTCGTTGACTTCTCCGCCCTCTGTCTCTTCGAGGTCTCCTGGAATCGATACAAAAACTGGCTGAGTTTAGCACACCTGAACAGCTCCCAAGGAAACTGAAGCGTACCACTGGAAGTGGAGCGGTCTATTCGGTAAAGGAAGACACCCCCTCGTCCCACTACACCCAGGCGGTTATTCTCGAAGGCGATACTCTCGATGCTTTGCGACATCACTGAGACCGAGGCTACTCGCTTGAAGTTGTTCTAGTTAAGGAGGCTGAGCTCGCTTCGAGTCCTGAATGCAAACACGAGAACATACCTCCCTCCCTGCCTTCCTCCAGAGCTTGCAGGTACCATCTGCACCCGCCGTTATTATCTCAACAACACCACTGGCCTGTGCATACGGCAGCCATTTCACCTCAACGACGCATTCTTGCTTAGTGCTGACTTTCTGGCGAGAGCCGGTATCCAGGTCAGTTATCCAAAGGTATCCATCATCACCTGCGCTTTGTTAGGGGACACTACTGACATCTTCATTGTAGATTTGACTCACCGCCCGAGGCCATATATCTACAGTCGTCGGAAAAAGAAACGCTGTTTATTGGTGCAAGATGCCCCCCAATACAGATGGACTTGTTCAGGTTTTCCATCCCGTCTGGTAGATGGACAAGACGTTGGAAGGCAGACAACTTGCAACGAGGCGCTTGCCGCATTCCCATCACACGTGGTTGAGCGCGTCCGAAGGGGTTATGAAAGGTGAAGTGCTTTATTGAGGATAACTCCAAATACTAATATAATCACACGTCCGTCTATAGTACGACTGCATACATGTAACAAGATACGACGATGGGGAAATGCGATTCGACAACATCCAAGCCGTAATCAGCTATGGATGCGAAAGATACTGGTGGGGATTCGACCCCGTTCCTGGTAGTGGGAAAGGAAGCTGATAATGCGTCAGTCGGTTGTTAAATGGGATGAGGTCAGAGACGTACTCTCGGACGGCTTTTACAGCGTAGTCCCTTTGGCGGCGGGTCGCCATATTGACCACTTTGTTTCGGTCACCCATACATGTAACAACCATGTCCCCGAGGAACGGCATAGTGTGGTCGAGCTTGAGGAGAGCGGTGTTGGTCAGGAAGATCGAGTCGAAACGGTAGTCGAGCCGATAGATATAGAATTTGTTGTCGGCTTTGATGGTGACGATGGTCGTGTGTATCGGGATAGAGGGATGGCCATTCAAAAGGCTTCGGAAGCTAACCTCCCCTTCGTAGTAAGGGATACTCTTTGTGAAAGGTTTGGCGCGAGGGATGAGGGAGAAGTAGAGGACTTTGACGGATCGTGTTCGGCGCATTGTTGGATGACTGTGTTGTGCTAGCGACGATGGGAGGTCACCGATGCGATTGGGGGAGAAGCTGGGCTGGATGAACTTGTTAGCCTTTCAACCGGACTCATATAGTGATCGGGTTTCAAAGGAGTCAAATGGAAACGTGCCATCAATTGCGTGCTCGTTGAAAGAGTGATAACAAAGGCGAAGAACCTCAAGGTTGAAGTTATTGTACATAGCAAAATCTACATGAAAGTCAAGGAGCAGTGACCTGAATCATTGGCGGAACTCGGATGAAGCCGTGAGGGTAGCTGTCGGTCGGTGGAATCGCTGTTGCTTGTCGCAGCACCCTGTCGATTAGATGAGCGTATTCCATCCTTCCAAGTTAGGTGGGCGGAGTGACATACGCTGTTAATGCTCCCTCCGACCATACTCTCTCCGCCCCGATGTCCCTGAATGATCTCAGACTGGTGTAACGCTGGAGGACAATTACTGGTCCTCGGATATGGTGATTTGGTTCCAGTCTTGACAAGGATTGGTTTAAAGGGTCTTTGTGGGCATGCGAAAATATACAGAGGTAGTCGGGATGCGGGTTCTCTTCTGCGACAACTCGGACATCGCATCGGTACATTGGGATTGTTGGGTTGGTCGAACACAGGTGGCTCTCTACGAGCGGGGTCCAGGAGCGATCGGCGTCTCGAATCACATCAATGCGAATGACGACAGGGTCGAACCCCTCGACAGGGAAAAGTAGACCATCAACACGACGCTAAAATCACCATCATGAGACCATGAATAGCCATTGACACGGAGAGATCCTCACCCTTTCGTACACGTCCTCTCGTGACGCGCTGCGTGCGTTTCTCATCGAAGTTCAGCAGGCGTTGTAATCAGTTTGGTAAGAAAGAGAGGAATGTAGTCAGATACAAATGTGGAGGGGAGGGGTTTACAGGAAGCAATTTGAGATCGATAACAAAAAGCCTGAGAACAGCCGGGAACAATATCGCTGCAATACCACGTGAAACAATCCTGAATCAACAACGAAGGCTGAGCAACGAATCAGCCAACGCTGAGCTCAATGGTACTCCCAACTCACTTATTTCGTGTTATGAAACTCATTTCTTTTGGCAGAAATCCTCGCCCTTGTGCCCTCCAATGTCCGAATACGCATCGCACGTATCTAATGGAAGAGTTAGCGCCCCGCCTCACGAGCAGAATCTTTGCCTACCGCTTCAACGCTATATCGATGTGGTCCCGTCGACGGAGGTGGACTGGTTCACCCTTGACACCTAGCTTCACCACTAATATGTCACCCCTCCAACCCCGTCCTTTTCCCAGTAGCGAGCCCACCCCCAAATTAATAGGAAGATTCTCATCGTACCGGGCGTAGACAACGAAAGAGATCATGTTCTTCCGTCGGTCGATAAGGGTAAGGATTGTCTTGTGTATTGTTAGCTTGGGATATTCCCGCATTGCTAACTCGACAACGGGAATCCTTCTAGCGTCACTCTCCAGCATCGGCACTCTTCGAATAGCCCCTTTGAACGCATCTAGACCAAAATACAACGCTTCAAGAGCCCGAACCTAGTATCTCGCGTCAACTGGACTATCATAGAATCACAGCGCGCTCCATTGAATTACCTTCTCGTTCATTGGCGATAGATGGCTTTAGGGGTATGTGACAAAGGGCAAGGGAGAAGCAGCCTCGTGAAAGGCAGTCGTCCTTGAACCTGCCCATCAAATTGATGTCTTTGTGAAACCCTGACTGATTCAAGAGGCCGGTGAGCTTTCCCTTTCATTCGAATACTCTCAGTCACCCCATCCAGATTCGAACCCGCTTGTTAACGATGCCCGGCAGTACCTACGAAGATCCCAATCCCGACCACAGAAATGAAATGGATATCGACGTTCGCAGTTGTCTTTCCAAGCGCCCGGCGAGGGACGATGAAGATGAAGACGAAGATGAAACTGGAAGTACGAACCAAGATGGAACCCCCGCACAACCCAACGAAGGTGATACCTCGAAACGCAAAGACAAACGGCCGCTGCGCAAGAGGGCCAAACCGACGGATCCTGCTGGTCCTTCCGGTGAGCTACTCACTACCTTGACTGTGTATCATGCTCACCTCCATATTGGACAAAGGCGAAGGCGAAGCAGAAGGCGAAGCAGAAAGCGAAGCAGAAGGGGAGGATACCGAAACCGAATCGCGCACTGGCAAAGGCAAACAGCCGCAAAGGGCAGTCAGGCCCGCCGTACCTGCCAAAACATTTGGTAAGCTAATGGCTACCTCATGAAATGCCTATTGACCGGACTGATAGCGCGTCGCCCAACGCCGGGATCCTCAAAGCATCCAACTACCAGTAAGTGCTTGGTACTATTTGAACCACGATCCTACATGTCATTTATCATCCACCGCAGCACCCATTGGTTCGCCTGGCCCATGGAATCTACAGTTGAGGCAAACGACACTGCACTCTTTCAACGTCAGGCGGCCTATTCCGTCTGATTTTGCACCCTCTCAGGTCTCCGTCCCACCCAAGGGTGTCGCGACTGCCGGCGGGGCAGCCGCTTCTTCATCACGCCATGCCCAAGAGCAGGAGGACAGTGCCAGAACGTCGACTCAACAGGTAAGCATTGTCTCCAGAACACGAATGATTAGTATCTGATACCCTGTCCGTAGACCCCGTCCTCTGTAGTGCCTAGTGACAGCGACAATCCCGCACCCTCTCAGGTCGCCGTCCCACCCAAGAGTGTGGTGACTGCCAGCGGGGCAGTCGCTTCTTCATCACGCCATGCCCAACAGGAGGAAGGTGCCAGAACGCCGACTCAACAGGTAAGCATTATTTCCAGAGCATGAATGATTGGCATCTGATACCCTGTCCGTAGACCTCGTCCTCTGTAGTGCCTAGTGACAGCGACAATCCCGCCGAAGGTGAAGGGGAATATCATCCAAGTCTGACAAGTGAAACGGAGACTGTGAGTTTATTCGAAACGCTTGGAAGATCACCATTGATCCGTTGTTTAGGCGGGCTCACATTCGGACCATCCCTCCGACATCCAAGTCGCAAAGAAGAAGAAAGGGAAAGAGAAGGCGAGGGCCCCACAGAAGAAGAGGAAGGATGAAGTATGTTCTTTTTTACTCAAGTGATCTTCGCTTATTCACCGGTGTATGTATCGCTCACAGTTTGTGCCAACGTATCGTGACGACCTCGGCCCCTCAGCTCCTCTGATTTCCCCCGAGCTCGCCCAGCAAGTCATTCGTGAGGTTTTCGGGAAGTTCAACTCAACCATGGCATCAGAGGCGGGTGGATTGGTGGAGGCTGTGCGAGACATGGTCACATCCGACTTCCGTAGCACTCTGCAAAGTATTGCGACCCGAATTGATGATCTGAAGGGGGAAGTGCAAGACCAGAGGCGAGAGTACAAGAAGATACAGGAATCCCACGAGTCGCTCCTGCAACGGCTGAACAACCTTTCTGCCCCCACCTCAACTCCCGCCCCCGGGCCTGTCCCCCCACCGAAGCAGCGAGCAGCACCTCAACATCTTCGAAATGGACTGGCCGTCGAACACAAAGACCATCCAAAGGTCAACTTATTCCGGGTAAGCCCAACCTACTTCTTTCCATCATTTCCATTTATTACGATTAACATGGCCTTAAGAGCTGCTACAGATTCTACATAAAGCGTGTCCTGCTGAAGCTACAGGCAAACGACGAGCTCGATGAGGAAGACGTACGGATGGACCTCGATAATCTCGATGACGACGATGAAGACGACGACGACCCTATCCTGAAGCATAAGCCAATCACCGATCAAGAGCACAGAGCATGGTGCGACAAGAGCCCCAACCGCATCAGGGTCACTGTAGAAAACTTCCGCTACGATTTCACTCGCCAGCCGACCGACGTTTTCAATAGGGGCTCCATCCATATCGGTATCAAGGCGTTCAAGAGGGAGTGGGACAAAGGCACGTTCGATGATGCCATGGGGCTTGAGGACGAGGAGGAGAGGAAAGGTCTTGGGGCAGCGTTCTTGACGTACCGATCCTTGCAATACAGCTTCGACGGTTACTTCAAGAACCTGTCTCATCGCTACCTGGCTGCAACCACCGAATCAGGAAGAGAAGCATTGAAGCTCAAGCGCACGAAGGCGGCCAGGAACACTCGATTGACTACGGTAATGTTGACTGGATTTTTTACTCAGGTCATCGCTGATCTTTCTTCCTCCTCTCGCAGTTGACTAAGCACCGCCAGAGAGCCTGCGATGCTGTTCCGGTGCTCAAGACCTATCTCGCATTGCTCAAGATGCTCGGCAATCACGCGACCAGCGAAGACGAGTCGGACTTCGAGACCGTTGGCGACACCCAAGTCAAGGTTTACCGTACCATTGCTCCTGGCTGGCGCTCCAAATCGTTGGAGAAGTTCCTGCATTTTCTCGATTGGGTTAGGGATGAGCTTCAGAAGGCTGAAGGTGCTTCAACGAAATCCAAGCTGAAAACGGCCAAGAGACGCAGGCGCGATGATGATGACAAGCAAGTCAGAGTTCCGGGTGGGCCCCGACGTCCGCGAATCCCTTCCAACAAGGTGAACAACAACAGGCGGGCTGCGACAGGGTTGAACCAGAATTGCTACTCGAAGACCTGGCTGAGGAAGCAACCGGAACATGTAGAGAATAGACTCCTTATCCAGAAGGAGGACTTTAAGTTCCCGGTGAGTTCCTCTCTTCCACGATAATCTTGGGTCCCGCCTCAACAATCATGGTACCCAGGCCGACTACGACCAATTGAAGAAAAGCATCGTTAACGAAGGTCATTAGGAGGTGTAGGAATGACATATACGACGGATAATTAGATCAAAGACATCTTCTGTGTACTTACAAGGCGCTATGTATTTCGAATTTCTCTCCTTTCCAACTTATGGTGACATCGACCCACATTCCGTTGGTACTGGGTCCGGTGGCTGTGTGGAAATGAATGGGTCAAAGGGAGCATGTTCTCTTTCTCTTTTAATCCCCTCAATCATCTCAGTCTTAACACTCGTCGCTACGATACTATGTCCTACGAGCCCATCTTTCGACTTCCTTCGAGCTCCATAGTCGACGCACTGGCATTTTCGCCAAGACTCGACTGGCTTGCGTCTGGGGACCAGAAAGGCTTTGTCAAAATCTACGAAACAGTTACGGGCATGGAACGACATGTATTCGAATTCGACGATCCTGTCACCAGCCTTACCTGGCATCCGAAGGAGAACACTATCTTTGTTGGATTGGGATCAGGGGTAGTTGCTTTCATACATGACTTCAAAGTAGGTTTCTCTCATGTACCCTATCCAAGAAAGGTGGACTTATGCCATCGTCAAGAATCTCGGGCGTCAAGTTGCATCTGGAGTGAAGGGTGCAGAGGTCTACACCATATCTTTCAGCTCGTCGGGTCGTAAACTCGGTATGGGTATAGGGCAGGAGGTCCACATTGCGACCCCGACAACAGACCGTGAGTGCTTCGATCCTTCAAATCTTCGGACTTCCTCCTCACATGCGAATATCTGCCAGGGGGGTACGCTACTACAACCATATTTCCCCAGCCATTGGAGGACAGCAAAACAGGCGACGCACGCATTCGATCTCGAGGAATTCACTTCATTGAAAGCGAGAAACAAATGATCGTTTCGTATCTAAATCACGGGGTCATGTGGGTCATACAATCAGCTCGCCCTTCGATTGAACTGAAGTGGACCATTTCCAGATGTTGGGACATCTATACTCGTTCGCCGATTTGGACAATCGCGCACTCACACGTCCCAGGATTCATGTACGCCTCGCGCTTTCTTTGACTTCATCCCTGCTGAAGTTCTCCTAGCGGTCATTCACACGTCTCTTCGGATGAGCGATTCATCTGTATCAATAACTTGGCGACCGGGTTTGACGTTTACAATATCAAGTCCCGGACACTGGTTCGCTCCCTTCAGGTGCCCTCGCATCGTGAGCGTAATGTCCCTTTGGTCTCGTGTTTTCTCAGGGATAGGAATGTCGTTATAACGGCATCTCATGACGGGGAGGCGAGGGTCTGGCATGTAGGCAGTGGTATGCTCATGCAAAAGCTGCCAACAGCGTCGTCATGTAAGTCGTTCCCTTGGGCTTCCAGAGCTGTTGCTTAACGATCAAAATCATAGCCTCCATCCGATTTATATGCGTACGGTACAATCGTTGGGACAACACTCTCAGGCGCTGAGTAACCCTTTCAGGCTGGTAACTTTCGTTCTCGAGGCTTCATCGCTATTGCGCCGTCCTCCAAAGATTCCGGTGTCTCTGTCTGGAAGGAGCTCTCTGGTACGTCTTCCACAGTCAGTCACTAATGAAGAATCGCGTTGACTTGTTGCAGCTCCACGGGGCGCCCTAAGCGACATTGTGGGTTCCCTCGTCCCTGGTAATTGAACAAGCATAGTAATTGACTCAACGGCAGGCATCTACGGAAGTTATCGTCGGCCTCTGTGTTGTACTTCTGTTGGCTATCGTTTGCATTCTCGTTTGGGTGAGTCGTACTCTTTATTTCATTGTCATTGAGTCTTCTGCTGAAAGTATTGAAGCACCCAGCACTTATTCCAGAGGACTGGAAGTCGCTCGCCGAAGTATTGTTCAGGTGGAAGAAAACAGCATACTCCATGGGGCTCGAGTCGGTTCGCCGCGGACGGAAACTTGGAGCGTGGATTGCACAGGTTTTGGGCATCGCCAAACGTAATAAAAGGCGATTTATCCGTCTACCAGAGCTTTGACACCCTCGTTTAATGTTTGTATTCACTCCCCTGCGTAACCCGGCCTTCCCGGTTATTTACTCACCCAACAATTAACTACCTCCGTCTCAATCACATTGTCTCAATCACATTGAAAGGGAGTGGCTCGAGTGTGATTCGAATGTGAATAACGGGGTGTGATTACCTGACCTGACGCGCTGGGCCGCATCAGCGCCACCTAGCGCATCAGCGCCACCTTGTCGGGCGCGGCGAGTCCTCGATCGCACAAGAAAAGGTTACAAATTATGATCCGTGTAATCCATCCTTTGTCGCCATATATCTGTAACAACAAACTCGGTACGTCTGTCATCCTTTTGTGCACCTTGAATGGCCAAGAAATTACACGTGGTTTGCGCATGCAATGTGCCGGGAAAGGTAGCTAATAACGTGTCATCCGGTGGGTGATTTCTTGCTATGTTGTTTGTTACGAGCAATCTCTTATATTTCATATCATTTTTTGCTACATTGTGTACGGCCATCAATAATATGTATTTTGTATCATTTCTATTGGTAAAAAATTATCAAATATATAGCGCATTTCTCGTTACAAAAAAGTAGATTTCTTGCTACAAAAAATCATCTGATGCGCCTAGTGTGTTGTCTGTTCGATGACGTTCTCTTCCTTGCCAGATCTAGAACCGGGCCGCCGGATCAGGTGCGCTCTGTAATCAGGTCCCGTTCGAGAAGTGGGCGCTTAGAGGGCGTCTGTCACCTTCAAGCGCAAGGAATCAGCGAAGACGCTCGGAATATGGACTGGGAACCATTAAAGTCGATGTTATAGCCGACGGGCGCTTAATTTACTGGTAAGATGCACTTTCCCGGAGGCTGGCCTGGGCACCCCACGTTTTGCCAGCTGCCACTTGAGTAAGTGGGTCATGCGTGCTGACAGAGCAGGAAAGCCTTCATGACTTGTGCTGAACCGATGAAGAACCCGCAGATAATACGGCCCACTGTCATGACATCGTGCAGCAGCTGTAATCTTCGGTTTTGTGGGAGTTCGAGAAAATCGAACCTAATCGAGTAAAACCTTAGGTCACACACAGCCCTCGACGGAAGGTGATTCGCCCTCCGGCCCCAGATCTGCTGTCAAACGTCTAAGATTGCTGTGATGAGCTCCCCCTCGAGGCCGTTCCATGTTAGCCTTCCCATCACCGCTATCTTGCCAACCAATGGTGAGATGTCTGTCAGATCATCAACGTTGACATCAAGGCGCCTTGTGTAGATTCAGATTGCTAGGCCAGCTTTCGACTTGAAAGTGCCTGTATGGGACTGGGTAAATGCGAAACACCATGGCCTTGTCGGTCTGGGAGATAGCTCTCAGACCGCCGAAGCATAGATTGCACCCGCACGTCTGCTTTCCTTAGCGCTCCAGGATCACCTGTCCGAAGCTGATCCTTATTTCGTGAACATGGCCTTTCAATGAATGTGAAGAGTGAGAATGAGAACACGCGCCGCTTCGCGTGTCGTTAACGCCATTTATCACCGTCCCACAGATCTCATAAGGATCTGCCTGGTACTGGCCCCGAGAATTGACAAGGCATGGGTGGATACTGGGCCTCGTTAATCTGTCGAGAGAGCTTATGTACGTGCTTACATCGCCGACCGAACTACCTCCAACTTCTCGAAGCTTAAGTGAGCTCTGGGTGTGTAGATCCACTGAACACGAAGTACATACTTCATAGCTGTATACGTGCGAAGTGTTATGAATTTCATCCCTCGAGTCGCCTCCGATCACGGTAAGCACATCTTTTGAAAGTAGCCCTGTTCGACGACCGTCAGCATATCCATGCAACAGCAGGCAACAGTGATCATAAACAGCAATTCCCTCCTATGTAAAAGGCCCGGGTGTCTGTGATGAAGTTGTGTTATGGCACCACCCAAGTATAGCAACCACAGCTTCACTTGAAGTAGCTTTCCTTTTCACGGGAAGAGGGATTGTATGGGGATTCTCAGGATGTAGTCCCAATGCAGTGAAAGGTAGGACACGCGTGAGGGGGTACTACGGTCACTTCAACGAAGTATCGCCGTTTCCCGACTAACTACCTTACCCCACTGTGTCAACAGAAGAGTTTGGATAAGATTTTAGTCATTTCGATTTGAATGTGTTGAAGTAAGCTTTGCACGTGAGGGCCTTGGACAGTCTCGGGCAAGACCTCCAATGAATGTCGGGCTGACCGAACAGCAGTATTAGTGTTGGACCTACCGACCCCACGTAGTCATTTAAATTATGTAGTATACTGCGCTCAAGGGGATCCAGGTTGTAGGTTGCTCATCCGTGATTCGGCAAGTCCACCAAAGACCACCGACGGACCGCGAACGCCCACTGGCAAGGTACGTAGAGTCCCAGTACATACCTGCTCACCAGCTTTTCGGAGTATCCTCGACGGACATACGTACCACATGCAAACTCGTCCCGAAATCTTATCTGATGGTCTGGAAGAAATCGGTCTCAGGCGTGAAGAGTGCGGTGGGTTCTCCCAATGGGAAAATGGTGATTGACGAAGTCTACGGAGACAAGTCCTTCAGCATACAGTATTTAACAGCATTTTCGCCTTGTCGAAGGAAGTAGAAATAAGGCGCCCTTACATCATTTCAATTTGACGCATCGCGTCGGTTATGACTCTGAGGCCATGACGACAATTTGGCAAATCAGTGTGAAGAAAGCGGCAGCAAAAGACGGGAGACCGGGATGATGCACGTGAAAACTCGACAATGGGTGGGCTGAATGTCGACTCATCCACGGTCGATCGTTGAAGCGGAACGGTTCAGAGAGGGTGGAGGCAATTGCGACCGATGGGGGTGGGGGGCGGCGAATTGGAATGGTTATGAAAAGCTGGAGATAATGGGAGCAGATACGAGAGCCTAGAGCGCCACCGTTATGCTCGATCCCACCTGCGAAGGACGAGGGAGAACAAAAAGAAAGAGTTGGCACAGAGAAAAGAAGGGAGAAATTACTTGTGCTCGTACCTTCTCCCGAGTCGCGTTCCCGCGAAGATCCAGTGCCCCTGCTAAAATTGCTCAGCTGGACGCACCTGAGGGGCGATTCACGGATCCTACGCCGACTTCTTCTTCTTGCCGCAGGAAGCAGTTCGAGAAAAATACAAGGGGCTCAGAACAATAATTGCGGTCACCCGCGGATGCATTGAACCCGAATATAAAACGAAAAATATTTGGATTGAGAACAGGGTATGAGAGTGATGTACAAGGGAGAGTGAGTGTGTGTTAGAGATGTGATGAAGGTACGGGGAAGCGAATGAATGACAGCGGATTCTGAGTTGAGGCATTACATTGCTGTTTTACAAGTCTATATTAAGAGTGATATCAGTGCGGTCTATAGTCCTGGTATAGTGGGGCATCGATGGGGAATCGTAAACTCGTAGTAGGCAGTCGGGGAGGTTGCGCGACGGATAAATAGGACGTTGTCGTGAACATACAGAACATGAAGGTCGAGATTGTCGGAAGGAGGAGAAACCCGCAGTCGCAGCCAGGCGACCTTCAGGTTATGAAGGGGCTAATGACATGTTTGGGGGTTGAAGAGAGGCTCCCATGACATCGAACTCCGTCATCATGTGGTGGATGCGCTTCCTAGGCGGCATAGACATATCCTGCATAAGAGGTCAGTCCAGGGCCTAGTGGAGCGCACAGTGAACCGACCTCGCATGTTGCATATGGGTTGTCTATCAACGCGTCAGAAGGCTGTGGAACAAGTGTTGATTCAGATCTCACCTTGGAGTTGCGGTTGGTCCCAAGTTCGCGAGTGTTTCCTAGCTCTCGAATGGTCCTAAAGTAGCGACGTGGTTAGAGGCTGTTGCCCATGAAGCAAACAGAGAAGCTGACCTCGAGATGCAGTGAGCCATCGGTGTTATACACCACTTGATTGGGATCTGGCTCTGGCCATTCCATCGGCTTTTGCGGTACGCGCGCCGCGTGAATAAACGGATCTAACGAGTGTCGCATGTCTTGTGGTTGAGGCTGATGTTGTTGTTGTGGTTGCTGTGGTGGTGGGGGAGGTTGCTGTGTGAAATGAGCAACCGTTGTTGATCGCTGATGAAACCCGTTCCTCACCTCCAGGCCATAGCGAGCAGGACTATGTCGTTGTTCTTCCGATACTGAAGATTTGCGTGACCGGGCGTCGACTGCGGGTAGGTCAACATAGTAAAGCAAAACAAGTAAATCGACGCACCCAATGCGAGCTGGTTTCGTTGGAGTATCACTGCGACTGAAGGAGATTGGGTAAACGGCCGAGATATCCGCGCAGAAACCACGACACGTACCGATATCGTCACGTCTCTTCTCTGCTGCTTGCACCGCCTGTCGAGCTTGACGTTCGAGGTCAAGACATGATGTGTAACGCATGAACGCATCTTGAGTGTCTTTCTGTGCGCGTAGCAACGCTACTCGGGCAGCCTGTAATGTTTGTTCTGGTCCCCGAGGGCCATTAGACTTGAAACGCTTTGAGCGCGATGAAATAAAAATAGCGTACTTGATGAATTTGCCTCGGCTGCCAGTGCTTCAGCTGTCAAGAGTGAAGGCGATTCAGACGCCCGTGAATGAGAGAGTTGAGCCACGATGTCGTTCGTTTGTCGATCTGAAAAAGAAAGCCCATAAAACTTCGACGAAAATTGTTACCGTGGACAAAGGCGCACCAGGATGTGAGTGTTGGGGGTCAATGAAGCCTTGATCTGAGGGTTCGGGTGAAAAAGACTCTGCGGAATGTTCGCGGTGGGTGTACAGTTCTGCTGCCCCAGGTGTATTCCGGAGGCGTGGATTGTGTGGGATGCCCGCGTTCTGGCGTTCGACGAATTTTCGGAGGAATGTGAGTTCGACATCATCCGGCATAACATAAGGTGGTCCTTGGATGTCGCCTTTCTGCATGAGCAGTTCGAGATGGCTCATTGTCTTGTCTTTGAGTTGCTGAAGCCATTCGTGGAGTTCCATGTGGTCTTGATCTGCTCGAGCGTCGTAATCTTGCCTCCGTCTCGCCTTTCTCCAGTATGTCTTTGTGAGCTTCAAAGCGCGATTGACCTCGTTATCGAGCATTCGATACCACTCGCTGGCCTGTCGATTCAGTTTGACGGCGAGAACACCCGGTTGGACGCGTAGTTGTAGAAGACATCGACCATCTCTGTCCGGAGGCCCGAGGACTCCTTTCTGGCCTTGATTTCCTCGAGTCGCACCACGAGAGACGTTGCCCAGCTCCGGCCAAGGGAGGTCGTCTGGGGTAGACATGGTGAGAATTGAAGAGGAAGACACTGTGGAAAAACAGGTAGAGGAAATACAGATGATGGCAACCTGGATATGTGCAGGCGCCAAGTCAGTTAAATGGGACAACGAATCGGCATTTAAGTGTGGATTTGGCTGCCCGGAGCCAGTGGTGGGAGGTCGTTTGATGCCCCGATTTATCGAGGTGGGTTGCAATATGATCCCACATGTCTCACCGGTCTCATGCCCCTCTGGACGCCCTTGGTTACGGGGTGAGGTGACCAAGCCAAAAAAAACATCCCCGCGAGATATGTCATTTCCCACGCTCATTGCCCGAGTTTCCGAACCTTGACTTAACACAAAGTTCCCCAATCCAGTCCTCTGGACCTTATCACCGTATACACAACCTACTCTGCTCCTCCCCGATCAAGATTCGCTTCTTATCCCGCTTGTGGTCCAGCAGTGTCTAGGTGGGCGTCTGTCTTCGGCTTTGTATTGTGGCAGTTACTGTACAACGAATTCCATCTCCGGCGATGGATCCGAAATATTTACCTTTCGAACTCCGTCGGCGAAAGGCATGGTGGTTATCGACCGTCCATCTAAGTCGAAAAATCGACGCCTTGCGCGAGGGGTGCAGCATCGCTAAAGTTGACTGGGGGGAGTGGATCAGACACGGAGTAAATGGAGCAAGAAGTCTAATAGGCCTACGTGTGCACGCGCTCCATCTAACGTATTGCTTCCAGGCATCCCCGCCCGATTCACGACCCCTACAATATATTTCAGAACAATGCTTTGCGATCAGTTCCTTTCGAAACACTCACCAGCCAGTACTCTGAAAACGCGAGGCATTAGCGACCATTCCGGAAACAGCTTAATCCAGGACAGGGCTTACCTTGTTTCCACCGAAAGCAGCACCAATCTCTGCCCCGCTGGTTCCAACATTGACCTATTATCCAGTGGTCAACAAACTCCAAAAGGCCACTTGATACAAAAAGGAATGACGCACATTGACGATACCAGCATCCGATCCACTAGGCCCGATCCACTTGCCGACGTTCCTGATATCTTTCGTCCAGAGACTGCTCGACAGACCCTAACGGAAACCAAGGCATCAAGTTCATCGCCTCGTCGAAAAGGTCAAGATTAACTTATGGGGCTCCGACTTACCTGAGGGACCGAGTTGTTCCATTCGATCGCTTGTTCCAACTCATCAAAGATGGCAACATTAAGGATTGGAGCGAACACTTCGGTGCTCCAGATTTCGTCCTTGGGGTTAGCCGACTGGGGGAGCGCGATGGTGGGCTCGACAAAGTTTCCGCCGGCAAGGTCATCTCGCTGATATCGCTTGCCTCCAGTAATGATTTCAGCACTCTGTGATCGAAGCTTCTGAATGGCCTGTTCATAGATTCCGCAAGCAGATTCCGTATGGAGCGGTCCCAGAAGAGTCTCCTTGACCAAAGGGTCACCGACCCGGACGGTGGAATAGAACTTCTTTAGGCGATCCAAAAAAGATTCCGCAATGTCTTTGTGGAGATACAATCGTCGAGTCGAGGTGCATCGCTGTCCAGCGGTACCCACTGCCCCAAAGTAGACCGCTGGGACAGCGAGGGAGAGGTCAGCATCAGGCATAATGATAGAAGCTAAAACGGACACCGGTCAGCTTTCAATCCGCAAACCGAAAACCCTTCGACGGACCGTTGTTCCCTCCCAACTCCAGGATTACCTTGCCGAATCGAGACGCAACATTCTGGCCTACAATCCTCCCTACTCTCTCGCTACCGGTGAACGACACTGCGCAAATGTTAATGGCCGGTGCTTGCCTATCCTTTTCGTCAACAACTCACCCAGTTCTGCTTGTGGGCTAGCAACAACAGCCTCGCCAGCTTCCTTTCCACCAGTCACGAGACTCGCCACGGCTCCAGGTATTCCGTTATCCTCTAGCACCCGGGCAATAATCTTCGTGGTAGCAATCGAGCAAAGGGGTGTCGTCGGCGACGGCTTCCAAATCGTGGCATTTCCGGCGGCCAAAGACAATGCCAAATTCCTAAATTGCGTACGTCAAATTCTCCGGGGGGTCACTAAGAATTCAATTACATACCAACCATAGACCGCCACGGGAAAGTTGAACGCAGAAAGAACGGCGACAACACCTAACGGGTTGGGAACTGCAAGCACCAATTCGATAGAACGCGTGTGAGTGGAAATGGAATCCACCAGGATGGGATCTAAGATGTTCACCTTCGAGAATAGAGTGCCCTGGTCTCTCGGACGCGACGACTCTCCCGTTCATCATCCTCGACAAACCGACACCATAGTCACACTGTTCGGGGACCGTCAATAACCCAGGAACGACTGAACTCTATAGCCCGAGGGGTGTGCTTACGATATCAATGAACTCTTGCACTTCTCCGACCCCTTCTGTACGTATCTTGCCCATTTCTAATGAGACCATAGCTCCGAGGTAATCACGCTGTGGGGAACGAAAGAGGGTCAACACCACAGTTTACCCTTTCCAGGTGTTGACCGAACCTTGGCTGCGAGTGCTTCTCGAATCTGCCGCAAGATCTCTCCACGTTTGGGCGCTGGCACGTCTATGTGAAAGTTCACGAATGATTGTTAGGGGTTGTCACAAGTCACACTGATAAGTACTCACTTCTAAATTGGACATACGCCTCTCTCGTACGAGCCAGGGCTTCTTGAACTTCGCTGGGGGAGGCTGTTCGGACTCGTGCCAGAACTTCTCCAGTGGTGGGACACACAGAGGATACGAGTTCCCCGGAGCCACGCCATTGCCCATCGTAAACGCCTGGAAGTTCCTCGCTGGGGTTGATTCCCAGGTTGGTCAGAATGTCTGCTGCCCGAGTCGACAATGACCGTGACATAGGTCGAAGGATGCCATAGCTGCTCGAGCGGCTTAGAACACGTCGTGTAAGCATTGTTTAACGGTCTCGCTGGTGTCTCCTGGTTGTGGTGGTGGTTCGAGGTTAACAATGGGAACGACGTCAGAGGGTAAAGAGGGACGCACCAAGGTCCGTGCGACCTGTATGCATGATCCGCTCCGAATGATACGGCACGGGCGCGATTAAGTCATCGAGCGCATGCTCTGGAACGCTATTGGGAGGCGAAAAGCAAGAGCTAACTATCTGTACCATATGTTCAAAGTTGTAGTGAGGTATGAAGGTCACTGAAGTGGCCCCTATACGATCGTGTCACTGTAACGTCCCAATATGGTCACCGGCGGAACTGAAAAGGAAACCCCGCCAACTCGAGCAAGGCATAATGAGGACACTAGGAAGACAAAGGACCACTAGACAGGGTATCTATTCACTATTATTCTCGGGCCAACTAGCCAATGCGTAATTCCAACTCGAATACACTCCATATGATGGAGGTTGGGACGATTACCATCGACTGGTGTGTTCGTGTGCCGGAGTGCGAGAGAATGGTGCTCGCGTGCATTTTTGCAGTGGGGAGTCTTGGTCCCACAACGCAGAGAATGGGATGAGGTGAAGGATCACAAACCGTCAAAGAAATCCTTGTCGATCACCGTCTCCTTTTTGCCTTTCTTCGACTTCCTCGATGGGTCGGGTAGTTCGACCTCTGGCTGGCGCTTCCGTTTGCTTGATTGGTCACCAAGTTGGGGTTCCATCTCCTCGTCTTCATCGTCAGACTCGTCTGAGCTTGCACCACCCCCTTTCTCCGCAGAACCTTCTACCGCCTTTCCTTCTTCGTCCTCTTCGCCCTCCGACCCATCGGCACCCTCAATCCCGCCCCACTCCTCTTCATCGTCTTCTTCCTCATCCGAGTCCACATGGTTCTCGTGGAAGAAAGCACCTAAATCTGTCATGCGTAGCACCTCGTCGTGACCAACACTGCCCACCCAATACCTCTTCTGTCGTGACAGATTCTCCTCCCTCTCAGCCTCCTCATCAACATCCATCTTGGCTTTGCTGGTCTTAGACATCACACTTCCCTCTGCTTCGTCTTCCTCATGCCGCTGAAGGTGACCCACACCACCTCCGACCGCAATTCGCTCGACGGGAAACTCCCCGTGATCAGCGACCACCCCAAGGAACTTCGTAGGCAGAATTTGCACGACTCTGACAAATCCATCGGACGACCCTGTCAGGACCGTACTCGTAGGATCGGTGTCCGGGATATCATCAGGGATATTACAAAGTGTGTCGATTGAAAGTGGATGGCTAGAGGAAACGCGGCACGGGAATTTCACTTGTCAGTTAAGATTTTGGACAAATTTAGATTTACATACCCGGGAATCCTGTCCACACAGTCCCCCCATCCTTTCTTTCGATTGAACACCGAGAGAATCCCCAATTGGGTTCCGACCAGAATCTTTTGGGCGCTGAAATGGCAACAGCAACATGTCAGTTTCTTGACAAGGTGAACGCTTCGAAAGCCGCATTTGTTCGCGGAACTAGTGATCGTGGTCGAAAAATGATATCTACTACTAACCTTTTGATGGCAACGATAGAGAGTAAGTCGTCCTCTTGATCTTCCGACTGAGCCACGACCTTTGGCTCCTTTGCACGCACGTCCATCACAGACAGAGTTCCATCTCCACTAAAGAAGATATTTCAGCATTCCCACCTTCCTGCGAAGCACCGAGATTAGCTCACCTAGTCGCCACGAGCTGTTTTTTATCATCCAACCACAGAAAATCGGAGATATAGTCAAAATGCTGTGTGTATGTCTTGACGCTGTCCCGTTTCCGTGGATCCCATAACTGCGAAGAAGGTTGGGTTTAACACATCTGCAACAAGAAGTTCCCAACGTACCTTTACAGTGCCATCGTCGTCTCCAGTTGCTACCACCCATGGCATCAGAGACTTGACGCGGTTGATAGCACAGCTACAACGGACCTTAGTACGTCAATGTACGCTCTAAAACATGAGAGGGAGGGTTGGAATCTCCAAACCTACTCATGGGCAGCACTCCGAGCATCAATATCAGTCGTAGTAGTGTCAACTATGCTGCAACCAACATTGTTTAGCAATTAGTGTCCTTCTCAAACAACTAGTACTCACTGAAGTGCCTTAGATTTGCCCACAGCATACAGTTTAGACCCATCTCCATTCAGAGATAGACCACGACACGACCGTTTGGATGGCCTCAGTGAAAAAAGATTATGCGAGTCGCCCTGTTCGCCATACGCGAAAGCTTTTATGTGGCCATTGAGCAGGCCAGTGTACGCGATTGCGGATGATGGATGGAAGACGACGTCGAATATTTGAGAACCAACTGGTATTTCTGGCATCTCTTCGAGGAGCAAAAAGACTGGATGCTGGCCGGTTGGGAACTGGAGAATTGATGCGGCTTCGCTCGGATTTCCTTGTTTGACTTTGTTTTCCAAGGAATAGGGGCTCAGTTCCCCGATTCGGTCGCAGCGACAAAAAGTTCTGATCTGTTCAGGTTCTGAGCAGGGGGGCGTTGGCTACCTCGGAATAAGATGCTTTCGAAGACCGTCACCTTCACCGGTGGGTGAGAGACTCAGAGGACTGGAACGTGCCGGCTAGGTTGCCGAGTCCGGCGCTTACCGCTTGCGTGAGAGTTTTACCCCCCGCGACATGCAGCGACGTTCCAGCGCCAACCAGCTCACATCATCTTGATTGCTTCGCTGGCGCCATTCATCGAAGATTCTTCGTAAACTTGAACGACCCGCGCTGTACATTAGGGCCAAAATGTCAGATCGAAGTCACCGTATCCGTTCCTTCATTCAACACGTTGCGTCCAGCACCATTCGAATGCTGGGCGGTCTTCGCGAATCGTTCTTGGATCCTCGGATGGGACTTCAGAGGGGACTCTCTGAAATGCAGACTGCCATTTCCTCGTTTCTCTGCTCAATCGATAACCCCCGTGTTGGAAACATCCATACAAATCCCCGAAATCGACTGTTACCTGGCCTCCGGTTGCCCTCCGGACTTGTTCCCTACCACTAGCCATGCGCGGTGCACAATAGCATCTGACTCTGACACGCCACACTATCAACACTCGAACCGTCTATTATCGGCCTGATACAGGAAGTTCAACATCCCAAAAAGTCGAACAATAGGGAAATCGCGTTCTCTTGGCAGTCTCCCTCGAGCGTCGATGCATGGACGGTAAGATGACTCCATCAAACGACGTACTAACTCCGAGTCAATTTCCTATGTGATTTAGCTACTCGAGCTCGAAATAACCAGCAAAACCCTCGATCCTTGTTCCCTGCGGCCTTATCGACAAGAGCGGCGCTCGTGACCCTCAATCGCCCTGCCTCAAACATTCCACCACTCGTTTGCCTCATGTTTCCGGGTTGTGTGGAAAAATGGAGACCATGAACGAAGGAAAGGCGAAACCTCCGGTTGGATGACCTTCCGTTTCGGGACTCTGCTCGCCAGAGGACAATGGAATATTGGGTTGATCTAAACAAACACCAACCGGTGATTAAAGCCAGTTGCCTCTCGCAGACTCCGCAGTGGTTCAACTTGAACTTCAACTCGAACATTCATTGCTCTCTGGTGCATCCCTTCGAGTGGTAGCCCTTTCCGACGAACTAGGTATCCTGCAGTGCCTGTGGATCGAGCCCCTATAGAAGATGAACTCGACACCAGCGTCCAATCCCTTTTCCGCCTTCTCCGCTCCCCCGCCCCAGCCAATCTTCACTCCGCCCAAAGAAGATGTCCAACCTGGCTCAACTTCAACGAATCCAATCGATATCGGTTCCACTCGCGTATTCTTCCCTCCAGTCTTTTTCCCCCCTCCAGCGCGCAATAACGCCAGTGGTGGCAACTCCAGTGGCACAGACTCTGACGACGACGACCAGTGCCGCGTCTTTTCCTTCCACCCTTCGAGCAGAGGTCCCCCATCAACCTTCCGCATCCAACTCCCTTCCGCCCAGTTCCCTTCGACTTCCTGTGCCACTCCATCTGCCGCAAGGAATGACCCTATCTCTCTCGGTATCGTCCCTCCCACCCACCGCCTGCGCAAGTCAGGACTCTTTGTCGATCGCAAACTAGACGACACCACCACTAGAGAGCTTCCCCCCGCCAAGAAACCAAGATTCCAACATGACGTCCTCCTAGAGAGTGGGGCTATCAGTCTCTCCGCCCCTATCGAGGCTGTTCACCCATCCGATCTTGAATCTGACGACGCAGATGATGTAGACGAAGATATCGTCCGTCCGGATGCCCTCGATGACGATGATTACCTTCACGATCTCGAGGACGAGGCTTCGCTCGACGGTGGCTACGAGTGGCAGGGGTACGATCCCGAAGACGACGATACAGACGAACAGTCCGACTACTTCGCTTCTGAGGACTATCGCAGTAACCCCTATGACGCGGACTGCGAGGACTGGGACGAGACCGACCAGTTCGTAGTCCTAAAACACGAAGATATCCTCGCCAACAACGCCTATACGAAAACTTTCAGTGCTTCGGTCGTACGTCGGAAGTCCGATCTTGATGTTCATTCCATCCTCCGCGAGAAAGCCCCTCGCTATTTCGTCAAGATCGTCAAGGGCCGGTACTGGTTGAATAAGGAGTTCAAAGCCTACATGCGGATTGATCAAGGCCCTGATCACGTCATGCAAGGCGATGTTTCCATCGACCCTTTCATACACAAACTCGATGCCTTTCTTGATTATGACCTGGTTCCGCGGACCGAAAGTCAGCGCGTTTACATCTCGGTGAGTATTCTCCTCATTTCGAACAGGGCCTCAAGTCCTCACGTCGTGCTTTTGCAGTCTCTCCTTCAGGGAGATTTGTTCAGTGCTAGTCCGCAGGCCATCGCCATCAACAGGAAGCATTGGCTCGCTCAAGTGGTATGCTCCCTGTCCCTGTTAACCATTTTCATCGATTAACATCTTCTGTCCAGACCGCAGGCATCCACTACCTCCACACAATCGGCATCATCCACCGCGACATTAAGCTCGAAAACGTTTTACTGGACTACCAAAACAACGCTCTCATCACCGACTTTGACCACGCCTACACTCATCCCTCTACCGCCCCTCTCGACTACGGCACCAACTACTGCTACCATCGCTCAGGGACGCATGGAAACATGGCGCCCGAAATCACCAAAATGGACGCAGACGTGGTCAACCGCCTCCTCAAGGTCGACCCATTCGAGCAAGACCCGGCGAATGGCCTGTATGGCCCTGCATGCGACTGGTACAGTTTCGGCGTTATGACGTTCCAACTGGCGTCAGAAGAAGCTAGAAAGGTTAGTGCGCCATGGCAACAGCCTGCATTAGTATCATCTACCCGGGACTTTGACTCACATGGGTGCCATTGACAGGATATAGAGAGAGCCATGAGAAACTATAGAGAATACCGGAAGAACTGCGGGACTGAAGTTGGTGCTCCTGCGATTTTTGGTTTCTTTTGTGAGCAGTATGGGGTGGATGGTGATATGGCTGAGATGCTATGGGAGGTACGCTCGTATCGGACAGCAGTACTGCGGCGCTCAACTGACTTCTGTTCTCAGTTGTTACATCCCGAGCCTGCTTCCAGGTTCAGATTCGAAGATCTCTTCTCACATAGCTACTTCAAGGGCGAAAATCTAGACGAGGAAGGAAATCCAGTTTCTGTCTTTGTGACTCTCAGTGATGACTGTACGTTCTCTTCTTGACCTGAATTCCTTTAAGTCTCCTCATGGAGAACCTTCCAGCCCGCGATAGACCTTTCGTCCGACCTGACTATAAAAAGTCCACCAAAATCACTGTCGATCTGAACACTTGCACAACTTGGGATGGCGCAGGTTCTGTCTGGGTCGCAGACCATTCTCCCATTTGGGATATCCTCAGTGGCCGTGCTCATTAACGAGGGCACGTCCCGATCTATCATTTGAAATGACAAGCGACTTAACGTCCAGGACGCCTTATGAACATCGACCACATAAATTATAGACACCATGCATCCTATCATTATTCCTCTTGCCCATGTACTACTCGCAATTATGGATTGAAGGACTCCCACTGTAGCTAATTACCCATGTAAACTACCATGTATTTCGACCCTTGTACTATGCCAATGACACGACGATTCACGAACACTTCAGTCCTTTGCAGTAGAGGCCTCACTGGGAGTCGGGTCGGCTTGTCGACGCTTCCTCTTGTCTTGATCACCGTCAGCACCGAGCGGAGGGAAATCGCTGTCCTTCGAACTGCTTCCCTGTTCCTGGCTGGATCCGGTATTCTGATTATTGCCTGCAACAGCGATTCAGCTTCGGCGGCGATGGATTCGTGAGCTACTTACCATTCTTCCGACCCCGCTTTCTATCCTTGCGTTTCGTCTTGAGGTCCCCTTCACTCTTCATACTCACAGGAAAGAAACCCATGTACTGCGCTATCTTTGCGAGGTAACAGAGTAAAACTGCCATTAGGACCAGGACGAAGTGAACGGCTCGTTTGATGGGCGGGAAAAGTAGGCCGGCGATGTCCTATAGGTGTCGTCAATACGAGCTCACTGAACGGGCCACGCTCCGTACATCTGGTTGCATAAAGTCTTCTTGCATGGCGATATAGTGAAGCCCGCTTTGCTTTTTTAGCGTTAGGCGTGTAACCATTCTATGACCTGTGTTGACGATGAGGTGTAGACAATAAGGCAGCGAGCTCACCTCGACTTGCTCGCCATGAAAGGTAGGTAGAGGAGATGCAGATGCTGCGTGACGTCGAGATAGAGCATATCTTTCCCCTTGTCGTAACCTTTTTGAGAAGATTAATGAAGTCTGCATAAGTAACAGAACAACGAAAGAACGTACAGACGTGATGGATAACCCCTCTGGTCCTGGGGGAGATGATGTGCAGCCATCTGTAACGTGGTTCAGCCCCAGGCATACAGTAGAAAAGCGGCCACGCACTGATAAACGCCAAGTATCTTATCTCTAGAACCAGGTCCAGGCTCAATAGCATAAACTGGGTACCGAAAGCCCGCTTCTGGGAGAAAGAACTTCTCGATAGCCGCCTTCTGGAGGTCCGGGGAATACACCGAATCGACGAGATCGAAAACTTTGTGAATGTCCTGCGGCGGGTTCTCCATTTTCTACACCGACCTGAAGGGTATCCGTAGCTCTGCAGAGAAGCCTAGAGCGACGATTTTTATGGGTTCTGAGACAGTTTGAAACCCGAGCGCGTGACGTCACTCATGAGGAGGGACGGTTAGGCGCTCGTGGTTGATGGGACTGGAAATAGGGGTCAAGTCACCCAATCCGGGCTTGCCAAGAGGATGGAATTTTGCCTTCGAAGCTTTTCAGCTCATACATGACTTTCAAAGAAGATAGGGGTCCTGATAATCTAAGGACATAAATAAAGGACTAGGCGAGCCGTAAGAAAGGGTCTTATAATGTCGAGGAAGGATCCCTTTGTGAAAGCAATGTCGCATTGAAGTGGCTAATGGAGAAAGGGGGGTTCGGCATCCGGATCACGGGCCCACACTCCAGCGCTTTCTTGCCTTTGATGGCCACTTGCATTGTCTTTCGACCACACATAAGCGCCAACCTTTCGCACCTTTAATGTCTTCCCTAACCGCCACCGACTTTATTCGACCCTACGTCTACGTTCCGATGCATACTTCGACTAAACAGCGAGGTCGAAAGCGCAGAAGGCTGGAAACGCCGGGCAGGTCGCTCGACGACGACTCAGAGCACACAGACTCGTCGTCTTCACCTTTCCCTTCCAGGGATGAAAGCCCAAGCACTGTTAATGGGAATGACGATCGAAGGAGAACACGATCGCAGTCCCGAATGGTCCTAACCAGCACCCAGTCGATTCCAAAACTCAGACCGTCAAGTCGCCTAGGCTTCAAGGCGGCGAAAAGGAGATCTAGTGTTCCCCGTGGGATGGACAAGGACAACTCCAAAGACACAACTACCCTTGTACCCGCAAAAAGGGCGAGAGAAGATTCTTGCGAACGTCGTCCCTCCTCGTCCAGAGTCTCCGAGCCACGTAGCGAACAGACAGACGCAGAGCCGGAATCAAGTACACCCGCGCAGGCTCTGCGAAGGTCTACTCGCTCCAGACCGCTAGCTAGCAAGAACCTAGCACTTTCCCCGTCGTCTTCGCGGGCTACAAGTTCTACCCCATCTCGACGAACCTCCCCATCACCCTTTCCATCCCCCAAGTCCAAGCCCCCCACATCCACATCATTGGGCCAATCCGAGCCATCATCAGTGCCGAAACCACCAAAGCAACGTAATGACAAACCAGAGGCTACGAACGTTAAGAAGCGATTTACTCGTTCGAGCCTGAAGGAGGAGCCTGGCCCAGCTCTTCTTTCACAGGCGCCGGCGAGATTCAAGTCAATTCTAGGCACTTCAAGTTCCATTCAGATTCCGTGGAAGCCTCTCCACCCCGCAACGATCCGGAATATCGAACTTCGTCGCGAATTCTTACAATCAAAGGCGAAAGAAGTCGTCCCTCAACTTCCTCAAGGTCAGCCAACCATCATCGTCTCAACCTTCCGCCTTGCCGCGGAAAATAAGGACTTGCTCCGCACCAATTTGTTCAAGGACATTGATAATAGAGGCTCAAAGTAACTCAAACTGTACAGCAAGTTCATGACCTTTTTTACGTTTCAAATAGTTATATGTTACATTCACATTCTTAATTCCTATCCTCCCGAAGATTCTACAGTTTTATGTCGTACAATGTACATTCAATGCAATCTAAAATTATTGAAAGATCGAAAACCATTCCTTCCACCACTGTTGTCTATTTCTCTTTGGCGAACTGCTCGATGACACCTTTCACCAAGTCGACATCAGGTCGTTCAACGTCGATCACCCGCCTTTCCCGTTCCAGCAATCCTTGGAACTCAACTGGCAACACGTCACGTTCAAAGTTGAAGTTGGATGATCCTTCCAAGGCACGAGAGACAGCTTCTGAGAACTTGGCGGGGTGAGCGGTAGAGAGGATGATTTGTCGGACGTTGGGAGCGCTGAGAAGTAGAGTAGAGTCAGCTGTGCGGTCGGTAAAGATTTAGAAAAGTTGCGCACTTGGATGCGGCCAGACGGCGAGCTGCAGCAAGACCCACAGCGGTATGAGGGTCTGCGACATATGATGGTTGACCTTCAAAGTAGAGCTTGATGGTGGAAAGAGTCTTGAGAGTGCAAGTGTTAGCATCTATCGACAAATGTCAATAAAAGGATTGTACTAACCTCCTCGTCTCCTATCCTCTCAGCAACGAAATCACGCCTGGCAGACTCGAGGACAGAGACGGGAACTTCAACTCGCCCGTCGGTCTTCACCTTGGCCATCCAGCTATCGAGGGTAGCAGAGGCAGCCGCCCTCTTCTCGTCATCGGAAGCACCCTCAGCGTTCTCGTAGGCAAGATACCACAAGAGACGCTCGAAGTTGCTCGAGACGAGGATATCCATCGCCGGGCTGAGCGTCTCCTTGACTCCACTAGCATCGATGGTAGCCTGCTTTCCATCCGACGCGCCGCTAACAGGATCGGTCGACACGCTCCCACTTTCCGTCGAGGACGAATCCACCTTCTCATATCGCCCGCTCTTCCAGAACCTGGCAAGAATATCATTCGCGTTGGTCGCAACAGCGAGTTTGCCCAGCGGCAAACCCATCCGCTTGGCGTAGTAGCCCGCGAGGATGTCACCGAAATTGCCGGTGGGGACGACATATTGGAGCTCGACGTCTTGAGCGGAGCCGTCCTGTGGGAGTTGTGCTTGGAAGTGGAAGTAGGAGAGGAAGTAGTAGACGGTTTGGGCAAGGATGCGGGCCCAGTTGATAGAGTTGACGGCGCCAAGGTGGTGCTTTGCGTTGAATTCCTTGTCGCCGAAGAGGGCTTTGACAATGTCCTATGGTGGATCAGAAATTGCCGGTATTTTTGGAATATCAGTATTTACCTGGCAGTCGTCAAAGGTACCCTTCACAGCAACGTTGTGAACATTTGCATCCGTCACGGTGGTCATCTGGGCTTCTTGGATGGGGGAAACCCGTCCCTTCGGGTGAAGGATGAAGATCGAGACATTCTCCTTGTCTCTCAATCCATAGATCGCAGCACTGTTCTCTAATCAATACCTGGCCTTATCAGAGACCCCAATAGATGAACTACACACCTTCCAGTATCTCCACTAGTCGCTCCAACAACAGTCAAGCTTTCCTGCTCCTCCCCAGCAGCCTTCTTCGCATTCCTCCTCAACAAAAAGAATTCGAACAGATTTCCAAGCAGTTGAAGAGCAACATCCTTGAAAGCGAACGTCGGCCCGTGGAACAACTCGAGGACGAACGTTTTGTCGTCGAGCTTGTGAAGCGGAGTCACTTCGGGATGGCGGAAGGTTTTGTAGGACTTTTCGACCAGACCGCGGAGCTCATCCCTGGAGATCTCTTCGGGGAAGATGTACAAGGACAGGATCTCTACCGAAAGGTCGACGAAGGAGTAGTTTTTCCATTTCGTCCTCCAGTCTGCGGGCAGTGTTGGGATATGTTCGGGGATGTACAAGCCACCATTGGGTGCCAGTCCAGTGAGAACTGTCTGTAACGAGCCATGAATTGTATCCAACTCTTTCAAAGCAATCCTAGTAGCAAGAACTCACCTCCTCAAAAGACAGCCTCTCGTTTCCTCCACGAGTCGAAAAATATTTCATGGTGGGTTCGTTGTTCAGGGGCAAGGAGCTAAATTGCGATTTGGCGCCGAATCGATCACTTTGCGACGGCCGAAATCTTTGTTTGGATCGAGGGCTTTTAGCATACCAAAACATGACTCGAACGGTCCGAGCGTCCCGATAAGCGCTCTGATGGGCGCCTAACTCGACGGGCAATCATCGTAACTCGTTTCTGACGTACTTGGGCGCTACCTCGATAGATTTGCCCTCATAAAGTAGCTAAAACGACGTCTGGCTGCATCAACCCTGAGATGTCAATCTACAGCACTTACTACTTATGACAGACCGAATGCTGAAAGTGCTGTCGAAAAAATGATTGGAGAGACTTCCAGAGTGATATCCCAGATAGACTCCCGGTTTCAAGGTGTCAATGGTACTCCTTGACAGTGCTTCAGTGAGAGAGAGGTCCATGAAATGTGATGCATGACGAAACGGCGACCTTGTGTTTGGCATTGAAATAATCACTAACATAATTCCGCTGCTACAAACGCTGAAGAAAACGCCGTCATCAGGAGAGGGTTACAGAATACCTCGGGCACGTACTTCGTGGCCGAGGGAGCATTTGATGTCTTTATCAGCGATTCCCCGTGTGTTAACGACTCGATCCTGAAGCCGCGCCAAGCGTGAAGCTTTGACGCACCGCCGCAGCGGTTGTGACTATGTGAAGAGCAGGAGTCCTCGGCCGGCGGAGTGTAGCCAGAGACTCAGCTTCATCAAATCTGACGTCTGCTCCTCCAACTACCTAACACAACCGGAAAGCTCACTGCTATGTCTACCTTTCAGACGATCATAAAGACCTACAGCGAAGCGTTCAACTCGAAAGACCTCGACAAAATCCTCTCTCTCTTCTCACCCTCAATCGAGATGCACTGGAAATCCCAAAACCTGAACTTCGATATCCCAAAATTCATTGAAGAGTACCAGTCTCATTGGGCAGAGCCATCATTCAAACCTGTCATACTCGAACGGTCAGAGGAGATCGGGGAGCTCGATGGTCAGGGTATTCGTGTAACATGGTTGGATCCGGGGAGGCAGAAACGAGTTATCGTCGATTACCATTTCGCGAAGAATGACGGACCGGAGGAAGATTGGAAGATGATCAAGCATAACGTCGTAGACGTCACCACTATTGCTGAAACCTGAAGCACTAGGGCCTGAAGGATCGAGATATGTTAGCTTTAGGAGGTGAGAACGACAATGAGCCATCCTTTGCCTCATGTCATAACACCATCGCCTAGGGACAGTCTTACTCCTGTGTCAGAAACTGCCCGCGTGCACACAATCAGCGTCTACACATTTAAACCTCTATATTACACACAACTTACACACATACTTAAATAAGATTACATCGAGCCCACATGACGTACACCTAACGGTTCCGGGGAGTATAATCAGAAACAGAAAACAAGACAAGAGTATCCACGATACTATAATTAAAGCTGAAAAGGGCACACCATTCGTCAGTGATGACCGAATCAAGGCAACACGACCTTCTCAATTCCCGGACTTCAAGGAAGTTGCCTACATCCGAGAAAGACGGGGAGATGGGCGCCTTCTGTTTTAACCTCAGAAACAGGACCCACGAGTGGGTGCATCGGGTATGAAGGGGATAGCGAAGTATTAGCTCTACGTACAACGATATGTAAAGCACCAGTGTATGTAAATTAGATCAGCCAGAAGCGACAAGAGATGCTACGGCCCCTTTGAAAGATACAGTGTCCATCCCAAATTGTCACGATTACACAACACGAGAACCGTTATAGACGTTTGCAAACACATACTATAGACACAGAATGCCTTTACCAGAAAGGCTGAAAGTGGTGGCGATACATTCCACTCCGAGCGCTAGGCCGCTGGTGTGATGGATGCGGGATCAAGGCTACCGATATAGACATCAAGAGACTGCGCCAAGGACACATAGACCCCCTTCCCCGATTCCTGATACAGCGAAACCACTGGCGCCTGTCGTCCGATATAATTCAATACAATACGACTTCCGGTGAATAAGGTCCGGGACGTACCTCCGTGCTAGGATCTTTCAGCCACCGGAAGATGATACAACAATCCGTCCTCAGGCGCGCCCATATCGAAAGGAAGAGCACAAGACTTGACTCGAAATGGTGGATCGCATCTGCTATCAGAGGTGCAATCGTCGTCTGCACTCGGGCGGGGAAGTTGGTCTGAGCCGATCTGACTTCTGCACAATATTGCGCGTGTGCGAACTCGCTGCGTTTAGCTATGGGTGCACCAGTTGTGTTAATTTCCGATGACTTCGAATTCGCCAATGGTACCTGACTTACTCTCGAGAGTCTCGTATGACTTGGCGACTCTGGCCAGTTCGTCCGTGAATGCCTAGGAGAAGTTAAATAACGCATACTCCTGGAGAAGGGAAACCGACGTACTAGTGGCTGATTCGGCAGCCTCGATCTGCCTGGCTTTTTACCATGGGCTTTTACGATCCGGAAAATAGAAGAAATAGAGTGCACGGGTCCCACTTGGGCTAGTTCGAGGTTCTGCCTCAGGTCAATCCCAAATCTGACTGGTAGCAAGTTCGGTTGATACTCACCAGACTAAACACCCTGATGAAGGCGAAGAGGTTCTATGTTGAGACTTGATCCAAAACTCGAAACAAAAGGAGGGTACTTACTGCTGAACCTGCTTTTCCAATTCCGAAATTTTGAAGGCCAGATCCTGTATCTCCCTCTGACCAGAGGAAACCTGCTGATATACGACTTTGGCGAAGTCGCTGTGGAAGGAGACCATTTCTCGGATTAACCTCAAGGTTCTCTCGAGAAGTGAGCGCGTTTGGTTTGAATGCTCAGAAGAGATCTAATACATCCATCCTCCCGTGAGATAAAACCCATGATATTTCGCTATCAGGACACGTACTGTGATAAAGGATTGCAGTACATGGAGTGCTTCTTCATGAGAACGATGGGTTTGCAATTCCGGATTTCGGGTAGTAACGGGCAATACTGATGTGCAGAACACTTTTAACAGCATATTCATGGTCAGATCAACATCGCTGAACGAGCGATGAACAGCTCACATTTGAGTCGAGCAGATATCGAAGCCGCAACAGCGCGGTACTGCCAAAGAACCTGAGAATATTCCTGTGGGCGACAACGCCACCATTAATCGTGGTCGCGGAAGGCAATGACGATAACGAATAACTTGTACACACCTTCCAGATAGTGTCCCACCTAGGCTTGAGAGGTGCAGTGATTCGCTGAAGATCAATCGTGTGCATCTGCTTTGCTACAGTACTGAAGCGTTGCATCAGTGTCCCCATCGCCTGCGTGAGCCTCGTGTAAGCCTCCTCCACGTCTTCACGGACAGCAGGGTCTGAAAGGAGCCGTATCGCGTCAGCGTACGACACGGGCTTGGATTTGTTCGTATACGGTGGCATTGTCGTGTGAGTGGACGTGGGTGCGGAGGGGGATTGTGTGTTGAGAGGAACGCGAGATATGGGGTGCCTCCTGAGGTACTTATACACAGACCTGCCCCGGTCGGACGTCCTTGGCAGTTTTAAAACGGTTCAGTCCAAATGGGAGGAAAGACCGTTCCGAGCCACGCACCCCCAGGCACTGGAGATGGAGTGGAGGGACAAGTGGGCAGAGGTATGACCTAAGGCAAGCCAATAAGAGGAAAAGGCTGTGTGAGCGCTGGTTCACCTGCAATCCGGACAGGTTGTGAGGGCATGGTTATAACGTTAAAACATTGAACTATGGCCACCCCGTTGACCCATTTGATATGATCTTGATCACTTGGTTGCCCTCGTTCTGATATGTATGACATCCACGCGACGTCGACCACGTCCTCGGCCTGTATAATGTCATGGATGTCGTCGATATCATCCCATTGGGACCAGAAGAATTAGCCATGGGAGGAAGACAAGAAAAATTGGCATCGGATTCCTGTTGGGGATTCGTGGCGATTTGCTTCCGAGCCTCTCTGACGCGTGCGGAGTTTGCCAGGACGAGCTACGCACTGGGTCAGTTTCTCAGGAACGCCGCTCAGGCTATGTCGCCTTTCGTTAGCTTTCGTTCAGCCCGTTTACGATTAATTTCATTTTTACAAGCGCCAAGGCCGGCGCTTCGTCGACGGCAGTCAGTTCGAGGGTGTACAATGTTGGAAGTGACCGTGTGGCTTTCAGGAAGGTCGAATCGCAGCGGCGCCTCGACCAACACGAGGAAAGGAAATAAGGATCTATCTCCCATCGCCGGGCGAGCGCTGGGCTAAGTTTAGCGAAAAGTAGATTTGGGTTAACGCCTATTGCTGAATGGGGATCTCAACTTGGCATTGGGATCAACACCTGACTCAATTTTGGGATACTCCAGCTTCGAAAGCCTCGTTGTAGCCTGCCCGCATATCAAGTCCACGATGTTCCCGGGAGATATAGACACCATCATAATGGACCGTGGCCACTCAACTCAGCCCACAATGGATGCCCTTGGATCGTCTCCTGATAGAACATCTTCATTTTAGGAACTTCGAAAGTCTTGAGCCACCAACTCAAATCGACCCACAGAAAAGCGCCATAATCAGCGATCACGGCTGCGTTTTGACGCGCTCGTTGCAAACTCGTGAACGGGCTGGCCATAACGGGAATGTTTGCAGGAGACAACTATCTACTCTGGACATTGACGCTCCAGGGTATTGTCGTGACAGATCCATGATACAGAGAGGAATAAACACAGCGACCGATGTATTTCCCGTCGTGGTCGGGAAACCACACCTCGACGGATCAAAACCCTCGGAGCATCGCTTTCGCCCAGTCCCGCGTTGACATCATCGACGCTGTCCAAGACGCGAAAAAAGCGTCGTCCCGTGTGGCAGGCTCGGAGGGATCATCGCCCGTTGCAGATCGCATGGAATGAGAAAATGCTTGCGCTCGCAAGGTGTCGGACATTCAAAGGGAAAGCCACCATGGAAGAACGGAAGTTCATGGAAAAAAAAAGTCGAACCTGTTCTGGTGACTTGCTGTGACCAACAGTGACACGAACATGAACGTAAATACCTGATTAATTGAAGAACAGTGATTATATCCGACAAAGATGAATGGATTCCCCGGATGAGGCAAGCCCCCCGAGCTGACCGCCGTTTCACGAGGGCCAGCGACAATCTATCACCGGTCTCAAAGATTGATCAGGGGTGCGGGCCGCAATTACTGGGTCCCCCTCGAAGAACAGGTTTTTGGGAGCTCGACAACCATAATGGTAACATCATCCCCAGGTAGTCTACGGGCCTTCGCTTCCTGAAGGATCGCAAACGCAAGACTTCCTGACGGGTCAGCGGAACTAGTATCAATGGCGATGGAAGCGACATCATCGCTCGAGACAAGATCCCAAAGTCCGTCTGAAGCCATAACCAGAGTGTCCCCTGGAAGTAAGTCGAAGGAAGTGGTTTCCGGCCGAGCGGTAACATACGGGGGTGTTCTATAGCCACAGAAGTAGCTCTCGTACTGGACGTTCATTGGCACTTTCCCCGGTTGCTCGATGGAGGAAAGGATGTCAATATAGCGTTTGTGAGTTCTTTTCCCAAAAATTCCACCAATGGGGAGTTTGTAATAGCCATCCCCAAATCCTGAAGATAAGGGCGATGCTGAACATGGGACAATCCAGGGATTGAATCAGAACTCACCTCGTGTACTCATCAGCTTGCCAAATAGTCGCCCACCGACAATGATCATATCTTCATTCGGGTGATCAGAGCGAAGTCTATCTTGTTCCGAGGGCGATTTGGCGTTTCGGTCGACTGTCTGGAATGGGACTGTCACACGTCCTCCGGGTTCGACCCGTCTGCAGACTATCAGCCTGCAATCGCCAGCGTTTGAAATTAATGCCTTCATTGAGTCCATACGGATATCGCAAACCAATGCTGTACATCCGGCTTTTATTCTCTCTGCGTTTTGAACCCAATCTTTGCCCTTGCCCCGCATGACAAGATGATCCTTGACGAAGGTGTCAATCAGGGATCTGTCCAATTCTTCGAAAACTTCGCTGTGGGAACCTGCATGGTTCAACAGTCGCTCAGGTAGTTCAGTGCTAATATAATGTGCTGTAGCGGCACCGCCATGTCCTGTGACAGTATTCAATGTATTGAAAATAGATGACAGCAGGCGTGTACATACCATCGTAGACGCCCATAATGAGGCGCCTATGGCCTTCATCTTCCAGAAGTGAGTACCGATCTTCGATCGGGCGCCCCGTTGGCTGGTACTGAGTAATAGACACTCTGGCTTCCATGAAGCTGGAGGTACACGAGGTGACCACTTTCGGGTCGCCCATGACGCTCCACGTTGGTTGTGGATCGGTGCAACAGCTTGAGCGCTATGAACTGGTCTGATATTGAAAAAGGCGTAGAGGACGGAGATATCAGTCCCCAGCTTTCATGAGGTTCGATAGCGGGGGAAAGAGAGAAAAAGCGTCCAACTCTTTAGTCCCGCGGACGGGATGGTGAGCGTCTAAAAGCAAGGGGCGTTGTTCCGAAAAGGGAAGGTACACGTGAACGCGTCCCTTTGTTTGGTCGTGATGTGGTGGGAAGGCGAGTGAGCGGAGGACACCACGGCTTAGCCTCGAACGCGTCGCGACGACGACCTCAAACATGTCCGACACTGCTGCAGACACCCCAGGACCGCGACGATCTCAGAGGGAAAGGAAAGCAGTCAAAGCTTTTGTCTCAAGTGCGCAAAATATTCAATCTGTATGACACCACTTAACCGTTTGGTTTTCAGCGCCCTCGACGAGCACCCGGAAACGCAAAAGGCGCGACGAGGATGCCGAGGGAGAGGAAACAGCAGCAACAGAACCTGAAGATGAACCGGTAGACGAAGATGATGCTGATGACGAGGAAGAGGGCGACGACGACGATGTAGAATCTAAGCCGAAGCGCAAACCTGGAAGAAAACCCAAGGCCAAGGGTTCTCCGAAGGCGAAAGCCCCAACTGCTCCCAAAAAGCCTCGAGAGCCTAAAACTACCACACTCAAGGCCTTGAAGACAACGACACGTGCACGCAGAAAGCCAAAGGAAGGAGAGGAAGCCTATGATGCGGACCAAGTCGCAAAAGATACCAGAATCGCGTCGGATAACCCCCTATTTAGTACGCGCGCTTTCCTTTTTTTCGCGTTCATTAAATTGACGTCGTATGGATAGATGCTATCATGAATCCTGCTGCTGCTCTTCAATCTACAGTTGAAGATTTCCTTGAGTCACTGACGCAGTCGCCAGAGGCCGCCCAAGCCGAGCTCATCAATTTGTTCCTTCGGTCCTGTGGTTGCAACGACACCGTCTCTCCTGCCGATGCTGTCGACTATGACGGTGTCCTCGATAACCTCGACAACATCACTGAAGCCCTGAAACAGGTATGACCTTCCCGCCATCCCTCACTTGGTGGTGCTAATTGCTTGTGAAGGACAACTCTCCCACCTATCCTCTCACCTCAAGACTTCCCATCTTCAAGAAATTCCGTCGCTCACTATCCGAATTCATTGAACGCCTTATAAAATCTGCTGCCGAACTTGAATCACTTTACTCAACGGATCTGATGTCTACCCTGCAAACCTGGATCGTGGCCATGTCTTCCTCTCAAATTCGTAGTTTCCGCCACACTGCTACTGTAGTGGCGCTGGAAGTCGAAACTGCTCTATGCGAAGTCGCGGCGGCTGTTGAAAAGGAAGCCCAAGTGGTCGGACGGCAGAGGGAAGGAGAGAAGAAACGGAAAGGTGCTGGGAAAGGTGCAAGCGCCCGGGACAAGGAACTGCAAAGCAAGGCCCAAGAAATTCGGGAGCGCAGGAAGCACCTTGCGGAGTACCTAAAGGAGTTTGTGGACGGGTGCGTCTTGATGTGTTTTGTGCTCAAGCTTACATCTCACGACCTGCAGCGTCTTCGTTCACCGTTATCGCGACTTGGATCCTAACATCCGCGCTGAGTGCGTGAAGGCCATCGGTCTTTGGTTCACCAAGTATCCCGGCCACTTCCTCGACGGTGCCTATCTTCGATATGTCGGCTGGGTGCTCTCAGACGCCAACACACAGGTGCGGCTGGAGGCCGTGCGCTCCCTATCTGGCGTATACGGCCAGAATGATTATATCGGCTCCCTCAACCATTTCACGGAACGCTTCAAACCGCGACTTTTGGAGATGGCAACATCCGACACTGAACTATCAGTCCGAGTCGCTGTCATTCAAGTTCTGGGTGCCATCGATGGACATTCGCTGCTTGAAGAACCAGAGCGGGAGAGGCTCTGTTTGCTGATATACGACGAGGAAGCCAGAGTTCGCAAGGCTGTCAGTAAATTCGTCCACAACGTTTGGGAGGAGTCAGTGGAAGAGATCTTGGTTGGGAAATCCAAACCCACCGAAGTCGACCAAACGCGAGTCGGAATCAAAGCGCTGGCGGCCTTATTGGTTAAGTGGAGTCAAGCGCTTGAAAACGTCGAGGGCAACGAGGAGGATTCAGAAGACGGGGTGGATGAGGTGGCGTCAAGAACGAGTGGCCGTGGCCGACGGAAGGAGATTTGGGGGCTGTTAGGCAACACAGATCAGCGTGGTCGAACAGCTCTTGCCGTCGAGGCTTTATGGGAAGATGTTGACTGTGTTCGTGAATGGGAGGAGATTCTCAATCTTCTCCTTCTGGATCACTCAACCACTCAGACCAACGGCAATTCGTCGAGAGTGAACGGTCATGTGAGAGAGACGGACTCGAGGGTGGATGACATGTGGCGCCTTGAGGAAGTGGAGGAGACTGTTCTTCTTGAGGTCCTCGTGGCCTCAGTGAGAAGACTAAAGGCCGAAGCAGCCGCTGCCAAAAAGGTTAGTAGTTCCTTTCTCAGTGAGGACACCTCGTTTGACGCGCAAGGATGATTAGGTTACCGACGAGGAGAATCTCCTCAATGACATTACGCGTGCCTTCATGAAAGCCCTCCCCCGCCTATTCATCAAGTACCAAGCGGACCCTTATCGCATCGCGGAAGTCCTCATCATTCCTCCATTACTGAATCTTGAGCTGTATCTGGAGATGCGCATGATTGCGGTCAGTCACTTCGTTTCAAGCTGCCTTCTTGTACTAATCCGTCCAAAAGGCCTACAGCAACCTATGGGACGACGTGATCAAACAATTCATGTCGCACTCCTCCATGGCCGTTCTTTCCAACGCCATGTCGGCCATCACTCACTTCATGGCCACAACCAGCTTGTCAAATACAAACAGCACCAAGATCCTCGAATTGGAGGATGAACTCTCTTCCGCTTTACACGACGCCGTGGCGGGGAGAGAAGAGATCGAGGTGGCTTCTTTTAACGAGGACGAGGTCCTCGCTCTAGCTGCCATTTGTACTCGCGTATCGGTACTGACGGGAGCGCGGAACATGTCTGCCTGGATCGATGAAGATGAAGGAGGGAAGCAGAGCAGTGCGTGGAATATCATCAGCGCTATTGCAGATCGTGGTCGTCTTGGATACAAGGAGGAGGAAACAGTGCGTCTATCTCACCTTCATTGCTTATTGAACTGGGGCTTACAGAGTTGTAGATGGTGGAACAAGCGCTCAACGTTCTCACTTTGCACATGTACTGGAAGGCCAAAGGATTGCTTGTTGCCACAGACCCGAATGCTGAGGAGAATCCCTATAAAGAGGTCCTCCAGGAACAGCGGGAGTCACTCATTGACAAGCTTAAGGAGTACGCTGTTGGGAACCAATCGAACACCGTGGACGGGGTCAAACGCGCGGTAAGTGTTTTGTCGCGTCATTGCCTGAAAGCACGTCCCAACGCTATTTTCTAGGCCTTCAAGCACCTTTTGAACCTGCATATTCTCTTCACGCCCGATCAGCCACCCCTCCCTGACGGCTCTCCTTCACCGTTATCCACTGTTGGCCTTATGTTGGATGACGAAATGCAATACCGATGCACCGGGTACATCCAGGCAGAGATCGAGCGCTATGCCGAGTACTTGCAAGAAGTTGAGGGCGTACAACAGAGCGAGGGGGGTAGTGAGCAAGGGGAGAATTCCGACGGCGGCGAGGGTTCCCCCGAGAAAACTACCTCTGCGAAGGGCAAACAGAAGGCCAACAAACCTCAGGACGAAGACCAAGGTTTGTTTTCGATGTAGGCTTTCCCTCACATCCCCTTGACAATCATTTTTAGGTACAGGCGAAGTCAACTCTCGTGAAGTTCTCGAACATGAGTACCTGTTCGTGGATGTCCTCACCACCTTCCTTCGGGCTATCCGAACCGGCGCGATCAATCTCAAGCATGGCGCAATCTTCCTGGCTCATTACGGCCGACTGGGGAGTTCAGTTGACTCTTGCGCCAAAACCATTGTAAAATGGCTGGCTAGGGAGGAAGGGGAGATCATCGTCGAGATCGCTACGCGATCATTACGAGACGTTTGTCCGACATGCTCTACCCATGTTACACTGTACTGACGGTTCCTTTAGGCCTTCACACTCGTTCTGGACGGCATCGTCCCTGATGAAGCCGAAGCAGTCCAACTCGCCAAACTACTTTCGCAATCGTTCGTCCTCCGCGGTAGCCAGTTGACCGTGCTCCGGAGACTAGACCCGCAACACATTGTGGCCATCCACACCAACCTCCTGAACTGGATTGCAAAGCGGATGTCGGTGTACGAAAACAACAAGAACAAGAAGGGTATGAAGACAGCGCTGTCGTTCTTCCGGGTTCTTGTTGCCCTTGCAACTGGTCTCCAGAGTGGCGATGCCTTGAAAATGTGCGTGCCCTTTCATGTATTGTGCTATACGTCGTACTAATGGCCTCGTTCAGCAAAGCGCATATGGACCAGGTCTTCGAGCAATCTAAGATCGAAGTGCCACCCACAGCGAAAGATTGGGAACCACAACGGAGTTACGAAAGACGCTTGGACAACTTGATGACCAAAGAGAAAGGTGAGCTCTGACTCATAGCGTTGCTTGAGCATGACTGACGGTGCGTGAAGGCGGGGTCAAGCGGAAAGGCAGGAAGGGCAAGGGTGGAGCCGAGACGGACGTCCAAAGCGAGGAGGAAAGCGAAGTCGAAAACCTGTTGATCCAGGAACCTCCAACGAAACCCAAACCCCGACCTCGATCGAAGCGTGTCACGCGATCCAATCCAGTGGTCGAAGAGGAACCTGAGCCAGAACCTGAGCCAGAACCACCCGCCAGTCGGGAACCATCGCTTGCACCATCCGACGTCGCGATGGAGAAAGGAAGTCAGGTGGACGAACCTGAAAGCTCCAACGGTGTTCAAGAGGTGGAAATGCAATCTGCTCGCAGTCCATCGCCATCAGCACCACTGCCAGAAGACGACCAGCAGACTCCCAAGTCGACACTGAAGCGTTCAAGACCAACTGAAGATGACGACGAGGACGCAGAAGGTCCTTCCCATGATGTTGAAACGACTCCTGTTAGTGATATGCAAGTGCGGCGGAAGCGTATCAGACATTAGACTACTCGCTTCGATTTCTTTTATTTCTCTGCTCTGTCCCTCTCGTTCATCCTTTTATCACTCTGCTTGTCTCTCGCTCTGGTTATCTGTACCTTATGCTTATTTGAAATTCCTGCCCGGATTTCCTGCTTTCGATGTATAGTTGCTTCATTATCATACCATAATTACGACAAATATGGCTGGCGGCTGATATGGTACAGCGAGATAACAGATGACATGCGGGTATTGCTACTACAGTAAGATAGGACAGACAAGCGAGGAGTGTGCGATGAAAAGGCGAGAAAGCAGTTCAAAGAGCGTGTGACATATGCAGTGTAAATAGGGGAATAAGTCAAGCGTCCACATCTCAGAGCTCAGCAGGGAGTGTGGCAAAGGTGGCCAGAACCGCGTGGTGCTGGATATAGCCATTGAGTCACAGGGAGGCAGGTAGGTAAAGGGGAAAGGACTCACATCAGCATCTCGAGCATGGTGCGCCTCGACAAGGGCTGCGCCTCCGGGTAGCGACGACCTTCGCTGTCTGAATGAAGACTGGGCAAACCGAGCTGACATTGGAGGTGGTGACAGGCCTGCACTGGGAAGACCGCTCAACATCGAATGCGACCGTTTCAATCTTGCCGACAGAGGTGATGTTATGCCCAGCATGCTGTATAGCTCTTCCTGAACCTGAACCATTTCTCGAGTTTCGGAGTCGGGCGTCATGTCGTTAGCAGAGAGGGCCTATAGAAAAGTTGTCAGCAAAGGCAATATCGTCAGTGACTCGGAGGTTCGCTTACACCAGAGCTTCGAAGAGGAGGTTCATAAATGGTCAGAACGTCAGGACGGCGCCTAGGGAAGTCTGGCAAGGGCGGCATGGGAGGAACATCGTGACGCGATGTAACCGGTGTCGGTTGTAAGTACGGGAGTCCGCCATAGGCACTGCTAGCGACGGATGACCGAGCGCTTTGTCGACGACTTCCAGAACGCAGCCCAGCTCTTGATAGCCTAACACTAGATTTCCGCCTAGCGGAGACACGGCTAGAGCGCCTGGAGGATGCGTCCTTGTCGCTGAAGTTGGAGTCGTACTCGTCCGCCAATTGTTGTGCTTGAACCCAGGCCTCGTCCCTTTCTTGCTCGAGCGCGATGTTTTGTTGCCGAAGGAAGTCATTTTCTTCTTTCTGCTTCATAAGGCTGCCGTTGAGCTTCCTGAGCGCCACAGACAGGGCGCTTGCGGAGTGGACTTGAAGCAAAGAATTCAGTTGAGCTATCTGTTCGTCTGTGGTATGAAGCTCTTCTGCCAATGCGTCTAGTCTGAGGGACAGCTCCTTCAGCTCCTCCGTTATCTTCATCGCAAATGGGGAGCCCGCTTCACCCAGGCCGGTCGCCCCCGTAACGTGAAGAGTCAGAGCTTCAAAGAGTCCGGTCCTCCTACGCGTCAAGGCTTTGTATTTGGCCTTGATATCTGTCCTAAGCATTTCCAGTCGGTGCAGTTCGTCCGGGATCTCGTCATTGACACTTTCGAGTTTGAGAAGGCGGATGGACGAGGACAGAGCTGAGTCGCGGATTGCTCGGGACACAATCTCTTGCAGTTGCGCTGAGCTGAAGGTCCACTTGGCGACCTCCAGCGTGTAGCCTTTCCATTTCACGGCTGGAGGCTGGAATCTCGGAGACACGGGTGCTACAGGGGCCGTCGAGGAGGATGCTACTCTTCTCGTGCTGTTATGACGAGTCGATGATTGGAGGCTGGAAAGAGTGGAAAGAGAAGCTTGAGATCCTGATCGCTCCCGTATGTTTGAGGTTCCAGTAGACGATCCGACAATGGGTGACGATATGCTTTGCTGCAAGCCGGTGGGACGTCTCGGGCCTGCAGGACCAGGAGGACGCAGCCTTGAACGGCCACCAGGAAACGCAGAGTCCCTTGGATTCCCGGTCAATGGGCTGTCAGACATCATGGACATTTGCGTGGACGAAGGAATCAACTTGAGAGGCGCCGGGAAGCCTGGTGGGTTGTTGGTACTGCCGTTTGGCTGGTTCGACTGTTGGCCCCCGACGTCGACAACGCTGTAATAAGGAGGGGGCGAGGCGTATGATGTAGAGGCTTGCAGGATCGCGTCAATTGTGTTTGTTGATTCTCTCAGGCCATGGAGCTGTACTTGCGGTATTGAGGGCGGGGGACGGGACTCTGGTTCTCCATTGGACGAGCTGGTACTAGTACCAGTAGTAGGCACCACCATTTCGCTCATCTGAGCAGTCAGAGAATTGGATGTCAGCTGAAGGGACGGTGGGACTCGCGGTCGTGGTACTCGGGCACCTGGAGCGGGCGAGCCCGATGTGGATGAAGTATTGGAGGGAGGAGACGAGGGAGGTAACGGAGGTAGAGACTTGATTCTCATTCTTGCAGACTCAGTAGAGGCTTCAGTTTGGACGGAAACAGCATCAGACCCATCGCGAGCCGACGATATGCTCGCAGAGCGATTCACGGAGGCCCCTGAAGGGTTGTGCTGCATCATGATCGGCGTGGATGGGGGAAAGAGGCGTTCCTGTGATGAAGTCGACCTGGTAGAGACCGTATTGGCATGAGAGTCAACCATTGGTGATGGCGGTAAGGAGCGCTTGGGTGGCGGATGAAGAGGCGGTGGATGTTCTCTTGTCGTGTCCCGGGGAACCACAATGGTCGAACCAGAAATGTCGGCTTCAGGGTTCTCCTCTTCTGGGATCTTCTGGGTGGAGAGCGGTGATTCAGACCTCTTGGGTAGCACTCCACTGAAGCTTCCTTTCCGTGAATGCCGATCGTGTCTCGTTGTCTGCGCTCGGGTCAACAGGAGTTGCTGTGCCAAAGTCGGCTGCCCATTAACCAAACTAGGTAATGCTGCAGACTGAGGAACATCTGGCATCGGCATCACCCCCGAGTCTGGAGCTGTAGGCCCGGGACTAGCGACCACTGCGGACCAACCATTGCTGACGGCGGATTCTGGGAACGTTTGTTGTGCATCTACTCCACTCCCCGCCGTCGTCGGCGAGCTCAAAGAGCTGTCAGTGTTGTCACCAACTGCAATAGTATATTTGTTGCGGTCATTGGGATCCCGAACCACTTTAATGGGACTGGGCGCACTTCCGGACCGCTGTCGTCCGGCAAATATTGTCGTTAGAGGCGGAGGAGGCGGAAGTAGTTCCGTGCTTTCGACGGACGATAAAGACACCGTCGATCTATGGTTTGGGGAAGACGCGATTGAAGAGACGGAAAACTAGAGGTTTTAAAAGGGGTCATGAATGTCGGGAAATATGGGATATATGTTTACGTACCTGCACCGAGTGCGGTCTATCATGTATAGTTGGAAGTGGAGAGGAAGATGTGCTACTCGAAGTCGTTGGCAACGATCGTTCTGTCGTGGGAGGTGAGAGCGCGCTCATCAAGCAAGAAGCAGATGAACATACTTCTACTGCTGTTTTTACTCAACGGACTGCGAGCTCCGATGAGTTGGCTGCGATGCGAGTCACGTCGTTCGTTCCTGTAAGGTGTCGGCGGTGACAGTTGGGACATCGACTCTTCAGTAATCGGGGTGAAGACAGGCCTAAACCCAGCATAACCGGTCCCTCCAGGTGGATTTTCTGAAAACGAGTAGTAGTCCAGTACATCTTCCAGGTGCCTGGGTGAAGCTTGCTCGCTTCCAGACGGAGAGGTCTGAGAAAGAGGGCGTGGGCTAGGCTGCGGTTGTGCCACAGGTGCCTCTACATCAATCGCCGGCGGTATGTGCTTCCTGTCTTGATTGTTGCGGTTGACTTCTTGACTATCTGACGGAGCCGATGACTGTTGTCGTTGTTGTTGGGATTGCAGAGGAATGGGCGGAATGATATCGCTAGGGCTAAGGACGACGCTGGTGGGTCGAGTCGGCGGGGAAATAGGAGCCTGGTCCAACCGAGTCGCGATGCTCCCAGTACTCCCTCTCCGTCTCAACGGCTTAGCCGAGTCTGTAGGTGGTAAAGGCGTCCGGGGCGTCTTGGGAGCGATGTAAAGTTCCTCCGCATTTGTGGGAATGGGAGGTGCTTCCGGATCGACTTCGAAGTAATCAATCATGCCGCCACGTTCTCCCCGAGGTAGCGTTGTCGAGTCCGAGCGCGTAAGTCCGCCTCCAAAACTCCTGTAGCGCGATCGCCTGTTGTCGGAAGAGAGGACATAAGTATTGGCCATCAGCTGGCGGGCTAACGTCGTCCCCGAAATCGCAGAAGACAGCGGAGATGACAATCCGGACATTGGGCGTGATACACCATTGAATCCGAAGTCATCGTCTGGCTCGGACGTCCTGTCTTCAGGTATTTTGAGCGGACTTGGTTGGGAGTGGTAAGGTAGCATCTGTTACTATGTGAGAACAAACCATACGTGTAATCGAGGGGGTAAACTCACGTCCTTCGACAGCATCCCAAAGTCTGAGGCCTGTGTAGACGGGTTGAGGATGGTAGGAGGAATGCGCGCTATGAGTTTACTTGCCTCCAATGCCTCTAGACTTGCGAGAACATCCTGATGAGAGATATGCTTCATTCCCTCTCTCAACGCCTCTCCTTCCGTCAACAGCTCGTCGTCCTCCTCGGATTCCTCTTGAATCGCGGACTCCAAACGCTTCTCCCCATTCTGCGCCTTCTCCTTGCTCGCCTCTGGAGAGACTTCCGCTCTAGGAAAGCTGGTCGAGAACCAGTCCGATAGTGGCTCGGTGTCGGGGCTTAGATCGAGCTGCAGCTGGAGTCGAGTCGACAATCGGGGAGGCGTAGAGTCGGTATATACAGGCCTCTCCGGCGAGTTCAGAGAAGCTGGCGCCGAGTCGTAGAAATCCAGTGACTCCGAGCGTCGTCCTCCAAAATCGCCAATCTCAATCACTGGTTCTTCGGGTGGGATGGAGGGATGTCCATTGGGAGGCGGCGTCGACGTTGAGGGCCCATCAAGCTTGCTGCGCTTAGTAAAAGGCGACTTGATAGCGACCTTGCCCTTTAATTGTGGTCGATACGAGGAAATGAAAGACGATATTGACGACATGGTCGACCGGGTAATGGACGACGGCTCACAGAGCAGGGATGGCTGTCATCAACGGGTCCGGCGTTGGTGAGGGTATGTGTATGAGAATAGGACGAGCGGTGTTCTCCATTGACAAAGGGTGGTAACGGTCTTTACTCCGCATCAGTCATGTCGGTTTGATGCCCAACACCGGTTTTGCCGGAACACATCAGAGCCAAACTTGAACTAGGATAGCCTCTGGAAGATCCTGTGTCGTCTACACCGTGGATTTCTGAAACGTTTAATGTTCTTGAATCGAAGAATGAAGGATGAGACGTTTGCACACTACCTCTCTAAGTTGCAATAACCGCACTAATGCCCCAGGAAGAGAAGGACACTTGTAAGGAACAATAACACAATGTCGTCGAGTTCGTGCCGTCACACTTATGTTGGTCGCAATGATGGTTGCAAGTTCTGGGCTTCCCCCGACGGTGATCCCTGCCTAAGGTGCCTGTGATGAGAACTTATGGGCGCTTAATACAAAATCTTGCACCTACCAATTGCAAAGCCACCGCGCCGCAAAGCCAGGGCAAAGAAAAGGACAAAGGCGTGGATTTGTGTGTGGGCCTGAACGTTTTCGTGTTGGGGCAAATTAGTTCAATCCTGACCGTCGTCGCGCTTGAATTCAAAAAAGCCTTTGGTGGTTGTTTCGAGGTAATTCGTTTGCCACAATTACGACAGCGCTTAGCAATGTTCGTTTTGCTTGCAGCGTCACGCGCCCGTTCGGAGCGCCCGGTCCCTCTCCGTCTGCACGCAAAGCTTGACCTATAAGTACCAACAAACGCTGCGCATGACAGGACTCTGACATTCAGGAAGGTGTGTATTGGAGAGACAACAAGTCGTAGGTCAAAGCCAGCCTGCAAATGGGCGGCAAGCGTTTACGCGCCTTTGTGAAGATTCCTTCGTCTCGCTTCCCCGGTACCTCCCCATATGAAAAGCTGAAACATATAAACGCGCCCAACGTTGCTAGTGCTTCGGGACCAATTCCAGTTCAGTGATAGAGCCTCCGGGTCAAAGTCGGCCGGTCATATGAAGGAGCTTCAGCCTAGACATAGAGCTATTAGTCTAATGAGACGCGGTTGAATTGTGAACTTTACCTTCAGTACAATCGGCAGTGTCCCCCGAGGACCCGGGCTGTTAGCCACGAAACAAGGTGCGCTGGCGGGGTTGCCTGTTACGGAGATATAACGTAAGTAATTCCCACGGGAGGCGGCCCTGCATGCCAGCCGACATCAGCCGACCCCAAACTGCCCGTCGGAAACACTCATCCTCGATCTCGGAAAACCTGGCGCCAGAAACTTCATTTATTCATGGCCTATGTCGACTGCATCGCTCCAGGTAAGGGCCAACAGATGGCCAAGAAGAAATTGCAGCTTTCGGGGCGCACGGGCACGGTGACCGTCGCCTGCCATACCTCTCCACTGGCCATTGTTCCCCAAGCACTCGCAGGGGGCCAGCAGAATCTCTGTGTCATAGGTCACCAGGAGCTCGTCTCTGATGACTGTACCCCCAATTCTTACTTCTTCCATTCTGCGAGGAGTAAAGGCAGTGTGGAGGATCATAGCCACAAATCAGCGTTTCTTGGAACATATCAAATCAAGCCTCGCCCACGAGTTCAGCTCAGCATGTATGGATGGGAGACGAAATAGCCGTTCCCGTTCTTGAACCTGGACGGCCATGTCCATGGCCATCCACTCACTCCTCTCTCGAGACGCCCCCTCCAACGCCACAGCAACTCTCGATTCATTCTCAGAAGAAATCAAGTGCTACAACCTTCCTTATGGCATCCTAGGCTTCATATCGCACGTCCTCACCTACTACACCATCGTCTGCCTCTGGTTCGGCAGGAAGCCTCTCTGGCCGTTCTCCCGGGTATCTTATTCACGATTCGACCTGGCACTCGGAGGCATCGGGCTGCTCGTATCAACACTCCTCTCGATCGTCACTATCATCCGGTGCAGGGAGGCATGGCAGCTCCTCGTCATCGCCATCTGGAAGATGAGCATGTCCTTGTTGAACGGTGTTACGGCGGTCCATGTGGCAATCTTGTTCACAATGAAGAAGATTAGGTTGAAGAGGGAGAGGAAGAAGAGGCCTGGGGCGAGCAGAGAAGCATCGGAAGACAGTGCTGTAACGGTGGTATCCAAAGACGCGACTGGGGAACAAAGCGCGGTGGAGGAAAAGGATGAAGAGGCAGCGAAGGATGGAAAAGGCGAAGATGAGAAGGATGGGGATAGTGCACCTGGACAGGAGAGCGAAACACCTATATCCGTCGCTATTGACCCATTGAAGTGGGTGGCCTGGTGGATCCTATTATGTGAGTATAAATATCGCATGAGCCTGATTTAAAACCTTGTTGACTGTCACAATTTTAGACATTCCTGGCATGTTCGCTGGAATTGTCGGGTTGATGGCGCTTGTTGTAAAGGCCAGAGATCATGCTGGTGTTCGCAAGCTAACGGCCGGATTCTACACCATCGTTGGAGCCGGTGCTCTCGTGGTCGGACTGGGGATCGTTTGTCGACTGCGCAAGCAGAATGACCTCGGTCAGCCTGAGAGAGCCAAACGGATCATAGTTGGAGGCCTCGTATGGATTGTGGGGTCGTTCAGCATCCTCGCAGTGTTCTACTCGGATTGGGCATTGGGGATGATGGCAGGCAACCTGTCTGGTCTTCCAAGCGGTGACAATTCTGCGCTGTACTGGACCTACTGGATTTCCAAACGATTGCCTATGTTCAGCCTCTAACCGCACGCTGCCATCTTGCGGTTATGTCACATGCTCCGCGATCCATGAAGACTGTCTGTCTCATGGATTTGTGACGCACTGGCGGTCCCGAGAACATACAGAGTTGGGGTTGAACGTTGAACGTTGAATGACGTCTGGTTTGGCATTTGCCGTCGCCTTCTGTTGATACGGTCCCCGCCATTCTATCCTGCTGCACGCCGCATTCGAGAGCAGAACCCTCCACTTGACTTCCGTAGATCTCCATAGCTTCCACCCATCTCCTGTATCTTAGCAGAAACGCGTAATAGGAAGAATTTGTCGCGAAAAGCTGTGTCGACACAGTGAGGTTCTCCCTGTCCAGGCTTGGGGTGAGGCTGCACCGTGGTGGCCACTTGCTGGAGACACTGGATCGAGGTTTTGCTACTCAGACCAATGATCTCGACGAGCGTGTATAATACAAACGGTCGACTTTACGATTTTTTCCCGACTAAGCTACTTTTGTGATTGGCCAAGGGTCAACCAAAATGTAGCAGAGAAAGAATATCAGCCTGCTTCTAGATCCCAACTTAACCTGTTCTGGCGTGCACAATGGTTGCCACACACATGACGAGGCCATCCTTCCTCGTCCCAATGGGCAGGAACACGGCTGGGTCAGGTTACAATAGAACACATGTCGCGGATGCGGCACCTGGGCTACGCCACGAGTTCTTAAATAGTTATTTCGAAAATAGAAGCTGAAATGAATGATTCGTCAATTAAAGCGGTAGAAACGACACCAAAGGCAAAGGGCTCGATGGGGTCATGTACAATGGCCGACAAGGGCGTGCAAAGAACAAAGAGAAGAAAGGATTTCATGAAACCTGTCAGACACGCGTTGTTTGGCGCTGGTTTGTTTGAAGATCACGGGGCCTGTATTCAGTTGAACGGCGGGAATGTACTTGAACCCAAACGTAACCGAGTGGTCTGGGATTGATCCCTTTCCAACCTCGTCGTCATTCTCAATGGCGTCGAGCACTTATTTTCCATCGTCGTCGTCGTCCCAGGCGTTCCCCGCCCACCCCGCGACCCCGCCCCGGCATCGTCGGCCCGCCTGTCGAGTCGCCGGTCCTCGCCAGGGACCGCGGTCCTTTACCCCACACGGCCACCACCAGAGGGCTGCGTCGTCGTCATCGTCGCTGTTCCAGTATATCGCCACGACCTCATTCTCAAATCGGGCAGCGAGCCCGACGGCTACGACCCCATCTGCGCCCCACGAACCCGAATCTCCGCGTTTCTCTCAACTATTGACAAGCGTATTGGGGTCCCCATTTCTGACCACTTCGGACCTACCATCGAGCTCAGGGTCGATGGAATTGGATGCGTTCGAACCGACATTGCGCCGTGCACCATCCCCAGCGCCGTCGGTCGATTTCTCAATAATCGACGTCGACCCGGACGACCCAGATGTCCATTTCTCAACCAATGCATCAATTCCTGGAGGTTATCCCACTAGGCGATCTCGCCATTGGTCCGGTCATGCGAGATCGTTCTCAACTTCGGCGGCTGGCATGAATCTTTCACGCAGTTACACCCATGATCACGCCAGGGTCTCATCGGAGTATACCCCTGTTGAATTCCCCGCCGAGTTCGAGGGTCACCGACCGTCAACACCGCCAAGGCACGGAATCAGTCTGCAAACTACATTCAAAGCACTGCTGCCTCGGATATGGGATGCGATTTCGTCGCCAGGACGAGCTGTCTTGAACTTCTCTCCTTCAGCGGAGATAAGCTCGCACACATTCTCCGGCTCTTCTTCCTCGTCTTCGTCAAGGTCCACTTCGCCTTCTCCACAACGTTCAGTGACACCTATTTCCCAATCGTGGTACCACACTCCTGGCCCAGAGTCAGAAAGGCGAACACCGATTATTTGGAACCTCTCGCAACACAAGAGCAAGGTCAAGTCCAGAACGACAGGATTTTTCTCCCGGAATGGGAGTCAGAGAGACCTCAGTGAATTGATTGATTACTCGGACCTCCTTCCCTTGGACGGCGAAGAGGGTGAGCTAATTGACGACGAGGCTTGCTTCATTGACGTACGAGCTGTCACTGGCATTGGTGAGCCTATCTACCGCTGCTTATTCCCTTGCTGGACAGGCCTGAACCGTTCCATTTTAGATATCCTTGCTCTTCTCCCTCCGGAACTAGCGCTACACACACTTACGCTATTATGCCCGCCTCCTCTGGACTACTCGTCGACAAGCTCAAGCTCCCATCCAGGCGGCAAATCGGCTGAAACGAGAAATTCACCGACGAAGCAAAGTTCTTCGCCTTCAACTTACTTCGGAGTTAGCGCCAGGCCTTCTGGGCGATCATCCCTTCCTTTGACATCTGCGGACGAACAAGAGGAGGCCCTCCATGCTCTCCTCGCGTGTCGGGCTGTATCTCACACATGGCGTCGCTTGGCTAGCGATAACGCCGTCTGGCGTGCCCTCTTCCTTGGACGATGGGGCATTGACCTGGAAAGGGCAACTCCAGAGTCCATGCTGCGAACAGCAGTTAGTCGAAAGGCCATGGGTTGCACATGGGATTACGACTGGGGCATCGACTACACCATTCCCTTTGGCGAGCACCGCAGTTCAGTCTCAAAAGGAAAACAACGTGCGGTTGATCCTCTGGCGACGCCAGGTTCCAGGCGGCGGGATGATTTCCGTGATCGAAGCTTGTACTTCTCCCCTCATCGAATCTCCTACATCGTGAACGATGCCGCGAATTCGCTTTCCAGTGCTCCCTTGCAACTGGACTGGCGACTCCTGTATCGTGAGCGGCTGGAACTCGATATGCGATGGTCAGGGACTGTTCCCGAGCGCATGCTTGTTCGTAGTCGGCAGAGGACAACCTCGGGTTACTTGGGACTACCGGATGAATGTAGTGACCTCGACATTCACGATATAAAAGAGAACATCCCGCCCTGGGAACCTAAACTGCGCAGGATGGAAGGTCATACCGATAGGTAATCACTGTTAATCATAAACCATGGTCAAAACTGATTGGGTCTACAGTGTCTATTGCCTTGAGTTCGATTCTCAACGGATCATGACAGGTTCTCGAGATCGTACAATCAAGGTGTGGAGTCTCAAGACCGGCCAAGTCCTTGGAACGTTCCAAGGAGTCCATACGGGAAGCGTTCTATGTTTGAAGTTCGAGCGGGACTGGGATCGACATGGGAAGGAGGCTAGGAGTTTGAGCGGCTCTTTGGAGAACCACAAGGGGATGCTCGTTAGTGGAAGCAGCGACTGTACCATCTGTGTTTGGGACATTGAACTGGGAGACATCGTTCCCGGGACGAGCGATAGAGAGGTCAAAGCTGAGGTTCGGGAACTTTTGAAGGGACATGAAGGCGGCGTTCTCGATATCCGTATGGATGAGAAGTGGATTGTGAGCTGGTACGTCTAACAGCGTTAGGTGTCTTCTTTTCGGTACGTTAACTGACAGAGACTATCTTTTCAGTTCGAAGGACGCCTCCATCCGAGTTTGGGACCGTAACACCTTGGAATCGGTTAGGATCTTGCGAGGACATGAAGGGCCTGTCAATGCCATTGGCCTTCAAGGCGATAAAGTCGTAAGCTTTCTACCTCTTCCAGGTAATGATGGAGATCTCTGAGTGCGTCAATCTTTTCATAGGTCAGTGCTAGCGGCGATGGAAAGATGATTCTCTGGGACATTACGAATGGCGAGCGTATTCGCACCTTTGAAGGTCATGACCGCGGGTTGGCTTGCATTGAATTCAAGGTTCGTCATTGCTGTCTTTCCCATCCTCGCAGCAAATAACACCTTCATTTCAGGAGAATCTCATTGTTTCGGGGTGTAACGATTGCAAGATCAAAGTCTGGGACCCTTGGACTGGGGATTGTCTCCGTACCCTAGTCGGACATGACGCACTTGTCCGTGCACTGTCATTTGATCCACGAAGTGGTCGTCTCGTCAGCGTGAGCTACGACAGAACTGTTAAGGTGTGGGATCTGTGGACTGGTATGTCCTTTCATTTGCACAAACGGTGTTGAATTTTCTGACGTTTTTGCTTCTTGACCCTTCAGGCAAGCTCATCCGGGAATTCAAACGCATCCATGCAAGCCATATTTTTGACGTAAAGTTCGATATTGCTCGGATCGTCACGTACGCCCGTCTCCTTTGGAAGGACCGACGGTCCTAAGTGCTAACCGATATTTTCGTCAGAACGTCGCATGACCACAAGATTATCGAGCTCGACTTCTCGGCTGGGTTGGACACATCGCTCTTTGTCTGATTTTTCATCTCTCCACTCAAAAGCCTCAACAACAATATCTTGTTCGGTTGGACTGGCACGGCGCCCCCTTTACCCTTTCTCTGTTTATTATTTTCGTCCAATTGCAACTTTGGACGCTCCTTCTGATCCAGAAACATCTGTTTCCGAAACACAATAACAGCAACCAGACCATCAACCACAGCACCATCTTATCGACATACATACACCGTTCATCGGACGACGAACGACGGGCGCCGTTTTCTTTCACCATTTTTTTTTTGCCATTTGTGCATTCTTTTGCACACTTTCCGATCTCTTAGCCGCCGCGTGCCTCCTCGTCGGGCGTGGGCGCTTGTGGTGTACAAGTTACTACTGTAATTGCACCCTTATTGTAGGTAGTTGTAGTGTCGCCATGTGGACTGTATGCACACAGGACTGTACTATAGTCTATACTCAGTATGTTTGGCCTTGGGCCCCATATGTTTCGATACCCGTCCTTCCTCCCGTCTTTTTCCCAATTTCTGCATCTTGTACCAGTATTCGACGTAAATATTTATGGACCTGTTACTGTAGCGATTCTGTATATTATCTCTAGGAATTATTCGGCTTGGAAGATGACTCTGGGTCTGGCGGTGGAGACATTCTCAAAGCCAGATATGCAGGGTTTTCAAACCCAGCGAACCTATAATTATTGTGGGCGCCGAGTTAGATGCGAAGTTCCCAATCCCATTCGCCTCTAGTGGCCCCTCTGTGATCGGTCGATCAACAACCTACCGGGTGCTCTTGCTTGGAGGAGTAAAAATATAGACGACGGATATCTCACGGGTAGTAATAGACGGTGAGGGGAAGGTGCAGTTGAGATTGAATTGTCTAAAAACAGAACCCATTGAATAGGATATGGTAGACCACCTGGCCAATAAAGTATAGATTACACTTGATTGTAGATACCGAAAGTACGAAAAAGAGTCAAGAAGATGATCAGCCCCAATGCTGGAAATAGCCTGTGTCCGTGGAATGAGTTTAGGATCAAAAGAAAGTGAATGCGGTGAAAAGAGAAAAGATAGTAGACTCCGCAGGGGAGGTTAACAACACAGAGAGTTACGGAGTGATAGTAGTACATGAGTAATAGGAGTAGACGAATAAATAAGTGCGTAAGTAAATATGCAGTTGGATGAAAGCAATGCGGGGATGTGGTAGGTGTAATTGATAAAGTTCATGGAATGAGAACGGGGCGCGAAAGAGGAAAACCAAGAGACGATAAACCAAAAGCGAATCAAAACGTTTGAGCAGTGCGCCAGACAAGGGCACGCAACAAGGGATGTTCGGGAACAAGATTGCGGTGGAAACGGGACATGTCGCACAAGCGAGCGAAAAGCTTGCCACGGACCATCCACCCATCCAAAATGAAAAGGGACGCCGGAGAAAGTGGCGACGAAAACGAAGAAAGGCGTATGTAAAGACCAGAATCACACACGAAGTCTATACGTACGGATCGCCGAAAGAAGAAAGTTCAAAGGGCTTCCCGTTTCTCTTCGTTGATTGGACTTGTCAAACACGAATGAACACAAATTCCGGTCGTGTGGGACAAGTGTACACCTAACTGGCGAATTGATGATAAACATAAGTTGAGCCGAATAGCGGAATAGGTGCAGGGTAACGTGGCGTGGGGTTGAGATGCGAATGAATGAGCGTTGGAAACTTGACAAGTCGATAACAATAATAGTCGATTGAATAGGCAGAGGGTTCGTCGAGTGAGGTCGGGAACATCGGGAGTGCTAGTGAGGTCGGTGTCCTGCCCGCGCGTCACAGTGGTCGAAAGTTCCGGTCTAAGTCGCTCGAATGGCCGCTGCACAAGGAGGTGAATGAAGTCGGAGGGTTTTAATAAATGCAGACAGCCATCTGCCAGAGAAGAAGGCTCGGTGAGGGGAAATGAGTGATGGAATACAGGCCGAAATAACATGGGCGTCAGGACCGTTGACGGAACTGTCGCAAAGTTGAAAACCAAGGGAAAGTTGAACGAAAATGGTTAGAGCGTAAACGAAAGTGAGAGTACAGGTGTCATGAGGAGGGAGCAAAGGGCCGTAGCTTGTCGAGGACGTCACCCATGTTGGGCGAGTTTTCGAGAACTTGGGCGATAGAGGGCGGTCTACTCCGTTTGAGATTGGCGGCGTAGGCACTGCTGGCGGCCGTACTCGAAGATGCCATCGAAGATGTCGATATCCGATTGGCGGTTCGCACTCCTCGCCTATCTTCTGAGTCGCTCAGAGAGGTCGGTTTAGAGGAGTATCGAAGAGACGAAGGTGTTTCGGGGATTGATGAGAGAGACGACAGTGTCATGCTAGGACTGGGCGGCAGTAGAGATGATGTCGAGGATGAGGGGGAAAAGGAGCTGATGGATGATCGATTGCTGCTATGAGTCGGCACCTCGGGCAGTGCACTGTCGGGAGCAAGGGTTTTGGGAGGGGAACGCCTGCTACCAGTGGCTGCAAGATAGAGGCTGTGACTGCCCTCTCCGAGGCCGAAAGGTCGTCGAAGCTTTCGATAGCGTAGAGAGCCTGATTCATTGCCTGAGGTCTCCGAACTTCGAATTGACTCGGCACCAGATGTTGGGTGAGATTCAGCACCCGAATCGTCAGATAGCTGGGTTCGCCGGGAAGGTAGCCTGCTCTTCGACGGGACTCTGGGAGGCTCCTGCCCTGGTTCTGCATTGGTTGCAGGCAGCGGTGGAAGGGCAAGGTTTGGCGGGAAGTCGGTCGCAGGAGGTCCTTTGTTGTTGGCAACCAGCCACATTAACCCTTTAATCTGGTTGTCCTTCTTCGCCATCTCCCGTTCCAACTGCGAGACCTTCTTCTCCAATGCAATTTTCTCAGCGTTGTGCTTGTCCACTGTCTTCTGAAGATGACTCTTCAATTCGTCATACTGTCGAGTTCGATTCTGAAGTGATTCCTTGAGCTCTTCTCGAGTGGCGGAATCAAGATCGGGCCTGTTGCCTTCGGCTGGAGGGGTAGGAGGCTCGTCTTCAGGCTGTGGGCCATCCGCTGGAGCGTTGCACTGGGTTCTCCGGGAGCTCGCGCTGGCAACACTGGCGACAGAACCAACAGTACTCGCTCGAGGGCGGGGAGGAGGGATGGACGGGCTGCTGGTGGTGGGAGATGTCGATGCTCGGGCCATCTGTGGTGATGAGGGGGGAGGTTGAGGTAAAGGTATGGAAGGTGGTTTGTTGAGCTTCTCTGCAGCTGCAGCTTGTTGCCGCAAACGAAGCCGCTGTTGAGCAGAGTACTCCGAAGCAGGTGTGGTAATCTGCCGCCGTTGAATCGAAGGACCTGTGAGTTTATCAGAGAGACTTGACCGAGCTGATTCCTTGCCATCAGAGGTTCGAGGGGTAGAGGGTGTGGGCGAATCCTGCTTTTCAGTTGGAGAAGACCGCCGTGGAGGTTTTATTGACTTAATCGCTGGAGATTCTGGCTGCTGGTTCCTCGCTGATTTCTGGCGGGAACTCTCGAGGATCGTAGGTGCTGAGCCACGCCGAGGGGCCTCGACAAGCTTCGAGATCCGTGGACTCGTTGAAGGTCCGGAACTCGAGGTGCCATCAGATTCAGGTGTATCGCGGGGTGAGGGAGACTCTCGCGGTAGTGGTTTCTTCTGCTTCGGCAGAGTAAACAGGTCCTTGTACTCGTCAAGATTTTCGTTGGACATCGAAACCATTATTGTGGGCTGCACAGGCCGAGGTGTTGGCGATCTGGCGCCCGATGAGCCAGAATCGAGCGATGTTCCGCGTGAAGCAGTCACATCGGGCGGTGATAAACTGGCTGTTTTGGATGTTTCTTCCAACGGTGGTTTTGAGCTCAACGCGCTCAGTTTACGTGTTCTTGGGCTGAAATGTGCAGCCAGTTTCGACCCAAGCGATGTTGGCTGTGCTTTGCCTGGTGAAGGCGGCAACATGCTCAGTCTCGAGCTAGGCGAACGTTCCGAGAGCTCGACCGTTGGTCGCCTGGAAAATTGGACAAGACTGTAGGTTAGCAACGCGCATGGTGGACGTTATGGAAGACTTGTGGTGGTGGTCGTCGCCGCCGCCGTTGGAATCACACGGGACATTTGACAAAAGCCGTGACATCGTCGACCGACGCGACGGATGTTCTCAGGCGCCGTTGACGAAAAAGGAAATCTACGATCGCTCCGGACTCACCTATCTGTGCTTGCCGTTCCCCTCGTCTGTTCCCCAACGTCCGATGATTCCCGTGCAGAGTCACTGGCATATGGATTCGACTTCTTTCGCGGTCGTCCAAGGAATGGAATGCGTGTTGATTTTTTCTTCGCCAATCCGTCGGGGCCTGTGCTCGTCGACACGTCCAGTGTGTTCGTCGATGCTTGCGACTGTGTTGAGAGGTCGTTCGCAGGTGATCGTGTGTGGCCATGACCAGCACGGAAGAAATCCGTGAGTTCAGACGTCTTGCTGCGTATCCGGCTGGGGGTGAGGCCAGACATTGGCCAGCAGTAGTCGGGGCCGTCCAAAGGTGGGTGTGGAGAGTGAGAAAGACGCGTCAGTCAACGAAGACTACGGCGAAAGGGTGTGCAATGGAAGACGGAGCGAGGTATATAAATGACCGACAGATTTCCAGGCTCGCCCTCAATACCGTACAAGCCCCGTCTGATTGAATTGCAGATTTCGCGGACTCGGAGGCTATGGCTTGTTGCAGGTGGTGACTTGTCGCCTCGAAAGACGTGCAAAAAAAAGGTCGCAGAAGAGTCGTGTCGCGAAAAGGACGTCTCTGATGAGACTTACGATACGTGTCTGTATTCCACTCTCATCCTAAATTTTTCCACAGCTATCTTCTGTTCAGATTGAACCCTGTTCCTTTTGACACTATAACCAATCGGGACTTGTGACAACTAAGCCATCGAGATTTGCCCCTGCCAGATTTCTGATGTCCCCGAATATCCTTGTTCCTTTAGATTGCCAAATCAACTTTGGTAAGCTCGATCTCGGAGATGCTGCTCTCCAAGAGCCAACTGCATGGGCGGCCTGCGTACAATATTCGTGTCTGTTTGTAGGCCTCTCTCGCCGTCCTGTGTGGCCTTGGTGTGCTGAATATTCCACTTTTGTGTTCCTTTTCGTGCTGTTGTACTCATATCCTCGTTTTAGTTCCCCCACGGCCAACATGAAACGGCCGGGTCTGTCTAGGCAATTGAAAGCCAATTCGACCCGGTTTTGTTATTGGGCAAACACCGGATTCACACACCAGCCAGAACTCTCGGCCAGAGGATGGTCATGTTGCGTTAAGGTTTGCTCGAAGACCAAACTTCCGCGCTGTTCTTAGCTCGAGCGAGCAATCGAATTTGAGAATCCGAGAAGATGGCTGGTGCTGACGAGGCAAGAACAAGGACGATGCAACTCCCCTGTGATGATACCAAGGTGATACACACATGCCGGCGGAAGTCCTGGCTCGGTGACTGTTCTCGATTGATTCTCGACTGCTACCGACCTAGTTTTGCGCTCTGTTGTGCGCTGCACGCCTGCCATTCGCGGTCGAAGGAGCTGGACGGTGGGGTTATGGAGCATGCTCTCTTCTTTTCTCAGCAACTCCGCATTTCCCTCCTCCACCGAGCCAACTGTTGGCCAACTATGAGGACATTATGGGGGTCGACGTCACGGCCGATATACTTACGTTGACGCAGACCATTCACACTTTAGTCGGCCAAGGCAGCAAGTCAATTAGCGCTTCCACTTACTACATTGCGCTGACGTCTCATGGCGGCAAGGTTTGAAGCAAGTGCCCTTACGAACATCAGAACAGCTCAAAGGAACATCACAGAACCGACAAGATCCAACATTGGATCTTGTCGTTGGTATCCAGGACCCATTCCGACCCAAGCACTAGGCTCCTCCTTACCCGTCGTACTGAGCCGTTTCCTCCCACTCAATGGATGTTTTGAAGCGGAGATCATCTAGAAGGAGCTGTTTAATGAAAAGTCCCTTCCGCTCGAGCGCCTTTTACAAATTCTTCCATGTCCCTGGGGCGCGTAAACCTTTTCCTGGTGGTTAATTAAAGAAGTGACCTCCACCTCAGGCTCCGCCTACGTCATCACATCCAACCGCGCCAGGGATGTAGGGGCGGGAGACTTAGAGGAGGCTCTCCAGGAAGGCGAAGCTTGAAGAATGCTTCTCCACTGCGCAAAACGAGGCTAGGAACCATTGGCCGTCGGCCCTTGGTCCGACCCCGCCAGTCTGGATCATCACGTCAATTCAATTGTTAGGGGTGATATACCCGAGTTTCTCGGATGCCGCTACATGCATTGCATCCTCAAGGGGGCTTTTCAATAAATGTCTTTATGTGAGATCACAGCTCGCTTCGTTCGCTTCAAGCTTTAGGCAGAAATATCGTGGGTTCCGCGTCCCGCGTCTAGCGCCCATACTAGTTTCAGGTCACTTGACTTCCAGCGCCCCGCCCCCACTTAGCCGGAAGACTCCCAACTTCCGACGAACTGGAAAACCAGCTGGAATCCCGAGAAATGAAGTCATTGTGGGCTCCTGAGAGCTGACAAGTGTCATGATAGCTGGCTGCGTGGATTGACTTCCAGCTGTTCTTCCGTTCGATACACGTACTTTATAGTACAAGTGATTAGCTCGCCTTTCTAGCCATTGGGCGCTCTGCGCGCACAACTCGGCTGGCCGACACCATTGGCTGGCACTAGACTCTGAGTCACTTGTCGGCTACTACTGATTGTGTCCCAGCGACTTGTCCGACTCGAATGGACCCCCATCAGGGACATCCTTGTCTACATTGAGGAACGAACGTACAGCTTCGCCGCCGTCTCCGAATAGGCTTTCAACCTGCTTAGGATTGTGTGTCTGGGGTGTACAGTCATTCATATCTCGCATGGTAACTGTAGTCTTTGGTTAGACCAGGACATGCACTAAATAGAGAGGAAGCCTGAATTAGCATCGACCCTATGGTTCTGGGTCAACTGTTGGCGACTTGACATCCTGCAGTCGAGCTTATTGGGCACCTCTCCGTCGCCACAGAGCTTGGGGCGAGATCCACTTCATACACCATGAAATTACAGTATCTGTCGAAGATGGCTCTACGTTGCCAGGGTGTTTGGGACATTCAGCACAGATCACATTCGAAGTTAATAAATGTTTGAATGCACACAGTGATTGAATACATACCAGGTGTCCCAAGCGAGACGTCCGGTAGACTTTTGCCTTCCAGTTCTCGACTAGTCTTTGTCACCGCTCAAAGATTACCAGAAGACATGGGAACATGGAGGCACACGTACGGCTGCAATTGATCCAAATTTCCTGCGGTTGGAGCGCTTTCACCCAGGCTTACATATGGGTCGGACGTCCTATTAATAGCCTGCTTGATATTGATGTACGCTCAGACTAATATTAGCCTTGACGCCTCTATGCACGAGGGATACAGAGAAGCCCGGCAATTGCATAAGTAGCATTACGGCGTAGACCATGTACGGTGGGCGAGAATGTGCGCGTAATAACCCTGGGTTTTGAATAGAAAGGGACACACCTTCCACTAATAGCCAGTAACCCAGGTGAACCGGGTGTGAATCCCGTTGTTTACGAGTCCGTTCATTACTTGCTACTGCGACGAGACCCTAGATCAGCCTAGTATACCTGGCAGTAAGCTACCTTTTTTCGTTGATTGCCTATATCTTGCTTTCAATAAGCTCACTAGTATGCGTCCTTAGTATCCTCCGAGGTTCATGCGAAGACGTCTATAATTAGCCTCAACCTCAGTATTCGTCGACGTCCCTCTCTCCTCCCATCACCCAGGTAGCGCCCGTAGACGCGTCTTGCCGCTCCCGTCGGTACATCGAGGTAGACACTCCCATGTGAAGTGGCGTACCCACCCAGCTTTCTGCACAAGCACCCACGGGGACGAGTCTTCATCGAAGCACAACGCTGAAACCTGTTCCAGGCCTTGCAATTTTGCGCGCCTAAGCGGCCTTTCCCGTGATATATCCTTCGTGCGCTATAGGGCCCCGGTGAAGAAGGCTTTAAGAAGGCGCTTGAGTGCGTAACGCAGTGTTATGAATCAAAAGAACAAGCCTTCTCACCCAATGGCCCTCCCATGTCAGATTTGTCACGCACATGGCCCATCGTGGAGCCAAGCCAATGCCGAAAAGGAAAAAGAGTTTCCCGCAACAAGGAAAAAAACATTCGGTGGCTTTCGTCGAAATGTCCAGTCGTTACTCTGTACTGGAGTCACCAGTGAAATGAACGGTCGGTTTGCTCCACTTGATGGTAGTAGGTCGGACCGATACGAGAAACTTGAAGGAGTTTACTTAAAGGGCTGAGTTGGCCGTATGCCACGCAAGTTTAGGACTTGGGCGCTTGTCTTACGACGGTGGGCCTATAGGCAATGGGAAATACAATAATGTTCGCTTTCGAGTCTCCAAATGACGAGAGAAAGCAAGGCACTTGGTCAGGAGATAACAGTGAATTTCAAAGCTTGACAACATCAGTAAGAAACACAGGAATGTCGAGCGGTTGGTCTATATTGAATCGGTCGGACCACCGACGAGCCTTCAAGCTTCAGGCAGAATCATACGTCTACTACAGAAGGAAAAGAAAATCAATACCTCTTCCACGTTTAACTGTCCTGCTATACCCTTTGATCCAATGACTGTGCACAAAGGTACTAGGACTTTTCTGGCAACGGCATGGACCTGTGGGACAACCACAACCGCTTTGACCTCTAGGGTTCTTAATATCCTTTGCTGGAGGTTTGCAAACTTCCCTGCAGACTACTTTTCTAGAGACCCCATCAGAGGTGTCATACGTTTGCTATCTTCAAGTTTACATGCTGCCAAATTACTTTCTACATACATTTTCCGCCTGGTCAAATCCGATACAATGGCTCCAAAGTCCAAATCATCCAAAGTTCGTAGCATCATGAAGACATAAACCACCCAATGGACCCAAAAGGATGGGCTCATCGCCTTTTTTTCGAAGTCGTCGAACGATGATCATCCTCACTGCACTCGACATCAATCTTATACATCTCGACCTCATCCTCGACCCCATCCTCAGGTTCACCAAACTGTTTCGGCCTTCTGAGGACCCGCTCATAGAATAGGACGAAAGGCCATGTCAAGCGGCGCCAGAAGGGCACGTTGCCCTTGAAAATGTACCGCGCTTGGAAGGCGACGATCACCCAGGCGGTGAAGATCGTCAAGGGGAGCGCGATGGCTATGTAGTGGGGTATCGTTGCGTTGCCTTCCGGGTTAATTTCGCTGACGTTCATGCCGAAGACGCCCTGTGGGGAGGGAGTGAGTGGAAAGTGCGGAATGATAGGAATAGAGTGATACGTACTGCGACGAAACTGGCCGGAAGGAAGACCATGGTTAGGTAGGCAATCTGTTTCATGGCTATTAAAGAAAGGTTACGATCGACAGTATGCTATGAGCATAGTATGGGCGTACCGGCGCTGTCCCGAACAGCAGCTTCAGTCATGTCTCTCATATACCTACTATCCGTGATATTCACACTACTGAATACCTATACGATCATCACGTCAGAAAGTCATATCTTCGGCAACTCTACGACGAGGACATACCAGGTTCATCACGTTCTTCAATCTCCTCTCCTGCATATGCAACCCCGATTTGAGCCTCTCAACTTCTTGTTTGAGATTCTTACACTCCCTGACCAACAACCTCCCATTCTCATCTATCACCGATTGGTCAAAGTTTTTGGTAGTCATGAACGGGTTAGTGGTCTCTTCGATGAAGGTGATATGTTTGACGAAATCTTCAAGGAGCGCGGTGTAATGGAGGTGGTGTGCACGGATGACGTGCAGCTCTCGTGTCAATGGCATGTGGGCCGTTGAAATGACACGGTTTTCCTATTCGCAATGAGAAGGGAGAGGTATGTCAGCCACGGAATACAGTAATAGCATGAAGTGATGGACAAACCAAAGCGATGATATGCTCGTAGAGCGACTCTAGTGACTCGTCCCAGGCGTATAAAGCATGCCAAATGAAACACATGAGGACTAATGTAGGATCGGGAGAGCGTTGGAACATGCTCTGCCAATACACGGACTGACCTTTAAGCGGGGGTGTTAGAGGATATAACAACTGCGCACAGCGTTCGCACGTACCGGCAAACCGTATTCGTTCATGGAGGTATTTCGCGGAGGTGGTGGGTAGGTTGAGTGTCGGGTGGTAGGAGATGATAGTGCTACCCTCGATATTTCGAATAAGGTGCACTGAGATCAGGTCAAGGGCAAGAATCCGCTGGTCTAAACGAAGGGGTGAGCACGAGACTGGTGAGTAGAGGGGAGAAGGCGCACTGGAGTATAGTACGAGCGGAGCTTGTGTATCGATCTTCTGGGAACCCAATAGTGTCCCCTTCTTGGACGCGATAGACGTCCCCGACGAGTAAAGCGGGAGCTGCTTGATGACGAATTCGTCTTCCGGCATCGACTTGATAAAAGGTAGCGTAATAGTTATATCTGCGCAGCACACCGCATGAGATGACAACGGGACCAAGGAACTGCAACTCTTACGATCGCCGATGTCATCTTTAATCTCCTCTTGGAACCTCGACGGGATCCAGTTTAAGGACGACGAGAAGAAGAAGGGCTCGATGTTAAATCTAAAAGCCATGTTAACCGAGGGACTTTGAATGGAACGGATACAACTCACCGAGCGCCTAACATCTGCAACACCGGCCCTGACATGTTCTCCACGAATAAAGCTCTAACCCGGAGGTCCTTGGGCCGCTAAAGACCATACAATCATCAGTAAAATGAAATCCATAGGCAATGACAAGCCAACGCCTGGGCGCTCATCACTCTCTTGGCAGAAGAGGAAAATGAAGCCAGAACTCACCTCGCTCTTCGCAGCAATGACCGTACTCCATGTATAATCCTCATGACGCTCAACAGCATGCACCGATCCCGCATCCCTGAAGATCCCATTCACATCCACATCACAGCGATAAATCGTACACTCCAAGTCCTTCCTGTATTTATGAATTGCGTCCCAAATCTTGCTCTTTTTGACTTGCGCCTCGGTCCAGTTAGGGAATCGCGATTGGGGATAGCCAGTCCAGCATTGACAGTCATTGTGGTCACATTTGGGCGGTATCGGGGGCGCCTCGTTCGCCAATTGGGCTTGGTCGACCTCTGAAACGTCGACTAGGTACTCAGAAACTGTGAATTGGAAGAGACGAGGAGGAAGTTGAGACGTACCGTCGCCAATGTCGACCCAGGGCCATGGCGCAGAAGGTGCAGCGTGTCGGTGCGATGGAGGCGCTATACGCGAAGGATCTGACTGCCAGGACCTTTTGCCCAGGGACCGCCGGCTACTCGCTGCTGAACGAGGGTGGTGCACAGATAGTCCGTCCATCGTCGTCTGATTTTTATCTCGTGTGGTCGTAAAGGGGTCGTCGCAGTCGTAAAGCCCAGGTCAACGAAGTAAACTTGAGGGCTATGAAGAAGGGGGATTGCTGAAGGGAAATGAACAGTGGCGCATAACCTGGGGCAAGGAGGCTAAAAAGGCGTGGGCGCCGGGGACCTTAACCGCCGTCAACGGCCTCGAGGCAGCTAAGCGCCCACCTGCAATGCGGCAGCCTGCCACAGGCCCCATGGTCAGGGAAAATTCTTTTTTGAATACAATTGGCTGATGGCTATTCTTGTCGTGACTGATCAGATGAAAGTCAATGCATCGGAAGCAATTCACTGCCGGTGGAGCAAGAACAAAACTCTGGCGAAAGAGCGGAAGTAAATGCCAGACGTCTAACAGTGAAGGATGGTATGGATGGATATAGCATTGGATGGTATCATGTAGGAGTACAGGTATGTATGGTTCACGAAATAATGTCCTCTCCGGTTCGTCCAGTCATGAGTCGTAAGTCATAAGCATTTCTTTCCCAAGGGTCCATTGAGTTCCCTTCAACCTCACCCTGTCCTTCCTTCACATATCCTTCATATCGAGCTTCCTATCATCGTCATCCGGACATTCGACCCCCACCCCGGGGACATCATCGTCCAACTCCTGCTGCTTGTACGGACCCCACCCCAGCCTCTTCAATGGCATCAGGATTGGCCATCCAAGGCGCTTCCAAAACGGCATCTCGTAACCCAAGATGTACTTGCTCTGGAAAGCGACGATGATCCAAACGGTGGCGAGGGTGAGGGGAGCGGCGGTTTCAAAGTAATGAGGGAGGGTTTCCGATGTTTCTGGTACGATTTCCTTGACGTTCATCCCGAAGATAGTCGCAACGAACGAAGCAGGGAGGAACACCATCGTCAGATACGCTATCTGCTTCATCGCTACCAAAGCGGTCAACACCTAGACTCGACGAAAAAGTAAAGTCCATACCAGCACTATCGCGAACAGCCGCCTCCGTCATCTTCTGCATTCTCTTGCTGTCCAGGATATTCACGCTGCTAAACACCAAGTTCATCACGTTCTTCAGCCTCCGATCTTGCATCTGTCTTCCCTTCTCCAGCCTCTCGATCTCACTAAGCAGATTCGTTGTCTCTGCCCCCATAATTTTCCTGTGCGCTTCTTTCTCTTCGTCCGAGAGGTCGTCGAGTGCGGGGTTGACTGTGTCACGGATGAACTCGACAGTCTTTTTAAAGTCGTCGAGCAGGGAGGCGTAATGGAGGTGGTGGGCGCGGATGATGTGGAGTTCTTGGGTGAGATTCATCTCGGAGGTGTTGATGACATGGGTTTCCTATCGGGAGAAGGGTCAACGGCCGGACGGATTCAGTGGACGAGTTGCCCATACGAGGTTACAGATGTGGGTGTAAAGGTTCTCCAGCGCTTCGTCCCACGCATACAACGCGTGCCAGATGTAGGTCAGCAAAACAAACGTAGGGTCATCAGACCGTTCGAAGATCTTCTGCCAGTATACAGATTGTCCTACCAGATAGAATTAGCTAGCATTTGTCGCAAATACACTTCAAACTCACCCGCAAATCGGATCCGCTCATGGAGGTACTTGGCCGTGGTCGTTGGTAAATTTAGTGAAGGATGGAGAGAAATGATCACGCTGCCTGTTTTCCGTCGGACCAGGTGTACAGAGAGAAGGTCGAGGACGAGTAGACGCCCGCCTGTACCTAGCTCAAGAGGCGCCTGGGTGTCAATCATTTGATTCGCTGTCCATCATGAGGATTTAATCTGTTGCTGCGGAGAGTGAATATTGAATAACGGGACGTACCCAGGGCCTCCTGATATTCAAGTTGGGCCTCGTGGCTCACGCTATTGGACGACATGGCCGAATAGGGGGAACGTGCGCTCATGCGAATGGCATCTGCGTTGGCGGGCATAGACCTCAAAAAAGTCATAGTGATAGTGATATCTGAAAGTCGTTAGATGGTGTGAAAATCCCGCAATGATTGTACTTACGATCTCCTTCATTAGGCCGTACTTCCTCTTGAAACCTCGATGGTATCCAGTTCAACGACGAGGAGAAGAAGAATGGCTCAATGTTGTACCTGCGCCGATAAGGATGGCAGTCAGTGCCGGTGCAGTGGAGTAACAGGGAGGTTTACATACTTGGCTCCCAGCATCTGTAAGACAGGCCCGGACATGTCTTCTATGAATAGAGCCCGCACACGGTTCCCTTCCGATGCCTGTCAAGACTGTTAGCATGTGCAAGGCTGTCACATCCGTAGACATCGGGACTGCTCGAGTACGACTGGAAATCGTTACATAGTTTCGAGCATTGAGATGCCGCTGGTGTCGCAAAGGGTTTCCCGCAGAAGGAAACAATCGGTCGTCGGTGAAAAAGACCTCTGCGCAGTACAACCAGCCCCCGGCCCGAATAAAGCTTCACAACAACAGGACCATTATACCGCGACGCGTGCTAAGGTACGAGCAATGCTCGAAACCGCTTCAGCCAACGACGTGTTGTGGTGAACTCTGAGCCCGAGCAATTATGGAGGGAAACTCGGTTTCAGAGTTTCGAGCACGGACAACACGGAGAAATGCAGTTAAATTGAGCAAAAATCCTACATACCTGGTCGTGTACAATCCAATCCCATGTAGCCTCGTTATTCTGGTCGTTTGCTGTGAACTCGCCCGCGTCTGTAAACAGCCCTTCTGAATTGACATCGACATATCGTATTTTGCAGTCACGTCCTTGCGGATAGTTGTGTATCGCATCGTAAATTTTGCTTCGCTTTACCTGGTATTCCGTCCAGTTGGGAAACAGAGACTGGGGGTAATGAACCCAGCAACCGTTACAGGTGTCTTTGTTCTTATGATCACAATGCTCAGGGATGGGTGATTCTTGGTTGGCTAGCTGAACCTGGTCCACAGCTGCTGGGCATCGAGAGATTATCGTCAGAGAAGATTTCTGTAGACGAACGTGCTTCCCGAGACTTACTATCTCGGATGTCGATCCATGGCCAAGGCGCCGAGGGGGCAGCATGACGATGAGACGGTGGCGGAATTCTGTCTGCCCCGGTACTGGTTAGGCTGCCGTTACGGTCGCTAGATGGAGGGCTGTGCATCGAGGAGTGCACTGGCAGCATGAGGCAATCCTACTTAGAAGTTGTAGGTGCAGCAATCCGGAATCGTGTCGTGTGGGCGTTGCTGTCGGGCGACAAGGTAGACAATTCAGCGCTCTTTAGGCCCCAGTCAGGTGGTGTGGTCGTGGTAAAAGGAAGACATTGGGCGCTTAAGTCGCCTCATGCCTTGTGTTTGTTGAAGAAAAGAATTTCGGGGATATCTCATAAGTTTGATGGCCAGCTCAACAGCCTTCTCACAGGGGTTTCATCGCCTTGGCGTTTGTCTTCAACCCCCACAAAGGCCTCAAGGTCACCTCACCATAAACCTCCCTGGTACGCTGTTATTATATTTTAGAACAAATGGAGCTTATAAAATGCACACCAGGGGTTAATGTGTGCTGTAAATTAAGTGGTTCCCCAGCACTTAAAGGCTCAGGATCCGGCGAGCCCCAGAACTACAACCAGGCTCCACCCCTTAGACACGACTTTCACGAAAACCTCAGGCACGCTGCTTGCAGGCCTAGGAAGAACTGCAGCCAATGGCTCTCACCAGGTTCTCGATCGTCACCCTCGTATTCTTCATTATCTCCACCTTCTTCGTGATCCAACCATGGTCATTCCATGTCAAGTTCCCTATCATTGGTCGGAGGAAGCTTACGCTGGGTCTCATGTCGGCGCCCATCCTCGCAATAGCTATCCTTTGGGCGTCGCAGTGCCTAGGAGCTACCCAGATCAGGAATGGAATCGTTGGGACTGGTGGGTTGCTCACTTTCCCCACCGCTTCGTTCAACCAACGTAATCTCTATATCCAGACAACATCAAGCCTTACAACATTCTCATCCTATTCATCTCCCTGGCGTACATGGCTATTACCCTCGATGGGACGGGTGTCCTGAAGGCTGCCGCCTTCTGGGTCAGCAACAGAGGAGGCTCTCGGGGTCGACTCCTCTATCTCTACTTCTACGTCCTCCTTACGGCCATCAGTGTCTTCGTGGGGAACGACCCGATCATCCTTTCGGGTACAGTCTTCTTGGTCTACTACACCGCTGCGACCGGCCTGGACCCCGAGGCCTGGTTGATTTCAGAGTTTGCAGCAGCCAACACGGCCAGTATGGTGTTTTTCTTCGGGAACCCCACAAACGTCGTCATCACCGAGGGCTTTAGGATCAACAATGTGGCGTACACGGCGTGGACCATCCTCCCCTTCCTGGCATGCAGTGTTGCTTGCTACCTCGCGCTCATGCTACAATTCCGAAATGAAAAATACGTTCCCCGCAGACTGAACGTGACCGGCACCCTGAACCCCATGGACGTCCTGCAAGACAAAGTCAGCGCGATTTTCGGAACGATATGGTTGGCGACTTGCCTCATCGTCATTGTCGTCCTCAGCTTCTTCCATGTCGATGTCTGGATGATTGTCCTCCCCTTTGCAGGCGGAAAGTTCATCTTCGATATCGCATGGGATCACTACCGATATAAGACCGGCAAAATTCCCAAGTTCGACCCAACAAGGTCAGATGAAGACGATCCTATGGCGAAGGCATTGCAGCGCGCTATGTCAGCGGAGATGGAACGGAGTGGAACCACTGCTTCCTTCGCCACTGCAGTACAAACCCACAACACGACCAAAGATGTCCTTGACGGGGGGCTCCACCGCACAGAATCACCGATTAGCTCTCACAGTTCCGATGAAACAACAACGACCGCCTCACCATCCAAAGCCGCAAAATTCATCAGAAAAGCTCACGCCCGGTACGACCTCACCTACAGAAAACTAGCAGCCCATTTCCCCACCTTCTTCATCGCGCTACCGCGGCTACCATTCGGCCTTATACCCTTTGCATTCGCCCAATTCATCCTCATCGAAGCTCTTCAAAACCAAGGGTGGATTGAAATCTTCTCAAGATGGTTGGTCATCATGACGGGCGGTAAAATGATACCCATCGTTTGGATTGTCGGGCTGTTCGGCGTCATCCTCTGCAATGTCGCTGGCACCAACATTGGTGCTACGATCTTACTCACCAAAATCGTTCGCGCGTCCAATTTTGACGAATCTCGCGCAATGGCTGCCGCCGTCGCGTTGGCGGTTGCGAGCAATATTGGAGCCGTCAGTTTCACGTATTCTGCAAGTCTTGCTGGATTGCTCTGGGATAGTATCTTGAGGGATAAAGGGATTACGATCAAGCAATGGAGGTTTGCGATGTGGAATGCATTACCTCTGATTGCGATGACTGGGGTTGGGTTAGCTATCGTGACTGCAGAAGTGGTTGTACATTATTGGTGACACTGACTAACTGGATATGCTTTTGAAACTACTTGCTACCTACCTAGATTTAGATGCTGTGAAATGATAACGATCTCGATGACCACACCTGGAGCAAGAATGAGTAAGGGTACAAAGTACGGTCCCCCAATGGGTTCACCAGTTGGGAGTTGCGTGCCAAGCCCACTCGGACATCGCGGAGCGTTAGATCCGTTCGAATCTTATCTTATCTTATGACCGCGTTATCTATATTGAGGCAGTGATCGATAGCGATCGAGTCAACGGAAGCAACGATGAAGAGAAAACTTGGATTCTATCTCGCGACGACGACGACAACGACGAAATCCCAAAAGCCAGAGCACGTCGCTCATAACTATACCAGTGCGTCTAACCCTTTATTCGACTTTAATTGGTTTGCTGATCTCAGTTTGGGCTTTTACTTTTTGAAATTGAAATTGAAGCAGAAAGATGACACTAGATATCTTGCACTTTATCGACAACAAGGGAGGGAATGCGGAGGAGATTAGGGAGTCGCAGAGGAAGAGGGGGCTGTCTGTAGAGCTGGTTGACGAGGTTATCCAGATGTACACAGATTGGGTTAAAAGTGCGTGTTTTGTCGCCATTCTGCTATCGAATTCAGTATTCAAGGCTTTTGTTCTGTTCGCCAACTACTTCGTCACGTTTTGCACACTCGGTGTCATATACAGTGGACTTTGAGATCAACCAACTGCGAAAGAAAGTCAATGATGTCCAGAAACAGATTTCAGCCAAGAAGAAGGTGCGGTTTGGATATTATGTGGTTCTTATAACTTGGTGTTAACCATAGATTTTGATGCTGGGTAGGCCAAGGAAAATGCAGACGAACTCGTCGCCGAGAAGAAGAGCATCGACGCGCAGGTTGAGACTAAGAAGAAGGAGGCTAAGGATTTTGAGGCTCTTATGAGGCAAAAGGCTTGCCAAGTTGGAAACATTGTCGGCAAGAACGTTCCCGTTAGCCTTACCGAGGTATGATTGTGATTTTTTGACAGCCGCGTCGAGTATGCTGAATGGTCGAGGAATAGGACGACAATGTCACCATCAAGACTTGGGATCCTACCGGAAACCTCGAAGAACCAGCTCCTCGTCCTGGTATTCTCGCCCATCACGAGGTTCTCCTCCGACTTGACGCTATGGATTTGGACCGAGGTTGGTAAAGAATCTTGCTGCCATCTGAATTCATTTCAAACACTCCACCAGGCGCCAAGGTCGCTGGCCACCGAGGCTACTACCTCACCAACGACGGTGTCGACCTCAACCAAGCCCTCATCTCCTACGGCCTCGACTTCCTCCGCAAAAAAGGCTACAAGAAGATCCAACCACCCTTCTTCATGAACAAAGATCAAATGGCCAAAACCGCCCAACTCGACCAGTTCGACGAGGAACTCTACAAAGTCATTGCCTCAGAAGACGAGAAATATTTGATCGCCACCTCCGAACAGCCCATCTCCGCCTTCCACTCTGACGAATGGTTCGAGAGCCCCGAGACGCAGTTGCCCATCAAGTATGCTGGGTATTCGACGTGCTTCAGGAAGGAGGCCGGTTCGGCTGGTAGGGATATGTGGGGTATCTTCCGAGTTCACCAGTTCGAGAAGGTCGAGCAGTTCTGCATCACGGATCCGGAGAAGTCTTGGGAGATGCTTGACCATATGTTGAACAACTCTGAAGAGTTCTACCAGAGCCTTGGGTTGCGATACAGGGTCGTCGCCATCGTCTCTGGCGCTTTGAACTTGGCTGCTGCCCAGAAGTACGATTTGGAGGCATACTTCCCCTTCCAGAGGGCGTACAAGGAGCTTGTTTCGTGCTCTAACTGCACAGATTATCGTACGTCGCTTCCGTCATGTTGAATTACTTGGTTGTTCTGAACTGATTGTTGCAGAGAGCCGAAGACTTGAGATCCGATGTGGCCTGAGGACCAAGGACCAGACCCGCAAGGTGTACGTCCACATGTTGAACGGCACCCTCTGTGCCACCGAGCGTGCCTTGTGCTGCTTGGTTGAGAACTACCAGACGCCGGAGGTGAGAGGGGTTATATTTAGGTGTTATTTCCGGTGCTGACAGGATTTTCAGGGCCTCGTTATTCCCGAACCATTGCGACCATACATGCAAGGCCGTGATTTCCTGCCCTTCGTCAAGGAGTTGCCCAAGGGATTGCAGCAGAAGAAGCAAACGTAGACTTGATAGAATGATGCCATCGTTCCAACCCCTTTAAATTCTTATGTATGTTATCTCGGTCGTTATTGAGGTCGGCCATCAAACATCATGGTGATACAAAGTACCAATTCCTCTGGAAAGGTTGAATGTCTCTTCCATTATTTCTCTCCCGTTTCTAGTCTCAGCGTTAAATGGGCTTGAGTCCCAATGAGTCCCGTTTTCCGATCGTCTCTGGCCACGTGCGTGCAGCCACGGCAGCGTGGCTGTGTTTGTGCTGCAGTCGCCAATTTGGATTTGAATAGGTCGTTAACTCTGAAAGCGACTTTTCAAGTGGGAGAAACAAACGTACCACTCGTGGGCTTTGTCCCTAAAAACGATACCCTGGCGCGATGACCAAGGATATACCCTCTCTACCCACGCATTCGTCGGCCGTCGAGGAAAAGCTCGAGCTCATAAACCGAAATGGCCCATGGCTTCGCTCCGTCTTCCTACCCATACCTGGAGTCCACCACCGCCGGCTACGAATATACATCCCCAATATACACAAGCTGCGACTCTCGAGGATGCGCAGAAAACGGAGCCCGTTATTCATCGGATTTGCATGTTTCCTTGCGTTCTTCACCCTTGTGCTGGTCAGGAGTATGAGCAGGCCGGATTGGAAGAGGGATTGGCACAATACTGTCATTGGCGAGCCTTCGACCCTGGTTTTTCATAGGAAGGATTTGCAGAAAATTTGGAGGTGGGAGGTTGCCAGTGGTCATTATCCTAGTCGTGCATCCAGTGAGTCGCACCTTCGGTTTCCTGGTACAATGCTGACGTCGTGCTAGTACCGAAGAAACTGGGATTCACAGGGGCATTGGTTAATCCCGGAATTCCACCATCGTCAAATGCCTCAAAATCCCAGATGGTGGGCTTGGACGGGATCGTGACAACTACCCATGGCGTTGGCCCCAAACGCGTCTACCTCGATATCCAAAACCACCCTCCAAACGTCGCTTACCCTCCCCGACCAGTCCCAGGAAGCGTAGCCGACCTAGACGAGATAATGCGACACTGTGATTTCAGCCAGAATAAGGTACCGTGTCTACCGGATTGTACGACTTGCTCGCGTTGATCTCGTTAACCGTAGTATGTTCGTGATTGCCTTGAGGTTCTCCGGATAGGCGGTGGCCTTGATAATGGACAGCGCTATCGTCGAGAGGAGTTGGACGATTGGAAGTACATCTACTTGGAGCAACCCCTTAATGCGACTGAGCAAGCTGAGCTTGTGAAGAATACCCCTCGCGTTTTGAGGAGCGCAAAGGTTGCGCCCAAGAAGGGGTCAGTGGATCCAGACGAGGGTTTGGTGAAGAAAAAGGGAGCAGAATGGGAGGAGAAGCTCATACTTTCGCGACCTCCTCTTGTTCACCGGCCATCTTCGACTCTCCCCGAACCATGCGACCCCGACAATCCTCGCATATTCCATATGTTTTGGACTGGCCCGTTTACCGACAAACCCTATGTTGCCCTCTTGTCCTTCCTCTATACACAGAACACGGGCTTGCACCTCAAGGATTGGCCGCAGGACTCGAAGGTTTGCCGGCCGCAATTTTGGATGTGGATCAACCCTGGACCAGCAGCTGCAGTCCCCAACCCTAACGCCGTTCAAGACATGTTTACCCAGTTGAAGACCAATCCCTGGGCTGCTCCGTTCCTCCATCCCAGATTCCACGACGTGATACACTTCAAGATGTGGAATACGACCGAGCAGTTGGATGGAATCCCCGAAATCAAGAGCGAGTGGAGGGCTCTGCAGGATAGTTTGTTTAATTCTGGCGGACATATTATTAACGTGAAGAAGAAAGGAATGACAACGTCTGGCACGAGTTCGACGGGTACTGCCACCAACGTGGATGAAGATGATCTCCTGAACCGGACAGGGTCAAAGTCATCCTCGTCGTACGACCGGCTATCTGTCATTCTCTCGGACATGGCACGGTTTGTCCTATGCCATCGATTCGGAGGGGTCTATCTGGACGCAGATACCATCTTCCTTCGTGACTGGGAAGAGTTGTGGGGATGGAAGGGCGCTTTCGCATACCGGTGGTCCCGGCTTCCCAAATACAACACTGCCGTGTTGCGCATGAACAAGAACAGTGCGCTGGGTTCCTTCTTGTTCAGGACGGCTTTGAAGAATGGACTGGATTTTCATCCCATGACGGTGTCCCGGTACACGGCCGATGCGCAACTCGAGGGTCTACTGTTGCGACTCCCTGACGCCCTGTTCGACTCGGCTTGGTTGAACACGGAAGATTATCAACGAGATCGTCCGCCACAGCCATACTTTACCGAGTGAGTCTCTGCTCCCATCGTTCTATGACGCACAGATAGTCCTGACGGCCCTCGTAGATTCAAGGATCTCTTCGAAACTCCTCAGCAAAGCAGTGCCTCTCCTCAAGCACTAGGTTTCCGAGGGTTCTTCAGAGGAGCCTACTCGTATCACTTCCACAACTTCTGGTGCGTTTAGCCTTGCTCGACGTCATTGTCAATTTACCTTCTAACTGGCCGATCAGGTGGAAACCTTTTGATCCTGCACGAAATTGGCCGGATCTTGGTCCTCGGTTTAAAGCGACAGAGGAAGTCGCGCATGCCTCGCTTCGCAAAGCCAAGGTCAAGACGGCGGGTGCGGTGGGATTGACTGGAATAGCTGCTCAAACCCCAACGTCCAGTACAACTGAGGAAATCCCTCCATATCTTATCACCCCCGGAAAGGATAAGCGTGACCTAGATTGGTCGACGGTCTTGAAACGGACTTTTGAAGCCTACCTTCGAGGAGAGACTCCTAATATGTATGGAGAGTGGTTGGTCTGGTGATGAACCTTCTTTCTCCATGGAAAGAAACGATAGATATGATGCCTAGATTTAATGAATGTATGTTCTATCTTCTTTCATTGGCCTTTCGCGCGTATGTATAACCGTAAAGTTATAGGTTTAGCGAATTGGTTTTGGGTATTAGGTTTGCTTTTTATAGACTAATGGCAATGTTACGCTCTTTCTCTTGGTGATTATTGGACCACGTTGGTTGGCAAAGGCTGGACACGCGATAAGATAACAACGTGGGAGGATATTCTTCCGCTCGGCCAAACAGGATCAATTTTGTGACTTCGCTCCGGATCACCATCGCATGAACCCACCCCTTTGCTGTCAATTTCCCCACACGGCCGCCTCTTCCTCTGTCCCAGCTCTTTTTCCCTTTCCTCCACCATCTTCCCGCCAGCGCTTTTTCTGAATTTCCGTGGGGATCTTCTGCCTCTAAAATTCGGGGTTCTTGCTCTACAAGGCGTTGTGTAAACAAGTTCGACCAAGGGGCTTCGTTGGAACATATCTCCAATAGACTTTTTTCATCTCGGGGTGAATTCTTGAACCCAGTTTCGGCTAGAAGATGTTCAAACTGCTGCGACGCATCTCTTATGGTGTTATTCCACGGCCTGATCGACCTTGGGAGGACGATGGTGAGTCTATATTCACTTTTAGCGCCTGGATTCTGTGATCCCTCTTCATCGTGGCCACAACTGCGGTGACATGTGAAGGACCAGAACACCGGGTCTGCACTATGACGGAATGCTCAACGGTTTCTTTGTATATCTTCTAACGCGACTCTCGAACGCGCCCCGCAATTCACGTACGGTCCTGTGTGTTCTGATCCCTTTGGGCGGCCATACCACTTCACCTACGTGTCGACGTTCCAACAGCCACCTCGAACGCCCCTGCTCCACGCAAAAAGCGTAGGCTGAGCTCTGTAGAGCGTGATCCACGGGAAGAAGATGAAGCCGAGTCTGCTCGCAAGAAGCGGACGCGCAGGGAAGGAGACTCGTCGGACGGTGAAGGGGAGAGCAGCACGCCGCTGCCACAACCAGAGTCGGAGACGAAGGAAGTGAAGGAGGTTACCGAGGGCGTCAAGGAGGTCGACCTGGACGGAGATGAGAAGAGCAAGGAGAAGGACACGCCGATGCAGGCGGACGAGGAGCCCACGGAGGCGCCAGCTGTTGCCCCTGAGAGCGTACCACTCCCGGACGATGTCAACGGCGAATTGGACGAACAGGACGAGCTGGCATCTTCGGAGCCTGAAGTACCGTCTGAAAAACCGGAAGCAGAAGCAACAGTCGTTGAAGAAACCAGGGAGAACACGGAGGAGACCAAGTCGGAGGAGAAGAAGGAAGAGGATAAGGACGCTGTCAAGGACGAGGTTGCGCCTGTTCCCGATGCGACGACGGCCGCGACGACTGCTGCTGCTGTACCTGCGCCACCTGAATCCCCGAAGAAAGCAGACCCGAGTGCTTGATTATTGCGACGTGTCGGCTGCCCCATAACGAATACCCCCATCCCCAACTACTCGCTCCTATTCCCCATCTCTCGGTTTTTTGTACAAACTAACTATTGCTTTTGATCTAGTAATCACCTTGTACGATCTGTCGGTTATACCCTTGTTGTACATTTGTTGACCTGCTTATTGGATATCTTGCGGTTACCCTTATACAGTCTAGTCCCTCGAATTCCCTATTTCTTCTCCGAGGTGCCATTAGACTTTTTGTTGTTACGTCTTTTGGCTTGCTGGTGTGGGTTGGTCCCTGATTTCCTCCTCCTCCGCGGTACAGAGAGCAGATCGAGGCCCATGACTTTCATCCAGCATCTGGTGAGCAACTTCTCAGACTGCTCCATACCCGATTTTCTAATTTCTGGCGTAGGTCAGAAGCGTGAGAAAGGCCCCTTTTCCCTACAAAACGGTGCATTCGATGCTCAGATTTGCCTCTCCTCGCGCCCAAAAACTATGCGAGATGAAAGCCGCATGTCCATTACCTTCTGACAATCTAAGTTCATTGCCGAGTGAATGTTTCCTTCCAATTGGTTTTGCAGCGGCCTACAGTTTCTTTCCTTCCTTCTTGGTTCCCGCATCTTCGAGCCTCGTGTTTGATCACAAGGTGTGTCGGTGTGTGTATCAGTAGGTTCCTTTCTCGGTGCATTTCCGTTGCTTTCAGCTGACCTACTTTCATATTCCAGGTTGCTCAGTTGGAGCTGGCTTCCACTTGGTGCAACCCTTGGATAGCCCTTGGGGTTGTCCGCCGAGCGCTGATCGATACGCCCTGTCTTCCAGGGACTCGACTTGTTCGGTGCGGCGTTCATGGGCAATGGCGGACGGCGGCGAGGCATTGGCTATGCAACATGATGTCAGCTTCCCTCCTCGAAAACACGACGCCCTTTGATCTAAAATGAAACGTTGATATACTGATACACGATGCAGTCGTGATTTACCAGGCTAATGTTCAGAGCCGAGTCAATATCGAATCTCGTGGAGTTGACAGGCCACGGTGCTGCAATGCGCAGACGATAAAGGGTCGCGACTCGACAGGGAGGTCCGGCTCGAACACCCCGCATTTTCTATACTCACCCCACAAGCACTTCGCTTGCCACCCCCCAGTCTCCAGACGCTGCACCATTATCCTCTCGCTATTCATAGCGCTCGACCTTTATCTTGCCGCTGAGGTACGACTCACGGGAGCTTTCCACCTTTGCCGATACTTATAGTCTCCTAGTCTGTTTAGCGCCTACCTGCCACCCCATGGGTTACTTCAACGTGTCTCGATGGTTCTCCTCCAAACAACGAAATGAGGACAGGGACCGAGAACAAGGCCCCAGTCTACCATGGCCAGCGACCCACAGTCCAGTTCCATCCTACTCGTCCACTCCCCGGACGCCCAACACGCACAAGACCATCAGCCCACCCATCCCGCGACCAACAGCGACCTCCCTCACCGGCTTCGACAACCCCTATCTCTCAGCAACTCCGCCCGGCAGCGTCAATGAGCTGTCACACTACCGCAACCAACACCACAACTCGAGTCTAACCCGGCTCGCTTCGACTTCGCATTCGAATGTCATCGACGTGTACGGTGCGAACCTGTCGAAGCCGCAGCTGTTGGCCCCTGACGATCCGACAGAGAGGGATGTGCTATCATCACTTCCTGCGGTTATCAGGATCGAAACTGGGTCGAACGTGACGAGGAACCCTCAAATAACCTCGAGCACTGCCCAGCCTATTCGAAGGACGGTCTCGTCGCCTCCGATGTCGCCTGCGTACCACCCCTCTCCGACCGAGTCGTCGTCGTCGGCGGAGATTACGCCCACTGCGTTTGCGGTGCCCAGTGTGCCGAGTCATGGCGGCAGGTGGAATTTGAAGCTGCAGACGGACGCTGTGGGCGGTGCGAATGCGAGCACGCAGTCGTTGCCGAACCAGGCCGGTCCGAGTGTGAACACGGATGTGTATGGGTATGCGTATAGCTATCCATTGGCGAAGCAGTTGTCGCCCATCCAGGAGCAGGATTATCTTTCTCCTGATTCGTTGCAGAGGACGCAGAGCTTGCCGGTGTCGACTGGGACTGCGAGTCGGACGGCGTCGGATAAGGACTTGGGGTTTAGCGCGTCGGCTAGTCCTGGGGGGTCGCAGACGTCTGAGCTTACTCGTGTGTATCACTCTTTTTCCCTGCTAAGCGTTAGTTAACATTTGACCAGGTCCATCCCCGAGCTATTCCTCGCCTTTCCTTACTCGACAACTCAATCGCACGGCTTCACAAGGGTCGTCCCGCACTCATGTTTCCTCTACGTCGACCACGCTACCAAGGCATTCAACCAAGTCAGCAGACACCCCCGTCATCCCTCCTCTCGATCTTCGACCACCATTCCCTGGGCCTCATCCTACAATAGGACCCGGCCCCCACCCCAGACAACCAAGGATGCCCGTCATCAGCAACGGCACCATCGACGAGGAATACGAGTATGCAGCGACGATCACCGAGTCCCTCCATGCTGAGAGTTTCGTAACAGCGACCAGCAACGACCGGCACAAATACGTACCTTCCGTTCGCGAGATCGAGGTTGTGGACCACGAGGCTCTAATCGTTAACACGGCTCGAGGCGAAGGGACGAGTATCCGGTCGCACGAATCTCGCAAACAGTCTGCCGGGACCGACTCGTACGTGACCCCCCGCTGGGATCGCGACGTCCCACTAGGCACCGGCGTGCGCACCATCCGCGCCAAAAAGCAGTACCTCGACGCCACACCTGCCTTCTGGACGTTCTGGCTCGGCTTCCTCTGCCCCGTCTTCTGGCTCATCGGCGGGTGGCATTTCACGCACTTTGGGGAACAGCCCCCGCGTCTGACGTTCTGGGAGTTTTATTTCAACGCGGGGTATTGGAAGGAGATGTGTTGTGGGAAGAGGAATAAGAAGCGGGAGATGGATGATCAAGCGAGGAGGGAGGGGAAGGGGAAGGTCAAGGTGGAGCCCCCACCGTTGCCGAGGTGGGTGGCGGAGAAGCAGGCCAGTGAGGATGGGAGGGCGAGATTGAATGATCCCAAGCGGTCTTTGAAGGGGATTTCGTTTGGGTATCCATTCATTCCCCGACCTGTTCCCGTGAAGGAGGAGGATATGACGGTTTGGAATAGGGTGTGGACGAGGGTGTTGGAGGTGTTGGACAAACCGAATAGGATTTTTGATCAGTTGTATGGAGTCAAGTTGAGGGAGGTCCGCGGGAGGCCAGAGTCGAGGAGGAGGTGCTTTGATCCGTGGATTCAAAGGTGTCGGTATGCCCTTTGTTATGCCATGTTCTTCCTTGCGATTGGACTATGCGTTGCCTCTGCTTATTTGATTGTGTACAATACTCGTCAACTCCGTTAGACGGGCTGCATGTATATATGTAATAATACATCTGCTTAACTACACCAAGCGGGCACTACTAAATTCAGACTGCATAACAAGGCGGAAGCTACATGACTGTTTAAGGAGTACATTGAATGAACATTTAGGTGCAATGAAGGCATACCTGGCTCTATTGTCGACATGTTGTCGTTGGTCTCACGACAGGCGCCGGAACTGGGGTACATCATTCTGGTCTCGCGATCGAAGTGCTGGTTCCAAGCAAACCTCGTGTGAGTCATGGGCTTATGGGGTCTTATTAGGGGCACAAAGTCAATGTTCATGATCATAGGAAGGTATGTAGTCCATAGACCGACTCTTGGCACACCACGATGCCTGATACCTGGCCCTTAGAAGTGGCCGCGGGTGGGCGTAAATAGCGTTCCTTCTTCAGGATTCTTTCATTTTCTCCACATTGCCATTGTCGACATGTCGCCAAATTTGATCTTCCTATCATCTTCGTATGAGAAAATTCATTATTTTTCCAACGTGCTCAAGAGACCGGGGTGTTTGTCCGGATAGAAGTCCATGGAATAAGTCGTGGTTTGCTGCCATTTTGCTGACTCCTCGAGCTTTCTCTCAGTGTTCAGTGTCAACTGACCATTCGAACTCGTTTCCAAGTGGATCCCCTTGGATTCAGCAGGCCGAAATGCCCCTTTTTGAGCGAGTAATTTGATTTGTAGCATGGGAACGGACTTCAACGGACGGAATCAATTAGGCGTGTGGGACACAGCCACGAGATTCGAGTTCGCCTTCGTTGAGGCTTGGAAGGCTTTGGTTTTCTGCCACCACCACCACCACGAACGACGACTAGAAACCAGCGCCCAACGCCGGGCTGAACGCTTATGGCGTTCGTATTCTTCCTACAGTTCTTGCTCCTCATCGTGGGCGCGGTCTGCTGGGCAGAGATCGTCAATGTCCGGTCAACCATCCCAGCAGCGGAGACGGCGGCGCTCATACAACGAACGAGACCAGCACCTACTTATGCGACCGGAGGGATTCTAGAACCCACCAAAGACCTAGAGCTGCTGGACATTGTCCTGGTAGCCTCGATCGACGGCAAATTCCATGCACTCAGTCGCTCGACGGGCAAGATCTTGTGGTCTATGCCTGCATTCGCACGGGCAGAAGGCTCGTCAACTCTTTCAAGCTTGGCGCCTCTGGTTAGGACGACACACCCAGAAAACGACCCCGACGACTTTGACGACGATACAACACCAGAAACCTATATCATTGAACCGCAGTCTGGCCACATCTATGTCGTAAACTCAGAAGACGACTCGTTGCAACGGTTCCCGTTCTCAATGGCGGAGTTGGTTGACATGTCGCCGTTCACCTCCCCAGGTGACGACGAGAAGAGGGTATTCATTGGGCGCAAGGAGACTTCACTATTGTTACTGGAGCTCGAAACAGGAAGAATCAAGGCGACCCTCAACTCCGAATGTCCGCCTTATGACGACAGGCGTATTGACCTCGACGAGCTGGAAGAACCAGAGTCGCGGGGCTCATCGACCACCGAAGTATTCATTGGGCGAACAGGTGCGGTGTTGACAGATTTGCGACCTGGAATTCAGCGCTGATGGCTAATTTCCCTACTTGGCAGATTATTACATTTCCATCTATCCCCACCGCTCTAAGGGCTACGGCACTCGGGCGCCCGTCCAAAACCTGTCATTCTCAGTCTACGGACCCAACAACGAAGACAACTTGCTCCAAGCAAACTATCGAAGGACTAGCGACGATGCGTACATCCAAGGTTTTCCCAACGGGGATGTCTACTCCTTTAAGACCAAGTCGGAAGGGGGTAGAGTCCAAACACAACCTTTATGGGTTCAGAAATTCCATGCACCGACGTGAGTTTGACGTTAAGAGTACCCTCGTTACATACTCAACAGCTTGCAGGGTCGCTGTTTTTGATGTCCTACGGGGCTCAACTCCACTTCAGCCACATCCTCACGCCTTTGTTCTCCTGCAACCACGACCACGCGCGGAAGATGTCATCCCAGGTCTCGACCGCTCTCTCTTACGTGGTGCAAAGTCGGCCTACGTTGGGATGGTGGAGGAAACGGGGAGCCTTTACGCTATGAGCCCTTCACATTATCCACTGGTTGCGTTTGGGGACGCAGAGGAGGGCAGAAAGGGACGACTTATTGAGGGTTCTGGGGGTTCAGCGCAAAGCATCCATGATATCATCCGCAACCAGAAGGAGGCTGACAGGCGGATTAGATGCGAGGATAACCCGAGAGACCGCGAGTGTCTACTGGGTATGCATCCGCTTGACGAAACGGACGGCCATGAAAGTCGAATGCGACGACTGCTCGAAGGACCTTCAAGCATCAGCCCCATCCCGACGTTCAGACCCGGTCAGAACCAATGGATCGATCACGGAATCGAAGTCGTCCCCAACATTGAAGCTCCACCCAACAATTCTCAACAACCTGCCACGCCTGTCCCCCCGGAGGAAGTACGGAAGACGGGATGGGAATATCTGGGAGTAACACTCGGGCTGGGTTTGGTGTCTTTGTGGTTCTTATTCAAGAAGTTCGGCCAGCGAGAGGGATTCAAGGTACCCAAATTCATTCCCGTACCCAACGGGGACGCGCAGATCGCCCGTCCCCTTGCTCCCATACCGGACACTGCCACCGAGCCAGCACCAGCACCCGAACCAGCTACGGTCCAGCCTCTTCAGATCATCCCCGAACAGCCTGCACCACCGGCACCCCTACCATTGCCTCTGCCTCCATTGGAGGACCCCACTACGGATGCACTTGCCGGAACTGGCGAAGAAGGTGATGACACCGACCGTGAAGGCGATCCAGAGCCCGAGACAGTCGCAACCCCTGGAAGGAAGAAGCCGAGGAGAGGTAAACGAGGAAAGAAGAAGAAGAAGGACGCCACGCCTATCCCTGGTGAAGAAGGTGTTGAGGGCAAGGCGCCTAATGGACCCGATGGACCAGCTGCGAATGGCACACCAAACATCAATCCGCCAGACAACAACCCAGATGCCACTATCGCTCCTGCAGCCCCACAATCTCCTTCACTTGTCGTCTCATCTCCCATAATTCCTGCGGCCGCAGGTCCATCGTTAGTCGTGTCCGATACCATTCTCGGTGAGCACTGCCCTTCCTGTCACTGTCAATCAATTGAACTGACTTCTTCTTAGGCTTTGGCTCTCATGGAACTGTTGTCTTCCAAGGTTCTCTACAGGGTCGAGCAGTCGCAGTGAAGCGGCTCCTCAAAGACTTTGTTACTCTGGCTTCACGTGAAGTCAGCATCCTCCAAGAGAGTGACGACCACCCGAATGTTATCCGATATTACTACCAAGAAGCCCACGCCAATTTCCTCTATATCGCTCTTGAACTCTGCCCCGCATCCCTAGCCGACATCATCGAAACTCCTGACCGAGAAGCCTTCAGAGATATCGCCATTTCCTTCGACCCCAAGAGGGCGTTGAAGCAGATCACGAGCGGTCTCAAGCACCTCCATGCGCTCAAACTCGTCCACCGTGACATCAAGCCCCAGAATATTCTTATTACGACAAACAAGAGCACTGGACGTGGGCGACCGACATATCGTATGCTCATCTCTGACTTCGGATTGTGCAAGAAGTTGGACGTTGACCAAACGAGTTTCTTACCAACCATGAATGGCGGGATGGGTGCTGGGACGGTCGGGTGGAGAGCACCGGAGATTTTACGTGGCGAGGTCAAGCTTGATGATTTGAGCGATGATCACTCCATGAGTTCGAGAGGAAGTGTGTCAACCATTAACGGGTCATCATCGTCGTCGTCGACGTCGGGTCTCTCAACCGCGAAGCCAACACGACTCACCAAGTCTGTGGATATCTTCGCCCTTGGTTGCCTGTACTACTACACCTTGACCAACGGCAGCCATCCTTACGGGGATCGATTCGAGCGGGAAGTCAACATCTTGAAGGACGCCAAGTCGCTGGATTTACTGGAGAGATTTGGAGAGGAAGGAACCGAAGCGTGCGATTTGATCGAGAAGATGTTGGATCCCGAGGCATCTGAAAGGTATGCCAGCTTTGATACTCTAATTGCCTATTTTCGGACGGAACGCCTAACCCTTGATCATCAGACCGGATACGACTGCGTGCCTATTGCACCCCTTCTTCTGGGATCCCGCACGCCGCCTTAACTTCCTCCAAGACGCCTCGGACCGGTTCGAAATCATGTGTCGGGACCCCAAGGATCCTCTCCTACTGCAACTCGAAACCGGTGCGCTGGCCATCGTTGGAAATGACTGGCATGCAAGACTGGACAGGTTGTTTGTTGAGAACCTTGGCAAGTTTAGAAAGTATGACGGAAAGTCTGTACAAGATTTGCTTCGTGCTCTTCGTAACAAGGTATGCTGTTTCCGCCTTGATGCCTCCTCCAATGGATACTCACATCTCATTTGTAGAAACACCATTATCAAGACTTGCCTGACAATGTTAAGCGAAGTCTTGGGCCGATGCCAGAGGGCTTCCTGGCCTACTTCACGAAACGTTTCCCCCGCCTCTTCTTACATGTCCATCGTGTCATCTCCGACACTGTACTACGGACAGAGTCTATGTTTAGATCTTACTTTGAACTGCCTGACTCCTGATCGCATTTCGCTTAGTTCCTGTACATTCTCCCTCCCATCCTCACTTCCCGCGATACAGTAATTCATCGACCGACCCGACGGTTATTGCATTCTCTTCAAAAGTTGACGTACTTACCGCTTATATCCTAGCTCAACTCATCCGCATTGCTCAAGTACTACAATCCTGCTAGTTATCTCACTGCATATTTATCTTGATGCCTCTCAAACGTGTATTATCTGTACTTCTAAGTAGTTAGCTTTCTGATGCCCCTGCCTGTGTTACATATGATACCGCCAATGGAATTTCTTTGCACATAGAATACACTGTGATGTCAATCATCAAGAAACGAAGAGTACAATCCTCGGGGGTTTCAATTCAACGGTCAATCAATACTTTGCCTTGACTTGAGCGTTCGCTTCGCTTTTAGTAGCTGTCGCCTGGAGTTCCACCTGCCCAGTCCGCTTGTTCTCCATGGCAGTTCTACTCGCTTCCTTCTGCTGTGCGACCTCTTCTTCGCTTAGAACGCGACCTCCAACCTCCTTCTCCACCTCGCGCGCAATCTCCGCTAGCCATACCCTTGTCTTCATGCGAGCTTTCCGTCCCGGTGACGAGGGCCGTGGTTCGGAAGGTTGGGTACCGGGGAGAGCATTGGCCGGCGATGGCGGGGATGCAGACGGGGAGGTAGCCAGGTCTCGTCCGATTAAGCTGACGAAGACGCCTTTGTAGAGGACGGGGTATGACCCCACTTGGATCCCGTGGGGTTTGAGCCGTTCCTGCAGTTGCGTAAGGTACGGGGCGATCATCGATTCAGGACGCCTATCAAACCCAACGTGATAACCAAATGTTAGTTATCGAGAAGGTCAGAGGGAAGAAGAGGTCCGTACTCGGTGAAGATTTGTATCCGGAGGGGGCGCTCCTGCTTGGGAGGGAGAGGAAGGAAGCCCGTCAAGGCGTGCAGCATTTTCTGGAATAGACCAGGGATTCCAGGGAGGATGCAAAGTTTGCCCTCGAGGCGGACGACGGGCTGTCAATTGTTGTTCAAAATTAGTTCATAGTCAACTCATGTAGAGACTCACCACCCAAATTTCGGGATCGACGTAAATGACTTCTGCAGTCTCTGGGAAGAGTGCCATCCTGTGCTGCGCCGCTTTCTGTTCCTCCGTCTGAGTGAGAGCCCAGTTCCTGTACTGGTTCATGATGTGCATTCGGTTGATTGTTTCTTGGTGATGGACGACTTTGGTGTTGAAGGCTTTGGCGATTGATTCATAGGTGATATCTGGATGGAGAATAAAGGCGGGATGGTAAGGAACAGACATAGAGGCTAGGGTGGCAGGATAAACACGGACCATCATGAGTGGGTCCGATTCCACCGCTGGTAACGACGAAATCGTATTTGCTGGTCAAACGGCGGGCAGCTTCGATTCTGTTGAAGTCATCGTTAGAGCCGGAGCTTTGGAAGCGTGAGATGGGGCATACATCTCATTCTCGTCGTCAGGAATCACTTCAATTCTCTTCCTAAGCACCCCCGACCGTCAGCGCCTCAACTCGGAGAAGACCAGGGAAATAGTAACGCACAAATCAATACCGTGCTCGAAACAGTACTGGGCGAACACATTTGAATTTGAATCTCGCGTTTTGCCATTAAGGATCTCGTCGCTATTGTCCGTTGGGTTAGACAATTCAGGGTTTCAGCGAACGTCGAGGTGTAACAACGGCAGAAATGACGCACCCAATGATGAGGGCTGCAGCTGTCCGTATACAGCGACCTTCTCCAAGCGGGTTGGGTGGTACAGGAGAAATTTGGAACCTGGGACGCGTTCGAGGCGCCTCTGAAGCTGCTGCTACCCCCGTGGTGCCATCCGCGGGCGTCGCCGCTGCCGTACTTGGCGACTTCGCAGACGAATCGTTCGACATGGTTGGTCGCTGGCCTTCTCCACCTTTTCTCGGGATCGGTACCGTCAAAGTCGACAGACGACGTTCTGTTGGTCGTGGTGATGAGAGAACAGCTGAAGCCCTCCAGGCGGCCGGTGTGGCCGTCGACCGAGTCGAAATGCCCAAGCTAACCGGTTGCGCGGGTCCCCGAATTCGGCTTCTTCCAACCAAGGCGTTGTAGCTTTGGACGACAGTCAAGAAACGAGCTTCCTTTGCTCCTGAACTGCCTGACCAAGCCCGGGACAGGTTCCTGGAGAACTGGGGTGGCGTCGTCCGCAGATGAATCATTAGTTGTCTCCCAGGTTCGTGTCCAGCAACCTCCCAAGTCGTACGCGCCGCGGTCGATGGCTTTGAGACTGCACAGTGACGACGGGGTGTCTATTACTTGGAGGAAATCATGGTAATGGCTTTGAGGTTTAAATAGGTGCAGAGGAAAAGAAAATGAATACCGTGGCCCCAGCGCCAGATGATTTCCAGATTCACACCATACCCCAAAGTCCGCGCCGTTCGGAATGCCAGACGGGATTCCTCAAGGGCAGGAATGACAAGCGTCGAGTATCACATTGTATTAGCCCTAATTTCGGGAATGTTTTATGGAGAGCGCGTTAGATAAACGAAGAAAACCAAAAGCCATTTCGACCGATGGATTCTTTCGTCTGCTTTGCATGGGCGCCTAATCGGTGAATCCCCCCGGTCGAGAATGGGCAGGTAGCCAAGACGGGGCTCATTGAACTTCCCCTCTACTACTAGTCCCCTTAAACGAGTTGTATCTTCCTTCGAGTGAATAGCAAGATAGGTTCCAATGCGCGGTGGGAGAAGGATCTACTCGCAACGGCACAGTATGGGATTTCTGTACTTGCCTCCCGATGACCTCAGTTCTGAATTCGAAAACCTTTGATGTATGACCCATTGTCGGTACTCAGCAGTATGACCACCAGCTCAACGGATAGCAGTGAGCCTTTCACAAAGCACACCTTGGATAGGGGCTCGGCTTGATCGTGCCGCGCTCAGCGGAAATGATTTAGAGTTCCCACGGCACTTGAGCGCGGACAGCGAGCGCTGTCCAACCCGTCCTGCTCGTTGTCTGCAACGATGTCCACCACGAAGCACGACGATCCCAGAGACTCGTCCCTCGAGACACCGGTTACCCCACCGAAGACATGGTATCTCGATACCGGTGGTAAGTCTCTTTGCTCGCAAACAGCGCGTTCCACGTCGCCTGACCCCGCATTTCAGAGGGAGTAGCAACCTCAGGCATGTTCCTGTCCGGTTTGATTATGGTCACCAAAAATCGGTTCCTTGCATGGCCTTCTGTGCTATTCGGAATCAACACGTTGATTAACCAGCACCCTATGCGATCAAAGGAAAGTGGAGGAAGCTGGTCTAACCTTTTGTGCGTCATGTTATTACGAATAAGAAGGTCACGAATGCTGACGGTCTGTCTTTGGTTTTTCCAGGCTGTGTGTCTCTGCTCTCATTGCATCTTACGTGCCTGTATTCGTGATTACACGAAATGTTCCTGCAGCTGCTCCGCCTGCTGCATAGAGAATGCGACTATTTATTGCGCTTCCCTGTCCCCCGCTGAAGACCGGAGTAACTGGAAGATTATACGGAGAAGCACTAGTCCAGCGCTGGGACCCAGGTCATTAGTCCTTGAACGAAGTCATCGACGATTCATTGCGTTCGCCCGATCTTGCGCGCCTGTTGGTCGGAGGAGTACTGTCTCCGCGCTTCCAGCCCTAGGCCTGTGTCTAAGGCATCGTACTTTTCGACAACTGCTGTCCCGTCAATCCCTGGCGCTATTCACAGTCGCTTACGTAGAAGTGACACTACTAGTCCAGCGATATATTGTATTCGGGAGTCCTAAGCTCCAGTGATAATCCAGATCATAGCTTTATCAATAACTTCATTCGTTCAAGTCTTCGCATTCCTTCCTTTCAATTTGTCACGACATTCATTGAGTGGTAACAACACCATCGGGTTCTATGAAATAACATAATCTCAGTTCACTGCTGGAGGGTGACATTCGGAAGGAACATACCGATGTAGTCGACGACCTCGTTTCCTTGCAAACGCGAGGTAAGGAAGCTCTCGGGGATCTTCGCAGCAAATCCCTAGTACCATTCGGAACGGTTAGATCATTGTCAAGCGTTTGGAAGGGTTTCGGTATGGCCGTACATTGAGGATGCCACCTTCACTGTAGTACGAGTTGGTCACCTCGCCCCCTGGATCACCCGGTCATTGGGTCTTCTTCTAATGAGTGGATCACAAGACGCACCACTGGTGTTGAGCTCGGAGACGTATTGGTCAATATCTGCCTTGCTGACGTTGTCCTTGAAGACAACAATGAACTCTACAAAGAAGATAAGATGAAACCTCGTCAGATTAGATCCAAAACCCCACACGACCCTTTACTCACTTCCGGTCGACATTTCTGCTGTAGGGGATTTGGTAGATGAGTGGCTAATTTGGTTTCTGAGAGTGGGTAGGTGGTGGAAAGAAGGAGAAGAGGGTGTGGGTTGATATAGTGGCCATAGCCCCTGTTCGCTGCTGCGTAATCGGGATGCCATCACCTGCCTGATTGGGCGAATCTGGAGCATCGTGGTGGATGTGGTCCAAACTGACATCACAGAGACCTCCAGGTCCTTCAAGCTCCGGTCAAGGCTGTGAAGGAACGCGATGCGAGCAAGTTCTTCGAAAGCGTCACGAGTACAGGACTGTATGTCTAAGCGGTGCACGCATATCAAGCGCTGATACGATATGCTTGGCGCCTGTCTATAACAAACTGTCAAGAAAGGTTAAATGACGCCTGATATGGGCCTGGAGGTAGGCTCTGAGGCCAACTACTCGGCTTGGCTGCACAGAAAGTATGTGAAAGGTTTGTGTCTCTGTCAACGGGCCTCTGCGAAGAGTCACGGACCAAGGGTTCGCGAATTTCCGAGCACTGAACCCTGACCATCACCCACGTTACTTGGGCGCTTAAAGGACGACAGGTGCTCATCAGTGCCTGAATGTACTGGCCTCGGCATCAATCCGCACAAGATGGGGCATTAAAAGTTCTTGCAGGTGCCAGTCTTGTTGTTGTTGAATGACCCCACGTTCCCGACCGACAGCCAGCTCGACGCCGGCCAATGGTGAGTGAATCGAACCCCCGCTCCCAGAAGCCCCCTCACTTTTCGTTGCAGGCACCGTCTAGCACTCTTATTGCGCGGGCCTTTGAATGGACAGACCTCGTGCCGGAGAAAGGACACGGACTACACGGCGAGATAAAATGTTATAGTCTCCCTTATGGCCTCCTGGGATTCATTTCCCATCTCCTCACCTACTACACCATCGCCTGCTTCTGGGCAGGTCGTAGTCCACTGTGGCCCTTCCACCGCCTGACCTACGGCAGAATTGGGTTCTGGCTCTCCATAGTCAGCTTGGTACTTACCCTCGCCGTTTCGACATTCACCATCGTGCGGTGTCAGAACACATGGCAGTTGCTGCTGATCGCAGTGTGGAAGCTGGCGATGTCGCTGATGAACTCGGCGGTTGCGATTCACGTTACGAAAATTTGCAAGGAACATGAGGATGGAGGAGGTACTCCTGGGGGAGATATGGGTGGGAAGCTGAGACCGACGATGTGGTGGACTGTTCTGTGTGAGTATCCCAATTCTAAATGAAGGGATTGCGCTCACATTGACTCCCGTGTACAGATCTTCCAGGGATGTTTGCTGGCATGGTCGGACTAATGTCACTCGTCGTCCAGAATTTCCACATCGAAGCACTCAAGATCCTGACAGTCGTATTCTACACGATCGTCGGTTTCGGGATTATGGTGGGCTTGCTATCCATCGTCATAGGGAGGATGCGAAAGCCTCGGTACGAAAGTATAGACAGAAAGGAGACTGTTCAGCAGGGGCTTGGAGGGCTAATCATTTCTGTGATGATCTACACTGTTCTGGCCGCTTTCTATGGGGATTGGGCTTTGGGTCTCATGACGGACAATTTGATAGGACTTCCCAGCGGGGACTACCGAGCCTTGTATTGGTTGTACTTTACAGCGAAACGCTTACCTATGTTTTCCATGTAGATGTAGCAATGGACCTGATGGTGTATTGTGTTGTACAAGAAAAAAATATAGATCGTATACTTATTACTCTCTCATTCTTAGTTAGACCTTGGGGTTATCGCCCAGTGGCAGGCATGGAAACAAGAACAGCAACATCGCCGCACCCAGCACCAGTCGTCTACAAGATACGTATATTCCACTCTCAATTCGATGACTGGCTTCTTATGAGCTCGTTGACATGATTTTTATTGCTTTACTTCTACTAGCGCGAACCTCGACCAGACTTCGCAAGGGCGTTGAAACAAGTCGAGGGAGGCGTGCGAATTGCAGACGCCGCGGCGTTGTCGGTCATCAAATGATATCCCCAATTGGGGTAACCAGTGACCACGACGGTCAACGTGTCGGGTTCAGTCTTTAGCTTCAAACCACGATCTCGACGACGACCAGCGCCTTTTCTTCTCCCATTACAGTCAAAGGAGGCGGGCCAATACCATGTTTTCAGAAGAAATTAAAGCCTTCAAGAGGCTAGGCTTTCGCCATGTAATTCGTCCCACTTTCCCAGGTTTCTTGGTGTTATTGACCGGGTCGAAATGAATTCCAGCTTCTCCTTCAAGTTCTCAATTTTGCATCAGTAATTGCTTCAGGGTTGATGATATGGAAAGGCCTGGGGATTGTGACTAACTCCGAGTCACCGATTGTCGTTGTGTTGAGGTGCGTACGACCCGTTGTTATTCCAAAGAAATCAAAAATAACCACAATCTACGCAGTGGATCTATGGAGCCAGCGTTCTATCGCGGTGACCTCTTGTTCCTCACAAACCCGGCTTCAGAGCAATACAAGACTGGCGATATCACGGTTTACAAGGTTCCTGGCTTCGACATTCCCATCGTTCACCGCGTAATGGAAACGCACAACCTACCACCAACAGTCGATGTTAAGCCGTATATCAGTCGAGCGCGCTATTCATCGTCAAAGGATGTAACGGTTCAAAGCAAGGACTCTGAAACCCAGCTACTTCTGACAAAGGGAGACAACAATGCCGTCGATGATATCGAACTCTACAACGGTTTGAACTGGCTGGAGCGGAAACATATTGTGGGCAAGGTCCGAGGGTAAGCAGGTTTCCTGTTGTCTCCGGAGAGGTGAATTACAAAGCACTTGCCTTCTAGATTCTTGCCATACGTCGGCTATGTGACAATTGCTATGGTACGTTCCTTCCTCGTTCACGCGACGCGTCTCTTTGATGATTAACGCGCTTCTCGCAGAACGATTTCCCTCAGCTGAAATATGCCTTGCTTGGTGGCCTAGCATTACTGGCGCTTATTCAACGCGAATGATCGTAATCGACCTATCTTCGGCCCTTGTAATTTATTAGTTTTGCAGCCCCAAGCAGACCGGTTCAGCAGTATCAGCCGGTGAAGCCTAAAGTCGCTCTGATTCGTTTGAAGCACTCACGCTTTTGTGTCGAGGGCTATAGCGGAGAGGTGATGCTAGCCTTCCAATGGCCGAGCAATTCGAAACGTAGACTCGCGCTGGACGGCGGACAAACTTTGAACAAAGCCATGCCTCCAAGCGGACTACCCTTCAAAGATTGAATTGACGGGCTCACTGTAGGTCCCACACTTACCGTCGCTAGCCATACACATTCTCTCAGCTTGGCCTACAAACCGACCTTCGCATTCTTGAGTTTACATGTCATGGAACAATCGACAAGACTTGAAGGAGGCACGCGTGTAAAATTCTTGAAGCTCAGGTGCTGCGGAGGGTTTTGGCGCGCGATGCCCTGCGATGTCCCCGCTTAAACTCTTGGCTATCCCGGACAGGCACCCAATGAGGTAAAGGCGAAGACGATCAGTCGCTCCCGAGCAGAAAATGTGTTCTTGGCAGACAGCAACCCCGCCACGACGCGGTGTGGTCTTTGGGAACCTGGCTCAAACAGGGTACATGGCAAGGGTGAGGAAGGTCATTCTGCAGCACTACAGAGCCTCATGCTGATGAACCATACAAGAATCTGTCCAGGGCGAGGCGAACAGACCCTGTGTGTGCGTAGGCGATCGTTCGCTATTTCTTGATTGGCGTGGCGCGTTGGCATTTTGGCCTTGGAAAATCTAGGCAGCTCCCATGGTTCGCCTGTCCCTAGGCCCTTGTCATGCTCAGAAAGGTATGCCAACGCAGGGAACGTACTACCCTCTCTCGACGCTGCGCAGGAGTCCGTTGGCAGATTCGGGGGCTCTGCGACCACCAAAACAAACTATGTACCAGGAATGAAAAGATACATTGTTAGGGGTGCCCGACGGCGGCATTGTTCCCGTCAGTGGATTTTAATGACATGTCAATGCCTATTCGGGGCTACCTGGCGACCAAGCCATTTGCCGAGAGCGTTAAAAGGGCCAGTGTCGTCGCTTTCTCCCATTCATTCCTCCACCTGCCACCTCACCAAGACTCCTCTTCGACGACGAATCCTTCGTCTGGCTTGACCCACACCGTCCACTCGTTTAACCCTTCCACTCGTTTATCTTCTCTTTCTCACTAGACAAAATGTTCACCAAGGCATTCGTCCTCCTCGCCATCGCCTCCCAGGCTTTTGCCACCGTCTTCGTAAGTCCTTCGTTGATTATGGATTTGCGTGAAGCACTTCCTGTAGATCATTGACACTGACTGGCGTGTCTTCTTCCTTCTTGTGATTGCCAATCATGTCCATACATAGATCACCAACCCAGTCGCGACGAGCACCCTTGTCGGTGGTGAAGAGGCTACCATTTCCTGGATTGAGAGCGGCGGTGGCCCCTCTTTGGAAGAATTCGGTCCTGCTCGCATTTCCATCTACGTTGGTAATGCTCAACAGCAGGTACGACCCCATCCCTTGAAGAAGCGATGGACGAGACTGACCCGATTTGGCACCCTAGACTGGCCTCCAAGTTATCGCTGAAGAAGTCGATGTCTCGACTACTTCATCCGTCAGCTTCACCGTTGACCCCAGCATCGGACCCGACAGCGATGAATAGTGCGTTCGACTTCTCGCTTGATATGCTCCTGTACTCCCTGCTAACTTCTGCCACAGCTTTATCCGTGTCGAGTCTCTCAACCTCAGGGACGAGGAACAACCTCAATACCCTGCTCTCGCTTTCTCTGCCAAATTCACGTAGGTCTCCAATGGAAGGTGTCCAAGATGTCCATCTGACAATACCCTTCTCTCAGCCTCTCCGAGATGACTGGTGTCTTCACCGCTGAAATCCTCGACCAAATCGCTGGCCAATCCACCGCTCCTCTCGCCCTCCCCACCGCTGCCGCTGGTGACGCCTCTGCCATCTCCACTCCCACCGGCTCTGGTGCCGTTCGAGCTGCCTCTGCCGCCAGCGACTCTGCTCGTCCCACCAGCTCTGGCGCTGACGATGAGGAGGATGATGATGAGGATGGTGCTGCCTTCACCAACTCGGTCGGTCTCGTTGGTTTGGTCGCCAGCGCTCTGCTCGGTGTCGCTATGTTCTAGAAAGTGGTTACATTGAGTGCTAGAACACCCAATGCTCAGGCATGGGCTTGACGTCCTCAAAATATATATACCGTTGAAGTAATAATTGCTTTACCGTCCGTTCTGAATAATAAAATTTGGGTTAAACGATCTTTCAATCTTTAACTGGAACGATTGGCCATGCTCACTTGACTAACTCTACGGAGTCGAAGTTGTTTGTCTGGAGTTGCGAACGTAGTCTCGTGAACCAGAGTCGATTCCAAGTTGGCCATCCTCAGTCTCAGGGTTCATATCGCGGCATAACACCACAACGTAAAGTGGAGTTCAAATCCATTGAAATGCAGAATCCAGGGGTATCATCAATTGACAGAACTAGAGGACTAGAGGTATTAAATAACCCAAGAAACAAGGTTGAACAACAGATGATACTATGCAATGATGGACATGGACACCGAAAAGGTCTAGGATAAACAAACGACTCGGACAAAAGTGAGGAAGGGCGATTAGAGGCATAAAGGTGTACATGAAAAGGTCATAAGGATCGTGAGTAGCTGATGTGCGTTTTGGAAAATGAGAAAGTTGAAAGAGAGCGCATGAATGAAGTAAAGTCTATATACAGTGAAAGAGAATATAATGCAAAAATGCAGTTAGCCTGAAGAAATGAGCGGCGATCTGGAGATGTTATCCATGAAAAAGATGAAATCTAAAAATACAGCAGGGAGGTGAGGAAGGAGAGCACTGAGACAGAGGATAACATATCGCAAGAAAGGGAAAGGTGAACATATATGGCGGTCAATGGGGGTCAGAAGGTTCCAAAGCACACTGTGCACGGCGAGTTAAAGGTGGGCCGTCAGAAAAGAGAAAAAGGATTTTGAAGGCATACTATACGTGGAACAGGCATTGTTGGGAGGTAGCCATCGATTACATCGAGGGCATGTGCTCACAGTCAGCCTTGAGGACTCCATCCCGTTAGATTCGTATTCCACGGTTGCTGCTCCTGCTGTCTCGACTGGTCCGGCATGACCGCACCTGTATGCTGCTCCATCGACCACTGACCCATTCCTTCGAAACTGTTGGTGTAGCCTGTTGCCTGGTATGCTACTGTGGGGTTTTGGCTAGGCTTTCCCAGGTCTAACCCCTGATTGAAAGTCTGCACGTGTGGGTATATTTGGGTGTTGGACGGCTGCTGAACGGTTTGCGCGGGGAAGTAACCGCCTGCAGAGTTATCGAGGTTCGGAGTGGTTATGAAAGAGGCGGCGGTTGACTGAGGCTGGTACGAAAGTTGCTGTGGTTGTAGAGATGGATCGTGGCTGCCACCGTCAAGTGCTGCACTGGTTCCCGGAGTCGTAGTCGCTGGCCCGGAATGGAAGCCAAACCCATTATACGCGTATTGTTGGGAGGGCATTGAGGCCGAAAATGGTGTTGGCGGTTCCGACGACGACAATGAGTTGAACCCTGCGTTCATGTCAGACGCAGACGGGTGATAGTTCAAGTCTCCCTGAGAAAAGGTCAGTATCGATGGATTGGCACACTAAGGCGATCCGCTCACCTGGTGACTTGCAAGGCCTTGCAGATGTTCAGGTGGCACCAACCGGGATGGACCGGACAGAGACCCCATTACTGGGGCAGGAGGGTCGGCAACGTTCTGGCTGTCGCTGAAAGATTCAGCGCGCGATCGTTGATAAGGTTCGTTGCCGGGTCCGTTTGGCACATTGGCGAGGAGATCTTGAGGAGGAGGATCCGATGGGGAAGAAGCCGTGGTTGCAGCTGTAGGAGTTTCGACAGGCTCATGCGTACTTGCCTGTATAAGTTTTTAAGTCTCAGTACAGGGTGAAAGCTTACTGTGAAAGGGGCACGTACCGTCTGGTCCTCTGAAGGGGGGCGAGTAGGGGCAACCCTCCTCAGTGGAGGTGCAGGAGTAGGGGCAGTTGTTGAAATGGTGTCCCCTTGGATAAGTTTGCCATCTGGCCCGTGTCGAACACGCAGAAGAGCGTTTCCGCTCGTCTTGCCCTTACGTTTCTCAGAGACACCCCGCTGCCGGTAACTAATCGCGTTTGGAAGTGGTTTCGGGTCTTTGGCAAAGTTTGTTAGCGTCGTAGAGCCAGACGAAGGCATGGTCCTCTGTGTGTAAGAAGGGGCGGAAGAACGATTACTTCCCCGTGGACTAGAACGAGTATCTGAACGGCGTTGACCAGGAGAGCCACTGGATGGGGCGGGACCCCTGTTGTCCGGGTTTGGGTCAAATCCAAACGGGCCCTCGTCCATGGAGTCATCGGCATCGTCGTCGTCGTCGTGGTATTGCCTCGAAGACATAGGAGAACTTCGGGGAGACCTTCGAGGCACGTTGTCCCCATCGGCGGTATCCCTCTTCCGCTTCAGCATGGCCGAGCGATCACTGAGTACAATACTGCGCTTCTTCCAGAGCCTTCGAAGTGAGGCAACTATTTTCAGGTTGTCGCGCCGGCGGCGTCGTTCTGTGTCCTCCCCCGAGCCGTAAAGCGCATCCAGGATGTCCAGCCCTATCTTAATGCTCTGCATGAGTTCGATACTGGCTTGATCTCGCCCCGTCAATCCTAGGAGCTCAGCCAAGCAAGCGACGCCCGTCCACGAAGGCCCCAGACAGACCCGCGAACAAACCACGGTGGCGTCGAGGATTAGCTGGTCGAAGGCGTAGATATCGAGTGCGACCGGTAAGATGGCATTGTCGGACAATGGAACAACCCGGTCTCGAAGCAGGTTCTTCAAAAGCCTTGATACACGGATTGTGGCTTGGGATGCGGAGACAAACTCCTGAAGAACATGCTTCAGCTGCTTGATGTTCTGTGGGTTGGGATTGGAAAGAAGTGGTATGAAGGGCGCGTGGATCTTCACGATCAATGCCTGGACGAAGAGGGCTAGTTCGCAGCTCATTAACTGCTGAAGCCATCTGTTACTACCGGCCACCGCGCGACGATTATCGTCGTTGTGGACATCGAAATGCTTCCCGAAGCCCATGAGTCGCGACGAAGAGCCGTAGACACCCATTTCAAATGCATAAAGGAGTTCCTGCGGGATCGTCTTCATCCACCCCTGGATTTCACCCATCAGCAATGCGGCCTGGTCAACAGTGTAGCCACAACAACAATTGGGAGTATTGATACGGCTCTTGACCTGGTGAGCGAGATGTACGAGGCTGATGAGAATGTTGAGGTTAGGAATGGAAGGCGAAGATGAAGCTGACACCATACCGAGCTCGAGAAGCGGAGAACAGACGTTCAGCCCGCATCCTAGTTGCTTGTTCTGCGTTTCTCTCAGCCTCTTCACCTCGAGGATGTCCATCTCGCCCAACCTCGTCCTTAACGCCTCCATCGAGCAGCTGCAGATCCAACGTCGGTTGCGGCACAGTGAAGAACTGAGCCGGAGCCAAGCACGGTTTCCCAAGTGCATCGGAAATCATGCTGAGCGACTTTCAGCAAGAACGTCCGCATGGAGAGAAGGGACGGTGCTTACAGCGTATAATAAAGCGCTTCCCACCACACCCGCTTTCTACTCTCCTCGATCTCGGCAGCGATAAGTTGTGCATGAGTACGTGACACGCCACGACCTTCGATGTTGGCGACTTCCGTGGGGGAGAATATCCCACTCTCATGGCCCCAAGCTTGCATGGCATTGATCATGCGTCCCAGCTAGATAAGAGTGCTTGAGCAAGGACAGGCCACGGGATCTACAAGGGAATTACTCACCACCGCATGGATGGCGTCCTGGTTCGAACGAGAAGCGGACGAGAAACTTGACGTTGACAATGGCAGTGAACCGTTGCCCAAGAGGTATGTGATATGAACCAAGCACGCTCGAATGTACTCCACCCGTTCTTCCAACTCCGCATTCTCGCTATTATCCATCCAAACCTCTAGAGCTTGCAAGGAAAGTGCCGATAAGAATGCTGGTGTGGCGTTGGGCGAGCCCGAACCAGCCGAGTCCTCCAAACTCTGACCATTACGAGATGCCCCGACCGCCATGACCGCACACATCAGTCCGAAGAATGCCAAACTGTCCCCGATTACACCAGCGGCAGTTGAGCGAGGCTTCCTGGACGAGGAGCTTGGCTCCGACCGAGCCGGGGTTGAAGCCCTTGGAGCAGGTGCGATAGGGAAGTGATATCTCGACCCAGAGCGATCGTGTCCCCTTCCAACACCCTCTCCCATATCATCATCACCACCTCGCCTTGACGACCCAGAACTGTAAGACGACCTCCTAGGCTCCCCTGGCATCGCCGAAACCAAACGGTCCACCGCAACCCTCGAAGACGACGATGAACTGACACTATCCCTCCCCTTCCTGCTCTTTCCCGCTGTGGTACTGGCCCTCGCATACACCTTTTTACTCCGCCACGCAAACACGTCAAATCCCGCAACCTTATGCTTGTTGTTCATCCTCGAGGGCAAACCAAGCTCAATCGGTCGCACCGCCATGGAATCTTTCGCCGATTCGATCAGTCTTTCGCAAGTGAGCGTATTTGGAAGCAGCTCTCGGAGAGCAGGTGTGATTGCTGGTTTCGGAATTGGCGCAGGCGAGTGTGTGGATGGGTTGAGGCTTTCGGGGGCCCTCATTGAGAGGTGAGGTGACATCGAAGGACCAGGCCGCCACGGGGAGCCCCTTTCATCATTGAGCGTACCATGGCCAGTTAAGTCTTGTTCAACAACGTCTCCGCTGCCGCCGGTATATCCACCCCAGGGTGCTGGCGTAAAGGTTGCCTGCGGTACGGCTGGAAAGGGCAAGGAGCTAGAAGCGGACGTTCCCGGGACAGCGACAGGCGCATGGGGGTAATAGATGCTGAGCGGCGGAAGCAAGAGTCGGGCTTCATATTTCTGCTGTTGGCTAACGGTCCCCTCTGCAATTGCGGCGGGCTTAGGGGAGGAAGAGGCGGTAAGCGGATTCGAACCAAGGTGTTCCATGGTCCCGGAAGATCCAGAAGAGTGCATCACAATGTCGTCGGTCGAGGAGCTGGCATCGGGTTCCGATTTGAGATAGAGATTAGTCGCACTGTCCGTCGAGAGCTCCCCTCCGAGTTGCAGCTCTTCACGCAACCCACAAACGATCTCCCGCAAGACCAGTGCTGCCGAAGGGTCTAGAAAACTAGATTTACTGGGAGGGGCTGCTAGGTGGTGGTGATGAGTGTGCGAGGGGTCGTGAGGAGGGGCGGTGGTTTGCAAGCGCGCTTGCGGATGAGGTGTGGCTGGGAATGGATCCATGGTAAAGAGGGGAGGGTCTGGAGGTTCATCCTGCTGATAGTCGGCGGTGGAAGAGGACGCGGAGAAGTTCATGGCACCCCCGCCGTGATGACGTGCACTGTCAGTCATGAGGCCCATGGATTTTGCTTCTTCCACCACTGGGGGATGTTTTGGGATATACTGAGGAGGGAGCCCGTGTGAGATGCGAACAAGCGCCATCTCTAGCGCCATTAGACGGTTGTTTATTGAATGCAGATCACTGTGAAAGGTTAGCAGAAGCACCACGAAGTGAATTGGGTCACTTACACTTTCTCTGTTGCCTGTTGCGAGTAGATACATCTCGGGACCGTGTCTCTCTTGACACAGCTGCTGCAGGGCGAATTGCGGTCACATTTCAATTTCAAGCGTTTGCACTAGAGGTCAATTAGCACAAGGCCGAGAGTGACTACGTGCGCGCGTACCTCTCCACACACTACCGTGATTCGTGAACGAATTTGCCTGGAAGAGCAAAAGGTCAGCGATTAAGAAGGAAAATGCGAAGGGGCCGGGCTCAAGCGACGGCGCGCCGTAGGCGAAAGCACAATGATGTGCACGCGCCCTCCTCTGCCGCGTCCATCGAATACTAATGACGATTGAAAGCAGGAATCTGGGTAAGAACGAAACTCACGGGCCCTCCTTTCCTCCAGATTTACTGTCGCGTTCAACCTGACCTCCGCCAGAGCCAGTCGCCTTGGAGCCAGAAGGCTCCGGTTTGATTGCTCCGCTCGACCCTGTCGACTGGGAATTGCTGTTACTGCTGCCCTGGATGCCCTCCATAACTTGCGTCTCTCTGAATGTCCGTGAAAAATGGATCGGAAGGCTCTTGTAATCGTTATTCTCGTATGCAGTTCCTGTGTTGTGGCGTGGATGTAGTATTCGACTCGTTCGTAGGCAATGCGCACGACCAGCGCGTAAAGGTTCGTCTGGTGGTCGTTGGGTATCTCAAAACGCGGTTTGGGGTATCGGTTGGTGGTCCTTGGTTCTCCCTAGTTCGAAGTGTCGCCAGTCACAGCCCGGGGAGAGTACTGGCACCAAGAGCGCCCGTGGCCAGTATTTGTGGAAGCCTGCAGACTAGGACCACCCCTGGGGACTATATAAAGTGGGGGAAACTGGGGAAAGATGTTGGGATGGAGAGGGGAATGAAGAAGAAAGAGGGCAAAACCAAGGTCACCGCCTGAATGCTATTCAAGTCGTCGCATCCCTGAATAGAAATGTTTCGAACGGCCCTCATTGGTCAATGAAGTCCATGTCGGAGAAGGACGGCCCAGCTGAACGGCTCAAGGCACGCTTTCCCAACAAATTTGGTGGAGAAAATGCAGGCCGAACCGGTTTCGTCAATGACCCTGATCAGAATTCTATTCTCATCCCAGATCCTGGAAATGAACTTCTTGCCTCATCTTTGGTCCAGGCCGACCACTCTTCCCTTTTCAATATGTAATATTTTCTTATTTCAATACACTCCAACATACGGAGTTGCTATGACGGACAAGTGCGCAAAGGGGGATCCAGATTTTGCTTCCGTGCCAAGTCCCTGCGCGGAATCAATTCTGCAACTTGGAGCCTATTTTGTGGAGCGCTATCTCGTGGATGCATCTACGCATTCTTCCAAAGGACATGGAAGCTGGAAGAAGGTCGTAAAAGATTGTGTTTTCTTGGGGGGGAACATCAGCATGGCTGGAAAGATTGCCACCTCACACTTCGATGGCACCATCCGGATCCTGGGTTGTACCTGACACGACGCCCGATACGACTGAATGCATACTAGTTTTACAGGGAAATCAAGGGGAGCAGTTTCCAAGCCGTTACAAACTTCCCGTTGTGACGCGGTCGCTTGTCACAACTGATAGAAATGACTGGATCAATCAACTCCAGGAATTCTTCCGTTTCTCTCGATCGTGGTGATGCCTTCCTCCAGGATGCAGTTGCGTCGAAGGCGCCGAATCGCAATCGAAAGGACCCCGTTAAAAGTGGGAGATTAAGTAGCTCGCATTTCATTATGGGTACCCTCGAGTGAGCATCTTCCATTTCTTGGAGAGTGAAATAGCTTCTGCATGCCACGCAACACCACACGCACCATTTCCGTATGTATGTACTGAAGTCCGTACCCAAATTACGTTTTCAGAGCTCACCTCGGCTGCTGTCGCCTGTAGCCGCAAGGAATGAATGTTGACATCAAAGGCCCTCTCCAGTGCTCGAATCTACATACCTTTGAGATCACCTTCACATGAGCTTGCTTCAGACCCAGGTGATGCAGATCAGCAAAGAATATTCACGGCATACCGAATCTCGACCACTCATACAGCGAAGGTCTCTAATTTGTTTAGTCCCTTTCGCTATAAAGTACAACGTGTCCTGTAACTGCGGACGGAGAGGAACATCGGTACGACATCACGGGTTCCCATGATATCCTGAATCTCGCCACCTCGCTTCCATGTACCGATGGTTTCACACGGCCGTCCTCGCCGCTCAGCCACTTCAGGTCACTTGAAAACTCGTGCGTCTCTGGGCCTTTAGTCTCGAGTTCTGTCAGACTTCACACTTGAGGAGACCCATGAAAGACTGGCCGAGACAAGCGTTGATGCCGGGCAATCAAGACATCCTACTATCGGTGCCGGCACGCAAACATCTTTCGACCGTCCACTTCTATTACTTAGTTCTAATGAGCCCGCACATTAAGTGTACGTCAGAGTACGAATATGTGAATGCTTCGATGAACACGCTCGTAAACGTCTTCTCTAAATGGGTTGATTCGGCGTTGAACGTTTTTTGACAGCCACACGACATGCCATGATTAGCTTTGAGTATTTGGGGTAGAAGGTTTGCCCCTCTACGCAATCACACACAATGCGGTTAATGACGTGACAAGGCCTGAACATTCTCAGACTTCACTGCCTGCCTCGACACAACGAGGCAGAGGGAAACTAGCACTATTCTCCCTAGTCTGGGAGACAAGAAGGGATCATTCCAAATTAAGCGCCCGTAAACCATCAGCCAAATGATGGCTCTGCTAGGGTGTGACGACTTATTTCCACTGCGACACGGAATGACGAAGCCACCTACATCCCCTCGATCCATCTATCTATTTTCCTTCCACCGGTCTGTGAAACGGTCCCTCAATTTCAAACACGACTTGGATATCATATTTCCATCTCTTTCATGCAGCCGGGCCCGCGCTCCGAATACACGTTGCGTCGTTTCCGTAACGCTTCCACTCACTGACATTAACACACCATCGCCAGCTCAATGAAACGAGATAAAGAACACACTGATGGGCACAAGTCAAAACCTTAACCCATCGATCTCGAAGGAAACGCCACTGGCTCAGAGAATATCAGGGTAGGCACTCGGAATGAACCGAAGTATGTGTAGTTGCAAGAATTATACAATATACACCAAAAAGTCTCGGTTCTAGATGCCGTAGGAATCGTACCGGCCAGCCGCTACTGAGCGAGATGTTGCAATTTGCAATACAACCACGTTCGGTCGACTTGCAGCATGCACGGGAAGGGCCACAGTCAGCTAGGGTCGAACGATAGAGTCGGACCACTGTGCTATATCCAACCAAATGGTGACCAGTTTGAGTACGTGTTCAGTATGTGGCTCCGAAGACCTTTTGCCACCTAGTAATCCAGCGCTCAACTTAATCGATTATAACCCATTCGCCCATAACTCCGATCTTGATCCCTCATTGTGAAGGGCGCGCTGTAGCGGAACAACAGTCTTCCCTGTTAGATTGCAGACCGGGACCCAGGTCTTAGTTGCCGGGTACTACTCGACTTAATGTATTTTCAATTGTGTTTTCATCATCTCTGAGGATGTGAAATCCCAGCTGTAACATCTCAGTTAGGGCTGACTGAGCAACACTCCGAAAAACAGCACTTTGCCAATTAGAATGAGATCCCCACGTCGATGATGGCGCATTGTCGACACCCACCTCCCTTTATGAATCAGCCTTTACCCGACTAAAGGAACCAAACATTTCGTGACGCTGGAAACACACCTCCCAGCCTCCAGAGTACTGGGCCAATGAGGTCATAATCGTCCATCTTCACAGCTACGATTCAAGGAGAACTGGATTTCATCCATCTTATGACGGCTTTTCCACGTTTTGCAGGTCGTCATTTGTCCCTTTCGAGTCGAATGAAAGAAACATGCTTGCATCCCGAGGCGCCAATCAAGTCCAGGGATGAGCCACAAGTGCGGCGTTTTCACTGCACTCATCCGCCATTAGCCGCAAGCCTGGCTATCTTCGAAGCCCCTTGACCACAGGGCACAACGTCGCCTCAAGGGCATGAACGACATTCTGCCGCAGTCCTTATCTCTGTATCGTGTCCTCGCCGAGGCCGAGTGCAAGTGGTAGTAAATGAGGGAAAGGTAACCGTTCGAACCGACCTCATGATTGGCGAAGTTTGCCTGGCCTTGTCTCACGAGGACATCCCAAGCAAATCTGATTGATACACACACCGGTCCCGCACGGGTTCTGGCAGATGAACGCGATTGCCAACGTGCCCTCGATAACACCATGCATCTGTTCAGTACGTGCAACAACGTGAGCGTTTGGTCTCTTGGGCCAGAGGAGGAAAGAGCGGACCCGCAGGACGGCGCGGCGAGAATATGTTGAGAAATCGGACCGAATTTTACGACACCATAGCCCTGAGTGTGAGAGAGGTTCGGAATACCTTGCCAGACACAGTGACCTTTCGAGGCGCGTCTGGAAGGCAGGCTGAAGGACGATGACCACTGGGTCTATAGCGACCGCGGGTTCGCGGCGGCATCTCCACAAATTGGTGAATAACACCGTCACAGTAAGCCCACATGTTCGCCTAGAACCTTCAAGTGATCACATAGGGACAGGGAATGACCGCGAGGTGGCCATGCAGGCACAGCCGATCATAGTCAGAAACAAGATAAGCATCGAGCCGCTCGCAAGCAAGGATAATCTGATTAACTTCGAAGCAAAATTCTTGTCAAAATCCATACGCACCAAAAAACGGACAAGTCGATTGAGAATTCTTTAAGTCTCGCAGGGACTCTCTGAAACGAGGACCTCCAATTAATTTGAAGCAGATATACGAGTTCAATCGTCGAGAACGCCGCAGCAAGGTTGAGATCGATGGTCGTACCTGTTCAATGGGAGAACATAAATCGGATCTTTAAATGTGTGTTCATCGAAAGGCCTAATGACGCTCTAACCATTCAGTTTTCAATGTACTCGAAACAAAAGCTCACCACTGCTGCACATGGCGTGCTCTCGCCATAGGACGTAGAAAGGACCCCGTGAACTGAATTACCTGTGTCACATAATAGGAGAATCACATATTCTCCATGAACTTGAAACTCAAGCTCAGGTTCAGAAAGTTCTGTCATTAATCTAGAGAAATTCAATTCAGTCTTGAGGGGGATGGATATTGAAACACTGCTCCTTCCTCACCTCTGATTCTACGAGTCCGGGTCCAGGAAACTGGACAAAAAGCCAATGCATTCCAGGTGATATAGCGTCATTCCACGACCCATGAAGTCATGCACCTAGCCTCCTCGGGATTCCTCAGCTCAGAACACGGCCGAATGAAAACAAGTCCCGTCATGACAGAGGTATTCCCCGAACTCGGGGGACCATAACATTGGCGCAAGAAGAGCCATTGTGCGTTCGAAGCTGGAGAAAGGCGGATGCGTGAAGAAAGGACCCTATCAGTAGTCGCGGAGTTCAAGCGACCTGCAGGGCATCCCGCCCATCTTCATGAACAGAACACGATCAGTTCAGATGACTCCAAATTTAACTCGATATGTCGAAAACTGAAGTCATCGCTGGCGACGATGACTGGAAAAAGAAAGAGAGGACATGGACGTTGGTGCCAACGCCTGGATGCCTCCGAAGCGATCAAACAAAGGCTGGACAACGCCCTCACCAGGCCCTTTCCGCAAAGTCGTATGTAGGTATCTGCGTCTCTCCTCGCCCGTGCGGACGGCGCCATCGTAGGATCAGGTTCAGAGACAAGACTCATCAGCATCCGCCACGGAAACCCCCCCTGAAACGACGACCCCCTTTAATCGAACAAAGCTGCGGCCCGTTGCAAGTCGATCGGGTACTCGCACCGAGAATAGCCTACGGCAAGTTCCCAGTCCTAGGACAGAGGCTCGCCGCTGAGCACGCTACATTGCCGCGCTGAAAGGTCCTGATGTCCGGTGGGGAAGTCGATCTGGAAACTGAGAAATGGAATCCTCGTGTAAAAATAAGCTTTTCCGGATGTCATGAATCCCATCATGGTGTGATTGCAACACAACGGAACACCAATGTCAGGCGCGTTTCGCCTGGAGTGGGTGCTGGACCCTGGCTAGTAGGCCCCGTTCCACGATAATCGTGAACGCGAGCGGTTCAAAGAGGCTGGAAAGGAGGTTCGAAGGCCCAGAAATCCGGAATAGGTGACAGACGTCATGCGGGAAGGGCATAGGCCGATCGTTCCCAGTCAAAGGCGCGGGATAAGGGAGAGGACAAAGGACATCGAAGGAATCTTGTGTGCACAGGAGACGTGATTAATGAGTGGAGATGCCGAAGGTCAGCTGAGGTTAACTCGGATGCTGGTGTACTAGAGGTGAAGTGTAGATTAGGAATTAAGTGCGAAAGCCCTATACAGCGTCACCGTCAGACTCATCAGGAAAGGAGTGTCATCACATACCGTTGTCTACTTATGGCTGCTGCTCCCGGGCGTCCATAACATACTGCTTCATGAGTGCAACGATTTTGTCTAGATTTTGACTATATTTGGCAGATGTGGGGACAACCTCCAAGTTCCTTCCATCGGGAAGGACCATCTGGGTCTTGACGAACTCTTCCAGTCGCTTGAGCTTCTCCTTTGCCGCTCGAACCGCTTCTTCGTCCCCTCCCTCAGCTAGCAGGTCTGCCTTGTTGGCGATGACCATGCGAGCCTTGGTGCTCATACCCGCTTCATACTTCTCCAACTCATCCCGCAACACAATGAGCTCGTTCCATGGGTCAGGGGCCGAGAGATCGATGACATAGACGAGGGCAGGAGATCGCTCCATAGCTCTCAAGAACGAGTGGCCCAGTCCATGGTTCTCCGAGGCTCTGGAGATGAGACCAGGGTTGTCGGAAATCGTAAACCTGAACGATTCGTACACGTCGAAGTGGTGTCCACGGCCGATCTTATCGAGGTATTCGTCGTCCGTAGCCTTCTCGTTTCTCGTGCGAGCGAACGCGTACTCTCCTGAGAACATCCTTTCAGCTTCCTGCTGCTCCTCGATGATGGTTTCGTCGTGAACTCCAGGCCCAGAGATGCTGCCTTCCCACGTTCCGTCCTCCGCAACGCGAACAATGCCAACGACAGGATTCAACGTTGTGAACGGGTAGTTGGCCACCTCCGTCTTGGCTCGACCCCCAGTCAAGGCACGCAGGAGTGTGCTCTTGCCTGCATTGGGCATACCGACCAAGCCGACATCAGCCAAGAGCTTCAATTCGAGCTCCAGCGTGATTCTCTCCCCTTCCTGTCCTCTCGTCGCATATTTCGGTGAGCGGTTGTCTGTGGTTAGGAAATGGGTATTGCCAGCACCACCCTGTCCTCCAGAGGCGACGAGGTAACCCAACGGGTCTCGCTGCTTCGTACCAAGTGGCGCATCCACAGGCCTCTCCGCCTTCACTTCCTTGTCGAGGTCGAGATAGATAGGTTCCTCCAGCGCCCTCTTCCTCCGCATAATCCTCCTCTCCCTTTCCAGTTTGTAGTGAGCTGCCTCCGCCTCCAAGAACGACTCTCGATCAACGTTGGAGTCTGCTGCTCCAGGGTAATGCAACCAACGTTTCTCCCTCATCCTGATCTTCCTCTCATCCGGCCCCAACCCTTCCAATGACTCTTCCTCCGCCTCCCATTCGTCCTTGGCGCGTCGTGGATCGCCCAGTGGTATTTCGCGAACAATGGTCCCCAAAGGAACCCGGAGGACATATGGAGGCGCAGACTTTCCATTCTGCCATGCTCCTTGTCCGTGAGTACCGTTCTCTGCGCGAATCTTCTTCGGCACGCTGGAGAGCGTCGTTAGGTGCGGTGTCGGTAAGATATAAACGTCTGCGCCGCGTCCACCGTTTCCGCCTGAAGGAGGCCCATATGGCTTGAATTTTTCTCGATGAAAAGCCGCACAACCGTCTCCTCCTTTGCCTGACAGGCCAACAAATGTAGAATGTAAGTCCGAGTTTCATATTCGTCACGACAAGAGACGCACCTGCCCGGACAGTGACAATTACATGGTCAAGGAATGTCTGTCCCTATACAGATTGTCAGAATACAATACGAATATAAAAAGATATTCACTGACGCCTTGTCTCCGCTTCCATTCGGTCTTTCGACGTCGACGGAACGCTTCTTCGTCCTCTTCAGCTCGGGTACCCTTCTTGGCACTGGTGCCAGCAACCGTGCTATTGAACCGAGGCAGGCTCGAGGTCACGAAGAGGTTTGCACGCACAAGGCGCCAGCAAACCGCGCCTCCGGAGTGCCCAAGGCTGCTGTTAATGCCACATAGCATTCTATGGTGGTGGTGGAAGCTTCCCAAGTCGCTGAGCCCGGCGCCGACACCAACAACTTCAAGCGCCACGAAATTCTGGGACTGATGATGATGCGAACAAATCTACATGTGCTGATAAGATAAGATAACAATACAGTGGAATTTCGATCGAGGCAACAAAACTTGGGTATTGTACAATTCTACAGAGTCCTTCTTTAAAGCTATGGTATACAATGTTCAGAATTGGTCGTTACTCTCATGTCTATCAAGAAATCAAGGTCGGACGAGATGCCTGATTCCCAACAATGAAGCCGGAGTTTCTACCTGGCGATTACGCTCGGCTCGAACGTTCGTACTCTTCTCCGAACGGCTTGTGTCGAGTGGGCAGAAGCTCGACTCCACAGAAGACGATGAATACGTCCGCACCTCAGACAATGAAAGCCGCCTTGTGATCGGCAATGCAGAGATGCTGTCCGAGTCCTCCAACGTGGGCCTGAACGCCGGGGAGGTACCTCCCGCGATATGGAGCAGAAGCGTCGCCGCAGACTCGTCTTCCATTGTTCTTGTCGGTGAAGTTAGAGAGGAAGTACTTGCCGAACTGGAAGGGTGGTCCAGGTTTAGACTCGGAGGAACGTGTGTCGGACGAACTGGATCAAACTGGGTGGATGATGGCGGTGAAGGGAGATACGAACTTGGGGGTTTAGGATGCGAATCCCTGTGGGGGAGAATGCGGGAGTCTGATTCTGAGTCTAGAAGCCAGGATGAGATCGGAGGAAGCGGACCATCAAGGGACGGATGGCGCGACGACGATGGACGGGATGAGAAGGGAGCTTGAAGGGGGGATGGAATGGGGCTCAGCGTCTCTCCGGCGACGGAAATGTAGCTGTCCCGCCTCGCGCGCCTAACTGCCCGATCCGATGGTGCCCCCATGTCCCCCTCTTCACGTGGGCGCTTCCTCGAAGCCGTTGAAGGTGCCGCGCAATTGGGGCACAGAGGAGAGGAGCTGGATGGCTGGGGCTGGGGCTGAGGCGGATTAGCTTCGAGGTCGCCAACGCGGCTGATTAGCTCTTTCATGTAGGCCACCGTTCGGACCAAGATCTCGAGTTTGAACTCTTTCTCCTTCTTCTCTTCCTTCCCCTGCTTCTTCGGTTTGCTGGAACCTGGTCTATACTCGCCATCGCCCTCCTCGTCAGATTCAGGAGGGTTGGTTGGCTTTGGTTGACCATAGTCGAGAGGAACCAATTCCCGGAGGGTGGCCAACGCCTCATTGATCTTGGTTCGACGAGCTTTCTCGATGATCGAGTGGTTTAGGCGGCGCTGTGCTTCCCGTGCAGCACGAGACAGAGGTCCTGGCTTCCTACCGCGTTTGGCAGGAGCTGGGGCGGCTGACGCAGTCGAAGGTGCTGATGAGGTGTCCATAGGGGAGTCGGCAGGCAAAGGGGGTTGTCCTTTGGGTAGGATAGGCGTCGCTTTGGGGACGTTGTCGTGGTCACTAGCCATGTGTGAAGTCGATGCAGCGGGTGTACGTTTCGCGCGGCGAGAAGGGTTGCAACTACCTGCATAGCGTTCCTTATCGACTTCCTGACCGACCATTTGTGAGAAAGTATGTATGTGAAACGGGCGTTGAATGTATGGGGGTGGTGGGACTGAGTGAGCAAGAGTAGAGAACCGCCTGAGGGTTCTTAACCAGTGAAAGAGGAGCGGTCCTAGAGGCTTTAATTTCAATTTAGATATGGGATTGGCTTCTCTTGACCAGCTCGTGTGCCCAGTAAACGTGTATCGCAGCTACGACAACGGCACACGACTGGGAAAGGCTATCGTGATTGGTGGAGCCCAGCGCACGTTCGTGCTAGAAGACCTACGTTTAGAACTCGGAGCGATAATCAACTCGACTGCCACATTTGAAACCAAGCGTAAGGCATGTACCCGATGCAACTGTTGCATGTTCGTTCGAAGGCGGTGGTATAGGTAACGGGTCCAAGGAAACGGCGGGCGCTGCTCAGGAATCATTTTATCGCCAAAGAAATTCCGCAAAAGATAAAACGGAGAATGTAACAGTTGGAGGTCGAGAGGCTTCCTCTTCGAGTTCAATTCGACCAATTCTCTTCTTCCTGGAACTTGGTCACCGCAGGCAGGCTAGGGAATCGAGCAGCGGTGGGCTGGCTTGGTGAAGAGCAACACGAGAAGCCAAGAGACGGCGGGCTGCGGCGGGAGTCCGACAATCTCGAATTCCCACGCCTCATCACCAACGTTCCTCAAGCAGTGCTGTTTATTAGGGGAGGTCTTTCCCCGCTTCTTGAACTGTGTATACCAGAGAGATATACCGTATGACCAAACATTACGCACCAATATTCCTCGCCCTGAATGCTTCATAATACTCCGGAGAGAACGTTCTCCCCGTGAGAGGGCATGGATGAATTATATGAAATTTCCATCTATAACCTAACGGGAGGCAGGTTCTAGTGTGCTAGGTAAAGCCAATGCGAGAAATGGCACCCTGCGGCTTGAAGAGGGCATCTGGAGCAGATGTTCACTCCTAGGACATAGTGGAATTGAACTCTGTGAAGAATTCATGAACTAGCGCCCCGCGGGTGACCTGGGTCACTGGGTGGTGGCCAGATTTAGAAGGTGCCTACACATATCGGGGAGGCTTGGCAGGGACTCCTTGCAGGAAATAGGCGGAAGATCTGTCGTGACTTAGGCTCAAATGCCATATATCGAGTTCCCATCTAAATTAAGCCTTAACTGGGCGAGCTGGTAGCTAGGGCGAAGCTCTTCGAATACATCATAAGATGGTGAGAACACTGGTGCCCACTGACCGGTCCCACAGTCACAAACAACTCGAAAGCAACATGCTCGGGCGTGATCTCGAGAATCGAGCATACGACGACCAGTAGACATCTACAGCATCGACATGTCCGAGCAGCGACGCGCAGAAATCGAAGCCAAAAAGGCTAGGATCGAAGAGTTTCGACGAGTACGGGCAGAACGCGAGGCAGCGAGGGCAGCTGAGCGGAGGCCACTGAGGGTATGGAACGTCCTCACCCACAATAGTCGCCCAACCTGAATAGATTAACTAATGAAAGCAGGAAGCCGGTGCATCCCCGTCCAGGAGAGCTGTCGAGGAACTCGTCAATAGCCTTCTATCTGAAAGTCCAAGGCAGGGTGGCAAGGCGGAAGCGGATACCACGGCTTCGGAGTCCATTGAGAACGCTCCTTCTCCATCTGGTCCAGAGGCTCAGTCCATGTCGAGTAACTCTACGGACGACGTGACGAACATGTGAGTCCCGATTGCGACATTAATTAAAAGACATGCTGAGTTAATGCGCCGCACAGACAGCTCACTCCGCGCTCCTATACAAATCTCATTGATGTTGAACAAGAGCTGTTCGAGCTGCCACAGAAGGTAATATCTCTTTGACGCCCTGCATATCAAGAATCTCATCGTCAGGTTAAAGGAGCGGATTGTCTATAGTAAAGAAGTTCAAGCAACCGTGACCCAGAACGGCACCTACGAGGGAGAGACAGAGGAACAAACCCCAGCCAGGCGCACCACCGAGACGGAAGAAAAGGAGCCAGAAGACGAGGGTGCAAAGTTAGGTCAAGAGATTCAAGCAGAGATCCTAGGTATGTTCTCCCGCCGGTTCCTTTCACGGGTATCGCTCATCCCACCATTTGACTTAAGAGATGACAGAGGAAGAGAGAGTACGCATTCTCACCGCACCAGAGCTACTCGAATTTATCGAAAGGACGTCCAAGATCGTTCAAAGAGCCTTGAACGACAACTATGATCATTTACGTGACTACACCCTCGACGCTGAATCTTCGAGGTGAGCTTGAGCCTCATCACAAGTACAGATCGGATGCCCACCGTTCATTCAGCGATGCTACAGAGGGACGCATTAAGCGTGTCTGCGAGTTCTTCGACGAACGCTTAGGCAAGAACCGCTCCGTAACGGATATTGACTGGTCGCCCAAGGCAAGTCGCGGCTTTTAATTGACAAACCTTCCGAACTCAGTCACAACTCTCACTCCCTGAAGTATCCTGAGCTGAGCGTCGCATCATACAATAAGAATGGCAGCGCTTTGAATGAGCCTGACGGTATCGTCGCTGTTTGGAATCTTCACCTCCTCGAGCGCCCAGAATTTGTATTCCACTCCCAGGTACGCCCCCTTCTCCTGTATACACGGTTGACAACGGCTCACACCAAATTACAGTCCGATGTCCTGGCAGTGACATTCTCACCATTCCATCCAAACCTAATATTTGGAGGAACATATTCCGGCCAAATCCTACTCTGGGACACCCGTTCAAAGCATCTTCCCGTTCTCAAAACACCGTTATCTGCTACTGGCCACACACATCCTGTGTACGCCCTCCGTGTGGTCGGGACACAGAACGCACACACCTTGGTCACTTGCAGCTCTGATGGTACAGTTTGCACCTGGCTGGTAAACATGCTCGCACAACCGCAGGTACTACTCGAATTGCCGGTCCCCCCACACCGAACCGTACTAATCGAGATACAGGAAACACTGGAACTACTTCAGCCCGGGCACAGCAAGACAAACGAAGTAGCCATCACCACCCTCGACTTCCCAGCCAACGAAACCTCTACCTTCTGGGTTGGGACCGAGGAAGGAAGTATTTACCAAGCACATCGGTACGACCGAGCTGGCGTCAAGGCAGGTCTAAGCCAACAAGAAGTATACAAAGGCCACCATGGGCCAGTCCTCGGACTGAATTTCCACCCTTCAAATGGACCTGTCGACTTCTCCGACCTCTTCCTATCCAGTTCGGGAGATTGGACAGTGAAGTTGTGGCGTGCTCGATTGGCGGGGAAGCCTAGGTCCCCCAAGACTACAAACCACCTTTCACCACTTCATTCATTCGACCAAGCAGATGACTACGTGTACGATGCCAAATGGCATCCTACTCATCCAGCACTCTTCGGAACGGTCGACGGCTCTGGCAGGTTCGACATATGGAACTTGAACATCGATATTGAGGTGAGGACTCTTTCACTACCCGGAATTTTCATCTTCTGACATCCACGGTAGGCCCCAGTAGCCTCTGCGACAGTTGGGTCTGGACGAGGTCTAAATAAAATCGAATGGGATCGGAAAGAAGGTAGACGGGCTGCCCTCGGCGGAAGCGACGGTCGCCTCTACATCTACGATGTCGGCGATATGGCTGCTCCACGCGAGACGGAATGGGTGGACATGCAAAAGGTCATCGCAGGTATGTTAGAAGGACAGATGAATGGTATTACAGATTCTCGACTATAAGAGGAACAATGGGGGCAGCTATACTATACATTATACTACAGGATGCTTCTTCAATTTCACGGCGAGCAACCGATTAAGCGCCGTTCTCTTCAAGAACCTCAGCTGCATGTTGCTTGGCAGCCTCCGAGGTTCTGGGATCTGGACAGAAAACCATGTTAGATGCCCCGTCAGAACCACATAGACAAGACAAGCACTTACTGGACAAGGTGGCCTTGTATCCGGCTAGCACTCGGGTGTTCTGGGTACCCCCGCTGTTGCCAGATTCTTGACCGAGAACCTCTCGAGCATGTTGCTTGGCTTCCTCAGAGACATTGTCATCTATCGGCATTTGAGTCAGGAAACACTAGTGAACGGAAGCAACCGAGTCTGCTTACTCTTCAAAGTAGCCTTGTAACCAGCTGTCGGTGCTTCGTTAGTATTGGCCAACATAAATCGAGCACCAAAAGCCTTACCTCGCTGGCGAGTCGAAAGTCCGTCATGATCACCAGCATCGTTACTGGATCCTGAGTTCCCGCCAGGCGCATCGTAACCCATCTCCTGAAGCTTCTGAATGTCGCGCTGCTTGGCTTCCTCGGAGACGTTAGGGTTGTTGATAGCTGCCTTCAAGCCGCGAGCAACGTTGCCGGGGTCTTTCTGATCGTCTACTCGAGAAGGGCATTGGGTAAGAGAAAATAACACCGAGAAGGACGAATCAACTCACAGTTGGACATGTTGGTAATGTGATATGAGCTTGAAAAGTACAGGGAGTTGCAGTTGGTTTGTATTGGTTTGTCGGAAAGGGTCAGGATCGTCCCTCATTTATACCAATTCCCAACCATTGCATCATCATTTATTGGGAGGACAAACAAAGTGGAGAGTTGGAGCCAAATGTTAACAACGTCCTCCTTCGCCGCTTGTTGTCGAGGGCGAACAAGAGCTCGTAACCAGCTGGGGATCGCTGCTACTCCACAGTTACGTCGGAAAGCAGCGGGAGAAGGATTGCGATCAATCCGTCGAAGCGAAGCGTCACCAGTGGCGAGAACGACCTCGGTGACGCCAGAGGTGACGAAAATAACGGCAACGGCAAGCTGGAGTCCACCCACGAGCCCCGGCGTTGGAACATTTTGGGCAACTCCCGACGCTATGAAACCAGTATCGCCTTTGACAGGTTGTCCAAAAGAACCAAGCGCGACCCTTTCAGAAGACGTATTCCTTCTGAAGTACGCTGACCTCCCTTCCAGGTTTCGTGTTCGTACTTCCATATGTCCAGCGCCGCGCGCACATACATGCTTTTGTTGGCAGGATGGTACACCTTGATATAATCAAGAGAAGATAGCGGAGAGGAGCACGAAGTTCGGGCGGATGTCGACGCAGAGTCAGCAGAGGTGTGACTATCCCCGTCTTTCGTTGTGTTTTCTTGATGGACCGACGCGCTGATTTCTCTGTTCAACTCCGCGTCGGTTTGGGTCGAGATATTGGCAGAGCGGGCAGCATGGAAGCTGAGTCCAAGCGCACCAACACGCCCACCTTCCTGCAAACTCGACAAAAATTCCCAGAACGCTGCGATTGCCGGTCTTGTCCAGTATATCGGTTCCTGACTTTTGAGAGGTGCCGGTATAGGGCGGACTGCGTGGATGTCGGGGTCCAGAGGATCATGAATGGAATCGTCGAGAAGATAGGCCGAGGTCGCGTCGCGCCATGGCAGCGTTCCGCGTAGAGGGATAATCCATGCTGCACGGTCGTATACATTCGGTGGAGGTAGGGGGTCGCTATGGGGTGGAAGACAAATCGGCGGGAGGCGTTTGTATTCACGAATCTTCGTTGACTCCGATTGAGAGGGACTCAGGATGGGCGTCGGACGGATATGGGGCTGTGGTGCAGAGTTAGACAGGGCTGTATCCGGGTGTAGTTGCACATACATGTGGAATAACATCGTGTAGGAGACCGTAAAACGTCTTCCTCCGTTTGGGCGACGGGGCTTCCCCCTTACTGGACGATTCCTCCGCGTCTCGCGTTCGTTTTTTTGAGGGGCCGGCAGTCGAGCCAGCACTCGCACGGGCGATTTCCTCGCCTTTGTACTTGGCCACTTTGACATGCACAAACTCTTCCAACTCGTTGAGAGACCACAGCTCGTCGTTTGTGACAGGGGCACCCCATTCCCGGAGCTCGAGCGGACGAGAAGTAGTGACCCCAGGGATCGTAGGAGGTCGATATCGAAATTCAAATACATTTCCTATGCGATATGAGTTGAGTGTTCACCTTTATAGGGCTAATCACTTACCTGACGATCCTGGCCCCTTTTTCTCCCATTCAACATCCTTCCAGACGCCAACTCCGCAATTCGCGATGCAGGATTCAACCAAAGCCCGCGCCTCCGCAACCAAAGAGGTAGGCGAGGGTCTCGGAACCGTCCTTCCTTCTCCCTCCAAACGTCCTGTAGGCGGCGGGGACGTAGACCGCTGCGGGGTGTAATTGTGAACGGTGACATTGGGCCTGAGTGCTCGCTGAAGCTGCGATTCCACAGCTTGACTTGAACTAGACATCGCGTCCTCCAGGTTCCAGATTCAATTAAGCAATTTTTCGAGAGATTCTGCAGCCTTTGATGCCTTCATAGTCGTCGTTCTGCCATAGCCAAGCAATTCATTGTGGAGGACATGAATCGACTTGAATCAACCCCGAACCGTTTCTCACTTTCTTGGGCCTCTTGATGCCATCACGCAATTTCGCTCACGATCATCGCATCGTGAAAACACAGCCACCTTCGTCGCGGGCGCTAATTTGGAGGAGGGCTTAACTTCTGACTCAAAAGAGAACACAGTAAGGATAGGTAGCATATACAATCAGAGATATATACATAGAAGAAATCCCCTCGACCACCCGTTTAATAAAACTCCCATTTTGTCACAACCTCCACAAACATCCCTCAATCCCTACCGAACTCGTCAGCCATTCCATTTCTAGAACCACCACAGAAAAAGAGTTATTCTCACCTTCCCGCCCAGTAGTACCGATTATTCATATACCTCTTCGAAGGCTGTTGAGGAGCCACCGGTGCAGCAGCCTTCGCAGCCGCAGCAACCGTCTTCCGCCCAAAGCCCTTGCGCCTCTCGACCCTCGTCCACCCCGCCTCGTCTAGTGCTTGTGCTTCTCGCTGATACATTTGTGAATGAGCAGTCGGCCTGGGTGCAAGAGTGGGTGTAGTATATCTGCTAGTAAATGGGGCAGCCCTCGCGTTGAGTTTGCTCGCAGTCGTGGACTGAAGAGACGTAGCGGTTCCCGGATAGACATTCCTGGCGGATGTCGCCGAAGATCCTTGGTTGTTGACAAATGTTATGGTTGTAGTGGGCGTAGACTGGCGACGAGATTGCTGGGATGTCCACGTCGAGGTTGGTGCTCGAACATTGGCAGTGTACCCATAGCCGTTGAAAGAGGTGTTTTGATATCCATAGGAACCAGGCTGTTGATACAAACGCGACTGAGTCGAATAGGCTTGGGGCTGTGTCTTACCCCGGTTCACGAGCGAGTACTTCTGGGATGTGGGGTTCTGCTGAATATCCCAGCCCTTCTTCTTCGGCAAACTCGGCATATGAGAAAGCGAAGGCCACTGAGTGGGGGAAGGGGTTCGCGGCGGGGTTTCGATGGATGTGGATGGAGGTGAATGGGAGCTGGTCTCCGGCCAATTCCAACTATTGGAATGTGACCACAGCTCTTCATCGGTTTGGAAGTAGCTGGTGGATTGCTGCTCAGCAAACTTCGCTTTGTTGGCCCACAACTTTGATGTATCGAAACCTCCCGACGCGCCCTGATACCTCGCCGGGACACGCGCACTTCCAGAATTCGACTGTGTCGAGAAAACAATGGAGCCAAACTGGAAAGAACTACGCCCGCGGTTCGGGCCCAGAACACCGGGCATGTCAGCCGAGCCAAACGAGACATCCCTCCAATCCACCCAGGTACGAGACTCCCCAAACATTCGCGCCCAATGGTTGGCGAGCCTCGCAACCAAGGTGTGATACCCAGATGTCCTCAGGAAGTCTCGGTTGGTGACGATGATCATCCCCTTCTTGCATCGTGTGAGGAGGACGTTGAGGCGATTGAGGTTGGACAAGAACCCGACTTCGTTGGTTCGCACGAGGGAAATGATAATGTAGTCCCGTTCATTGCCTATTCATGGAATGAGAAGGACGTGCCAGTGAGGAAGGCTCCACAATTGACACTGACCTTGGAAACTATCCAGATTGAACACTTTATCCTTCCAGTTAAGGTCGTTGACCGTGAGCGCCTTTTCGATGCGCCCTCGCTGCGCGTCGTAGGGAGTGATGACGGCGAATTCATGATGGTTGTAGTAAATCTTGATGAGGTTAACGACGGTCGATATCTCTCCCTCGTTCTGGGAAGCCCGTTATTAGGATGCAACTAGATTAGCGATGAATACACACCATCCAACTCCTCCCTGACATGGACTCGCGGCCATTGCCGGCATTCACAAACTTGATACAACCCGAAGAGACATCATCGTGGACAGATTCGAGTTGCCCTCCATATACCTCCTGGGAGATGAAATGTCCAAGTTGGACAGGCATTCGATCTGAAAACTATTAGCATCTCTCGATCACACCGAATCATGAAGGACAAACACTGGGTCTTCAACATCCATCGTCTCTCGTTCGTATTCAGGTGGGCAAGATCGAACACCGTTTTCATGGTCCGCACTTTCTCGTGGTTGAAGGGTGATACTAGAAAAGACGATGAGCATCTGTATCTACTCGCGGGGATCGTAGCTCACATTGACATGGGTCCCCAAAGAAGTACACCTTTTCCAAGTCCTTCTGGAATTTTTCGAAGAGGTGCTAAGCATACAGTCAGCACCGTTGTCCAACAAGGACGAGACAAACACGTACGAGAAACTCGAACACCCGAATCTGCGAGGCCTCGTCGACAATCAGGCGCTCCACAGGTACCAATTCAAACATCTTGTTCTGATCCAAGGCAGGATTGGAGAGGGTGCTCAGCGTCGACAAGATGACACACGAATCGCCGATGACACGCTCCAATCCGACAGGGTCTGTCGGGAGTTCGTCCGTGCGGATGAGCTTGGCCTCGATAGCAAGATACAAATGTTCATGCCTGTGTCGAGGTCAGCGTTCGAATAGTGACCAAGCCAACGGAGTGAACATACCATTCCTCGTAGAATTCCTTGGACACGATGATCTTGAAATCAACATCGCGTTTGAACAACGCGTTGGCGATATTCTTCACCGCAACATTGGAATGCGCGACGATCCACACTGGGCAATCGTGCATGTCCCAGATTCTAGAGATGGCAGCAATGGTGGTCGTCTTACCAGTACCAGGGGGGCCTAGCGAAGTGTTAGCTTCTAGGCAATCCGGCCTTATCTAGGGAACAACACTCACCATGCACAATGATCGACCTCTCGTCCGACCCGATAGTTTCCACTACCTTTCTCTGGGAGTCATTGAGATGCGCACTATGCAGAACAGACTCGACGCGGTATTGGTCCAGCCTCACAGAGTTGGCCGGAGGCTTGAACTTCTTCCAAGTTGGGAACCAAAAGAGACGGATGAAAGGGGATTTCTGGAACGACTTGGTGCCTTGGAGGACCGATAGAAGCAAGAACTCTGCAGCTCTCTCCGAGTTTGTGAGTTCCTGCCGGCCTATAACGTGCACGCTTTGAACGTCGTTGAGGTTCTTCATGTTGAGCGCGGAGAGGGTCGTGGTCTTTCCTCTCATACCAACGGCCCGAGTGGTATGCTCTCTGCCCGAGGTCGTGGTGATAACAACAGCCTTCAGGGAAGGTCAACCGATGGTCGACGCGTAAAAAACGAGCTTCTTACCTGGCGAGAACTTCTTCTAACACGCGTCTTGAATCGATCATTCCGTAATTCGAGTTTCCCATCCTTGCGCTTCGACAAGCTGTTGAACTCATTGCGGAATTCTCGTGGTTTGAGTTGATCAAGACGATGAATCTCGGCGACCATTGCTTCCAGGCATTCCAGTTCCTGGGCTTGGGTCAGCCATCTTTCGCGTTGGAAACGACGGGACAATGGCTTGCCTTGGGGTTCAGTCGCGAAGTATCCACGGAAATTGCAGACTTGATTTCAGTACACAGTTCGCCAACGCTGTAATACACCGGTCAGTTTACGTAGAAGGTGGAGGAAGCGGTATCATACCATTGAGAGAGCCATGCTCTCATTACAAAAGCCTCTTGATCCTCCTCTCGATCCCAGTAGCCATTGACCCTCATGGCATCGATTTGATCAGAGACGCGGCGTGCGATAACCTTTGCAGGCGACCACGGTGCAAGGGCGTTGGGAGCGAGGATGGTACTGAGGTCATAGCCCTGCGTATGGCACCCAGTGTGCTGTCGGATGAGCAAGGCAACTCGGGCCATGTCGAAGGACACCAACACAAACTCGTTAGTGTAGTCTTCTCCCAGTTTACTTGGAAAAGGGGCCTTTCCCGATAGGAGATCACGAAGGGGTCCATCGACGGTCCCGAACGACCCGGCGACGTCGTTGAGCGGTACGGAAACAACCCTGTCGTTAATAGAAAAGCCCAGAGACACGACGTCCTGCTGGCTGTTGGTCTTCAGCGACACGCCTACAACGATGGGGGTTTTCCTGTACGGAAGAGACTCAAGCAATTGCTTAAGCTCCCTACCAGCCCATCGGCGAGAAAACTGTTGGACCTCGATTTTGGTTGGAAAGATGCCCGAAGTAAGAGTGCTCTGGTGAACGTGTGAGATGAGATTAACCCGACTCATCCTGTAGTCGGCGCTGCGATTTGCGACTCGCTTATCAGAAGAGAGACGATGGGCGGGAGGCAAATCGATGAGAGGGTCGGATTGTGGGCATGACGTTTATATATCCAACGCGCACATGCTATCGGTGAGGCACTGGGAAGCATTAAACTTCATCAAAACGAGCCCGGGAGGTTCCCCTAGTCGGAATTCCTGTAGAGATCCTATCCCGCAGCAGAGAAGCCTGTGGCGGGATGGCTTTTGACTGAGGAAAGAAGCAGCAACCCGACGGATGTATAGAATAGCTCGGGAAGGAGAGTTCCTTGGGGCATTGTCGTTGTTCCCTGATCGAATTAGACGCTGAAACGATGACCATACGTGTCGTCAGTTCTGAGGTTAAGTCGAGTCTTTCGCGTTTACTTCGAGGCAACAAGTCGAGGGGACAGAGACAGGAGTGACAAGAAAAGATATGGTCAAGATTCCAAATGACAGAAGACGAAAGAGAAAGAAAGCCAAACGGACTCTGCGACAGGGTCACCTTTGAATTTTCGGAGATTGAAATACTTTCCCAGTTTGAATTGGCGAAAAGGTCGGCACACCGAGCTGACCGCTGACCGCGACGAGCAAGACGCTGGAAGACGAAAATCGAAATATTATACAGCGCTAAACCACATGCAAAGCAGACTGAAACATCATGCGAACCGAAAGGCTAGCCCCAAGTCTCCTCACCAATCTCTCTGGGCACCGATTCTCCGCTCGGGCCTCTCGCTGGATACTGGCCTCCTCCCAACGCCTGGCTCCTGTTCTGCTGATTGCCATACAACCCCGGATGCTCGTCCTCCCCTGCAAGTCGGACCCGTGCGCCTTGCTTCTTTGAGAAGAACATCCAATAGATGTACGAAGATAGCAAAGCCAGTGGATGCATCACCGTGAAGACGATGACCGTAATCTAAACCGCCGTAACGTCGTCTTCAGCGATCGAGTTCAACAGAACGAATGGACTACGCACGTAAACAGGACCGGGCTTCGGTCTGCGACTCCATATGCTGACGCAGATCCAGGTCGCCGCGACACACCACACGATGTCTCTCCTCAACAACACCACCAAGAACGCAACAGCATTTGTACCCATCACCACTCCAAATCCTGCCCAGGCGTGCCATTTGTTGTAATCTTGAGGTCCGTCCGGGGTTGGTGGGGTGTACGCAAACCCGAGCTTGACGCTATGAAGGTACGTGTTGGCAAATTCAACTTTCAAAAGGGGGCGAGAAACTCACAATAGACATAGAGGGAAGAGTAAAGCGAACGGCAAGACGAAGAAGAAGCGCATAGGGGCATGAATGAGTGCTGTGTCGAGCCACCGCGCGCTCGTTGGCCGGTGATAGACAAGGAGAGCGACGTTGGAGTACAGCAAAGCAACGAGGATAAGACCTTGCAGTATGGTGCATACGAGGAACCATTGCATGACCTGGAAAGCGAATGCTCTATCAGCAACTTCTCTAACACTCTTTAAGCACCACGCACCCAGGCAATCGCCCATAGACCCATGCAAACATTCGAAAATACCAGCGAATATCCGACCCCTTTCACGAGCGTTTTCTGTCCATCCAACGTTAGATCGTCATTCTACAAGCTATGAAATTCGCACCTTTGTATCCGGATTATTCGCGGTCACCAATAACAGGCAATACCCAATCTGGCCCAACATTATCACTCCAACGTACGAAGCAATGATACCGAAATTTGGTGAAATCGCCGTTGGGTGTAGCTTCGAGATTCCATCTGCAACACCAGTTCAACCTCGGCGATGTCAAGGACCAAATTCTGGCTACGCACTGATACTGGGCGTTGAGACCGTCGCACAGACGATTACACAAGCGATATTGATGAGCAGAGACAAGGGAGTGAGGACTTGGAGTCGAACAAGCGACAGATAGTCGCGTACAGCTGGGTGGGACGTGTCCAATGGTAGTGCGTCCATGGTGGTGAGTGTAGGGAAACGAATCGACCGGGGTGGTATTGGTATTCCTGTCTCTTGCTCCGATGATGTCACCGTGACGATGGCCCAAATACAATCACCGAGTACAGATAGTCGAACTGTATTGCGACTACCTACTAGAGCGTTGCTACGCCCTTAAACTACCATTTTTCTGGCTTGGTGGGCTAAAGCTGGGCTCCAGTGGTTAGAACGGGGGCCAATACACGAGATGTGCACGTGGTTAGGGTTAATTCTCAATAAGCGCCCGTCCTTCCTTCCTTTCGGCGCCATAATGCCTCGGACGTGGAAGCTCTTTACGTATGCAAATGTCAAACGCGGTGATAGTACTCAATTACACTACGAGCATAGACGATGCATAGAAAACGCTCACTGTGTACTCCACTGCCCGAGATCGCAGCCATCGCTGCGCCTGCAGGCGGCTTACAACGCCTAACTGCTCGCGCACCCCCTCGTCCTTCATTAACCTGCCTTGATTGAAGTTCCGTTCTAATTGACGCACAAAAATGGTGTCTTAAGCAGCTCCCTGGAATGCTTGTGTGGGCTAACACGAGATTCAGCGGTCCCGTCCCACACGTTTCAAAAACATCAAAGGGTGAGACCGAGCCGAGGTGTGCATCCGACATACGCATGGAGGTACCGATGACCGCAAGATTGCCTTTAAAGTGTTACGGAGGTTTCTCCCTATTTCTCCGCATTTTCATTCCTGACATGGGAGACGTAACTACACGCGAGGTAGAAATGCTCTCTTCTCGGTGTTCTTAACCCCGGATAAACTATTTAAGCGACCCGACGATCCACTCGAAGATCCAATTACTGTTAGGATGCGGCCTTCCATCGCACTTGCCTCCGTCATGAGAACGATCTGGGGTCGTTCCCACCAAATTTGGAAATTTATCATGCGCTTCGGTCGGCCCCATGCGATAAACTCTACGATTTGCCGTGCGTTGCAGTCGCCCCCCATGCACCCATGACGACTCCATTAGCTTTAGTCCTTTGAAAAACGTTCAAAGTACCACTTGGATAAACAGTCTTGGCGGGATCCTATGGTCACCTCGACGTACAAATGGGTTCAAGTTCGGATGAACCCTGGTTGAACGTCCTCCCCGAACATCGCTCTCTGGATTTTCTAGTCATTTCTCTCGCAGTATAAAACGATGTGTTACTCTTCACTAACCCCACAAAACCCAGTCAATCACATCCAGTAACATGCGCGCCGTTACTGCGTTCTTCCTCCTCCTCGCCGCGACCCTCCAGGGCGTCATCGCCGCCTCCACCCCCGGCTGTGGCAGGAGCCCACCCTCGAGCGGTACCAAGAACATCGGCAACCGACAGTACATCCTCCAAGTCCCCGCCAACTATGACCCCAACAGGCCGTACAAACTCATCTTCGGCTTCCACTGGCTCGGTGGCAACATGAACAACGTCGCCCCAGGCTACTACGGTCTCCGTGCCCTCGCAAACGAAAGCGCCATCTTCGTCGCACCCAACGGCCTCGACGCCGGCTGGGCCAACACCGGAGGTCGCGACACCACCTTCGTCAACCAGATGCTCACCGAGCTCAAGAACAGCATGTGTGTCGATGACACTCAGATTTTTGCGACTGGCTTCAGCTACGGTGGTGGCATGTCCTACTCTCTCGCTTGCTCCAACCCTCGTGAGTACCGCATTCAAGTTGTAGATCGATTGATCATTGACTCGGGCTTTTCTCTTTAGGTGACTTCCGTGCTGTCTCCGTCATCGCTGGTGCCCAGCTCAGCGGTTGCAGCGGTGGCGAGACCCGAGTTGCCTACCTCGGTATCCACGGTGTCGTCGACTCCGTCCTCAACGTCAGCGCAGGCCGCCAGCTACGTGACCGCTACCTCCGTGTCAACGGCTGCCAGTCCAAGAACGCACCCGAGCCCCCTCGTGGTCCCGACAGCAACTACATGAAGACCGAGTACTCATGCGCTGCCGGTTACCCAGTCTGGTGGATCGCTCACGGTGGTGACCACGTCGCTCAGCCCAGCGGACAGAACTGGATGGCCACCCAGACATGGGACTTCTGGACCCGTGCTATCTATGAAGGTGTTGAGAACCCCAACCCTCCCACCAACCCCCCTCCGACCCAGCCAACTCAGCCTCCCACTCAGCCCACCAATCCTCCTCCGGGTAACTGCGCGGCTCGCTATGGTCAATGCGGTGGCCAGGGCTGGAACGGCCCTTCATGCTGCCAATCTGGTGCCAGCTGCCAGGTCGTCAACCAGTGGTACCACCAGTGCCTGTAACTCTCTCCATAACTCCAACTTAGTTAATGCCGATTCGCCTGTACATCCATACCCACGCAAATTGTATTCTCGAACTTCATGTTTGAAAGACGATGTCATTGTATTGAATCATCCGGCCTATGCACACAAGAAATTGGCATGGGAGGGTTTTTGCTTTCATGTGTTTTTCCGAATTCCATAGCCTTCTATTACCCCGTTCCACCATGATTCCTTAGAGCTCAGAGTCAGAAGCTCTCGTCGAGTAAGTCTGCACTTTTTCAATCATGTCAGGATTCCTCCAGAGAGCCAGAGAGATCACACCATAGTATATCCGTCTTCCGACTCGGATGGCATAGTCTTCTCAACTTGCATGGATACCAAGGCTCAACGATGCCCAAGGATCTCCCGAGTGGAGCAGAGAACCATAATCAAGCAGTCTCAAGATGGACAGGTCAGTGTGGCCGTTACATTGCCAAAAACCGTACAATACATGCTCCTCTTGTGCCTAGCTACACCCCTATTATCAGTACCAAATGTCGTCAGATCTATTAGTACGAAATCCAGAGAGTTGGTATCTGGGTATTAATCAAGAACTAAATAACAAGTAGCAGTAGCATAAAGTGTCAAACCCAGGTGTATGGTATACAAACAGATCATTTCTTCAACAACTTGAACAGCGCGTTGACACCATCGAGACCAAAGCCGTCAGGAGGGTAGCACACATACATGGGCTCGTGCTCCGAATCGAATTTCCTCTGCAAGCAGCAAAATAGATTAGAATGACGATGAAAGCCAACGTCAAGACGTCATCACTCACCCTGAACTCTCCCCTGTTAACCAACTTGGCCGACGAAGCCACCTTCTTATACGTCTTACTCAACGCCTTCACCTTCCATCCACCGAGGTTTTGGCCTGGTTCCAACTCGGGTGCAGCGCTGATACCGAAGGTCACCGCAACACGATCTTCATCCTGCAACGTCGACACCTCGCTTGACCGCTCGTGCGTGCGAGGTGTGGAGACTTCGGAAAGGTTGTTCGTGCTTGCGGGCGAGAAGACATCAGAAGACTCGCGCGATGACGGCGGCTCCACTGCGGTCGAGCTAATGGAGGCCTCCGAGGTGGCGTCAGAGTCTGCTGCCAATGACGATTTGATACCGTCGGCGAGTTTGGCGGGGTTCGGTCCTTTGCCATTGACAGATGACGCAGGGGTGGTAGGCCTTGACGGGTTCTCTTCGTACAGGTCTTTGAGAGCGGTGTAAATGAGTGCTTCGGATGTTCCCTTGGGTGCGTGAGGGAATGACACGGCGTTCTTGATTTGCCATGAACGTCCTTTGATAGGGGTGAGGATGAGGAGGCCAACGATCTACAGCGAATACATCAATACGGACGCCCTGCGTACAAAAACGGTATGTGCGTACCTTGAAGTCATCTTGCCTAGCGACCCAATAACGACGATGCTTCTCGTCAAGCCAAGGCTGCAAGCTCGTCGAAGCAAGTTGCAGGCCGCTACGGCTAGCCTTCCACTCGCCAATTCCATCTTCTACCGCCTTGCGATCCTCCGGTGTCCACTGGTCACTTCTAACCTCCGACACAGAAACATTGTACTTCTCAGCTCGATTGAGGTTCTTCTTCAAATCCTTGACGACGTGCTGGCCTTCTTGACCCTTGGCATCGGGCGAGGTGAGCTCAATGAGGTGAGCGGGATCGATGTAGTCCTCGTAGATACACGAAACTGTGCACCAACCAAACTCCTCGCCGCCGAGAACTTCTTCCAGGTCGCGGTCAACACAGGCCCATACGACGTGGAGACCTTGGCTTTCTCCAAACTCGATGAAAGCCCGTGCCGTAGCAGGGAGGGCTTCTGGAGACGAGACCAACGGGTTGCCCCAGCCGAAAATGTACTTGTCTGCCACGTGTTGTTGAGCGCAAGTGTTGCTATGCGGAGCACTAGAGGACGTACCTCTTGTCATGTATCCCTGAACAGGAACGAATTCAGATTCCGGAATGGGGACTTCAGGCCTCCAGATCTTGTAGCGCTCAAACTCGAGCCAGGCCGTTGCGCTGGACGAGCCGTACTGAGCGACGAGCTCGGCAATTGAAGCTTTGTCGTGGTTGCCTTGGGATTCAATGGTCATTGCTGGATAGCGAAAGCAGGATGCAGATTGGTGACGCCAGGGTAGAGCCGATGGACCACTTATAGTGGTCAAAGGATTAGTCTGACGTCATAGCTCGAGCAGAGGTCGGAGGGAGCGCTCCTCTGCACCTCGGTGTTCATCACCAATGACATGGAGCAGTGTAATGGAATTGCTAGTCCTTTGACTGCGGTATTGCGTAGAGGTCGAGCGTCCGAAAACGCGCACGGTGGGGCTAGGGAGCAGCTCCTGACACTTGCTTGAACATATATATAATCACGCTGGTACTGCTCGATCGTTTCGCCCGAGTCTTGTGTCGCCGGGAATCCATACCGCACTGAAGGTTGTGCCAAAATTACTTTTGACTTGTAAAATGCTTCCGGAGCAAGCACTGAGTGTATAAATAACGATGAGGCATTGAGGCTCCAGGGGGAAGATGTCGCAGCTGCATTCTTTCCCTGGAAAAATATAGAATCTATCAGAAATGAAAAGACACGCATTCGAGAGGCCAGACTCACTGAAGCTCGCTTCCGCAGCGCCAAAATATTCTCTGTTAGAAGTGCACGACTTCAACTCGAGACGATGTTTGCCTTAACGGAGTCTGAGGACAAATCGCTCAGCCCGGCCGTTCCATGACTTTTCGATTGAATTCCGCCATGGTAAAGGCAAGCCTAGATGCCTCATAAGCATGCAGAGAGGGGTGTCGCCAGGCCTCATGGCTAGGTGTTGGCTTGGGAAGAGCTACGTCGTCGTCGTTCTTGTCCAACAGCGCGCTTTCGACCTGACGAAGGCGCGATGCACAGCCACTAGATCACCTCGACCATACCAAACGCTGGTTCGAACACAAGGAAAGCAAAAAAGAAATTTGTATTTATAGTCTAGATTAGGTTCGTGTATAACGGAAGAATATCATCTCCACATCTAAATTTGAAGCACATCTACTATCGTTAATTCATCTTCTACTGCATAATGATCATCTAAAGAATCATACTTCGTCTAAAGCGTCTAGCAGTTGCCGCAAGGAATATGGTGAGGCATCTTGCTGACGGTAGCGCCACCCTCATACTGGGTGTAATCATCCTCGACGATGAGAGGAGTGTAGCAAACATCAGTCTTCTTGCCGTAGTTGTCCACAACAGGCTTCTCGCCAGTGAGGTCGATCTCGATTTGCTGGAGGGTCTGGCGGGTAGGATCGCTGAGGAGGTAGTTGTGGGGGCTGAAGACGACCGAGGATTGGGCAGTGGACATGAGGGTGATGGGGAGGTCACCGGTGTGGGGCAAGTGGTGCATGCCGAGGTCTGTGATAATTAAGTTAGACGATGGTGGTAGAAAGGGTGGAGAAAGGACGCTCACTGAACCAGAGGACGATATCTTCTTGCTCGAGGTTCTCGCCATCAAAGAACTTGCTGAAGTCGACGAGAGGCTTGCCGCTGTCCATGTTGTTGGTGCTGTGCGTCAAGTGCCTGGCAAGGGAAGCAGTGTCAAAACCGGAACCGGGATACCAACTAGGGTGAGTGAAAAGAAACATACCTCTCAGTGTCCTTCTGCTTGGTAACATACATGTGGTGGGTAGCGAAATGCATCGAATCCTTCACGATAGAAGACTTCTGGACGGTGGAGTGGATGGGAGTACCGTGGCCAGGCATGATACGGTAGCCCGGATATTCACCCCAGACGTTGGGAGCGTCCTTGTTGATGATTGCGTACATGTTAGCACCATTGGGAGCCCAGTTGATCTTCGCATCGTCTTCGCTCTTGAGGATGGAGCGTTCAACCTTCATGGTGCTGCGTTCACCGTTGGACCAGGGGTAACTCTCGACGGTAGGGACGAAGGATGTGGTCTCGAACGAGTTCTTGGTGCCCTTGATATCGAGATCAGCTTTGAAGGTGAGGACGTGGTCGTGCATGGAGCCAGAAAGGTGCTTCTGAATCTTGTAGCCATAGTCTTCATTGCCGTAGTAGTAAGTGGACTGGATGTAACCGGAAGCACGGACGGTGACTTCAATGCTGCCATCAAGAAGGAAACTGTAAGTGAAGGCGTAGTCGTAGTCTGTAATCATGTGAGTACTGGTGCGTAAGAATGAAGTCGAGATCACTTACTGCCGATGGTGGAAACAAAGCGGAGGTTGAAGACGATGTTCTTGGTGACGGTAGCCATCTTGCCGGTGGTGTGCCTTTGGATAGGGAAGCCAGCGTCGGACTCGAAGAGACAGATGCTGTCAAAGTTGGTGGTGGTGTTGCCGTTCATGTGAAGACTGGTGTCGAGATAGTCGGCGTTCCAGGGGCAGTCGTAGCTGAAGGCAGCAGGTTAAGAGGATGTCGAGAACGAGCAAACCCACTCACCCCTTGACAAGTTCATAGACATAGGGACCGAAACCGTAGTATGAATCCAAGAAGGCGGTGTGAGCGGACTTGGGGTCGGAGCCAGCATAATGAGCGAGAGCTTCCTCAAGACCAAGTTCGTAGAAGATACGCTCGCCCTTGTACTTGATGTCGTAGAGGGTGACAGCGACATCCTTGTTGAAACCGATGTAGAATTCAAAGTCCATCCACTTGACGTACTTCTTCTCCTTGTCGACGGTCCACCGCTTGTGTGTCTGGAATTGGGCGGGGGGAGCTTCGTAGTCGTAAGGGAGGATCTCGCCAGTGCGGTTGGTCATCATCGACTGGGTAACAAAGGTCTTCTCGGTCCTGACAAAGTCGGGCTTCTCCCAAGCAGCGCGGAAGGCGGCGGCGCTCTCGTAGAAGATACCACCGTAGTAGATGCCAAGTAACTTCCAGCCAGCGGGGTCACGACCAGTGATGTCTAAGAGACATGAGTAAGCATGTACGGAGGAGACATAGGAAGACCATCGACGTACCGAGCTTGAGGTAAAGACCCTGAGGAACGAGCGTTTCAACAGAGTGGACACCGACATCCTTGGGGGCAAGTCGGAACTGGGCCCATTCAATAATCCTGCCATCTTCCTCCCAAAGGGGGTCGATGGATTGCAAGCTGGACGTGGCGCTGGTGGTGTTGATGTACTGAGATGATGTCAGGACGTATGCTCCCAGAGGGGGCAAGGAGAGACTCACTGTTCCCAACAAGTCGAGGGTAATGTCCTGAATCTCTTCGCAAAGCTGAGCCTTCCACTTGCTGCGAACTGAGTTGTCGTGGCGGTAGTTGAACTGCTTGGACGTGCCCTTGTTGTAGTAGTATGTCAAAGGCTCGACCTTCGTCTTCTCGGAGACGGGGAGAGGTCCAACCTAAAGCGACAGGGAAGAAGTTAGGAAGTGAGAACGCGAGTCAATGGGGCAGAAAGACTCACAATCCAATCCTCGTAGTAAGGGGTCTCAGTCGCACCAAAAGAGATGGCGACACGAGCATACCGATCGGGGGGAGGACCGTCGCCATCAATGTAAGCAACAGCCTCGGTCTTGTTGGGCATAACCTGCTCGACGAGGTAGACGTAATTGTCCCAAAGCCCTTTCTTGTCATACGAAGTGAGGTTCAAACCGGAGGCGGGGTCATGGACGTAGCCGAGAACAGCGGTCACTTCCTCGTTGGTCAAACCGCCCCAGATGTTCTCCTTGGGAGCCTTGCCGACGAGCGTCTTGGGGGCAGGGCACTTGTCCCAGTTCTCTCGGGCGAAGACAGAGGCGAGACCGCGGCGTGAGTGCATCGAGTACGCATCGAGTTCCTCTCCAGTGCGCTTGGAATGCATGGAATAGGCATCGAGCTCTTCTCCCGTGCGCTTGGAGAAGGGACTGTAGCTGGGAAGTGCGGAGACGACAGACGAGCCAGCGAGAGCTGACACGAGAAGGGTGGAAAGCCACGTCATGGCTGGAGACCGAAGACCGTGCAGAGAAGACCGGTGAGTAGCAGTGGGGAAGATGAACTCCTGCTGAAGAAACCTGGCCAGAAACTGAAGGGCATTTATAGTACAATGAACCTAGGAGTCGGGTGCCGCCGCTGGGCGCAATGTTCTTCGATAAGCAGAAGACATTATCTGCCAGGCACCCCCTCTGGTAATCGGTGGAGGCTTATCGACTTATCTGGCGATACGACGATAGCAAATTTGCTCAAGATTTTGACCGCCTAAACACTTGAGGAGCCACTATCCGATTCGTGTTCTGTCCTGAGTTGTCCACGAAGCAGCATTCGACGAGGGACACATTGCCGGTGCCGATATATGGTGTCGACTAAACACGAAGAAAATTAGTACATACAAGAGACGCGCGCTTGCCAATTTCGCCAGCGGCGCTGTTTGCTCCTATTTGCTCTGTCGGCAACTGCACCCGCGTGATGCCGCAGGAAGGGGGGGACAAATGCCTGCGGGAAATGCCTCAGACTCGCCAGAGATTGTCGTGTTTCTCGATGAGATAAGATTCTCAGACTATGGGCAGCCAATCGGTGCACATCGAAGAGTTCATACCGGTCTAGATATCGATAACGCAGTGACGACTTGGATGACCGGTACCGTTTGCAATCTCAAAAGCCAATAGTCCCCACAGATATCGATAACCAAATGATTAGGCCCATAAATCCGCCCAGAAATGTTATGGCTGTGCGCATAGAGACATTTACGCAGCTTTTGAAGGTTGCCCTTCTAGCTGGGATCCAGGGAGAATCTCGAGCCCATCTCCGACACAGAGTATCGAGAAATGAGAATTGCGGTGGTCGTGAACCAATGGAGACCTAGTGGGGCTTATCTATGGCCGAAAAGGTATGTTTGAAATAACCGATTTCCTTGCAACTGAGTCCGGAGCGCCAAGCGCGTCGGCAGCCTTGCGAAGCCTCGAACCAAAACGGGAAAGATGCCAACCATATTTGGGTATGGCCTCCCTTCTGGGTGGAATGGTCAGGGTTAGTCTGACCTGGTTCATTTCGGATAAAGGGGTAGGTGGCTCAGTACCCGTACCTCCCTGACTTTAAGACTATTTCCTTTCAATTTCTTACTGTATAAGTACAAACCTTCCATATTTGATCTGTGGATGTGACAGGACGTCAGTGTAGATGGTGTGTTCAAGTGACTCGAGTCGGGGAACTTCACGCACGGCACCTCCTAAGCAGCTTCCATCGGTCAGCATTCTATTTCTGTTTCGTGATATGGCATTTACGCTCACGCAATCATGCGGTCCATTACTCCCATTCCGATGTTGTCGTCTTCGCTTTCGGTACTCGTACTACATCGTTCTCGCTCCGTTCTGAATTAGCACATCTCTTTCTCTAGGCCAGTCCGACCTCTCGGCAGTGCTGGTAATGGAGATGAGACATGCGATGCAATGATGTGCTCAATACATTGTCGATCACGGCCGCAGTTGGTGGTCCAAGCCTCGACAACTCGAATCGTTCTTCGAGTACCGGCTTCTGCCTAATTGACAAGTATAAGCCCAGAGATTCAGAGGTTCCTGGTACCGCAGGTGCGTGAACTGCTGAGCAGCAGGAATGCCTGACAGGATCTCTTATCGAGGCTCTTCTGGTGATGGCATCATTTCATTAGCATTCTGCTCATCTTCTGCCAACTGCCGCTAAACCTCCGACATGAGCGCTCTCAGCGGTGATTCAAGTTCAAATGTTAAACTGTTTGTGGGCGGAGGAGCACTGGCCGATCTATGGAACACGATTTTGGCTCTTTGTGGGTGACAGCTATTTCAAATTCATCTTCAAATTCATCTTCTTTCCCGTAAACGGCGTACACACTGCATGCTATTCTCGCCAGCTAGAATCTACCGTTTTTTTCCTTATTCGTATCCACATATGTTCTATCTTTTCTCCCCCGTTGATTAGTATACCGTAACGAACAGATCATCATTCTTCAGGCTTTCTCGGTCTTACCGTATGGCTAAGTTCACTGTCGTGTCAGATAACCCCTCCGACCGAGGTGTTCAAAAGGGCACCACGTATTCCGTAAAGATGAAGCCTTCCAACCCTTCTCCTCACCGCTCGTGCATACGGCGCTCAGTAACACTCTTTTCGTAACCCTCACAACCATAACTATCCCCGACCCAAAGCGACTCCAACGGCCACAGCCTGAGCGCATTTATAATGCCCATCAGTATCACCGCGACCCTGAACCACCTCAGGCAAAAGCGACGCAAGTCTCAACTACGGCTCTCGACTTCTGCCCCTCCACTATGGTCGCTCGGGAACATGGACTTCACTGAATTCGACCCGGCCAAAGACTGGGTGAAAAGCATCGTCGACCAACTCTCCGTCCCTGACGACAAGTACCTCGGCCTCAACGAGCTCTTCGACCCCGCGCTCGTTGAGTTCTATGTCGAGTCTTCCGAGCCTGCCGCCAACAGTAAACCTTCCTCCTCTCCGGGAGGGGATGCCACGGAACCATTGGACAGACTGAGGAACCTCGTCCTCGCTGTCGAGTTCCACCGCTCACCGGCCAAAACGGACGTTTTCTGGCACGGCGTCTTCACCGTCGCAGAGGAGCGCCAATGGCTACGGAAAGCTCGAGGAATCTGCAACGCATGGGCAGAGCTCTACCTCAACGGTGTGCCCTCTGACATGCACCCTCGGATGCTCACTGGTATTGCCGGCGCGCCGAGGGACGACGAGTGGGTCGCAGCCTCCCTCGCTGCAGGGCGCTTATATTCCTTGGGGTACGGCTACTCGTCCTATTCCTGGGATAAGCTCATGCAGGGCCTGGGCGACCGCGCCAACTGTGACAGCATGCGCCTGGGATCATGCGTCCAACTTCTCGCCGGCGGACAGAAGATCAAGCAGTGGATATACGGAACAGGCCCAGTCTGTGAACCTGGCAAGTTCGCGGGATGGCTGCAGAAGCCCGAGAAACCCTTCGGTGAAGCCTTTTGGCAATCCATACTCGACAACCTCGAGACACAGCAGGTGCATGCGCTGTCTCCTCAAGTTTCAGAATTACTCAAGGTAGGTCAATCACGGTTATTTTTGTGTTGCCTTTGCTGACTGTGAGGTGCACTAAAAGGCGACTCGCGAGCACCTCATGAACGACGGCCCCGATCTGACGAGCGAACAAGTCACTGAAATTATCTGGCCAAAGCAGCTGCTGGAGGAACTGAAGGAGGTACCAGAAGTACCCGATGAAAGCCCCAATCGAAGCTCTGATGCGACAGAGTCACCCAGTCGGCCTGCATCACCAACATGAAACCCTGACACACCTACTCACTTTTTTACGTTCCATTGCTTCTTGGACTGGTACTTTCTAATGCTAATTGCTTTGATATCTCTTATTGATACCCTAGGACTTGCTGAATCATGCCATTGTAAACTTGGTTATCTGTATAAATACTCGATCACTATCACCATGCACTGCGCCGCAGTGGGCCCCAGCCACGCCGTACTCAGCCCACTCCCCGCAGGTCGGTACCATAACCGCAGCCCTTTGTCCAGAACCACCACCATGAAATCATTTTCGCCTCACTCCATATTCCTCATGTTGACTTTCGTCCTCCTCTCAGCCTCCATAGCAAGCGCTTGGAAACGCGGGGAGTGCGAGAGCGACGACGACTGTAAAGGGTTGAAACGAAAGACAAAGTGTTGCTATACCAGAGCGGTAAGTCTACCCTAAAACGCCAAAAACATGCGGCACTGGTGTTGACGAGACGCCACTAGACGAGAGGAGAGCCACCCGGAAAGTGCATGACGAAGAAGATGTGCTCGTTGGTCTCATAGTCGGACTCGAGCACAGTTCCTCAGCAATACAACACACCAAGCATGCATTCCATACGCAATCTCCAAAGGCGGGCCACACAATCATATCGATGGGAGAGGTACCAGGAGGAGGGGTAGTCATCCACCACCGGGTACAGGGTGCAACCAGAGTAGACGGGCATTAGGCGGGGGCGATCAATCAGAATCGCGATGCAATGTAAAGAGCATAACGTCAATTCTATAGTGCGATGGTCTGCAGTAAGTGACAGACCAAGTGAGCTAGATACAACCCAACCACTAAAGTTGGGTCGCAATTCAACGGGGCATAGGGGGCGGAAATGTACAGTGTACAACGGGGGTGTCCGTAGGGATAGCGAATTGGATGAAGCTAATCGAAAGCACAGGTCCAGCGAGTCCAAAGCAAGATGAACAAGTACTTTAGAAAGCGGGTATAAAGCGATGTGGAGAAGTGGGGTTAGAAGGTACGACTCGGTGGTACGTTGCGGATGTCCAGCCAGGGAAGGTTTTAGTATCGCACACGAAAGGTGTCCGTAGTAACTACAAGGGCCATTCTTAATCAAAAAGAACAAGAGGCCCAAAGAGTTCAAAAGTCGCGAAGAAAGGTATCGCAATAATGATAGGTCGAAAAAAAGGGAAGAGTCCAACCCGGCTGGCTGATGAAGGTAAAAGGGTGTCCAATGCCCATGCATGGATGTGAAAGGACGAGTGTGTTCATCATGATATGTACATCGTTGCGTCGGTCGTGGCCATCGTCGCTATTGTCGTGAGGTCATCATCCTAGTCTGGGGGGGATTCATTTAGAAAACAAGCAAGACGGCCAGGCTGGCTAACAACGACAACCGCACGGGTGCAGTTGTGAAGATAGCAGAGCTCTCCTCGATAGAATCGCTGGTAGGTGCCGGTTCTGTTGCTGAAGATGCTGAAGCTGGTGTCGAACTGGATCTTGCGCTTCCAGCAGAAGGGGCGGACGAGGCTTCTTCAGACGCAGAGGAAGCGGTTGTGGGAGCTGGAATCCTGGAAGTAATGAACCCTGAAGACGTAGGCAATGACGATGAGCTCGACGAAGGGGATGGAGGTGGAAGTTCTTCTTCTGGAGAAGGCGATGGCGTTGGTTCAGGATCCGACGGAGGAACGGGTGTAGAAGTGAAGGAGTCACTCGTCGTAGGTGCAGTTGGGGAAGGTGCACCAACAGTGATAGTCGATAGAACGGTCGTAGACGGACGAGGGGTTGTCAGAGAAGAGGGGACGGGTATCGATTCGACGGCAGAGGGTAATGGTTCCTCAAAGGAGCCCGTCATACGATCAAGACTAAAGTGTATGGCCGATTAGATAGTTCAATTGAAGATCCATCGACTTTTGCTTACCGGAACCAAGGAGACCACGACGTGTAAGGGCCCGTCTCATTAACCATCAACTCCACAGACGTGAACGCGATGTAACTGAAAGATGGTCAGAATAGGTTTATTCCGGAGCGCTAGGGAAACATACTAGGCATCGGAGTCGGGTCCCGCAGCAGGATTGGGCTATGACGCGAGGTGGGCATGAGTTGGAGCTTGAACGTCACAGGTACGACTTACAGTGAAAGTGAGCGAACGGACGGCGCTCACGTCAACTGGCTTCAATCTTTGGACAAGTTGCTGTAGAGTGTGATGAGAACGATACTGGAAGAAAGACGCAACCTCAGACGCACCTGGTCACCAGTATAGAGTCCAACAGTGACAACGCCGATGGCAGATAGTAATGGAGCTCGTCCATCGTCCAACCAAGTTACAGTGCAGGGCTCACCGCCATGGCAGGTGGAGCCGCTGAACGGTTCTACGACCTAGAGAGTGATCCAGGTCAACCCAGAAGCCTTTGCTTAAGCGCCAGAATACCCACATAGAGACCGGCTTTCACGAGCGTTACACCATGAAAGGCCAATAGGAAGGTTACCAGGGTAAAAAGTAGCGATTCCATTGAAGAAAAGAATGTGGGGTTTTGGTTCGAAAAGAGCGTATTGTGTGTTGAAAAAAGTTGGTGCTGATGTTTGAGTTAAAAAGCTTGAGGTTTTCTTGAGATTTTCGACGAAAAGCTAATGCATAGGCAGAGCGGGAAGGAGAAAGAAGAAGACAAGGGAAGAGAAGGCCGTAAAAGGTCGTTGCACACTTTTCGTGGTCGTCGTCGTCAAGTTCAGTCCCGCGTCATCTCCACAAATCAACCATAAATAGCCGCCAAGCCACGTGCCCAGCCAACGGGCGCACTCTCCGTTTCTCATCCGTTCCGATCCAAAAATCGTCTCGCGCGACGCGAACCATGTTGCAAGCCTGGATCGCAGTCTTTGGCACTGAGCCTAGGGCATTGGCGCTCATTGGCGCTCTCCGACGTCGACAAAAAGCGCAGTATGAAAGCATGACGGCCCAACTGTCGACAAGCGCTGAGTTGATGTGGGATGGTCAAGTAACCATCAGAACGAGATGAGAGAGCGAGACGGCAGCAAAGGGATGATAGATTTCACACCAAGATCATGTTTTCAGTGCTGACAGCGAGTCCTGACTGAAGAAATCATCGGTCAGAAAAGTCCTGCGTCTGAGCTTCCTTTTTCAATGAAACATTTACCATGATATGCTCAGCGTGTAATTAACGGAGGCCGTGGCATCTTGGGCTCTGCGATTCGCGAGCATGGAGAGAGTCCAAGCCAGTTGAGGAGGAGGGAGTGTTGACGAGGGCTTGAGTTTTGACTTGCTGGTGATTCACGTATGAGGGTCTAGAGGGAGGTGAAGGCAAGGAGAGAGTGCATGACTGGTCTCGATGCTGGCATGCATGGGCGGGGGGTTGAATGTTGCCCAATGACGACAGGGATCTCTGGACTCCTGTCCAGGAAAGAACATCGAAGCTTCTCTGCAAGGCTCTCCTTTGCTATCTCGGATGCACATTTTACAAAGAGGGAAAAAAATGCTCTCAGCTGAGAAACGGGGGAAAGATCGCTCCTGGCTGTTAATACCCTCCACGTCAAACTCAGACAGAAAGGACCACCGCAATAATTCATCAACCATAAATCGACTGAACCTCGACCCATGATATCAAGGTTGTGTCACCAATAATAGGACTTCAGCGCTCACTTGTAAGGGCATCATGCAGCCTGAGACAGACTTGTGACTTTACAGCGCCCATCGAGGGTTTATGTCGTCGTTTCCGAGTCACCCAATCAAAGGATTTCAGGTAACTGAGAACCTGAGTCGATTGGGAAGTTGCAGAGATTCTGGCGATTCCTGCCTCCGAATTCGTTTCATCCTGTGAGGCTTTGGAGTAGGAAGTGGGCGGTTATCTACAGAAACGCGAGTCCGACCCAAGAAAGCTACTAAACGATTCCAAATGGCTGTTGAAGCACATACTCGCAAATGGACTTATCTTTAACGGAGAGCCATGAAGTCTAAACTGGACTCTGAAACCCATGTGCCAGTTCATATGTTGTGTTTTTTGGAGAGTACTGAATTTGAATCTGAGGGCGCGATCAATACGATGAGAAATAAGCGCCGTCCATCAGACGCGAGGTGATGTCAATCGAAGGCTGTGATCGCAGGTCTACCACCAACCGCCACCATCTCAAGGTCCAAGATGCAACTTGGAGCAGAAGACACAAGCTCCATAGAACTCCTCTGCAGTCTAGCCGCCGTCGATACAGAAACTGCGCGTCGGGTCTTCCACAAACATGGCGGGGACATGAACAAGGCTGCGGAAGCGCTGTTGGGGGGAGATAAAGGCGAAGACCACTGGTCGACCCAAGTTCAACGCCATAACACCCCGGAGAGCAGCTATTACGAAAATGCACCAGGACCTCCGATACAAGTTACACCTGCGCCAGCTGGATCCGAGATTGACTTGACGGGAGAATCGGACCCGTATCAGACGATTCCTGCAGCTAGTTTTGGTCCGAGTAACAGGGCTCCAGATCCAAATTGGCAAATGGTGCCATCCAACGTACGTTTCTCTGACCCGTCTGTGGACCAAATACCAAGATGCCCCATATAGCTTGCAGTATCATCCACACCCGCTGGGATCAGCCAAGAAGACCAGAGTTTGAACGACGCAATAGCAGCAAGCTTGAACGATTTCAAGTCCGAGGAGAAAGACACATTTGAACTGACTCAGCATGTTCGTGAAGGGGGACGGTATGTCTGCTTTCAGTGTTCAATTGTCTGGTACTAAGAGCCCATCAGGCCTGTCGCGCTGCGACCTGAATCTCCTTCATTGGCCTGCGCCGCACTAGTTTGTTCTTCCTATCCAGCAACAACCCTTTGTCGTACTCAACGCGCGGATAGGTGGTTCAAGCACTATACCATGTCCCTCAAGTGCGAGCAGCCGTTGCGCAAATCGGTTTACCTGACGTACCCTCGGACGTCGCTCTCAGCCATTCTGGTACGTGTGGAAAGCTTAACTGGCCCTACGCTGCTGATGGCTGTTGCTAGTTCGTGCTGTCTGGAACTTGGTCGAGCTCTTTACGAACATGGACTTGGCGCAACTGGCTGTTATTGTCGACGTGGAGGTGTTACCATCCCTCGTGAAGGAGGAAGAGATGGAGAAGACGGGAGATAATCCTTCAGACCGTGCGGCTGGTGTGTTGATTCCCTTCTCATTTAGTTTGATCAACCGTGCTGAGATGAAGAAGCCATGCTGAATAACCTTGGCGGTACACTGGAAGAATACCTCTCTGCCCGGACTGAATTGTCATAGGTCTCCGCCACTTCTTCAGAATCGTACTCTGACATGTAGAAAACAGAATCCCCCTCTTTAACTTCACCCATGTCAACGTCGAGCTCATTAACCGCCTCCCTCGGAAGGTCAGCCGAACAACAATTGGTGGGATAGTCAAGATCGAATTCGATGGAACCGAGAACGATTTGATTCAACGGCTTTCCTCCATCCTCTCCCGCTATGAAGAGGGGAAATCGTCACACGACGTTATAGTCGACCCCTCGCAAATGCTTGCATTTAATCTTTCTCGACATGTCGCCTCGACCGGAACTACACAACGAAAGGCGGATGCCGTCCCACTGAACTATCCTAAGACATTCTATCTGGATAGGTTCATGTTCCGAAACCTCGAACTGGCGAATCGAAAGAAGGCGCAGGAACAACAATACCAACGGGAGATCCAAGATCTGACGAGTCAGAGGGAGGCGCTTACCACGTTCGATGTACGTCCCGCCCATTCATATGGTCATTCGTCGTCTGATTGTTCTCTTTGAAGGGCCGGGACGCGATACAAGATTTGAAAAACTCGATCTACTACTACGAGAAAGTAGCCCACGCGAATGGCGACCAAGCGCGGCAGCAAACCTTGGACTATACCGTAAATCAGCTGAAGGACGTCTTGACCATGGTTGAAAGCAAGGTAGAGGGTAAGTTGGCTATTGCGGTATTCGACGATTTGGACACTAGAAGCTTATCCGTCCAGGTATTGATCGCAGGATACAAGAGCTAGAAGCGCTAGCTGCGGATGTGTACAATGTCCCTGAACTCCAGCAGTTCCGATATGACCTTCGCGCTGTCCTGATGCATACCGGTCTGCCTGGAAGAAAGCAAATGTACTCCTATGTCCAGGACGTGGAGGGCGTATGGTGGAAGACTTGTGACTACGAGGTCACAGAGGTCAGTACCAAATTACATGGGGACCAAGAAGATGCTCATACCTGGACAGGTCACTGAAGAAACGGTCCTCACGGACCCAGCAGGGCTACACCTGTCAGCCGGACCTTTCCTCTTACTTTACAGCATGCATCTATCAGACGAAGAGCTGCGACGCCCAGTTCAGTGGCCTGAAATCTTCGCGGTCTGTATCTCCTTTGTCTTTCAGCGTTCCGTCTTGGTTACTTAGCCTGTCTTCAGAAACCAACTGAAGAAAATAACCGCAAGTTCCTGTCGATGCTTCCCCCAGAGATCGCGAGCAAGGCCAAGAAGCGTCGCTCACTACCCATACCGCCCACTACACCTCGCTCGACTACTCCATCCAGGACGGGCCAGTACCTTTCGCCACAGCGGTCGGCGACTCTGGGGCCGCGTCCGAGTCCCGTTAGTCGATCCAATTCCAAGGTTTCCGAGACGATGACAGTGGATTAGTGGAGCACCCCTCGATTTTTTGTACTATGATATTGGACTTTGCTGTATTACACGACACATGTATAATCACGATATGTACAATACTACCGCCTTGGCCAGAAATATGGTTTCGGTACCGGGTGTACGACTCGATGATTGACGCTGTTTGCCTACCTACTCGGTCGCGACTTGTCCCTCAACCACCACCACCACCGCCAGCGAAACCTTATTAATTATTCTCGACAACGACGATGGTTTCAGCAGAGAACCTCAACTTTGACGTCCTCGACTTGATCTTCTCTTATCTTTCTGGCCAAGATCTCGCGTCCATCGCGCTGGTCAGCCGAACCTTTCTCGCTGGTGTCCTACCGTCGTTGTACAGAAATGTCTGGTTTCGACTTCGTGAAGGAAAGGCATATGCAGCGGTGAGCAAACTTGGATACACGTACAAGTAAAAGTACTGAATACTGCTAGGGTCAAGTTATATCGCCGTTTGCTGTCATCTTGAAGCATCCTAATCTGGGAGCCTATGTTCGAAGCATCGGTGAGCTCCAGTCCTTCCAAATTCCTGCCCACAACCTCAAAACTATATACTCAGACATCGAAAGCGTACCGTACAGCATTTCAAACCACATAACCCGGCAACCACATCCTACCTTCATGAGGGAATGTGCAAAGGCAATGGCCCAATGTCGAAACCTGATGACCTTCAAATGCAGTCTCCCAAACGTCGTCCCCTCGTTCCTCACCTCCCTCCAGAGCAAGCAGCGGCTGACGACGTTGAGGATATACGCGAGCCTGACGACGGAGCAGACGAGGCTGCTGAGCAAGATCCAGGGCGTGGAGAACTTGGTGCTGGAGTTTGCGTCGTGGAATGTGATTGATGCGTTGCCGCGGTGGGTGGAGAATGGTTTGTCCAAGTCGTTAAGGTCTCTGGCGTTTTATGTGAGTTTAACTTGACTTGTTGGGTCGGGGGAAGACTAATTGTCCTTGCAGATGACCAATGAACTCAACACGGAGACACTTGAGAGGATCTTGGAGCAGGTCCCGGAATTGGAGGGTCTTCATGTCATGAGCTGCGCCCGAGTGGACCATGCAGCGACACTTAAGCTGCTCAAGTACACACCCGAGTTGGAGCATCTGTCCATGTCTGTTACAGTGCGTCTAGTCTCCTCTTCTTCTACCCGTTCTCATAAGCCTGCAGGAGAATATTGGCGCGCTGCCACTTTTGCCACCGACATTAAGCAACCTGCGCTCGCTCTGCATCGACGCCAAGTACTCCCGCGCCAACTCACCCGTCCCCGGCATTCTCCAGACGATCCTGGACTACTTCAAGGGCTCGGCCTGCCAACTCTCCTCCTTCTCATTGAAGATGCCCGACCGCAAGATCGGCGTGGGCCATCCCTTTGTCAAGAACTTACTGGAGATGTTTGGATCATCCCTGAAGCGAATGGCCTTTATTGACTGTCATCTGGAGTTTGAGTCGTTGCGGCTTATGAGCAAGAAGTGTGTGCAGCTGGAGAGGTTGACGGTTGTGGTGCCCCCGAAAGACATCGTGGGTCTTTTACCTTGCCTTTGCGATCCGCGATGCTGATGGTTTCCTTCTCAGTACTCGTTTACGGACGCGCTCAAGCCTTCGAAGTCCTTGAAGACTCTCATCAATCTCGACAATAATCACCATGTACATGGAGTACGCCCTCCCATCAACCAAGAGAACGTGGAACACATGTTCGAATGCATCACTTCTCTCCACACAGTAGTCAGTGACAAGCGGGTATGGGTGGTACGTTGTCCTTTTGTCGTAAATTGAATACAACGTTGTTGACTCGAGCTCATTTCTTCCAATGTTTTAGCGAAAAGAGCTGGGGCATGGTTATGTCCATGCCAAAATCGAAAGGCGATTACCTCCCGGGCCACGTTCGCTGTGGTTCTTACCTTCTTCGAGCAAGATTTGAACAGCTGTTGGTTCGCTGGGTAGAGTTTAGGTGGAGTTGAGGGCCGATCAGTGCGCTATTCTTGTTCCATGGCCAATACCTCCGCGTCCATTGGATGCGAAAAGCTAAACTTCGTGTCCAACGAGCTGGATTGACACAGAAGGCATTACTTCTCGTCTCGGTCCTTTGTCGGTTCGGATATGACGCTGTTGGAAACGGATTTACCGTCAATGCTACTGCGAAGTCCCATTGAAATGCTCTCCGAAACACCGAAGGGATTGAAGGGTAGTGAAAAGAAGATGAAGTGGTATACAGATGTTACTGTACAGATCAGACTATTATACTAATACAACGGGCAATGGATGTCCCGATAATTTGCTTTGATTTTTACCACCAACGTTTAGCGTTGGCGAGGATTGATTGTCATTGGGTGGAGATGACCAACCCAGCACTGGCGACGGCGCCAACAGCTAGAGTGCCAGCGATGAGGGCGCGGACTTTCGGCTAGATAGCACATGATTAGATTAGCGCGCGCCCCACTCAAATGAAGCGAAAGAAAACATACCGGGTCATTGGTGGGTTTGCGATGTTTGTGCGGCCGTGAAGGGCCATCGAAGATGAAGAGTTGTGGTTGGGCCGCCGTATTCCCGACTTTATTATGATCCGGTGATGAGGGTGAAGTAGATTGAGAGGAGGTATGCGAGAGTCGAGTCACAGCAGGGCTACGGCCTTGTCTTAGACCTTCCCTTGAATCCATGAGCACAGAGGAAGGTGGCCGACATGATGGACCGTCGAAAACCTCGACGACGATGTGTTTGGGGAGGGGAGACGCAGCGCGGGGGCGTGGCCGTGGCTCGCTCAACGGAGAGGTGGGCATGGCGGCGAATGGAGGTGTGCGTGGTAGGGGCTGCCGCCGTGCAGGGGAAACGGTGCGTTCGCGCTGTAGGTGTACTGGTGCATCGAAGATATCGAATACGGGAGGGATCTTCACTTCTTTTATGTGGAGGGTCACTCTCGACGACGGTGCAGGTGAGGAGGACTGATGCCGTCGGTGCGAGGAAAAGCCGCCAGTCGTCGACGAGCGGCTCGCAGGTGGCGGCTGGGACATCGAACGGCCCATCTGGCCTATTCTCGAGACGGCCTGTCGTGTTGTTGCGGTGGGCATGGGTGGTTGGGAGTATATGGAAGGTGAGGTGCTGTATTTGGGAAGCGGGGTGGCGGTTCGAAAGGATCTTATAGTCACTCGTGTCCGTGGGATTGCTTCTTCAAGGTTGACTCATTCGAAGGGGAAGGGGAGACAGAGAGGTCGTGGATAAATCCTCCTGGTGGACACGGTGAATGGAAGATGGATTCCTTTCTGGATAGTGCGCGAATAGTAACCCCAAGGATATTACCTAGAGGGTATGACTCTGTTGGGTCGTGACCACGACGAAAGCCAAGCACAAGACTTTTTCGTGCGTCGCGAGGGGTTTCTACGGGTTGATGGAATCGGCCGAGTGAGCACCCGGATGGGATTCGGTTGTAAGTTCTACCGTCGGCAGGTGTCTACTGAGGACTACACTCTACCATTAGTTTGGGGTGCGAGAAAGGTACATCCAGTTGAATACATGTGTGAAGAAGACTAAGTACTCGCCTTCTGTGAACTCCAAGAAGGGGTCAAGCGGCGCGAGAAGGCGAGTTCTGGATGTCTGGGTCGTCTGGCGCAGCTCTATCGAGAGTAGTCATACCCAAGGACACAATTACTACAATGGCTATTGTAGAACCCGGTTGAATGCTGGGACCAGCGGCAAGCGGCCACAAGCGCTCAAGAGTTGGGCCACGGGTCTTGAGATAAATTGTGCCCATGCTGCCTCGTGCTTGCCGATGATGAAAAAGCTGCTTTGGAAATGAAGCGTGAAGGATCACAAGTGTCCTAGTATGAAGGCATGAGATTAACGCGGACCCCTTGAATACTAGAAAACCCTGAAGAAACGTTGGCTTAATGAGGGAACAACATAGGCGCTCGTGTCGTTCGGTTCAATATGACTACGGCGAGAAGTTCCTTGCCTGTAGGGCTTGGAAACAAGGTGAAACGAAGGGATACAGGATGTCGTCACTGTCAAAAGCCATCTTGGCGGCAATCAGGAACCCGGGCAAGTAGCCGGTGGCCAAGATCACGGCCGGAGATTATTTGTTTCAGGCGGTGAACGCAAATAAAGCAGCACAGCCGCAGCTTCCAAGGACTGCCTCTCCTCTGTTGTTCTTTAACTTCCACCATCGCGGCATCGCCTATATTGAATTCCTTGTTGTCTGATCCTCCTTCAACGTCAGTTTCTCAATAAACAATGATTTACAAGGTTCAAGAACAAAACCCAAAAGTCATTCCCATGGGCGCCTTATGACCTCCAATGTGTCTTGTGACCAACTGGTGCACGAAAATTCCTTCGTATTGTTTTATCTGACAGTTTCCAGTCCGCAGAGCACCATTCCTAACGTCAGTTTCACAAGAAAACCCCTCGATTCGTCATGTCGGTGCACTTTCGGGGCCTAATATGTCTCGTTGAAACCAAAGTTCTGGCCAAGCCTTGCCTCGTTTCTGGTCTCTGCAATGAGGCCTACACGTGTTCTACCTCGATTCCGACTTCCGATCGATAATAAGCTGGGACTGAGTTAATAACCTGCGTGTGCACTTAAATTAGTCTGCGGACGGCCACCATGAGGACTGTCTCTCCCCGTTCATATAAAACCTCGGACTCGGGGGTTAACAGCCTCTCTTCAATTCACCCACCCATGCCTACTCCCACAACATCACCAATAGCTGAGCCAGCGCCTTCCCCGCTACCACAGTACGGCTTTGGGCCGGATGTGCACTTCAAGACGCTGATCAAGAACAACCGCTTCCTCTACCGAGTATATACGCCAAAGGAGCGCTCACCGTTTGCCGACGACTCAGATCCGTTCCTGGTAGCGCCCAAGTTTGATGAGCTCTATGCTCGAACGCCAGTCGAAGTTACCTCGCAATCGATCGTCGATCCAGCGGAAGCTTCGTATGCCGATGTCGCCAGGCATATGGATTGGACGACCAAGTCGACCTCGGTTTACCTTTCAGCATCGTTCAGTTTTGCATGGTCGATATGGGAGGCTTTGAGGCGGTACCACCAGGGGATGAAGAAGGATGTGGAGATTGCAGTCATTGATGCTTCTGCCCTTATCGGCAGGGCTGCGACTGCTGTCGAGATGCTGCAAAAGGGAACACCTGAAGAGTAGGCCGTTGCATCGATTACATTGGTTTGGGCACTGACGTTCTTTCAGGCGGAGTCCACAGCATGCAAGATGGAACAGGTTCTCTCAAGAATCTCAAAGCGTTCTCATCTATGGCTTTATCCCAGTATCTGCCGTCATGAGCTCAATCCCCCTCCTTTCCCTTCTCGAGCGACTTCCATCATATCTCCTTCGAACGAAAGCACAATTCGTGCATGGAAACCCCTTGGACCACGTCGCATGGAACTACGCAGATAAGAAGCAGACCTACCGCCAATTCTGTCAAGAGATGTCGACTCGATTCTTTAACATTTCGCAAGAAATCCGGTTCCGAGATGCAACTGGAGGCTCGTTACGGCTGGCCCTAACATTCCTCCGACCATGGTTCTACTCGATGATCCTGAAAGACTTCAACCTTGCCGTCTCCACCCTTCGAGACCTCGCCATCATCATCGCCCATTGGGGAGGCCAGTGGTGGGCACGCGACCACGCCGAGCTGAACAGTACTCTCGACTCCATGACTTTCACGCTGGGCGAAGAATTACTTCAACGGATCAAGCGTCAGGACATGGAGTCTTCAAAGCTCCAGGATACGGTCGAGACTCTGGAGAGGATTATTCGAACGCACGAGACGGAAAGGTTGACACAGCCTTCTCCTCTCGCGGAGACCTGTCATCAATGTGCATCCTCACCGATCACACCCTTGTCATCTCCCAGGGTCCGGCCAAGGCGTACGATGTCAATGAGCATCTCAGGGCCCAACCCTGCAATTCCGGCGTTTCACACTCCCATCACCCCGCCGGATTCTCGAAGGAACTCGTGGGTTATGTCAAGGCCTGGTTCGCCATCTCGACAGCCGTCGATTCATTTCCAACCTTTCACCCCTCCACCGGATTTCCCAGTGCAACGTTCCAGGGCTCCCTCCTTGTCACTGTCGCGACCACCACCGCTGTCTCCTCTTCCTGCAACTCCTCCTACACCTACGAAGCCTCTGCTTCCAGTTTCGACAGTTGATGAGCCAATCCCTGAGGTCGCCAGTCCCGTTGAGCAGTACGAAGCTCCGAAGACTCCAGTCCGATCGAAAGAGCGGGAGCTCTCTGAGGATTCAGGGCTGGTACCGGCTGGGTCCTACCTTCCCACTCCGCCCATGGAGCACGATGTCCCTCGAACCCCCATTCAATCCCGGATGAACCAAGTCGAATCAGACGACGGGATCATCCATCGTGCACAGGTTGTATCCGCACTTCCGACACCTCCTTTGGACTCGCTCTTCACCGAAGGCCTGCGAGCACGGACGCTGTCCGACGTGTCCTCGAAGGGACTCAGGATCCTCATCCCGTCTGCGCCGACCCGACTTGTCTTCCCTCCTTCTCCACAGCAGGACGGCCCTACTGAACTCGATCCTCAGGCAGCAGAAGGATCAACCCACTCGTCTCCCCAAACCCTCGCGTCACCCTTCTCCGAAACCCCCAGTAGAACCGACTCCACACTCCTCGAGCCCTCCACTCTGGGCTCTCCCATCCGCCTCATCGGCTCCAACGACTTTACCCGACTCCCTGCTGTCCCTGCCTCGCCCGCGGTTTCGTGGGGCAGTGCACCCACTCTCCCAGCATCGCCTGTGACCCCAGAGGGCTCGCCCACGGGTCAGGCGAAGTGGTTGAGCAAGGTGTCGTCAAAGACTTGGTGGAGTCCTCGACGGACGTTCTCCGGGTCGAGTTTGACGCCGGTGGAAGGGTCACCCACGTCCGCCTCGAGGAGTTCGTTATCGGAAGATGCGGTCAAGTCTCCTCACAGCGATATATCGCCCTCGAGTCCTCATGTGCAGGTTCGAACCAGGGAGGATGAGGTTAGGTATCTAACACCCAGACCTGGCGTGAAGATCCTCGCTTCTCCTATTATCCCATTGGAGTTGGGCGAGGACGCGGCGGAGGATGGGGTGGAAGTCGAGTATGACGACAAGGGCCGCGTGCGGGCTGTTCGTCGGCGTCGTCAGAATACGATTTTGGATACGGCCTCGACGGTCGTTACGGGCTTCCTTGTGGGGGCTTTTGTAACTTTGTTTTTGGTCTCGACGCAGCGGAGGACGCTGCTGTCTTTGACTTAGATCCGGTATTAATGTGCTGGGCACGGGATCGTGTATGTTTAAGATTCGTTATTGCTTTGCGTCGTTTTCCGTTGGCTTTTAAATAGCCTTTGTGTATGTATGTACAATAGTACCATTTTGTAGAACAGTAACCCTTTAGCACGGGAATGCAACATCTTATGTGTAGAATAGATAGATATGTAGAACCACCACTTAAGCTTTATGCCTCTGTACTTTTATATGCCCTATGCACTACGATTCATGATTTGCCATCCTCGCTTCAAGTTTCTCGGACGTCGAACGCAACCCTGTGGTTCCAAGACAAGAATAGTGGTATCTGCTAGTAATACAGGCTGTGGAAATACAAATTGAGCTTCGAAGAACTCGTCCAGACTATTCCTGCCTCTCCAAGAAACCAACCCCACCGGTTTTGAGTTTGTTCATAAAGCTTTCGTACCATTTGACGATGATGCTCATTGGGATCGCGACGTCGGCGCCGGGTGAGCCTCCTGTGAACCCGCTCAGGTAGTTGAGTAGATGTTTTACGACCTTTTCTGCGAGGATGACTGCGTCGGTCACTGTTGGTGGTTTCGTCAGAGCTACAAAATAACGTTGTTAGCACGCGTAAATATTTTGAGGTAAAGACGACGAGACTCACCATTCGACGTCAAAGCAGCGTTAACCTGACTCGCAGGCAAGCTAGCGATCTGCGTCTGTATCTGCGCCAGGGGCTCGATAGCCAATCCGAGGATAGCTGTGACGTCACTTCCTTGAGGAACGGCGGACTGCTGCGAGAAGACGTTTTGCGCGCTGGAGTTGGGCGTGGACGCTGAGGAGAACGTTCCCCGGAGACGGAATATCGCAGATGGTTTATCGTTCGAGAGCATTCCTAGGAGTTGGAACCCTTTTCCTGGCCAGAAGAAGTGGACTGTTGCGCCATAGCCGTCTGGGAATGGAACTAGGCGGTGAATGGTATAGGATTAGAACGAGCTTGTTTGGATGTGGATAATGGGAGAGGGGGCACACCTGTTCCTAGCAAGAACACGCAAACGTGGTTTATAGAACTCGCGAATGGAAGTTCAAAGTAGGCGTGTGTTTCGTCTACTTGGGTGAGGTTTGTTTGAAGCAGACGTCCTGCTACACAGCAACCGAACATTTCGTCGTCTAGAGGTTCGTCGTGGGTCGTGAACGAATGTTATGAACGTTGGGTCGATGTGGCCTCGACCTGAGATGGTTTTGGTGACGTCGAAAGCCCCTGAATGTGCCTCTGGTCAGAAGCGGGCCCAAAGATGAAGGGAATAAGAAAAACGCACCTAAAGTGGAGATTCCAAGGTGCTATGTAGAACGCAAGATCATCACTCGCTAGCTCACTCTGGAGCGTCACAGAATGTTGGCGAATCTCGTGGAACATTGACCCTGGTGACCTCCAATTGCTGCTTTCGACACCAGTGTTCCTGAGAGTTATTCCTGGACATCTTGCACCCCGTTTCCTTCGCGAATCGCAGTCGGATATGTGCTAGTTCATCGGTCAAGAACCTTGTTATCTGCGGGCGCCTTTTTTGGGTCCGGTTCGAAGGATGTCTTGGCGTGAGAAGCCATAGAAAGGTTCTCACGGTATCATTGAGGTATTTGTTGCCCCTAAGTTCCAGCTGTTGTCACCCGCCATCGTCCAGAACGTTGTCCACGATGTCCAGCCCACTACTTTCGCTACCCAACGAGCTCGTTATTGCTATTCTCTCGAATCTCCCAATTATAGACCTGTTTCGTTGCGAACAGGTCTGCAAGACACTTCACTCGTTGATCAAGAGCTCCACCGAACTCCAGTACTTAATCGCCCTCGAACAAGCTGGCTACGAGGACGTACCGTCGTCTGCGGTGGGCATTCCGACAAAGCTAGAGAAGCTCAAGGCTGCATATGAATCGTGGCACAACCTCAAAGCGAGGTTCGTAACCGAGGTCGAGGTTACCCACCGGCCGTCTGGGATCTACGATCTGTGTGGCGGAATCTACCTGCTGGGAGAAGAAACGAGGCATACTCTCTACCACTTGACGCTACCACAGCATGAAGACGACAAGCCGGAATGGAAAGGTATCACTGTTACGGAGAGCATCATCGATATGGGCCTCTCGGTTGATGAACATGATCTCATCGCCATAATCACGACGTGCGTTTCAAAAGTTCTTTTTGAGTTTTTGACGTATCACTAACCCGGGTGTCCTTAGAACTCCAATTCCTATTACAGAACCGGAGGAACAGCAGTTGCACGAGATTGGGCTTCATCTGTTGCAATTCTCCACCGGCCAGCCGCACCCTGATGTCAAGGTACATCGACTCGTGGTGCACAGGAGCAAGCTTGATCGGCCGGCTATTGGTATGGAAATCGTTGGCGACAATCTGATTCTCATCTTGTCCCATTGGCGAGGTGGTCCCCACAGGCCAGAAGACAGACTCTTTGTCTTCGAGTGGAAAACTGGGAAACTGAAGATGGTGAGTGGCCCTGCTGCTGCGTAGCTTTTGCCTTGACTCAACTCGAAACAGTCCCTCGTCGCGCCGAATCGATCCTATTCCGGCCCCATTTTCCTTGCGGAACATTACTTCCTTCTCCCAAACAGTAAGAAGGGCCTGCTCGAAGTCTGGGATATTCCCCGGGGAACGTCGGAACCCAGCCCTTCTTCTCCCCGCTGCAATCTCCTGCTTCCGACGCTTGCACCGGGACGAATCTTCACGTCCATATCATGCCGCGGTGAACCCAACCCAATGGGAGACACGTCCCTCCCGGGCTCCAAGTTCAGACACCGACCTTACCAAGCCAACACGGATAGCGCGATTATGATCTTCAACGTAAACGTCGAGCCGTCGCTCAACCGATTCGGCATCCATTTGGGCCACACGTACTCGTTCTTCGTCCACAGAAGAAGCATCATCAACGTGGTGGAAGGCGTTGAGAAGGGTCTCTACTCGGATGCTTCGGTCACCAATGGCAGTCTACCGCCGGCAACGCTGCCAGTGGGGTCACCACCTATCGATATCCACTTCCCTGGTCCCAGCGATAAGCCAACAGAGCTACCTGGACACGAGTCCCCCACCGTCCCCTGGGCGGAATGGGGACCTAAATGCACGAGGTGGTTTGAAGTGGATAGGTTGCCGACGAGATGGATCACGACAACCGCGGGTCAGAGGGCTGTCTTGATGGGGAGGGAGCCAACGGGTGGGACGACATTCATGGTGTTTGATTTCAACCCATGGAATGTCAAGCGGGTTGCTTGGGAGGATAAGCAGCGGCAACGCAGAAGGCGAGAGAGGAAGGGTAAAGGGAAGGCAGTTGAAGCTGAGGATGAGAAGGAGGATTTGAAGGGCAAAGGAGTGGATAGGGGAGAAACGCAAGTCGAACCACCGACTATCGAGACTGGATCCGTCCACTCCCCGAGCGAAGACGGGCGGGAGGAGAATGGCGCTACCAGCGAAGCCGCCGACGACTACTTCTACCACGGCTCCCCCACGGAATCCATCATGGCTTTGGAAGGCGATATCGTACTAGAGCCGGACGGTGTCGAAGAGGTCGAGGATGACGAGGATGGTTGGGTCACTGAGGAAGACGAGGGTGAAGGCGAAGGCGAAGTGGAAAACGACGAGAACGAGCCTCCAGCACAACAGCCACAACCTCTTCCTGCAGCAGGCGGGCCACTGAACTTTACGATGCTCGATCTGCAACACCTTCACCCAGGCTTTGTGGCGCTACTATTTGGGGAGAACGGGGCGGCGATACAGGCACAGCTTGCGGCTCTGCAAGCACCTATCATGAACAACGATGGTCTCGGCCATCTGGGCGAACTACTTGCGCCGGAGGAAGCTGGTGGAAGCGGAAGTAGCGATAGCTCCAACGGCAATGGTACCCGAGGCGGCTCGAGTAGCCATGCGATGCCAGGCGCATGGCAAGAATCTGATGAAGAGCGCGAGGAGAGCGTGGTACAAGCAGCAAGTGACGACGAATGGGATGACGATGATGACGACGATCGCGGGAGAGGGTATGGAAGAGACCAGCACGGCCGTCCCAAGAACGGCGTGGTGTACAAGCAACCTAACCAGGTTGACAAGATTGGGCGGTCGTTTGAGTCGCCCATCATTTCCGAGCTGCCGTTTGTGCAGTATGTGGCCAGGAACCAGCCAAGTTATGATGGTGTCCTGATGGATGAGGAGAGGATTTTGGGTATCGTGGTGAGTACACATACACTTACGTCTGGTTGTGTGCTGCATTTTATTGACTTGGGCCTCTTTGTAGACGGACGAGATGGATGTTATAAAACGAGTCGATGTCCATTATTTCGGCTAACTGATTTATTGGAAGACTCCCATCAAGGTTTGGAGGACCTACCTTTGGTGGCATGCGACACCCTATTTGCTATCTATTGTACCATTAGCAACTACCTTTTGAACCCCCCACTGTGAATATGTATTTTTTGTGCCCGATCACGACGTTGCTCCATAGTTCGGCTTCCCGACGACCACTCGCTTGTATAGCATCTCGAATTCTGACTTAAGCCAAACGTTCGTCTGGAAAAATACAGGTACAGACCAGCCATCGGTATCCATTTTGTCCCACTTCAATACGTCTTCGCTTTGATCAACCCAGCCATCAAGTCGAAACTATTCCCATCCGGCTGCAAATCGATGTACTCCTGCTTCTCGCCTCCAGGGTAGACATAGCGGGCATATGAAAGGGGAAGTCCAAGGCCCACAGAGCCAACACCCCCACTCTGAGACAGAGGTTTTTCGGCAACAGTTCGCAGCAACCCATAATCAGGCGTAATCCCCACGATGCGGACGGGTACAGGAGGCTGGACGGTTGTGAGCATGACCTTCTGGTCCCTGAGAGAGAGAAGCGAGGTGAGAAACTAATCCAGTGTAAAGATAAAGGCGATGACGCACTTGTGTAACCAGTGATATAGATACGTGCTTTCAAATGCGGCGAAAGAACCACCGTCGTACACGAATCTCGACCACATTCTCTCGAAGACGGTGATAACCGACGCCACCATCCGTTCAAGGCTGAGCTCTCCAACATCATCTGAACCTGAGAACTGTTTCTTCAATTGCAAGAGGGATACGATAGGCGGTTCATTGAGGGTGTTCACACCGCAGCCTAGATTCCGTCAGGCCCACTGAGGCATGAGACCGAGAGATTTAACCCACCGATAAGGAGATCGACCTTTCCACCGGGAGTAAAGTTGGTGTTCACAAGCACTCCTCCGATCTTCTTCAGCTTGCTCCAATCCGTCGGTTGGGTCCCCACCCCTTCGTCGCTGAGATCAACGTAGATGTCGTTGGGCCATTTCAATCTCACTCGTCTTCCGAGCTTCGGGCCTAATACTTCGGGAAGGCTGCATGCCTCGGTAACCGCCAGGGCGAAGAGGTATTGGACGAACACCAAGCTGGAGGCGGGTAATCTGGGGAGCGCGGGTGGAGGGACGTGAGGGGAGCTGAATGCGTAGCCCATCTGGCCCGAACCTTCGGATTTGAGCTTGGTCTTCAAACCAGCGGTAGTCGATGTCGATGAATCTGAAGACGGTGTTCCTTGTGAAGTTGTTTTCGTTCCACTGGAAGTAGTCTTGCTGGTTTTGCTACCCGTCCCCTTTAGCTGTGAACCTGACGACTGCGATCCACCGGGATCCAACTCAATCCTCAATAGTAAGCTGACCATCATAGAGCCGGCGGGAGAAAGCCAAGGGTTCTTTCCTCTCCCTCGTCCAGACATCTGTTGAGACGCAAGGGAGATGAGGGGTGTGGGGAGACCCGACATCAGTTGAGGGTTTCTGTGGAGTACTGTCGGCGCTTTGTTGAGCTGGATCGAAGTGCAGGATTGCTTACTTGTCTAGGAGGCTCTGGGTGCTGGTGACCCTCTCTCCGTACAGCAGTGCTTCGCCGAAGCCCCAACCGCTCTTCTGGCCTTCAGGAACTGTTTCAGACATGGGGACGCGGAGTTCTGGTTGTCCTGTGGCCTTCATCCTCCTTAAAGTGTCGTAGAAAAGCTTGATGTTAAACATTGGCGTATCCTCGTGCGATGGAAGCACACCGTCTGGACAAACGATGATAGTCTTCTCCTTCGACTCCTCTGTGTTGTCGTCTCGAGCATGTTGCAGCGCTTCTCTGGCTTCTTTCGAGTCGTGCGAGAGGAAGTTGAAGGTATCCGCAGTGTCTTTGATAGTGCCGATGGAAGGCGTTGAGGGAGTGGGGAACAGGGCCTTGACGACCGTTGAAGCAATGGGTTTCGGTGGCTCGTTGTCGTCGGCCGAAGGAATGGACGTTAGGAACTGAGGGAGAGACTTTGGGGGCCCTTCCGCGGTACTGGTGGCTGAGACGGGGGCATCCTTTTTGAATTCAGGTAGCACAAGGCCGAGGCGTAGAATCACGGCATGTAACCAAGGTGCCAAATCCTCGAGGGTCTCCTTGGTCAGAGAAACCAAAGTCGGGCGAACGATCCCAACCTTCCCTTTCCCTACCGATCGCACCACATCGTTGATGTGTGAGTCGTTATCAGGGAGGGCGATCTTTGCATCTGTCAGATCGACATTTGCCACCTGAACGACATCACCGTCACCCTGCAGATCGCCGGAAACAGAGTGCGGACTGGTCTCTGGCACCACGTAAGAGTTCAGAGAATCGTCTTTGAACTTGAGATCCTCTCGAAGGTCCTCTGCCTTTATCGTATCCGATCCACCAAAGCCGAGTCTGGACATCGAGGATTCCAGAGAGGATATGGTCGTTGCTGTCTCCCAGCGCGCACCCAGGCCAATTCCCAACAACACTCCTCCATCTTTCTCCACGAACGTTCTAAGCCTTTTGACTTCTTTCGGTCCAAATATGTCCAAGGGCCTACTCTTTCCCTGCTCCGTGGCTCGACCGGTAGGCGAAGCTGGCTTGATATACGGAATCACGAAGAGCTTGCAATCGATCTCCCAGGGCTCCTTGAGGAAAGTGGCCTTCGAGAGAGGCTGAACCGTGTAGTGCGGTAGGCAGACCGTTCCTAGCAGAGAGACTGTGTTGGCCAAGGCATTCGGATGGACCTCAGAGCCAGAATAGACCAGGACGTTCATCTTGGGTGGTGGTGGTTCGAAGACAGCTGCGCGACTTCCTATCAGCCCCTGTCTTATTTCCGGATATTCCGTATCCGACTCGCCGTGACGGCACCGAATCCGATGTTCGAAGTTCGGGTTACGTGTTGCCTCGTTTTGACAAGCAAAGGCGCTAGGCCCAATGGTATTCATAGGTCGTACAAGACATATAGTACAGGAGATAAGAGAGAGATTAGAAAACATTCGTGTTAGGGAGGGAATTGTGTGTGATGGTGAAATATCAAGGCTTTTCATCGCCAATCCGTGCCGCGCGGTGGCGCTCAAGGGCAGAAGGTGATGGTATAGTCGGCCTTCAAGTTCGTGGGGCAAGTATGGAGCGAAGTTCCGCTGCTCTCGTCGTATGCGTAGACATACGAATTGGGGCAGGACCTCTCTGGAAGCATCCGGTCAGAAGGTGATGCCGGGTTAAGGCGATGAAATATCACTTACTGAAGTAATCGTAGTATTGAACTCCTGGAGTTAGGTCGTTAGAGAGAATGAGAACCAAGCCTCATCGGACGTACCGGATGGAGGGCACCTGTCAGGAGTGCTAAACTCGCCAGAGCAGCAGTTCGTCGAGTTGCCTAGACCGCGAGCTTGAGTAACTGCACACGAACAGCTCGCTGAGTTATGCTCACCTTGATCTCCGTCCAGGTTGGCGTAGCAAGCGGACTTGCAGCCTGCCGAGAACCCACGGTGATCGAGGGGTCCCTGAAGGGGTGCGGGACCTTGATATGTGTAAGTCAGCTGAGGCAGATCGTGAGAGGGTCGTCAATTACAGCTTGGTCCGAGGTCAACTGGACAATCAGCAACAGGGCAACCCTTGTTGTTTGAAATCCTATAGTCTGTTGTCAGAACCCTCGCATGTTTCAATTGGTGCTAACTTAAAGCGTACCTGATAGGCAGATTGAATCCATCGACGAGGGAGACTAGAGAAATGACCAAGGGGGTCAGTTTCGCCTTGGTGTTAGCCGATAGTTCGTTGCAATCTTACCGTTGTACCAATCAGAATCGAGCCCACCGCTTAGAGTGAACTCAGCCAAGGAGGCAGGGGGTACACCCTAGGTACGGTGCCGATCATACCAATCAATATCCTCGCGCCTCGGAACAGTCAATGGCGAAGGTACTTACTGGACCAGTACGAGGATCGCAGAGCAATCCACCATTGCAGCCACCCGTGAGGCATGAATTGGGGCCAGGGTTCTCTGAGAAATCACAGCCGCGCCTTCCCTGAAAGACGAGCAGTAAGGCAACCGTCGAACGAACAGCGATCAGTACACTCACCCAAATCCTACCAGCCGTCCAGTTGTCAGGGACATGGAAGGTGACCTTTGTACCGGGTTTAGCCTCCCAGCTGCAAAGCGCATTAGTTGTGAATACACGTTCACAGATAGGTGACGAACCCCGTAGGATGGTCAGGGATGGCATTGCCGACGTTCAGGTCGGTGAAGATCTGAATCGGAATTAAACCAGTGAGCAACATTCATGAAGGGTGAAGTAGATTTGGCGCGTACAGCAGGCCTAAAGGAAGTTGATTAGAGCGGGTGCGTGAAATGGCCGACCGAAAACATACCAGATTGTGAAAGGACACGCGTTGTAGACCTGGCGACAACGAGGAGGTAATTAATGATAATAGCGAGCGGGGTCAACGCTGAGAACATACGGTGAAGGTACGTGCAGCAGCACCAGAGGCGAGCATAATGAGAGGGCCAGCGACAGACTTGATTGGCTTCATCGTTCAAAGTGTGTAGCAAGAGAGATGGACAGAGATGGGGAGGTAGGCTGCTGATACATTCCAGAGGCTTGCGGTGAAGGCTTTTATATTTCTGCAGAGGAGAAATTCACGCTGTATGTGATCAACTCCGGGACGACCATGTGAAGCAGGTTTCCGCGCGACAACTAACCCCATGATCTTCATCATTTCCCAATGGTCGTAACCGAGAGGCACTAGATTGTCCAGCTTTCCGTTTACCCTCTCGTCAGTGCATTTGCCAAGCATATACAAGAGGATGATGATTGAAAATTATCCCCGTTAGTTAACGTCGGCAATGGATAGCGGTCTGACGTAGTATCCCCAAGCTCGAGGAAGCTCGAGTTGTTAGGGATGAACGGATAGATTTTCCCAGATGAGGTACTGTAAACAATACGAAGGACAAATGAGGTACCGAGAGAAGTGTCAGGATAATCACATTTACCTGTATGTTTTCGTCGATAGGGCGGTCTTGGGTGAACTACTCTGTAACCCTGACCAGTTTAGAACAACCTTCACGGCCAGATCGGAGACATCGTATTCCCCTCACCTCGTCGAGTCGGTCGGGTCTGCTGGCAAGAAGCTTTGCGGGTATATATCCGCGTGCTAGTACCATTCCTTGGTTACAGTCAAGTCTTGGAACAAGATTATGGTTTCCGGATCCTGGTTGATTTCTCCAGAACGATGCCTCTGCTGGCGACATTACTGTCGTTCCAAGCCTGGTTGGGAGTAGGGTTTGTCCTGTTCAGAACTCCGAAGTATCTAAGATCCGCATTATGGACCAATTGGATTCTAGAGAAGCCGCTATAGATCTCGAGAAGACATACACAGCGGAAATACGGGAAGAAAGGGGTCACTTACCGGGGAAAAGACAATATCCAACGCACGGTGATACGGCGTTATCACGCGCTTAGAGCGTAAGATTGTCACGGAGGTCCATGATACATCGCCATCGACGCTGATCTGCAGGAGATTGTAATGAAATGAGTTGAAAATCCATGTTGGCCGTACAATTGGCCCATGGAGGCGACGATCTTCAACGAGCGGGAACCTGGAAATTCATTAGAAGTGCAGACCGAGCAGAATCAGTGTGAACATCTGTCGAAGAGATTCTTCGCCCTGACTACTGCTTACCCAGTCGTAAACATGTCGATTCCTGCGATATCCCAGGAGGCATAGAACATGCAATTCGCAGGCAAGTCCCGATGTGAGCCCTCTTGTGACCTGTGATAAGCCACATAGAAACTGCCAGAGTGCCGAGTGCGTTCGGGGTTAGAGAAGACTACTGATATTAGATTGTGCGGTCCTGACCAAGCCACGTCGGGGGATGAGGTGCGTTCACAGCGGCCAAGCCTCATGCTGCTTGGAAAGGTGTGAGAAATACGTGGGCTATAAATGCTTGAGCTTGCGCGAAATGGTAATGCACCAAATATAGTTCATTCCCACCCCGCATGGGGCACGATGTCCATCTGGTCATGGAGACACTAAGAAGCGAGCTCCGGCCCTAGTGTTTATGTCGCTCTCCCTTTTGAGCTGAATGCTGCTTGAACTTGAGCGGAAATATCAGGAATAGCAATACTTAAGGTTTTGCGGGGAAGCAACCGACCTTCTCTCGATTAAGTTGATATGTGGGGTAGTGAAGGCTAGCGGTTGACAGCAAAACTACAAATGCAGTGGTGGCACCTGCCTCATGAGTAGATCCCGACAGCCACGCAATTTTCGGAGGTCACCGCCGAGAGGCCAAGCCTGAGGTTTGCTGAGAACTGTCGGGGAGGTCGTCCGAAGAAATAAAGGAAATTGAATGTCCTAAATGATTGAATCTGTTCACCAAAGATCAGCGAACGATGCAGGAAATGGGTCTTTTACTGTGCGATGCGTGATCGTGGTAGCTGGACAAGTTGAACATTGCCTCGTGGCCGGTTTGCCAAGCGGTCGGAATAGGCAATACCGGATCACTCACATCCGGTCTTTGGACCGACTTTTTTGATCCTTTTGATCTCCCAGGAAGCCCGAGGCCCTCGGTATGGGAAAAGCCGCATAAAAGCAAATCAATGTCGACAATTGGTGATAAGTAATGGTACAAGATTTAACACGCTTAAGTATAACGCTTTGTGGTTTATTCATATTTTCGAGAAGCCGAAAGAAAAGGGGGATTCGCATAGGACCTTCGCGACCTAGGCTCAACTTGGTAATCGCATAGATCGTAGCACCAGGCCTTGTTAATTGACCAATTGGAGCCAGCTCAAGGACAGAAAGTGACAGTGTAGTCAGCCCTTGCGGAGCCGGGGCAGGTGAGAAGGGCGCCGCTTGGTTCGTCGTAGGCGTAAGCATAGGCCCTAGGACAATTATTCTCTGCAAAATTGTGTCAGCATCTCTATGATAACCTGGGAGACAAGACATACTGAAGTAACTGTAAAATTGGACGCCTGGGTTTAAAGGTCAGCTTACAGAAGTATCGCTTCATATGAAAATAACCTACCGGAAGCGGGACATGTTGCAGGGGTATTGAATTGTCCGCTGCAGCAGTTCCTAGAATTCGCTGTTCGACGGTTAGACAGACTCAGATAGCATGTACGTTAGCGATACTTACCTGGGTTGCCATCCAAATTGGCAATGCACGCTGATTTGCACCCAAGCGGGAAGCCGGATGAGTCGAACGGTCCTCTGAGGGGAGCAGGGCCTGGATTACAGTCAGCATGTCCTCAGACTGACATGATAGACTCTTACAGTTGGGGCCGAGGTCAACACCACATTCACCTCGGGGGCAGTTTGCATTGTCAACCGAAATGCTTATTTGGAGTTACATTAGGTGGGATCTGACTGCGTGCTTTCTGAAGGGCTTACCGGACGGGAAGATTAGCTCCGTCAACGAGTGACACTGCAGTAACGGATCAGTTTCTTGAGAGGGCTACACTGCACTATCAGGGACCAACCGTCGTAGAAGTCCTGGTTGCCGTCACCGTTCAAAGTAAACTCGGCCAACGAGACAGGTGGAACACCCTGGTCGAGATCATGAGCAAAAGCATTGCAATGGCATTGACCAACTTACGGGGTGGGTACATTGCATTCCTCCATTGCAACCACCAGAGATACACGAGCTTGCCCCAGGCCTGGAGAAGTCGCAGTTACGCCTGGCCTGTTATAGCGATCGCTTTGGGATAAATAACAGCGAATGCTGAGAAAAAACTGAATTAACAAACCCAGATGCGGCCAGCCTTCCAGCCGTCATCGACGTTGAATTGAACCCTGGTGAAAGGCCTCGCCTCCCATCTGCAATACCGATGATGATTAATGGGTACTTCATCGGAAGAGAAGGAAAGACATACCCGGTAGGGTGCTGTGGACGAACGGGACCCCTGTTGGGGTCGGTGTAGATAGCAGGCCTAAGATGACGGGTAAGACGACTGACGACGGGTACACTGGACGGCTTAGCCTCACCAGATGGTGAAGGGGCAGTTATTGTAAACCTAGTAGAGAGAGAAGTGAGTAACGAGCCCCAGACAAAAAAGGCAGAGGAAGCTCACAGTAAACCTTCGTGCTGCAGCCTCGGTGGCAAGCAGAACGAGGGTGGTTGCGAGAGTCGTGAAAGCCTTCATTGTAGCAGTACAGAGCGGTAGAACCAAGTAATGGTGCTGAAGATTTCCTCGACATATAGGCTACATTTTATACCGCCTGAGATACAGAGACCGTGGTCTGACACTCTGATACCATGCGGTCAAACCGGAAGACCTGTGAACCAGGCCTGCTCTGAAAGGACGAGCTATCGCGCTCAAAGGGACAGGATTATGTTAATTACATGTCATTTCTGACAGATATCCACGCGAGAGAAATGATCCCCGTATTGCAGGCTCTGGGGAAGCACCCATCGGTGCTCCTCGACGCTCGGAAACATGAGTTCATGACGAGAACAGATAATGGTGAAGGGCGATTACTGAGCTGTGATCGCTAGTAAAGAATCAGAACGGGTGATCGAAACTGACATGGACGCCTCAGGCCTGAGGCGAGTCTTCCTCCAGAGCCTCACAGACACCAGTTTTTCCGAGGTTAGAATACGCAGGCGCTACATCTAGGCTGAGGCTCTGAAACCCGACCAACCCGACTACCGATACGGCTTTCGCTCAGTACGGCAGTTCTCCCCTCCAATCGGGGATAGCGCAGCGTACATTGCCTCCTCAAACGGCAACAGTTAAACGTTGAGTCACGACTAGCGATTAGCAAGCCACGGATGTTCACTATCGCCGGACCAAACCGTCAACGACCGGACAATCCTTTCGCAATATCAAAATCAGAACAATACTTGAGCGGCCAAAAGACCCCTTCCTGGGGAAGAAATCTCCTTTTCCTTTTGACCATATGTAGCGAAAGCGATGCTCATCGTTTACTCAACCCGGAAGAAATATTAAATGTTCGGAACGCAGAAAAACCTAGGCCGCCATGCCCAGACGCATCCCTTCCATTCCCCATCTCCAGAATCAGGTCGCCGTACCCCAGCGTAACCTCCCAAGCACATCCATATGGCAAGGACAAAGATCGAAGCCGTCCAACCCATTCCCGACCTTCTAGGACTCCCTGGCTCGACGGTATCATGGCTATTTTTGTTGATAGACCAAGTGACCAAGTACCGTAACAAAAAGCGCAGCGCTCATTCAAATATTCCACTGACCATCGTGCCGACTTGATGCCCTCAGCTGAGCCATGTGTTTTTTCACCAAGGATACTCCAGCGTGTACGTACTCGTCCAATAGTATCGGAACTCTAGTCGGGCTTCGCAGCAACAGAGTAAGTCGGTCCATTATGTGTGCCATCTTGAGGCTAGTCCTTGAAGCACGGTCACCGCGGTGGTGTTTCAAGACAAAGGTCAGATGAGAATTCACGTCTGATACTCCACCACCACGTACTCGGTACCGCACCTAAAGCGCTCGACAGAAGCATTCCACCCCCACAAACCACAAGTCCCCACACTCCAAAAAACGAACCACATCATTCATTCACAAACGAGCATAACAACCAAAACCAACAGAAAAAAAAAGATATAATAAAATACTAACGAAAAAAGAAGCAACAACTAAACAAACAACTAACACGATCATGGCAGGCAAGCGGGGCATCCACCAAGCGTTGAGACGCGCGAGGCGAGTGTGTGATGGAGATATAGAGATAGAGAGAGAAAGGTCGTATTGTCTGTCTGTCTTTCGTATAGGCGTACAGTAATAATAGATGTCCTTGCAACAAACAAAAAAGAAGAAAAGAGATATAAAGATCCAGGGATAATCATCGACTATCAAAGAAAAAAAAGTATAAAGACGTAGGCACAGAAGATGATGACAATGGGATGGATATGGATGGATGGATGGATGTATATGGGTTGTTGCAGAGGTGAATCGGATGAGGTGCTGAGCGTAACGGTGGAGCGTAACGGCATGAATCAAAAGGGAGAAAAAAAGGGTAGAAAAACATCAGAGTCCATGTACTCCATCCCTCCCAAACGGGAGGAGATCATCAACACACACACACACAAAGAAAAAAAGAGGGGGATTAAAACGCGTCGTACAAGATGAACAAGTATGGCATCGGTCATGTAGAAAGAAGATGAAAAGTCTATGCGAGATCGTAAGAATGAGAATGAGGTACTACTACTACTATCATGGGAAAAAGGGGTTTAAATGCTGTCGCAAATTGCGCAATCGAATTTGAGAGTATGGCTGAAGATGATAGCTGCAGAGGTCATCAGTATCACTGTCAAGATGAGAGACAAGATAGAGGCGTACGGATAGCAATGAGAGCAGCAAACACAGCGATCACGAAAATGTAGATTAGTCCATACTTGATGACCTACAACAGCACCGTCAGCATCCCGAACCCAACCAAAACGGAAAGTGAACATACAATGGAGCGTCGTTGCTTTTTCTGTTTAATTGAATACAGCGGCGCACGAATCTGTTTCGAGGGTCGAAGCCAGACTGCAGATGCTCGTCAGTAACTCTCTCACAAGCAAAAAAGGAGATGAAAAAGACTCACAAAGAAGCGTGGCATGGAACCGATCAAAGTAGGGTATCAAAATAGGCGGCGTGAGCATGAACAACAGCAAATGCCCCAACAACAAATCTCCACTCCACAGCGAGAGCTCAACAATCTTGACGATGAATTCACGTGCAGGCTGCGACAGGACATGGTTGCCCAAGCCGCGACCGTACCATCGGCCAGTCCACCACGCCATGTTCGTCTCGTCGTGCTTGAACTCGCGAGAGAGGAAGACGGAGATGAGGATCTTGTGGAAGGCACGTTGGATGGCGATGACGGCAATGAGACCGAGTACAGCGTCGGCAGTGTTCCAGCGTTCGAGAACCCACTACAAGTCAAAGAATTAGTTGAGCGTTTCAGACACACACAATACCCAAGAGGACATACCAAGAACTCGAAAGCACCAACCATACCCAACACACCCAGCCCATGCGTAATCGAAGCCATAACCGATCCAAAGTTCGAATTCTTCGCACTAAAGATCGGTCCAAGGAACAACGAAATAAGGAACTGCGTCAACAAAATCGCCGCATTCCACACAATCGGGCCCAACGAAATCAAGGCAATCCGGATGAGCGGGCTTGGCGGGTAGTTGCCATCCTCGTCAGGGAAAGACTTGACGAACATGTACGCGATCGTGAAGAGGACAGCCATGAACACCGGGAAGAAAATCTCCGAGAAAAGGACGGCGCGCCAGGTTGCACGGGGAATGTCACCAGAGAGCTTCTCAGAGGGGTTGCCGAGTTTCTTCTTCTTGTAACCAGTGATCATCGTGCGCGAGAGACGACAGTATCCAATCCACGAGTTGTTATGCGACTTGGAGTTTCCTCGTGACATCCATCGCAAGAATTCGCTGTGAACCATCCCATAAGCAATGCTATCCTTTCCAAACGAGAGTAAGCAACACACCGATAGTCAATGATAAAGTCTGAGAACACGAATTGATGCGGGTTGAACCAGAACGGCGCAATACACAAGGCAAGAATAGACACCCAGAAGTAGAGGAGGAACGGCGTCCACAGCGATAACGTCACATAAAGCAACATTAACAGCGTCCTCATACCCAAGTATATACTCGGCCCAGCGAAACGCGAGAACAGGATGTTGAAGAAAATCCTAGTCGTCGCGAAACCACGTCCAGTAGCGATGTATCGAGCACCACCAAAGGTGAGATTGCTGAGGATGGAATGGGTGTAGATCTGCGTCGAGAAGACTTCGAACACAGGCGAGAGAGACCCGAATTGTTTGGCGAGACGGAAGACGGCTTTGAATGTTCCGCGTTCGACGAGTTCTACAGTAACCAAGTCAGTCCGTGCCACCAGAAGAGAGAGAAGGGAGCGACGCACCTTGAAGGAAGAGCGGCAAGAACGCAATCATGAAGACCAAGAAAATCGAAATGATACACCTCTCGATCCACTCAAAGACCGGTACGAGGTTATAGCATCCACCCTGGTTCCCAATCATCTGCCCACTCTTCGTATACTCGCAAATCGTAAGACGCGAATTCATGCTACCCAGGAAAACCACTACAAGTAAAAGCATCGTCAGCAATCCATCCAAAAAATGAAAGACGAGGGAGAATACTCACTAGTAACAATAAAAGTCTGCACCGACAAAATGACCAACATATTGTTGATATGGAATCCAGGATGGCCATAATAAAACGTCAAGAACCTATCAATGGGCAACTGCGTCCCAAGATAGTAATACTCCCGACTCAACATCTGCTCTCCCATACCAGTCCCAATCTTCGTCTGGAAGTTTAGGATGGTACCAAAGCCCAAATCACGACCCTTGCCACACTGATAATACTCCGTATGCTTGATCCGTCCACCTCGTCCAAAGGCATTCATACCCGCATAGATATCCTCGTTCAAATGGAGTCCCTTCTGGGCTTTGGAAACACCACCACGAGTGGTCATGTACAACCCATTCAGGAAATCCGGATGACCGTAGTGCAGCTTCCCGCCAATCCACGCCATAGACCGCGCAGCGAGCGTACCGAACGTCTGCTCCTTGCCAGCCGCCAAATCACCGAGAATACCAATGTTCTCCGAGAAGATGTACTCGCGCGCTCCGACGATGGCGACAGGGGCAGTCTTGAAGTCCTTGTGTCCCCACTGGGCGTACGGCGACTGACTCGACACAGCGTACTCTTCAAACTCGCCAAGGACGTTCCGGATCTTGAGACACTCCTCGAGGTAATTATCCTGGTTGGCGTCGATAAGTTGCAGGTATTCGCCCCGGTAGAAGATGATCGCGTGGTTCTGGTTGTCCGACTTGCCGTCTCCAAGAATCGGGTTGCCAGGGAGCTCAATACGGAACTTGGGCCTTCTCCTTCCAGTCTCCGGGATGAAATCCGAATGCCCATCGATAAGCGCCGAGAAAATCCTAGACTCCCCTCCTTCCTTGCGAGGCGGCTCCTCTTCGAGATAGGCGATCTGCAAATCTGGGTAGGCTCGCAAAAGGAACTCGGCGTTCTCGTGCTCCTCCTTGTTGAACTTGGAGTACCGTTGCATCGAAACGACAAACTTGAACTTGCGCCTGGCCATCCTCTCGAGCTCCCTCTCCAATTTATCCGTATTCCCGCCGAACAACTGGACGATCTCGGGGTTCTCGACGCGGTAAAGCAACTTGATGGCTTTGGCGTAGTTCATCATGCCAGACACCGTGCGGTAGAGCGTTTGAGCGCGGAGGGAGGCCCAGATTCGGGTACGAAGCGTGAACTCGGGGGAGGAACTCTTGAATCCAATGAACGTGAACGGAATGTCGTCGGCCTTTTGACCCTTCTCTTCGTTGCCGAATGGATTGGCACCGTTGAACATGGCGGACTCCTCGGCGAGGATCTTGGTATCCTTGACGAAATTGTCCCACTCGATAGGATGAAGCTGCTTCAAGTACTCGAGCAGCGTCACACGCGTGTTCTGGTCCTCTTCACGGATAATTTCGCGGAGCGAAAGCAGAGTCTACAATCATACCCAGTCAGCCCACCTCCAACACCCCCGACAATAAGAAACGCACCTTTTCGCTATAATGAGGCGTAAGAACCGTAAACGTAGGCATGGCATCCACAGGAAGAGGCTCCGGAATCGATGTAGTCAAAGACTGCGCAAAGAACGAAATCCTTCGCTCAGCCTCACTTCCAGCCGGGAAGAACTCGCCCTTGACACTCTTGTCGCCCTGGCTAATGAAGAACGGCGGGGCACGTAGACTCCTTCGACCGCCTGCGCCGGTATCGACTTGGTGGTACAGCAGCTTCTGAACGTGATCGATGGAGAGCAGGTGTTCGCGGTACATGGAGATGATGATGGCGTTCCAGATTTGCGAGACGAGGACCTGTCGCGTATTCGTTAGCATGTTTATTCAGTTGACAGATAAAAAGACTCACCTTGGGCTTATACTTGACCTCCATATCCCCCGTAGCCAACAACTTGGAATAAATCCTCTTGGGTAACCGGGTATAGATATCCTTCCATGGAGTCCAAATCGACAACCCCAAGATAAAGGACCGCGCAATACTAAACGTGGTGTTCCAAATGATATACCACAAGAACGTGTCCAGGAAGAAGAGGATCAAATCCATGATATACATGATCGTCAGCGTGAACGCAGCATGGTTATAGCACAAGGCCCGTCCAAAGAACCGGTCGTTGCAGCCTTGAACCTTCATGTGCACCATCACCGCGATAGGGTCCCGGAAGGAGAGGGTGAGGAACCAGTACGACTCGACGGATTTGCAGAGGAAGACGAGGATCCAGAGGGTAACTGACCCTATCCGGGACTTGCTGCCCAAGACAGGATAGCTGGCCGTGAACGTCTGACTTGCGAGGTACTTGCGCGATTTGCCCGCAACCCGATCACCAAACATGCGACCAGAGGGGATGATGGCGAACAAGAGCGTGGCGATGACCGATATACAAAACTGGACGATAGCGAGGATGAGCGCGAGTGTACCACCCGTGTTGTTCGATTCGACGATGGCGACATAGAACGTGGGTCCGGAGGTGAGGCCGAGGGTGATGAAGAGGAAAAGGAGTCGTCGGGTGAGGTGGGAGGTATTGTTCCAGGTTGTCGGGATATAGGAGAATTCGGCGAGGGTTGCGAGGATCATGATGATGGTGGAAACAGCGCCGCCGAGTGCGGTTGCACTCCATCGCATGGCTGTCGAATCTCGGTTTCCAAACCGATAGATGGAGGGAGAGTGGTATGCGGTGTAGAAATAGAACAGAGAGATGTGAGCAACCCAAACACGGTTAAAGTTGACCAGGAGATGACCAAAGGAACGCTTCTCGTAATAGGTCTTGAAGAACGCTCGATTCCAGTCAATCCTGTCGAACTTGGTGTACCGTTGTGCGGGTGGAAGGTCGATTAGGCGAGTCTAGAGGGGAATTAGGATCGGATCGAAAGGGAAAAGAGAAGACATTACCTTGTCGTTGAGGACTATTCTTGCAATTCCCTCTGGGTACCAAAAGAGCTGGTTCACATCGTCGTAACCGATGATGTCGGCGTGATCCTTCTCCCTTCTAACGAATTTGCCATCAACAACCTCATAACCCTGGTCTCGAATGAAACGGTAGAGAGGCTTGATGACGGTTTTCAAGTAGAGACCTTCGGGTACTGGTTCCATGCGATTCTGGCACTCGGGCGACCGGTAGTAGTCATCCGCGCATTTGAAGATGAAACAGAGACACTCGGGGACGAAGCGGACTGAGGCGGCCTCTCCCCAGCAGAGCAAGTAGAGGGCGATTTGTCGCAGACGGTCGTACTGGCTCATATTGTTCATTGCTTGCCTCCAACGCTCTAGTGCGGTTGCGAGGGACTTTTCATGGCCTCCGCGCTTCTTTGATCCCCTTTTCGACTTCATGCGGCTGAGGCCTGGATTTTGTGTCTGGCCGATAGCGTCGTCGAGATCGAGCTGGGCGGCAAAGTACCATTTGCGATAGTTTGCGTTGTGGCCGCCGATGTAGTCAGCATGGAGGGTCAAGAGAGCCTGGTTTGGGGTCATGCGAGATGCTCGACTGTCAAGCAGCTGCATAAGGAAGTCGAACTGTGGGAAGCAGGACGATTAGTGGACTGTGGACATGGACTGCGAGGATGGAAGCGAGAGAATGTTGAACAAGGTTACGCCACCACTGACAATTTCTTGGCAAAGCGGTGCAGAAGGGGAGCAGCGACGATGTGGGCGGTAGAAGCGGAAAACTCACCATATTCCTCATCGAATCCCGTTGGAAACCAAACTTTTGTGTGAGATCCAGAAAGACGTCCTCAATCTCCTCCTTGGAGAGCGGTATCTGTCGGTCGGCGCTCCAGGCTGGGTACTGGTCTCGCGGGGGGACGTTGTATTCGTTGTAGGACGGTGCGCCTGTGTCTAGGTATGCTGAGCGCCCTCCTGTTGGCCCTATGGACTCTGAGGACGGTGCTGGTCGTTCTGCATAGACGTCTCGATCTGAGTCGGTATCTTGCATGGCTGGGGAGGTGGGACGATGAGACAAAGCAAAAGGAGGCTGGGCTGTCGACTCACGATACTCATAGTTTCCGTTGTTGTCATAGTCGTTGACTGCAGGGTTGCTCGAGTCTGAGGTGTATGTTTCGCGGCGGTCGCGACGGCCGAATTCAACATGGTCAGACTCGTTATCGTAAAAGCGGCGGTTTGAGTTAAAAGGGTCGTTTGAGTGGTCCATTGACGGGGACGAGGAAGGGTAACCCTCCTGACTTGGAGCCCCGTGGCGGCCAGACATGAGACTGGGCACTGGCAGCGAAAGAGCAGAGAGTCGACACAAGACAACCTCCCGACGCCGGTGGCAGACAACAAGCCTTCGAATGTACAGCCACCAAACAATCACCAAATTGCATTTCCCACGACGCTTTACCACAGCCTCCTCGCTAAGAATTATTTCCGTCACTTATGGCGTCCTTCCTGGGTTACCTTGGGCCTTGTACTCACCACTTCACTCCACTCTGACCTCGTCCACTGTCGTCAATAGAACCCGACGCCAAGAACGCTCCCCATCAATTGGGAAGTCTGCGGCCGTTAGCAGGGTCTATAGTCATAGCGCCCACCGGACACACCGCCGATTGTGTCTCAACAATCCAACTGTCTTGCTGGCGGACAGCGCCCTTGCAGGCTAACGCATGCCCTTCCACACGTGTTCCATTCCATTGATACGACTCGCTGCTCCAGCCTCGCCCCACGTGGTCCGACAGAGGCGCAAATGAACGCTTTGCCTTGCAGTCAAACGATTACCATCAGCCAGGTTAGGATGTACAAGAAGAAGCCTCCGCCGAGGCTCGAGGCGGCGGGCTCTTCGTCCAATTTTTGGAAATCGAATGTCTCCCTATGCTGCCCTTCACAAATACTATGATGCTCCGGAGGGATCGAATCGAAGGCATCCAACCCGTCGACATTGCCTTTCGAATTCCAGACCCTCACCACACATTGCTCAACTTGATTTGGTGACAGGTCATATGTCGCATGATCGCAATCGATAAAACAAAAAAATGTCCTTATCGATAACTCGACTGGGCCAAGTCGGAATACAAAATAATACTACGTACATGCCTTCCTTCTTCACCATCGCTGACGAAAACACACTGTTTGCAGGCAACGGGCCGCGGCAAGCGGTCCCATCCTCAAATGACAAACACGCCCCTTACGGACATTAATAGTGACTTAAGCGCCCTCCCCAAGTCGAAGGAAAAAACCCGTTCCCGAGGGAATAAATTTTAATCTCGAGCCATTATTCGACAGTCACAATATTCATATCCGCCCAATTCCCAAGCACAGCGAGCCAACCCCCTGTCACAACAGAGCTCCCCCGGCCGCTCCTGTTCTTCAAATTCCATTAGCCTTGGACACCAAAAATAGCCGATTTCCCGGTATTTGGATTCACCTTCCATTGAAAGAAAAGAGGCGCGTGTGTACATAACGTCTGTCCGCAAAGGCTCGAATAGGCGGTCACAGCTCGAAGCTCGTCCTATCGTCTTCTCACAGTCTGACACCTTTCGCTCCACAAGACACCGTCGGCCCAACCCTCCGATGAAAGGCGTGCGCAGAATGGGACAGAATCTCTGATTCTGACATATGCTTCGTATTGATGACACTGTAAAACCACAGACGATTCCTCCCTCACTATCCAAATTCAAACCATATTCAAACAAACCTCCGTGGCGCGGTCTACTACGTGGCACGTCGACATCAAAGTCTAATAAAACATTACCTTCACTCTAATTTTTGATCATGATCATGATACCCAACTTGAAGGCAGCCCGACTCGAACCCACTCACATGCAATTAAGCGCCCAACACGCTCCCTGCACGGTCCGTGCAACGTTTCATCCTCAAGGTCCCAGCCTCTAGACAAACCCGTCTCGTCTTATGTATGTGATGTCACTTTCAGCGGGAAGTATAACGTATATCTAGCAGTCCAAGTCGAGAGCTCGCAGGTGGCGATTTAGCGCCCACGGCGGACTCGTACTCACAAACCCCCGCAGATACAAAGCAGCCGTTACAATACACGAGTATGACCGATACGGTCCACTGATACAGTCTAGTCGAGTCGCCGTACCGTAGCTACGCACATATAATGCACACGACGAACGAGAGGAGAGCGAGAGGAGAACGCATGATAGGAAAGTTGAAAACTGAACCGCAGTCGCAACGAGATAGTAGATAGATACTATGTACACAGATCCCCACAAAACCCATGAATAGTAAATATACGTAGGAAGGGAATCAAGAAGATATGCAGACAGAAAGAGGCGGAGAGGGACTACTAGTGGCTGTGGGTCGTACAAATACAAAACATGCAAAAAGAAAGATGAAAGGAAGTCGCAAAGCCGAAAGAAACCGTCCGAGAAACCGAGAATTGTCCATCCTAGAACGCGTGTCGTGTGTCGTGTCGTGTCGTTCCACCCAAACAAGCAGGAAGCAAAAAGAAAAATAAGAATCGAAGGTCGCCATACCCACCTATGCATCATCCTCCACAACACTACCCCTCCCATTCCAACAATCCAACCACACTTTCACCCCACACCCAAGCCGACGAACGAACGGACCGAAAAAGCCCAACAAACATCCCTTCCCAGCGAATCCGAAAGATCCTATCTTCGCATCCTTCACCACAGGCCTCCGGTCCATCCGCCACACAACGCATGATAATGCCATAGCGTTAGGAGGCCGACGACAACAGCGCCGAACTTATACCATGGTTAAAGGAGTCGTACCGACACCCGACCGAGTGAACGGAAAGCGTCAACGCTTGACGACGAGGGTAGGAAGGTAGGAGAAGGGTGAGAGCAATCGAAGCGTCGGGTGTACTCCAAGGATATCAGCCGCAAATAGTACTTGTCGTAAGCGAATCTAGTCGTCGTCTTCGTCCTCATCATCATAAGGATGCCGACTTTTGCGTTTAAGGTTGAGCGCAGTGGTGGTATACGGCGAGCTGCGCTCGTCAGGCGGTGTCATATCCCGCTTCTTCCGCCTCCTTCGCTCGTTTTCTCGGATGTTGAGGCGGACGCCCCATCGTGCGAGGTGCTGGAAAATAAATAACAAGAAAAGGGAGCGGTGATTAATTCAGTTCTCATTCGAAGATAAGATAAAAGGATGGTTGCGTACCTTCGTAAGCTCAGTAGACGCTTGAAGACCAGGGAACTCCTTCGTCGAGAACACACGGAACGGGCCACCAAAACATTCAGCCTGCATCACCCGCACACCGTCCGGACTCCCCCTCGGGCTCCCATAGATATCAAAAACGCTATATCGAAGGATGAAGTATCCTTCATTTTTAACAGCCAGATCCTAGAACCACCAAACGCACCCAAAGAAAAAAACAAGTTACTTGTCAATTTCAAGTGCAGGCTACGAAGGAAGTTGGGCTCACCGCAAAGACGAAAACCAACGTCTTCTTCCCTCGGTATTCCACCAGATTTGGTTGAACGACGGTGGCGCCAACCAAGGAAGTGGTGCTGACCGAGCTTTTCATGATAGGGAAGTTGTTGATGTACCACAGGACCTGGTCTGCACGTGGGAGGCATCGTGGAGGGGAGAGCCGAGGTAGACGAGGGGGAAAAGACCAAACCAAAACTCAAATGTTAGAATCGCTCGATCAAGGAGTGTAGGGTAGAAAGAACGCGTGGAAGGAAGGAAGAAAGAAAGTCAAATGTAGCGTGAAGAAGAAGGGCGACGGCGCGAGAAGAAGCAGAAGAGTAGATCGACACGAAAATCGAAACCAGAAAACAACGAACCGGTAGGTTTCGGATCCACTTGCAAAAGGGGATCGATAGCGGTAGCAGCGACAGGGCTAGTTGATTGACTCGGGGAACTGGCATACGACGACGTCGAAGGAGGCGGCAGTGCGTGCTGACGATGAGGCGAGATCGACCCTCTTCGCGAATGCGGGTCGGTGGCGCTTCTGGAAGGACCTGGACTTCCAGTTCCACTCGCATTCGCCAACGATTCCTTTGCGGGGGGAGGGACAGGGTACAGATCGACGGTGCACAGAAGGCCGGGTGTATCAATTGCCCTACTCAGCCAAAGGTAGAAAAGACAATTAACGGTCATTTAGATTTTGGCCCTGGAGAAGGAAGAACACGCGACGTACTCGTAATTCGGGACCTCCCTTTCAATCCCGTCCTCTTGAACTTCAAACAGTTTGTATTGAACCACGGGAGGTGGATCGAGAGGTCTCCTGTCCACCCTCGCATACCTGCGACCGTTTGAAAACCAGTTGGTGGCAGAGCAGGAACAAGCGGCAAAAGAAGTAAAGGATACAAAGTGGAAGCGGAGAGAAAGGGTATGAGTGTTAAAAACAAGACAAAAAGGCCTCGGAGAACACTCACTTTCTTCCCAAATCGGCCTTCTGGATCTCGACGAGTTCGGCTCTCATCGTCCGACCCGCGAATTGACCTGTTTCGAAGTACATTGGCTTGTTTATGAAATCAGTGCTGTCCGCACTGCCTGGGTGAAAGAATGTTGCGAAAGGGGTGTGAGAGCCCGAGTCGTTGGTATTCATCGATGGAACAACGGGAGGGACATCAGACACTGGAGGAGAGTCAGAGGAGGTCGTGGAGGTCGCAACAGGAGCTTGTGGGCGAGTGTAAGTTTCAACAGAGCTATGGCGCGTGGACGATAAAGATCGTGGTTGGCAAGCGTCCCCGAGAGCAGAGGACGTCGATCTTGAGAAATAATGGGAAGAGCTGGGTTGACCAAAATTTAGCGGGGGGAGCTGTCGGTCAAAGGTGTGCGGAACGTAAACGTTGCCCTGTTCCTGTGGACCGGTTCTGTACATCCTCGAGGCCGACGAGAACAAGAGCGAGGCGGGACAAACCCAATACCAGCGTCCAAGATTGTGGAACCCTGCCGACTCGACGAGCGCACAAGGGTCTGTATATCGCTAGGGCTCCGCACCCAAAGTGAGGAACTTCAGCGATCCCCGACGATCAAAGCAGGGCAAGTTGTGGTAAGCGGGAACGTCGGCTGCGGGACAAAGACCTCTCGCTCCAAAACCCTGGACAGCGGATTTCCTAAGAGATGTGCACCGGATGAAAAGGATTTTCCAAACCGGTGCCTTGATTAGCTCTCAACCTTCTACAACACATCGACGCTAGATCCACTCACCACGGGCAGCAAGGGTTTCGCTGTTGCTTTCGACAGCAACGAGAGCGAATGGGACAGGGGGACGCAGTGGTGTTAGGTCAAGCCAAAAGTTGCAGAGTGGAATGTCAAGCGAAGGGGTAATCCAAGTTCCAGGGAAAGGGATGGCGGCAGACCCATATATCTAAGGATAGAGGAAAATCGAGATTGGTTTCCCGATCTGGAGGCCAATACCCGGATGTATACAACCAAGGGAGAACCCGTGCTTCGATATCCCTTGGGCAGAAATTCATCGACAGATTAGCTGTCGGCTGTCACAGGCTTCATCAAGGGTGCAATGGTACTGTTAGACTTTATCCGGCCAATGAACTGGTTTTCCCAGCCCTCGGACACGAGCTTGTCGCAAGGTTAAGTAGTCTCCTCTGTGGTCAAGGCACCACCTACTAGCCCAGCCTAGTCCTCCGTTGCTTCCCCGCGAAGGAATCCTAGTTTGTCAAGAACCCGGATCCGGAGAAGAAGAAAAAGTCAAGGGATAACTTATCGATGAGAACTGGGGATTCGGAAGTGCATGATACCAGAGTGGCCGTAAGCGCCTGGTTACATAATTACACCGAAGGACAGGATAGAGACATTGTCACCGAAAGAGAGGAACTGAAGGTGGACTGATAAGTGCATGGTGAGCCACTAACCCGGTAAACATCAGGGAGCGTAACATTTTAGGACCACCACCAGCCAGCCAAGACGACTGAGTCGCCATAAACCGGAATAAAAACATATAATTGAACGTGAAGAGGGATAATGGGGTTCAAAAAGAATCAAATACCAACGTGGAGTTCGATCCAGCCAACTTGTTTCCTGGAATGAGGAGATCCCAGTGCACCAAGTTCACCACGACCTCCGGGTCGAAACTGCCTATCCGCGACTGCTTGAATCTGCCTCATGGCAAACCGTGAACTGATTATCCACTGTATCACAAAGCTTATTTGAAAGGTGATCAAGGTGTGGATAGCCCAGTGTTACTGTAAGGCTTGGAAGACGAGGGTCATGACGATAAGTGGAGCGGGACAACCAACGAGATAATCATCCAGACAACGGATCATCCCACTATGCTGCTACCACGTCGAGGAGATGAGGTCACCCTTGATCTGGGACGTTATTGCCAACACCTTCGATGTCAAAGCCATAGAACATACGTTTGGCCTCCAATTAAATAAGTAAAATCCTACCCCTTTGACGGACTCACCAAGGAGATTGGAGGCGAATCCCCGCACCTTCCACGTTCACATGAAGCAGTCCCTCAAGTCATAGGGCCTCACCGCACCACCCCGATTCTCGAATCACAACTCCGACATGGTGCAAGATGACGAACCAAGTGACCACTTGATACAGTGCCGGACAGATAAACGTGACCTCTCAGGGCAGGGGTCAAAAATTGAGATTTTTCACTCGAAATTTGAGATTTAGAAGGAAACCTGGCCTAATTCGCGTAAAAATGCAATCTCCGAAAATGACCCAGTCACGTGACTTTTTCCAGATTTTGTCGAAAAAAATCCAACTTTACTTGGGTTTTAGGGGGTGGGATTGACAGGGAAGGCATCTCTGTCAGTCAAAACAGTGACTTAGGCCGTTATTTACACCCGTATAGGACTATAAAACCCACTTCTACCACCCCGATGTTGGGTTGGGGCCATTATCTATACCTAAGATTAAGATTGCCCCTTATCTTTGATCCCATCAATAGATTAGATCTTCCAAATGGGGAAACTTTCCAAATTTTGGGTAGAACTTTTTCTCAAACCTTCGAATTTGGGGACAGTTTTGAGTTCATTCGAAAGCTCTCGTTGAAAGGAGTCGTTTCCGATAGTTTTCGGAGAAATCCAAGTCATTACCTAAGCCCAGATACAGACGCGAGTTTTGGCGTGCCAAGAGGTCACTTTTGAGCGTCCCGCACTGTACTCCAAGTGGGAAGCCAAGGACATGGAAGGAACATCAGGTTATATTGGGCGTTATGGAGCTATTTCATAGGAAGAAGTTGGATTTTGCATGCAGGAAAGCTTCCAACAAAACGTACATATTCATTGTGAGCGTCTACAAGCAGAAAGGCGCTAGCTCTGCCCTTTACGGTCGATCCCGCTACGCCGATTGTGCCTCGACGAAGCGCTTCTCGGCCTCCTTGAAGTTGATAACGTTCCAGATAGCGTTCAAGTACTGCAAATCAAGATGCATGAGCTACCTCTGCCGAGTCGCAAAGGGACTGGATGACTCACATCGGGCTTGACATTCTTGTACTGCGGTCGATAAGGTTTAGAAGAACAGCCAAATCACATTTTGGGATGGACGCGAGGCGAGTTTGCCGATCAAAACACAGACAAGCCAGCTTTTAGAGGACTGCATGGTTTCGAGAAACGAGTTTATCGTACCTGAAGATAGAAAGCCTATATTTGAAGGTAACCAATGTGAGTGACATAACCAGACAGACAGGGCCTAGATGACGTACATGCTCCCAGATGTCCACACCAATAATGGGCGTGTGCGCTACAGAAAGAAAGTTATAAACACATCCAGTATGACGGAGGTTCAGAAGTCACATACAAAGGAGGGGATCTTGATTGGCGGTGGTCACAATCTCCAACTTCTTGTTGGAGGGGTTGTAACCCTGTGAAATAGGTTAAGTCTCCCGCCGGCCTGTATGACAGGCAACGTAATACTCACAAGCCAACCCCAACCACTTCCTTGAATGGCAGCAGTCTTGGTGTTGAATTCCTTCTTGAAGGCCTCAACGGAACCAAAGTCCCTCTCGAGGGCTTGCTTGAGCGCGCCGTCAGCGAGCTTGCCTCCGTCTTCCGAGGCAGGGGCAAGGTTCTTCCAGAAGAGAGAGTGGTTAATATGTCCTGTTCATGTGGAAGTTCCCGAAATTGAGTTCAACGGTAGCGGTCAGATGAGCCCGAGAGGTGGTGAGCACCGTGACGAGGAGGGGTGAGAGCATGCGAAGCAATACGGTTCGGAGTACGGAAATGGAACAAAACATGTCAGCCTTCTGCTTCGGAAAACGGTGACAGGGCTATATACTGACCTCCGCCATTGAACTTGATAGCAGCCTGGAGAGCAATCTGCTCCTTATACGAAGACGTCTTCGCGTAGGCTTCTTGAGCTGCATTCAGACCGTTGACATAGGTCTGGTGATGTTTCTGGTGGTGCAGCTTCATGATCTCCTCCGAGATATAGGGTTCCAAAGCCTATCAAATCGCACATGTTTAGCACTTCTGACCTTCAATTTAGTTCAACTGAGCACCTACATCGTAGCTGTAAGGAAGGGGAGGAAGAGTCGCCTGGGACGCGATCGACCTCTTCGCAACAGCTGGGGCGACGAATCCACGGCGAATACCAGCTCTAAAAGCGTTTCGACCGGCAAAAGACAACATTTCGAAAGATTCTAGGAGATTACAGGGAGAGAAACAGAGAGAACGTTGTGGTACAACGACAACCTCAAGTTCAGTGACGAAACGCGAGGTATTCCGATGGCCCAAAGCCAAAACGTCATTCATGACTAATCGACTCTTTGGAGACATCCACGTGATTGTCGCGTCGCCAAATCTTGGCACTTCCGCAAAGGGGCAAATGAATGAAATTGCATTCGACAAGCAAAAAGCAGGATATAAGTTTACGTACAAGTACAATCGGGATAAGGTATAACATTAACATCATCATATAAGTTACCAACGGTGTTCGATAATAATACAACGGAGAACTCGAATACTGGTACTGAAGTGAACGGGCAAAGAGTGAAGCGCAAGTCCACCAATCGGCATTATTTAACGTAGGCGTCGAGAATAGACAAAGAGCTTAGACTACCACAAAGCTTGATTGAGACCCAGTCCGTCGGTGCCAACTTCGACTGTCGCTGGAAATAGACGACCGAGGCGATCGAGCCTCCCAGGCTGGGCTTCCAGGAGGCAATTTGGCGGAAAGGTTGTGGTTGAACCTCCTCGTAGAGACGGATCCAAACGTTTTGACCTTGCATTCGGTGGCCTGCATCGATTCAGGGTATCCAAATACGTCGTAGTTGCTGGCGCGATAGACGCCCATTTGCCTGAGTCGTCCAGCGCTCAGGGTCGGCCATCGATCTTGCGTATACTGAAGAGTGAACTTTTCGATGTTGGGGTTCTCTTGGAGGATGCGGATTGCACTTGTAGTCATGTCTTCATCAGATGACTTGTACATTTTGATTAGGGTGAACGATTCCAGGTTGGGTGCCTGACGAAGTGCTCTGGAGAAATCTCGCTGGATATCGGATGAGTATTTTTGGACATCTTCATGCCTGAACAAGTCAAGACTTACCACGCGGAAAGTTGGGCGAGTGAAGCACATAACGTGGAGATGTCGAAGCGTTGGGCAGGCGTTCAGGAAGGAGCTGAACAACTGTGTTTCATCCTGAAGATAGAGTTGCCCACCGAACGACAGATCGATCCAGACACTCAAAGATTCCAGATTGGGGAAGTCTTGGAGGGCATTAAACGTCGGCTGGAATGAGGACATAGTGTGGTGGAGCGACGTGAGAGTGAGGTGACGCAGTTTCTCTGGGTGGGGGATGCTTCGAAGGTACTTGAGAGGACCATGAAAGGATTCGAGACGGGGAAGAGCAGAGAATGGAAGAGCAAAGGAGGAAGGGAAGATCGTGCTACCACCGGCATGCTGTAGGGCGATATGCTGTAGCCTTGGATGATTGGCAAAGAACTTCATGAACGCCTGATAATCCTGAACGGAGGAAATGTCGTCCTTGGTGCTCTCCTGCAGGGCCATGTCCCCCAAGGTTATCGAGCGAAGTCTTGGCCACCGCCCCAATGTCACGTTCCTGGCGTCGAAGATGCGGTGCGCAGGCGCCACAGCGTTCAGGGTCAGTTCCTCGAGGCGAGGGCACCGTTCGATCAACATCTCCCAGAACCTTCGCGGTAGCCTTTCAACCTTTGGGGGTCCAGCTAAATGAACATCAGCACGCCGCCCTAATCCCTCGGACATGATAACTCACCAGCCAACCAGTCCAACGATTTCGTCTTCACAGTGAGCGAGAATTGCCTCAAATTGGAAAACTTGTACAGCTGGATAAAGCTCCCTTTAGCCTCGTGACGCACATACTCCTCAATGGTACCGAACACACCTGGCTTCCTGGGTTCAGAGGTCGGTCACCAATAACGCTGCTGATTCCTTTCAAATGCGGACAACTGGAGTGACTTCAGATATGACGGAACGTAAGCAAAACTGGACCAACATACGATTTCCTCAAGGCCGTCCACAAATCGTCCGAGGGCATCTCCCAACCGTCCCAGGCAAAGTACTCCAAGGACCGAAGGTGAGGTGCGAGCGTGCAGACGAGTTCGCAGATAAGGTTCTCGTCGATTTCTTCGCCCGGTGCCGTCCATTCGATTGGGTTCGGGCAAACGGCGAGGCGGCGTACGTGCCGGGCGTTTTCCAGGCGTTTAGAGAGTGACACCAAGGTCGACTTGCATTGCTTGTTGGTTTTCAATTCGATATTGGAATAGAGACAAGGCAACAACTGTGCTCTCAGTCTTCGTGACTATAGAAGGGGAACGATAAGGACCGACTGGATGGAAGGGGATGCGATGCCACACGTACGCAAAGACTGAGGTTGAGAACGTCGCTCAGAGAGTCGCAGTGCCATCCAATATCCCTGATAACCTGACCGGGAAGGGTGTCGAGGATACACTTTTCCGCATAGACCAGAGGCTTGAAGGAGTCTCCAGACTTGAGGAGGTTCTTGAGCCTTGGGAGCGGGCTCATGGTTGGCAATGTCCTGCTCGGCATCGCTGGCGAGGTGGAACGTGGCGTCGTCGCAGTGAAGTATGTGGGCAGGCGAAGAGCAAAAAGCCAAAGCCAGGGTCCCGCTTGTATATATCGGCAAACGGGCAAAAATACCGTATGGATTTGTGATAGATGAACGCGGTTATATACTGCGTCAAATGGGCAACGGGGCGTGTTGCGGATATATCCTTTTGCGTTCGCAGGCACCTAGACCGGGAAAGCTAGACAAGAGGAATGATTCTTCCGACCAATATGGAATCTAGCCCAGAGGGTGAGCGGATAGCCCACGAGAGCAGATATTATCGACGACGGTTTAGAAGCGGAGAGAAGGGTGAACGCAGGCCAGAACGAGGGTCTTTGTCACAGTTGTCGGAGCCAAAACATATCTTGGCGCCTGATGATGACGGTGACGTCTGTTGACTCTTCAATTGACGCCATCTTATGTTTTCGACACCTGCTTCTCGTCAATCCTCTCCACTTCGTTGCTAACCCGTCAGATAACCTTTCTACACAGTTGGTAGCTTCACCTTATCGCTGAAAGTAAGAGATTGCCGCCTCTCTAAGTATAGACGGAAGGGTATCGGAATCGAAACCAAGCCGAGCTCGAGGCCGCTGTATCTCAGATCCTGTCACCTTCGAACCAAAAGGCGCCGACTCCGAACAAAGTGTACCTCAGACCTCTGGAACCTTCTTGGAAGACCATTCAGTCACCTTGTGCTCATCGATGCGGTTAAAGCTGTAGGCCCGCGAGAACAGTAGAGAACAATTCTTACTAACGCCTGCACCTAATGACGAAAATGAGTGCGATTACAATCGGACAAGTGTCTCAGAGCAACCTCCTCAGCTCAACCTCGAAAGGACAAGCTTACATCTCGAGAAGCCATGCCGTCGAAACGTTTATTCGGTCAACTAACCATGCTTTGTGCTGTCTTTCCCAAGGCTCGCCAAGTAGCGGGGAACCGAGGTCTTGATTGTGAAGACAAGCGACGCCCCTGACACGCCTTTCCGGTGGTACCACTCCGTTACCGACTACCTAATCCGGCAATTCCTCCTCTCCGAGTTGGCCGCTCCTGTTTACAACCGCAGACGAAGGTGTCTAAGACAGCAGTTGACCAATGTAGCGCCAGGCTGTTGGGACAGATTATAGACCTCATGAGCGCCTACTATCTGACAAGCTCTTCTGGAATGGCAGCGGCGTCCGAGACGACGTCCAATGGGAGAAATTGGGCGTTGCATGAGTTTCTCTGGTGAAACAGATAGCTCAGTCTGCGGCACAGGCTTTAGAGCACCCGCTCTGTCTTTAGTGCAATAAACCGTCTTAATTGCCTGGATCGGACCCTGCCCCTGATGCTTTCATCCAAATCGTACATCCTCACATCCTCACATCCCCACAACCAACACCCTGTTCAGGGCGATCGCCTTCCATTAAGGACTTCAATCACACTTGCTTCTTCACTGCCATCCTTGGCCAGCCGCTATCCCAGTTCTAACTCCTACACGTTTGCCCCAGGCACAATGGGCTCAATAACTACATGACATATTGCGAGCTCGCATTCCCCACCGGCCGCAAACCCAACCATTAGGAAACTCCTCCACAGCATGTAGACCAACTTGACGTACATCTCCAAGCCAAGTGATCATGACCCTATATCTCACTCGTCTCACCTTTCGCCACTCAATTCAAAAGGGTCAGCTGTGGCGGCTGCCTCAAGGCTCGCTGTTTCTGATAACCTGAAAACACGAGGAGACTGCGGAGAACAGGCCCCGGACGCATGCTTTTTGTGTTGTTTTTTGTACAGATCATGGAATACTTGGAGATTTACGGTAAATAAGTGAGACGGCGGTGATGTGTTTCCGAGTGCAATCCGAGTGTCTTGGTGGTACGGGCGCTCACATTGATAAGATCGATAAAGCCGGTCCGCGTGTAGTATGGGCGCTTATTTTGAGGTGCACATCCCGGGCAATGCGGAGCGCGATTACGCTCCCGCATCCCGTAATCTCAGGAAAGAGGCGAAGTAAACGATGGCTGTCCGATTTACTTTGACAGAAGACATGTTCGACCCTTACATCTCGCGTCAGATCGGTTACCTGGGAGCAACGTTCGAAAATGAAGGGCAGAATACACCCCGCACCCGCAATCGGGCACGCGACTCAGGATTAGGCGCGTTGGAGCTAAACAGAGCTACCCTCATGCTCAGGACTCGGAATGTTGTATCCCTCGTTTGTATTTTCCTTTCTCAACAAATGGAAAGCACTGGAAAAAAGAACACAAGGCTAACACGCTGCTTTCATAGATGGGTTTGAACCCTGACTTGTCAATTCACCCACAGAAACCAAGGGTCATGGACGAACGTGACAGGTCCACCGGTGATAACAAGCAGCCCGTACGTAGTTCGACAGTTTGGGTTTATGTACTGGAAAATTCTCGACTAGTCTCAGCCAAGCCCCGACGCCTCGACAACGTGTCGGGAGGCTGACGCTCAGGAAGCGAAAAGATCGTCGGAAAACAGACTTCCTTCCGGTGTACAAGCGAGGAGATCTTCTGGCATCGGCAGATAAAAATATGAATCCAGAAGGATATTTCACCGGCTTCGTGCAACGACGGACTCGCTTCAAGCGTCTACCTCACTTCGAGCGCGTTGGGCGGCGCCTCACCCGACCCCGTCGAGAGCGAAAAGCTGAGAACCACCTTATCCAGCGCTCGCGCAGCATCTCCACTGTCAAAAACACATGTATTCCCCGAAAGCACCAGTATAATATGAAACCAAAGAAAAACAGTTGGCAGAATGGGGGAAGGATAAGAAGGGGAAAGTGAAACCAAGAAGGCACACCCCAGGAGAGGAAGACGGCCATGGGGGAGCATAAACTACACCCCCAAAAAGGTCTACACCATCTTCCCAAATGTCGATAGATTACAGGTCTATACAGGCGGCATGTACACTCGAATGACGGACTGAAGTATCACAGAATCGAAATACATCGATAGTGCTCACAGATGACCAACCGAGACGAGTTTAAATGACGCATGTCGGCGTTGTCGTCGTCGAAAGGCGTTATAATAGGACGGCGGTGACGAATGGTTTCATGTCATGCACTCTTGGAGAAAGCTATTGTCGGAGTGAGAGTGACTGGCGGAGTGAATGGAGGAAACGCAGGAGAAAGCAAAGATAGAGAGAGACGAAGCCCCTGTCTCAGAAGTCGCCCAAGTCAATATCGATACTCTCAAGAAGCTTCTTCTCGAACGCCATGGTGGTGTTGGCAGTCATAGGCCTCATCGAAGCGTCATCAGTTTTGCCACCAGGAGGGGGAGGAGGTTTAGGAACAGGGGTGCCGGAGTTGGAGTTCGCTGCTGGTGTGTTCGGCCTAGAATGGGCAAGACAGAAAGAACATAGGAAGAAAGGGAGTCGGAAGGTCAACGATCGATGTCCAATATCATGGTCCACGCCAAAGAGAGTAAGTTGAAAAGAAGAACCCACCTCGAGGAAGGCGTAGCAGCATTGAACAATCTTGGCATGGTCCTCAATCTTGCACTAGGATCATGCTTCGTCGCAACAGCAGCGGCAGCACCTGCTCCTCCGGTTAGTGCTGCTTTTGCAGCCATTTCCCTCTCCTTCCTCCTCCGCTCGCTTTCCGCAAGCTCTGCTCTCCTGACGGACTCAACGTTCGCCCGACGATTCCGCTCATTCACCCGGCGCAGTACCTCGTCTCGATCGTCAGCAGCCTTTCGGGGCGAATTGCTGGCTGTGCCTCCCGAGGGACCATTTATCTGTGCTTCGAGCGCTGCGATCTTGTCTTCTAGCTCTGCCGCTTCTTTGTGATCCAACCGCTTCAGGGCTAATGACCTAGCTTGACTAAGCCGAGATCTCTCGAGCATGAGTTCGGACGAGCTCTTGGACGATTGGAGCTCCTTCTTTCGCTTGAGCATGAAAGTGATATCTTGGTCTGTCAAGGGAGTGTCCTGGAGCTTCTTCATCTGAGCTGTCTTGTCTTGCAATTCCTTCCGTGTGGGTAATGTGACGCCTTCCGCCTTGCAAACTCGGACTAGTCGGTCGAACTCTCTCTGCGGCGGATCATTTGGCCCATCGTTTCGGACAGGAAGTAGGTTCTCCTCACCTGTGTAAAGTCCGAGTTCGATATGCGGTCCATGCTGAACTCTCGGACGGATTGACCATGCTTGAGCTCAACGGCTTGGTTGATCAAACGGTCGTTGACTTTATATGGCTTCACCGGCTTGGGTGCAATGCCTACGACGCCTCAACGGCAAACCCCAAAGCGAAGATAGGAGCGACTTACCTTGGATCTCGCACATTCGGTAGACAGGCTCGGAACCTTCATTTCCGATGAGATAGCGCACCCAGGAGTCTATGGTGGAATGATGAATACGAATGGAACTAGGAGCAAGGTCTGGGCGCTTACTCTTGACATACTCGTCGAACCACGGGCATAAACACCACTTGGCGACCATATCTCGGCTAAGGCGACAGTCATTAAAATCTTGAAGGGAAGCAGGTGTGGTGTCTTCTTCCTCCTCCTCTTTCGACTAGACGGGATAATTTCAGAGAGTGTTGACATTTCTCGGAACATGGGGGACGCACTCTGGACGTGGAGATTCCCAATAAACGACGTTCCCTTTCCTCCTCATGATCACTTCTCGTGAACTGACCATCTTCAGATTCTTCGTCGGAGATATCCATATCCTGAGGTGACGTAGACCGGCGATTGGCATTCGGTGAGAGCTTTGCCTGTTACAAGCAAATGAGAAACAGAGTGACAAAGACCGTAGGACCGGACGTACTCTTTTCCGAGATTCGTCCTTCGCCCTTCGTTTGGCCTTCAACTCGTCCAATTTCCGTGTCTTTTCTTTCGTAGCGCCGCGTTGCATGTGTTGGCCTGTTCAGAGTTTAGCGGCGGAAGGAAAAGTATTCCACAAGTTCACATACGTTTTGCCGCTCGTGAAACGCTATCATCGTCTATCACCACGCCGCCTCCACCGCGCTGCTGCCTGACCATCTGGGCCAGCACCTGCTTTTCCTGCAAACGCTGCTTCTCCTCAATACGCTCGGCAAGGATTTCCTCGCGCTTAATTTCAGGCATAGCCAATAACCTGAAATGCGTTAGCACATAGGCTTTTCCATTCGGCGTAAATCGCACCTTTGCTTATCTTCCTCGTCGACGTATTGTCCCTCATAAGGATAAGGGTCGGAAGCCTCGTCCTCCTCCTCAGCGTCTTCCTCGCTTTCAACTTCTGGCTCCGAATCACTGTCCATACTGCTAATAAACAGTCATTAGTCGCCCTGCTAGACGGTAGTGGTGTTATTACGTACCTCTTTCGCTTCCTGGAACCCGATTTCGACTTTCTCCTCCTTTCCGTGCGATCCCCTGCGCCTGCGAGCTCAAGGAGCTGGTCGTCGATATCATCTTCGAATTCGGACATGGCGGTGTTTGAGAATTATATAACTTTAAGCTGAAATACACAGTATGGCTCCTTGTAGATGTTGTTCAGAGTCCCAGAGGTCGTCCTTGGGTTGTCGTCGTCGTGGTTGTCGTCGGAAGGAAAGAAAGAGCGGTCAACAAGCTGAAGGTGGCCACGGCATGGACCGTGGGAACATCATAATATTGCCTCCGGCGACGGGGTCGAGCGCATCTTGGCATCGTCCTGCACGCTCTTGACGCTTTCCTTGACAATACTCTTCATCGCGAACTAGCATCGACAACAGGAAGCAAGCGATTGGTCTCAAGCCTATTCAACAAATAATACGATATATCGAGCGGTATGCCCGCTCCAACCAAAGCAGCGCGTCACGACATGTCTGTTATCCTGGTCACCGGTTCTTACGACCACGAAATCCGATTCTGGGAGGCCTGGAGTGGGATCTGCTCGAGGACGATTGCTAGGACTGGAGAGACAGGTGTAAATAACCTATGCTTTAACTACAATATATGAATCTCATCACCTTTCTTTTCTTAACAGCAAGTGAATCGTTTGGCCATTTCACCTGAGTAGGTCCGCCCATCACCAACTCTTGAGAAGCGAGTTTATGGACTGTAATTTCGCGATAATTACAGTAAACGCCTTCTAGCTGCAGCCATCCACAAGAAGGTCAATATCTATGAGATTGGGAGTCCGTTGAATGAACCGGTATGTTGCTTTCGAGCTGGTTGGCTTCCAATGCTGAACAGACTTTCAAGCTAGTGACTTTCGAAAGTCATACAATGAACATCTCTGCCGTTGCTTTCCACAGTGAAGGAAAGTGGCTCGTCACTGGCAGTGAAGATGGGACAATCAAGATCTGGGACCTTCGGTATGTCCCTGCTCGAGCTGTAGAAGAATAGAATTAATGAAAGTGGTCAGAACATCGTCCCTTCACCGAACATACGACAATGGGGCACCAGGTACGTCCTGCCAACCTGTGTCAAACGCCAGTATCTGAACTATATCACAGTGAACGACGTTATCATCCATCCAAACCAAGGCGAGCTCATCTCATGCGACCAATCTGGGAGTATCAAGCAATGGGACCTGGCAGAGAACGTCTGCTCGCACGAATTGGTAGGTATTCCTTTCTTTCGACGACCAATAGGTCTAACAGATGGTTCAGACTCCTGCAGGCGACGTCCCAATCCGCTCCGTGACACTCGCCTCCGACGGTTCATGTCTGGTTGCTGGAAACAACAAGGTCCCTACCAGTTCCATCTCCTTTGCCCCCTGATCTTGACTTTTGTTCCCCCAGGGCCAATGTTATGTTTGGAAGGTCAATGAAGAGAATACCAACCTCCCACGATTCCAGGCCGTGACAAGATTCCAAGCACACGGCAAGTACCTAACACGATGTCTCTTGAGTCCAGATGCAAGGTGAGTCGATGTCCCCGCTAATAGGACACCCCCCTTGCTTAACCTACCGTCCCAGATACCTTGCCACATGCTCCGCCGATACAACAGTGAAGATTTGGTCTATCAGTCCGACCTACGAATTCAAACTCGAACGTATTCTGGTAGGACATCAGCGCTGGGTGTGGGATTGCGCGTTTAGCGCAGATTCTGCCTATCTAGTGACTGGTAAGCCTATCCTAATTGGAGCTTCCGACTTTAGCTGACTCCCGCACTTCAGCATCATCTGACCACACTGCTCGACTTTGGGAGATGGCGTCTGGGGAAACTGTGCGGCAGTATAATGGCCACCATAAGGGTACGTTCAGGCTCACAGTAATTACATTTTGGATACTGATTGCCGTCCCTGCTAGCCGCCGTCTGCTGCGCCCTCCATGACGGGGCAGGGTAGAGTTTAGCTGTTACAGATAATTTACAATTCCATTTCGTCTCGACTGTTAAGCTACGCCTTGGATACCTCACGCCTTAACCTGACCAATCTCATACAGGTACGTTCCCAAGAGCTTGCTCTGTCGGATTGTCAGCAGCCGCCCGAGCGACGAAAGAATCGCATCACTTACTCCCTGAATGAAGTTGCTCCTGTCCAACTTTTCGTTCGTAGAACTAAGGCATAATCAGCCACTGCATCATCCATACTTTCGCAGATACTCACTGGGCACCATCGTCTCCTCGACCCATTGGCAGCAGCAACACGTTCACACCCAACGACTCTGCAAAAGTGAGAGTAACAGGGATCGAACCTCCCTCTCGCGTGAGGTCAGGATCTTGCTTGTACACCGCCTTGGTGGCCCGTTTGGCAGCCTCAAAGTTCCAGTGGTTGACATCCGCAACCCACGGCTTGCCTCCATGCAAGTTCTCGATGATCAACTCGTTCTTGCTGTTAAGCTTTGCGAATTCTTGCTTGAGGTAGGCGATGACGAGGGGGTCGACCTTTTCGGGTGTCTGAGGGGGGACCAATCTGCAAGCACCGTTAAGTACACCGACGGAGAGAAACTTGTCGAGAATCCTCACCGGATGCTGAACTTGCCAGAAACCTTCGCGGGGATGACTGTCTTGGCTCCGGCACCGCTGAATGCGCCTTCGATGCCGTGCAAGGACAAGCTGGGGTTGCGCATACGGCCCATGAGAACCTCCACCTTGTTCGAGCTGATGGCGATCTTGTTCCCAGCGGCTTCCTCCACATCAGCGATGCTGTAGTCCAGGGATTGGTAGATCGCCCTATAATAACACGTTTGGTTAGCTCATCCGTGTGGACCAAGTATGTGCATGCGTACCTTTCTTGCTCATCGGCGGGAGGAACCATCTCGTCGACACCTGGAATCATGATGTTGCCCTGAGTGTCGACGAGCTTGCTCATGAGATGAATAAGGTCGGTCATGGGCTCATGGACGGTTCGTCCAAAGACACCAGAATGGAGATCACGACCCGGACCAGAAACAGTGACCTTGAAGTAGGTCAACCCACGGAGACCATAGGTGAGCGCCGGGGTGCGTGTGTTCAACCAGTAGTTATCCGACTATAATTCCACTCTTTAAGTGAGCTGAATACCACTGTCTCAGAAGAAGCGGCACGTACGATGCAAACACAGTCAACTCCCTCGAACCATCCTCCGGGTTTCGATTCCCTCTGGACGAGGTCGTCAAGACCCTCGCTTCCGCTCTCCTCCATACCCTCGAAGCACATCTTCAAGTTCACAGGCAGAGGCTTGCCGGTCTCGTGATGGTACTGCAAGACATTGAGCCAGCCAAGAATAGGACCCTTGTCATCCGAAGATCCACGCCCGACAAGTCGCCCGTCCTCCTTAATGACAAGGGTGAACGGGTCGGTCTCCCAGCCGTCAGATTTATCGGCCTACACATTTTGGATTCCAGCGCTCTTTAGACATCGTCAAATATTGAAACCAAGTCGATCTTCGCTCACCGGTTGAACATCAAAATGTCCATAAATGAGGACAGTCTTCTTGGAAGGATCGTTTCCAATCTTTCCGAGGATAGCAGGAGGGAGAGGTAGTTCCTCTCCATCCATGACATGTTTCCCCAAGTCCACAAGCTTTGTCTCAACGCCCACAGCTTTCAACTGGGCGTCAAGCCAATCCGCCATCTTAAACACGTCCTGCCTGTGTTTAGCATCCCCGCTAATCCTGTAAAACACAAGATAAATTCAATTTCGAAGATCCGGAAGAGATAACATGCACCCGACAAAGGGCAGCGACAAAAGAAAAGACAGAGACATACGAAGGAATCGCAACAGCATCGGCCAAACGTTGGATGAACGCGTCCGCCTTGTCGTCGATATACTGCAAGAACTCTGCTGGTGCTGCCATTGTCGTGTAGTGCCTTTCGCCGCTGGGTTGTGTTGTCGATAACCTATTGGTTGAAAGGAAACACCTCGAAATGGATTTCTCAGCTTGTGTACAGTGTGGTCGTAGTGATACACTGATAGGGGCATGTGGGCGCAGGGAGATAAGATAAGATTAGCGATCTTGGATTCGCGACCGCGCTGGACCGATCCAGCAGTCCCTGCTGAGTCCTTTGTCCGCAACCACCACCAACGACAACCTCCACCTCGCACGATGTCCAGCTCTATACTCGCCAACATGAGTGCCTGGGATGATAGCTCAAATGTTAGTCTAAACCCACCCAAGCAAGCTCGAGATCCAGCTCATTGCTGACAACTCCAGGGTTTCCGTTAGACACAAAGCTCGTCGAGCAGCGGGCCTGCAAGTCGGTTACCAGCAAAGCCAAGACCTGCTAAACAACCTGTAAAAGATGACTGGGAAGACGATGATGATGAGGAAGAGGACGACGAACCTCCAAGCGCCGAGAGGAACCGCCAGATCTGGGAAGACGCGTACGTGCTTGAACAATGTTCATCTTCTGCATTCTAATACCGTTATCTCTCTGTCGTCCATTAAAAATCCAAAATCCAATGTTGAAACAAAAAGAAACAACAAAGTCCATCACCCAATGCCAGACTTGATTCTCTCCCGAAACTCATCCCTCGCCTCATCTTCATCAACAGCCCAAGGAATCTTCCAACAACAACCAACAATGCGCATCTTGAAACGACCCACAGCGAACTCGAACAACTCTCCATCTCCAGCACCCTCAGATAAATCAGCAGAACAAAGTACAATGGAACAGCTGAAAGAGCGAGAGGCGAGGTATCAGGCTGCGAGAGAAAGGATCTTTGGTTCTGGTGGGGAGACCGCAGAAACGGCGCGAGCAAGCCCTAAACCTCAGCAGACCCAAGTGAAGATTGCCCGGGAACCTCATGGGCCCAGTTCTGGTTCCGGCTCATCTGGACAAGCTCCAGCGTCGAAAGGATTTGTCAATCGAAGGGGGAAGCCACCATCTCCCGGCGTCTAAAGTTGTGATATGCCAGTTGACTGTCTTCGTTTCACCTTGGGAGAGGGTTTCTACCCCCAATATTATACCAGTATCTTTCATTTCTGTGCTCACGAACGAACATATCGGATCGCTGCCTTCTCGTTCTTGGTATCAGGTACGGGTTCGTGGTCGATTTCATGCAATTAGGCTTTACTCTACGAATCTATCAAACACTCCTTCATACAACAGAAAACGTACTACTACAGTACTCAAGTCCTTCTTCCAACAACAAAAGGGTAATCAACGAAGGTATCTAAGATAAATGGTCGTGAATGAATTACTTGCGTATCAATGTCCGAAGGCAAAGGTATTAAACCGTCATTCTATGGATATTAAAGGCGTCTTGAAGAAACAAACGTGTGGGTGATGGAAGCAACAAATCTTCGACCTTGCATCATGACGCACTCAAGGTCGTCCAATGGTGGTAACCTTGAAACCAATCTTCCTCAGCTTGTCGGCATCGAGGAGCAATCGTCCGTCAAAGACGAAAGCAGGCTTGTTCATGGTCTGGTAGACCTCCTCCCAGTCGATCTGAAGGAATTCCTTCCACTCGGTAGCAATGACAACGGCCTCGGCGCCCTTGCAGGCTTCCATTGCCGATTTGTGAACAGTGACCTGTTTCTTGACTGGCACAGGTTGAGCAAGAGGCAACGAGGAGTATACTAGAATGAAACTTACTCTGCTCCAGAGGGACCAAGGGACTGGCCTCCTGCAAGTCTTGCCAGATTTGCTCTTCCTCGACTTGAGGGTCGAACACGCTAACGTAGGCCTTCTCGGATTGGAAATCGCGGATGAGGGTGATAGCGGCGGATTCACGGGTGTCACCAGTGTCGGCCTTGAAGGCGAAGCCAAGGACGGCAATGCGCTACAAGGGCATATTCGTTCAGCCCTCCATGCGCCGAGAAACGGAAATGAAGCCAACAAACCTTGCCAGTGATGGTATTGAACATGGTATCCACCACACGCTTGGCAAACCTCCTCTTCTGGTGCTCGTTCATCTCCACGACCTGCTTCCAGTAAGCAGCAACCTCGGGGAGGTGCAGGCTCTCGCTAAGATAGACAAGGTTAAGGATATCTTTCTGGAAGCACGATCCGCCAAAGCCGACGCTAGCCTTGAGGAACTTGGGACCAATGCGGGTATCATAGCCGATAGCGTGCGCCACCTCGTCGATGTTGGCACCAGTAGCCTCGCAGATGGCAGAGAGGGCGTTGATAGATGAGATACGTTGGGCGAGCATAGCATTGGCCGCGAGCTTGGAGAGCTCAGATGACCACAGACCAACGGTCAAAATGCGGTCCTTGCTGTAACATTCGGCGAAATGAGTTATCGTTCATTAGCGTAGCAAGTGGAAAGAGCACATACGGAACCCAGTTGGAGTAGATATCACAAAGTGATTGGCAAGCGTTGAGGCCCTCCTCGGTCTGGAGAGAACCAATGAGGACACGGTCGGGATGGAGCAGATCGTTGATAGCAGTTCCCTCTGCAAGGAATTCAGGGTTGGACAAGATGTCGAATCGGCAGCCGGGCTTCGAGTTGGCCTCGAGGATGGTCCTCATCGACTCGGCGGTTCGACATGGCACAGTCGACTTTTCGACAACGATCTTGGAGGAAGTAGCAACACTGGCGATTCTGCGGGTGGCGAGTTCGACGTAACTGCGAGGAAAGGGCGATTAGTTGGCTCATTTATCAGAGCGGGATGTTTAGCCCGCTAGCGAGCCGAAGAACGAGGTCAATCTCGGCTCGCCGTGGGCCACTCACTTTAGGTCAGCAGCAAAACCAGCACCGACACCGCTCTTCTTGGTGGGGGTGTTGACACTGACGAAGATCAGGTCAGCCTCCTCGATACCCTTGTCGACATCGCTGGAGAAGAAGAGGTTTCGGCCTCTCGCCTGCTTCACGACATCGACCAAACCGGGTTCATAGATGGGGAGCTTATAGTCGGGGCTGTTCCATGCATCGATACGCGCTTGGTTGAGGTCAACAATCGTGACCTGGATGTGGGGGCATTTGAGGGCGATGACAGCGCATGTCGGTCCGCCTGTTTACAGACAATGTTTCGTGTCGCAGAAAGCGTAACGGCGAGATCGCTGTTAGTCGCAATCGTTTTGAGTACTCGACAATAAAGTCGACTTGCCTACATAGCCAGCACCGACTACAACGCGTTAGCACGTTGACACGAGGAAAGAATATCGAATGATACGTACTGCAGCAAATCTTGGTGACTTTGACTGGGGCCATTAGTGGATATTTCTACAAGTCTGGCGGCGTTGGGCAACGACGGCGACGACGAACAAGGAGAGAAGAGAGATTGTTGTGGTTGGGGAGAAAGGAGAGGAATGTTGCGATTGTTTGCTGGAAAAATAGTTGGCGGACAGCTAATAATTACATACAAAGTCAAGCGGGATCATTGTCCTTCATAATTGATCTCCGTTTGAACGGCCGTCCTGCATAGTTCGTCTACACCAGTCTTGGACCCCATTTCTCTTCGGTTTTAGGGGTTCCTGGTTATTTTTTGTAAACAGTTTCTCCAGGACCAGGGCGTGCAACATGCGCCACGTCGTTTCAGGGATCGAACGGAATATTGATCACGGAAGCAACACGCAGCGACTGGGGCTAGAATACACCTGGACGTCATCCTCGACATCTTTTTCCCTTGTTCTCGACGATGGTAAGCACTGGTAAGCATCTATCTCTTCATGAACGTCGCAACCTCACACAAAGTTCCTAGATGTCCAGCGTTGGTCATGATGGTGCTCGGGGCATTCCAATCAACTGCCACCATTCAATACAAGATGCCAAACCTGCGGCGCCAAAGATCACTTACGGGTCACCTTCAACTCCTTGACCGCGAAAATGGTGCCCCAAAACCGACCCTGACGGCCATGCTTGGTTCGTCGTTTGTTGGCTGGTGGAAATCGCGTCCAGGCTCAGGGTGGATAACGTGAATCGAGCGGCTTGGTATTCGCCCAGTCATTTGACACGCTTTATTGGCCACTTGGGAGCACCTCTTCGCCTGTTCACTTCCGTACTCGGAATGAGCTCCACTACACGTTCTCGTCTCTCGATAACCGTTATCTTTGCCACCACGTCCTCCGAAAAACCCTGTACCACCAGCAAACGGCGTGCAACCGCCAAACACCGACTACGTCTCGGTTGCCCAGGTCAAGACGTTTCAGCTCGTACCAGAAGATTCGATCTTGTCGAGATTTTGCTTTTTGCTATCAGAATCAGTCAGACGCCAGGAAGAGTATCATGGTCCCGCTACGCGCCATACGAAAAACCCTGGAGCCGTGACCAACAAGCATGCTCCCTTTGTGCCCTACCAGAAATGCATGGCAGGTCATATGTTCCAAACAGGGTTGAATTCTACCATTCGCTGGTGTATCTCTAGTCACCGAGCGTGGGGCATCCCGCGTCGGGTTGGTCCTCGGTAGGTTGTGATATGAAAACCGATTGCCTGGTAAATGTAATGATATCTAGTCACCCAAGAGAACTGCGTATGACCAGCACCGGAAGGCACGGTGCCTCTGACATCGAGTCTGATCGACCGCGGCTGGCAAGGCGCGACGGCCGCTATCCTCGGGTGCCAAACAAGCGCCAACGCAAGCCATCCAACTGAGGCTCGGAGTTCGAGTATACTCAGGCTCACTCTGTACTCACTCTATCCGCCACCACCACTGATGTGCGCTACGATTAACCTCGATCTCTGCTACTCTGGGGATAATCGGCCTTGCTTCGACAGGACACTAGGGATGATTATTGGGCTTTTCTCAACAGCTTTTTTATAGGTTAACCTGGAGATTGCGGGGCTTGCCGCGAAGCCCTTGCCATTGGACTTTGAAAGCACAATCACACACGATTGACCAACACACCCGTTCCTGGATAAGTCGTAATGTCATCAGCGTCATCGGCCCTCAGCTGTAGTACTTGGTGGGTTCGAAGGACTTCTCCAGGAACGCCGACCAGAAGCCTCCAGAAGTTTCATTGCTTTCGGCTTGTCTTTCTCTACCCTCTGCCGACCCTCTCGAATCTTGTCCTTCACCGATTATCGGGGCTCCTTCCCCGGCACGCTCTCGTGGACCCCCCGTCCATTTGGTATTGTGGGAGTTTACTGTGGGGTACGGAAGGGTACGGAGTCAACGTGATTTGAGGGGAAATTATCCCCTTGGCTATAGTGCTCCTCTAGTCATCCGAGGACCCTACGCCACCTACGACCGCACTTGGAGCGCTGAAGAGAGCAGCGCAAAATAGCACTGGAGGGTCCCAGACAGTTTGAAAGAACCTCCTCTCCTGCTCGATGAAAATTCGCGCGTTGCCACGGTACAGGCGATTCTGAAACGACAAAAACTTGGCGGGCTTGTCCTTGAATCGAAGGTCGTGACTTCCCTTCCGCGACTGCCGAAAGCTTTCAATTCACTGCGCGTTGCAAAACATCAGTGCGTGCGCTTCGGATTTCCCTTGACAGAATCTCGGGTCATCGGGTGCTATTCAGAGGTCGAGCTTCTCGTCCCCCGCACGCTGCATATCGCAACGGAAACGAAGAACGCCCGTGCCCTGAGGCCCGTTCCCCCACACTGCAGCAACAGGACACCCTCCTCACATGGCCTTGTGTGGGGAACGCTTGCTCGCGCATTTCCCTCGTCCCCCGTCGGCATCTTGTTAGCCATGCTTTGCTCGTCAAACGAGGTGGAGCGCCTGGGATCACGGGGAGTGAAGGCCATTGTCTAGCAATCAACCAGCGTACGATGGCTTGGAAGGCGCTGGTCTTTGCATCTTCCCGTTCAGTTGAGGTCTGACACTCACTTTGGCGATCTCGCTCGGACAAATCATTTCATCTCGTCTCCCTTAGATCATTGAATCATTATCAGCGCTGTTACGAGCGGGAAAGAGGTGCACCAGAACCTCAGGCTGTAGACCGAGGACGGTTGCAGACTTCCGGAACCTGTTTCTGGCTCCCATGCCTTTGCCAATGCGGGGAAGATATCCCCAGATGTACAGTCAGAAGGTAAAATTCCAGTGATTCTGTATGACTTCCCTGATTGTTCACCACATGTCCTTTTTTCAACAGGGAGTGCGCCCAATTCAATTCGTTGAACCAAGTCGAAAGCCGACAAACCCTTGTATCGGCATAGTCCAACTGTGTAGCACAGCGACCAGAGAAGAACAGTTTTATGCTGCTTTGTTGAGTTCGTCGATGTGGTTCTCAGCTTTGGACCGTGTGGGTCGAGTGCTTCTTTCGGGATCTGGGACACGGCAGTTCGTTGTAGCCAAGTTTTTCCGTTTGTATTGAGACTCGATTGCTGCTTAGATAGACAAACGTATAAAAGCGCTCTGGATGTTTCAGTTGTAGAGTCAGAGAACCTCTCGAGTACCGTCTCTCTTACAGCTTTACCTTCACCCCCCCCTTCGACACCTCGACGACAATGAAGCCCATCAAGTCCATCGCTGGCCCTCTGGTCCTCCTCGCTTCTGGCGCTGCTGCCCGTACCTTCACGGTATGTCCGACCGCTCGCTTTAAGTTTGCGGTTGCTCACAATGCCTCATAGGTCTACAACGCTTGCCCATTCACCATTTGGTATGTTCATGGCTCTCTTCATTTGTGACCTTATCCTGACATATGTCTTTTCACAGGCCTGCTGTATGAATTATGCGTAAATTTCCACCAACTAGGTCACTGACTTTCGCGGCCCATAGATCTTTACCGACCTTAACGTTGGTAGCGCCCGTCCCAACCACCCCACCGGGTAGGTAATCTTTACAAACGTTTGTGATCACCATAACTGAGCCTCTCCCGCAGCTGGGAAGCGAAGCCTTACACCAGCGTCTCCTTCCACGTCCCCGACAACTGGAGGGCCGGTCGAATCTGGGTACGTCGTCGCCCTGCTCACCCATCCAGACCTCTTCTAAACCCGGCGTCCCATACAGGCCAGGCGTGACTGCGACTTCTCGACCAACCCCGGACCCAACTCCTGCCTCACTGGTGGTTGCAACGGTGGCTTGCTTTGCGACGAGCGCACCGGAACTGTATGTTCACCTTCTTTGATCGCATCATCGTTCGCAATGTTGACCTGTGGAGCGTAGGGTGTCCCACCTGCTTCCCTGGCGGAGTTCACTTTGAGTGCTGCTGAGGATTCTGACTGGTACAACGGTGTGTAAAGTGCTTGCTGATCGATGCGTAATGAGGCTGACGGGAGTATCGTTATCTAGTCTCCCTCGTCGACGGATACAACTTGCCCATCAGGTCAGTTGCCTCCACCGAGTTCCTTCTCTGATTCCGGGAGGCTGACGCTCCCCCTTTTCAGGATCTCCAACAACGCCAACTGCCCCGTCGCTGAGTGCCCTGTCGACCTCGGCCCAACCTGCCCCCTCCCCATCCGTGGCCCTGTTGACAAGAACGGCTGGGTCACTGGCTGCAGGTCCGCTTGCCAGGCCAACTTGGACGGCAACCCTCGTACGTCCACTAGCATTCCTTTTCTTCTAGCGCTCCGATTGACCGTCATTTGCAGAAAACTCTCCCAACTGCTGCTCGGGCGAGTACAGCACCCCCGACAAGTGCCCTCCTTCTGGTGAGTCGGACAACCAGGCCTGCTCCAACTTTGTGCTAACATCGCGTCTAGGTGTTCAATTCTACGACCACTTCAAGAAGAACTGCCCCAGGTCCTACGTCTATGCTTACGACGAGAGCAGCAACACTGCCCTCTTCACCTGCCCCAAGAACAGGAACGCTGACTACACCATCACCTTCTGCCCTTAAGAGTCTGCACCATCGTCTCAGTGCCCACTTGATATAAAAACTATATCCTTATTAACGTTACCCCGTACGCAACTTCGCTTTCACGAATGGATGTACGCTCGTCCGAGCCGTCTCCGATGTCTTTTATTATCTTCCCTTGAAAAATATCATGTTTTGTTATTGATGTCATTGGCCTCCCTGGATGAACTTGAGAACTTCCGTGACTGACATCGGTCCCCTCAACGGAAATCAGCTGTAATCCTCTGTGCAAAGGACAAAGGTTATCTTCGAATTTGCTTCCGAAGCCCGCTGAATCTCCCTAAAAGGTAGGCGCTCCGCCGGTCCTGAAACGGGAAAGGGACCCGACATGTTCCGTCGGCGCCTTTTGCCTCCGAAACGATGTCATTGACGCCCATCATCATCAACGTATAAAAGCAGAGAGACCTAACAAGCGAGCTTTTCGTACGACTTTCTTACGACTTTTTTTTTCTTGTTCTTGACGTCGACAGTGACCCAGGATGCTCTCGACATTGACCAACCAGTCTCGTGCAGTGGTGTTGCGCGGCGCGCACTCTCAGCGCCAGATTGTGGCGTACGGGTCGTACAACGCTCAGCGCGCCTTTTCGTGGTCATCTGCCAGGCATAAACAGCGTCTGGTCATCCTAGGTTCGGGATGGGGAGGATACGGACTGCTGCGGGGGATTGACAAGAATCGATGGGGTATGTTTCCTGTGTATCGTTGAACCGGTTGCGATTCTGAAGCTTAAGTGGGTTAGACGTCATTGTTATATCACCTAACACGTACTTCAACTTTACGCCGCTCCTGGCGAGCTGTGCCGTTGGAACTCTGGAGTTTCGATGTGCTGTAGAACCAGTACGTGGTGCTCAACAGTGTCAATGGACATGAACTCACGAATGAATCAGGTTCGACGCTACTCCCCGGAAGTGGTGAGCCACATTTCAGGCGTCCTAACCAATTGGGTCGAGTCTGACGACATTGTAGACTTATGTTCAGGCTTGGTGTGATGATATTGGTGCGTCTTTCCTTTTCTCGACCGATGCATCAATCTAAACGCAAATCATTGCTAGACTTCAAACGGAAGACCTTGACATGCGTGCGTTCATCGGCGCCCATCTTGGTTCCTCGAGATCAAAACGCTAATCCTTTGTTCTATAGATGCCGGCCACACGACCACCAAAATCTCAACCGACAGATGCAACAGGAGACGAAGTCGCGCGTGCTGAAGCGAGTGCGGACAGGGCATTCACTGTGGGGTATGATAAATTAGTCATTGCAGTCGGAGCATACTCGCAGAGTGAGTTTCTTGTCCAAAGCTCTCAGGAAGGATAGGTCTAATCGTTTGCAGCTTTCAATGTCCCCGGTGTGAAGGAGAACGCACACTTTTTGAAAGACGTCAGGGATGCACGGAGGATACGAAGCAGGATTCTCGAATGTTAGTTCTTAGCCCATGTTGGTCTTGCTCGCTGAACTGATCTAGGGGGATAAACAGGTTTCGAGCAGGCCAATCAGCCAACGATGTCGGACATTGAGCGGATAAATCTCTTGAATTTCTGCATCGTTGGTGGAGGTCCCACTGGCGTCGAATTCGCTGCCGAACTTCACGACCTGCTACACACTGATATCGCGAGACATTACCCTAGGACATTGGTTCGGTTGGCCAAAATTACGCTTTACGATGTCGCACCGAATATTTTAGGATCTTTTGATCAATCACTTCGCAAGTATGTGCTTTACTCTTGGATCGAGTGAGGCGTTCGTTACTGACGTGTTTCTCGAAGATACACTGAGAAGACACTCTCCCGTGAAGGTGTTAACATCCTCACGTCGCACCACGTCGAGAGGGTAGAACCTGTGAGCATGATATTGAACTGCTAGTCGAGTATCTGCGCTGACCATCACACAGGGCAAGATGATCGTGAAGGAGAAGGGCGAAGGTGAGTTACGCTTCATGAAATACACATGGTTTCCACTGACGGAATCCTCAGTTCCCTTCGGACTCCTCGTTTGGAGTACTGGCCTTGCGCCCAACCCGTTAATTAAGGCGATTACAAGTGTGCAGAAGGACCCGAAAACGTCCAGGTATGTTAATCACGTTCACAGCGTTTTCACAAGTGGTTAGACTGACTGGTTGGCATCCCAGTCTTATCACGAATGATCATCTGAATGTGATCATGGAAAACGGAGAACCGAACCCCGATGTTTGGACAATTGGTGATGCTGGCACCGTTGTCGACGCCCCGCTGCCCGCCACAGCTCAAGGTATTTCGTTAGGCGCCGTGGGTCAAGGGTTCGCACTGACAGTGGCGGTCCTTAGTCGCAAGTCAAAAGGCCAAGTATATGGTCAAGAAATTGAACAAGCTCGCTAAAGACCGAGAACACAATGTGCCCTTTACTTTCCACAACCAAGGAAGTCTGGCGTACGTCGGTAACTGGTTAGCATTTCCCTTTTGTTATAGGTGTGGCCGATGTTGAGACGGGGACTTGCAGGAAAGCGATCTATGAGAAGCCTAGTGGTCCGGCAGCGGAAACCAAGGAAGGATTGCAGGGAAGGTCGGCTTGGCTCTTGTGGCGGTCTGCCTACTTCACCATGACGCTAAGTTGGAGAAACAAGTGCGTGCTACCCTTCAACACCGTCCCTTCATTTCTCTGATATTGATCTCCACTCTAGGATTTTGGTACCAGCATACTGGTAAGGCCTTATCGCGCTTGTAAGAATTGTTCCATACTCATCTTTGGCGAACCGAAATCACAGGTTCTTGAATTGTAAGTCCCATTTTTCTCCTTCATCGCCAAAGTCACTGACGCAACGCCCCCAGGGATATTCGGACGCGATCTTACGAGGTTCTAGATTGTCATTTGGACGATGCATGCACATAGACTTATAACTTACTTTCGGGACTAAGGGTATACTATCTACAAAATTGCCTAATAATACATAGATTCACTCCTCTCGTTAAACATGGAACCGGCCACGACGTCTCATTCAGGACCTTCCCATACCCCGGAGCCGACAAGTGTGTGCGATCTCTTCATTTCCCTTCACGATATTAACAGGCGACAGCGACAGGTTGAGGTTGCTGGAAGTTGGCGACGCTACTCACGCGCGACATTTTCTTCCCGTCGACGTCATTCCAGAAGTCTACGACGAAGCTTCCTTGCTCTAGGCCGTTATTGCCTACATGCTGCAATTGGAGAAGCATATCTTTGAAGTTGGTACTGGCGAGGTCTTTCGACATCTCATACACTCCCGTTCGGTTCACTCCGATATGGGAGATGTGTCGGAAAGAGTTTGTTACCGGGTGCGAGATCTGGGCGCGGGTAATTGAAGCTGAACGTCCGTTGAACGATTTGGAACGGGTGTGGTGTCTGGATCGGAAACTCCGTCCTCGTTTCGGTGGAGGGACTGCGGGATCGTGTTAAGATCGTTGTCACAACCGACGGAGGCGGCGAAGATGTCCACTCACCGTCTTTGCACACTTCGCTGAACACCTTTTTCGAAAAAAGAGCAGCTTCATCGTCATCTTCGAACAGGAGGCCATACTTTCGCGTCTATAATTATCCTCGGCGTTAGCACCACAATCGAACCCCACGGAGAAGGAAGACTTACCCTGCCGCTGAATACATGGAAGAAAGGCCTGTCGACCTCATACTGGAGTCCGGCGGCTGGAATCTCAAACATCCAAACCGTTTTTCCATTCGCTTCGTCGGACAAAGTGAACCAGTGCTGGCCATCGCCCTTGATGTCATTGGGCTTGTTCAAGGACCAATTTCGGCCAAATGTCAAGGTGCCCTTGAGGCGCGAATAGGTCCATTCGTCCTTCTTGGCGTCCAAATCAGTGTGGTAGATTCTGGCGTTGGCGACGGCATGGATTGATTGAGTAGACGTGGTGGCGGCGGCAGTGAGGTTGGGGATAGGGTGCCTAGTTGCGGCGTTTAGGTGATGACTGAGAGTCAAGGAAGACGACGAGCGAGTGGGGACGGGCATTCTTTGCGAATAGAAAGGCAGGAAGGATTGGAGCTGGGAGGCTATTCATTTGGGATGCGTCCATTTAACGGCCAACCTCGCTTGCAGCACGAGGCGGTATCGATTGCCTGCAGTGCTTGGTGCGCAGACATGCTCTTGTCGTGCGGTGTTTCAAAATGTTGCGGTCACATTGAGGCCAGAAAACAGACATAGCAGGTAAGATCCAAGGTATAAACAATAGCGACGACATGCTCGATTTAGAAACCGATAATGGGGTGACAAAATGTGATGATTCAAAGTCCAATGTTGAATGCAGGGTCATGCGGGGGACATGACGAGACTAGTAGTACATGTGATGCAAGTTGAGTTGCTGTGAGTGTGATAGTGGGTCCAGGAGGGGGTGGGTATCACAGAGCGCTTGGCCTGTCGGGTTTCGTTTTGATGTCCCATGGCTCGACGATGACGCCCTGCTTCATGTTTTCAAGGATGGGACCGAGGTATTCGAGGGTATTGAAGTAGTGTCGTTTTAACGTAAGGTCAGTCTTCCTTGCGGAATCGAAGTCGATGATGCGGTAATTGTGGACTGTGCCGTGGAAGGGGCAGACGGTGCTTGGGAAGCTGCCCGACGAGTTCGGCGCCTGGAGGATGTTGGAATACCGTATGTCGGTTTGTTCAATACCCATGCGGGCGAGATCCCGGAATACGTCCCAAAGATCGCCTCTGTGAGGAGCATGTCAGTTTCATCGGTCACCTGCTTCGAGCCAAGCTGTTGGAGTGACTTACTCTTCCTGGAGTTTGTCGCCGAGTGGCAATGGATCTCCGACTCGCTCGAGTAGAAGGATTGACACTTGTCTGTTATTGGATTGGACGGGGTTAGAGGGTGTCAAGGGCGGGAGCTTCTCAGAACCCAATGCGGGGATCACGATGTCGGAGGGGAGGTTGGCCGTGAACAAGCCATAGCAACGAGGAAGAGAGACGCCTTGGAGCAGCTCCATCTCCTCGTACATGGCAGCCTCGTGGGCGAGACTTTCAGCACGATCGAGAGCGGCCACTTTTATGACCAGGTCGGGCAGATAGGGAGCTCGGGGATGGAATAGTCTAAACGACGGGTTCTTGGGGTTGGTCATTCGCATGGTGTCCACAGCGAATATGGTCCCACAACGACCTTGACCAATGGCATTTTGGGTCGAGACTACGAGCTCGTTGCAGGCCGGGGGAGGAAGTTTGGATGGGGGACGGGGAGGAGGGTTTGGAAGCACCTCTCCTCGCCATGTACGTGTGGCCTCAACTGGTGGAGGCTTCTGCCTGGTGAACTGCACGTAAACAGGTTTCCCTTTGGATGTTTGGGCCCAGTCAACGACGGTTAGGACCTTGATGGCATTGGTAGCCTGAAACTAGGTGTGAGCGTCCTCGAACGTTGATATAGAGCTGGTCAGACGACTTACCACTGCTTTCTGCTCGTTGACGGCGCTCATAACGAAGAGTTCTGAATGTGTGAAGAAAAAAGAGGGCTTGGGGGATATTTGTGATTTAGGGTTTGCCCTTTGGAGCTCTTTTTATGATGGTCTGGCGGTCACAACTTCATTGCGAAAGTTCTCGGTCATATGACAGCGAATAAGAGCGCTAAACGTGTCACCCCGATGACTACATACAGCCCTGTCAGAAAGCGGTTAATGAAGGGCACAAAGCCTTGGTGCATTTCGTGATTGGTTTCCAGTTCTGATTCGCCCAGAACACTGGAATCGAAGCGAACCATCGGACAACCCCCTTTCTGTCGGACTTGCGGCCCGAAGGAATCGGGACCAAGCACAGACAAATAACGCGCTCTCCTAGTCACGCGATCACGTGGGTCAATGTTGATGGCAAAACGAGTGGCGGTCGCTTATCGACGCTTGGCCACCGCCGTCACCGTCGCCGACGCTCAGCAAGACCGTATGCAACGCTAGTCGCCAATGTCCAACTCGACGGCCACCCAGATTCTCTTCAACTCACCTGCGTTGCACTCGCTCAAACGCGATCAACTCGTTAGGCTCTGCAAGACACATTCCCTCAAGGCAAACGGAAAGAATGTCGACCTCATTGAACGACTCAAACAGCATGCGCTAACCCTGCCCAAAGATGCGCCACTCAGCATTGCCGTCAGGGGTGAAGACAATGAAGGCGAACCAATGGACCAAGACGACAGCAACGACAGCATTAACTCTGAAGAAAACTCAGTGGCGACGTCATTTTCCCATTCGACAAGACCCAGCGAACAGTGGGAGGTTGTGATGGATAGCATCGCTGAAGAAGAAGAAGGCTCGTCAAAGGGCTCATTGTCTTCTATGAGGACAGTTGTTAATGGAAACAAAGCCGGTGAATTTGGCACCGGTTCATCCAAATGTGAGTAATGTTGGGATGTTCCAAAACCCAGCAGCTAACGGTTATACGCAGCCTCGACGGTCGGCTCGTCATTCAGAGCGCTGGCGACATCACTTGGCCTCAAACGAGGCACGTCCACGACGTCCTCCAAACACAGTGTTCGTTCCGCGCTGTCCCGTGTGACCGCCACTCCAACGAACAACAAGGATGAACTCGAGGAGACTGCAACTCCCTATTCTGAACTACCCCCATCTGAACCTGTGACCGAAGTCAAGCCGCTTGCATTCAACCCTGCTCGAATGTCAATGACCGGCTTCTTGGCCGAAGGCGAAACGCCCTTGCCAGGCCATGCTTTGCGACCTGGTGTCCCTGCGCCCGAGAATGCAAGGCTTAGTCTTGGACTAGGACTCGGGGCACCCGCCACTCCTCGCAGAGCGCAACCGACAACGACCATCCGCCTGGTCTCCCACGGTGGCAACGAGGCGGCATCCAAATCTACTTATAGCTACGCAGGCCCTGCCACACCTCAGCTTAAGCCGCTCGAAACTACTTTCGATTTGATCATGGGTAGCCCTGCCGCGGAAACTAACAGCTGGTCAGCAATCGGAAGCATCTATCCGAAGTTAACTATGGACGATCTACCTCCCGCTTCCCCTCATCAACCGCCACCCGCAGCTACAGAGACAACCACCACCACACCCACCCCTCAATCACCAGAGCCATTTGTGTTCGGTTCACCGCTTCCAAAGCATCGCGTTTCCAATGCCCAGTTTGCATCCGCTGCGGCGAGCGTTCTCGAAGAGATGAACAAGCGTCTTCAAGAAGATGGCGTGGAAGGCGTAGACACTAGCATCATCGATCGTCTGCATCCCGGGGCTAGTAATCGACAATCCCTGTCACCCCAGGAGGTTAAGCCTCTTCCCGCCACTCGGAACACTGGCGAACACAAGGAGAAATTCGATTCTCTTCATCAGAAAGAGTTTGCGAAAATGGAGGGTATTGACGGGATGTTGAAACGAAGGCAGGAGCGTGCTGCGAATGATGTTCAGCCTATTGTCGGCAAGAAGCGCAAGTCTAGTGTCATGGGTGACGATGGTCCTCGCCGTCCTGGCATGGTTGGACGTGCCAGCCAGACTAGGGTTATCAGCAATGGTCGCCGCGCCAAAGCCCTTCCCGGTGCGTTCGGCATGGATGACGAAGAAGAAGAAGAAGAAGAGCAGGAGGCTGAAGCTCAACCTGAAGAAAGGGCTGGCAAGCGAATTCGTGTTTCTTCCAACCCAATCGACAACGCCGCACCTGCTCAATCTTCGACAGATGAAGAACGCGCTCGTAAGGAAAAGGAGCGCCAGGCCGTTAAGAAGAAATTGGAGGCCAATAGGCGCAGGAGGAGCAGTGTCGCCGGTAACCGTAGGCGGAGTAGCCGGGTCAGCGGAGGACTCAGTACGTATTTTTGTTCCACAAAGTTTCTTATCACTACTAACTTATTGTTCATCAGTTCAACCTAAAGCCAAGCCATCGCGATTTGGTTTCTTATCATCTGCGAAATCCCTGGTTCAGAGTGTTTGGAATCGAGGGAAGACCACTGCTGCCCCAGCTGCAAGCACAAACATCCCCAAACCCAATACCCTTGTTAAGCCGCCACCAGCATCGAAGGCTCCGCTTGATCTCTCCAAGAAAGCAGCCGCTGCACCTGCAAAACCAACTTCAGCTACTGCTGTTGCCGCCGGTCGAGTCCCCTCTGGCAAGGCAGTTAACAAACCGTCGGAGGCCAAAGGATCTATCACGTCTGCTCGTGCTCGATCTCCCATCCCGTCATTTGGTGCAGGTTCTTCTCGAGGAAGTATTGCAACCAACAACGGTACGCAAGGCAGCAGGATGAGCCACCTCTCTGCCATGGCCGCTGCAGCGTCCAAGAAGACCTCTGTAACAGGTACTGCTGCTTCCCGAAGTTCAACTGCCAACGTTTCTTCCGTTGGTACCCGCACGTCGCTCGCGCAGCCCACTACTGCTGTTGGTAGTATGGGTGTCAAGAAGCCCAGTCTTGCCCCTGGTCGGGCCTCCGTTGTTGGTTCAAACAATACCAACTCCTCCCTCGCTGGCAGACCCTCCAACACCGGTTCGAGTTCATCCAGACTTTCCACGTCTTCCCGTCTCTTTGCACCCACTGCCAGCTCCTTGGCCAAGACCAGTAACAGAAACTCTGCTGCCGGTCTCAGACCTGCTCTGGAGAAGAAATCCAAGCTCAGCCTCCCTTCGGCCCCTCGACATACGCCTCAACCTCAATCTCCACCTGCATTGACTACCATCACTAACAATCCTCGCCCAGGCAACATTCGATCTCCGGGTACACCTTTCTCTCCCACCCGAGGCAAGATTTTCAGCACTCCTCTCCAAATGCCCAGTGGCATTCCAACTCCCGTAAAGAAACGTGTTCCTTCTACTGAGAGCAATACTTCCAAGGCCACTACCGATACAACTACCACCACCAACTCAGGGGGTTCAACTTCTGGTAGTGGTGGAGCTACCGTCGTACGTCAGCGAAGTATCTCAGGACGCAAGCCCAGAATCTCGCGTTCCAAGGTTATCGCTAGATTGGCTTCTCAGCGGGCTGCTTCCTCCAGTTCTTCCTCCTCGAATATTCCAGGTACGCCTAGCGTGCTTGCGAAGAAACCGGGTGGAAGGCCTAGGTCCAGTTTGGGAGCGAAAGTACATAGGGCTAGTTTGACGGGAGGTATACAGGCGAGGAGCAGGATGAGCGGGGGTGCAGGTGGCGATGTGTTGATGAGTGCAAAGAAGAAGGCGCGACAGAGCGAGTATATTAGGCGAAGGAGCAGGGGACTAGTGCTTTCGCCTACACCTGCCGCGAAGGAGGGTGGCGCGATGGAAGTTGATGCATAGACCGATCCCTCATCCTTACTTAGCGACATCTTTTTCTCGTACTTCACGTTTCGTTCACCCACTTCAAAGCGACCCTTTCTTCCTTCTCCTGTTCCCAAACTCCGACATTCTAGACACTTTCTTCCCATCTACTGATTAACTTATCCATCCACGTCTACCCCAGCGGAAGACGGGATGACTTGAGCTCACCTTTTCCCTTCATCTTCATCTCCTGGACTCTCTCGATCCCCCGTGCTGCGAGATCGTTCTCTTTATGCTTCCTCGTTCTTGCCCCAAGTTTATTTCTTGTTCTCGATTTTCGTTCTCCAACCCATGCCCATGTGAGGCTTTTCACGTTGACTCTCGAACTCATATCTTCATACAACTCATACTTACCCGCATCGTCTACTCACTCGACTCATGTATCATCTCATCTCATCCTGGGTCTCGTCACCTGTGTTGTATCTTAAAGATTATTGTATATCTAAAATCTCTCGGTAAACGAATTGTATGGACGTCGTTGAATGACTGCGCAATCGTCTCGAGAAGTTTCTGGACGAAGAAGGTGCGCTAGGAACCATTGTGGCTGTAGACTGGACATACCCACACTGTTCGGTGGCTCTGTGAAAGTGTAGGATGTTTAAGATAATGTATCTCAAATGGCCAACAGAGCCTCGAGCCACTTGGAGGACAATCGTCGCGATCGCGACTGCGACCCACGGCCTTGTAATACTCTTGATCTTCAACCTCCACCAACTCATATCGCTGCTTGCCTGGTAATCCAGCAGAACCTCTCGGCTTCAAATATATTTTTGACACGCTTTCCTATCAAGAACCCTATTTACTCTATTTTGTCCTTGGAGCAACGGCGGTATCGTTAACGCGGCCTTGAACCCTAACGTCTCCCAGTGCCAGGCCCACAAAACACCATGGACACAGGTGGCGTTCGACCCTTTGAAAGGGTTTGTTTTAACCTGTCCAGACACTGTGGCGCCGTACCTTTGGCTAGTTTTCTGGCCAACGATTACCAAGATCTCGACATCAGGGACTACCATATCCTGCCGTTTGGCCAAACCCCAACCGATAACGAGCCAACCGACGCGAATCTCGCGACTCTACAAGCAGCCACGGTAGGACCTGAGTTCAGAGGTGTGCAGGACGGCGAGGAAGGGCAGCCGGCTCGTGCTGGCGCACCCAGTGGTGCTACTCTGCCACTGGGCGGGCCAGCGTCGGCGACTACTGACTCGCTGGTTCCTAAACCCTCTACTTGTGGCACCACAGGTTCGCACCCAACCTCTTCCTCCTCGACCACGGATTCGAAATTATTACACTCGAAGCCTACACCCGAAAACGCGCAGGACATGCTCGAGCAGACTTGTTTGAGGCTTTGCGGTACAACAGAGGGGCTCTTGATCTGGGAAGTGTTCCGGGACCACAAACTGAACAGTGAACATCTTCTGTTTCTGCAGTCACAGTAGCCGTTGCTCACCCTCTTCTCGACAGCTTTTGGCGCAATCTTGACTGTAACATCTCTCACTGGACTTCAACGCACGTATCGAACTCCATCTCCTCAATATCCCACGGGGCTTCAGGCAAAACGCGAGGCTGCTTATCTGGCTATCCAGATGGGGGCGCTGGATTTCCTCCGGACTGGCGAAGAAGACCGGATGAAGCACAAGAAAGAAGAGCTGGTGGCCAGAGCGAAGATAGCGGAGCAGCAGAGTAGACAGCAGCGGGAAGAGAAGGGTGAGGATGAAGATGACGCGGTCAGGCTTGTGGAAGAGGCATGTGAACGGAAACACGCCAAAATATATTGGGTACCGTATCGTAATCCTACCAACAGAGAGCGTAAGTGGTCTGGGTGCTTCTGCAGACCTTCGTGCTCAATCTAGGGACGTAGAATGGGGAATGGCACTACGTGTGGCCTTGTCTCTGCACCAAGCAGAGACCTACTCCACGGAAGCGACGTTCGAAAGCAAAGCCAAAGCGAAGGCTCAGTGCGCTTCGACAGCCTTGAAGGAGGACCTCCTGGAGTATCTCAAATCGGGGGAGGGCAACGGCGAACCTTCCGCACGTTTCCCCTCAGGTCTCGGAATCCAGCTGCAAAGGGCTGCCTCCCACAGGTACTCCCTACAGGAGTACTTCGATACCCTGCCTAAGCCTTTCCCGATCGAAGTCGGCCAGAAGTCAGCCCTCGACCTAAAGCCCGTGAATTGGGTGAACAGTCTGGTCCAGGGCACCAAGGTGCCCGGCTTGAAGGTCAATTACTATTTTACTAGTTCAGACCAAGGTGCCGCAAGTACGCGTATTCTATTTTTCTCGCAATTCCTGTGCTCAGCTTTGCCGACAAGGCTTGTCCGGCTGTGTCCTTCGCGTCGAATGGCATCCCAACGCCGCCAACCCACAGAAGATCGACTGGAAACTGCCTACCTATATTGTCGATTGTCACTTTGCGAGGCGCGCCGACGCAAAAGCCGCCGTCTGTCTGTTGGCCGTGTCGCAAGATATGCAAGGCACCATCCAACAACTAAAGGAACGATGGCAGGATTCACGCGAGGCACTATTGTCCAGGGCGCACAGAACGCTGGCCGAGTCAAGAATTATACCTACACTGATGAGCAAGGGCTCGAAGCTTACACAGCGTGCAGGAACGAAAGGCTACCACCGGATTAGATACGAATGGGGTGGAGCTGATGGAGGTAATCTTCTTTCCACTCCTCGCTTTTCATACACCACTGACTCGTTCATTGCGTAGCCTTTGGGTGTACGCTCAAGGTTGACGTCTCCAACGACCCGAATTTCCCTGACGTCAGGGAATTCTCGGTCGCACCTCAATACCTTTCCAAGCTTGAAGCCAAGTGCGCTGCAGCATGCGTTGCTGCGAAGTCTGGCGTCATTGAATTGCTACATTCGCGCAGCGGTGGTGTTGTTTCCGAGGTTCGAGGGCGTGATGGACAGAAACGAGGCTATTGGGATATCCTCAATGACCTGGATATGGACGAGGAGGATCGAGGCAGGGAGCTCAGTCTCCTCTTCACAGAAGGCGGTCGGGGAGTGAAAAGGAAGCACGACGGGGGTAAGGATTCCCATAGCAAGAAGATCGACGTTGGAAAGATGGGTGTGGATGACGGCGAGATCGAGCAAGGCCAAATCGTAGAAGATGACCCGCAGGGAACGGTAAGGTTTTTCTGGCTTGGAACGGTCGGAAGGGCTTATCAGTGGCCAAGGCTTCAAACTATTCAGTTAGCACCAACCCGCCTACCGCCCCGGGCAGGCGCGCAAAGAAGAGACAGGCGCATCAAAATAGCGAACCTACCAGGCTAGGTGGTCCATCGTCTCTACCTCGCCCTCCCCCGTCTGCGCGTCCATTACCCGCACGACCGCCACCCGTCCATCCTACGCACTTTCCTCCACACGGATACCGACGTCAGTTTAGCGGAAACACTGGTTCGCTGCCACCGCGCCCTGAGCAACGAATTGGTAGCCATAAACACGCGCTACGTGAAGACAGCCAAATGCGGTGGACGTCGTCTATGGACTCGTACAAGCCAAGTCCCACCTCGCATCGCCATCCCATGACATAGCAACACGCCGCCATCCATGAGCCACTCTTCTTTAGGGATCCCTTGCTATTCGCGAAGTCCTACAACACCCTCTCTTCCACCCTATCACCGAAGAAAAGCTCCCATGTACATTAGCACTCATTGCTCCAATCTCATGCAAACCTCGCGCGCTACAGTTTAGCGCCGGCACAACCGATGTATGTACCACTTTCCGGTTTCAAAGGTTCGTTTAAGTTGCAAGTTCACCTCTGAACCCAAAGCCGCGCCAAAAAGATTGATGTGGTCTAGAACGTCATGTCATTAATTGGTGGTACGAATTATCAATAAAGATAAAACAAGTGTTGGTAAGGGAGGCAAGGAGGACAGACAACATCGAAAACATCAACCGTAAAAAAGGGTAGGGCGGAGAGGGTCATTTCATTACAACAGGGGGGCGTATGATTAGCATTTACTGGTCTAGTGGATGGTCGTGTAGGGAGTCGGAGGCGGGTAGGTAGCGGGAATTGGCTATATTTCTATACAAGGGGGAAGTCGAAAGTGGACGAATGTGTCAAGAGGGGCACAAGGAATCCAGGCCGGCTGTGACGTCATGGCTGCTGTTTCGGTCGGCGAGATGAAGCAGAGGAAATGCTAAAAAACACGGCGTTTACTTCAACATGGCAGCCAACTCTACAGCCCTTGAGGTGATATCCTCAATGCTCCACCTCTCCCTTCGAGGAATTCCATGCTTCAAATCCAACACATCACCGATCTCATCACATGCCCTCAAAATCGTGTCGATGTCGTCCTTCGTATGTGCCGCACTGACACAGAACCGCACTCGACTCGTAACGAGCGGCGTGGCGGGGTAGGCGACGACGACGGTGATAATGGGCGTCTGGCGGTCCTTCATCATTCGGTGGAACATGTTCATCTTGCCGGGGTTGAAGAGGAGGAGGGGGACGATAGGGGAGGCGGGGTGGCCGTAGGTGATGAAGCCGAGTTTGATGAGACCATTGTGGAGGTAACGGGAGTTGAAGGCGAGGCGGCGGAGCCGGGCTTGACCTTCGGAACCGGAAGAGAGTTGGACAGGGAGGTTTAGCCATTGTGGGAGGCTGGAATGAGGAGCGGGACCGGGATGGACGTATTCTTCCTCGACGGAAGCAGGGGCGGATGCGAGGCGGAGAGTGGAAGAGGATGTCGAGGCGGCAGGGGCAGTCACACCCATGATACTGGCCATGGATGCAACAACCTGAGTAAGGACGGGAGGCGTCATTGCTTCTGCGTAAGGTCCCGAGTGTCCATGCACACGGAGTCGATCGATGATAGCCTTGCTGCCAGCAATGTAGCCACCAGCGGCACCGAAGGATTTCGTGAATGTGCCCATGAGAATATCAATGTTGCGAGGATTGATGCCGAAGTAGTCCGCAACACCGCGGCCGTGAGGACCCATAGCACCGATCGAGTGTGCCTCATCGACGAAGAGGTAGAACTGCGCAGGAATGGTCAATGTACGAAGATAACGCTGGCGCGAGCGGACTAACCTTGTACTTCCTCTTCAATTCAATGATACGAGGCAAGTTAACAAGAGTTCCCTCCATACTGTACAAGCCCTCAACAATGACGAGAATCTTCTTCCATGGTCGGTGGGTTTTAGGTTGCCCCTGACTGATGACTTCCCGCAGCAAGTTTTCCAAGCTCTTCATGTCATTGTGCTTGAACAGTCTGACATGGGCACCGCTGATACGAACGCCAAATCGGATGGATGCGTGATTGAGCTCGTCGGAGATGACTAGGCAACCTTTGGACACGAGTGCTGGGATGTACGTCGAGTTGGTGGCGAAACCCATGGAACAGATCAGAGCATCTTCCATGCCAACAAACTTGGCTACCAAGGCCTCGCTGCTGGTGTGCAAATCACTCGAGCCACCTTCAAGCCGAGAACCACAGGTCGAGACGCCGTAACGCCTGATGCTTTCTTCGACAGCGTCCGCACATCCACCGCGAGCCTGTGCAAAGCCGAGGTAGTTGTAAGACGAGATGTTAAGTGCGCGGGTCTTGGTACCGGTAAGGATTTGGGTGTGGTTGTAGTCAGGTGAGATGCGGTCGAGGAGCATGATCGTACGGCCAGCGACACCGGTGACAGGTTGAGAGAAACATTCGTCCATCCTAGTTTTCAGCCGCCGGGTATAGAAAGAATCGAAATCCGAGTTGAGAGGTGCATATCCCTGTGGGCGCACGATGTCAGACACGACGATAGAGGCACAGGGTTGAACTTACATCTCTGGGTATCAAGTGCTGGTAAGACGCAGATTTGAGACGCTTGCCAATAAAGTCCCGAACGTGTCCCAAGACTATAAGAATAAGATAGCTGATATAGGTGGAGAGGAGGATGTAGTAGGGAGGGTCCTGTTCGATGTGACCTGGCACATCCTCGCCGGGTGTGTGCTTGGATGTCATACGATACTCTTCGTTGGCACAGTGTCCAAACTCGGTGTGCACGGTCGTGAACACCTGCTCAGACGTGGGAGGCCTCGCTGGCAGCGACAGGCCATGCGAATTGTCCTCGTCTTCATGCAACACGGTGTCCTCTGACGAAGATGTGATCGACGACGAAATGGACAGCGCAGGGGTCGACGTGGGCGAGCCGTTGGAAGTCCCCCTTGCCCTGGCGTCCGCCTGCGACAGAGCCGACAGATATGAGGCCGCCGACGCCATTGCCGACAGCGAAGTCGCGGAGCGTTTCTTGAACATTGAGGTGGTCTGAGGCTTGGGGACCGCCATTGGGGAATGATGGGGGGAGGCCAGCGGCATGTTTGGCGCGAACTATGGCCCACTCAACTTGGAGAACGTTGGGCGCGATGGGGCGAACGACGTGGGCGACGTGGGCAACGACGAGGGCGACAGTTGGGACGAAAGGAAGCGGGCTCGCCGTTGGGGACAAACCGTTTCGCTTATATTTTTCTCACCTCAAATGGGGATTTTGGTTTACCAAAACAAGGTCACGTAAGCCACGAATTCCATTGCTAACATTCCTTTTATCTCTAGTCTTCGGGCGTCTACTGGCCTTGCTTTCTAGTAAATACTCCTCGAATGTGGGGTATCAAAACAGTGTCTAAGACAGTCGCTTTCGCCAGGTTTCTCGAGCAAGTCGTTGGAGACTGCCCCGAAACCTCCGATCATTACTGACCAGTCAATTGCAATTACGAGCGGCAAGTCCTCCAACCGCTCCCAGGCTAGGCCCTCCCTTAGAGACTGCCGAACAATGAAGGGCGCCCGGGTGGGTCAGCGGACGGGTTACAGGATGTCGATGCTGCGCCGCAGAGCCTGGGAGGCGACACCCCGGAAGCGCCCATGGCTTCGAAGCGCGGTTCGTCTTACCCTGGTTCCCATCAAACTCGAACGCGACATCCAACCCAAATTGGGGACAACCATTCTGCAACGCTCAACAATACTTTCCCTGAGCAAATGAGCGCTCAAACAGGCCCCTGCAACAAAGGACAGAACGATGAACACCGTGAATTTCATGAATCATGATGTCATCGATTGAACAGGGGGAAAATTCGGATTCCAGCCAACTTGAACTGGAGGACAAGAGCATCTCTTCTTGAGTATCCATCATGTCCTCGTCAGAACCCCCAGCACACATCGTTATCGTCGGAGGCGGCATCATCGGTTGCACAACCGCCTACTATCTCGTAAACCACCCGTTTGGTGCCGCCACTCCGCCCAAAGTCACTTTGATCGAGGCATCGAAGCATGGTCCAGCCCAGGGCGCATCCGGGAAAGCGGGCGGTCTAGTCGCAAGATGGGCGTATCCGAAGGAACTTGTGAACGTTTCGTATACGGAACACGAGAGACTGGCGAAAGAACACAATGGAAAGGAGCGATGGGGGTGGAGATATGTTGGCTGTGGTAGTTGGGAGGGTCGAGCGGGGTTGCTGCCGCGGGGGGAGGGCCCAACTAACACGAAGAGCCTTGAGAAGACGCTGGGATTGTCTGGTGGGAGCGAGCCGCCCACCCGAGAACACAAAACACGCAAGTTGCCTGAAGACTTGCTCTGGGTGAATGAGGTACTGACGGATGCGTACGCGCCGATGGCGAGGGATGGTGAAACGGCGCAGGTTCACCCGTACCAATTCACGATGAGCATGTTTGAACTGGCCAAGGAAAAGGGATTGGGGTATATCCACGGAGTAGTGACCAAGGTCCTCAAGTCGGACGGAAAGGTAACAGGTATCGAATACCGCGACCCAACCACCAACTCTTCCACCACCCTATCAGCTACCCACGTCGTAATCGCAGCAGGTGCATGGTCCCCGCACATCGTCGACAACCTCCCCATTTCTGGCCTTCGAGCCCACAGTGTCACCTTCCGCCCACCAGAACACGTCCAAATCGCCCCATACGTCCTCTTCACGGAGATCACCCTCCCGTCAACCGCATCGTCACGCCGTCCCAAGGTCGTCTCCCCAGAGATCTACGCCCGTCCTGACAACGAAGTGTACGCCTGTGGGCCAGGCGATGACGAACCCCTTCCTGAAACCGTGGACGAGGTCGCAGTGGATCCAGCAGCCTGCGATTCCATCATCCAGAACGTCACCAGCATCTCGGAAGAGCTCGCGCAGAGCAGAGTGGATGCTCGACAGGCGTGCTACCTCCCCGTGGTAAGTGAGGAGGGTGGACCGATCGTGGGTGAGGCAGAGAAGATTGCGAAGGGATTATATTTGGCCACTGGACATACATGTTGGGTGAGTGGTGGGCGTAACTTCCAGGGAAGCTTAACGGTTGGCTGACTGTATGAGCGGGTCGTTTTGTCTTTAGGGGATCTGCAATGCGCCTGGGACTGCACGAGCTCTGGCGGAGTTGATTCTCGACGGCAAGATACGGTGTGCGAATCTGAGGAAGTTGGCGCCTTCAGTCTTCATTCTGTAAACATGCATGAGGAAGAATAGAATGATCTGACCCTCCCAACACGTTCCCCTGTAGAGATCCCGACGCGCCAATTAAGAACCGCGTCCGGTTCCATCGTGCAACTGGCAGGCCCTCCCGAGGGCAAGTTTTCGCGAAGATTTCATTCGCTACGGGTAACCGCACAGGGGCAGCTCGAACCGCCTCCGATGTAAATTGTAGGGGCTCGATTTGAGATTCAGCTGGACAGAGACGATCAAACCGGCGGCGAAAGTTTTTTTAGTTTGTTGGAGTGACCTGGCACTTGACTGGCCCCTGTCATGTGTACAAGACTAGTGAGAAGGACGATCCTAAACGAAGGTCGAAAACGTAGCAAGTAGATTCCCAAGTTAGACTTCGAATTCACAGGAGAGTTTGATAGGTATCTAAAGTATTAGGGTTATAATGAGTGTGGAATACTCACCCGAGGATGTGTTGGCGTTCGAGGGGTTGGCTGAAGCTCTCAATGAACATCATCTCTGCACGAGAACTAACGTCGTCAGTTTTGGCATAAGACTTAGTTGCGGCCAGCGAACTTCAATACTGGAAGGAAGCTTGAAACGCTTGCTGCGTCTGAGGCAACTGTGGGCGGGAAGTCGAAGTTCTCGGCCGCCTCGAGGCAAGATCGTTGAGAAATTAGCCTCTTTTGTGGGACCACTTCCTGCCTCGAGGCCTGTTGCAAATCAAGTCATGCAGAACCCGTTGCCCCTTCTGAAAGGCCAGCGAGGCACCAGAAAAGCTGACCTCCTGTAGATCCACGACTGAATGCGTGCCGAAACCTGAAACGGGTGCGTGATTCGGGGACATGGTAGTATATGCCTAAAGGGATTGAATTGTACGAGGGTCAAGAAGGACCATTCGGTTACGAGGTGAGACGCCGAGCCAAGAGGAACAGGTAAGATTTGAGGGTGCGCGCTTGATGTATTAACTGCCCCTCGCCTTTGTCGTTGATATCGGCTCTTCATCAGCGTCTTGTCAAGGCTTAATTTCCCGCTTCTGGTCCGATATCATGACAGAGCGATAGCCTGCTGTTTCTTTGTCAGTCAGGGAGGGTTAGTGGCCAGACGGTCGGTTCTTTCACGTCCTGACATTGAATGTCAGGGACAGAAACAGACTACGACGAGTCTAGTCAAAAGCGCGCAAGAGCATTGGTTCCGAGGGTGAATGTAACATAACCTGCGCACCGCGTTTTGCCTTGCATGGAGCGCAGTCGGAAAGGGCTATCCTCTCCAAGGAATGAGCGACCCGGTGCTGAGGAGGAGGGCTCATAAGGGCAAAGGTACGCCGGAGATTGGCCGTAATTGGAGAGGCCATTGCACGCGTTTCGCGGCTACCTCGCGGAAACGTGGCTACTAGTACCAGGTTAACAGCAGTTCGCAGTCGGATCGCTCCGTGGGTCGGTACCAGTCCGGAGTCGACATGCGCGAACCCGGTTCTCGCAAGTCGAGGAGATGAAAGCCAGAGATTCCAAGACCCGTTAGATCGAAATGAGGTGGGGTCGAGTCATCGGAGGGTGGTCGATATGCTCTTCTAGTCCCGCAGTTTCACCGTTAGTTGACCGTTGGAAAGGTCAGGCTGGGGGGCCACCATATGACGCAGGCGCGATGTCAGGCAGTTAATTCCATTCCGACGCGTAACAAGACAATAACAAGAAGTCCAAAAGGACCCAATGGACCTCGCTTAGCACGGGTCGCGTCCACCTCCGATGGTGCAGCAAGTCAGCATGTCGTCAAGAGAGAAAAAATCCATTGCAACCAGGTAAACACGTCCTTAGATCCGTAGCACGTTGTTCCCCAGCTCCAATTTGCAATCCCGCGGGGTAGAACAGAACATCCAGCGTCCAAGGCAGCAACGAGAACAAGGGTGCTCTCAAGTTTTTTTCAAACTTGAAAAAATAAGATGCAAGGAAAACCTTACACCCATGGATTAGGTTACGGCTGTTTCCCGTGGAATTTGATTGCCGGCGCTGGAAAAGGCGCCTGCTCCAATCAGGAGCGGACTTGAATCTCCACTTGTCATTGAACTTTTTCTTTCAAAGCGCCGGGAAGGCCGTTCGACTTGTGAGCGCAATCTATGACTTGATCTTGAAGCGACTATCGCCTAGGAGTTCGATGGATTCGGTCAGCCGCATCTCTCGTAAGTTAAAAAGGCGCCCGTCACATTTCCGTTCCATCGGTGCACTCACCAACAGCGCTTTTAATCCTCAGATTCCGAGCCCGTCAGCGATCTTGTCAGTCATCATCATCATCGTTTTGGTATCATGGGCCCGGAAACACTTAAAGCTACCTCGTGGCTTTGACTCCACCTCCATTTGGCATTTGCGTCAAACAGCAGACCGTCCAGATGGTCCCGCCCAGCACCTGCTGGCCCCCAAGTTTTTCCAGAGGTCAGATATAGGTACCCTATAACCCCGAAGGGGAGTGATCTAATCTCTTGGGCAAAGAGGCTCATCTCAGCCCTCAAAGGAAAACGTCATGTCGCCTTTGATTTCGACTTTTTTGATGCCTAAAGAGCCTGGTGTTACTTAGGCACTTGTTCGCTGCGCCTCCCGAGCATCTTGCCGAGAAGTTGGGCTATAAAGTACGTGTCCTTCCGTGCTTTTCCCTCGCTATCGTTCCGGTCCTCCTTCCCTCCCCCTTCCGCTTCCTTGTCCGTCGTCACCTCAAGACTTGCACGATACAATCCATTTTTGGCCATTTGTATGATTTTGGACGGTCGATTACTGATAATATCTCGATTTTTCTACCTCTCGTCATAGGCTTCCCGAGGCCAAACTCGTGCAAGACCACGTCTTATCGACGCCGATCGATCTCTGGTATATATACCGTCCAAAATCTGATTGCCCACCACTCCCCCGTCCGAGTTTTTCCCCGACATGACGCGACCTTCCTACCTGGCGAAGGCTGAGCCTTATGAGTGAGTTTGTCGGTCCTGTCTCAGTGGAAGTGCTTCTAATACGGAATGTTCAGTGCTCTATGTCAACACTTTAACGTTATCCCACCCCAGGCAATCGAAGAGTCCATCCCGGAAACATATGAACTGAGAGTGACACAGGCAACTCATTTACCCACCCACGTCCTAGCCGCCACTCTCGCAGATCCCTCATCATCGCCAAAACCTCCCCTATTCCTTCCCATTGACGCCAATCTATTCGCAAAAGGTTTTACGGTGGACACAGTAACCATTCCATCCAATTCGCCCTCCGCGACACCTAGTACTTCACCTGGTGGATCCCTTGTCATCACACTACCCGTCATCCCCATCTCTGTACTCCACCTCCCTTCATTGCCGCTACTCCTACTCTATGGAATGGGTTTGGAGACCCAGCACAACGCCCTCGCCTGGCGTCTTCTCCCCTCCCAAGTCATCGAGGAATTCCCGAACGCCGCTACCATGGCCCAAATCCTCTCCCGAGCGCGTCCAGAACAGTTCGACCGAATCTTCCTGTTCAACCAAGGCCTCTGGCGTAACATCCTGTCACTTGGTGTGCAGGACAGCAAGGTCATCGAGCTCGTGCAGACAGCTTGGAACGTAACGGCCGAGGCTAGGAAGATACGGCAGAGGTCCGTGTCGGGCATTACTGGTCGGATATAACACGATGGGAGGGAAATGGGAGTTCTCGACTGCTCGGCGGCGGATGGGTTTCAACCCCGTCGAGGCCATTGGCCCCGCACACCCTCTTCTTTGACTCTATGGGCCCGGATTTCTGGCCCTGTTAGGGGACTGGGGAGCAAGCAACACGGGGTGTTGTAGGCGACCACGCTACCTGCCTTTATTCAATGCGACCCATCCCTTGTACTCCCTTTCCACAAGCCGTCCTTCCTCTTTCCAACCCGCCTTTCCCACTTGAACCCCGTAAGCGCACATCTCTAATCTTTGATTTACGTATAATCGTTACACAACCATCCCCCTAATTCCTCTACAGAGGCGCGTCCTGCTGCCCCTTCCCATGGCACATGCTTCCAACTTACGATTTCTCACGTCCCACTCGTCCCAGGTTTCGCCTTTTCGGATTTCGTCCGTGTTGTGTTTTGTCTTCTTCCGTTGTCTTCCTCCGTTGTCTTCGATTTGATTCCCCACACCCGACTGCCTATCATTGTTCTTGCTTCGGATTCCTGGGCCACCTCGTTGAACTGGTGCTACTCAATAATTTATCGTAATTTACCATACGTTATCGATACATACTCCCCCCATTCCGTTGTATTCCTTCGCTGTAGCTTTTGAGACCACCACCACCACCCTAGCCTCTGTTGTATAGTTTTCGACTTCGTCCGCCCGCCGTTGTCCTTGTGAACCATTTTTGTTGCTATCGCACACATACATACCAAGTACACTGCTTCTTGCTATCCTCCCTACTAGCTTTCTACATGCATTGCTACTATACAGCCCTCTACAGCACTTGAAATGAAGTAATTTGAGCCCGGAGCATCCACGAAACCTACGCGAGGAAGAGGTTCTTTAGGCGCTGGTCTGCATTTTCGCCCATACTCAGTCCCAAATTCCAGGGAACGAGGCCAGTAATACTACTGTATTGATTGTCGTTTTACAGCCACTGTCACTGTCATTCAATGTCAACGAACGGCGTCCAGACTTGTCAAGCATCGTGCCAACGATTTGTTTCCGCGTTCACAGCATCCGCTCCAACATCTCCCTATTTTCGACGTACAAATCAAACCCTAGTTGACAGCAAACCTAACGGTAGTGTTGTTGCGAGGTGGAGGTCCCTCAAGGTGGAGTTACCTTGAGGTCCCGTATTTGTGATGGTGGCGTTCTCAAGGTCCCTTGAGGTGGCCTTGATGTGTTTTCCCATCCCTGTAACGGAATCTCCGGGACGGTGATGTGGCAGCGAGTGCGAGCGCTTGTCGATGCAGAGTGCATTAAACTTGCTATACTTCACTTGCTATTCTCATTTTACTACCTTATGACTTCAAGGATATGCAAGAGTGCTGTGCTTCCCGACCTCTAATACCGAATTCCCAATTCAACGTGAACAGGTGCTTGGGGCAGCTCGAGACCTTGGGATATGGCCAAACTGCGGAATACCCTTCATTTCATACTAATGACCTTCTGGATAGACAAACACCTTTGAATAGTTAAGAAACTTGCTCTTACCGCGAGCGTTGTTCGTGTTCATTGCAACTTTTGATTTTCTCATCCCCAGTATAGAAATAGGTATTCGTGGGAATGGACCTCAAGGTCCAACGAGGTAACTTGAGGTAACGCCACCAATCACCTTGAGGTACCTCCACCTCACCTCGCAACAACACTACCTAACGGGCAAGTGGAGGAAGCCAAACTCTAAAAATAAAGTTTCCCTGGGTAAGCTCGGCCTTGAGGCTTGGGCGCTCCGACTCTTTGGATGCAACTTGGAAGGTTCACTCTCCCGCGGATCCCCCTGAACCTGGTGCACACGCCTTTCATCACTTCGACCTCGCTCAGTTTTGACTCGGTCACACAAAGAGTTGAGAATGCAAAAGGAAAATGGGTTGAATGCGATGCGTGGTATATAGTACAGATGCTTGTTTCTAGAACTACACTGATAATTTTACTTCATAAAAAGTGGCGGGATGTAAAAAATGCACGTCGATGTCTAAGTGGGAAACCCCAAAAGGTATGGTAGAATAACGAAAGGTATAATGATATGAATAAGGAGGTTGAGCAGGCGACGATGCGTAGGGGGTATGATGAATGATAGTCGCGGTCGAGATGGAATGGATGGTTCATAAGCATAATGCATAAGAGCTTGAAGCCATAGGATGATATGAGTGATTGGTGGCTTAGTCGGTAGAAACGGAAGAGATCATGAGCGATGGCTTGCCTGTGCTGACTGCAAGAGCAGTGAGCATGACCTGCCATGCCAAATCGATCGTGTCCCAGAGCAGCTGGTCGTGGATGCCCAGTGCGCAGGCGTTCTGCCAGAGGCCGTGGATCATCATGGTGTTCAAAAGAAGTTTTTCAAAGGTGTAGGTGCGCCCTAGCCGTGTTGCGAACGAGTCGACGGTCGCGCCATGCTTTTGTTCGATTTCAAAGTTGTGAGGAACGGGGCTGGGGAGCATGGCGTTGAGGAGGGTGGTCGTTTGCTTGTGGTAAAGGTAGGCGGCGAGAGGCGCGTAGTTTTCTGGGGATGGGAGGCAGAGAGAGCGCACGGGCAGGCGAACTTTGTCGTCGCTCGATGCGGGTGCCGAAGGGATGGTTGCTGCAGGTGGGAATGGTGAGAGGTTCGAGCAGTGGGCAGCGAGCACGAAGCTGTGGACGGGATAGAGGGTGACTTTGCGGGGTTGGGTACAGCAGTTCGCGGGCAGGGGCCAAAACGGGCGACCATGTGCGATGGTGCGACCTGCACATCCTTCAGCTGACTTCGATCTCGGAGGGGAGAGCATTGGTGGTGAGGGTGGCTTTGACATTTGAGAGAGAGGCGAGCATCCTATATCGATTATTAGCAAATGCTCGGTTATCAAAGAAAAAGGAGTCACTTACTGAGGCCCGTGAGATTCAAGCACCTGGCGAATGTATTCAGGATCGGTATCGGCAAGCTCTGGGTTCACAGCCATGAGAGCCTCGCGAGGAACTTCCTTGAACTGTGGTCGAGCAAGTTCCTTGGGGAGGGAGATAGGAATTGTGAGCGGGGTTGAAGTTGATGGAGCAGCGTCGCTCATTTGAACATCAGTCGATGGAGGCGAAGTAATAGTGAATTTGAGCGAGCCAGTAGAAGTCGATTTGGGTTTCATGACATCCCGTCGCTTTGCCTGTTCGACAAGTTGCTTGGAGTTGCGGGGTGTGTTGGTTGCGCGTCCTCGTCGTCGTCGTGAAGCGTCGTGCAAACTGCTTCGGAGGCGGTTGGCGGCAACGCCTTTGACGGCCGGGGCGGGAGGCATATTCTCCGCGTCGGCCCGTCGTGCTTGAACGTGCTGTCTCAGAACTGGCATTGTGGCAGAAGAGGGCGGGAGACTTGAGGGGAAGTTGCTTGTTGACGAGGAACGCTTGAACTGGGGGAACAGTGACCGAACCAACACGGCCCCGCACCTGGTTTTATAGGCGAATTCGCAAAACCAATCGACCCAATCCTTGAAACGAAGCAATCCAGCATTTTTACCCAAAAAGGCAGAAATCGCGTAGCGAGACTATGTGTGCATTTGTTTGCATCCCAATCCACTTTTGCCTTCGCCGGCAGTTTTCTTCCAGAAAGGGTAATTCCTGGGAACCAATCCATTTGCCATCAAGCAAAGATACCTCATCAGGGTTCTGATTGCCCACTCCTGTTCGCGTACCAATCCCGTAGCGCTGCCGGCATTCAGGGTGCATGCACATAACCAGGAAAGGCAAGGATCCCGACGAGCAATTGCAACGAACAATGGAGGATTGGTTTTCGTTCCATTTTCCGCGATACCTTGTCGTTGCCAATCGCACGTTGCTTTGTGCAGGGTGGTAGTCCGTGGAAATAGTGAGGAGAAAGCGATTGGTCCATCTCGTTTGTGGGTACACTGGCAAGTCATATTTGCCCACTGGAGTGAAGTGTCGCCCACAGACCAAGCAATAAGGTTCAACTCTAGACATGGGTATGCTGAATGGCCCGTCGATGGCAGCTACTAGAACTCCTGTCTCTGTCCAATTCTAGCAAAAGAGGTGCCCATATTACGGTGGCCTCGAGGTGAAGGCGACGGAGTGCTGATGATCATTGATTTGGAGTGGCCACCTGGAAGTTTCCTGCACGAGAAAAGGCAAAAGCAGACACCAAGCAGTCCTAGAGTAGGTCTTGCACCAACAGACGAGCACACACAAGTCAACACGAGGGTTCTAGAAAGGCGCCTAGCAAGGGTATCGCGGAGAAACCGATTGGAATAAGCGCTGGGGGATGGCGAAAGAAAATTTGGAGAGCCAAGGGCAGCGGAGGGAAATCGTCGAGAGGTCTCCCTTATTTTTGTGCCCTCTCGTAGCATATATAGCGCGCACAAAGGCCCTTGGTGATCGGGGAACTTGAGAGGAAACACTGCCAGAAGTCTCGGTCGGTTGGGGTGGTCGCCTGCAGGAAGGGGCCCTCCGATGTGTTTGTCCACAGATAGGCGCCGAATATCGTTATCATCAATCATTCGAGTGTCAATCCGATCCACAGACAATTGAGGGTACCAAGTTAGTCCAGTCCAGGGTGTGGGTCCCCACACCTGCCTTCTATGAGGTTGTGGGCGTAGTTGAAATCCTCTGGGAGGAAAGAACGGGCCAACGGGATGGTCACGAGTGAGGCTAAAGCGGGAAGCACGACGGAGCACCTAGGTAGACCCTAGAGCAAATGGGTCCCTTAAGGCATAGCCTGTCCAGAGACGACCATTGTGATAGTGGACGAAGACGATTGTAAAGGCCGTCAGGGTGTTAAACGGAGCAAAGCCCCAACGGGTGCCAGGGCGAGCAATGTGTTCGGTGCGTGCGCGAAGAAATGATGACGTTAGAAATTCCTGACGTCGAAGGGAGATAATTGCGTTGGGAAAGAGGCCCCAACCAGTTTTCCGTTGGAAAGAGTGGCTGAGTTCAATACTGAGGGGTTGAGCTAAGGACAGCAGCTGTCTAGCATCCACGCCAACTTCGAGCGCAACTCGGATGAACCTTTTTCCAATGAGAGTCAATCGCACTCTGGGGACAAGATTTCAACAAACAACGCACCTGGACACACTATCACTTGCATATATTCTCCGCGATGATTGAACACGAATAAGGCGAAGACCCAGGGTCAGCTTAGCGCCCGTCCATGGCATGTTCCAATTTCAAGATTACGTTCAAGATGCACCTCTTTCATGACCGATAGATGAGCTTTTGGGGCGTCGGGAGGTAGTTTTAGTATTGCCTTTAGACCCTCCGGCTCAGTACGTCGACAGAAAAGCACCTGTCCCTTCCAACCCGGGTGGTAATATAAATCCGCATACTAGATCACTGAGGGTATGGTGCGTCAGTGAAATGAAATCGGGACATAATACGCACCCAATGCGCATTGAATATACCTATTAAAACTTCTGACTCCATTAAAAGGTGGGTAGAACGTGGTGGTCCAGCTTCAACCGTTTCCCTGTTGCTACTGACCGCCAGTTTGAGGTCCCACTTGTTCCCACGTCCATGATATCCGTCAAACTCGGAAGCCTATTGGCTCTGACCTTGACCAGGACAACACGAACTCGACGCTGCCGCTACCGGCGAGCATGAAGGCCAAGGTCAAGGCAGTTACCAAGACCGGCGTCTCTCAACGCTTAATACCGACCAAGTTGCTACGATGCCCAGCGTTGTCGCGTCTACCTAAATCACCTCTTCCTCGTGGTGTAACCGTGAGTTGACATAGTTTGTATGGTGAACAATGCATTGACGTCCACAACGCGAAGTTAAGTACTCGCGTCGAACAGCAGGCTCACCGCTGAAGCTCATCGCGTCGGGCGCGAGCGGGCCTTACATCGACCCACGTCACCCAGCGGTTCAGTCGATGAAGGCGAGGCGCGATGCAAAGCAGTCTTCAGGGAACCGTGGACCAAGAGGGACCGAAAAACCATTCAACCTGGTACGGTACAACCCCCCGAGTCAATCTTTCAACATGGTCGCCGCACCGAGTGCTTTTCTCTTCGAGCCTGAGCGGAAGTGGTATCCCTATGCTGAACTGGCGTACGAAAAGTGGGAAGACAAGGTCAAGAGGATTGCGGCGGAGCGAGCGTCTGCTGGTGCTGTTTCTACGTCTTCTGATGCACCAAGTTTTTCTCGGACCACTCAGACGCGCCTCAAATCCCAAGACGAAGAACTTGACGACGACTCGGACATGGCAATAGTCCAGCGCATTATTTCTCGGCGACAAGAGGTTCTCTCCAAAGCAGTTCCAATATCCCTCAATTTCGCTACCAACAAAGCCAAGATGGGAGGGAAAGCGGTCTATGCATCCCATGTACGGAGAAGAGTTCGGAGTGCAGTGTCTTTGATTGTCACACATGGTGCAAAGGCCAAGGAGGAAGAGGGGAGCGCCAATGGTGCACCAAGTAGGAAGAAGCTTGTGTACGACCTCGAGGAGGTTGAACAACGTCGGACGCAGCCAGGCAATGGATGGATATTGAAAGGTTTGTCGTTGGTCTCTTGCTTCGTGTTATCCTGCTGACATGGCTTCGTAGGATGGACATACCTGGTGTTCCCTACGCTACAGCTCTATCGGATGCCCATCCCAGATCTCGTCTCGGAACTTCGCGAGGCCCTGCAGCAGATTTACAAGATTGGATCAGCATGGGAGGCGCAGTGGATTGAGAAAGCGCTTCCTCCTGATTCTGTAGAACGACAATCAAAGACGACCATTCGACAGCTTCATGACAATCGGGGCGGCAGTGACAAAAAGGAACTTGGAAGTAAAGACCAGCTACGCCCGAGACATGAAAACCGTTCAACTAGACCGCCTGATGGTGATGCAATGGCAGCTCGACGACCTGGTAAGGGAGAGGGCGACGAAGAGGGACCGACTAAAACGGACCCATTGCACACGGAGACGGAGACGAATGGAAAGCATGACAAACCGCCACGGGTTCGCAAGAGTAGGTTCAAGTTGTGGTCACACGAACCTATTGTGTAGAAGTTAGCCTACTCCTATCTCTCGTGTCTCTCCTGTAAATACCACTTGGAATATTCTATGGGGTCTTCTGGGGTACATATTGCGGGGTAAGGGGGCGCTTATTCCACCGGGAGGATTGGGATTACCGGTGCCGGTAAGGCCGGAACAAGATCATTCGCGCGCCAGAACTTGCCTTGTGATTGCGCTGTTATAAGCCTCTCTCCAGGTCATCTCATTGCTCTCACCTTCCATCCCCTCAACTCTATCACCATGGCCGCTGAATTGTCCAAAGTTGTTGGCGCTACCGTTCCCGACAAGCCTGTAGGTTTCTGTTCAACGTTTCTGGCGCACGGTGTCCTAATGAGTGAATTGGTTTCGTAGGTCGCCTGGAACAAGCGCGATCTCCTCACTTACGCTGTCGGTGTTGGCGCGAAGAACGACGAATTCCCCTTCATTTATGAACTCGGTGGGTAACACAACGTCAAGCTGCATACCTGATACTCACCTCGACAACCAGACCCCAACTTTGCCGCCCTCCCCACCTACCCTGTCGTCCTCGCCCTCAAGGGTGACGGCCAGGATGTCAACAACTTTGCTGAAGCTGTAAAAGGCCGACCTATCCCTGGTCTTCCTAAGCTCGACCCCAACCGCGTTGTGCATGCTACTCAGTCCATTGAGATCGTGAAGCAGCTCCCCACCGTCAGCGGACCCGGCTGGAAGTGGACCGGCAGGTACACTGGTGTTGTTGAGAACAGTGAGTTATTGTTCGTGTATCGTTGGAAATAGTGCTAACGAAAGTACAGAGAGTGGCTTGATCTTGACCATGGAGAACCAATTGGTTTCCCCCTCGGGTGAAGTCTACGCAAGGCTTTACGTGCGTTACTCCTTGGTTCGGTTATGTGACATCCGGCTCAATGGTTTTCTAGTCCTCTTCATTCAACCTCGGAGCCAAGGTTACTGGTGAGAAGTTCGCCAAGGTCATCGCTGGTCCTCCCCAGGGCAAGCCCGTCCCCAAGGACCGCGCCCCCGATCACGTCGTCGAGGAGCAAACCACCCCCGAGCAGGCCATCGTCTTCCGATTGAGCGGAGACTACAACCCCTTGCACATTGGTGCGTTCTTTCATTCTGCCTCACGTTTCAGACTCGACCTAACTTCTGTACTAGACCCCAGAATCGGCAAGGCAGCGGGCTTTGGCGGTGTCATCCTCCACGGTCTCTCCACCTTCGGCTTTGCAGGCCGTGCTGTCCTCAAGACTGTTGGCGGTGGCGACCCCGCCTCGGTCAAGTTCTTCGGTGTCCGGTTCACCTCCCCCGTCAAGCCTGGCGACAAGCTCCAGACTAACATCTGGGAGATTGGCCCCGGTCCTAATGGTACGACCGAAGTTGCGTTCGAGACGAAGAACTTGAACACCGGCAAGGTCGTTCTTGGAAGCGGGATTGCTTACGTTGTGAAGAAGGGTGGTGCTAAGTTGTAATTGGTCAGTGTAATGTAGAAAGAATTTGTATAGTATTTATTGCTGTATTGTACGCGGCTTGATGAGGGGTTTTTGTGACTCTATCGACCAGTACTGAGTATCGTCGAACAGAACGTCTGAGAGTGCATATCCAATTTGAGCTTGAAAAGCCCGTTGTTATGTAGCGCACAACTGATGCACAAATTGGTACCACAACAGCTATAGTGTTCACACTATTACTGACAATATTGCGTCCTTAGGACACGTTAATAGAAGACGACCCGCTACTGTATTGTCCGTTGGTGAATCCTTCCGTTGCGAAGACCATGTAGTCGTGCCACCCCAATCTCATGCCAACCCTAGCCCACTCATCGAAGTGCCTCTGGGTGGAAATCGTGCCGCCGACGCGCTTCTCTGTTCGAACGGACCAGTACTGCTGGAAGGTCCTCGTACCCTCGATCGAAGGCTTGTTGACACGCGTGCTCTCGTACATCTCGTAGGTTCCCTCCGGAGAAGTGAACACGCCTCTGTAAGTCCATGGCTCGCCCGGAGCGAGAACAGCGTAGGATTCGATGACATAGTATTCGATCAGAGGGTTCCTCGTCCAACCGTAGAGAGCGAGATAGCCAGGACCAGTGGCGTTATACGTTCCACTGTATGTGACTGCCCTGTCGTGCCAAAATATTTTGTTAGCAGTGCCGCTCTCTGCTCACAAAACTGAAGGCGTTGTACCTGCTTCCTCCTCGGCTCCATCCTTTTCCACATACAAAACCGCCGGTCGAACCACCCCAAGTTGCGGTGTATGATCCTCCAGCACCGGGTGTGCATCGAACGCCAATGTTTCCTTCGGACCAGTTCGTCCAGAAGGATGCGGCCTGGCGACGCTCGAGAGTCGTGGAGTTGTCAGGAGTAGGGGCGGTGAACGCTCCTTGAATCAGAAGGACCAATGGCAACGCAAGAAGATAGAGCAGTTTCATGATGGAGAATGCGGGGTATTGACTTCCACCGTCGACTTCTTACCTTCACGGTCGACCCTGTATTTATACAAAAAGGATAGTCCCGACAAGTTACCATGCTTTAGGCTGAAGTATTCCAACAAGCCTTCGATCGTTCCTTGTGACCGTCTTCGGCAGGCTACAATGACCTAATAACGAAGATTAACCTGCCAAATGCAAACTTAAAATGGCTAAATCGACAGCTCCTCTTCCTTCTGTGAAGAGTTTGGGCAAAGTTCGATCCTGAATGCAGCACTTCTTGCGATGTTCGGGGCTATCAGTGCGACAGGAGCGTAGCCCATAGTCCCGACAACGTGCCATGCTTTAGGCTGAAGTGTTTGTGGCCGCCTTCGGTAGGCTACAATGACCCTTTCCACCACATTAGCATAGAGAATTCGAAGAGATCGTCGCAGACAAACCCCCCGCGGGCCGGGAATAAACCCATCTCCTTCCTACCTTCGGTGTGGTCCATCGGACCGCCTCGACGCGAATCTATTTCTGTATGCAAAAAGAACCGTACATACCGCTTGACCGTGACCACCACAGCGGTCAGGCCTCCACATCCATGTTCCAACGTTACCGCGGGGCGGGCGCTAACCTAGAACTGCAAAGGCCTGATCCCTCGTGAAAACGTCGACAGGATGACATCCGAATCGGGTCTTCAAGCTTCAGGGCCCGGGGACAATCACTAGTTCTTCCCCGCCTCTTGGCTTCAGTCTCCCACCTCCTCCACCCGTTCGCGATGTTCCTGACCACTGGAGCGCGAGCCCTTCGACGATTCGCCTCAGGATCTTCATCGGTTGCCCGGTCACGCACTTGGACGTCAGTGACGACTGCAAAGGATGGCTTGAAGGTCCATAGTCTGAACGATACCGTCTTTCCCTACGTCTGGCTCCGGGATTCATGTCAAGGCCCGGAATCTGTGCACCCATCCAACAGGCAGAAGCTACATCGTAGCTCGGATATCCCTCTCGATATCAAGCCTGTGGAGGTAAAGGAGGGGGAGTCCTTCGCGGCTGGTCGACCTTCAGCTGGCGTCAAGGTGGCGGAAGAGGGCATCGAGATTCGCTGGGTGGATGGTCGCACTTCGTTCTTCCATCGAGATTTCTTGAAGACTCATGCATCGACGTCGGCTCTGTATGCTTCGCATCTTGTTGAATACACCTCACCTACGCCATGGACTCTGGAAACTGTGACGAAGACTCCCAGCTTGTTCGTGCCGTACGAGTCGTTGCAGGAGACGAGGGGTCTGGTGGGGGCTATGACGCAGTTGTTGAAGTACGGGTTGGTGTTTGTGACGGGGGTTCCTACGGAGGGGAAGACGAATGACGAGTGTGAATTGAAGAAGCTGGCGAACAGGTTTGGAGAGATCAGGGAGACGTTCTATGGCGAGCTGTGGGATGTGATCAACATCAATAATAGCAAGAATATTGCCTATACCAACTTGGATCTTGGGTTACATATGGATCTGCTGTGAGTATCCCATATTCCCCATATCTCCGTGTATTATATTCATACCTCCTCCAGATACTTCCAACATCCTCCTCGATTCCAGGCGCTTCACTGTCTCCGTAACCGAGTTATCGGTGGGACGTCCGTCTTTGTGGACGCGCTACAGGCCTCACATGCGCTGTTCCATGCCAATCGAGAACACTTCGACCTTCTGACAAGGACGCCAGTTGCTTTCCAATATGTCAATGATGGACATCATCTCTATATGCAACACCCTACGATCCAACTCGAAGATGCACGAGACATCCACTCGTACTCGACTTCATCGGCTGTTCCACCACCCATCTCGCACATAAATTACTCTCCGCCATTCCAGGGCCCCTTGCCTCTCAACACCCCTCGGGAATTTTTCCCCGCTCTCAAGCACTTCAGCGATATCCTCAATGATCCCAAAAATACCTACACTTATACCCTGAGGGAAGGAGACTGCGTTCTGTTTGACAATAGACGGGTTTTGCATGCTCGAACGGCGTTTGAGGAGAAGACGGGTAATGATAGGGAGGAGGGATTGAAGTTTGGAAGTGGGGATGCTACGACGAATAGGTGGCTCAAGGGGTGCTATCTCGAGGCTGACGCGGTTGCGGATAGGATGCGGGTTGGTCGTACAAAACTTGGGCTGCTGTGAAATTGGGAGTATCTGTAGTCAAGATCTAAGTTGAGGAATATATTGTAATTTTACTTCGTTGTTTTCGACTTGAACCAGGAGCCTCCAGGCGCAGATCTTGGAGGCCGGCTACCATCCTATTAGCCGGGTTCAAGGGGCCACAGTCCGAGAAATCGGAGTTTTCAACTTCCCAGGCCAGGTCGCGAGACAGGACTTGGGGTCTCGCTTATAAATCGTGATCCCGTTGATGCCGGCTGATACCCCTCCCCTATATGAGCCTCGCGACGACGCGACGACTCTTCGCAAAACATCGTATCTCGACGTGGAAGGCCGTCACACAGTGGGAATAGCCCAGAGTTATGTTTATTTTCTATCGTACCGGCGTCTACCTGATTCTGAGAGAGACGCGGCGCCATCGGCACAGCTTGGGAATTGATGGGAAGCCTAAAATGGGACTGGGACCCCGAAGCTTTTCTGGGGAGGTGAGCCCAGAACAGGGTTCCTCCGATTTCTCGGACTGTCCCCCCTTGGCCGGGTTACTTCTCCCGAAAATCGAACTGGGATCACGTGCCCATCGAACTTAATGAGCGCGTCTCAAGGCACGCCACAAGGCAACTTTTACGCTTCTACCACCAACCACCAACGTTGTCGTTGTCAGAAGGCGACCATGGAACAGCTGTGAGCACCAATCTCGCCTAAAGTCAGGACTGAAACTAAAGGAACTCGTAGGCGAGAACGATTTGCCCGAGATCCACGTTTCTTTGCTGTGGGACAGGCTCCCCGCCCACCACCGCGACCAGATCCTATTGTATGTATTGTTTATCAAGTCAAAGTGGGGAAATTGAACGGAAGGACTGCAGTCTATAGGATCAACGGATTCAGAGTCGTCGACTCGACAGAAATCCAAAGCCAGAGGGCCCAGCAGGCCAATTATTATATCTGACGACGAAGATGAGGACGAAGAGGAGGACGAGGGCGACGATGAACCTGAAATTGTCCCACAGTATGCTGATTTATTCTTCCCTAAATGCTGTTACTTACCGGACTACCAGGCCGCCGAAACTTTCACACCCGCTGAAACCCTCAAACCAGTACAATGCAGTACCAAGTCACAGGCAGAATGAATACATCAGACCCGCTGTCTTCGACCCCTCCCAGTTCCCCAAGCCACTCGAAACGAGCAAGACCAATGTGCAGAGGCTCAACATTGGCGAAGACATCTCGTTGCCCAAGTTCCCGGAAGAACATCAGTTCATGACGAGCGCGGAGACGGAGAAAGCTTTGAAAGAGCTTATTGGGAACTCGATGAACGAGGATATCCAGGTGGATGTTGATCCTGAGGATGCAATCGTGGAAGGGTTCAGGGAAGGAATTGAATTGCTTCCGCATCAAATCTTGGGGAGGAAGTGGATGAAAGAGCGGGAGGATGTGAGTAGGAAAGCATATGGCGGTATCCTTGCAGATGATATGGGGTACGACCCTATTCCTCATGATGGGCTGTTGCACTACTGACACGACGTTCTTAGTCTTGGTAAAACAATTCAGACGTTAACCCGAATTGTGGAAGGCAAGGCAACCAAGTCTGACAGGGAAGACGGCTATAGTGGTTCCACGCTGTACGTATCACAGCCCCATGACCCCGATAGTTGAAGCTTAATTTTGTTTGTCAGGGTCGTTTGTCCGCTTGCCCTTGTCGGGCAATGGGCTAGCGAGATTGAGAAGATGACCCAGCTCCGTGTGATCAAGCACCAAGGAACCTCGCGTACTACAGGTGTGTGGATCTTTTTTTGTCTTTGCCTTTTCCTTACCTGACGAGTTTTATCTAGACCCTATGATTCTTAGGAGATATCATGTCGTGGTGACTACCTACGAAACGGTACAGTCCGAGTATAACGTCTATACACCTCCAATCAAGGATGGATCTGCAACAGCGAAGAAAAAGAAGAGCTCAGATTCAGACGAAGATTCGGGCAGTGACGATGATGACCTTGTGGCCAAGCTTAAGGCAAAACGGACGCGTAAGGCGCCAGCGAAGAAGTGTGCCTTGTTTGAGGTGAAGTGGATCCGCGTTGTCCTCGGTACGTTCTCCTTCTCTTTGCCTGTGGTAGCAAGGTCTGACTACGAATAGACGAGGCACATAACATCAAGAACATGAAGACGAAGACTGCCATTGCTTGCTGTGAACTTCAGAGCAAATTCAGGTGGTGTCTGACTGGTACACCAATGTAAGTTTACGAAGCGCTCTTTCAAGATGGTCAAGTCATGACAACTCCTGCAGGCAGAACAACGTCACTGAGTTGTATTCTCTCATCAAGTTCCTTCGCATCAAGCCATTATCCAATTGGACAACGTTCAACGAGCAAGTTGCAAAGCCTATCACAAGTGGTAGGGGTGCGGGTGTCGCAATGAAGCGTCTTCAGGTGGTCCTCAAGCGTATCATGTTGAGACGCAAGAAGACGGACACTGTCAATGGCAAGACGCTGATCGACCTGCCCAACCGTACGGTGGAGGTTGTCGCCTGTCCATTCGATCCGTACGAGCAAGCATTCTATACTGCTCTCGAGGCGAAGATGGAGTCCGCTCTCGACAAGCTCATGTCGAGAGATAATGGTAACAAGGCGTATATGTCGGTCCTGCTGCTCTTGCTTCGGCTTCGACAAGGTTGATCGCATGTCTTGTTGAAGAGGAACCGGTGATTGACGGCCTTTTCTTAGCTTGCAACCATCCTCTTCTGGTGTCCAAGGACTACAAGAAAGATGCTGAAGCTGTGGAACCTACTCCTGCCAAGTCCAAAGATGATGCAGACGCCGACGCCGACGATTTGGTGGCAGCTTTTGGCCAAATGGGTGTCACCCGCAAGTGCCAAGTGTGCACTACGACGTACGTCTTCTTTGTTTCGTGCACCAGCTTTCTCTCGACTTAAAAGTCTCTGCAGGATCGACGATTCGACCGCAGGTGAAGGAGAGTGGAAGAACCACTGTCGCGACTGCGTGGATTTGGCCAAACAAGCGAGGCAAGCTGAGTTGGAGAGACCTACCTCAGCCAAGATTCGCATGGTTCTGAAGCTTTTGGCGAAGATCGATAGGGACTCCAATGGAGAGGAGAAGACCATTATCTTCTCGCAGTTCACCTCTATGTTGGACCTCATCCAGCCGTTCCTGGAGGAGAAAGGCATCAAGTATACTCGATGTAAGTTCCATCTTTCTTTCAGTTCCCGTTGCGTACTGACCACTGCTGCAGATGACGGTTCCATGGCACCGAAGGACCGTGAAGCTGCCTTGGAAAAGATTAGGAACAGCAAGTCGACGCGAGTTATCCTCATCTCGTTCAAGGCTGGTAGCACAGGTTGGTCTCCTCTGAGCGCCTGCCTGTGTGCACCTCTGACCGATTTTAATAGGTCTGAACCTGACTGCTTGCAACAATGTCATCCTCGTCGATCTTTGGTGGAATCCCGCTCTTGAGGACCAAGCCTTCGATCGTGCCCACCGATACGGTCAGAAACGTGACGTATATATCTACAAGTTGAAAGTAGATGCGACTGTCGAGGACCGTATTCTTGCTGTGGGTGATTTCGTCATTGACTGGAATTGCAGATGACCTGACGGTGGCTATGTTTAGCTCCAAGACAAGAAGCGCGCTTTGGCTGCCGCTGCCCTCAGTGGAGACAAAATTAAGAACATGCGTCTTGGTATGGACGACCTTCTTGCGCTGTTCAGGCCTGGTGCACGGGATGGCGACGATTCGGATGATGACTAGCTTCTGTCCACTTGACTGGATGAGTTCGCCCATTTGTTCCTTTTGTATATACCTCAGTTCTCGGGCCTATCCCTGGAATTCCTTTATCTGCATTATCACCACATCTTTCACGTTCAATCTGCATATATTTCTCTTGATTCTTCCCTCTGTATATTTTTGCATTGTGTTCGATAGTTTCTGCATTCATAGTGTCTACCCGCACCCCGTTTCAGCACCCTTTGAGATCTGATGCAAAGTTGCAGAATGCCAAGACCAAAGATAAGATAAGATTACAATGGCATCAAATGATTTTGGTGGGTTCGGCTTCACGGGTTGATTCCAACCAAATCGCTCCAATCCCCATACGACGAGTCAGGGACTCTGCCGAGGGCGCAAAATGACAGAAACACAAGTTGTAATGTCTACCTTACCACCAGGGACCGCGCCTATCAAGCCACAGTGAGTACTCTCGTGGCAGGTTTGGGCTGAACGAAAAACTGATTTGGAGTTGGGCAGATACCTTCTTTCGACGAAACCACAGGCAATCCCGGACGACGATGCTGCCGAGGGCACGACGTCGATTGTAAAAAGTGCAGGTCGTGGAGAAGATGATTCCGGGAATGGGCAACCTTCGCGGAGGGCTCTGGCCAAGGCACAGAAAAAAGCTCGCCAGGGAGCCAATAAAGGCCGGAGGTTTGGAAAAGTACGAGATGAAGTTGAGTTGTGTTGGAAGGTTGCCAATGGGGCTATCTGTGATTTTGGAACCAGGTGCGTGTTATTTTCTATACTTTCGGTGGTCCTGTACTGATGGAATTTGACTGGAGAGCAGTTGCCGATTCACCCATGATATTGCCGAGTATATCAAGGAGAAGCCTCAGGATTTGAGGATACCGCTGCTTTCTGAGTTCAAGGAGAGTCCTCCTTATGGACCAGACCTGACCGTTATTGGGAAGCCTGGAAAGAAACACCCAAATATCGACTTTAGTACCAAGTGTCCAGTCCATGAAGAGAGTGGGGAGTGCAGGTTCGTAGTCGCGGTTGTCTTCAATTCGACGTCACTAAAGGCACGGTCTCGTCGTCAGATACGGATACAAATGTCGCTATATGGGTGGACATGCCTTAGAGGATGAGGAAGGGAACGTTACGCTGGTGGCGGACGAGGACAAGAAGGCGCAGGTTGCGTTGACCTCACATGAAATTAATTTCGTTGGTGGTGATGTTCAGAAGCAGCTGCGGTCCAAGAAGGTGTGTAAGCTCGGTTTTGGATGTGTTCAGGTACTTACATATAGAGTATGGGATATAGTACCCCACTCCAATTGCCTCGGCGTACCTCGAAGAGCTGAAGTCGATGAACGATGAAGCTCAGAAACCTCAGGCTGTTGTCTCTGAGACCACCGTGATGGAGACCGACGAGGCGCAACCTTCCTCGACTGACGCCGTGGCGAGCGAGGCAACTCAGAATGGAACGGAACCAGCTCCTGCTGAAGAGGTCATCTCGAAACGAGTTGGTGGTGTTCAATCAGGCAAAGACGAACCCGATGTTCCTATGCGGTTCTCTGAGAAGAGGAGACTAGATTGGAAAGGGAAAACATGTGCGTACTACCTTTTCTACTACTATTTCTCAACTGACATGTCGTTCAGATCTGGCTCCGCTTACGACTGTCGGAAACCTTGTATGGAGGCTGTTGTTTCGAATTCAGTGAGGCAGTAGCTGAACCATTGCTGTCTTAGCCGTTCCGTCGCATGTGTGTAAAACTGGGTGCCGATATAACCTGTGGCGAGAGTACGTGACCTTATAATACAGTTTGACATTCATGGCTATACTCACTTGGTTTCAGTGGGACTCGCTACCTCCTTCCTGGCAGGATCAAAAGAAGAGTGGTCACTAGTGCGCCGACATCCTAGCGAGAAGATATTCGGTATCCAGGTTGCCGGCAACAAGCCCCATACGCTGGTACCGACAGCAGAAGTGATCGCAAAGGAGTTCCCTACCGGGGTTGACTTCGTGGACCTTAACTGTGGTTGTCCCATCGACCTCGTATTCAAAGCTGGAAGTGGATCAGCTTGTGAGTCGTCTGTCAGTCCCTCCTGTGTTTAATCCTCATGCATCTTGAAAAGTGCTCGACAATGCTGGAAAACTAGGCAAAATCATCCAAGGAATGAACCGCGCTCTTGGCGAAATTCCCTTGACTGTAAAGATCAGAACCGGGGTGAAAGAAGGAAGGAACAACGCTCATAAACTGATGCCTCGCATTTCTGCTGAATGGAGCGCTTCTGCCATCACCGTTAGTACCATTTTCTGCTCAGCATCTTGCAACTTCTCACCGTTTACTTCAGCTTCATGGAAGAACACGACAACAGCGATATACCAAACTAGCGGACTGGGACTACATCAAGGAATGTGTCGCAGCTGTGCGTGCACGGGAGGCTGATGAAGATCGTACGTCTAGCGCTATTGATGCAAATCGATTCTTTGTCGTTAACTGGATACCCTACCAGTCCCTCCCGTCCCAATCTTCGGCGGAGGCGATTGCTTCTCCTCGCAAGACTACTGGGAGAAAATCAACAACTATGGGGTCGATGGGGTCATGATTGGAAGAGGCGCATTAATCAAGCCATGGATTTTCACTGAAATTAAAGAGCGTCGGGAGTGGGATATCAGCGCAACAGAGCGGTTACAACTCATTCGTGATGTAGGCTCCGTTTGACTTCTACCGTTTTCGTCATGCTGATTGATCTCGTCATTTAGTACGTCGAATACGGCCTGAAGTAAGTCGAAGCACATCTGAAATGTCAGGTTTGTGCACTGGATTCTGATGTGCTTTTTTAGCCACTTCGGTTCAGATACTGCTGGCGTCAATACGACGAGACGGTACCTCTGCGAAGCTCTTTCCTTCCAATACCGATATGTTCCCATCGGACTTTTGGAAAGACTTCCTGCCAAGATCAACGAACGAGCACCCGCGTTCGTTGGTCGAAGCGATCTTGGTACGTGTTCTGAAGATGCTCTGATCCTTGTTCTCACTCCCGTTTAGAAACGCTGTTGGCAAGCCCGGATAGCCAGGATTGGGTCAAGATTTCCGAAATGTTCCTTGGACCTGCACCGCAGAGCTGGGTGTTTACTCCTAAACACAAGAGCAATGCTTATGGGAGTGAAGAAGGGCAAGGTTGAGCATAGGGGTGAGTACCTTCACTTCGTTGTGTTCACAGACCATTCAAAATGGAAGCCCTTTTTAAGTTGTCACCTTCGCTATCTATATATGTTACCTGCTATGAAACGGCGACTAAGAGACTGAACAACTCTCGTTGTGATATGACCTGAAACAGCATCTGCTACTTACTTGAATACTAACTACTTCCACCTCATTAGCCCGATTTCATCTCGAAGACACATCCTCTCGCCATTTGCCATCTACATGTATCTGGTCTCTCTGCACAAGTAGCGATATATGGAATAGTACAGGTTTGCGGCAAGAACTGGCCATAGAAGTCATCAGCATGTCTCGACTTCATGGAGTGTGGCCACAGATATTTCCAAGACAGATAATTATTCTGGGGCTGTTAGAACGACAGGCGCCCGAATCGAGCAGCACATTCAAGACTATGCTGCTGTGTTGACTCCTGTGCATTGCCCCTTCTTAGGTCGAGGTGTGGCCGATTGCTATCTTGATTCTCTACGATCACTGAAACTTCATCTGCAGGTGTTCGCTCGCGTTCGCATGGAGGGTGTCCAGAATTTCATCACACCGTTTTCTTCTGATCTAAAAGCGGGCGTCGGGGCGTTCCCGAAGCGACGACGTGGGACTGCCTGAGCCAGTCTGATAAAAGAGGCGGCCAAGTGACCCTAGGAACCGATCTGAAGTACTCGCTAGTATGCCTTACTCACCGTCGGGCTTCGTATCGCTGGTCAAGGCCGTGGCCAAGTTTGAGCCACAAGTTCATTCTGCACTAATCACAGTTTTACTTGCTGCTGTCTTGGTTTCTTTTGCACTTGGACGGGCGATCACTGAAACCCGGAAAGGTGGTCGTCTGTCTACCCTCCTCCCCCCTGGGCCCAAAGGAATCCCGTTTTTCGGCAATCTGTTTCAAATACCCCAGGAATACGCTTGGATTGTGTACAACGATTGGGCCAGGAAATATGGCGAGTCATTCTTTCATTTTTCGCTCGTAGGTTTGCTTGACGCATGCTAATTAACACAGGCGATATAATATACTTCGAAGCGCTAGGACAACCAATTATAGTCTTGAACTCGTATAAAGATGTCGCAGCCTTACTCGAGAAGAAAGCACCTAAATATTCGGATAGGCCTGGTTTGCCTGCTCTTGAAATGTAAGCGCCCAATATTATCCTTCTAATCGTACCCTGTCTCAGTTACGTGGTGGTTGCCAGGATGGGAGCTAGCTGGACGTCTGGGTTCATGGAATACGGGAAGAAATGGAAGGCCAACCGACGAGGCTTTCATCAGTTTCTTGCCCAGGGGAAAATCCAGAATTACCACCCGATCATGAAAGAAGAGACCTTGACCTTCTTGCGGAACCTTCTCGACGAGCCTGAAACATTCATGTCTGAATGTCGGTCGTAAGTGCTGCTTTTTTTCTATCACATTACACGGCCAATGATATCCGACGGCAGGTTGTTTGCTCATACTGTCATCCGAGTATCCTATGGGGGCAAGGACTTCGATTACAACCGAGAACTTATTCAAGACGCTGAGGAGATTGTCGATCGGATCGCCACTGCAGTAACTCCTGGAAGATACATGGTTAACGTGTTTCCGATTCTAAAATACGTGCCATCCTGGTTCCCAGGGGCTGGATGGAAGAGGCATTTACTCAAAGGTGCCGCGATTACCGAGAAGATCATCACACGACCATTTAAAGACGCCAGGGCGAGACTTGTAAGTGTGGTGGTATCGTTCGATCGGTATTCTACGATCCTGGGAACAGCCTCCGAAAGGAGCCTGTACGGCGGCGACGCTGATGCAGTCGGCTCGCCTAGGGTCTTCGAGTCCCCCTTGAGGCTTGCAATCACTAGGTAATTAGAGAATTAGTGGTATACCAGACCCCCCAATCGACATTGTACGCGATGCTCTTGCTGATGGTGACTTGAGCGGCGGTGTGCTGTGTCAGCACACAATCTTCCAATCTTCTTAGGGAAGTGGCGTCCCGCCGTCCCCTTTGGACTTACTTTTCTGCAGTTTCGGTTAGTGCTTTACTTCAATGCTACGAAGATTCAGGAATTCAGTGGAGTGCAACGGGAGCAACTCGCGCGTCGGCGGTGTGTTCCCCATCAATCCATCATCTTGTACCCCGAGACTCCAGCTCCCAATGCACTCCCATACATGTTGCTGAGGTCAATCGCAATATGTCTGAACAATTCTACTGAGCTACCAAACAGCGCGACAACGATATCCCACCAGCTATTAGTGTCCGGGATTTGCTAATGAGAATGTCGTCCCCGGGACCCTCCCCAAGCTTACCTTGGGTTTACCATCTAGAAATGCCCGGTACGGGGTCGCATATCCCCTCATATTCTCTCGGCGCACGGAGGCCACCCCGCCGCCTCACCTCGCCCAGCCCGAATTGATTGGTGATGCCCGACGTTTGCCAAGCTAGTGCCTCATCGTATAATACCGATCGAAGTATGACTCGTAAGTGTGCTCTTTGGAGTCCTAGATCCGTTGGTGCAGATGTTTGTTATCTATCTAGAAAAACCAAAGCGGGGGCGACTCCGATGATGTTGACCACGTTAGCATCGCTCGTGGTCTTCTGGACGGGTTGCCCGCGGAAGATCATCCCGATTACCACGAACAAGAGAGAATAGCCATAGAGGTCTCGGCGACTGCCTACGCAGGCGTTCTGCGATCATAGTGGTTTTGTACTCGGGCTTACCTGCATTGTATCCAAGGGCTATCTTGCACGACCCGGATGTCTTCGATCAGCCGCTGGAGTTTAACGTTCCCGGAGCGGTGGCTGAAGGACGGGCAACTTGACGACACTCTCCTGGACGCCAACTCGCTCGTGTTCGGCTACGGACGTCGGTACGTTTTCACTACGCCGGCTGCTGAAACAGGACCTTCGCTGACCTTTGTGACCCTTGAACCCAGCGTCTGTCCCGGTCGTTATTTGAGCCAGGATTCACTCCTCTACATGACTGCAGCCTTGCTTTCCGTCTTCAACGTAAAGGATCCCTTCAGCACCCAGCCGTTGTCACTCGATGTTACTCCGGAACTATTATGGTAAGTGGAAAGGCAATCTGAGCCCAGAACCGAAATTGACAGACTTCACGATTGAACAGTAAAATCTCTCCGTTTAAATGCGATATCGCGCCTCGCTCGGAGGCACACGCGGCCCTGATTAGATCCTTGGATGGATAGGTTGGTTCTGTATACGCCGTACATGATTGGACAATGCCAATCTGTTAGTTGAGCGCTTACTTCGAGAATTCAGAACGGGCGCCGTAGGCTCGGATGTTTTAGCGTGCGAGGGTGCTTCCGCGTGGGTTTTTGTCGTCATCCGACTCCCGAGCATGTCCCGCAAAGGGTATCGAAATGCTTCTTTCGTCCCACCGACAAACTTCCACAGTGCGAAAGAAGCGATGGCTCCAGGCAAGCGAGGTGCTGACGCGATAAACCTTTACTTTTTCGACGGAAGTAAGCAAAATCGGGCCTCGGTTGGCAACATGATTTAAGTATCGCGGCGACTGGCACAGCTGGATGTCCAACGCAATCAACGACGACGACCGAGCACCCAAACATTCCTGAAGGCTTGACCTGTTATTCCTCACATCCAATGACGAACGTTTCTCCAACAGTCGGGCAGGTTGTCGGTGCATCTGTCCTGACGTGGCTGGTGTGGAAGATCGTAAAGAAGGCGACGACAAAGAACCCGTTGGATAAGGTTCCCGGTCCGCCCTACAAGTCATTTTTGAAGGGTGAGCTTTCACGACCATCTGGGTGAACAAGTGGTAATAATAACGTTACGTCTAGGGAACTTCCCGGATTTGGTTCATCCCCGAGCATGGGACTACCACATTGAGATTGCGGAGAAGTGTGCGTACCGCCTACCTCGTCACATCGTTTTCACCACCTGACGACGAGATTTGCTCACGTTAGATGGAGGAGTTCTAAAATTCAATGGGTTCTTTGGCGTGAGTTGACGCCTCCAGATACCCTGCTACGCTCACTTACCTGTTGATTGGGGAATTTAGGAAGCGCACCTATATGTATTCGACCCAAAGGCATTGCATCATATCATTGTCAAGGTTGGCTCTCAAAGAGTGTTGCTTAAACGGCTCTCACGAGAAAATATGATTACCAGGATCAATACATCTATGACGAAACGGATTCTTTCTTTGTGTAAGCGCTTCTTAAAACCCTGTCGTTCTTATGCTCACGAACCTTGACCCACAGGGCGAACGATGTTGTATTCGGCAAGGGTCTCCTTTCAACTGGAGGAGAGCATCATCGCAAGCAACGGAAGATGTTGAATCCAGTATTCTCAATTGCGCACATGCGTGAGATGGGTAAGTGGTCTCCGTGATGCCCAACTGCCCTCAATTAAATCCACGTCCCAGTGCCAATATTTTATGACGTCGTGAACAGGGTACGTTCCGCTTATAAACCGTATGAAAGCCATCTTGTTCACACCCTTTCAAGCTCGGAAATGCGATTGAGGCTCAAGTCGCCAATGGACCTAAAGATGTGAGAGCTTTCCTCATTTGCAATGAAGTCGCTGACATTGAAGACGTCGGAAAGATTGATATCCTGGCATGGATGACCCGGACTGCATTGGAACTCATCGGACAAAGTGGACTAGGATACTCGTTCGATCCCATGACAGAAGATGGTGAAGAGCATCCGTATAGTGTCTCGGTCAAGCTGCTTGTGTGAGTGTGAAATCCATTGGTCTGCTTCCAGTCGCTAATGACCGCCTGCTAGCCCGGCTCTCCACAAACTCAACTTTTCCCGCTTCGTGTTGTTGCCTCTTGTGTACAACATTGGACCCGCTCGTTTCAGGCGTTTCGTGGTGGACATCCTCAGTATCTTCTGGGGAAATTTGCGCCGAGTCCGAGATATTGTCGACATCATCACGAACACTTCTGTGACCATCTATGAAGAGAAGAAGAAGGCTTTGGCGGAGGGAGACGAAGCGCTGCAAAATCAGATCGGGCGAGGGAAGGATATCATCAGCATTTTGAGTACGCTCTCTATTATCTATCCATTTACGCTCTTCTGACCCCACTGCAGTGAAAGCCAATATGGAAGCCTCTGAAGAGGATAGGTTGCCGGAATCAGAGCTACTTGGTCAGATGTCGTATGTGCCTGTGCTTCCTTTCGGGATACCCCAGTTAAAGCTTACGAATTATCCAGAACTCTTACCTTCGCTGCGATGGACACAACCTCCAATGCCCTATCTCGCATCTTCCACTTGTTGAGCGAAAATCCTGAGGTCCAGGAAAGATTGCGAGCGGAAATTCTCGAAGCTAAAGCTCAGAATGGTGGCGAACTCATGCACGATGAACTGGTAAACCTTCCATTCCTCGATGCCATTTGCAGGGAAACGATGCGATTGTAAGTCTTCGAGCATTTGAGACCAACTTCAACTAACTGAGCAAACTCTAGGTACCCGCCCGTCCCTATGCTGCTCCGAGAGTAAGTGTTTAAGCGTCCATCGATTCTGTATACTCCTTTCTCATGCTTATATCAGGGCTCGTCAAGATATGATTCTTCCTGTTTCAAAGCCGATCATTGGGACCGACGGACAGGAGATGAATGAAATCCTCGTTCCCAAGGGCACAAAGATCTTTATCTCTACTCTTGCTTCCAACAGGAATACTGACTTATGGGGCCCCGACGCACACGAGTGGAAACCCGAACGCTGGCTCTCCCCTCTTCCGGAGAAACTTTTGAAGGCGAAGATTCCCGGTGTTTATTCCCATCTGTGCGTACCGCTTTTTTGTGCACTCCGTGTAACCATAATGACTATGATTGAATTTCTAGGATGACATTCCTTGGTGGTGGAAGGTCCTGCATCGGGTTCAAATTCTCGCAGCTGGAAATGAGTGCGTGTCTTTTATTGTCCTCGCCGTGACCGATGAGATTGAAGGAAGGTTGTTCCCCAGAGGTCGTGTTGGTCACATTGCTCGAGAAGCTGCGGTTCACTTCACTCGGCAAGAAGGTTTACTGGCAAATGAACGGTATTGCACAACCGATTATCGAGGAGGAAGGATCCTTGGATCCTCAGCTTCCCATAAAAGTGGAACTATTGGCTTCCCGAGTGTAACCTACTGGCGATTGTCCGCCTTTCGTAGTACTTCGCTGTCAACCAAACCATCGTCAAATTCATTGCACTTTCCTGCGACATCGTATAGATCTTCTTTCCAACCTCAGCCTGGTACACCAGTCGGCGGGCTGTCGAGGACTTTGACTATTGGCAAGGACAAGCTTAGGTCAGAGGAATATGGGGCTCGGAAGAGCGGATCACGAAGGTTGGCGTGGGCTTCCGTGCTATCGTCTGAGGGGGTGAAGGGAAAGTTGGCCTGGTGCCTGTCCGAGTCCGACATTAATTCGGAAGGGGAGCTAGCTTAAGACCGCAATACCTTGTAATCTGTACCCACGAATGATATCCAGGAAAAATAAACAAAGAGCATATACACTAGTATATCAACCCGCTCTACCGTTAAGGGCAGAAAGTGACGGTATAGTCAGCCCTCCTGATGCCGGGGCACGTGAAGAGGGCGGTACTGCTTCCTTCGTCGTAGGCATAAGCGTAGGAGTGAGGACAGGCATTCTCTGCGAAAGAGCATCGGAGTCAGACGCGTGCATCGAAGGTCATGAATGATATTACCGAAGTAGCTGTAGTATTGGGCATTGGTCGAAAATGGTGATATATGATAGTGGGTGGAAACAAAACATACCGGAAGCAGGACACGTCGCAGCAGTATTGTACTGGCCATTGCAACAGTTCCTAGAGTTGTCTATCACATCCCACATGAGTATTGTGAATTCGCGATAAAAATGCGAGGTATTACCTGGGGTACCATCCAAATCGGCAAAACACGCCGGTTTGCATCCAAGCGGAAAACCGGATGCGTCGAAAGGCTACTGCTCGTTCCCGACGATCCAGGAGACGTCCACTTGATGGCCCTATGTTCACATCTTTCATAATTGATGTGCAGCCCAACATATCGAATCGTCGACGTGAACCATGTGCACTCTACCATCCGGCCAATGACTTACACCGTAGTCTCGCGCTAATGGCTTCCACATATTCCGGCGGCGGATCTCGTGCTCCACAAAGCGTATGAGCACTCTGCAGTTCTTGCGGTGGACACACCATTTTATGAAGGGAAAAGCGCACTATTATTCCCAGTCAACTCGGCATACTGGACTTCGAGAACAGCCGCCCATGGGCGCTAAACGACCGGACATAGTGTCCGACCTTCAAAGCTTCAACTTGAAAGTCCGCCGATCACCTGCCTAAATCGTCATTTACCCCTAACAAGCGCCCAGTTGCCTACAACCTCCACAACGCATCCGAAACCTTCACCACATCCTCCATCTCCTGCACATCATGTACCCTTACAACAAGCGCACCCTGCTGAACCGCACACGAGACAGCAGCAGCAGTCGCAAACACGCGCTCCTTTGGTGTCGTTTTGCGTCCATGTTGTCCTTCAGCAAGGATGGCACCCAAGAACGACTTGCGCGAGACACCAATAAGTTGAGGGAATCCATAAAGGGGATTCATTTTGTTGCCCTCTGTAGACATGTGTCAGTCTCGAGCAAGCAAGGCGTGGGCGAGTGAAAAGATACCAACCAGGTCCAATAAACGGCGCATCAACGACTTGCGAGGCGTGCCTCAGCACCTCAAGGTTCCCATCCAAAGTCTTGCTAAACCCAATCCCAGGATCCACAATAACAGACCATCTACGCACCCCACCCTTGCCTTTCACAATCTTCTCCACCTTCTCGCCCAACTCGACTCTGACACCCTCCAAAACCGCCTCGTTCGGTCCAGCATACTCGTATACCTTGTAATCCTTGTTCTGACCCGCGTCCCCTCTGGAGTGCATAAGTACAACAGGCGCAGCGTACCGACGTGCTATCGCTTTCATCTTCGTCATGATCCCTTCCGCTTCCTGGTTATTTTTCTCGGAATGGGGGTACGAGTCGGGTCCGGTGAACGAATAAACGTCGTTGATGCAGTTGGCACCAGCTGCTAAAGCCGCTTCTGCCACTTCCCAACGGAAAGTGTCCACGCTGATAGGAATGTCCGCCACTTGATCTTGCCCGTTTTGCTCTCGGATTGCTTGCACGTACGGAACGACCCGATTGGTCTCCTCGTCAACCGAGACAAACGCGGCACCAGGACGCGTCGAGTACCCCCCAATGTCGATGATACGCGCACCGGCAGTAACAGAGTCCTTGACATAGGATATAGCGGCAGGAAGGACATTGTGGGTTGAACCGTCTGAGAAGGAGTCGGGAGTTGTATTGAGCGTCGCCATGACCTTTGTTCCAGCTTTGCCGTATTTCCAATGGGTGAGGGTATCTGGAACTTGTTCGATAGGGTAGGCGAAGGCGGTATCTTGACGCGGTGGTAAGCGAGGGAAAGGTATTACTTTCTCCATAGGCGGGTCGCTAGGAGATATATGGAGGTCTTGGAGGAGCCTTGCGATACTCTTCTTCAACACAGGGTGAACCAAGTCAGGGACGATGCTGTTCGAACACGTGAGCTGTGGCAGCAGATGGCGTCTAGGGGAGAGCTTACTCATTGAGGGGACGAAGGACGAATTCTCGTTCAGCCAACCTAGGGTGGGGTATCACGAGTTGCCCCTCCAGGTTGTCCAGGTCCTTGCGGTCTTCCACAGGTCGGGTATCGAAAACATCGTTGTCGTATAGAATGATATCCAGATCCACCGCTCGAGGGCCGTTCCTGACACTCGGGACGCGTCCTACGATAGTTTCAATAGTCTTGACCAAGAGAAGTAGCGTCAACGGTGATAGATTGGTTTCTATCTGAAAGTTACAATTCAGGTTGTGTATACTGGACATGAAGGGAAAACATACCACACAAGCACCGTTGATAAAAGCCGGCTGGTCGGTGAAGTACATGGGGGCAGTTTCATACAAGAAAGACGTGTCCACGACGTCCACCTTCATTGCCTCTGCCTTATCACCATCAACCGGTTTATGTTCTTTGAGCACTTCTCCCGGGATTTCCAAAAGACGGAGTGCCGACTCGATATTCTTGAATCGATCACCGAGGTTGGATCCCAGAGCCAAAACAACTTTGTGAACGGTACTCGGAGCCACCGTCATAGTCCGAGGAACGGTGCGGTGGTCGACATGATGAAGATGTTCGTAGTCTTCTAGGGTGCGCGTGATGACGACTTCTGAGCTTTTGGCGAGGGGTAGAGCGTGGGGTTTGGAAGCGCTGACGGTGACCTTCACTGGCGTCTTCCCGTACGCGAGGATCATCAAAATGTCTTTGGCGATTGCAGAGGATAGGGCTTCCAGCGTGAGGTAGGTAGAGTCCTGTACCATCTAAGGAGAGCCATGAGCAAACCACCCGCGGGTCCAGAATTTTATCGCGACTAACCTCGAAGACCTGCTTGACTAGATCGCGTAGGTCCGGTGGATCGATGACCATAGCCTCCACCGCATTTTGAATTTTGAAGTTGACGACAACGTCCTGTTTTTCTAGTCGCTCTTGGGGGCCTACGCCGATGATCGTTGGGCAAACCAAGTCCTCCACGAAAAACTCCACCGTCGATACCATCCACTGTCCTCGAGTTTTGTAGGACGCAAACCCAACAGCCACGCGTCGACATCGCAAAGGTGCTTTGAGTTGCGTAACCTTCAGCTCGAACTTCTCAAAAGACTCGGTGTAGCGGAGGACGATAAAGTCGCAGAGAGATTTCCCGACATCATGCAGGGACGCGAACGACGTCTTCGACGCGAGATGAACCTGGAGTCGTTCGACAATCTGCGCATAGTCGATAGAATGCGAGAGGTCATCCGAGGCAGCAGTCTTGCGAACGTCGTAGTCGATAAACAGCGAGATCGAAATGGGCTGCAGAACCGGTGGACTCCCTGGCTGAACGGACCATTGCGCGCCTGATCTCAGTGGTAAATTCAGGGCCAAATCGTTGATGCATATAGAATCGCCCTGGCTGGTTTTATGAATATTCGATTGTTGGATAGCGGTTGGTTTTACCTTGAAGGTGGGGATGTCATGGTGGTGGTGGTGGTTATTGACGAAGATGGTAATCCCGATGTCGTGTTTTGACGCCGAGAGCTTTGATCGCTGTTTCGACCAAACACCACCATGTCCGACGTCGCCTCTGCCTTGCAGCGCCTCGCCTCGTATCGCGCCAACCACTCTAGGGCTTCACAGGATGTATTCAAGAAGGGTGACATTGTCTTGAAATCTGGAAAGGCACCAAAAGGGGAAGAAGGTATGGCCATACAGGCTGTATGTGACACGGCGTGTATATTGACCGGGGTATAGGATGGGCGTTCCTCGAACAGCTGGCACTGGCTGCTATCGACCTCGACAGATTAGAGGTCGCTGATGTACGTCCTAAACCTCTCCTAGTCACCAGCTAGGAAATAACATCAACCCCACAGGCATGCATCGCACAACTCGCCAACAAATTCCCCGATTCACCCAGGGTGGACGTCCTAACTGGCATCCGTATCGAAGCTACAGAACCTCTCGACATAGTCCTCAGCTACTACCGCGAACTCTTGCAAAAGGATTCTACGAACGCTGTGCGTAGCTCGCTTTGAACGCCTCGTTTCGTTTCCTGACAGAGTCCACTGAAGGCTGCGTGGAAACGCAAGATATCTGTGCTTCGCCAGAAGGGAGGAATCGACCAGGCAACTGAAGAACTCATCCAATACCTCGATACTTTCTATACCGACCCAGAAGCATGGCTGGAACTCGCAGATATCTATGTAACGAACCGACAGTAAGTCCCCAAGGTTGCGGTTGTGGAAGCGCCCAGTTCACAGGCTTTATAGATACACGTCAGGGTTACAAGCGCTTTCGCATGCACTGGCTTTGAATCCACAGAACCCATTCACATTTGTTCAGTTCGCAGAGACTGCGTATTCGGCTGGTGACCTCCCACTGGCGCTCAAGATGTTCTTGGTTGCCGTGGACATGATTGAACGCGACCTTGACTCGCCTCAGACTACACCGCCGACCGGACTGGCCATTAGAGCTTGGTGGGGAGTGAAACTGGTATGCCGACCTTCCTGTTCCTGTCATGCAGAGAACTAACACTTCTATTCAGTGTTCTCGTCACCTACTCGAAACCCCGAGCTTAAGCACATCTCCCTCGAACACAAAAGTGCCTAAATCACTCTCAGCCATCGACGAACTTGCAACAGAACGGGTTCTGGTAGCTTACAAGGGTGAAGAAGCAGCACCCCAGCGGCGGTTGGTAGAGAAATGGTTGTCTTCCAAATAATTTCATCGTATCTATACCCTGTATATTCTTTCCTTTTCTCTATTATAATCCTGGGACTTGGCTTCTGAGAACTCTATTGGATCCGCGTGAACGGTCCAAGATCCAGGTTTGTTTCGCGCCATCATGATGGGTCTCAATCCAGCTTCTCCACAACGTTTCTCGCATCCGTGTCCTGTTCGAGGGCCCTCAGGCCCCTATCTCTTCGATCACTGCGTCCAATAATGAGCACACCACCAAGTCCTGTCCGCCGCTCGACCATGTCTTCCATCGGACTAGCCACTCCCCCGCAGATTGGCGATGCAGCGCCAACGACGACGTGCAGCGCTGCCCTCGCCACTTTCCTTTCAACCTCAAAGGTCACCTTCCTCACCCAAGTCCGCGAGGCACCGGAAGACGCGAAGAAATGGACACTCGTCACCGGAAACGAGGCTGGAGGTTCGCCTAAGAATAACCACAAAACCATCGTAACTAACAAGCTTTGGCAGATCTCGACTCGATAGCCAGTGCCATAGGCTATGCCTGGTTCCTCTCCCAAGTCAACCAGCAACCCGCCATCCCACTCATCCAAATCGCCAAAGAGGACTTTATCCTCCGCGCAGAGAACCTCTTCGCCCTCAGCCTCGCCGGGATCCCAGATCCCCAAGAATACCTCCTCTCCCCAAGCGACCTGTGCGATTTCCACCCAGACAACTTTGCTCTAGTCGATCATAACCGTCTGGGGGCGCAGTACGCCGGTGGAAAAGTCGTCGGTGTCATCGACCACCACGAGGACGAGGGGCTGTACATGGACACCGCAGTCCCGAGGCTGATCAAGCCATGCGGAAGCTGCGCCTCACTCGTCGCGTCCCAGCTCCCCCCAGACCTCCCAGCCGAACTCGCCACCCTCCTCTTATCCGCCATCCTCATCGATACGGCGGGGTTGAAGCCAGGCGGGAAAGCCACGGACGACGATCGCCTGGCAGCCGTTAACCTCGCGGTCAAATCCACCCTCGGCATCTCGCATAATCTGACGGATGTAGGGCTGCGCGATGTCCCTGCAATCAAGAATCTGTCGAAGGAGTTGGGAGAGAAGAAGAATGATCTGAGCCATCTGAGCGGATGGGATCTGTTGAGGAGAGATTACAAGGAGTCCACATATATCCTTCCTTGGGCGGACGGCCAACCCGCGATCAAAGTCGGACTCGCCACCGTTCCCGTTCAACTCAAGGTGTGGGGCTCAGACGGTAAACTCGAGACCGATTCGTTGGCATGGATGAAGAAACGCGACCTCACCATCCTCGGCGTCCTCACTACCTTTAGAGAAGAGAAAGACGACGGGAAGGAGAAGAAGAAAGACAAGAAGGATAAAGACGAGGAGAAAGAGAAGAAGAAGGATAAGGATAAGGACAAGAAGGACAAGAAGAAGGAGAAAGACGAGGAGAAAGAGAAGAAGGATAAGGATAAGGACAAGAAGAAGGACAAGAAGAAGGAGAACGACGACGACGACGACGAGAAGGAGAAGAAGAAAGACAAGAAGAAGGAGAAAGACGAGGAGAAAGAGAAGAAAAAGGACAAGAAGAAAGACGACGACGAGAAGGACAAGAAGAAGGACAAGGAGAAGAAGAAAGACGAGGACGAGAAGGAGAAGGAGAAGAAGGAGAAGAAGAAGGAGAAAGGCGACGAGAAGGAAGAGAAGAAAAAAGACAAGAAGGAGGAGAAAGACGACGAGGAGAAAGACAAGAAAAAAGACAAGAAAAAAGAGAAGGAGAAAGACAAGAAGGACGACAAGGAGAAGGAGAAAGACGAAGGCAAAAAGGGCAAACACGCGCGCGAGCAGGCCTGGATCATCCTCGACAACGAAGGGTCATCAGTCGACGTCAACGCGCTGGCTGCACGACTTTGGCAAGGTCTGGAGGAAGATACAACTCTACAGCTGAAACCCCACAAGAACTTTGCCGTGGACGACGGCAAGACCGATAAGCTACCGCCAAACTCCAAGATTCGGGTGTACAAGCAGAAGAATGCGGATGCGACGCGTAAAGCGGTTGCACCGTTGGTGAAGACTATCTTGGAGAAGCCGGATGCCAAATTATGAAGCCATCGTTGTTGGCGCCTTTGACTGCGAGATCGATGTAGACACGAGGAGACCCACAGTATATACTCACACCCATCTGAAAGGATAGCCAATTATTACATCTTTTGATTCGCATTTTGTACATATCTAATCATACATGATGACGCTTGCCTACTAGACTACACCGATCCCAAACAAAGGTTTTACGTGCTAATAATACAAACGAAGCTAAGTAAACGAATTCGAAGTAACAAAGCGGCGTTTATAAGACCCAAAAATAAACTCACAACTCTGAGAACTCTGACCGTGCTGTACGATAGGTCGATCGACTATCAGGTCGTTGGAAGGGATACACCGGTTCAAGATCTTCCCATTCCCCGTCATCATCATCACCATGATCAACTCGAACACCCTGGTACCCTCCTCCCACCATAACCATCACCTGCTTCTTCGCCACCAACTGGCCCTGTGCACCACCACCACCCTCATGATACCCATACCTATTCTTCTTCTTCTTCTCGTTGCCCGCAACAACAACCGTGATCTCGTCTCTCGGGGTCAAGGGCATGTCGGAGTCCGTGGAAGTAGGCGACGAATGGTCGTCCGAGCTCGACGACGCACTAGAAGCTCCCCCCTCCTCTGATGACGTCCGAGATGAAAAAGCGGATCCAGAACGGTCAAGCGTCCCAGTTTGAGAGGCGAATAAACCTCCAGCATGCGATCCAAAATCACGCTCGATGCTCGGGGTGCGTAAAAGGCGTCGTTTTTGGCGGCGGAGGGACCGTCGCACTGGTGTACAAGCTGTCGTCGTACTGGCCGTAGCCGTCGCCGGCGACTCGGACGACCCAGCGAGCGTCGTCTCAGAGGTGGACTCGGCAATCGACGATAATTTTCTATGCCTGAGATTGTTGGTGGCCTTATCGGACCTCGGATGCGTCGTTGTTTTCGTCGTCGTCGTCGTCGTCGTCGACACCGTCGGTCGTTGAGGTCTGGTCGGGGGTACGGGTGGTATCGATCGCGGCGGCGGAGGGATAGCATAATTCAACCGACATAGTTCAGGAAGCTGGAATTGCAGTTGACTCTCCAAATCTCCCCCTGCTCCACCCTTCCGCGACTTGTAATATTTGGTATATCCACCAGGTCCTACAGGTGGAAAAGGATTCATGAAATCGCTCCAGCGCCTCAGATCGGGCGCCTGCGGAACTGGCGGAGGCTTGTTCTGGTGGGCATTAAGGGCTGGTTGGGAGGGTTTAGGGGCTGGGATACGTCGTTTCACACCGGATGCGACTTTGGCGAGGACCGCCATAGTGAAGGAGATGGGCGTCGTCGACAGAGAAAGACCCGAATTTAAAGCCCTGGAACGTCTTATGGGAATCGCGGCGTAACAATAAAAAGTGCGAGGATTCCAAAAGTGGGATATGACAAGAATCCGGTGGTCGATAAGGTTACTTGTAATGAAAAAGACCTATAAAGGTCAACTGTGAGTGCTTCACTTCGGGAGACGAGCTTGGGTACTGGACGTACGTGTGCACACACTGCAGTGCTATTTTAGACTCGTCTAGGGAATGAGGGTGGTCGTCAAGGGAAGGATGGCCGATGATGACAGACGCAACGAAGATATATAGCTTACTATTCGCTCAGCCCATATCAGTTTTGGGCGAGTCAAGACATTCTCATCAAGACCCATAGAAGGATGAAACGGACCAGATGATCGTCATCGTGCAACGTCAGTGTGAAAGCAACATGATACTTACAGATTGGGCCTGAGATTTGTAGTGCCGACGTCATGTGATGCGCGTTCCTGGCCTTCTTTGCAAGCTTTCAACCTCAGCTAGCAAAAGGCAGATAAACTCGGAATCTAGACGGTCAGTAAAAGCAAAGGAGAGGACGAACAGCGTATACGGAGAGACCAGAGTGGCCATCCTGGCTCATCACCCAGTCGAGATGTCACTAAGCGGATCAAGATTCGAGATAGGCGCGGGGTTGAAACTCCCAAGCCGGATTGTGTATCATACTCGACCCCCTACGGTGACAAACTAACACCGGGTTCGGGGGAATGATACAAGACGAATATAGATTTTGGTGACCTCATCCCTAGGCCTTTACCTCACTACAGCGCAGTTCGTATGGACCAGGGTGTTAGACAGATTTTCTCTTCGGTTACCTCATCACACTACACGATCACATGTCCACTACTTTAGTCGCGTCTCTCTCCATCCTCATTCTCCAGATCATTATCACCATCTGGACAGTGAGTATACTTTCCATCGTTCTCGTAGATTCAGACGACTCATGTATCCGTAGTTATTTCTCACCTGTGTGGTGATTCACCAGGTATATAGATCATTATCACCATCTGGACATTATTTCTCACCTGTGTGGTGATTCACCAGACCTAGAGTGTCTGTTTAACAGGTTATGAGCTACCCTTAAAGCTCTTATCTCGCCTTTACGACGTTTATCCGCTTGAGCGTGGCTCGCGATTGCGTTTTAAAGGACCCGCCTTGAGCCATTGTTGCATTCCCCACTCTATACGACATGCCGACCCCCGCCGGCAGTTATCCTTCGGGCGATGTTCGCCAAAACCCCTGGGACGAAAACTTGGGGATGGAATGATGAAAGGACAGTTCATCACGGTCAGGAACCCTCGACGAGGTACGACGAAGAATTTTGAGGGTTTGACGCCCGGCTTCGATTCCCAGCATAATGTGCGAGAGCGGTCGAAGAGGACACGCAGGTTCGTAAAGTCAGTCAGACGTCCGATTGAAAACAGGTTGACTGGACTTTTGGGTGCATAAAGGCAGTTGCGAAGAGTTACCGCACATCGTTGACCGTTGGTCAGACGAATAGTGAATTTGACGGAACCGACCCCGTTGGCGATGAGAGGTGAGGCACCCGCAGTGCCGATTTCGACACTGATGTCACGGAAGGTATGGAAGACGTGACGATCCTTGATGATATGTTGCGTACAGCCGGAGTCCCAGATAACGAACGAGGTGTAGGACGAAATCTCCTTCGTAGGTGGGGAAGGGAGTGGGGCAATACTGAGCTCACTGTCCGAAAGGTAGCAGCCAATATCGAGAGTATCATTGAGGTTGGTAGCGACGGACAGAGTTCCTAACTTTTGGGCCAATAGTACAGCGTCTACCTCGGAAACATCACCCCCATCGTCCGGGCCTGGTTCGTCGGTTATCTCCTCTATAACATCCAACTCGTCCGCACCAAGGTTTCCTTCATCCGCCAGATAAGCCGATTTGTTTGGTTTACGACAGGTGGCTTTAGTGTGGCCAACGGCTCCGCAATTGTGGCATATAACCGCAGCTTGCTTGTTGGTCTGTGCCGTAGAGGAAGCAGGCTTAGTCGGTGCGGATGATGAGGTGGCAAGGGCAGTGGATGAAGAGATGGAGTTGGGAGGGCGAGGATTGGTGTTTCGGAAGATGAAGGAGTTAGCGATGAGTTCCTTGTGGAGACGTTCAGCGCTACGTAGCTCGTCAATGACCATTTGCCAGGGGACTATAGCCCGATCACCCCCATTGGATGCCAGCCAGATGCGCCAGATCGAGCGGAGGCTTTCGCCGATGCGGGAAGGAAGGCGATAATGGAGAGTGTTGATGATGGCACGGGGAGAGGCATCAGGGAAGTGGGAGTCCTTGATTTCCGTGGCGAGGTCTTCGAAGCGGGCGAGGTAACCAGGGACGTTGGTGCACTCTAGAGAACGGAGACGAGCCCAAGCAGCTTCGCCTTGTTCGTAGGAGAGAGCGCCATATTCATCTCGAAGGATCTGGTAGGCCACACGAGCGGTTAGGGACTCTTCACCTTCACGTTGGACATAATAGTCGATGCGGCGGCGCGCGGCAGGAGAGATGGACGCGAGGAGGTGATGTTGAACGAAAAGGTCAAGTTCTCGCCAGATGTGAGCAGCGTGATGGTCGAGTTCCGAAGACATGGCTGTGATGACAGGTGGCTGAAGAGGGCGGCTGATGGGTGAGAGTTTGTTCGAGTTCTCCTCGGGTAAGGTGATCCAGCCCAAGACGTTCTTGCCACGTAAGATGTGCCTGATGCCACCAATCCACTCGTTCCAATGCGCATGCTTTTCGAGAATAGGTAAATGAGAAACGGATACCGAAGTACCCTTGCGGTGCATAATAAGCGCCGTGCGGAAAGGGTTAAAAGAAGAAGAATTATTACGGCCGTCGGAAGATTCCTTGGCCAGAAGACGAAGGAAATACAAATGGTCGAAAGGTAAAGGGTTAAAAGAGTCAGAGGCAGGAGGGCGTGAGGTGCGAGGGGGTGGTGGGGGAGGAGGAGCACGAGTGTAACCCCGATCGCGACCGGACGCGGGATTGCGTGGCGGAGGCAAATCGTCATCCGAGGACTCACCCCCATTTAGACCATTCCCGAGAGCGGACCTCGCGGCATCTTCCAGCTCGGTAGGGACAGAACCAGTGACAGCGCGAACATGTGCCAAGAGGTCAGCCCAAACCTTAGGGTCCGAAGTACCCGTGGTTGGAGGAGACAAAGAATTAAAATAAGGTTGTTGTTGAAAGGGATTAAAATAAGGAACAGGCCAGGGGATGAAGTTAGGTTGGCCGGATTGTTGACCATTCTGAGAGAAATTCCATTGAAACTGGCCAGAAGGAAAATTGGGATTGTTCTGAGAAGCTGAAGTTTCCTGTTGGACAGGGGCCTGGGAAGCCGAAGACCAACGGGAGGTCTTGTCGTAATCGAGATCATACGTAGAAGGGCCTTTATCGGCAGTTTTAGAACGAGAAAAGGAAAAAGGTTTCTTAATTGTAGAAGAGGAAGGTTGGGCTTTAACCGAAGAAGAATAAGAGTGTTGGCTCGTGTATGAAGGAATCGAAGGCATGGCATTGGGCGAGGAATCGGGGATAGGATCGACAGGCGCACCTATTTTCTTGGAGCGAGAACGTTTTCCCTTAGCGCGTTGGGCGTTGTCCGGGGGAAGCTCCTCAGCTTGGTCGTCGTCATCAAACACAGCGCCACCATCATCGACCTGTCCATCATCCTCGAGATCGCGGTTTTCGTCCCAGGGGTTTTGGCGAACATCGCCCGAAGGATAACTGCCGGCGGGGGTCGGCATGTCGTATAGAGTGGGGAATGCAACAATGGCTCAAGGCGGGTCCTTTAAAACGCAATCGCGAGCCACGCTCAAGCGGATAAACGTCGTAAAGGCGAGATAAGAGCTTTAAGGGTAGCTCATAACCTGTTAAACAGACACTCTAGGTCTGGTGAATCACCACACAGGTGAGAAATAATGTCCAGATGGTGATAATGATCTATATACCTGGTGAATCACCACACAGGTGAGAAATAACTACGGATACATGAGTCGTCTGAATCTACGAGAACGATGGAAAGTATACTCACTGTCCAGATGGTGATAATGATCTGGAGAGTGAGGATGGAGAGAGACGCGACTAAAGTAGTGGACATGTGATCGTGTAGTGTGATGAGGTAACCGAAGAGAAAATCTGTCTAACAACCTGTTAAACAGACACTCTAGGTCTGGTGAATCACCACACAGGTGAGAAATAATGTCCAGATGGTGATAATGATCTATATACCTGGTGAATCACCACACAGGTGAGAAATAACTACGGATACATGAGTCGTCTGAATCTACGAGAACGATGGAAAGTATACTCACTGTCCAGATGGTGATAATGATCTGGAGAGTGAGGATGGAGAGAGACGCGACTAAAGTAGTGGACATGTGATCGTGTAGTGTGATGAGGTAACCGAAGAGAAAATCTGTCTAACACACCCCCATCGCGAAGGTGGACGAAGAACCAAAGAGAGTAATATCAAGATGTCGTAACAACAGGTGAGGCAACTCGTGGAGAAAGAATGAGACCAAGGGATTCACGGTGTTTTTCGAAAAGAACGGTTTTAAGAGGTTTTGTGAGGATATCGGCAACGTTAAGACCAGAAGAAATCCAGGAAGGGGTGAAGATGCCTTCTTCGAAATATTGTTTGATGAAAAGTTCGCGAATGTGAATGTGTTTGGAGCGTGAAGATATGCCAGGTGATGAAAGTTGATGAATAGTGCTACGGTTGTCGCCAATAAGATGGAAAGGAGAAGGTACGGGGATACCACAAGATTCGAGTAGTTGTCGGAACCACAGGGCTTGGCGCACGAGGAGCGATGCTGCGTAAAGGAGAACGGAGACGAGCCCAAGCAGGTTCGCCTTGTTCGTAGGAGAGAGCGCCATATTCATCTCGAAGGATCTGGTAGGCCACACGAGCGGTTAGGGACTCTTCACCTTCACGTTGGACATAATAGTTCGAAGACCTCGCCACGGAAATCAAGGACTCCCACTTCCCTGATGCCTCTCCCCGTGCCATCATCAACACTCTCCATTATCGCCTTCCTTCCCGCATCGGCGAAAGCCTCCGCTCGATCTGGCGCATCTGGCTGGCATCCAATGGGGGTGATCGGGCTATAGTCCCCTGGCAAATGGTCATTGACGAGCTACGTAGCGCTGAACGTCTCCACAAGGAACTCATCGCTAACTCCTTCATCTTCCGAAACACCAATCCTCGCCCTCCCAACTCCATCTCTTCATCCACTGCCCTTGCCACCTCATCATCCGCACCGACTAAGCCTGCTTCCTCTACGGCACAGACCAACAAGCAAGCTGCGGTTATATGCCACAATTGCGGAGCCGTTGGCCACACTAAAGCCACCTGTCGTAAACCAAACAAATCGGCTTATCTGGCGGATGAAGGAAACCTTGGTGCGGACGAGTTGGATGTTATAGAGGAGATAACCGACGAACCAGGCCCGGACGATGGGGGTGATGTTTCCGAGGTAGACGCTGTACTATTGGCCCAAAAGTTAGGAACTCTGTCCGTCGCTACCAACCTCAATGATACTCTCGATATTGGCTGCTACCTTTCGGACAGTGAGCTCAGTATTGCCCCACTCCCTTCCCCACCTACGAAGGAGATTTCGTCCTACACCTCGTTCGTTATCTGGGACTCCGGCTGTACGCAACATATCATCAAGGATCGTCACGTCTTCCATACCTTCCGTGACATCAGTGTCGAAATCGGCACTGCGGGTGCCTCACCTCTCATCGCCAACGGGGTCGGTTCCGTCAAATTCACTATTCGTCTGACCAACGGTCAACGATGTGCGGTAACTCTTCGCAACTGCCTTTATGCACCCAAAAGTCCAGTCAACCTGTTTTCAATCGGACGTCTGACTGACTTTACGAACCTGCGTGTCCTCTTCGACCGCTCTCGCACATTATGCTGGGAATCGAAGCCGGGCGTCAAACCCTCAAAATTCTTCGTCGTACCTCGTCGAGGGTTCCTGACCGTGATGAACTGTCCTTTCATCATTCCATCCCCAACACCAATCCCTTCTACTCCCACCCAAAATCCATCCACCCACGCCTTCTATCTTTCCTCGGAGACATGCGACCTACCCAACTTCTTCCCATCTTCACCGCCAAATCCTGAACTGCTTCACCGACGTTTCGGACATTCGTCTTTCGAGATTGTCAAGCTAGTTGTTTCCAACAACCTGATGAAGAACATCAAGTGCATCGGTAGCTTCTCCACCCAATGCCGTTGCGCGGTTTGTACACTCGCCCAACGTGCCGCTACACCATATCCATCTGAAGGTAGCTTGCGCGCTACACGCACTGGTGGCCATCTTCATCTTGACATCTCCGGTCCGTGGCCTGTCCAAACGCCCGAGGGCCACAAGTACTACCTTGCAGTTCTCGATGACTACACACGTTTTGGCTGGGTAGCCCTCCTTCGAGCCCGCGACGATGCCTTCGATGCCTATGTCCACATCGAGGCTCGCGTGGAGAACCAGACCAATCGGAAGATAGGCCGCGTACGGGTCGACAATGCTCCTGAACTCTCTCGTGGAGTAATGGAGAAACACTTACTATCCAAGGGTGTGGAGATTCAACGTTCCGTCGCTTACGCTCACGGGCAGAACGGTGCTATTGAACGTCATGTCCGGAAGATCCAAGACAAGGCGAGCTGTCTTCTGGCGGAATCCCAACTTCCTGCCACTTACTGGGGATACGCGGTTCAAACTTCGCAATATCTTCTCAATCGACTCCCTTGCAAGGCTATTGGATCTGATACCACGCCTCATACCCTCTTCTACGGCGAACCACCAGACGGATCTATGCTCCGGGTTTTCGGCTCTCGTTGCTGGGCACTTATACCCACTGAACTCCGCAGGAAGGGTGATTTCAGACGCGTCGAGTGTACCTTTGTCGGTTATGGTGATGGCCGCAAAGGATATCGGGTTATTACTTCGACTGGCAAAGTCATGTGGTCTAGGGATGTTATCTTCGATGAGAACAACATGGGCCGGGTTACAGCAAGACGTTCCCGCATTACGACAGAGTCCAACCCTGACGACCTCGTCTCAGTACGGAAAGTTCTTCAAGAGGTTCGTCGTTCTAATCGTCTCGCTGGTATTCCCGCTTCCTCTCTGTACACCGACCTCGACTCTCCTATCACTCTGGAAGATACACTGGCTTTATTCTCTGACGATACCGACTCTCCTACTGGGGGTGCACCTTCTGGGGGTGCCAAACTCGATGCATTTCAACTTGACGAACTCAGGGCTTACTTTGGGATTATTGGCGGTCACCGGATGATGGACGACTCCAATTCTCGCTCCTCTCTGTCCGATCGAGGGAAATACATGGATTCTTTGATGTTTGACGAAGAATCTCTCGACCCCGAGTCGTCCTACTATCTCCATGATCTCACCCAAGCTCCCCTGTCTTACCGACATGCTATGGCTCGACCTGACCGCGACATCTGGATGGCTGCAATGCAGAAAGAAGTCAGTGGATTACTGGGCAAACCCGCACTTCGCGTTGAAGAGAATCCTCCTCCCGGCGCCTTTATCATTGACGGACGATGGGTTTACGCCTTCAAAGAGGATGGTACCGCTAAGGCTCGTTGGGTCGTCAAAGGCTTCCAACAACGCCCGGGCTCATATGCCAGATGTTATGCTCCTGTCGCTGAACAAGGCACCATCCGAATGACCCTAGCTAACGCCGCGGAACGGGATTATGAACTCTTTGCGTTCGACATTACTGCTGCCTTCACCCATTCCCCCCTCGAAGAGGAAATATACTGTCGCCAGATCCCTGGTTTCCCTCTCGAAAATCCCAATGCCGTCTATCGTCTTGTTTCTGTACTTTACGGTCTTAAACAAGCCGCCTTTGCTTGGTACCTTCATTTCATGAAGGTCCTCATAGGCTTGGGTATGCAGCGTAGCGAGGCAGACCATGCTCTCTTCTTCGGCGTTTGGCACTCTTCCCCAGACCCCGACATCCCTATGCCTACAGACGGCTCTCCTCTCATACTATTCGTCCCCATCCACGTTGACGACGGCCTTGCTTCGACCAATTCTACACCTCTTTGGAAATGGTTCATTCGCAAGGTCAATGATGCTGGGATCGCCATCAAGGACCTTGGTATCGCCAATATCTTCCTTGGAACCCGCATCGAAAGAGATCGCAAACGTCGCATTATCTACCTTTCCCAATCCCCCTTCATCCAATCCCTTCTGGAGGATTGGAAGATGGACAAGTGCCGCGGTGTTTCTCTCCCTATGGAATGCCTTCCTTGCGATCTTCCCGAGTGGACTGGTCCCCCTCCGTTCGATGGTGTCACCCCTCAAAACCTCACAAAGAAATATCAGTCCCTTATTGGATCTCTCACCTGGCTGGCTGTTACCACACGGGGTGACATATCCTTTGCCACCATGTCGCTCGCTCGCTTCAACTCTAATCCCGAGATGAAACACTTAGGCGCTGGAAAACATCTTCTCCGCTATCTTTACAAAACGAAGGATTTCGTACTGCGATTCGCTCCAACCAACTCCATCGACCCGGGTATTGACCGTCACATCTTCACTGGATGTGGATTCTCTGACGCCGACTGGGCTTCAGATACCGACACCAGGCGTAGTGTTTCTGGCTGTGTTCTATACTACCGTTGCTGCGCCATCGTTTGGTTATCCAAGCGTCAACAATCCATTGCCCTTTCCTCCACTGAATCCGAACTTTACGCAGCATCGCTCCTCGTGCGCCAAGCCCTGTGGTTCCGACAACTACTCGAATCTTGTGGTATCCCCGTACCTTCTCCTTTCCATCTTATTGGCGACAACCGTAGCACTATTCATCAACTTTCATCACCTGGCATATCTTCACGCTCCAAACACATTCACATTCGCGAACTTTTCATCAAACAATATTTCGAAGAAGGCATCTTCACCCCTTCCTGGATTTCTTCTGGTCTTAACGTTGCCGATATCCTCACAAAACCTCTTAAAACCGTTCTTTTCGAAAAACACCGTGAATCCCTTGGTCTCATTCTTTCTCCACGAGTTGCCTCACCTGTTGTTACGACATCTTGATATTACTCTCTTTGGTTCTTCGTCCACCTTCGCGATGGGGGTGTGTTAGACAGATTTTCTCTTCGGTTACCTCATCACACTACACGATCACATGTCCACTACTTTAGTCGCGTCTCTCTCCATCCTCACTCTCCAGATCATTATCACCATCTGGACAGTGAGTATACTTTCCATCGTTCTCGTAGATTCAGACGACTCATGTATCCGTAGTTATTTCTCACCTGTGTGGTGATTCACCAGGTATATAGATCATTATCACCATCTGGACATTATTTCTCACCTGTGTGGTGATTCACCAGACCTAGAGTGTCTGTTTAACACAGGGGAAATGACTTGGCTGGTATACATCTAGCGTGCCTCAATTCCAAACGAGTCGAACTATAAACCGCGATCCGTCAGTCTTAACCCAATTGAAACGGGAACGAAAGGGACACGTTACCACACATAGTTCAAACTGCACGCTAGAATTGATGATAGCGGTATAAACCGAGTCTGCGATGACTTGAGGCAGATGCACGTTGACTGAGTTGTTGATAGCCCGTTCGATGACCTGGGCGTTCCTCGTAGGATCATTGACCTTGTCTCTAGTGCTCTTGAATCGCGTGGCTTCCTTGACCAGTGCAGCCCTGCGTAAAGATTGATAAAGCGAAACGGTTCGTATCAGCATACGTGTGTCAATACTGGAGTATATGAGCGCCTTACCTCTGGGAGAGTAGCTTCAACAATTGTTGGTCGACATTGTCTATTCCTGCTCTGACTTCATCCAGTGAAGTGCAGCAGGTGGATGTCCCATTCACGATGCCAGGTGAGCCCCAAGGGATGATCCTGCTGTCAGGGGACGGCGGTAATCCTAGTAGAGGTTCCAAATAGCATGGAGTGGTAGAGCCCTCGTTTCCAGAAGCGCATTGGGCTGAAGAGGCTGATACAACCAAGGCGGTAGCAAGCCAGACCAGGTTCCAGACACGTCCAATCATAGGGAAACGTGGTGAGGTGTTGGAGCTCGCCAGATCGAACTATTGTTGGGTTTAAGAGCGAATTGACCAGTTAGGTGCAGTCTTAGCCCGAGCTTCAAGGAACCAAAGCGTAGGAGGCGACTGTTCTGGTTTCGATTTAGTTGAGGACAGCCATGCTCCATGATTCGATGACAGGGCAAATGCCAGCGGTCGCTTTTTTGATATGGAAGACGGTGCTCCACCAGCCCCTTTGTGCAGTAGCATTTTGCCAATTGTGCCCAAGGCACCAGACCCAAGTGGACGCATTGAAGACGGAGAAGAAAGAAAGACGGTGACGGCAAGCGCGTCTGAACTGTGGCGCGCCTGGAACAGCGTCAACCCTAACCTTAGATCTCCCACTACGACTCTCATCTCCCGTTGCACGCCTTCACTCATCTCCAATCCCTTTCCAATTAAAACAACAATAACTATTATTGAAATGCAAAATAATAATGATACGATTACAAGCGATGATCCAACCAGAGACAGAAGCACGGACCTGAAGTTACGAGTTGTCGACGGGCAGCGGTCGTGGATTAAACGGCTGATTCCGAAGGATTACTGTATGAAATGCGGGTGCCAGCACGCAGAGAGAAAACGAAGAGACGACCGGGAAAGTTCAAGTCAAGTACGTGGAGATGCAGTTAACAAAGCAGGATACATAGAATCAGAAAATCAGATAAGTTAAGATGTGAGCAACAACCCATGTAGAAATGATGATAGATCCACTAGTTACCTCCCATCTCGACACTTGTTGTCAAGATATTGGAAGGAAGAGGATAGGAAACACCGATGTTCTCCCATCTCGATGAGTGTCAGACTGTGTCAACCCCAACGATAGGGCCGGCAGTTGGGCACAGGGGCCTTAGGATATGTGTGCTGGGCAATTTGGCCCTTGCCGGGCGTGGCAGGTCCCACATTCCGATTCAAGATTCGAAGATGGAACATCAAGGGGTTGCGTAAGTCCTTGGGTAAGAACCGTGGTCACGCTGGGCTTGACCTCCATTCAAAAGACACATCGTCTGCTATAGAGCAAGACAGTGACTGATGGAGGGATACTAGAGTTCCTTGCGGCGAAGTAGCAGGGCCTGATGGAGGGATCGCGGACCAGTGGAGTGGCTCGAGCCAAATCCTCGGTTAGATGAGCTGAGAAGCGGCTAGGTTTTCGCGCAGGACACCATCCCGGACCGACTCTAGCGTAATCGCAGTAGCTTCCGTGTCCTATCGCAGAACTATCGCTTAGTCTCCACTAAAGAAACTTGGGATAGCGACTTACAGTGACGGTGGTTGGATAAATGTAGGCCGACCTGTGTTCCGGAGAACACTGCTTCTGAATGTCCTTGAACTTTTCCCGCAAGTCTACGAAGACGGTCAAAATCTGTAGCAGGACACACAATCGGCAACTCACATTTCACAACAGAAATGACTTCATTGGGTTTGTCCCCATAGCTTGGTAGATACTGATTGACCTTGACGCCTCGCTTCAGCTTCCGACGCAAAAGGTCACATTTGTTGAGGAAGAGGATCAATTGGGTTTTTGCTAGAAGCTTTGACTGGCAGATGGATGTCCACAGTATGATGGAATCTTCCAAACGGTTGACGCGAGGGTCTTCTTCCAACCATTGATCAAAGACCGAAACAGGGGACACTTGAGAAGTACGTCAGCTTTAGAAAATCACTTGAGATGGATAGTGTGGAACGCACAAAAGATGATCACGTTGACTCCCTCAAAATAGGGTAACCACGCAGCTCGCTGGCACAGGGTCAAAGATCGGTGGAAGCTTGGAATGATATAGGCAAACATACCAAAGTACGACATCCTCCAACGTCGAATATCCGCCATTCCCAGCCATGGTGTCCCCCACCTAGTAAAGTGCATGTTAAGAAAGAGGCAGCCACAAGGGTAATAACTGCAATGCACTTTTTGCATTATCCCACGGACCGTGACTGAAGACGAGCTTATGCTCTTGTATTCCAACTGTTCGTAAACGCGCCCTGACGATATCATTATCAGTCACGACATAGTCTCGGGTCGCGATGCGATCGAGGTCATTCAAAAAGCTAGAGTCAGTACGAAAGGCAGTGAGCGATCGAAATCAATGTCCACCGAGAACACAGAGGTAGACTTACAAGCCTGCTGAGTCGGAGAGCTGGACCTTGTTTCGCTGCAAAGCCTGCTGTATTGTCTTGTCTTGCCAAAGGGCCTTCATATCGTCCTTCAAAGCGGCCAGTGTCATGGTGGGGAGATCGACACCTGTCGCCGCTGCGTCCGAGCTTTGTATTCGAGACTCTTTGTCCAGAACGTCCTTCCACGAACGGACCGAGAACTCGGCGGCCTTCTTTCGCCTGGGGTTGGGTTGCTGAGGCAGTTCGAAGGGTGTGGCAGCCATTGGAGCGGTCTGCATAGGTTCAGCAGCACCGGCTCCTAGACGGCGCTTCAGCTCTGCCTCGACGCCCAACAACGGTGCAAGTCGTATCATGAGAAGCTGGTGTCTATCGGTGAATTTGAGCCCTTCATTTTCTTCCTGGTCCCGCTCCTCCATGGCGATAATCTGCTCTTCCTCAGAGTCTGCAGCGTCCCCGTTCATTTCGGCCTCGACGATGCGAATGATGGTTGTTATTGAGCGAACGATGTTGAGCTGTACGACCGATCTCCAGCCGCTACGTTCCTCTTCCCATTCCTCCTTTGCATATCGCATGCGAAAGTCTGTAAGCCAAATGTTGGATAAACAGACTGCACTCAAAAGAAAAGGCTACAGGGCGCCTACTTTTCAAGGTTGTCGACTTGCCTGTAGTCCCGGGCAGTTAGCGCGACCGCACACGACAGCAGGGTGAAAAGCTCACTGACCACTCTCCGATTGCCCCAATAGAAGAAGTTTAATAACATTACGCTCTTTCTTCGCGCGAGCGCGCTCCTGCTTGATTTCCTCGTCTATCCTGTCGTTTATCCTCTGAGCATCTAGCTCTCGTTTCTGGCGAGCTGTGGCCTGGGCTGGTGTCTCGTCCGGTGGCGGCTGCATAAGCTCATAGAAGGGATCGCTGGGTCCAGGGACGAAGCCCATATTGGAAGAAAAAGCAAAGCTTCTAGAGGAGGGAGGAAGAGGGCACCCGCGCCGTCACTAGCATTGCCAGAAAGAGGGCGGTCGCTATTTCTAACTGCCCTGATGCTGACTAAGCCAACACCGCTGGGCTAGGTACATGTTTTGATCTCAATTTTATATGCCAAAATCTATAGAAGCCGGTTATCTCCCCCGACTCCATCTCTTACATGATCTATGGGGCTAGTAGCACCGTCTTGGTCTCGAAGAAAGCTGCAAAACGAGTCCCCATATTGCCTTAGCTGCAACTTTTCAAACCCCTCTCGATCCTGATCCATAGACATCAATTCCCATCAGCTCGGGGAATGAGCGTTCAGCCGCAAAGGGGGCAGCCGAACACACAGGCGGGACCCGCCTTGCTATCACAGCCTCGACACGCCCACAGAGCCATGTACTCCGCTCAGGTCCAAAAGAAGCACAATCTCCGTCGACGATGAGGTCAACGCGAGCTAGGAACGAGCCCATGCGTCACCATGGAAATGCCGGCATTTTGGCGCCAGCGGGCGCTAAACATAAACCTGAGACCCCCTCTCGGGCTCCTGTACGAATAGCTAACATAAACCTCAATACAAGTCACACATAGAGCTTAACCTGCCCCTTGCATCCCACAGAAAGCACCCATGCAAGCCACAATGACGTCCATCCAACAAGGCGCTCTGGGCTCTAAATCGTCAATTGCACGCGTATGTACTGAGGTGGTATCGATCATTTTCTTCGGTAATTTATTCGGAGGACCCACAGATGTGCCCAAAAGCACCGGTAACCTACACCCTTCTCGACAAGGAGAGCGGCGAAAGATGCCTACCACGTCTGTCCTTGCCACATCATCGACTGACATGGGTTCAAAGTGTATTGAGTGTGGGGGCTGAGTCTATAGGGTAATTTATTTGGGATAAATGCTTTCTAGATTGTGCCTGTGGGGCTAGTCTAAGTTCACGGTAATTAGCATCCGTTGCAGGTTAACGTTGGATGTGAGAGACCATGAGTGAGTCCTGCTTCCAACAGAACGTAGGTCTACAGAGGTCCGCGGGATCGACCGCAAGGGATGCCAACGGGCTTCGACAAGGTCGATCCCTCTTCGTACCTTTAAAATCGAGTCTCTCGGAGGAGCCTAGGTGAGTTATCTGATAAATGTCAATACCGATTGTACCCGAAGACGTTTCACGGGGCTCAGCCCCTTACACCGACACCTGGTGGTCCCTCACCGTGGTCCGCAATTTAAACAACAAATGGTACTAACTTGAATCACAGTAGTAGATCCATGGGCCAGATTGAAATACGTACATACAAACGACCCTGAACGCCAACTGTTTCGAGATGCACACATTACGAGCGGGCACCCCACCATCGCGCACAAATCGTTTCACCGGTGAATAAGATCCCACCTTAATCCCTTGCAACTCGATTTTTGAAGCTCGCCGCCACAAGCACTGTCGCCCATTCAAATGCGAGTATAGACCATTCAAGGTGTCAAGGACCCACAAGGAAGAGTCAAACAGGAAACCGAGGAAATCTAGAGACCGTGTATTTAGTATTACAACACTGAACATACAGTACACAGTCCAAGAAGAGCGCAGGGGAGCCATGAACCGAATGCAAGAACCAGACCAGAAAACCGAGGAATGCGAACCGTAACCCAAACCGTGATCCAAAATCTAAAGTAATGACCTAAACTGAGAACCTTGAACAAGTGCAAACAGGCGAAGTCGAAGGGCGTGGGTAATCATCCGAGTCATAACAGTGGTACTCATTGACGGTTGAAGAGGGTTGGACCGTCATTGAGAAAAAGGTCGTAGAGGAGCGCACCGGCCTGCGCACCAAGGAAAGGTGCAATGATGGGGCACCAGATCCAGTAATGACTGGAAAAATCCAGGATCAGAAAGTCAGATCAGAACAATTGAAAAAAGAAAAAAAAAACCCGTGGACGTACTTGAAATATGTGAAGACGTCCTTGCCATATCCTGCCATCGCGAGGAAAACCCGTGGTCCAAAGTCTCGCGCGGGATTCAAAGACCACGCTAGAGAGGACGGAACCCGATGAAAGAGCGGCGATTAATGTTAGGGACTAAGATTTGAAAAAAAAAAATGCGGTACTCACACGTCTGCATGCCCAAAGAAGTACCAAATCCAACGAACAACACGAAGAGGGCAAGAGGGAGCAGGTCAGCAGTGGGCATCATGTTGCGCTTATCCGTCATCGCCAAAACCATCAACGACAGAATCGCCGTAGCAAGGAATTCAACGAAAAACGCGGTAGCGGCTGGGACATACGGCAACTAAAGAGCAATTTCGTCAATCTTCTTTCCCCAGACGCTCAGTCTCGACAAGCTACTTACTGCGTAAGTCGCGAAGATACCGGCAGTGGCCTGCGTTCGAACACCAGGTCCCTCGAAGATTTCAATCGCATGGAAATACGATCCATAGATGATGGCCGCGCCAACAAGGCCTCCCAAAACCTGAGCGGCGATGTAGGCTATGGCAAAACGCCCATTCGATACGTAACATGCACACAAGCGCCGAAGAGAAAGAGACAAAAGGGTCAATCAAACGCGCTGGGTAACCGACAAGATCGGTGGCACTCACCAGGAACCTTCTTCCAGGGGAACCCGCGCCAAACGGCCATTGTTAGAGTAATCTGGAATGGATGTCAATAAGCATTTTCGAAGTCGGAGAAGAAGCGGAAAGAGGATCGTCGGAGTCCGACAGTGGTACGGGGCTTGTATGAAAGGGCTTGTCGTAGGATAGGTGAATGGATGAAAATATAAACTTACCGCAGGGTTAATATGTCCGCCAGATATCCCACCGCTGACCCAAACTCCCATGGCGATACCTACGTGTAAATGAAAAGGCAAAAAACGTGTTGATTGAGAACAAATTTTTCGATGAAGTCTGTAGGCATCCACTTACCGATGGCCCATCCCAAGTTGATGGAAAGGAAATCCTAACAAGGGGACCACACAAGCGTTAGCACATCGACTGGCCCACTAACAATAAAGTGGGAAGGAGACCCACCCCTCTGCTTCCTGGCGCGACGTCCGAGTTGCTCGAGAGCACGACAGAGCATCCCGACCCGGCACCAAAGATAACCAATAGGGCGACCCCGACAAACTCAGCCATGGGTTCACGAATCATATTCCTACAAGTGATAAAAAAAGCGTGTCAACCAAGAGGGTGCGAAAAGGTATGGTCCGCTGTTACATCACCCCACATACCTGATATTGGCGAGAGTCGAACGGCGGGGAGGTTCGTCGACAATCTGGTCGACAACTCGGATTCGGTGGGACTCGATGTCATCCGAGATATGCGACCCCTTATTTTTCAAACGAGTAGAACTGAAGGGGGATGCAGCGTGAGCTGAGCCAGCTTCGATACTCGGGTTAGTTGCGGCCATCGCCCTATGCAGAGGGGTCACGTATTTTAGAAAAGAAAAGAGGAAGAAAGGAAAAGGGAGAAAGAGAGAAAGAAGGGGAAGGGAGGATGTAGACTCACACTGATCACGCCCCGCTATATATGTGGACTTGCCGTCCCCACCAAATAGCGCGCTCAACAGCCCAACATTTTTACATCATCCTCGTGGGCCGAGGGTTCTTTCCGTCACCCTCGCCAGTCCATGGGATATGTCAAGGTTCCAGCGGGCGATGAATGAAACGAGTGTGATCTCAGGCTAAAATAAAATTATTACCATCCCTGTCTGACACGGATGTGAAGCCTCGGGAAGGGTCCATATTTTGAGATTAGCACCCATATGCGGCTAACGAGGAGAAAAACCATCTGAAGAGGTAGAAAGAAAAGTGGGTTTGGATCACGCACCGAATACCGAAAGCAATCCACCAAACCAGACGTCAGAGAAAGCTCTAGAGCAGGTTCCACAAGACGAATGGTTCTTGCAGTCCAGTCCAATCCACTGCTTTCGCCGCTTCTCGACGGAACTTGAAGCTCAAAAGGGGAAGGTCTTGTCAAGCGCCTATACGGTGATCTGATGAAGGTTAGTGACGAACGTCCTCGAGGCCTCCAAACCTCCCGAAATGAACAACTGCCATCATCAATTGACATCCCAAGACCCAAGGAAGAGGTCCACCATCAGGCGCCTTTTCTATCCCGGCGTCTCATCCATGCATTCCCTCCCACCAGGGACCGCAAATCATCGTGCTTCCTCCCCAGAACAATGACTAGCCACAAGGAACCACGTCTCCGTGGGGAGACAGGGACGTAAAAGGTTCCGATGTGGAATGGTTATTGTAAACTCTATCGGCGCTTCAAGGTTGTATTTAGGTTATGCTTCGTGGAGACAGGTATCGCACGATCGAAGTGTGGGATAGCACCCAGTGTTAATACGCATACATCTAGAGGGGATTGTACAAGGTAAGTAAGGCTCGGACAGTCTGAATGATAGGATATCGTACATCACCCCGATAGCCAGAACATGAGCTTCGTAAAATGGTCTCCGTAGTCCTTCCATGGGCCCTGTTCCGACCCTATCGAGGACGACTTTTGATATCGAAAGAAGGATCCGACCAATGGGCACTAAGAAATGGTCATACCTCATGTCCCTGCTCAATTGAAAGCCAGCGAAGCAAAGGGATAGACCACGAAGCACCCGAGTATTGTTTCACTAGACTGCGAACCGTTGATTTCGGGACGAAGGTGGCGATACTAGAAGCCATAGATAGTGAATGCGATAGCCTTTGCACTTTGGAAGAGCCATATGTCGAATAGTGGCAAGAAGTGGCAGTAAACGCATGTTCTCCGTGCAGGCTAAGCTTGTTCCATGACCCAGGCTCGCAGGTCGTCATGTCACTTGACGTTCCTTCACCCATACGACGCTGGCCATGCCGTTCCCGGTGAATCGCAGCGCCTGCGTCGTTTTTGAGTCTTTTGTCCGGTGCCTTCTGTGTCGTTATTATCAGAAAAAATGAAGAGAACTCGAGATTGACAGTGACAATTGGCAGTGGTAATGGTCGGAGGACAACCAACGACGACGACGCGCCCCGCGCCTCGCATCAGCAATTCCAAGGCGAAAGCTTCAATTTCAAACATTGACAAACTATGATCACTCAGCCAAGCTGAACGCTCCTCGTCGCCGTCATTGTTCCGTCCAACGTCGACCAAGGTCAGTAGTTCGATAACGGTCGTTAGAATGTTTTATTGAACAGCATTTCACCAGCAGAAACCATGACTCCCGCAGCAGCACCTAGCAAGCAGGCTATCCTCAGCCTTTACCACAACATGCTCCGCTCGTCACAGTCATTTAGCTCCTACAACTTCCGACAATACTTTGTCAAGAAGACGAAGGACACCTTCAGACAAATGCAGGTGCGTTCAAAAACCCTTCACAACCACACCCAACTTACCCATACTTCGTTTCGGCATTTCAGAATGAGACAGACCCTGACAAAGTACGGGATCTCTACGCTCAGGCTGTCAAAGATTCGGCTGTCCTCCGACGGAGTGCAATCGTGAACCAGCTGTACGGTGGCTGGAAACTGGCAGTCGAGGTCCAGAAGCCGCATCCTGAAGAAAGCATGCAACGAAGCGATAACTAGGCGATGAGATATGGCCTGGTTTAGCGTATCGTCATAGATTCGCGGACTGCCGAAAATCCTTCCTACTACCCATTCGAATATTGGATTTCAACCTTGCGCATTCAAAAATGAAGTTCGACACCGGCGTTTCGCTGCTTGCTCGCCCCCGGACAACGAGATAGTTCCTTGGCGGTATTAAACCAATTCAAACCAGAGTCCACGCGAATGCCTGGTGGATCGAAGTTAGAAGGGAAGGAGATCTTCAGATAGGGTTTTCGACATGGTTGTGCATTGCGTGCGCCAGTTGGGGATGTTGTAAGACTACATTAAGATTAGTATAATGTACATGTCTGCATTGACGTCGGAGAGTAAAGTGAGGCTGAGGGATGGAAGAAACCAAACGAAACGTACAGGAAATCCATGTAGAGCAAGTTACCACATTTTCCACCAGCTCTTGCCAGACGGGGCAGGCGTCGACGGCCTGTTTTCAGTGTCTACCTCGACACCAACAGCAGCAGACTTTTGCGCGGCTTCAGCAGTCTTCGCCTTCCTGACATTCGCCCCAGCAGCCAGCGCCATTTCCTGCGCATGAGAATACTCCGCCTCCTTCAACCTCATCTCAAACTCTTCCTTTTCCTTCTCCAGTTGCCTGATCTGTTCTTGTGTCAGTTCCGGGGCGTTGGCAGCCTCCAACTCCGCTTTCTCTTTAGCGGCTTTGAGAGCCATGGAACCGGCGACGAGGGCGACGAGGGTGAGACCCTGCAAGCCCACTCGGGCACGCATCCAGTAGTTCATTTCTTTTGACCGTCCCTGTCGCATTTTGACGGCGGACATGAGGAGGGCGCCGCATGTTGCCAGACAGCCTGGAGGTAGAAATATCGGTGAGCCTTGGGTCAAACGATACCTGGATTGCTACGCACCTAGTGGCACCCAGGGATTCTCCTTAAACTTTCTCTGGAACTTCTCTCCCCATGTTTCGTACCCAGGTGGGTACACAGTTGCTACTCGAGTTGAGTCGGGCATGGCTTGTCGTCGTTCCCTTCGAATTTCCTGACGTGTTCTGTAGTCCGTGAGAGACAGAAGTCAGGTCTCGCCGTGAACACGTAGCCAAAGGCGAGAACGTACAGCCGAGTTCAAGCTTTACGACCGACGATACGGTCGCAGGAACCTTGACACTGAGGGTGGTGGCCGAAGGAGGAAACCTCGATGAGGGCGTTCCCGACATCCGGGACTTCCTTTTTCGGAGACCATGGAATTTCGAGAGCCAGTCGTTCAAGCGCCCAGGCCCTTCCAATTCTCAGGAACAGGTCTTGATGGCAGATATTCAAGCAAGGATACAACGAGCTAATTGTCACAGACATATTACAGGGAACAGTTTTACATTCGACCGTGTACATAGCGCATCCCAGTAAGATCTCCGGGATCTCTCTCCTGCTGGTGGACAATGATTCTTCGACGACCGAACGTTTCGCATCGTATCCGTCTAGCCATGGGTGGCGCCATGGAGCTGGGATCGTCGTCCAGAAGTATTGGGTATGATGATTGCAGTGGGTTTGCTTGACGGATCGGGGTAGGCGCCATCCAACATGGTCAGTCGTCTAGCGTCGATGTCGATGTCGATGTCGAGCGTGGCGACCGACCGACCTTTGTCTTCTTCTCCTTCTATCTCTAGTTAACCCCCGTGGAGAGTCGAAATGAACACGACTTCATCTCCGTCCTTCAAAACGTAATCTCCCTCTCCTTCAAGCTCCCAATCGGTGTCGTTCACGAGAACCAAGATCCCAGGTCGTCTATAATTTCTAAAGGTCAGTACCGCGTTTTGTATTACTTCCTACCACGTAGAAAGAAAGAATAAACCCGATAACCACTACTCACACAGTCCCGTTCTCCACGAACAACTCCTCCCTCTCCTGCAACAAATGATCTCGCATATGATGAATGAGATACGTGATATCCGCAGGCTTCAACAGATCATCTTTAGGTGGTGGATTCTTCGCTGATGTAGTGTTGTCCTTTGGGACTAGAGAAGGGATGGAGACCTTGTGCGAACGTTGGTTAGAGAATAGCAGCTCCAGTCCACCGCCGAATTCAATCTTGATGTTCAGAGTGGTTGTTGGTGTGGGTTCGGCCATTTTATCTCTTCTGGTCGGTTAATTGGAGCGTCAGGCTGTAGGAAGACAAGATCGAATGTAGTGCGGTATTGAGAAGGTAGACTGAGGAAAGAAGAGTCAGATTGGGCCGGCAATCATCTTGATTGCCGCAGTCGGAATTTTCCGATGAGTCCTCTGCACGACTTCAACGACTTGCCCTGACCTTGACCTCTCAACTCGCTATCCCACAACGCATTCCGGTACACTTTAACATTGCGTGAGTTCGATAACCAAGAACGACGTCACAAACGAACGACCAAACGCCGCAAGCTATGCAGGCGTCAGGTATTGCAGCAGCTGCCTCGAGGCCAGCTATTTCTGAAGCCCTAGACTCCACGGAAATCAGACTGACTCCCATGCCTATGTGCTTCTCGTCGAACCTTTGCAGCCTTCCGACATGGCACCTTCACGACGAATCTTCTGCCAGCCTTCGTTTTTCTTATCGTACTCGAGGAATCCATATCACTCCTATCGGCGACACTCCCTCTGGCTCTTGCATCTGTCCTGACACAAAAGACCTAACTTACGCGCTGAGAAAAACTCAACTCCTGTATGACCTCAAGGGGAGAATCCTGTGGTGCTAATGGTCCCATGACGATTGGTGTCATCCAGGTGTCATCCAAACCTGGACTCTTTTGTTTGGCGGGAGAAGCATATTCAACGTAAGCCATTCAGTCTCCCAGCCTTATAAACCTCGCACAATGGTTCGATTGCCACCATCCTTCCCTCTCCACGCTATCGCTCCCGCAAACAGTTGAAGCTATATCGTCGAGATGGCCGGCTCGTACTTCTGTACTACTGGAGGCTGCAACAAGTCTTTTAAAAGTGAAAAGGGCCGCTTGCAACACTGCCAGGACAGGCTTCATGGTACAGTGCCGAGGCCATGTTAAAGAGTTACTGGCTCGCCTTAACCTCCCTTCCACCCATATAGGGCCATTCTCTAATCCCGATACTCGATACTGCGAACGCTGCGACCGGTTCTTCGATAATGAAGGCCTCCTCAATACTCACAGGAGGCAAGAACACAATTGGTGCTTTATTTGTAACAAGGGTTTCAAGACATCTCTCGGACTGGCCATGGTAAGCAAAGATCATCTCGCGATGTTTATGTTTCATTATTAACGGCTTTACAGCATGGAAGCGCTGGCTCTTTAGCCCATGCAAACAGGCACGTCGAGTGTCGCGTCCCGGGGTGCGGGTCGTGCTTCAAAAGCCCCTCGGGTTTGGCGCATCACTTGGAATCCAGAACGCACAACTCAATCGACCGCAATGTGGTGACTGGAATTGCTCAAAAGATGGACATCGTTCCCCCCATCTCGATTATCCGCGAACGGGGCGCAGGGAACGGTGTCAATCCAACGCCAGCCGCCAGCTATGTGGCTACGGCTGCGTCGTGGAACGGAAAGCACTTCGAGTGCTACCTTTGCCACCGCGGCTTCGCACGCCTCGACTCTCTGAATGCGCACTTGAACTCGGCCGCTCACGATGAGAACGAGTTTAAGTGTCCGAATACCAAGTGTAAGAAATCGTTCACTCTGATCTCGGGATTCGTCCAGCATTTGGAGAGTCGATCGTGCGGACTCGCCAACATCAAAGAAATACAGGCTAGGTTTGATGATTTAGCTGCACAGTTTGACCATATGCTTGCGTTGTAAGTAGTTGATTTGGATCGTGTTTCCTGAAGTGTCTCGTTTCTCTTGGACCTTGCTAGTGTGTGCAGCGCGTTGTAGACCTTTTAACACTTGTAAACTTTGTAATACTATACGCCTCCCCCAGAACAACTCGAATGCAACCATGTGTTTCCTCAAAAGGCACGAATTATTCTGCGAAACGCGCTCCAGGATACTGTCGTGCGTCCGGGTGTTCGGGGCTTAACGCAGCGCCTCGCGGCCAACTCCACGCCATCACCGGCTGCGGAGATATCCGAAACCTTATCAGCGAAAACTGCACAGGCCTACTGCAATCGTCTTGGTCATCGTCCTCCACGACATCCTCATCGTCAAGCAAAATGGGAAAAGGTAGCTACGCTCGCCGTCCTCGCCGTCGTTGAAATCGGGAAACCATGTACTGATCGCTGTGTCCAACGTCAAAAACAGTTCACGGATCTCTCGCCCGTGCCGGTAAAGTCAAGTCGCAAACCCCCAAGGTTGAGCCCCAGGAGAAGAAAAAGACTCCCAAGGGACGTGCTAAGAAGAGGCTCCTCTACAACCGACGGTGAGTCGATTTTTTACGAGATTTGGAGAGAGGTAGAAGTGCTGATATGGGACTTTAGATTCGTCAATGTCACCACGCTACCGGGCGGCAAGCGAAGAATGTGAGTTGCAATTTCCTTCATCGGACTACAGACCAGCCCTCCTTTTTTCGATTGGATCCCTATCGGACTGGCCTCAAACTTCAAGATGATACAACATTCGCATAGTTCACCCTGAATCCTACACGGATATGTGGACAAACAAGCATCTTAAACGTCTTTCACCCCTATCTGACCCTTTTTCCCGCTTGCTCGCTTTTCCCTTCGTTATCGCCTTTTTACTGACTCGCAATCTCTCTTCTCTCCAGGAACCCCAACCCCGAGAAGTAAACGCACCAACTAGATCTCAGTGGACGCCCATTTCCCAGCTGCTGTTTGGTGGGGACAAAAGAGATACACGACCCTGGGCAGGACGTTGTAGCATTACCTACTTTTTTGGGGGTGGTCATATCATCTTTCGGTTTCCTTCGCATCTCTTCGACAACACGCATCTCGTCTATGCCCGCCTTATGATTAATGCAGATATGATTAAGCCCATCCTCGTTCGACTCTTAGATCTCAACCCAGGGAACCCGACTCCCGTCTGGTAGCTGCGCATTCCCTCGGCGTTTTTGGCCAACCATTTAGGATGACTCGGTCCTTTGTGTTCGTGCCTGATGGGCGCGGAGAGCTATTCAGCGCTTTTCTGGACAATCGTCGGGACAGTGCCCGTTCACGTAAGTAGGACTGTGGGCCCTCGGTCAGAGACCCAGATGGCTTGACGGGGCGATACGAAAACAGCGATCTCCATGAGCTGGCGTGACGGTGATAAACGATATCCTTATTCACGAGCCAAAGCCTGTCTAAAGCCCAAAATTCAATACGAAGGGAGTAAACGAAAGCAAGGTCCGAAATTATATGGTACAAGGTATCAGTGAATGAAAAGGAGTCCATATCCGCTCTATATAGTAGGTCCGTTTAGATTTTGAGAGTAGATGGCACAATTCTAGGCCTTGACGATGCAATCGCAAGTTCCTTTCTCTTTGAGATCTTTGAGATTCTTGAAGGTGGTGTCGGCGATGTTGCTCAAAGCTTCCTCAGTCAGGAAAGCTTGATGACCGCTAAAGCAACACAAGGTCAGTGACCGCGCGGTCGATAAGAAGAAGAGGGAAAACTCACGTCATGAAGACGTTGTAGAATGAAAGTAGGCGGGCGAAGGTATCATCGGCGATGACTTTGGCACTGGAGTCTGCGAAGAAGTAGGATGACTCCCTCTCATAGACGTCCAGACCAACAGCAGCGATGTGTCCACTCTTCAGAGCGCTATATGAATCGTCAGTCCATGCCTTGATCATAGACGAGAGCAGACACATACCGGATAAGTGCATAAGTATCAATCAATCCTCCTCTCGAGGTATTGATAAGAATCACGCCCCTCTTCATCTTGCCCAAGGTATCGTCATTGATGATGTACTTTGTCGAGTCGGTCAGAGGACAATGCAAACTGATGATATCCGATTTCTCGAGCAGTTCATCGAGCGTATCCACATATCCAAAACCATACTCCTGAGCGAGCGGCGAAGGATACGGGTCATACGCAATCACGTTCGCATTGAATCCTCTCGCGAGGATGCGCCCCGTCAGTAGGCCAATCTTGCCGGTACCGATGAGCCCGATGGTCTTGCCGTGGAGGTTGAAACCGAGGAGCCCGTCGAGGAGGAAGTTGCCCTCCCGGACGCGGGCGTAGGCTTTGTGGTACTTGCGCACGACGGTCATCATCATGCCGACTGTGAATTCGGCCACGGCTTCGGGAGAGTAGGCGGGTACGCGGGCGACTTGGATCCCTAGACGGGCGGCGGCTTCGAGGTCGACGTTGTTGAAGCCTGCACAGCGAAGCGCGATGAATTTCTACATTGTATTTCGGGAGTTGTGTCAGTTTTTAAGAGGGAGGAAGCAGTGAGATAGGGACGTACCACTCCGAGATGGTGGAGACTCTCGAGGACAGCAGCATTGCAGATATCGTTCACGAATATGCAGACTGCTTCATGGTCAGCGGCAAGGATAGCCGTCGTCTGGTCAAGAAGTGCTTCGATGAAGGTAAACTTCAGGAAACCGCCTTGATTGGCGGCGTTCAACGAGTCTTGATCATACTGGTAAGGTGAAGAAAAGGGACCAAAGTTAGAACTAGCCGAGTCGCGTTGAGATAAAGATAGCGAGGGGCATTCCCCGGTCCACGACAGAAAGAATTGCAGAAGAAATCAATGCACGCACCTTTCGAGTGCCAAAGACTGCGACCTTCATAGTTTTAGATGTTTGAGTTGGTGTGTTTCGATAAGCGTAATGGTAGGCAGGTAGAACCTCGGTTTTGATCGAGTTTGGAAGTTATGAGTTCTGATCCCAATTCAGTCGACATGTCGCTGCTTTTATACTTGTCCCCTCTTTATCACCCACGCGTCCGACCAACAGTGCAATGGAACGACATGACAAAGAGTGTGCGAGGAACGGTGAAACTCGCGAAAATTTGTTCGAAGCAGTGAGCCATGAACGCTCGAACAAGAGGACAGTGCAGCGCGACCGGACGCGTCTTAGGGGCCTAGTCAGGGGTCTAGACGCGGTCCAGTGGCAGCGCACTGGTTTGCACCGGTCAAAAAGTCCCTTGATAAAAAGCTTTAAGGGATTAAACCATTTCATTGGGCCGTCGAGGCTTCAAACTTCAGGTCCCGCATTGCGAAGCAACAAGCGTCGTGATCAATATGCGCGGCGAATGGCCTCGACGTTCGGAGAGCTTCTACGACTGACTCGAGCCGCCTATGTAAAACTTCGTCAGAATAAAATCCAGCCAATGAACGTTCGAAAGCGGCCGGCTCAAGAACTCTTACCTGAGATGTCCCGAACCGTTGCGCGCTACTGTCCTAGCCGCTTCCGAGTCTTCGCTCGCTGGAGAGCATCTAGTACATATAGATCGCATTAGGAACGAGTACAAGCAAGAACAATACAACCGGGTATATACAACAGAGCAGTAAGCAGTGCTAAAGATAGAATCGAGCAAACAAGTATCGGTACAGATTAATCTTTTTTATTCTAGTCCATCTTACGGATCACCCTCCTCTCCCTCTCGCCGACAACCTTGACCACACCCTCGTTCTCCAACCCCTTGATAACCTCCGCGAACTCGCTGGGGTCAATCTTGGTCCCGCTGTTCTCGTTCAGCTGCTTGATCACATCCGACCACTTCACATTCCTACTTGATCCATTCAACATATCCAACACAGCCTTCCGCATGTCCTCCCTCAGCTTCCTCTGGCCAGAACCGGTACCAGTGTTCAGCAAGCTCATATCGATCTTGCCAGTTCGAGGGTCCATCGCGCTCGTCCTGATAGCTTCCTTCATCAACCGGTTCGCCTCTTTCACATCTTGAACCTGGACTTCATGCGAGAAGCGCATTCGGGCGTGTGCTTCGGAGAGACGGATCATGCTTTCAAGCTGTCGAGTGGTGGCCGTGATTCGCTTCTCGCTGCTGCGCGAATCTTCACCGAGACGGCGCATCTCGACGTAGGCCGAGACGAGTTCAGCACCGGCTTCCTCTGTGATTACGGGGTGGATGTAGTCTCGGGCATAATCGATATAAGCGGATAGTTCATGCAGAGGCTGGAATGGGCTTCAATATCAAGTGACGAAAACCGGGAAGGGAAGAAACGCACGAGAGTGTCCTGGCCAGCGCCAGCTGGTTTGTCTTCAAGGTAAAGGCTAACCAAATGCTGGGCCAGCTTTCGGTCCAAATTCTCATCAACCTGGTCAAGAACAAGGTAGAGTAGATCGAATCGAGAAATGAGCGTAGGAGGGAGGTCGATGTTCTTGGTGACCGGTTGTTCGACGTCGTACTTTGAGCCGACGGGGTTGGCAGCGGCTAGAATAGACGTCCTAGCGTTCAAAGTGGTGATGATACCAGCCTTGGCAATAGACACAGTTTGTTGTTCCTAGTGGGTCATGGTCAGATGCGAAGAAGAGAGAAACCATTGTTGCTAGGCGTACCATGACTTCGTGGAGCACACTGCGAGTGGCGTCGGACATCTTGTCGAACTCGTCGATGCAGCAGACACCGCCATCGCTGAGCACTAGGGCACCACTGCACATAGGTCAGTACAATGTCCACAGCCGAAATATAGCTCGACGTACCTCTCCAAAACCAGCTGCTTAGAATCGGGGTCGCGGGTGACATATGCTGTCAAACCCACAGCGGAGGATCCCTTTCCTGAAGTATATACTCCTCGAGGGGCGATTTTGTGGACATACTAAGGTCCTTGTCAGTATAGCCGACAGTCTGTCGTGAATCGCACTCACCTGGAGAATCTGTGATTTAGAGACACCAGGGTCACCAACAAGTAGAACGTTGATGTCGCCGCGGTAGCGCGGGCCACCGCCTCCACCCCCTCGTGCAACACTCTTATTGGTACCTCCGAAGAGTTGCAACAAGATACCCTTTTTGACGTCGTCCATCTCCCAGATCGAAGGGGCAACGGAGCGAGAAAGGAGATCGTAGATGTCGGGACGTTGGCTGAGCTCTCTGAGTTTGTTCTCGAGCTCTGCCTTTCGACTGTGCTCTCCTTCCTGCTCGTCTTCGTCTTCGCCATCGCCGACGCCACGAAGACCAGCGGGTCGATCCCCATTGGCTGGTCGAGTGGACCTGTCCACATTCAAGCCACCTCCCCCTAGCTTCATGTGCACGACATCGATGTAGGTCTTGAACAAACTCTTGAGAGTGCGCTGGCGAGGGTTGACGCGGACAGGGATGCTTCTGAAGATACCCGTCAGGACCAGGCGGTCACCAGGCTTGGCGACATCGACAAGTTCATCGTAAACACTGAGGGAAACGGTGTGGGGAGTTTGACCATCGGGTACTGCGTCGGGTGTCTCTTGCAGACGGATAACTTGACGATCAGCGAACTCGCAGCGGTTGTGGATGAGAGTCATGGTGCCCACAGATGCACAAACGTCCCTGGGGCAGCGAGAGGGTTCTTCAATCTTGCCTCGGTCAATCTCAACCTGGACAGTGTGTTGGCATGTCAGGCAGCGGAAAAACGCTACTTTCATGTCAGGGATAACAGGAGTTGCACGAATGACGAGACCCTTGATACAAACGAGCTTGTCGGTATCTGGGAGCACTTTAGTCAATACCTTCATTTCACAGAAAAGCTGAACGAACCTGTCGGGTTCAACATTCGCATATTGACAGGAGGGAGGCCAAACGGCCGAATCTTGTAAACCTTGCTGATGATGTCGGCAATCTCTTCTTCTCCCTGCTGGCCCTCCATTCCCTCTGCCCCAGCTTGATGGTCAATTTCCGCAATTTCGATCATGAGATCCTTCAGAACCTGATCCATTGCAGGAACGACTTCCTGAGGATACTTGATAAGTTGGCCGTGAAGCTTCTTGGCAGGTGGGTATGCCAACAAATTCACGATATCGAGGTTCAAATTGGTCTCTCCAGTCCTGCGCATGCGTCGAAGGTAGGTTTCGTAGAGCACAACTTCAGCTTCTTGTGGGGTGGCGAAAGCGCGGGTTCGGATACCATGATCCCTATCGTAAGATGCACGGTACTTGGGCTTGAACCCCTGGAGGAAATCGCGGAAGGTCTTCATCGTGTCCGTGAGGTTGACGGTGGTACCCCAGATAGCTCGAATCTCATCTGGCTCGTCGGAGGGTGCTGCTGCTGCTGAAAGGTTGGGTGCTGAGGACATGGGTACGTCGAGGACATCGGAGCTGAGATCGCTGATGTTACGAGTGGCAGTAGTAGGCGTCCTTCGCTGGCGCCTAGCAGAGCTGGTTGGAGTTATGGAAATCGAGGGATGAATGTCTCCTCGGCGATGCCTTGGAGTGGTGGGTGCAGCAGCGGGGCTCCTGTTGTCGTTGAGCAAAGGCAAAGGGACCAAAAGTACGTAGACTCACGAAGGGAAGTCCAAAGGGTCGGAATCAGCAAATTCCACGGTCCTGCGGGGGGTCTTTGCAGGCGAGGAACTTGGATAGGCAACGGGCGAGGAACTCCCAGCTAAAATTTGGTCAGCTTCATACGCCTCGAGCACGTCCGTTAATCTCACCCAAAAATAATGGTGTTCTCTTAGGGGTGGCCATTCCCAATGCCCTACGAGCTACAGAGCCCCTCAGCGGGGTGCTGTTCGGCGCTGCTGAAGCTCGCTGCCTGGCTGGTGTGCCTGCAGCTGACGGCGTTCCTGGCAAGAAAAGTGGGTTCGCAGGGGACGACGGCGCTGCCGGTCCAGCAGTGCCGTCCTCCATCTCAGCGTCAAGTTCGGAGGTGGGGAAATCGATAGGCGGCGGCGAAGACATGATGATGGGTGTTCAAGAGAAAGAATACTCGACGCGTCGCGTCGCGTGCAAAATCTACTTTAGGGCCGGCTTAGTCATGCGGTTTCTCTCAGAGGCCCTCAAACGTTCTTTTCTGTTACCCTGCTCTGTGGTTTAGCGACGGTTAACGTCTAACGGCGATCTGCGATGCTCTCAGTCTCGTAAAAAAAAACAGTTGGAGATTGTTATTCATTATACTGTACAACTGTCAGGGGCAACGAACATATCCACTCATGGAGATTCACATTCAGCGGTCAGTAGCAAATATTCTGCCTTCAATCGACTGGGAAGAACTAAAGGTCATTCTGCTCCAGAATCTCAGCAGCATGATCCTTTGCCCTCTGGCTGACATTGGGATCTACGATTATCAGTCAACAAACGCTTCTTGACACATTGCCCCAAGGAGTACTCACTCTTCAAAGTCGCCTTGTAACCAGCCATGACTCGAGTCCGGTCAGCACCACCAGATGATTCCTCTTCCTCTTCGTACTCGACGTCCTCATCCTCGAGGTCTTTGCCGCCTGAACCCGAGGACCTTTGACCTGGAAACAGAGGGAGCGGGTTCATCAGCAACCTCGTCTCGAAAAGCCTAAATGGCAGCGTACCTTTGGGAACGGTGCTGGTGTTCTCCTCTCCAGGGACGGACTCGCCCATGTCGCGAAGGCGCTCTCTGTCGTGCTCTTTGGCTTGTTCAGAAACCCGAGGGTTGTTGATCGCAGCCTTCAGACCACGGGCAACGTTTCCTGGATCTTTCTCAGCTGCGAAGAAGCAGTCAATAAACCTTGCGCGACTTGGAAGGCATTGAAAACCTACTGGGCATGATAAAGGTGAGCGACGGTATTCAATTGAAGTTGTGAACGAATTGCTTTGGGATGTTCTGACCTTCCTCGACGAGGAGTCCTGCCTTTATATATCCGCGTCGCCGATTATTCCTGGAGCCTGGAGTCACATATCATGATGTCGATGGGGTCTCAAAATATGCGTAGAGATACGCAATTACTGTCGTCACTTTGTGCCACCCATTTCATTCAGCGCGGTAGAAGCAACGAGAAGCGGAGTTGCAGTTGGGCGAGCGATGTCTGCGGCATCAAGTTACGGTGGATCATTTCCAACATACCGAACTCAGGGCGCGCCGTCCCTTCCATAACACTTTGAAACCCGGTAGACAAGATAGCTACTTCACAGATATGCTACTTTTCTTTGACCGCGGTGAATCCCAAATCTCAATTCGGACCATTCGGTTTAGGAAGCTGCCGCATTTGGTTCCAAGTATTTATTCTGAGGTCACAGAGCATGCCTCGCAGGTTGGAGCCGGTCAAATATGCGTCATTATGATTCAAGGCGAGAAAGACGCTTCAAAAAGTAAAAATGAACATAGAAGTACACTCGTATTGATACAGGAAATCCAATCCAGGAGATACAAATTCAGAGAAGTGTTGGAGGGAAAGACTCGAAATTCAGGTTGGTATCAAACATCCTATAAGCTTAAGAAACGGCCGCCACCTAAGCCCCCTTGCTCTCCTCTGCCTTGAGTGAGGTACCACTCTCCCCGAATTCCTTACTCCACAGATCGATCTGCTCCCAAATCCCATCCAAAACCTTCTTGTCCCACCAAAATTCGTTCAACATAAGTGGATCATGACAAGCATCCGGTGCCCAATACATCGTTAAATCCACCCCGTCCTTCTTCATTGCACTAGCCAAACTCCTCACTTCCCGAACAAGCCGCTCCGCATCCCCGCACACAATGATCGTCTTGGGGAACGAAGCGAACAGGCCGGGGAATTGACAAGTTTTGCGGTAGGGGTTGTCGCTGTCGACCCAGGACCCGCCGAGTTTCTTCAACGCATCGAGGTTGGCGGGAACGCGGGTGGACTTCATGTATGAAGGTAGGTTAGGTAGTCCGTACTTCCAAAAGTTGCGCGAATGTTCGCCCTCAGGGTCTTGCACGACGGTGTGACCCCAACGTTCAAGTACGATGGGCGAGCAGGGTGACACATACTCGGAGTGAACGATTCGCATGAGACGCAGTTCCTCTTCTTGGGTTGAAGGGCCTTCTTGATGCTTGAATCCGAGGAAGGTTCGCTGGAGGAGGGCTCGAGGTTCTGGATTGTCCACGAGATAGTCGCTCCATTGGTTAGGGCGAGGAATGTAGGAGGACAGTGTCTGTGGCAGGTTGTGTGAAGTATCGCAGGACGGCTGTTTGACAATTGTCAGTACCAGATTTTCGAAGGGCAGTAGTTTATTTACCGAAAGAAGTACAAGCCCGTCTGGCACACGTAGTTTGCCTTCATCCCGCAGCCAGCGGGCAAGGGCTAGCACAAGGTTTCCTCCAGAGCTATCCCCAATGAGGAAGATTTTGAAACGTTTTCCTTCGGCGGTGTATTTTTCGACGACATGGCTGTAGACTGTGGCAGCGTCCTGCACGACGGCAGGGAATGGAGCAACTTGAAGCAACCTGTATTCGACCGAGTAAACTTCATCCAGAATACCTCGCTGAAGGCGTCGTTAACGATAGTAACATCGGTGAATTTCAAGAGTCACATACCTGGATAAACCCACGGGGCATGCGGGAGGTGCGCGAGGACTCGTGTGCCGACATGTGGCAATATCCACCTCCATGCATGAATACCCCAACCAAATGGACCCGGTCGTCGTCCTTTTGTGCGCTAGTCGAAGGACGCAACTTCGCCTTCATTCTACCCCTCAAGGTCTTGTCCTTGCCGGGCCAGACGTAACATCCAACCTTCATGTACGGCGGCGTTTCCTCCTCCCTCAGGATCCCTGTTCTAAACTCCTCCTTCAATGGCTCCACCCACACGAAGTCGGTCTCCTTCAACGACGAAGGATCCGGGGCGACCGTAGGATCCCTCGTTCCCCATGTGACGCCAGCAACCTCCGTAACCTTGAATATCCTTCGGGTAAAGTTAACATTGACGATCTGCCGTAGGTTCCACGATTCGCGGGGTCGAAAAGACCTCGGTACGACGCTGTAATACGCGACCCACCAAGGCACGAGAGCCAGGGTCGTGAAAAGCCTCTGGAAAACGTACAAAGACTTCCAAGGCTCTTTGGCGTAGGGCAAGTGGTCGTAGTGTGGGTACGGTGGATTCTTGTCGTAGAGCATGTGTGGTATAGATGGTATCCTGAGAAGGGTTCTGGAGGTTAGTCGCCCCATCGTATATATGTTCCCGTCGTTGTGGTAATTCGCTCCACGACGAGCACAGCAAACGGTGGGTCGTGTTCTGGTGGTTCCGACTGGTTTGACGTCATACTCTGCAATCCAAGCCTGGGTTTACCCCAGATTTCTCCACTTTGAATGCCAGACAGAAGGCGTGGATAGTTGCTGTTACTATGATATGATAGCGATAACTGTTCGAAGAGAGATGGTGGTTGTGGTGAAAGAAGATTTTGATGGCTGCAGGGAAGCCCGATCATGGCTTGGCAGTATCATCGGAACTCCGACAAGCGCCCAGCCGCTTCACTCTGACAAGACTTGACTGCAGCTCCCACGAAGTACACCTATATACGATGAGTATGAATTATATTTCCCTGTTGCACCAGATTAATGAAGGATAGAATGAATTCCGTTCGTGTGCAGAACTCCATCCCTGATTCAGGTGCCGCCGATTGGAGTGTCTGACCTTGGTTTCAACTTTTATAACTGGAAAAGACTCAAAGAATCTCTTCCAACCCACCATTACCACTATGCCTCCAACTCCCCGTATGCAAACTACTCCTGTTTCGAGGCCCATACCTGACCTTAGCGCAGAGACCCATCAAGAGCGTGTCATTGGCTCCCTCAAGTCTGTGATCCACAACCCTCGAGACTCCGAGGAAGCAAAGAATAGCGCTCGCGACAGGCTCCGACAGATGGGCGTTGATCCGGACCACATTCCCTCTTCCTCCAGTCATCGCCCGAGTCAGGCTGAGACTCTTCGAAAGCAAGAGGAGGGGAGGAAGAGCCAAATCCACCAAGACCGTGTTGAGGGGGGATATAAGGCTACTCTCAAAAGTGAGTGGTCATGATGACCCACCTATGCTGACTGTTTTGCTGATGGGCTCCAAGATCCTAACGTGAGCGAAGCGGCCAAGCAGCATGCCAGAGATTATTTGAAGAAACATGGCGCTTTGTAGACATTTGGCCGTGTGCACTTGAATTATAGTACCTTTCCGCGATGAAATCTCGTCTACAAATGTATTTTCTGTGACCATCAAGTCGTCTCATGTCTCGAAGGTGTACGAGAACGATGATCAACTGTCGAGAAGTTGGGATTTTCGGCGTCAATGAAGGCCCTCACCAAAACGTTGGAGAGTTCGAATGGGGATATCAACTGATGCCGACCTGGAAAACGAACCTCGTCCGGCCTCATTGTTCGGAATGGTGAACACGAGGCTTTTGCACCACCACCACAGCCTCGACGATTTGTCGACAGCTTAAAGCGCCCCTTCATTATCTGGATACCCCATCTCTTCTTTACGACTCACGAATACCCTTAGACTGCCTCCTGGACTGAGCGCAACCTACTATGCATCTTCAGTGGCCGCGCCTCGCCTCTGCCACGACTTTGTTATGCCTGGCTTTCTTTGCTTCTCCATCTACGGCTTCCCGAAACCGGAGCGAACCACTCGAACGACGAAACCAATATCTCGATAGGAATAGGGATGGAACGCCATTTGTCTGGTTGTTGGAGGATGATTACAAGGGACACGACTTCTTCGAGTATGTAGTGGTCTGTTTCCTTCTTCCTAGTGCAATGAATGACCATTTGCAGCCATTTCGAATTCTTCAATTGGACCGATCCCACAAAGTACGTCCGATACTCAATGTACATCATCCTAGAGCTGACGAATAAAACCCTGTAGTGGAATGGTTCGGTATGTTGCTGGACCGACCTTGACCGTGACAGCCCAAGGCTGACCACTCGCGCGCAGATATGTATCCCGAGAAGAAGCGTTTGCACGAAGGCTTGCTTATGTCCAAGACGACGGGATAGTGGTCATGAAAGCCGACGATACCTCCCACTTGCCTAGAGGCGAATTCCGCTCAAGGTGAGCTTCCAGACCTATCCAAGAGAGCCAGATTCGCTGACCTGCTTTCAAGCGTGCGGATTAACACAATCAAACGATATACCACCGGCCTCTTCATTTTGGACTTGAACACGGCACCTTGGGGCTGTGGCGTCTGGCCTGCTTGGTGGAGTACGGGAGACAATTGGCCAGTGGTATGTAGATCCGGTTCGGGGTGTTGGCCAGCCCACTGAGGATTTCTATCTACAGAGCGGCGAGATCGATATCATTGAAGGTGTCCACGACAACGAACATAACCAAATTGCATGGCACACAGAACCCGGCTGCGTTCTTGACACAGAAGAAAGCTTCACGGGCAATGTTTCGGTGCGCTATAATCAAGTCTCGTCTCGTCCAAGTATTATATTCCTTACCTCTTTTTTCTAGATCAAATCTGGAGGACCCGCAGTCGAGTGCAACGCACATATCAACCAAAACGCAGGCTGCAGTATCACAGAATGGAGCCGAGCCTCCTACGGACCTTACTTCGATGAGCAAGGAGGAGGCGTGTTTGCCATGAAATGGGATGAGAATGGTATCGCTGTTTGTGAGTGCTGACACTGCCCTGTTCTCCCATACTTGTGCTGAACATTTTTCATTAGGGTCCTTCTACCGAGCTGCCATTCCAAAGGACATCACGGAGGGTAATCCCAATCCCAGGAACTGGGGAGACCCATCCGCATTACTTGGTCCTGGCAAATGCAACATCATGGAGTACTTCCGTAACCACACAGTTATCTTGAGTACGTATGTTTACGACACCGACCTCACTGGCTGTTGAATGATTACTCTAGATATCACCTTCTGTGGAGATTGGGCTGGCAATTCATATGCCACCAGTGGTTGCCCGGGAACGTGCCCGGATCGCCTCATGGACCCAGCCAACTTCGTCGTACGTCAACTCTTCAAACTTCTTTCAATAATTGCGCTCAAAACTGTTTTCTAGAACGCAACATGGAGCATTAACTCTATGAAGGTTTACCGAAAGCAACCTATCTATGCCGAGGTTGTCGACCCAAACAAATCAGCGGCTTCAAGAAACGTCTTGGGATCTCTCGCCTTGGTCCCTCTCGTTGGCGCTGCTCTCATGAACTAAACGAACATAGACACGGACATTTACGACCTGCTTTGATTATTGCTTTCATGACACACTTACTAGTATTTAGGAAATGACCAGGGAATCAACTATCCTATCGAATGGAATTGGTCGGGAATAGACGCAGGTCGCTGGATTTCATGACTTGGTCGGGCTATCTTAAAATGGGACAGATTTCTTCGGACAATGCGACTGTTTAATAATGACGGTACGAAGCGCAAAAGAAGGGGCGACTACTTTACACTCAATAGGACACCGTAACCGGATTACACGGAAGAAAGATCGATACCGCTATCCTGCAAGACCTTCTTGGCCTGGTTCTTCGCCGTCTGGGAAGCATTGGGATCTGCAACATTGTTACCAAACCGCAACATCGAACACGAGAATGGCCACTCACTCTGTAAGGTCCCGATATAATGCTTCAGGATCTGACTATCCGCTGTGGGAGCTGGCTCCTTCTGTGGACCGACGTTGACATCCAGGAGGGAGCCAGGGAGACTCTGGCTATCAGACCCACCGCCGAGGATACCGCCAACACCACCAAGGAGGCCTCCCCCGCCGCCAGAGCCTTGCTGGCCGCCTTGTTTCTGCCCTTGATCACCACCGCCAAGGATACCACCGCCGCCGGACTGGGGCTGTTGCTGCTGACCTCCTCCACCGCCCCCGCCTCCAGTCAGGCCACCGAGGACACCGCCAGCGCCTTGTTCACCAGTGAGCCCTCCGGCGAGGCCACCAGCGGTTCCAGCTACGTCACCGACGGCGCCGCTTATAGGGGAGAGGAGATGGGTTATCTCCTCTGTCAATATGGGTCAATTAGATGTCTCTCGGGACGAAGGGAGGTTGGCATACGGGTACTCAGGATACCGCCAAGGTCGATGTTGGCCTTGATGAGGGACTGCAGTTGCTGCTGCGCTTGCTGCCTCTGAAGGATGGGTACACCGGGGTTGTCGATGGTTCCTTTGAGGTTATTGACGATGCCAGAGAGGTCTCCTTTCGCAAGGTGTAAGAACGGTGTTCGGTAGTGCCAGTACACGGAGCACTCACCTTTACCAGCTCCGAGAGGATTGGACATAATTGCTAAGTATGAAAGTGGGTCTGTATGTGGTATGAAATGAAGGGAAGGGAATGTTGTCTTGCATCCTTCGCCATCCTTGAGGATTATATACCATGGCTAGCATCTCAAACATGATTCATTCCCTCCCCTAGGCAGAAACTCAATTCAGTCAGGAACGTCGAAAAACGGACAGGAGGTACTAAATTCCAATGACGAGCGGCTCCCAACCCGCAGTCAGGTGCATGTCATTTGGTTCAGTATAGGGAGAGAAAGGGGTTCGAGCGATACAGCTGGACGGGCGTCATCGGGGTCGTCGATCGAAACGCGCTACAATGGACGATTAGGGCATTTGGTGTGTCATTCAGTCATTCAGATGCATAATGTACAGTTGTCAAGGTCGAATTCTGGGAAAATACATCTAGAGCATCTCCCGAAGCTGAGGCTGCAAATCCTCCATCTCTTCTCTCCTAGGTCCCTCTTTCGCCTTCTCCTTTGCTCCTCCTCGAGCATGATGATCTAAAATGGAACGTTCAAGCAATGAACACAATGGTCCATAATAAGAGGGAATACTCACTCTGAGTAATGCTCTGGTTCATGGTGTTCACCTGGGTTTTCTCGTCTGCCTGCCGATGTGGGTTCGGGTCGCCCATTTGGTACCTTGCAAAGGCCTCGTCATCGCGGAATATGGGTGAGTCGGCTTGTCCCTGTTCGTTCACAGAGCCTCGGTGTCTGTGAATGTGCTTTTGGGCTACAGTCCCCTGTCAGCTCGAAGACGAAGGTGAATTCAAGAAGCGATAACGCACCTTCCATCTCCTCAGGGATGACCTGGTTGCGCTGGGATTGCTGTTGATCTTCAATGAGTTAACGCCCAAGTCAGCCTCGATCCCTCGGAGGAGAGAAACCTCTGCACGTACTGGACGACATATCTGAAGTTCGAGGGTGCGTAAAGCGTTGAATAAAGCGTTGGATGGAATCAGACGGGTTATAAACGATGGCCGGCAATATTGCGTCCACTGTGACTTAATGAGTGGGGTTACGTTGATGGTGGTTGAGATTGGGACTGCGGTTTTGGACTGGGGTCAGTTCCACCCAGCGTATGATTCGTGGTGGTGTCGTGGAGCAATTATGGCCCCATGCATTCTCGTGTGAGAGACATTTGGCGTCATAGTGCCACTGCTGAAGGAGATAGGGGCTTCCCCTATTTGTGATCGGATTTGGAGCGAGACTTGCCGTTTTCGGCGGGGGCGTTCCGTAGACGCGACCACGGACCACAGCGGGGGATAGTCGTCGTGATACGTAGAATTCCGCTCTAATTTGACGAAACCGAACCTCTCAGCTGCATCCTGTCCTGTACAGCGAGCTCGTAGAAACGGAAGTAAACAGGCTCAAGGGTCTTTACTTGTACGACAAAAGGAATGACATCAGTTTCTGAATGGTGATATACAGGATCAGATATCTTTGTCCTTGAGGACGTCCTCTGCCTTCTTCTTGGCTTCCTCGGAGACTCGAGGATCTGGTCTCTCTAAGTATGCACTTCTTGGATGAGGCTTGTGCAAATACTCACTCTTCAGAGTGGCTTTGTATCCCCCGATGACGTTGCCTTCGTTCTTGTCACTGGAACTTTCTCTATCGGTGATATCTCCAAGGTCCTCATCTAACACCCAAGGCATAAGCACCTGTATCCGATAAAAGCGAGGAATATACTATACTCATTATATACTCACCCTCGAGGCGTTGCCTAGCGTTGTCCTTGGCCTGCTCGGAGACGTTTGGGTTGTTGATGGAAGCCTTGAGTCCACCAGCTACATTTCCGGCGTTCTTTGATTCTATGAGAAGGTCGCGTGAAGATGTCGCTCCTTAAGTGGATATGTAGGGACTTACGGACGGGCATATTGAGGTATTCGGAGATGTCGCTGGTTTGCAGTGAACCTGGCAGACAGTGGGATAGGGCGGGATTGATTGCAAAATCGCCTGGTTCCTCGTCGAGTTATATGCAGTTCATCGTTCAGCACTCCTGGAATGTCCCCTGTTTGACCTCTCCTCTGCACCACCTGGCGTCTATGATGACGGGCATGTCTTGTTATGAGAAACACTGTCTTCGTAGGACAAGTCTCGGCTTTGGGACCTGATGTCGATGCTAGATAGGGGTGCCTGCTTGGGAACCCTTCCCAAAGGGACCCTGGCCAGACTGAGATGGAATCAATTCCCAGATGTCACCATGTACCGTACTTCTAAGCGAGCACAATAGGATTTCTGGTTTTTCGTGTATCAGGCGCTGGACGTAATTTACAACGTTGATGCCTACCTCCGTCGCTTAGATTGGGACTCGATACACGAGGGTGAAAGCCGTCGTAGAATTTATTCCTCAAAGTTCTACATCCCCGCCGATTTGCTTTGGAGTCCCGAATGGTCAGGCCGTTAGCGGGGGGTGCAGTCACGGCATCATTACTACTCAGGCGTTAGCTAACGCGCCACCCTTCTCATGGCCAGTGTGCACCCAGTGTACAGTAGGCGAGGCTGCGGCGGCGAGCTCTCGCCGTCGGCCATTGGGGCTGTTGCATGCTTAGTGAAAACGTACTTCGATACTGTTTCTATCTCACGGCTCTTGACTACATTGCAGTGTGATAGTGAGATAGCTCCAACAGCCAAACATCTTCATTCTATTTAAATGAAAATGCAGCACCTGTTCGAAGCTTAAAGCCTATTGTTTGCCTCCGCGAGGCACACGATTTCGGAACGGAGTGGAGTCGTGATTCTTGAGGAATGAAGAGAAGTGATAGCTGTAAGGAAGGGTCAGTGTTCAAACAATAGACCAATGTAAAGGCACCCGTTTCAGGCAGATTCCGTGAGGTTCCACCGGGGACATTGGCACATTCCGTCATCCAGAGCTATCGGATGCGAATCCTCCGACCTCCATTGGCGATCCAAGTCCGCCTCTTCGGAGCCTTCCCAACGGTGATAAGCAACGAATTTCAACCCTCCGCCGCAGAGAGAGGTGATCCGGTCGAATGGAATAATGAATTTAGAGCAATACTGACTGCGAGAAGGGGAAATGAGAGAGAAGAATGATATGGAATATAGGCCAAGGACGTACCCGAATAGCTTCGTCTGCCTTCGAGACGCTGCATCGCCGAAGATTTGACTCGTGCAGAGCCGAATGCTGTTAACCTAGGATTGCCCGTATCTGTTTCGAAACCACGATTGATCGAGCCGCAGCAGCTGGTCGATGTTATCTGGTGCACACTTCTCAAGTGGTGTACGTGCGAAGGAGAAGAAAAGAGTTATTTTCAGCAGACCTTACGGAGAGGTCGACTCGGGAATTGGTGATAGGGGCTGCCAGAACTCTTCCTTCGCAGTATTCCGTAAGTCTGCATTCCTGAACAGGGTCTGAAAGGTGTATCGTCGCCAATAAAGGGTTTGTAGAGCTGAACATCACCCGAGGAGGGTCGACTAGACGTCAGAGTTTCCAGTAATGGGTAGCCTTTCAGTCTAAATGAGGATCCCCCAAAGGCCTGCGGGCGTGCCCATCAGGATATGAGGTTATGGCAAGTTCTGTCGCCAGATTACGAGGAGTCGAGGAACCGTCAGGTGTCGAATAGAAGGTGTGACGAGGTCGAAGAAAGGAATAGACATATCAAGAGATAAACGACCAGCGGTTGTAGTTGATATGTTTTGAGAATTCTGTATCGTTGGCTTTAGCCCAAACTCAGACTGCCCTTTGTTGAGGCGCCAGGATGGGAGGTGGAAGGGACAAGCAACGTTCCAAAACGAGAAGAATTGACGATTAGCTAAGATTGATGCCGGCCACGGGTGAAATTGCGGAAGTTCTGCACAAGGCAACTCTGAACCACCAGCTTGGTCCCATTGGCTTCCTCATCTCCTCCTGAAAACACAGGAAAACCGTCGGTAGATTGGTCCTGCATTTCTCCAACGATGCTCGAGCAACTGACAAACCCCACAGTGCTCCCATTCAGGGATCCACCACTACCTTAGCATTTATTTACAGCTAGAAGAGAACCACAAGTAAATCGTTGTAAATGACGACGAGAAATACAAGGCAGGTTACGATGGTGATAAACGAGCGACGCCAGACACCTTAAAAAGCTGAGGCAAAGGAAAGAAGCTTTATGGACGAACAAGAAAACTGCCAATTCGAGGGGATAGCGCGCTAGAAAACCAGATTTGCAGGCGAAAGTCATGGTGCACGCGATTTCCGGATTTGGGCGGCCCACAAACGATTCGCCCAAAGAGGTTATCCCAGAATCTCGATCACATTGGCCTGGATATGTGCTGTAATGACTCCAGGAAAGTTATATAACGACGCTATGGCTGTCATCCTGGTATCAAACAACTGGCACTCTCTTCTCCTCCTCGACGCCGTTAAAGATGATCCAAGTCGCGTCCCACCCTCCATCCTTCACATGCACGCTCACGGGCACCCGATGATGTCCCACTCGTCTCCCAGCGTCCAACTTCCCCGCACATTGGCTCGTCCACCCTTCGCTGAGGTGTCTCGGGACGCTATCCTGGCTGCCGCTCCCGAACTGGGCAACGTCCCAGTTGAATATATTCGACGATGTCTCCGACCCAAGGCTAATGAGTACGTGTATTTATCTTCTACATTCTGCGCTACAGCTAACGAATGTCACCTCCCAGAATGCTTTCTGGGATTTCGAGCCTACCAAGGTCCCAACTGCCGACTTCTATTCCTCGTTCTCAGCTTCCTACCTCGATATCCGTAGCTGTTCAGCCACACCACGCTCATCCTACACATGTTCTTGCCGTTTCTTCTTCAAAATCTCCATCCGGAAACGAAACACTCGCCATCTTCCCCGTGCACTCCATCGTACTTGCATCCCATTGCGCTTCCTTGCCAAGACTCCCCTCGTCGTCGAACGCAGGGTCCACGGTTAACCTTCCTGTACTTCCTCTCGCCCTCCCTTCCCCGGCAGCGTTCTCCATCTTGCACCAGTTCATGTATCATCATCGATTGCACTCGGTTCTCGAAGCACTCTTCCCTCTCCCATCAGCGTTCTTACACAACCTCTCGCACCATACCGTTCAATCGACGCTGGCCTCGGGAACCCTCCTTCACCAACTCTCCACCTACCTCTGCTCCTCGGCCTCCTCTAACCTCACAACCCTGACAACGCATGCGGCACGCGTCAAGGAGCTCTGGCAGGATATGGTCGCCCTCGGCCTCCACGACACAGAGCTTTGGGATACAGTCGACCTCGCCTGGGAAGTCGTCCTCGGAGCCCTCAACCTTGCCGCCGCTCAGCGATGATCAAGGGTACCATGACTTGAAACTCGAACCGAACGTGACCAGATCCCACATAGACTTGCATCCACCGCATCCACAACCAAAATATTATTCCTCAATGTCGGGTGCTCCATCCCACCCAAATGACACCATCTATTCTCAAAGTCTGCGCAACAGGCCCGCAGCACCACTGTATCCATATGACTAGCTTTTTGGTAGACGCACAACTCCCTCAACTGTATCAACTAAACCTTCGTTCTTCTATCTGGGTTTCTTCTTCGGTTTTCCTATACCCTCTATTTGCTTTTGGTAGTCTGGCATCCTTGTGAACGTCGTCTTTCGCTTTCGCATTTTCGTATCTTTATTGCTGTAGATTATTTGCTCCTCGATGGAAGGCTAGTTCCTCATCCTCATGTAGCTTGTTCACCACATACATCAAATCCTTAAAACATTCAATCACAATGTCCGGTCATTCTGAGTTGGGCATCAGAACGCAGATTGTATTCTGCTGTTCAGATTGGCCATGAGGATCGCTTCGAGAGAGAGATTACAGAGACATCGCCCCTGGGTCCCCCTTCGCCGAACTCCCGCACTCCGGAATCCGGGACGGAACTGCCCATCATGGCGGTACGGCCAAACCGCCGACACCTGTTTCCCACAGTCTGAACCCCTAAACACGATTTCCGACTCGCGTAGAGGCTTTTCGTCAAGATACCTCCTCTGGAAGCCTTTTCAAGGCTCAGATTCTGCCTGGCCATTCCTTATTTGGAGAGCAGTGAGATTATGCCTTTCTCTCCACCTCTTCGACGAATGGATCGCAATTCTGGGGTGCGGATATCTATCCGCCACATCTTTAGACCCTGACACGGGGGCGTCGACCTGTGGCAACGAATTCACCGTCTGCACCTCGGAGAACTGAACGCTGGTTTCTGTCTGGGTAGGTCAAATCTACCTTGGCCTTATACGCCCCTTCTACCAAGCGGGGTAGCCTCTGGAAGCCACGTTGCATGTGCGTTGTGGTTACACCCATCCGGTCCTTGACCCTGTCCATTCCAGTTCAAATTTTTGGCTTCGGCGGTCGCAAAAAATGAAGGAAGGGAAACACACAGGTGTACGACTGGACCCACTTAAGATGGTACACTAACACGTTGCAAGATGGGACCAAGACTGAGGTCGCCCGACTACCTCCACAAAGAAAGATGCACACATATTGCTCGACTCAAGATGATCTGTGTGGCACCTCTGGAAACGATAGTCTTGTGCCAACATAGGGTTAATCTCCTTCAGCTGTCCACCTGACCTTATATTCCGGGACACTGTAGCTGTACTGTTGATGCGAAGTCTTCAGATATGATAAGGCAAGTACACCTCAAGACGTCCTTTCATTCATTTCACTCACCTGACAGCATACCTGACATCTCCTGCACAGTCTGCAAGGCCCGAAAACAATTGGACTTGCATCAAGTCTCCGACTTTGAAAAGTAATCGGTAGATCGAAAGACGTGGGTCACGGGTGAAGATACAATCCTTGCGCCCCATCCTGCTGGCTGATCCACTTTGAGATTCTGGGCCTACTTCCGTGGGCCTTACTCTGGTAGATTACACCCCAGAAGCTCTTGGCGGATAGCCAAACCCTGCGAAAGCGTCTTTCGATATATCGCCTGCCAGCTCACCTCCCGCTTACAGCGGCCTCTTAGTCGACGCGACTGTATGGAATATGTTGCCTACAAAGTGCGAGTGTGTGCGTGTTGCTCCGAGGTTTACTGGCGTAATCCTTTTTTTTTTCCAAGATCTTGCCTGTTTGCAAAGTTCCGTGCCGTAATCTGACCTCGTTGCAAGAGAAAGTACCATTGTGGGCACAGGTAGGCAGCGAATTACACCCACAGAGCGCGGACTCAACGGGCGCCCACTCTGGCGACACGTTGAAAGCACCAGTATCGCTTTCCCTCGCACACTGCACCTACAATGGCAACTTACACACACGGAGATCATGGACCATGTCATGTGGAGCTTGAGCATGTCGCATCCCATCTCATCTTCAAGTCTGCCTTTGGCAGATACTCGGATTAGGCGCCTGACTACTCACGACTCGTGACACGACAAAGACCTTACGACAGACCCTATGGAGATAGACAAACAGACCAGAGAAGCGTTGTTTATACAATACAAATTGAGATATGTACATAGTAGTTGATCGAACTGCGAATGACGGTGGAGAAAACATCGACAATAGAAGCCGGTGGTCAAGCTGCACTGCGAAGTCAGTCGTCTGCGTCGACGATGAGATCTATCGCTTTCTGGCTCCGTGGCTTGATCGTGCATTCGAAAGCCAAGGGGTGACTGAGGGGGAGACACATGAGACGCCAATTCTCAAACAGAAGCGAACTTTCGCCCACCTGACGGTCCCACTTGTCTGGCCAAGAGGAGGCTCCACGACCTCGCCATTCTTCACAGCTTTCGATACATTGAATGTAGCAATAAGCATTGCAACAGATATGTATACAGATGCATCGGCAAGAATTCGACCTTCGAAAGTTGTCAATATACAATAGGGCGACGGGGGAATGAGGGACGAACCTGGGCATATCCTATCCGAGGAGAGGACCGTTTCGAGTTCGTAAACAAATGGATAACGAACAGAGCTACCGCATCCGCACTCACCTCCTTCCAAAGCCAAAGCAAGCGTTACGTGGGTCGGGCTCGGGAGTAGGGCCTAGGAATCTTTCTGGCTTGAAGTCCATGGGGTTGTGGTAAACTCTAGGGTCGTGTAACATGTTCCTGTACAACCATATTGGTCTTCTTACCCAGACACACACGATGCGAAGGAGCGAAGGCATACCAGACGTTGGCGATTACCAATGAGCCTTTGGGGATGAAGTAGCCGTTGTGAATATCGTCTTCCAAAACTCTATGGGGAACACCTGTATGGCAAGGTGGTCAGTCGTAAACAGAGTCATGCAAAAGCGGTACTTACTTGTGGGAGTGACGGCATGCCATCGCAGGACTTCAGAAACGAGTGCGTTTATATATGGCAAGTTCTGTCGATCTTCAAATGTCGGAAGTCGATCGTTTCCAACCACAGCATCTATTTCGACCTGCGCCTTCTTATGAACTTCTGGGAAAAGGCAGAGGGCCAAAAACAGTGCGTGTATGGAGGACACGGTCTGGCCACAGTAGATCATGTTAATACGGACGAGAATGATTCGGAATGCTCCGTACCGTGTCCGCTCCTCCAGAATATAACGAAGCAGAAGACCATTTGATATCGTATTCTCTGTCTTCTGATAGATTGGGCTCCTCAAGAAACTTGGATGTAAACGAAGGTTCGGCACTGCCGGCCGCCTAACATAAGAAGTTGGCTCAATACTGCAGAGAGAGCATGGTCGGTTACGTACAATTTGTTCCTTAACGTAGCGATACGGTTCATCCGCCATGCGATTAATCGTTGCTCGCCATTCCTTAGCCGTCTGTTTGAAACCTGCTCCCGGGAACCAGTCGGGAAGGTGCTTCACTGTCGTAAGGAAGAAAGGACAGATTGGATGAGGCACATTATCAAGGGGAGGTTCAAGTCATTAATAACTTACGGGGAGGGATAAGATTGACAAGGAACCCGCCTGGCGCTGTCGCTAGAGCGAACTGATGCATGGCCTCGTCTGCAACGGCCACAAGCGGATCGTTGTTTGGCTTAACTCTGTATCCATGGGATATCCTGAGAATTATCGCGCCTGCCGTCCTGTAAATACGATCAGAAAACATGCGAACTTCAGTATCCGTAAACCACATACTGCCGAATGTGTTGAACGAAATTGCTTGGGTCCCTCAATAAGGCCCTGAGAAATTCTTGTGTTTCCTCCTCCTCGACGGAGTGGAAGTGGGCCATCGAAGCATGGGTACCAATGAGCTGATGGAACATCTTTCGGAACCTTCGAAAACGATCTCCGTACGGAGTGAGGACCAGAGCGTTCTTCCAACCCACGAGTTCACCTCCCATTTCCATGACAGGGCGATCCGAGTAATTTAAGCTTTTCTTGTCCAGCATTTCGACAGCTGCTTTCATGGAGTTCAGAATGACTATCTCTTGACCGAAAATTGAAATAGAGGTAATGTCTCCTGTGGAGTGCGATTAGAAGCCATTGCGTACGAAGATTGCGACAAACATACCCCATTTTTGACCCCACTCAGTAAAAGTCAACCACTCTTGACTGGAGGGCATGTCGAGGATGTTTCCTAGTAAGGGCAAACGCCTGGGTCCAGGCGGAAAGGGTGCGGGAGGTCGACGACTCGCCAAAAGTCTGATCAGACAATAGAGAAGCAATGAGGCTGCAGAAATGTCGAGCAACGATATGCGGGTGCCCATGAGACTAAACGGAAGAGCAGAGGATAGCGCCGAGAGGCTGATAGCCATGGTGGAGACAGTCTGAGGGATGTGGATAGTTGTAGCAACAGTCGATCCCCCTATATACCGTTTTCTCTATAGATGAGAACCGGGCATTCAATTGCCTGCATCAAAGTCACAGACTACATAGTTCTGTGACAGCTGATATCGATCCACTGGCAGCCTGCGACGAATACATTCCAGTGCGATTTTCGGTTCCGGGTGGTTGAGCAGGCTCAGCAGGGCAAACTCCAAAGTGAGCGACCTGGCTTTTGGGTACCGGCCTTTCTCTACCACCGGATGTTGACAAAGCTCCGAAGTTTTGTCAATGTTCGTATTACGCACCTAAGCCAAGTTCCTTCAAATCCGTTGGCAGAAATGTCTGTGTCAAGTGACCACGAGGGCCCGCTGCCATCATCCTGCTTAACACAACGGAAAGGCGCAATATAATGTGCGGGCAGCGTTGAATGAAAAATAGAGACGAGGAGAAAGGCCAGGCAAATGGAGGGTGGATAGTCGCAAGGATCGCCGCGGCAGCGAGCGCGAGCGCTTAGTGTTTGTTTGCCTGTGTTAGGCAATATACTGGGTACCAAACTTCTCGCCATTGTGCCGTCCAGCGCTGAGTTTCTGCAAAAATCAACGCACTACTCACCTGTTCTCTCAATTCGTAAATCCAGAGTACAAAACAATCGAACTTTTGTGTTATACAAGAGTGGCACCGTCCCTAATGAGACTGCCCAATACAATCGTCACCCTCGACAATCCTGAGCACGGAGATGACTTAGAAGAATACGATACAGAGAAGGGATCAGCGATCTACGCTTAAAATGAGATCCATTGCCTTCTGGCTTCGTGGCTTGATGGTACATTCAAAATCGTGTGGATGACTGGCTGTCTGTTAGTAGATTGCACACTCACGTCGATAAAATAAGCGCCCACCTGACGGTCCCACTTGTCTGGCCAAGCGGAGGCTCCACCACCTCGCCATTCTTCACTACTTTCGATACGTTGAATGTAGCGAGGAGCATGGCAGCGGATATGTATACAGATGCATCAGCGAGAATCCGACCTGCAAGAGTGGTCATTGTACAAGAGGACAGCCAGGGAACTTTGAGCTACGAACCTGGGCATATTCTGTCGAGGCGATACCGTTTCCAGTTATTAAGCACCCAGTATAATCGAGAAAAGCTACAGCTTGTTCTGCACTCACCTCCTTCCAAAGCCAAAACAGACGTTACGAGGATCAGGTTCAGGAGTGGGTCCCAGGAACCTTTCCGGCTTAAAGTCCATCGGGTTGTGGTAAACCATGGAGTCGTGTAACATATTCCTGTTCAACCATATTGATCCCCTTACCACACACACGATACCAACGAACGAATGCATACCAGACATTGGCGATTACCAACGAGCCTTTGGGGATGAAGTAGCCGTTGTGAATGTCGTCTTCTGAAACTCTATGGGGGACGCCTATATGGCAAGGTGGTCAGTCGTAAACGGAGTTGTGCAAAGGTGATACTTGCTTGTGGGAGCGACTGCATGCCATCGCAGAACTTCAGAAACGAGTGCATTGATATATGGCAAGTTCTGTCGATCTTCAAATGTCGGAAGTCGATCGCTCCCCACCACGGCGTCGATTTCGGCCTGCGCCTTCTTCTGAACTTCTGGGAAGAGGGAGAGAGCCAAAAACAAGGAATGTATCGAGGACACCGTCTGGGCATCTCGGGTCAGCTATACGCGGACACAAATGAGGTGGGAGACATCGTACAGTGTCAGCTCCTCCAGCATATAGGGACGCAGCCGACATTTTGATATCAAATTCCCTGTCTTCTGATATTTCTGGTTCTTCGAGAAACTTGGATACAAAGGAGGGTTCAGCGCGACCCGAAGCCTGCGAACAGCCCTGTCAGCAATCGGGCATGGTTATGGACGTGGTCAAGTACCATTTGTTCCCTAACATAACGGTAGGGCTCGTTTGCCATGCGATTCAAGGTGACTCGCCACTCCTTTGCTGTCTGTTTAAAGCCCGCTCCAGGGAACCAATCAGGGAGGTGTTTCACTGTGTTGGAAAGTGATAGATATTGAATAAAAGTAATTGTCAGGCCCAGAGAGGGGAAACCCACAGGGAGGGATAAGGTTGACAAGGAAGCCGCCCGGTGTTGTTGCGAGAGCGAATTGATGCATGGCCTCGTCCGCGACGGCCACTAGCGGATCGTCGTCTTCCTTAACTCTGTACCCATGGGATATCCTGAGAATAATTGCGCCTGCCGTCCTGTAAGCGATGTTAGAGAATCTGTGGACTTCAGCATCCATAAACCGACATACCGCCGAATATGCTGGACGAAGCTGGTTGGGTCCCTCAGCAAGCCCTTCAGAAATTCTCGTGTTTCCTCCTCTTCGACGGAAAGGAAATTAGACATAGAAGAATGGGTGCCAATGAGCTGATGGAACATCTTGCGGAACCTTCGAAAACGATCCCCGTACGGAAGGAGGGCGAGAGAGTCCTTCCAACCCACGAGCTCACCACCCATTTCTATGACAGGACGATCCGAATATATCAAGCTCTTCTTGTCCAGCATATCGACAGCTGCTTTCATGGAGTTTATGACGATCATCTCCTGACCGAAAATCGAGATAGAAGTGATGTCTCCTGTGGGGTGCAATAAGAAGCCATTGCATACGGTATTTCCTATGAACATACCCCATTTCCGACCCCACTCAGCAAAGGTCAACCACTCTTGACTGGAGGGCATGTCGAGGATGTTTCCTAGCAAAGGCAGACGCCTTGGACCGGGCGGCAAGGGTGCGGGAGGTCGACGACGTGCCGAAAGCCTAACCAGACAATACAGGAACAGTGAGGCTGCAGAAACATCAAGCAAAGATATCCGGTTTCCCATGACGTCCAACGAAAACGCAGAGGATAGCGCTGAGAGGCTGCTCGCCATGGTGGAGAGAGCCCGAGGAATGGGAATAATTATAGCAACAGTCAGGGGGGCTCAGGCCGCTTATATAGCGCTCCTTCTGTAGACGAGAGAGAGAGTCTGCATCAGAGTTCCACAAGGTCTGTGGGCTCAAGCGGAGCACACAAGTGTGAGAGTTGATTAATGTTGATTTCGTCTGTCACTTTTGGCGACATTGATAAAGTCGAAGTCCGATTTTCGGTTCCACTGGTGGTACTTACATAGAGTATACAAAGCATTCGATTGAGGGATTTTGAAGGCTTCCGCACCGTACTAGGTAGGACCTGGAAAGCGCCCTATCTCTACGACTTGCTTGGGAACTTGACAGAACATCAAGTTTTGTCAGCGTTCGTGTTTACGATGGAGTTCGCTCCCAAGTCTTCCTTCAAATCCGTTTGGCGGAAATTACGTTGCGTCCGTGGCAAGTGACTCCTATTAGTGACCACGAGGCCTCTCTTGTCATCACCCTACCACAACGGGGAGGCACAGTATCAATTGTCATGAGTGGCACCGTTGGCGATCGAGACAAGGTGAGGGCCAGGCACATGGAGAGTGGACAAAGACCTAGTCTAGAGAAAAACTGAGATGAGCACAGTGTTAGCCAAGATATATTGGGTGCCAAACACCTGCCGTCCTCGCCGAGTTTTCTGCAAGGATCGTCAACGCCAGACTGAGATTCGCCTGTTCCCAACTCCTAAATCCCGAGTGTAAATAATCGAATGTCTGTATTATACAAGAGTAACACCGTCCCCAAGCGAGACTGCCCATTAACATCGACACCCTCGACAAGGCTGGGCCTGGGCACGGAGATGAATACGGAAACAAAGAAGGAACTGGCGTTTCATGGTCAGCAACCAACGCTGAGGATGAGATCTACTGCTTTCTGGCTTCGTGGCTTGATGGTGCATTCAAAGCTTTGCGGGTGACTGACATGGCCAGTTAGTAGCTTGCACTCAGGTCAGTCAATAAGCGCCCACCTGATAGTTCCGCTTGTTTGGCCGACAGACGGCTCCACGATCTCACCGTCCTTCATAGCTTTGGAAATATTGAATGTAGCGACAAGCATCGCAACAGAGATGTAAACCGAGGCATCAGCAAGGATTCGACCTATGGATCAGGGTGAGGCAAGTCGTCAGGTTTGGAATGGCGAGAATAGCGACGGACCTGGACAGATTCTATTTGGGGGAGTCAGGGTTTCGTAAGTACCCAGGGTGAGAGAAAATGCCTCCAACACCTACCGCCTTCCAAAACCGAAGCAAGCGTTACGCGGATCAGGCTCGGGAACGGGACCCAGGAATCTTTCCGGCTTGAATACCATCGGGTCATGATAAACACTGGGGTCGTGTAACAGGTACCTGGCGTGAGTTATCCAGGTCTTCAGTACGGACACCGAGATTGAGCTAGGATGAGAGACATACCAGATGTTCGCAATCACCAACGATCCTTTGGGGATGAAGTAGCCATTATGGACATCGTCTTCAGAAACTCTGTGAGGGACACCTGCGCCACGGCTTGGTCAGTCTCAGTGAGTAGGACACGACAGGGCGGTACTTACTTGTGGGAACGACTGCATGCCACCGCAGTACCTCCGAAACTACGGCATTGATATATGGCAGATTTCGTCGATCTTCGAATGTTGGCAAACGATCACCCCCAATCACGGCATCTATTTCTGCTTGCGCTTTCGCCTGGACTTCTGGGAAAAGGGAGAGGGCCAAAAACACGGAATGTATAGAGGATACGGTCTGATTACCCAAGTAAAGGTTAGAATGGAGGTGAATGGCAGGTTCCAGTCTTTCCATACCGTGTCTGCTCCTCCAGAATACAGCGATGCGGAGGACCATTTGATGTCGAATTCGCGGTCTTGGGATATGTCTGGCTCCTCGAGAAGCTTCGACGTAAACGAAGGTTCGGCATTACCAGCCGCCTAAGAGGTGTTATTCTGGAAGCTCAGAGAGAATCATCTTATACGTACCATTTGTTCTTTCACGTAGCGATAGGGTCCATCTGCCATGCGATTGATCGTGTTGCGCCACTCCCTAGCTGTCTGTTTGAATCCTGCTCCAGGAAACCAGTCAGGAAGGTGCTTCACTGTTGTCAGAAACAGATGAGGGCCGTCGTCGGGGAGAAGCTGCTCGTTACTTACACGGAGGGATAAGATTGACAAGGAAGCCACCCGGTGCAGTCGCGAGAGAAAATTGCTCTGTCGCCTCTTCCGCAACGGCCACGAAAGGATCCTGGTGTTCCTTAACTCTGTACCCATGGGATATCCGGAGAATAATCGCGCCTGCAGTGCTGTAAGATGGGAGGTCAGCGTCACTTCCCACTTTAGTATCCATCAACGGACAGACCTCCGAACGTGCTGGACGAAGTTGCTCGGGTCCTTCAGCAAAGCTTTGAGGAACTTCCGAGTTTCTTCTTCTTCGACGGAGTGGAAGTTGGACATTGACGCGTGGGTCCCAATAACCTGGTGGAACATCTTTCGAAAACTGCGAAAGCGATCCCCATACGGGATGAGTACCAGAGTGTTCTTCCAGCCCACGAGTTCGCCGCCCATTTCCATGACAGGCCGATCAGAGTAAATTGAGCCCTTCTTCTCCAGTATGTCTACAGCCAGCTTGATTGAGTTGAGAATGATTATCTCCTGTCCGAAGATTGAGATGGAAGTCATGTCTCCTGTGAGGGGAAATTCAGTGATGCAGCTCGAAAACGACGATTACATTCAAACATACCCCATTTGCGACCCCATTCAGCAAAGGTAAGCCATTCCTGGCTGGGGGGCATGTCGAGGATGTTTCCCAGCAGAGGTAGGCGTCTGGGGCCGGGCGGCAAGGGAGCAGGAAGTCGACCACGGCCCAAGAGTTTGATGAGATAGTATAGAAACAGGGCGACAGCCAAAGTGTCCAACAAAATTGTCCTGCCACTCAGAACGTCGAGCGACAGAGTAGAAGACATCGTTGAGGAAGTGGTCATGGTGGAGGAGAGGTGTGTGGATCCCGGACAAATATAACGACTGCCTGCCTCTCTTATATACCGTTTTCTTCTAAGCTTACCTGCCAGTCATTCTAAGATCATTCCGGTTTCTGCGTCCAGTAATACCGCCGTGTTATGTCCTCGGAGTTCCATAGGATTTGTCGACCCTAGGCTGCGTGGGTCGTACCTTTATGATCCAAGCTGTCGCCGTTGGTTGTGATCGCTCACCGGTCTTCGGTTCCGCATAGTGGTGGAGCATACCCAGCCTAGGATACGCGGGGCAGGCTCCAAGTCGAATACAAGGTGACCTTGCAAATAAGCTTTCTCCAGAAGCTTGACATAGCACCCTCGGGCCGCCGCACGAAGTTACGATGGAATTACCTTATCCGTTTGGACAAGTTACGTTTCGTGCATGGCAAGTGACTGGCATGAGGTACAGCTATTACGCGCCTCTGTCATCACCCCGGCAAAATGGGCAGGTACAATTGGACCCAGGGGGTGCCTGACCAAAAGAGATGAGAGATAAAGTCGGGATGGAGACAGGAAGCTGACAGGTACGTGGAAAACGTGGACTCGTGGAGGGGTCAGGTGTGAGCGCTTATTTGCACCTATTAGGCAAGCTGCTGGGCGTCAAACACCACCATGCTCGTCCTGACAGATGCATTACGATTGAACTGCGACTCTGACTCTGAGTGTCTATCCTTGTCATCCACTCCATTGCATATGTTACTACTATATCAGAATCGTAACGAGTGCGCGCTCCCTGTGAGGCAGTGCCTTGCACCAATCGCTACGCGGCAAGAATACCTGTGTCCCCTACGTTCCCTTCAACCGAGAATCAGCGTCTTGGACCTTCTAAACTGAACGCAAACAATGATAGAAATGGGCTAGAAACTCGATAGAATCTGTCTGCGTGCATCCCTTTTCTGAAGATTTCCAGCAAGTTCTACGAAATTTACGTAAGTCGAGTCCCAAGCCGCGACATAAAGCTGGGTGCACGATTTCCCTTCCACACGATTTAGCGCTCAACCCATATCGCGATTTTCCTCCCATAACGATGGCCTCAGAACGCCCAATTGTCTACTTCGATATCAGCATCGGCGGCCAGGCAGCTGGTCGGGTCGTCTTCTCGTTGTATAACGACCTTGTGCCCAAGACCGCAGAGAACTTCCGTGCGTATTGGCTGGTGCGATTGGGCGCTCTGGGATACTAACTCTCACCTTAGGCGCACTTTGTACTGGCGAACATGGTGTCGGAAAGCTGGGAAAGCCCCTTACTTACAAGGGATCTAAATTCCATCGTGTAATCAAAGGGTATGTCCTTTCCAATTCGAAATACAATCAAGAACGCGTTTGCTTAACTAGTCCAATCGCGTAGGTTCATGTGCCAAGGAGGCGATTTCACCGCAGGAAATGGTGCGTCTGTTGAGTTTCAAACAGGCGTTAACGTCCCAAACTGACAATCTATCCAACGAAGGTACCGGCGGCGAATCGATCTACGGCGAGAAATTTGAAGACGAAGCTTTCCCCGTCAATCACTCTAAACCATTCCTGCTGTCGATGGTACGTCGAGAATCTCCTCCCGAAAAGCTTGTGAAACTGACCTTTGTAACCCATTAGGCTAACGCTGGTCCTAACACCAACGGATCGCAATTCTTCATCACGGTAGCCCCTACACCCCATCTTGACGGAAAGCACGTCGTTTTCGGTGAAGTGATCAAGGGCAAATCCATTGGTACGTAAATAGGCTGGTTTCACTCTGCAGAAGATAGACTAAGCCTTCTCAATCACAGTCCGAGCAATCGAGAACAACCCCACCGCATCAGGCGACGTCCCAATCGAACCTGTTGTGATCGAAGACTGCGGCGTCCTTTCTCCCGACGATCCTTCCCTCGCCGAATCAACAGCAGAAGCACAAGACGGTGATCCTTATGAGGACTACCCAGAAGACGAGGATCGGGATCTGAATGACGCCAAAGCCGTTTTGGACATTGCCAAGCTCATCCGGGAGGTCGGAAACAGGTTGTTCAAGGAGGGTAAAGTCGATCAGGCGTCAAACAAGTATCAGAGTACGTTCCTTCTTCTTTACAACTTGTGGACTGGTCCTGATCGATTTACGCATTTATAGAGGCACTCCGCTATCTGGATCTCCACTGGCCTCTACCAGAGGATGCTTCGGAAGAGCTCCAGGCAGGATACAAAGAGCTCTTCACCCCTGTCCTCCTCAACTCGGCCCTCGCTGCCATCCGCGTAGAACCCAGATCTACCGTAAACTCCACCATCGCCATCACCAACACCACCCGCGCAATCAACTACTTTGACCTCAAACCCGCCGACAAAGCCAAGGCTTACTACCGTCGCGCGCTCGCCAGGTTACAACTCAAGGACGAGGACAAAGCCGAGGCTGATCTTGTTGAGGCTAGCAAACTCGCACCCGAGGATGCTGCAATCGCAGGCGAACTTAACAAGATCAAGCAAGCCCAAAAGGCGCTCAGGGAGAAAGAGAAGAAGGCATATAAGAAATTGTTCGGATAATTGTACAACAGACGATAAATTAGCAATGTACATCTAATAATCATACCATCTTGTATCCCTAGGGTAGACAGTCATCAATGTAGACGGTTCAAAAGCGCAAAAAGAAGTCCTAGGAGATAAAGTAGAGCAGGAATTGGCGTTTCTTCGCAGGCGATATCGGCGGCGAGAACGACGTGGGATCATCGCGCAAGAGGATTGGGGCAAAGACGTTGGCTACAGATATGGTCAGATTCAGAACGGGATAAAGTTAACATCAAGAACATACCGAGGCGTTCAGCCTGGTCCTCATTCGAGGACGACTTCGAAAGGAAATGTAAAAAAGCCGTTAACGAAATCCACACATTGACAGCCGCAGGCTGGACTGCATCCAGAAGCTAAAAGACCACCATGGCGTGAATAGCGTTCTCATGATAAGCATAAATAAGGGAGGTAATTAAATACCCACCTCAAATGCCTCATCTCTGTTCGACATCTGAACACAGCGTGGGTGCAGTATCCCAGGGATCACCGGATCGGGAAGAGAATTGAGAAGGCGTAGCAGCACGACTCCGAAAGCCAGTGGAATTTGAGGATCTTTCGTCTCCGCTGCGGGGTAGGGGAATTCGGCGCCTGTGTCGAGACACTGACAATAATAAAAAAGGTCAACGACATCAGGAGATATTTCACAGAGAATGGGAGGCTTGCCTCGCAGAGTTTGAGTACAGTCTCGTCATCAGCGGGTTGTAAGAATACGTTTTCCTAACAGAGGATACGTTCAATTGCGGTGAAGCGACGAGGGATAAGGACATATACCATATTGGTGCCATTGGTCATGAGCCAATTGATAAGCCGAATGATCTCTGAGGGTGCATTCTTCCTGTGTCGTTCATCCACGAGGTCGGTGGGTGACTTGAGACTCCGAATGGGGCCAGGAAGTTGCGTCAAAAAGGACAGCGAATTCCCGAAGCACGTAGGTTCTGGTTACCATCAAGCAAGGTCAGAAAGTAGCCAGTGGGTGACATCTATGTGAATACTCACGGTATTCCCCCGCTACTGATATAAAGTGATCTTTCCCCAGAAGAGTGTGTAGGATGAGCGTCCCACTCAGGTCAGTAGGCCTCCGATTAAGTCCAGAAGCAATCGCGTTGGTGACATGAGCCGTAAACGTGATCTCTATAGTTTCATCCGGGAGGATGACACCCTGTAATGAATCTTCTGTTTAGATAGGACCTTCCATGCGAACGAGGGATCTCACCGTCTTGGGTTGGATAGATAACCACTCGGGATCTGACAGTGCCAAAGGTAAATCTCGACACGTGACGTGAGGAGAAGACCGTTGACGTACGAATGGGAGTATCTGTCTGGACAGGTACGAATCGGAACGCGCAAGGGCCCTAGACCACCGAATTAACCAAACCTAGAACGCTCTGCCACGCAATCCAGGTCATACCTTGCTCGCATTGGTAACTTTGACAATTTTGACATCTGGGACTTCATATCTGCAACGGTGTCCACATGTTTTTTCAACTGGAACAAAAGAAGCATGACATACCGCACTTTCCCAAAGTCAAGGTAAGTTTCGTCAAGCTTAAGACCCTTGCGCTCATGTGAACCTTCCAGATGGTCAACATCTCGATACAATCTTCGCAGAGCAGTCGTGTATGCCTCCTGATCCAAAACATCGACCTGTAACGAAAAAAAAAAAAAAAAAAAAAAAAAAAAAAAAAAAAAAAAAAAAAAAAAAAAAAAAAAAAAAGAGGAAGGAGCAGGTCAATAGTCGCCGAGATGATTTAGATACGTCGGTTACCTCAATCTCAAAATCCGCGGCGACTGGACGGTGGTCGCTCATCGTTATTTGCGGATGGCTGGTATACGACAGCTGCTCCACCCTGCACGTTGGGCTAGGGATGTATAGAATGCGGTCCGTCCATGCCGGTCTGCGTCTGTGAACAGAAAGGTCAACGGAGAGTCTGGGGACATAGTGAAGCCTGGTTACTTCAGATCATATCCGAGGGTATCCATGCCGAGTCCTGAACTGAATCGATATGTCCTATCCAAGTGTGAGATAACAAAACTCTCGAAAGCAAACCAGACCTACGGAAGATGTGTAATGGGGCTCTCGTGGAATCCGACGAATGCCTTCTTGGCCTCAATAGCTTTATGAAGCTATCAAACACGTTTGTAAGCTGTTGTCCCACAACGGAGAGTAACAGCATACCTGGTCATAGCGCAGCAAGGAGGCAAACTTTTCACGATTGTTCCACTCTTCGTCCCTCAAGATCCTCCTCAGGTCCATATCCCCGACGTCGATCCTATAGTTCAGGTCTACATCACAGTCAACACAACACGACAAATGTCGACTATCTGAGGTCACCAACCTCCCTTCGAACCAGACGTTAACCACGATCCTCATAGGGAACGATGAAACTTACCATCCAGAACAGCACATCGCTTTCATACGCAGTTGACTGAGGGAGCGAGTACGACATGTCATCTTCTTCCTCTGGTTTCGAAGGCAGCGAAACAGGGAAATTCAACCTCTTCGACAGATCATGAAAATCCTGGTTGCGTTTGTCCACCATCTCATCGAATGCTGCCAGATGTGCATTCACAAATGTGAGGATAGTGGGCTTGGTGCCCTTCGCAGGGGTGAATGATACTCGAATGGCCGTTCCTCCTTTGTTTCCCTGCAGAGAATGCCATGAATGTGCATTGGATGGAGATGATGAATAAGTGCTCACCATCACTCCGAGGATACCAGCCCCAGCATAGACGGTCTGAACGTCAGTAAAGCATGCTCGAACACCTTTCTTAACCATGATGATGAGTAGCATTCCGACAAGTTGCTTCGACGCCAACTGAAGAGAAAAGTCAGCTAGAGATCATCACGGTAATGGCAGTGAATCCAACCTTTTCGTACTTGTCCCTCTTTTCTCCAAGTGCAGCAAGGATTGCGGTGCACCAAGCATCCTCTCGTGCAGTCGACGTGGAATAAATCAAGGCTTCCGTTGAAAGGTCTAGCTCTTGGAACCCCCATACCAGAATCTCCGGATCCATATCGTCAGGGTCTACTGGTTCAGCCTTGGTCAGTTTTACAGATTGAAACTTTGACGTCCGTTCTGTAACTGATAGATGCTCGCTTCAAGGCATCCCAGGTCACCATAAAATACCACGCACGCTTATCAAACGGGTTCCCGATAACCTCGCTCAGCGACAACGGCGAAACAGCTTCGATCTTGGGCAACGAAGTGGATGGTGGACCTTGAATCCAACTCGACAAATCTTGAGAAGGAAGCTTTCCATTTACATTGAACGTTCCTATTCGCAGTCTGTGGATATCAACGCTGTTCAGTGCAGTCAAGTTGAGTAGGCTTACCGCAAGCTCTGCCTTCCACTAATACAAGACCTCCTAGCCTCCGCTCGAACCCACTCGTCTCTCATTAGATGGAGATCGGCGTAGTCATCGCCAGGCTGGCCAGCACTTGCTGGCGAGAGTCGTTCATGGAGAGGCTGATTCACGAGTCGTAGGTCAGGCGGAATAGAGGCCACTACAGGTCAAAACACATTAGTTGGTGGGGGTGGGTCAATGCGTTTGACCAGCACGCACGTAGCAGCGGAGAGATTTGCTTGAGAATGTACGGTCTCAACCAACTGAAATACGTCGTCGACTGGGCAATGTTGATCACTTCATTGTTGTCGATATCTGCGGGTGCTCATATGAGTCCGACCTTCACAGAAGGCGCGAAGTGGATACACACTAGTCTCCGCTTTCAATCTCTTGCATTCAGACACGAAATCCCGGAGTTCTTGAACGTCCTGAATGTAGAACAGTGCTGGCTTCGCCTCATCCTGAAGTCCTTCTGCTGGGGTAACAGCCAAACTAAAGCCTATTCACGCCTATAACTGAGCATATCCATCCTCTAAATAACGAAGATGGGACACTTACCAGAACGCGGTTGCTCCACAGCAGCTTTCTGCAGTCCTCCTCGAAGATCTATAGTGCTTCTGCGCATTTGACTCATTACGATGGAGAAGTTTCCGTAGATTGGTAGAACACGGTGAATCTCGAGCTCGTCGCCGTTGTCATCGCTTGGTACTCTAGGCTTGCAGACGAAGACACTAGGTGGGGTCAGCATGGGTTAGTCCCGAGAGTGAACTTGGGCGCTTCGCAACCGCCAAAGGCCATTCGCAGCCTCGACGATCCCAAAGCGCACCAAAGAGCTCAGCGTGCAACTCACCATCCTTCCTCAGTCAAATCCCAATCATCCTTGTGCGAAATCACCGCCAATATTCGCTTATTCTGGGCGTCCTGCCGTGCGTCTGGGACTTGGGAAGCGGCAGATCCTGGGATAAAGATCGCTTCAAGAACGACTTTGACTTCGTCTGTGGACCTGAGGAGATTATGAACGCGGTCAAACGCGGTGCTCATCGCGCCAGACGTTGAGCAGCACGGTCGCTGGAGGACGAGGTCTGACGAGGTCGGTGGGCAGTTGCCAAGTTCTGCCAGAACCCGCCATCATTGTCATCGCGCCAAGCTTCGGACGAATTTCCGCAAGTGGACATTCGCCCCTAATGGACCCCAGACCCTCCCCGCGAGGAGCTCGTGTTTGACAGAAAGGTATGTAGATAGAGTAGTACCAGCTAGCGTGCAACCCAAATCAGTGTTATACAAGAAGGAAATTCGACTAATACTATCGTTCTCAATCCAACGATTCCGCTTCCCAGAACCAGTCCATCAGCTCGCGATTACCCCGGTATCGCAGTTTGATTCCCGCTTGGCATTCAGCGGCCTCCTTCTCCATGCCCAGTCGCAGATACGCTATCATCATAACGCCCAAAATTGTATGATACCCACAGGCCTCGATATCCATGCCGTGCTCATCCATCCATCTCTTGATCTCAAGAACAGGTTTCAATACATCGACCTTCAAATTCGGGTCGTGCACCCATACGTTGTTGGCCTGGTCGAACCAGCCGTTTATGAGCTTGGGCAGCGCTGGACGCAGACGATCCGAGTAGGGCCTGTGTCGAAGGCATGTAGGGCATGAGCAATTGTAAATCCCGTATTCCTGGAGAGATTGGGCGCGTTGGGCTTTCGTCTCGTAAGGCTGGGTGTAGCAGTGGAATATTTGTGAGCCGGCTTCGATGTCGCGCACAGCGGTGTATTGCATGGCGAACGTTGTTGGGTCGAAATCTACAGCCACATCGGGAACGCATCTATGCGCAATGAAAGATGAATCCTCAGTGGCAACACATGGGATTCGAGGCAGCGACATACGAATGGTTGAACCTACTTCCGACCCTTCCAACCGCAGCATACCATCCGCCAAAATCGTTGTTCGCCTCACCAAAGTCGAGGACAATCCCATTGGTCCTTACGATCCCTCCAAGAGGACCACTCCCGTCCTTGTAGCTATTCGTCAGCGTCCTGAACTCCGCGCGGTCTTCTTTCGTCATGCACGTGGCGAAGCTGACTGTGAGGAACCGTTCAACATGGTCGAGCTGAGCTTGCATGATCTCCCGCGCGGTAATTTCCTTTGCGGCGCTCTCGGGAATGCCCCCTCCGAAGAAGGCCATGTATTTCCCGGGAAAGACGAGGAAGGGGCGCTCAACATGGAATGTCTCGCCACGCTTGAGATTCTGAGTGGCAAACACCCCGTATCCCATTCCATTGTCGGTAGGTTTGACGACGAACTTCTTTGGTCCCAGCTTGGGAAGAGGCATTGGGACTGCACCCTTCGAGAAGTAAATGGCTCTGCGCTCCGAGGTCGTTAGCCAAATGGTATGCCCGTCGGGGTCGCTACCAGTAAGATCGGTGTTGAGCGGCGGGACGACTGTGATGACATGTCTGCCCCAGTCGTATGGCACGACATAGTCGATAAGTCTCTTCGGAGCTAGACTTTTGCATGAGCGTACAACGTACATCAGAGCTTTGATGTACTCACCATCCATTCCACCGAGCACGTTGTATCTTCCGAGAGTGCGCTTGATGTCGTCATCGAGGAGATGTTCGTGCTCTGGATGATCACCTTTCAATCGGTAATAGTGAGTGCCCATGAGGCGTCGCAGGCGGACGTTGCTCCAGAGATCCAATCTCTCGTGCACAACGGTAAGGAACACCCAGTTGGCCAGTTGGCCAGCAGCAACCTTCCTCTCAGGGAAGTGCTTCTGAATTTGCTGGATTGTCGCTTCTAGCAAGCCCGAAGGTTTACAACCGGGCTCGACATAGCTTGGTATGTCATGCTCGAGTACCTCGCATAGCAGTCGTTCCAGCGCCGCAGATGGAGGATAGTCGTGCTCGTTGCGACAGATGGTGGGATTTTCGTTGAGTGCGTCTTGGAAAACCTTCTTGAGTAGCTTTATGTGTTCAACGACCAGCTCAGTGTCAACCTTGATGTCCTCGCGAGAAGTGACAGTGGCGGTAGCGGTGGCCATGGTGAATGTGAAACCCTCTACGCTCCTTTGTCACTCAACACGTTCATATATGAACGACAATTGACTTGAGAGGCCGTATCACAGAAGATGTTATCGATGACAGGCCCACAACAGAGACACCTTCGGTTCGCCAGAACAATGACTTTGTGGGCGTTTCGAGTTTCGTAAGACCGCGAGTGCAGCAAGGCTTTCCTATCACAGAAGATACTATCGATGAAAGTCCCAGAGAGCAAGATGAGAGTTGTGATGGGGCGCTTGATGTCTGTCCATTTGACTCATAGTCGAATGAGGGTTCATGATGGTGGTTTGAAGCCAAAATTCGAGGCAAGCGCGTCCCTGGTCCCAGGACTTCGGGGTTTATTTCCGCCGGCAAAATGGAAATAGGGGCTAACTCGAACAGTGGTCAGTGTCGCGAAACAAGGGAAACTGATTGTGAAGGGTCCTCACATGAACTCTGTCGTAAGTCACCCACTACTGGCAAGGAGTCACAGAGACCAAGTTTTGGAAGCTCTCCCATGTCACACACATAAGGCGGATCTTGAGCAATTATATGTCGCGCATTCAATACAACTACAAATACAATGTCCGATTTTCTACATTGCATGCTACTAGTGGTACACGGTTATGATAATGTTTGCGGGGTGAATTAGATGAGACGGGTCTGTAAAGACAAGTTAGAACAGGTGTGCGCGAGGAGCCATGAGCAGGACGTACCGTAGCGCTGATGGGGACGTCCTTATCGCTACGTCCAGGGCCACGGAGCATGCCGTCAGAACGTGGGGGAGACGTAGAAGCACCGACAGAAGTACGAGCAATAGCAGACAGGTCAATATCTACAGAGAAAGCGTCAGCGACTATGACCGTCTCAGTCGACAGTGGAGACATACTCTTCTTGTTCAACATGTTCTTCCTTGCCTTGCGCGCTTCTTCGAGCTCCTCCTCGTGGCTCCTCGACCTGGAAAGGCCGGGCTTGGATGGTCCGCTACTGGTCGTGTCCGCGGGAGAGCCAGCTGGAGCAATGCATCAGCGAGCAATTCTCAATATCCAGACTAGACCAACGCGTACCTCTGAACTGCTGGTCAGCGATGATGTCTTGTTCCAAAGGTCGACCGACGAGTTCTCCGTCGTCGACAATGCCCTCGTCATGAAGAGCCTCGGTGTGGAGTTCGCGTTCGTCCATGATGTTACCCCAGTTGTAGCTTCCTGCGCCACCTTTGCGAAGGTTGGGGTCCAAGCCTGAGCGGTTCTCGTGCCTATCCTTCTGGACGGCTCTGGGGAATTGGGAGCGTGCGGTTCTAGCCATTGTGTTGTGTGTTGTGAACGATGAGATGGATGTTGTGATGGAGAGACAGGGTTCGAAGGGCCAACCTATATATACCCTTAGACCCTGTGATGAGACCAAAGGGGTCACTCGCACCACATAATGGACTCGCGTGATACAGCCTATTCTAGATCATTCCACGTCCTGTCTCGCCCAGAATCCCGACTCCGCCCTTTCTTCTTCTCGTAAATTACCTTCTTCTCTTTCGCCATATCGTTATAACAATGTCATTGTAGGTTGGTCGTTATGGCTCAGTCCTTAATGAAGTCTTTGCAGTCCGCCACAAGGTTCGCGCCTGATTGCAGCCTGGCCAAGTGCGGGGTAATATCCCAGAAAAGAAACGGTGGCGTCACAGAATCTCTGATCGAGATCATTTCTAGGCCCTTTTAGGGAACACCCCGGGACAGGGGCTCTGCAGGGCTTTGCCTTACCTGACCACGAGGTTTTCTCGACGAGAAACGGGTTTAAATAAGGCCCCGGATACACCTTTAAAGTTAGAGCCACATGTGTAACACGTCGAGGAGACCGAAGTACACCTTAAAGTAAGAAACTACAGGTCACCAAGGCTTCACGAAAGCTCGCCAAGAGGCATCTCCACTCGAGTGGTGCAACGAGGACAGGCGACTGACTTCGATGGCACACTCTGAGGAAGGATATTCGTTTATTCGATAACGATTGAGCACCAGGCTGACGAAGGTTAAATGGTTACACCAGATAGGCAAGGAAAATAGAGATCGTTCGTCAACGTTCCCCAATTCCAGGCTTTCGCCACTTGGTATATCCGACGAGCGTCATTCTACGCCTTTCTACACTCCCAGATGCAAATGCTGACACCACCCCATGACTCGATCCGCCACCCTATCCACAAAGGCATCATAATCCAAATTAGACGATGCCTTGAACAAACCTGTATGCGCCTCCACCTCATCATCCACACCAGCGATCAACACCTTCTCCCAACGCTCCATCCCACCAAAGTCAAAGTCTAACGTCGAACTCGTAGGCAAAACGACAAAATGATGGCCTGACGACATGGATTTCTCCTTCTGCTTCTGCTTCTGGATATCCTCTGGCTTCGGAGCCTTGTGCAACTTGTTCCTCTTGCGACTTTCTTCCTTGGGTGGAAGCATGCCTGCTGCTTCCAGTGCCTTGTCGTTGGCTTCGTCGTGGCCATGTTCACTATCGCCGTCCTTGGGTACAGTCAATGTCCAGTAGTTGACCCACAGCCCCCCTTCCCAGTCGACGAGCCTCAAGTACCGAGATTTCAATCCCGAAGGATCGAACATACATCCTCCAAATTGGAACTTTTCCAGAATCCAGCGTTTAGTGGCGCGGAGAGGGTCGTCAGAGTGTTTGCGGAACCATCGGATGAGGGGATCATCTGGGTCCGTGTAGGAGGCCACAAAATCAAGTGCGCGATCGAAGAACGGGGACGGTGAGCGGCGGGAATTTGATTGGGATGAAGAAGTCCCGGAAATGGATGACGCGGTATCTTGTGGGGGCGAAGACGGGGAAGGTGAAGGTCCCCGGGGAGGGATATCCAGGTACGACTGGGGATCCAGAGACGGTTGCCACGACCGCGGCCTCGACTTGCCTAATTCCAAACCATTTCAGAACACGTCAACTCCTCGAAATCATCACTCAGCACTCACGGTGTATCTTCTCCTTGAACGCTTCCCAATCATCCGTGACTTTGGGCTCCACAACGTGCACTTCAGGATGCTGGTTGAGTTCTTTCTCTGATTTAGCTGGCTTCTTTCGTTCCTTTTCTTTCTCGTCGCTCTTTGGAAGGAGGGAAGCTATGCCGCTGATGACAACGTGTGGATGCATTCCGAGGAAGGGGGTATCGAAGGCGATGACCCCGATGACCCTCTTAGGCTGGCCACTGGGGTTGAGAGAGGGGTCGAGGGCGGCTTCAGCTGCTAGGAGGCCACCCATAGAATGACCCAGCAAGATTACAGGTCCCTCCGGTTGGGTAGCAAGCCTTTTGGATGTTCAGCGGACAAGAACCAAGGCAAAGACGATGGCATACCATTCGAGAAAGTTTCTGGTCGCATGCGAGAGGGGTTTTGCGCTCTTGTACGTCGGGTATAAACTGCTCTGCACTCGAAGATTCGGATTCCCTTCAAGCCTGGCCGAGAGCTTCTCTTGAAGATGTAAAGGAAAGGCCTGGGCGATTTTCAATTACGAGAACGATTTGCAGAGGCATTCGCTACGATCACACCTGAAAACTGGTATCATTTCCTATTCAATGGTATCAGTAGACGCTCGACTGCGATAAGACCCACTACATACCTTGAAACCCATGGATATAAACCAAGTGCAGAAGAATAGGCATTATTCAAAGGTATGGCTCCACCTTGGTTCTTCTCAGCAGACCAAAGATGAGCAAAGGCTATCCAAGGTCTCGAGGCATCGCCCAGCTCCGCAGCTGTTCTGGGCAGTTTGTACACACATGCGTGAGCCCCGGTAAGCTTTGCGCGATTGAATCAAGTCCTTCACATCGCCGTAAAGCAAAACGAGAAATTGTGGAATAACAGACTGGTGATGTGACGTCGAGGGACGAAGAGGAGAACGGGTGAGAAACGTTTACGCGATACCGTCTATTCGGGTCCACCGGTGCTTGTCATCGACCACCACAGCGAGCTCGACCTGGAACACGTCGAGTTAGCAGCATGTCTTCGATCAATTTGCAGTCTCATCGTGCTCAGCTCATCGCAACGGCTGTAGCGGCGTCTGTGACGACCGCAGGACTTTTTTACTCGTACAGCACCCTCACGAAGCGCCGGCGACGAAAAGAGCTCGACCTTGAAATCCGGAAAGCGCTGTCGCAGCATGACCGGGAGCATCCTCGTCCTGGACCTGAACCACCTTCACCGGGAGATATTTACATCAAAGCTTTAGAAGAAGAGGCGGCCAAGTCTATTAGGCTGCAGCAAGACGAGTACGACGAAGAGCTTATTAGAGAGCAGCTCGCCAGAAATTATGCGTTCTTTGGGGATGAGGGGATGAAAAAGGTGCGGGGAGGAAGTGTCGTCGTCGTAGGGTGCGGTGGTGTCGGGAGCTGGGCAGCTGTTATGCTCGTTAGATCGTGAGTATTCCTTGAACGTCTGTAATTCATCGTCTAATGGTTTTTGAAGAGGTGTATCCAAAATCCGACTTGTAGACTTTGACTATGTGACACTTTCGTCCTTGAATCGGCACGCAACCGCGAATCTCGCAGACGTTGGAACACCAAAAGTAAAATGCGTGGAGAGGACCTTGAAGGAGATTGCCAAGTGGGTGGAGGTCGACGCTTGCATAGACATCTGGAGGAAGGAAGAGGGAGGAGAGTTGCTCGACGGGTACGACTGGGTTGTAGGTACGTCTCTGTTCTTTCACCTCTCAATTCAGTTCCCTAATCCCGAGCAGATGCCATTGACAACATCCAGACAAAAGTCGACCTGCTGAAATACTGTCACGACAACAAACTCAAGGTAAAAGTCTCTTCGACGATCGGGTGGTCATCCGACTAACCGTCCATATCGAAGGTCTTTTCTTCAATGGGTGCCGGAGCCAAATGCGACCCTACCCGGATACAAATTAGCGACATTTCCTACACCGTCTACGACCCTCTGGCACGCTCTGTCCGACGCCGACTGCGCCTGCAAGGAGTCACCTCCGGAATCCCTGTGGTTTACTCCACCGAGGTTCCCGGCGATGTCAAGCTCCTCCCTCTTCCCGAAGAAGAGTTCCAAAAAGGACCCGTGAAGGAACTGGGAGTCTTTGATGACTTCCGAGTCCGCATCCTACCTGTTCTCGGTGCGTGACACGTCTTTCCTGCTTTCTACCTGATCTGACATTTCCGTAGGCCCTCTTCCCGCAATCTTTGGCCTCAACATCGCCTCCTACATCGTCTGTGAACTCTCTGGAAAGCCCATCTCAAACCCTCTACCCATCAAAAATCGAAAGAAGCTCTACGAGCGGATCTACCGAGACCTGTTGCATAGGGAAGGCCAACTGGCTGGTCAACAACTCAAGTACGCTTCTGGTCACCTGGAATCAAAGATTAATTTCTGACTCTTTGTTCCAGTCGACTGCCGATAGACGAAGACGATGTTGGTTTCATCTTCGAGGACTTGCATCGAGGCAGGTCCGTGATTCCACCACACGATGTGCCAACACGACCAACACTGGTCCGATGGGACTATTCAAAACCACTCACAACCGACAACGCGGTCGTCTTTGAGCACAAAGACGCCGAGAAGCACCATAGCAGTTGTTCAGGGAAGGACGGAGTCTCGCCGGCCAGCTTGTGGGGCACTGAGGTCGAAGAGATTGTCAACAGACGGTTTGAGGAGGCAAGAAAGGTTAGGCAATCGGTGATGTAAACCCTTCCTACCCTGCAACCACACACTTCCACAGATCTTCACCTGATATATGGCGTATCTATCACGAATTCATCGTTTTCGAAACGCGCATCATGGAGCTCCCAACATACATCTGAAAAAGTCGGCGATTATCCTCTTCCTTTCGCTGATGCGCGTACGATTACTGGACAGTGAGCATTCCTTCGGCTGCTTACCCAGATTTCGTTTCAGCACGTCATTTTGATGGGTGCTGGACCGACGAGCCGTCTATAAATAGTAGGCGCCGAGAAGTTATTTAATACCGTTCACAGTTTCACTCCAAGCCCCTACCTCCACAGCCCACCTCGCTCTGACCAACACCGTTTAGTATGGCTGCAGCTTCTCAACCCGTTGGCCGACAACCCTACGCACCGACCGGGATCGAAGACTGGGCCCGTTCTGATGCTTACCACAACTCGTTCTTGATAGGGGAGGACCCAGTTCTTGACGCCGTCGTGAAGAACAACAAGGCACAAGGCCTTCCTGACATTGCCGTTTCGACTGCACAGGGCAAATTGCTGAACTTGTTAGCCAAGTCGATAGGTGCAAAGAGGATTTTGGAGGTTGGCACTCTCGGAGGGTGAGTAGTACCGTACTCCACGTGCGTCAACAGTGAACTCATCAAGTTGTGATGCAGTTATTCGACGATCTGGCTTGCACGAGGCATCCCTCGCGATGGCAGGGTGGTAACATTGGAACTGTCAGAAAAGCATGCTCAAGTAGCACGGGAGAACATCACCAACGCGGGGTTCGCATCACAGGTTGAGGTGGTCGTCGGACCAGCAGCCGAAACACTGAAATCTCTTCAACCTGACCCACCATTCGACCTTGCCTTCATCGACGCAGACAAACCTGGGAACCTCACCTATTTTACAGAAGCGAAACGGCTTGTGAGGAGCGGAGGAGTCATTGTAAGTCTACCGTTATGAAGAAACTTATGCCGTGGTACATATTTTAACGACGGCGGTCTAGATTGTCGACAATGTAGTTCGCAATGGCCGTGTCGCTGACCCATCCCTCTCGGATGACAATATTGAAGGCGCCAGGAAGCTGCTAAACGGTATCAAAGGAGACAGCGAGGTCGACGCGACGACAATCGGTACCGTCGGTGAGAAGGGATACGATGGCTTCCTCTATGCTGTCAGGAAGTGATGAATACGAAGACTACGTCCTGAGTGGCCGACTCATCATAATGTCTCTCTGGCAGGGGTATTTATGGATATATCCTTTGAAAGCAACAAGAAGCGTTATGGTTACAGGAAAGCGGCACTAGTGCCGACCTCTAGGGTACTTCCAAGACTACGTTAGTTATGTTTTAATGCCCGCACATACATCTACATGTACCAAGCTCCTGGGGGGGTGTCGGTGGTAGGTCATCGCCTTCAGTCCCGCTGTCTTCCGGGCCACCGGCGGATTTTCCAGGCGGTTCAGTGGGCTCGTTGTCGTTGCTCGTTTGCCTGACTCTCCTCCGGTTCGCTTTCTTTGGTAACGTCAAGAAGGTTCTTCAAGTTGTTCACCGACAAGTTATCCTGGCTGATCGAGTCAGGGGAGTCTCGCGCAGGTTGAGCACTAGTCTGAGGGACTCCGACATGAGGGGAGGTCGTCATGCTTTCGTGCAGGGCCGGGAGCCAATCATGTATAATAACCTGATTTGATTAAGTCGCGAGAAAGGGGAACCTGGAGGGAGAAAAGTCGACTTGAGTAAGTCCTTTCAAAAATAGCGATCAACTTACCTTATATGGATTGTTAACGTTCAAGGCTGTACGAGAACCTCGAGTACGGCTCTGTGATGGAAGACGAGGCGTGGGGCAGGTAAGGATGGGGAGTGTTTTACGCGGAGAATGGCTACGATCCTCGTCCTTATATCGACAAACCACTCGCTGTGTGTACAAGCCAAGCTCCAGTTGACTCTCAATTGTCAAGGACCCACAACTTCCCTTCCGACTGTATTATGCAGGAAACAAGGCAGATAAATAATAAATGAGCACAATAAGCACTCGAACTCATTTGGATGACTCCCCTTTTATGTCTACAAAGCTTCTGCCCGTACTCAGATTCCCTCGCATAATACAAGAGCTGTGGGCACTTAATTTGCTACCATTGACAATTTCGACACCAGGACGACAGGTTGCACCTGACAACTGGATTTTCGGCTTAATCTTACGGAGAAAAGGTCAGAAGTGGATGTGTCCAGCAAATAAAGTGCGGATGGCAGTAGGGGCACTTGATCGCTAAAGCGCTAAACGGCGACCAGGGTAGGACTCCGAAGTTGTTATGGACTGCTAGCAAGAAAATACGACATCTGCATAGTTATCCCCTTCGACGATTGGGAAGAGCATCGAAACAGGCATCCGGAACATAAAGTGTAGAACTGGCCCAGGAAGTATTATACAATTTCAGTCGAAAGGATAAAGACCTACGCAAACTTTGAACCCTCCCAAAACTGAGCCTCCCTCGTCTTCTCCATGAACACCCTCAAAACAGCCATACACTCCTCCATCTTCCTTACCATCCCCAGCTTGCTATACACCGACATCATAACCTGCCAAAGCTCATAGTACCCCGCCTCAAACGTATCCAGCCCCTCATCCTCCATCCTCTTCTTCATCTCCAAAAGCGGCTTTAAAACGTCCACGGTAAGCTTCCGATCCTTCATCCACACGTTATCACATTGCTTCTTCCAGTTCTGGGACATCTTGAAGCATACCCGACGGAGCTGGTCTGTTTGCGGTGTGGCGTTGACACAGACGCGGCAGACGCATTGGATGCCGTAGGGCGCGAGGAACTCGTCGCGTTCGGCTTTGGACATGAAGTAGGAGGTGTAGGATGCGAAGATTTGAGATCCGGCTTTGATGTCCCTCAATGCGGTATATTGCAACGCGAAGGCTTTGGGGTGGAACTCTGCCTGGACGTCTGGTGTGCAGCTGGAAGATCCCCGGTCAGCTTCTACGCGCTGCCGATCGAGTAACAGATACCGACCTGTGATTGAACCTACTCCCAATGCGAGGAATAGCACCATAGCCCATGCCAAAATCACCATCCGCGTCGTCATCGTCAAACTTGACACCAAGTGCATTGGTTCTGATTATTCCGAAGACAGGACCACTCCCATCCTTCTTGTGGGAGTTGGGCAACGACATGAACGCCTCTTTATCTTCCTTCGTCATACGAGTGTTGACGAGAGTCTCGAACTGCATTTTTACCTGCTCCAGCATCACTTGGGCGGCACGGTACTTGTCAAGCTTGGTAACTTCCTCCGAGAGGGAGTTGGAGAAGAGGACGAGAGGTTGGTTGGGGTAGACCATATAAGGACGCTCGACAAGGACGGTTTCGAAGCGTTTGATGTTTCGGGTGGCAAAGACACCCATTCCCATCCCTTTGACGCGTTTAACCTCGATCTTGCTTCTGAATTGAGGCAGGCGTTTAGGGAAGCCAGGAATTGAGAAGTACTGTCGCTTGCGAATGGGGTTCGTCATCCAGATAACATACCCGTCGGGATCGGGGTTGCTCAAGTCGACTCTGCGTTCAGGAACGAGGGTGACGATCAGGTCTTCGACGGTTGCGTTGGGATTCTTTTCAGGATTGGCAGTAGGGACAAAAAGGACTGGGGAGAGGTACTCGTTCAATTCCTTCGGGACTAGTAGGCAGTCAATGTGGGATACCACTCGAGCAAGGAATTGTCGGCTTACGCGTCTCAGGGGTGACCTTTCCATATGGGAGACGAACTGACGCAGTGTGGATGAGAAAACAAAAGTACAATAATTGAGTTGAGAGAGAGAAACTCACAGGCAACTTCGACGCCCTTCCCTGCGAGCGATGCTTCATTAGGTGTGGATGTCGCAGAATAAACAGGCTAGCTGACCTTTCCTATCCGAAGGCTTCTCATAGTCCAGATTCGGGAGTGAAGCTCCGAGTCCAGAAAGGCCCCAGGTTTTCTGCTCCTCGGTGGTTTGGTAACCAGTGACAGCCGCCACCATGTCGTACATCCGCTTCAGCAGATCTCCCGCTGGTGGGGCCTCCGACCCACCACGGCTCGACGAACCTGCTGCTGCATTACCACCATGATCGTCCAGTGCACCAGATGCGTCGACAGCGTTCTTCCACCCTTGAAGCATCTGCCTCGCTGTGTCATGGGCATTGGTGGCGTTGAGTTGTTTCGCGTGCTCGGGGATGGCGCTGGTGACTAGGGCGAGGCTCGCCTGCTGGAGCGCCTCTTGTCGACTCAAGGAAGGGTTTTCATTGAGATAGTCGTCGGCGAGTTGTTCCAGAGCTTCGGTCAGTGACATGCTAGTCCCCTTGGGCTGAGGCTTTGGGAGTGTCCCGCTACCACCTGGAGAGGACTGCGGGTCCGCAGAACGACGCTGTGTAGACTTTGGCTTTGGGCGATCTGCCATCGAAGTCAAGGGTACTATGGTGTTATGAGGATTGTTGGGAAGGCTTGCGCTGAACTTTAATAGAAATACGAGTGGCGGACAAGCATGACCCTGGGTCCGATCAATACAAGATTCGATTCAAGTGGCCTCCTTGAGCGACTATTGTTCTAGAGAAGCTGGAGAGGCATCCTGCCATCAAGGTTAATGGGATATTGCCGGCATGTAATTGAAACTCCGAGAAAAGCGTAAATCGACCAGGGTTCCTGTTCAGTTTATGCCAACCAGAGTTTCGGGGACCGGTGAAAAGCGAGTGCGCGGCTTAGATTCTGAACGGGGCGATCTTCCACGCCACACGATGTCCCCCTTCCCTCGCGACGTCGTCTCGTGCGTTGGTCTAAGGGGATGGTGCCTAGTATTCTCCTGGTGTTGCGCGGTCCTAGATCGCCCAGGCCTAGACGTCATCAACCGCTGGGGAGACGGCTTTGTCTGTAGTGAAGAAAAGGGAAAGGTCAGATATCGCAGAACTGCAAACTAACTTTATACAGGGAATCTGGTCGGTTTAGCTGTAGCTGGGGAACCTGAGGAGGAGCGCGACACAAACCTCCGACTCGGGAAAGACCAAAGAAAATACATTCCTCTACTTGTTCAAAAACCTAGAATACAAGGGTGTGGTACTTTCCAGCCAAGATCTCCAACACTCCCATAGGAAAGGTATCCCTACAGAACCTACACAGACTTCGTACCCACCCAGTGGGTCGCCCACCCACTGAAAACCTCCGAAACGGGATCCAAAACAGCCGCACACTCTTCCGCCTTGCGTACCATCCCCAACTTGGTATAAACCGACTCCATGGCCTTCCAAAGACAATGGTACCCCGTTTCAAACGTATCCAACCCCTCCTCCTCCATCCTCCTCTTCATCTCCAAGAGTGGCTTCAACACGTCCACACTAAGCTTTCGATCCTTCATCCACACATTGTCGCACTGCGCCAGCCAGTTCTCGCACATCCTTTGGCATACCCGACGAAGTTGGTCCGTTTGCGGTGTAGCGTTGACACAAACGCGGCAGGCGCACATGATTCCATAGGGTGCGAGGAACTCGTCGCGTCCGGACTTGGACAACTGGTGGCCATTGTAGGCTGTGAAAATCTCAGATCCGGCTTTGATGTCCCTCACCGCCGTATATTGGAATGCGAAGGCTTTGGGGAGGAACTCTGCATGGACGTCTGGCGTGCAGCTGAAAGATCCCCGGTAAATTTCTGCTACGAACTGGGACAGATAGAATAACGGAACCAACCTGTGGTTGAACCTACTCCCAATGCGAGGAATAGCAGCATACCCCGATAACGACCCCAATGCAGCCAACGACATCAGCATCATCTTCACCATCGTTCCAGAGCGCGAAATCAACTTTACCAACCTCGATCCCGACGGGCATGTCATCTGGATGACGAGCCCTATCCGCAAGGGACGGTACTTCTCTGTTCCAGGCTTCGCTAAACCTCTTCCCCGGCTCAAAGGGAAGAAATCGAAGTTCGAGGTAAGGCGCGCCAAAGGGATGGAGATGGGTGTGTTTGCCACCCGAGACATTAAGCGGTTCGAAACCTTCCTCTTCGAGCGCCCTTATATGGTCTACCCCTGCCAACCACTCGGATTCCTTGCCGGCTCGCTCTCGGAGGAAGTCGAAAATCTTGACATCGACCAGCAGCGCCAGGTGATGTTCGCGCAGGCTGAGATCGGCTCAAGGCCATTGTTGACTCTAGGATATCGAAGGAATTATGTCATTGGCCAATTCCCACAAGGAGGATGGGAGTGGACCCATTCTCGGGATCATAAGGACCAACTCGTTGGGTATCATGTTTAGAGACAGTGAGGCCGACAATGAGTTTGGGACGAGAGATACTCGCTCAGGTCCTTGGGAACTGAAGCCCGGAGAACTGGGTCAGTTCGCGGCGATACCTGAGCATGGAGATAGCTCACGCGGCTTAGGTGTGACCTTTCCGTATGGAACGCCTAGTGGGGGATGAGAAAGCAAATTCAAGGTAATTGGGTCAAGAGAGACTGACGCCCAATATCGATGCCTTCCCCGCGAGACGATGTTTCGTGAATTTAGTTCCAAACGTAAGTAACAGACTGAACAGAGTTGAGCTGACCTTTCTTATCGGATGACTTCTCCTCACGGCCCACACTCGCAGGTGGAAGCGAACTACCCATTTCGGAGAGGTCCCAGGGTTTCGTCGCCCCGGCCGCCTGGAGACCAGTGGCAGCCAAACACACATCGTGCACACGCTCAAGCAAACTCTTCCCGAATATCGTCGGTCCGCCGCGACTAGTATTGCCACCACTCGATGAATCCGCTGTATTGCCAGTCCCACCATTCTCATGCTGCGCTGCACGACTAACGACGGTGCCAACCATCCCCAATGCGGAAGAAATAGCCTGCTGGAGTGCTTCTCTCGACTCAATGAAGGGTTGTTATCGAGAGCTCGTTGGGAAAGTAGGTCCAGGGCAGCAGCGAGCGCCGCGCCTGGACGGACCGTTGGAAGGGAGGTACTTGAACTACTACCACCAGGGGAGGACTGGTCAGACCTTTCCTTTGGGCGCTCCTGCCATCGGTGTGAGTTCAAGGGATGGGGATTACAGAAAGAACGGATGCAGGGAGAACCAGAATCTTGTTGGGGGGTTGGCAGATATACGAGTGGCGCCAGTATGACCATGGGTTCTACCGAAGAGATTGCATCTGTTTTTGTTCTAGCGAACTCGAAGCCAGAGAGAGATTAGATGAGCTCAGAAGTGGCGTCCATGAGAGAGTCCAAGTGGTCAAATGACAGATGCAGAAGCTCGCAGAGGTGACTCGAAAGAATAGAAAGTTAGCATGACACAGGGAGACATCTGCGACTAAACTTGGAAGAGCCTTTCCCACACTTACCCCTATCGACCACCCAAACCTAAGCTCCACAGGATGAATTGACCATGGTCCGCGGTTGGCGGTACAAAGTATGGGGATCCTCCAAAATGCTTGATTATAAATACTACAACGGTACAGAGGGTTAGCTTTACAAAGCTTGACGACGAACGGGACCCCGTTCATCCGTCTACATCAATGACAGTCCCCAGGCTGCCGAGCGTCCCGACCACATCCTCCAAGAGCCAAGTCCCCACGCACAGGGCGGCTCCCGCCAACAGACAGTGCAAATGGTTACAAGTACACAATACATACAAGAAATCTTGATCTTCTTTATAGATAGTTCGCGCATCTACGACACGGCTTGACGCGGAAGTTTAGAGGGGCGGAGAGAGGGAGGGTCGGGAGGAGGTATGAGGGTAGAAGTCTATTGCTGGCGGGCGGCCAACTTCTTCTGCAGCTTAGCCTGTAAGATGAAGCGGGTTAGCGAACCATTCGCAAAGGAAACGGAGAAGGGACAACGCACGTTAACAGCATCCATGTAGTCGTTGGTGACAACCCAGTGCTCCCTCTTCATGTTCTTTCCGTGGATAGCAAGAGCCAGATCCTTGGTCATGATGCCATCCTGGTCAATGACCTCCACGCACGCCGCCTCAAGGTCCTCGCAGAAGGCCTTGAGCTCAGCATTGTTGTCGAGCTTGGCCCTGTGTAGCAGACCCCTCGTCCAGGCGAAGATAGAGGCGACGGGGTTTGTTGAGGTCTCGTTGCCCTTTTGGTATTCACGGTAGTGACGGGTGACGGTTCCGTGAGCGGCTTCACTCTCGATGATCTTGCCGTCGGGGGTGAGGAGCTCGGAGGTCATCATGCCCAGGGAGCCGAAGCCTTGGGCGAGGATGTCGGATTGGACGTCACCGTCGTAGTTTTTGCAGGCCCAGACGAAGCCGCCGGAGGACTTGACTGCTTGGGCGACCATGTCGTCAATGAGTCGGTGCTCGTAGTAGATGCCGAGAGCCTCGAATTCGGCCTTGTAGGTGCTAATGAAGAACTTAGTACAGAGTCGAAGGTGAAGGGAAAACGCGTCACGTACGTATCATAGATTTCTTGGAAGATATCCTTGAAGCGGCCATCATATCGCTTGAGGATAGTATTCTTGGTTGACATGAAGAGAGGCATCTTCTTGGCAATGGCCATCTTGAAGGACGAATGGGCGAATCCGATGATAGACTACGAAATAGCCTGGTCACCTTTGGAATCTTGAAGGGAACGGGGGAGAAAACATACCTCATCAGTGTTGTACATGCTCATGGCAACACCAGGGCCCTTGAAGTCATAGACGGGGAGTTCAACGGGGGCAGATCCATCTGCGGGACTGTAGACGAGCTTGAGGCTTCCAGCGCCTGGAACGACATAGTCCGTGGATCGGTACTAAGTTCACAAAAGAATTGGTGTTAGCCATGTCGAATGGAAGATATATGGGGTAAGAATGCACACCTGATCACCGAAAGCATGTCGTCCAATGACGATGGGCTTGACCCATCCGGGAATTGGCTTGGGGATGCGTTCGAGGATGATAGGCTCCCGGAATACAGTTCCTCCAAGGATGTTTCGAATCTGGGGTGGGTGTGTAAGCAGCGGGGAATGGGCGAGGCGGTGAGGGAACGCACTGTGCCGTTGGGGCTCTTCCACATCTCCTTCAACTTGAACTCTTCGACGCGGGCCTCATCGGGAGTGATGGTAGCGCACTTGATACCGACTTGGTGCTTGAGAATAGCGTTGGCGGCATCGATGGTGACTTGGTCGTTGGTCTGCAAAAGTGTGAGGAATGCGAAGACAAAGGGATACCGCTGGTCGCGCACCTGGTCCCGGTATTCCAAACCCAAGTCAAAGTACTTGATGTCGAGTTGGAGGTAGGGAAGAATAAGCTGTGGAAACGATGGTTAGCACCCTATAAAACCCGATATTGAAAGGACCATACCTCCTCACGAATCTTCTTCCAGATGATCCTGGTCATCTCATCTCCGTCGAGCTCGACGACGGGGTTCTGGACGACGATCTTCTTGAAGGCGGTTGAGGACATTTTGTCTTCTGTGAATTGGCAGGAGTGAGCAAGAATGAGGAAATTGAAGAGGTGGTGATGGGAAGAAGGCAAGAGGCAAGAGACGGAACGGAGGGGCGGATACGGGGTTGAGTGATCACGCAAGGGTAAGAAAAAGAGCCCAGCATGTGGTCATCCGGTTCCAAGCATTGCGGCCCCTTGCTTCTTTGGCCACCGTCATCACGTCCACCTATATAATGACCAACGCGACACTCACGGTTTAGCACAAAGCTGGTTGCAAAGGATCTTGTAGCGTATGCAGGGGTAGCCAACAACGGGACGTGGGCGAGCTGAGAACGAGGCGCAAAACGGAGAGAACGTTGACCGCGGGCACAAGTCGAGAGTGCACGGGTTGTGTTGGTCGCTGTCGAGGAAAAGAGACGCAATCGAGGGCCTGCGATCTGCATTTTGGATCAACCTTGGTTCTTGCCTTATACGCTAATTTTTTCGAGCACTGGGCTGTGGAGAGAATTGGGAAAAATTTGCAAACGACTCAGCCGAAAAGGACTCGGAGGGCCGCTCGAGGCTTGGAGCTGCTTTTCGCTGGGGAACGGCGGGGCCAACAATTTTCCGGCTCGACGATGACGCGACCGCTCTTATAGGAACAACGATATCGGCGCGATGTGCGTGGGACGCAACCAGCTCGGTCGTTGTCGGGTTTCGATTATCGAGGTCGCTGCAACGTTAAACAGCTTTGGTGCTCGTCGTCGACGGTCGTCGTGGTCAATGTGTGTTGGGAAGAGAAAGAACCCTGTTGCTGTGCTCGATCCCACAATCTGGTGACTCCCCCTGTCATTTGACTGAATACATACTACTTATTATTATTTCTTCCCATTACACGTCACGATAGCGCGTCAAATGACCGAATCTATACCGCACGCCAGAGGAGATAACGTCCACCCCGGAGCTATTCCGTTGTAGAGTTGGCCACAATCGTCTACTAAAGACACTCTAGCCAGGCTATAGAACCAATTCGTCAAGAAGATGTCGTACATGCCGTCCTTCCAACGTGGGCTTCGCGATGGTCATGAGAGAAGCAACATGGTTCATCCTATTCCCTCCACCATCATGCCGCTGGGACAAAACCGCCCCTGTCGTCACACTTGGTCTTGTCTTCAACCCTTGGCTCTTGCCCAATTCAATATCAAGGTGAACAAGGCTACGTATGAGTGGCTACAACTGGCGCTCAGGACTACTGGAAGGGGCTTTGACCCGGGAGAACCCAGGGTGAACGAATTTACCTGACGCCTGTCGGTCAGAAGACAAACATGTCGAGGCCTTGCCGCAGCATCACCTTCTTTGGTCTTCTCAACGACAGCAACCAGGCTCTCGGACTCTCGACGTTCCTTTAAGCGCCGGCCGTAGGATTCTGGTGCAGCGCGCAACATTTTCGAATGGTTCTGGGATCCAAAGCTAAACCGGTCATAGGCAGCGCCTTCACAGACTAGACACAGATTCCCTGACATTTACCGGCGGTTATCGTTGGGACTTCTTGGGCGGGCTGGGTGGACAAACCTCAAGGCTATCTTTGAATCACATCAACTGTAGTTGAATGTCCCTGGTGGCCCCTCCAGATAACCTCCCCTTTCTCCGTAGAACCGACGGTAACGACTATCCAAACAATGACATCCCTCCCTAGGCTATCGTCGTCGAATCATCTCCTTCCTGGAACCCTCGCCGTCAACTTCGATGCGTCATTGAATGCGAAGCAGAGCGTTCTTGCTACGACTCAGCACCTCTACCTCGACGTCAGCACATTTCCGAACGACTGAGCGACAGGAATTCAACGGAAAGCTCTGACGCAGTCGCTATATTCGCTAGTACACACACTGTCCTACTTCTTGGAAACTACCGGAAGGAGGGTCAAGCAGTTACCGACCCTCCGGCACACCGGAATGCCCGTACTCAACTTCTCGCTACGTACGCCATCTATTGCTGGCATTAGCAAACCCCTAGCCTCCCATACTACCTGTTTAACACCCCATATCCTCAATCGGTGGATGTGAGACAGTCTGAACAGCAGCGCGTACTTCTCTTCCCGCTCTTGAACTCACCAATTTCACTCGTCCAAGTTCGAAACCGAGAGCGTTTGGGGCAGACTTGCGAAACAGATATGATGTACCCGGGATTATGGCATGAGCATCAGGACGCTGTAAAAACTGTAAGTACGAGTCGATTTCCGGGAGTCCGTCTCATCTCATCCCCCTGTCGACACAGCATTCGTCCAGATGATCCTCGAGAGGGTGCTTGAGTCGAATGTCGCTATTGCTTCAGCGCTAGGTGGCAGCCTAGTCAGCACCAATGTATAGTAGAACACTATACGATTGCCATGCATATATGCCGTGGAACACGCAGTGGAGCAAGGAGCTTGAAACTATACATACAGTGGACCACATTGCATCTACTCTGGCAGTGCAGGGGCATAGATGTTGGTCCGACTAGTATGATACTAATGGTATTGTACGTACATGCCCATCATGTATATACCAACTTGGCGGCAGCACCAGATGCTTACTTCTGGGACGGGATATCCACGTGGAGAGCTATGTACAGATAGACGGTCTGGACCGGGATTTTCCAGTTCACAGTGGGGAACCCGCATGTGAGATGTCCATGGCACCGTGAATGCCTATGAACCTGAGCGTCAGCCTCAAGTCCAACCCCTCAAATATGGTGGGATCCCCTCGCCTATGTACTGAATGAAGGCCCGTGGACGACAGCGCACCGGAGGGTAAGCCAGATGCTGACACTCACAGCACGCAGTGACCTACCCACCTTTGAGATGGCCGTGGCGCCGTGGACGCCTATGCACCTGAGCGTCAGCCTCAAGTCCAACCCCTCAAATATGGTGGGATCCCCTCGCCTATGTACTGAATGAAGGCCCGTGGACGACAGCGCACCGGAGGGTAAGCCAGATGCTGACACTCACAGCACGCAGTGACCTACCCACCTTTGAGATGGCCGTGGCGCCGTGGACGCCTATGCACCTGAGCGTCAGCCTCAAGTCCAACCCCTCGAATATGGTGGGAACCCCTCACCTATGTGCTGAATGAACGCCCGTGGACGACAGCGCACCGGAAGGTAAGCCAGATGCTGACACTCACAGCACGCAGTGACCTACCCACCTTTGAGATGGCCGTGGCGCCGTGGACGCCTATGCACCTGAGCGTCAGCCTCAAGTCCAACCCCTCGAATATGGTGGGATCCCCTCACCTATGTGCTGAATGAAGGTCCGTGGACGACAGCGCACCGGAGGGTAAGCCAGATGCTGACACTCACAGTACACAGTGAACCACGCACCTTTGAGATGGCCGTGGCGCCGTGGACGCCTGTGCACCTGAGCGTCAAGCCCAGCATCCACTACCCCATCCAAACCTATAGGGAAAGAACATCCCATCTCCCAACCCAGGAATAGACCCGTGGAAGACGGTGCACCGGAAGGTAAGCCACAGCCTCACAATGACAGGACACAGTGACCTACGTACCTTTGAAATGGCCATGGCGCCGTGGACGCCTGTGCACCTGGGCGTCAAGCCCAATATCGAGCACCCCATCCAAACCTATAGGGAAAGAGCATTCCATCTCCCAACCCAGGAATAGACCCGTGGAAGACGGTGCACCGGAAGGTAAGCCACAGCCTCACAATGACAGGACACAGTGACCTACGTACCTTTGAAATGGCCATGGCGCCGTCATTCCATCTCCCAACCCAGGAATAGACCCGTGGAAGACGGTGCACCGGAAGGTAAGCCACAGCCTCACATTCACAGGACACAGTGACCTACGTACCTTTGAAATGGCCATGGCGCCGTGCGCGGCGATGCACCTGAGGGTCAAGCCCAGCATCCACCACTCCGTCCCTGGCACCACTCTGGTTCATGCGACTTGAGCCTGACGCAGTACACAGTGGTACACTCACCTATTCCAAGGGGCTCAGCTCCATGGACGACGCTGTACCGGACGGTGAGTCTCCACTTCAGTCTCTGCAGTACATAGTGGGCAACTCACGCATGGTGGGGATACGTCACCGTGGACCACGATGGACCTGACGGTGTGATGCAACAAGGACCTGTTGCACCCTCTCAGCGGGGTTGAGCAACAAAACCAATCCACATTGGACAGTGGAGTACGCACCTGTGGGACGGAAACGACAAAGTGCCACTTACCAGAGGGACGTGCTCAACATCAGTCTAGCAGGACACAGTGGTGCACGCAGGTGTAAAAAGAAGATGGTGGCGTGGAGAACGATGTACCTGAGCGCTATCCATGCCGTGAACGATGTGGCTGTGAATGATGGGCGCAAGCCTTTCTTGGCATCCACCCAAGCCATTCCACTCATTGCTCCTGCCCCATAGCCCACAATCTCGAAAAACAACTACTCTGTGTTGACCCAAGTGTCACTCAAAGAAATCGTTGCCAGGATGCACGTGTATTGGAACCTCAATACGCATATACAACTAACTGGTCGTCTTGGCACAGGTCCACTCCGTCTTGGCACGGGTCCACTCCTTAAGCGCCCGTCGAGCGCCAAGTCCTCAGGGAGTGCCCAAAGACGAAATGCAGTCAGGTATGGGCCATTGTTATTCACTTAACCTGTAAGTACTTACTGTGCCCATGTCTCTGTTCTACGAAACGATGACTTACTCGACTACCTTAATTCCACGCCGGTCGCGGACCAAAGGGTTGTGACCCCTCCACCATAGCAATTATTTAAGGCGTAGTAGTCTAGTGGAGACAAACACTGATTTCTGTCAGAGCGGCGGGGGTTCGAATCCCTCTTCTGCGCAAACTACTCAAGAACCTTGGTGTACGAACACCCGTTCGTACACCAAGGTGCCTTGCGTAGTTCTTTGTTTTTTCTTTTTTTCTTACTTTATCCCCAGCGTCTGCGTGCCGCCATGTCTTATATTGCCTCAGCTCTGGCCACGCCCTCTCAAGTCCAGCACTGGTATTACCAGCGCCTCTACCTTAATTTAGCCATTGCTACGAACATTCATGGCATTCATGGGGTCGACGGAATTTGCGCATTCAAGTTAGTCTCCTACAGTCCTATCTACTCCACCACATTCTATGTACTGCCAGTAGTCCTAAGTCTCTCCGAAGGCCTCGACTGTCTTCCTGAACGACGAAGATGTTCCCCCACTCCCCGAGCTTGCCGACGTTCTGCCAAGGCATTCTCAAGTTGTAAACGAACTTGTGTCAACTCGGCGTGGCACTCCGCTAGGGAGTCGCGCACATCGGCGAGATCTGTTGAAGAAATTAGCAATCAAGCGAGTCAATCCCCGGGAGTGGTAACCTCACCGTCCTCAAGTTGCTCTATCTTCTCCTGGCGTCTGCCCAACTCAGCCTGAGCGAGCCTAATCTCCGTCCTGGTCGAAGAGAGGCGTGCTTCCCATTGTACTGGGGTGGGTACATTGGGTACATGCTTATCCAGAAGGTCATTAGTATGAAATGAAGGGTATTCCGCAGTTTGGCCATATCCCAAGGTCTCGAGCTGCCCCAAGCACCTGTTCACGTTGAATTGGGAATTCGGTATTAGAGGTCGGGAAGCACAGCACTCTTGCATATCCTTGAAGTCATAAGGTAGTAAAATGAGAATAGCAAGTGAAGTATAGCAAGTTTAATGCACTCTGCATCGACAAGCGCTCGCACTCGCTGCCACATCACCGTCCCGGAGATTCCGTTACAGGGATGGGAAAACACATCAAGGCCACCTCAAGGGACCTTGAGAACGCCACCATCACAAATACGGGACCTCAAGGTAACTCCACCTTGAGGGACCTCCACCTCGCAACAACACTACCGTTAGGTTTGCTGTCAACTAGGGTTTGATTTGTACGTCGAAAATAGGGAGATGTTGGAGCGGATGCTGTGAACGCGGAAACAAATCGTTGGCACGATGCTTGACAAGTCTGGACGCCGTTCGTTGACATTGAATGACAGTGACAGTGGCTGTAAAACGACAATCAATACAGTAGTATTACTGGCCTCGTTCCCTGGAATTTGGGACTGAGTATGGGCGAAAATGCAGACCAGCGCCTAAAGAACCTCTTCCTCGCGTAGGTTTCGTGGATGCTCCGGGCTCAAATTACTTCATTTCAAGTGCTGTAGAGGGCTGTATAGTAGCAATGCATGTAGAAAGCTAGTAGGGAGGATAGCAAGAAGCAGTGTACTTGGTATGTATGTGTGCGATAGCAACAAAAATGGTTCACAAGGACAACGGCGGGCGGACGAAGTCGAAAACTATACAACAGAGGCTAGGGTGGTGGTGGTGGTCTCAAAAGCTACAGCGAAGGAATACAACGGAATGGGGGGAGTATGTATCGATAACGTATGGTAAATTACGATAAATTATTGAGTAGCACCAGTTCAACGAGGTGGCCCAGGAATCCGAAGCAAGAACAATGATAGGCAGTCGGGTGTGGGGAATCAAATCGAAGACAACGGAGGAAGACAACGGAAGAAGACAAAACACAACACGGACGAAATCCGAAAAGGCGAAACCTGGGACGAGTGGGACGTGAGAAATCGTAAGTTGGAAGCATGTGCCATGGGAAGGGGCAGCAGGACGCGCCTCTGTAGAGGAATTAGGGGGATGGTTGTGTAACGATTATACGTAAATCAAAGATTAGAGATGTGCGCTTACGGGGTTCAAGTGGGAAAGGCGGGTTGGAAAGAGGAAGGACGGCTTGTGGAAAGGGAGTACAAGGGATGGGTCGCATTGAATAAAGGCAGGTAGCGTGGTCGCCTACAACACCCCGTGTTGCTTGCTCCCCAGTCCCCTAACAGGGCCAGAAATCCGGGCCCATAGAGTCAAAGAAGAGGGTGTGCGGGGCCAATGGCCTCGACGGGGTTGAAACCCATCCGCCGCCGAGCAGTCGAGAACTCCCATTTCCCTCCCATCGTGTTATATCCGACCAGTAATGCCCGACACGGACCTCTGCCGTATCTTCCTAGCCTCGGCCGTTACGTTCCAAGCTGTCTGCACGAGCTCGATGACCTTGCTGTCCTGCACACCAAGTGACAGGATGTTACGCCAGAGGCCTTGGTTGAACAGGAAGATTCGGTCGAACTGTTCTGGACGCGCTCGGGAGAGGATTTGGGCCATGGTAGCGGCGTTCGGGAATTCCTCGATGACTTGGGAGGGGAGAAGACGCCAGGCGAGGGCGTTGTGCTGGGTCTCCAAACCCATTCCATAGAGTAGGAGTAGCGGCAATGAAGGGAGGTGGAGTACAGAGATGGGGATGACGGGTAGTGTGATGACAAGGGATCCACCAGGTGAAGTACTAGGTGTCGCGGAGGGCGAATTGGATGGAATGGTTACTGTGTCCACCGTAAAACCTTTTGCGAATAGATTGGCGTCAATGGGAAGGAATAGGGGAGGTTTTGGCGATGATGAGGGATCTGCGAGAGTGGCGGCTAGGACGTGGGTGGGTAAATGAGTTGCCTGTGTCACTCTCAGTTCATATGTTTCCGGGATGGACTCTTCGATTGCCTGGGGTGGGATAACGTTAAAGTGTTGACATAGAGCACTGAACATTCCGTATTAGAAGCACTTCCACTGAGACAGGACCGACAAACTCACTCATAAGGCTCAGCCTTCGCCAGGTAGGAAGGTCGCGTCATGTCGGGGAAAAACTCGGACGGGGGAGTGGTGGGCAATCAGATTTTGGACGGTATATATACCAGAGATCGATCGGCGTCGATAAGACGTGGTCTTGCACGAGTTTGGCCTCGGGAAGCCTATGACGAGAGGTAGAAAAATCGAGATATTATCAGTAATCGACCGTCCAAAATCATACAAATGGCCAAAAATGGATTGTATCGTGCAAGTCTTGAGGTGACGACGGACAAGGAAGCGGAAGGGGGAGGGAAGGAGGACCGGAACGATAGCGAGGGAAAAGCACGGAAGGACACGTACTTTATAGCCCAACTTCTCGGCAAGATGCTCGGGAGGCGCAGCGAACAAGTGCCTAAGTAACACCAGGCTCTTTAAGGCATCAAAAAAGTCGAAATCAAAGGCGACATGACGTTTTCCTTTGAGGGCTGAGATGAGCCTCTTTGCCCAAGAGATTAGATCACTCCCCTTCGGGGTTATAGGGTACCTATATCTGACCTCTGGAAAAACTTGGGGGCCAGCAGGTGCTGGGCGGGACCATCTGGACGGTCTGCTGTTTGACGCAAATGCCAAATGGAGGTGGAGTCAAAGCCACGAGGTAGCTTTAAGTGTTTCCGGGCCCATGATACCAAAACGATGATGATGATGACTGACAAGATCGCTGACGGGCTCGGAATCTGAGGATTAAAAGCGCTGTTGGTGAGTGCACCGATGGAACGGAAATGTGACGGGCGCCTTTTTAACTTACGAGAGATGCGGCTGACCGAATCCATCGAACTCCTAGGCGATAGTCGCTTCAAGATCAAGTCATAGATTGCGCTCACAAGTCGAACGGCCTTCCCGGCGCTTTGAAAGAAAAAGTTCAATGACAAGTGGAGATTCAAGTCCGCTCCTGATCCACTTCAGTCTCTGCAGTACATAGTGGGCAACTCACGCATGGTGGGGATACGTCACCGTGGACCACGATGGACCTGACGGTGTGATGCAACAAGGACCTGTTGCACCCTCTCAGCGGGGTTGAGCAACAAAACCAATCCACATTGGACAGTGGAGTACGCACCTGTGGGACGGAAACGACAAAGTGCCACTTACCAGAGGGACGTGCTCAACATCAGTCTAGCAGGACACAGTGGTGCACGCAGGTGTAAAAAGAAGATGGTGGCGTGGAGAACGATGTACCTGAGCGCTATCCATGCCGTGAACGATGTGGCTGTGAATGATGGGCGCAAGCCTTTCTTGGCATCCACCCAAGCCATTCCACTCATTGCTCCTGCCCCATAGCCCACAATCTCGAAAAACAACTACTCTGTGTTGACCCAAGTGTCACTCAAAGAAATCGTTGCCAGGATGCACGTGTATTGGAACCTCAATACGCATATACAACTAACTGGTCGTCTTGGCACAGGTCCACTCCGTCTTGGCACGGGTCCACTCCTTAAGCGCCCGTCGAGCGCCAAGTCCTCAGGGAGTGCCCAAAGACGAAATGCAGTCAGGTATGGGCCATTGTTATTCACTTAACCTGTAAGTACTTACTGTGCCCATGTCTCTGTTCTACGAAACGATGACTTACTCGACTACCTTAATTCCACGCCGGTCGCGGACCAAAGGGTTGTGACCCCTCCACCATAGCAATTATTTAAGGCGTAGTAGTCTAGTGGAGACAAACACTGATTTCTGTCAGAGCGGCGGGGGTTCGAATCCCTCTTCTGCGCAAACTACTCAAGAACCTTGGTGTACGAACACCCGTTCGTACACCAAGGTGCCTTGCGTAGTTCTTTGTTTTTTCTTTTTTTCTTACTTTATCCCCAGCGTCTGCGTGCCGCCATGTCTTATATTGCCTCAGCTCTGGCCACGCCCTCTCAAGTCCAGCACTGGTATTACCAGCGCCTCTACCTTAATTTAGCCATTGCTACGAACATTCATGGCATTCATGGGGTCGACGGAATTTGCGCATTCAAGTTAGTCTCCTACAGTCCTATCTACTCCACCACATTCTATGTACTGCCAGTAGTCCTAAGTCTCTCCGAAGGCCTCGACTGTCTTCCTGAACGACGAAGATGTTCCCCCACTCCCCGAGCTTGCCGACGTTCTGCCAAGGCATTCTCAAGTTGTAAACGAACTTGTGTCAACTCGGCGTGGCACTCCGCTAGGGAGTCGCGCACATCGGCGAGATCTGTTGAAGAAATTAGCAATCAAGCGAGTCAATCCCCGGGAGTGGTAACCTCACCGTCCTCAAGTTGCTCTATCTTCTCCTGGCGTCTGCCCAACTCAGCCTGAGCGAGCCTAATCTCCGTCCTGGTCGAAGAGAGGCGTGCTTCCCATTGTACTGGGGTGGGTACATTGGGTACATGCTCGCTGCGTTCGACAGGTTCCTTGGGAGGTCGAAGGTTTTGGTAAAGACGACTTTTGGCGAAGTGTTGGTAGTAGAAGACATAAGCTTGTCCGTAACCGAGTTTCAGTTCCTTCTGAACCATGGCGATGTCGAACGCGTCCAGCCAAGGGCAATGGCGACCGGCAACTAAGCACCTTCCGCACGAAAAGTCGTTTGGTGCCAATACACAGGCGCCGGGGCTGCGAATGCACTCCTGCGTGTCACACGACTTGTGTTGCATACGATTAGTGCTATACGTCCACCCCCGAGTGGCCTGTACGCACCATATCAACATTCTTGAAAAGCCATCGTTCAAACCGCTCACGATCCCCGTATGCGTCAGAGAGAGCCCTGAACACTCTCTCAAAGCCAACTTCGAGCGACCCATCCCAGTCGTTAGGTGCCATGTTGTTAACGGTCAGCAGCCGTGGGTAGAGGAGTGAGAGAGAGGGAGAGAGGGAGAAATTCTTGAGAAATGGTCTGGTATAAATATGTACTACATTCGCGCCAAGCCACCCTCATCTCTCTTTTGCTAATTGGGATACCACGAATACTCGAGCTTCGCGAACTGCCCGAGTCATCTCCTCCAACAACACCTGCATATTCAGCACTGCTTCCATTGATTCCGACACTGCTTGAATCACTTCGGCTTGGTTGTCGCCCGTTATGTCCTCCGCATAGTCTCCAATGTATGCCAGGTGTGGTCGAATATCGGCAACGTGGAAGTCGAATCTGGCTGTCTCACAGTCCAGGAATTCAAGGACTGCCTGCGTCAACACCTCCACAATCGCAGTAAAGCAACCAAGACCTACTTCGCTTCATTTTCTGCAGGAACTCTACACGTCTCTCCAACGCTGGATTCTGGGGGTTGAATGTTTGAGACGCCATTGTTGATCTGGAGGATGGTTTTCGTCCGCCTCGAGCTTCGTCGTTGAGGATCAGTGGGTTGTTGTTGGTCAAGCGTCAAGTGGAAACTCCGTGTAAATCCGCTCTTGGCCAGAATTTAGCGCCCGGGCTGGGCCACGTGCCCACACCCTCGTAACTTGGGCAAACCACACATATGTCCAATCTCAGAACAAGCCTAACACCGGTATGTGCCAAGGCTCGAACACGGGACTAAATTCAAGTTGCCAGATGTGGTGTACAACCCACTAGTATGTGCCATTCGGTGTGTGCGAGGGCTTTGCCAAGCCTTCGCGACCGGACTTTGAATGCATTTTCATTTCGTTCAAGCTGTGCCGTCCAGTGTCCTTGTCTGCCCCTGTATCCTGTTCAACCACAACCACATGCCCACCTTACCAGAGTTCGACTTGAGTGCCGCGGCACAGCTTTCGTTCAAGATGGCCCGATACTGCCAGCAACTCATGAAGAGGGAGATAGACAGCAGCTGGAAAGGCTTTCCTTCTCTGCCGGTTGCTGACGGGCTGGACCTCAGCCTCAGGATGGAAGGTCTCCAGCTGGTTCGTGTTGTCGATGAAGCACACTCAAACCCAGGTTTGCTTCCTGCTCCGATGAAAAGTCTGTTCTAACTCGGAAGATAGTACGGCTAGACTGGAAATTCGATGATTACGCGCCTCATCTTGTCCAAGCCCAACTTTCCGGGGCCGATCCTCGGTTAGCCTCCCTGGCTGCTAGGTTCCCTGCTCCCAAAGGGGAGCCATACCGTACTCAGCCCCACTGTATCATCGATCACGCGGGAGTTATTGGATGGTGGTATCTCCCCGGTTGCATTTCGGAGTCGAGACAGGTGCATAGTGGCCACGGCGATTCATACTTATGTGCTAATCTAACTTGAATCTACCCTTACTTTCCAGCGTACGATCTACCACTCAGTACAGCGACTCAGCCATATGCCTTGTACCCCGATCCAGACCACATCGCAAGGCAATTGGCGCGATCATCCTGATCGTTTTGGCTCTGGCGCCGTGGTGGACGGACTGAAAGCTGGCGTTGCTACTTTTTCTGTTTGCTGGTTCCAGCGTGGCCATGCGGTGGGTGGGTCCTCTTCCACCATCGATTTCCGTCTCTAACACTTCAGGCAGGGTGCTGAAGACTTTCCTGCACCTTCGGCGACGCTGAAGGACCCAAAAAACCATCAATTCATCAAGGATATGACCGAGAGTTTTGCGGTTCTTGGCGCTGTTCTGGCAGTCACACAGCCTTGGCTTTTCGACGCTGGAATGGAGGTCTTAGAAAACCTCCACACGAAATGCATTTCCGTCAACAACAGCAAAGTACTTGACGGGATCCTTGGCTTCTGGTCAAATCCTTTCACGGCTTTTTCAGTCATCTGCAATCGCGAGACCCTTATTCATCGTGATTTGTCGAGTCCCCAGTGGTGCTATGATCTGGTATATACGGGAGGTCGATATCAGAATGGACGATTTGAAAGTCCAACGCTGGGTCGACGTTTCCTCTACGACCCTGGAACCGTCATGGTTGGTCTTGGCAACCTCATACACCATGGAGTCGCACCCGTCGAGGGAGACCGGTTCTGTATTGTGTCGTATTTCCGAAGCTCTATGCTTGAGAGAGCTTCCCACTATCGCAACGCCAAAGCCCCCACAATTCATCAACTACAAAACTTTTATTTCCAGCTACTTGTAGATCCTCCAGCGTAGTTCAGCTCTGTCCCTGAATACCAACACATCGTCTGCGGCAGGAATTCCTTGTCTTGGCGTTCTCAGTCTAACCCATGTCCAAATGGCTGTCTCCATCGTCAACTGGATTTCTAGAACTTGTTTTATCCGCGCCCAGCTCTGAATTCCCACGTTGAAGGTTGACTTCATCATGCAAGGACAATCTGGGGACATCCGACCAAAAGACGCTTCCCAGAGGCTGGCGAGCTACATACGAATTGCCACGAACGCTCTTAAGAACGGGATGGACCCCAATGAAGCCCTCCGGGAAGTTGACGCCGACGACCTACATCTACAAGAAGCTGCGGTCCAAATTGTTCTAATACTGTGGAAAGCAGTACCAAAGGGTGTGTATGCAGCTGAACGAACGCCAAGCCTTTGTGTTGACTGAAGACATACATATTCCCTAGCTAACTCCATTGGTTCTCCCTCTGTCGAAACGTCAGGGACTTTGCCCGACACTACAGGCGGTGGTGACCCTTCGAGAGGCCCGAACGGTGCGTATGTAGCTGAAAACGCCAAGCCTTTGTGTTGACTGTAGACATATTCCCTAGCTAATCCCGTCGGTTCTCCCTCTATAGAAATGCCAGGGACTTCGCTCAACGGCGTAGGTGAGGGTGACCCTTCGAGCACTGTTATCGAATGGTTTTTGCCTGGAATCCTGTCTGGAAACGTGAGTAGTTTTATATCGCAAAACTGATTCTAGTGGCGTTAATGTTCCATTTTTGAAGTAATTTACATGGCTACCTCTTGTACTCTGTGTATTGAAATGGAGTCGTTTCAAATTCTTTACCATTTTACCGATTTCCCTTTGGACTTGGCAACTGACAGGCGCTCGGCTTTATATTTTGTTTACGATGGAACTTTAGGGCTGACACATTCCGGACTGATCTCAAAACCCCTTACCGCGAGTCGGCCTCGCTCTTCTCTCTCTTCCTCATGCCTCCAATTCCCTCGTTCGACCTTACCGATGGCGCCCGCCTTACCGAAGCCTTTGGGAGATACTGTCAAAACACTCTCAGACGACGGTTCGACAGCAAAGTTGTCCCGATCCCAACGGATATCACACCGGGTCTGCGAGCTGAAGGTGTACAGATTGTGAACGTTGTAGAAAAGGCTTGGGATGGCATGCCTTGTGAGTACATCTCCAATTGTCTCCCAATCTCGTAGCTAACGTGCATTTTCGGGCAGTGGTGCTCAAATGGAACCTTTCCGACTATTTTCGAGACCAGGTTAACGCTTCCGAATCGCACAGGCGGGAAACTCAGCACAGATACGCGCCGCTAGGAAAGCGCTGTAGCACTGGCCTCCTACCACTGATCACCGACACCCAGCTCTTCGTGGATGCCAGTGGAAACGTGGGTCTGTGGTACCTTCCGGGGATTTTGTCGAGGCAGCGTGAGGTGAGTACCAGGCGCCTGTTCTCGCTTAACCCCCTTACGCTATCCAGGAAAATATGCTGCGTGCTCTCAAAGCGTTCTCGGATCACGCCCAAACGTGTCTCGCAAAGCTTCCTGAAGACGAAGGTCTAAACCGCTACCAAGAATCCCCAAGCTTCGCGCTCGCCAGTGGCGTCACTTCACTCTCCTTGCTCAAGTACGCACCTTCCGTAGGTGCTCCACTGGGTTCAGAGTTGAATAGGCGTTGACGTTGCCACACAGATCAACCGCCCTGGTGCCTCACGAGAGTTTTTGGGCAGTTCCGCACCCCCGACCCTTCAGCTCCTTCAAGACACCATGGAGACGTTTGTCGTATTGGGAGGCATCATCGCTGTCACTCAGCCCTGGCTATTCGACGCCGGTCTGTCAATACTCGAAATGCTACATGGGCGCCGCATTCCTGTCTCTGACCCCATCAACCTTCGTCGAGTCATCGGATTCTGGACATCACCCTTCACGACCTTCGACCTCATTATCAACCGCGAAACCGTGCCTCAACGCAACATCCAAAGTCCGTGGTGGGCGTACGACCTGGTCTGGACCTTGGGTAATCACAACGGACGCCTTGAGTGCCCAGGTTTGGGCTATCGGTTCTTGGTGCAGGGTGGAACCATCTTGGTGGGGGTGTTTGGATGTCTGGAATTCGGTATAGCCCCTTCCAGAGGAGAGCAGGTAAACATCATTTGCAGCTCGTACGAAAAGGTCCTTGATTTGAGTCCTCATCACTTTAATCCCAACCCTCCAACTCTATCGAAATGGCAGCGTTTCTTTTCCCAGTCGGATGTACAAGCACATGGTATCAGTAGCTAAGTTATCGTAGTTACTTCGAAATTCATCCTTGGCTTTTGTATGCGATGTAAATGCTATTCAAGTTGTTTTCAAGGGTTCTTATCTGGGTTTCATTTACACCAATCAAGCGCTCAATCACTATGATCAACTCCTGATACAACCCTAAGACTGCCTCGAGGTCTGCGATGTCACATTCGACCAATTTCTCGGGTGGGTGGTGTTCGAACCACCACGACGTGAGCAATTCCTCGAGTTTTGGTGGGCTTGGCTCTTCTTCGAGCCACCATTGCCTGCCAAGGGCGTTGTTGCGTTCTTCACAAGGATTGGCATCCGGATCACAACCGCATTGCCAAGAGGACATCCGCTCAGGGCAAAAGTGCCCGTGCACGGCGAGATCCACCAGTTGCGAAAGGTGGCCCAGGGCGGGGATTGGATCATGATGGACGTTTGGGGTGACCGCCAAGAATGCTTGGAAGCACTCAAGCGCGATAACCTGGCTGGTCAGCGCAGGCATAGGCGATTGAACATGGAATGCTCACAATCTCAGCTTCAAACGCTGCCCAGAACGTACCACCCTTCAAAATTGTTGAGGGTGGGCTCCTTCTTATCGCGTGCCCAGAAAAATGTACCCTGTGACCAAGAAAAGTAAGGAAAGACTTCCATTTGGCTGAGTCCCATGTGTTCATCCAGGGTGCACGCATCGTGTGTAGGGTTGGGGAGGAGGCGGTTTCGAAAGTAAGATTGGGATATAGAAATATATAGCCTACGTATATAGCCACGTGCTTATAAGTTACTACATTTGGGCGATCTCACCCTTCCCTTGGGCGCGGTGCGGCATCGATCGAGGGCCCACGAACTTTTCATAGGCTTGTTTTGTTTCTTGAATGGCACTCTGAATAGAGTCCAGACTCGCTTGGGCTAGCTTGAGGTCGTTATCAATAAGAGCGAGCGACTTCTCCGTGATGGCGTTGGCCTGGTCGAGCTGCTGGTCGAGTTTGCCGGACAAATCGATTTTCAGTGCTTCAAGTGATAGCGAGGTGGATTTCTGAACGGCGGCATCAAGTTGTTCCTTCTGCGCGCGCCAAGCCGCGACCAATTGTGGAAGACTCAACGTCTTGGGAGAATCTTGGTTCCACCAATCATCAACGTAATCCGGGAGGATAGGATCAGAAACCTCCTGTTCAACCGAAACAGCTTCGGCAACAATGGAGGGAACGGTCAGATGGAGCGACAAAGCAACCTTCGTCAGTTTAGTAAGGGCGTTGGGGCGGGAGACATGGTGGTTGAATCTCAGCGCTAAAGAGCTGAAGAGCATCATAGCTGAATGCTACACTGCACTTAGCAAGGGTGAAAGATGGAAACCGGATGAACTCACCAGATCGTCGGCAAATTGGTTGATAAACGCCCGCCGCTTCTCCACAGTCAAGGCAGGGTATCTTTCATTCCAAGCTACTCCACAGGCCCGTAGCCTGGACGAGAGATAGTTGAGAAGTGATAGATGATCGTCCAGACTGAGGCCAATAAGTGCGCCGGCCTCTGAAAGGAAACTGGGACTCTCGGAAGGGGTGGACATCGGTGGTGATTCGTGAACATTTTAATCCGGGAGGAATAAATCGTATTTACAGAGCAATTGCCTAAACCCTAACCCCCAGACGATCTCTTGACATTGGCAAACGCCTTCTCGGCGTGTACAGCCATGAGCCTCCAGACATTGGCTTGGCGGTTGGCGTACGCGCGATGTCCTGGCAGTCCACGAGTGATCGTGGCCCAGGCCTTGCATTCATCCTCCTTGAAGAAGAAAAAATTAACGACCCAATCCATCTCGGAAGTCAGAAGCAGGTGTTCCTCTCGCCACCTCTCCGCCCGAGACTTAGCTCTCAGCCAATTTACACGGTACACTGGGAATCACAGTCAGATATTACTGAACCGTTAGGAGACTGATTTTACTTACACTCCTCTAGGTACTCCGAGTTTGCGGAATCCCCTTCGACGTCCATTGTCCATATCCATGACAGGGGGGTGTTTCTTTGCCCACTTGCATTGGGTTTGTATACAGCCGTTATCGCTTTGGTATCCCCCTTCGTAATTGGCCGATACTTGTCAAGGATTTCCCGCGTGGCGCCAAGACAGTTAAGCGCCCAGCGGGCCCGATTATACGATTTGAGGTGAAGTCGCAGGGCTCGATCCACCGACTTGACCGCTGAGTACCCTCGCAGTCGTTGCTGTTTCCCCTCGGCCAAGCGAATATTGGATCGGTAAAGGTATGACTTGTGTCCAATCTCGGTTCTGATCTGTTCCAGAGCATCGTCTGCCTGTGCACATCGCAATTGCACTTCCTTACCGGCAGCACCCTTCAACCCTGAAGGGAGAACCTCGAATGAGGATGGCAACGGTACGTCCACGTCTTCTGCTTCGTTATTGGATAATGAAAATGGATTGTCGCCAGGGTCTTGGCGGTTTCCTTCATCATCCCCCTCGATCTCAACCCTGTCGTTGGGGGGCTGGGCACACTGGAGTTCGTAAAAATCGACATCGGGAAAGAGGATGGTGCCGGTTTCGTAAAAGGAATTGACCTCAGCCTGGATATGTTCCCTTCTCTTGGCCAGCTCCAGGTTTTGTTGATCGGTGCGTAGGGACTCCCTTGGCAATCCGGCTAGAAATAATCGCAGGTTCTCCCTAAGCATACATGTCAGATTTGGAGGAATCTACGAAAGGGTCTGATACTTCACTGCAGATCCTGGATCTTCATTCCAGACGTAAGCCAAGAGGTCACGCCTATCCCTGTGTTTTCCCGTTGCTCCGCGGCCATCAAGTCGTGTTGCACCTTGGCTCTCGTCGGTGCTTGAGGGTCTCTCGTCAGCATACCGAGCGGTCGATTCAAACACAAAACCCACGTTTGTTCAACTTGACGTTCAGGATATCCATTGCGGAAATATCGTGGTTCCTCTCCATTTGCGCGCGATTCAATTGTGCATCCCATAGCCGTCGCTGAGACATCGATGCCGTCTCATTCAGCAGTTCGAAATCTTCTTGTGCACTAGCAAGCTCATGTCGACTTTTCTCCCAGTTCTTGGTTATGCTAGTAACTGAGATGAACACTGTTAGTCCAGTATCAGACCTAGCTAAACGAGATCGGTTGGATGGCACACCTAAGTTTACCAATTTCTTCCAATTGCTATCCCCCATCACCGCGTCCAATCCCTCTGCTCGGGCTGGGATTGTCATCATCGACGTAGATCCTGCAGCCTCGTTGACAACAGCCCAGAGTGACTCCAAGATTTCCCCCGCCGACATTCCTGCCCCTTTGATGAATGTGAGAGCGTATCGCGCAAAGCAGGTGTCTTGATGTCCGTGCACATGGAATGTGCCGATTCCAAAGGTTATGTCTAATCTGTTGTCAATAGAGAGATAGTCTCCCTTGTCAATCCGTTTCCGTAGGTTTTTGCAGTATTGGCAGTTGACATCGTATACCAAGAGCACTTTGGAAAGTTCCTCCACGTGTGTTGTCTTGAGGGCTTCACAGAACCCGTAGTCCATGTTGACTTGTCTGTGGGGTTGTAATTAGACACCCCCACTGGGCGCTTAGTTATACAAATGCTGACCTCTCTCCCTTCTGGAAATCGACGACGCTGCCAGGGACGAAGCAACCATGTCTCATGCACGCGTAAGCTCCAACGCCGGTCACATCACATCCCTTGTGAACCTTGCTCTTATCCGCGATTGCTCGATGTTCATGACAGGTTTGAGGCTGAATGATCGTCAGCAAGCTACCGGCGCTAGAGAGATACGCTTACCTCTTTATGTTCCTCCGTGGATTCCAGATGTTTTCTGTAACGGGTACTCTCTGTCATAAATCCCTCTCCATCCTTCAGGTATACATCCTCTCCTTGGTCCTTTTGTTTCCGATGAACACACACGAAGTTGCCGTCGGCCACCAAACTTCGCTGGTATTTCCATTCCTCGGGGTCCTCTCTCCAATTATCTGGAAGATTGATGCCGGGTTGCGGACAGGCCGCACAGAAAAGGGCCATCTCCCCCTTTCCTGGGTTCCTGTTGGTGTGTCCGAACCCGAATCGCTTAAGTTCCTTGAGTCGTCGCCATTGACGCCCGACCCTTCTGAGTTCGCGGGTGCGGTCCTACATCCCAATCAGTCACACTCGTCGTTCACGATAAACTGTGACATACAGGGACGGAGTTGGGAAAAAACTTATTAGTGGTGCGCCGCAGTTTGGAGTAGTAATGATGGGTGGATGTAAAACATTCCAGGGTTTGGAGGAGATAGTCATCCAATATGGAGAAAGTAAACGCGGTGCGGATGTCTTGGAACGACGAGGGGTAAAGTCCGTGGCGCAGAAGCTGCCTTTCATCCGAAGGTGCGTCAAGGCAGCGACAGAAGTGAACTGGCAAGTGGTGGATGCCTGTAGTGTGAGCTATCGCGACAACTTTAGCACTACCTAGAGCACGCCTCGAGGGCTTGGCGCCGAAGGTCAGGTCGTCGTCGTCGAACCAGTCGAAGTCGTCAGAGCACAGCGTAGATGGCAATGCTTGGCAGGCGCCGGAAGAGCACAGGGAAAGAGCGAGCCCAGTTTGCCAAAGCCAGGCAGGGAGGAAGCACTGTCCGTTCCATCGTTGAACGCGGTGATATGGATTCGACAGGTGCTCCGTTCGACAACATGTTCGACAGAAGATGGGTGTGGCAAAGCAATCTTTGCACTTCCATATCCCTTCCGTCAATTGGCAGCTGCATCTTCGGCATACGGTGGTCTCTGGAAGGCCTTGCTGCTCTAGAAGTTCATACAGGTAAAGTTTCTGCTTTGGGATCCACTCTTTCATGTAGTCGTGTGATGTCTATAGACCGTATGAGCTTCATATCACTGATAAGGCACCTCAAAGAGACTCTTGACCTTGGATGTGGTTCCCAGATCGTTGTCGGCATTGAAAGGAATGAACTCGCCATCGTTAGAGGGGAAGGGCACTGTACTCTCCCTTCTATGGGCCGTTGAGGCTTTCCCCGTGGACCTCGACGTCTTGCGAGGTGAAAGAGACTGTCTCCCTCGGGTTGGGGTATATGGGATCAGCTGCACCTTCACCTTTCCCCTGCGTCTTCCCGGGCCTAAACGTCCGTGGTATAACTCTACTCGCTCCCTTCGTTTTACCTGTTGTCGGCGTCCAGCATACATGGTTGATACAGGAAGAGAACACAAAATGTATACATAGAAACTCTGTACGAGTCTGGCTGTGATTGATCGCATCAAGCCACCTACGGATCAATCCTACGAGCGCTTAACTCAAGTGAAATTGCCGATTGGTATTGAATCGGTAAGTCGAAGACATTAATCAGGAGGGACCTGATGGGATCTGATGGTTGATTGCCTACGAGAGGTTTGAACTTGTATTTTTCTCTCCATCCTTCACTCCTAAACAATAAGTGCTACCTATTTCGCTGTTGAAACTCACCACTACCATGTCAAACGGCCGCAACGGGGGTTCATCTGGCAAGTATCAAGAGAAGTCGAGACTGAAGGGGACGGTTGGGGATCGCAGGTCATACGAGGCGGAACACACTAAGCAGGCATGGGGTAGAGGCGACGAAGGCGAGCGAACCGACGACGGCGACGACGACGGCGACGACGACGACGACGACGACGACGACGACGACGACGACGACGACGACGACGACGGCGACGACGACGACGACGACGACGGCGAGGGTGATGAGGGTGATGAGGGTGATGAGGAGGACCACGAGGAGGGCGAGGAGGACCACGAGGAGGAGGAGGAGGAGGAGGAGGGGGAAGAGGACGACAGTGACGGTGACAGCAGTGGGGGAGATGAGGGCGTCGCCAGACGAGATGATGAAGACACTGTGCCCGACGGTTACCAATTCAGCGCCTCCCAAGTGGCGTACATGCAAAGTCGCCTACAACAATACCGCGAAGGCTCGAAAGGCAAGCGTTCCGATGTCGTTGTTGCCGTGTTCAAGAATTTTGTCTCTGAGATTATCAACGAGTCACGGAGGCCAGTTCCAAAAGCCAAGCGCAAGGCTATTAAACGTGTATGTGATTTGGTACACCCTATTTCCCAAGCTAACTCGTCCGGCTCGTAGGGCGTTCTGGGGTGGTTCAAGCAGAAGCTTGCGGCATATAAGCCCAAGCAAGAGAAAGCAAAATGGACGACACGGTGGTTTGGGCTGCTCGTCTTCAAGAGAGAGAGGCGTGACGCAATCAAGTACCTCGCAGGGTTGCTCGCAAGAGGCGAAGCTCTACCCAACCTTAAAGACCTCTTGGACAATGAAAGTTGTTACATTACGCCAAGGGATGACAATGGAGACGACGGGGATCTGGACAGGCCCGGAGGAAAACTGTCGCCAAAGGGTTTCGCGAAGTTCAATCCTGCTGCCTCACTTCTTTGGAAGAAGATGAGCGCCAAGGAAAGGCAGGCGTACGAGGACAAGGCTGCCAAGTGGAACGAGGAGACACCCCCACTAGAGCAGCAGAGGAAGTAAGTCGTATTCCTGTCAAGCACTTGCCAAGTTGTCAACAACAGATGTGTCAGAACCGCAGAGCGCACTGCTTCGAAAAAGTTGCTGGGGATCAGCGAACAGTTTCTAAGGGATATGAACGCCCGACTCTACCTGCTCGTTGCCTATGAGAATCAGGCTGGTAGGCCAGTTGCTTACGACTTTGAGCTGTCTGGGGGAGCGGCTGGGCAAGGTTTCCGTGACCGGTACGGAGACACACTGAAGAAAATGGGGATCCTCGAACTGTGGAAGGACTTCGCAGCCGACATTTACCTTGATCCTTTGGAGGACGAAGACATTCGTGCTCAAAGGTCCGCCAAGCGAGCGTTGATGAAGTTTGAACGAAATGAATTTGGGGAGCCAATTATTCCCAACATCCGTCACCGCGATGACACCGAGCAGAGGTCAAGGTGGTTGGTCCACTTCATTAGATCCTTCCTTACCATTCACTACAGTGAGTTCTTCTTTTCAGTATGTTCACAAGTCGACGAAGTTGACATTATCGTCAGACATCGCCAAGGGTAACCCATCTGGCCGCTCACCCGTTCCATGGAAAAGACTTGGCTTGAATCCACGGCGCTTCATCTGTACAGAGTTCCTTCCAGACGAGCTTGCCGAGTTCATTGGGGAACCCAGTTCTATGTCCACATCAGAGCGCGAACGCCTTTATTGGTTCTGGTATCGTCGCCAAAAGGATGGTTTGGACATCGTGTTCGAATTCAAGAAGTACTGGGATGGTCGAGCCAAGGAATACCGCCATCGCAAAGAACGGAAACCGACTTCTGCAGACGAGTATAACTTGGAGGAGGATGAGGACCCCAACCCACCTTCAAGGGACCCTCAAGGCGTTCAACGCGAAACTAACGCCTGGGACCAGTTTATGGCTGACGATAGGAGCGATTCGGATGAGGATGAAATTGTGTCCAGCTCTGAAGATGAAGAGGACCCGCCTCCACCATCGCCACCTGCCCCACCTGCCCCAACCCCTCCACAGAAGTCCCAGCCCAAGCCCAAGGCTGCTTCCAAGAAGAAGAAACGACCAAGCCAAAAAGCCAAAGCCCCACGTACGCACGATGTTGAAGAGCCTGAGGTGAGGAGGATTCCCATAACCGCACGCCAAGGCAAGCTGACCCTTCAAAAGCAGCCTCCCAGTGGTCATACAGGCTCTGCCAAGGGTAATCCTCGTGTGAGTGAGCCACAGACTTTCCCTACAAATTAGTCTGACTGTGCTCTAGAATGTGCGTGCACCAAAAGCAAAAGAAAAGTCTGCAGCCAAGCCCCCAGTGCAAGAGGATGAGCCAAGCGAGAATGAGATCGATGTGAGCGTCCGTTTGATATTGTCTGCCAGAGCAATCTCTCATCATCTTTCCAGTCGACCCCTAAGAGGCCATCGCGGGAAAGCCAAGCCACGACCCCGACTACACCTCCTCCACATGGAACGGCGCGAAAGCGAGCCCGGTCTCCCAGCGATTCCGAGACGAGTGACGAGGAAGACGACGAACTGCCTGGCCCCAATACACGTGCCAAGAAAAGACGTGCTGCGGCAGAGCAAGAGCCAAGAGACGAGCCTCCCACCCTGCGAAGGTCTACGCGAGCCATCAAGGTCGCCAAGAGGTTTGGGCAAGAGGATGTGCCCTCGGTCATACAGCGCATTCAAAAACCTGGGGCTAATAGTAAGGGTTCAACGACAAGGAGCAAGTCACGGGGTGGACATTCTAAGTCCACTGAGGGTAGAAAACATGACGCACCTGCCAAGGCGAAGTCGCGGACCAAGGACAAACGTCGATAGTCTTCATTTTGTTTCGTATCATCACTGCCATTCTTTGTAGTAGTTAGTCGTAGATGGATTACTGTCCGTTAATACATGTTTGTCTCATTTTCTCGAAGGTTATGGCTTGTCACTAACTTAAGAATCGCCGAAAGCACTTCAAAGTTCACACTTTACCAAATGGAAGGGAATTCATTATAAGAATTGAGTCAATTGAGTCGAGAGTTGTGAAAAATTATTACACGAGGGATGATATACGGAATGAATAGCAAAGTAAAAGAGATCTAGACTAATTGTTGTTCAGAAGCAGCAACTCCTCCACCTCGGCAGTGTGGGGATCCCGGGGACGACCACCGCTGCCGTTGCTGGACCCTGGTGGAGACATGTTATCTAGGTCCGCGATAAGGGGGTGATGCATGACATGTCAACAACGCAGAAGACTCACCAGAAATTACTTGCATAACTTGCATGATCCCTTCAGCATGCTCGGCAAGGTTAAGGGTGGGGACGGCGACAGGTGCGGAGATGGAGTTGGACGAGGAACCTGACGAGGACGCATTATTTGACTCCTCGGAAGAGTGAGACGACGTAGTCGTGGACGATGCTGCCAAGGGACCAGGCCTAATCATCAACCGTGCCGGGTTGATGGATTCGATGGGCTCAGCCACACGGTTTGGGTCATTTCGAGCAACCTGAGGCAGAGTTGGAGGGTCTCCAAATTCCTTCTTCATCTGGTGTCCCATCCACTCCATCAGACATCCGACGCTGCGATTGAGATCGTTGATGCGCTTTGAGTTGTCGGCGAGCTCACGTTTGATAGGCAAGAGTGCTTCGTTGACGTCCTGGCGAAGAAGCTTGATTTCGTTCTGGGCACCCTCGAGTTGTCGTTCATTGTCTTCGACCAAGCTCTTGAAACGTAGGGTGTCCGAGAAGAGTTCTTGGTGAGTCTTGGCATCCTCCAAGAGGATTGTGACGGTGGCGGAGAGTTCGTTGATGACATGTTGCTGATGAGCATTTTGGAGGACGAGGCGGGATATCGCAAGGTCAATGGAGCCCCACGGAATCTCGGTGGGGGACGCAGGTTTGACAGAGAGAAGCCCTCCGTCTGCCTTGGCAATCTGATATACACAACCCGTCAGTTACAGGACGTTGAATCGTTGAGAGAATCGCACCAATGATTTCGTATTCTTCGTGGTGGTGGCCAGCGGCTAAGAAATGAGAAGCAGTTCAGAATCGAGTTGATATGAGAAGACCATGGGATTAAAGACTCACCTTGGGTTGAACTGGAGCAGACGCCGAGGGAGCTGGGGTGAACTGGAATGTACCACCTCCAGTGCTAGGGGTGCCATCGCCAGGAGCCACATTGGAGTGCTGGGAACGGCATTTAGTGGAATGGACGACGACTGTAATCGTAGACGTTCATACCTCGTCTCTTGACGTTGGGGCAGACGCCCTTCGAGTATCCTGGCCTTAAGTCAGAAATCTTGGCAAAAGAGAACGAGAAAGTGTGAGCGCTGACCTTGAATCTATTCTTGGCGGTGCGTAGGTTGCTATCTTTTGGAATTGCTTGGTCTTCTACCTGAAAGCGACACCATGGGTTATTCAACGAAGGTATTGGATAAAGCCGAAACCAACCTCTCGACTCGGTGCTGGGGTTCCCTTCTCAGAATCGGTTGCCGCGCCATTGGCATCCTACATAAACGTGAGCATTAAGATAGTCTGGAGAAGTCGAACAAGGTACCTGAGCTAGACTTTCACGCTTCTTGGATTTTCGACTGAAGCTACAGCTAAGGCGCTTCCCCTTGCACGCCCTGCACGCTACGTTGGGTTTGGGGATGAGGCACGCGGATTTGGATACGTGGCACTGCTCGCAAGGAGGGCTCGCTTCGGTGACGGTATCGCCTGTCTTCGACGTCTTCAACTTCTTGGCTGGGTTTTCTCCTTGACCAACATCGTCGGTGCGGCGCTTGTTAGCGGGCGCAGTCGTGGGCTCCTTGGCGAGATTGATTTTCGTCGACTTGGCGTCTTCTTTGCTGTTGAGATTGCGAGGTCGTTTGGGTACTTCCGACTCGGCGGAAGACTCCTCGTCGGAGGGAGCACGATAACTGGCGTCACTGTCGAGTTTAGAGTTCCAATCGTCCTCGTTGCCGACAAGAACCTCCTTGCGGTGATCCGAGACGTTGGCCTGGTTGATGGACCTGGCCCGGCGGGGTTTATCGACAGTCTTTCCGACGTCATCTCGATCAACGTCCATGGAATCGGTGGTGGGCGTCGCGCGCTTCGCGGTCTTCGAGACAGATGATTTCTTGGGGGGAGCAAGAGATGGGATCTCGTTGGATTGGGCGGGTTGAATGGTGCCGGATGCCGCGTTATTGGACACAGAGTCATTGTTTCCTTTGGATAGAAGGGGAATGACGAGAGGAATCGCGTCCTTGAAAGGCCTAAGGCCGAAGTGCTCAAGGTTCACCATCTCGGGGGACTGCTTGGCGTCCTTGTTGTGCTTCAGCCAATTGACCCAGGTGGCGATGGGCTTCCCAAGCCGGCTGGTCTTATCATACTTCGGGTGCTGCTCGAGAATCTCCAGAAAAGCGAACTTGGAGACAATATAATCAAAAGCGACATCGAGGGGGGATGGCGATATCGACGTACCGATGCTTGCACAAAATCTCTCTTCCTTTGCTCCTTCGACTGTCCGTGCCACTTGTGAGGTTCTGAGTCGAGGTATTGGGCGAGTGCGCGAAGATTCTGGATGAGGGCTTTCGGGGCCATGGTCACAGAGTTACAGAGTGAGGATGAGAAAATATGATGTCGAAGGAAGAGTAGTGGTGTCTCGACCTTGTATTTGGCTATGTTTTATTCCGAAGCCAAGGTTCTGGTCAGAACCGACAAGTTTCAACTGGTCTGAGACCGCCAAGCCTCTACCATCACTTCTCTGAACCATCACCGACCGTTCCAAGATATGAAGCGTGAGTGGTATACGCACCTCCTCAACCCCGAAACGTTACTGAAATATCCACAGTAGCAAGAACAGATACGACGCTACTCCTCCAAGAAGGCGAGATGGGCGTAGGAGAGCAGGACAAAGCTCCAACTCCACGACTCACCGCTCTCGACGAGGAAGACCGGGGCACGGATCCAGGTACGTGGTCGTAACGCCAATATTCTCTTTATTTGTCGTGATTTCTGACGCTTTTGCGTTGGCTTGCAGAGAGTATGACTTCAATTTCCGAGGATTGCGATGACGCCGAATTGGAGAAGGGTGTTCCAGCAATTGATTTCAAATCAGAGGTCTCATCGCACGATGATGAGGAAATGGTGACTGACAGTGATCGGGAGTCAGATTCTGGCGAAGACGCCGAGGAATACGACGATGAGATGATGGAGTGGGACCCTCGAAAGCCTGTGGAGGTACGTCTCTCATGTCAGATTATGTTGCAAATCTAACCCATTTGTCGCCTGGAAAGGATGACAAGGAAGTGATCATACCCCAAGTCCCCATCGAGTTGGTTCTGAAGGCCCACCTCGATTACCTTCATGCCGCTCACACCGCCGCCATGAGCCATGTCAAAGCCCTCACGGAGGTTCGCTTGCTCTTGGCTAAGCAGCAGTCGGCAATCAGAACGGCTATGTGGGTGAAGAGAACCTCCAATGCAACGCACCGTCGGAAGGAATCCTGATCCGTAGATGTTTATTCGTAGATGTTTCGCTTCTTTTTCTCTGGTATCAATTCAGTATCGACTATTAGTTGGCGCCCGTGAATTTCGATCGCCACTCGAAAGAGCATACCAGTCACTCTTCTAGCAATTGTCCGAGTAGGCTTTTGTATCCTTCCCCTTAGTCTCGTACCCATCCGTTCCGGTTTTCGGGTTCCCCCGGTCGGAGAATGGAAATACAGTGCAGAACCCTCACCACCACTGTATTTTCAAGTGAGCCTCCGAAAGAACGGATGGGTACGAGACTACCTTCGCCTTTCATCAACCAACGATCGATCGCTCACCCATCCGTCCTTCACAATGCCGAAAGCGAAGTCCACCCCCTCGTCTTCGGGAAAAAGGCGGAAGCCCCGCAAATCCTCCCAGTGCAAACGGACACCTGCCTTGTCGGATGACGACGGCCCTCTTGGATGGACACATATCCGTGATGGTAAGCACTGGCTTAAAACAAATCTGAGGATGTCGCAGGTTAATATACTACTCCATTAGCCCAGAACAAGAGTCGAAAGGAAGCATCGCACGCGTCGTCCATCACCTGGGACCTTCGTCACGCCTTCCAGACTCTGCTCCTCGAGCTCCAGCTTCACGGTGGTGACTGTGAATGCTACATCAAGCTCACGGAGATCTGTAAGAAACACGAGGACTCCTTCAACGCCCAGGCGGATAGCCTGAGAGGATCGTTGGAGACCATACAGACTGAAATCGAGTTCGCAGGGTGGCATTTGGGGATGTTGATGCCAAAGGCTTGACTTTATGACATGTGTATGCTATATCTACGTCTAGATAGATGGCAGGGTCAATAGTAGCGTGAAGTTACCGTGGCGTTGCAGTTTCATGTGATGAGGCTGAGGGGCGCCAAGTGATTAGCGCTCGCCATCTTGGCGCCCAAGAACACTGTCGCTTGGCATAGGCATTTCACGGTGTCAGATGGTTCAGTGGTTGCGTTGAAGCGGAGTTGAAGTCCATGGCGTTTGATTTTACGCTATCATATACACCGACTCAGACGAGCTCATCTCAACCCACCACCGCAAACAAACATGACATCAGCCCTCGACGTGATCATGCCCATCGCTAATGGGTTCAGCGGCGAGGGCTCTGTCCCTGCGCTCGGGCCATCATCAAAGCCAAGGCTCCGGGGTGTGGGCTACCATCACTCACGGGAGGGCTTTCACTGGTAGCGCCATCGCTACTGGCGCAGCCCAGCCTTGGGCTATCAGGGAGCGGGAATCCCCCGCCCCATCAAAAGCCGATGGAAATTCGCACCCGCCAATTATAGCCGCCGCAATTCGCGCGGACGCTGGGCAGAAATCTGGCGGCACCGCCCGACATTCCCCGGCTGAAAGCTATCCTGTAGTGCGCAGTAATAGAGGGCTATTATTTTTAATGCTAGCAATTAGGCGGTAAGAGTATCCCAATTCAGCGAGGAACTACGATTCAACAAGAGAGCCCAGTCCTTTGAGGGATTCTGTCAACGCGATGCTCTGCTCCCGCAACACCATCGACGCCTTCACCGACTTCAAATGACTCTCCAACCTGTCGTAAACCTCACAGTTATGCATATAGTGGTTTACAAGGGTTCCAAGCCACGACGACATGTAGTTGAGCTGGGCGTCAATGAGATCCGCCGACATACCCGCGTCCTCCAGGTTGGGTAGATTCCATATCAATTGAGATTCATCAGAAACGATCTCGTTCCGGATGGACTCGGGCATGGTGTCGAGCAATCCCTTTAAAATGCCGTCCATCTGTTCGTTAACAGGTGCGCCTGCCTTGGAAGCACCCGCCTCTGAAGAAGTAGCGGCGGGCCCGCGAGCGGACTTGAGATCGGAGGCAAGAGGGAAGTCGCTATTCTTCGGGAAGATCTCGCGATGGGGTCGTCCAGATGTAGCGATGTTGTCGGAGAAATACCCGCTGAACAGGGTGGCCGCTTGATGTTCAGGAAGGTCGGCGAACCATTTCAAAGCCTCCGCCTCGTCAGAAAATGGGCTCCATGCATTCCCTTTCTCCTTCCCTTTCCCCTTTCCCTTTAAACCAGAACCTTCCACCTCCATTTTTCCGCCTTCATCTATGTGCAGCAGTCAACCGCAGTACGGGGGTCCTTATCGGACGATACACTCACCTAGGTCTGTGTAGGCGGGTTTGGGAGTCGGTGACTGTGAACCAGGCGGGCCTTCCGCCTCCTGCGTGCTAAACGTCCTCCAGCCCGCATTATCGTCTTCCAAGAGGGCGGGGGCGGACTCTGGGTCCTCAGTGAATGGGACGAAGCGGACGTCATCTGCAACCTCGTCCGTATCCATAGCTCCACCCGACATAGCTGGTTTGGTGATTGATTTGTGAGGCCCCCATCACAACAAACGTACAGTTAACTCACTTTGGTCGTCGTCGCTTTCTCGCTCCATAGCGGTGCTTGGGGTGGTGGCAGATCGATAAAGACAGTCCGCCCTGTTTTTGATAAGGCGGAGCCTCACGCCAAGGATCGGGACATCCCGAAGTGGCACGTGACCGGTATGACATCGCGTCGCGTTACGGTTTGCCTTGGGAATCCGAGTCACTCGGATAACCATCCTTCTTCCTTCCGCCGTCACCCCAAACTCCCAGTTAACCATGGCTACTCCCATCAACATGGAAGCGTACACTGAGAAGGAACTCGCACAGATCTTCAACCCCGTTCTGCAACGACTTCGCACATTGCTCAACAAGCATCCATTTTGGCCTCAAGATGCCTTGGGGAAGGAACAACTTAGGCGGGCGGTGGTGGGACTAATGGTAAGTTCCTTCTTCATTTGTAACGTTTATATAAATCAATGTATTTAACCCTTCAGACTATCGCTAACAAAGTCCCCCCGACCTGCCAAACCCTCTTCGCCGGATATTCTGTACGTGCAGCATTTAACGAAGTGCGAAAAAGGCCTGAATGGCGGCAACCTGGCGCCGTCATTGATCCCTCTTTTCTCGCCAACGTCAAGCCCGACAAGCCGAAGGACTTGGACCCCTTCGACGACGCGCGAGCCGCTCTGTTCATCGAGGGCTGCCTCGAGTTTATCACCAATTGGCGGCTGCCACCACCTCAACCCCGTGCGTCGGATAAACCCCCATCGCCTGCACCTCCCGCAAATCCACTGGCAAATCAAGTGGCCAAGCAACCCGGGACGACTGTTGGATCTGGAACTGGGGAAGACACGGCCTCAGCTCTTGACACGGAGAAGGCCGTCCAATCGAAGGGGGACCTTGATGTGGTGAAGAGTAACGTGAAGGGTAAAGGAAAGAAGGACGACGAGGAAGCCGACCTCGATGATGACGATCACGACAACGAGGGTGGGGATGGAGGAGACGCGGACGAGGACGAAGAGGACGAGGACGAGGACGAGGAGGGCGAGTTAGAGGGCGAGGAGGACAAGCAGACTCTGAGGAGATCTCCAAGAAAGCGAGGTCGAGGTATGTGGTCGCATTTCTCGGAACCCATTAAAGTTTTATCAAAATCGCCGCTGTATGTAAAGCAGGTAGACCTTCCACTACCGTCCAACCTCCGCCCGGCGACTCTTTCGTCCTTTGCGACCGCTGTTTGAAGGCAAGATCAGTTGCTCAACATTACAAAGCCCTAGGCAAGAACTACGACGCCGCCAACCTTGCTCCGGAGTGCACGTCCCCTGAAAACGGCAGTTGTCCTCGATGCACGAAAACGAAGAAAAAATGTGAACGAGTTCTCCAAGGCAACGAAGCGCTCGCGCTTGCCTCCGCCTTGAAACGAGGCCGCAAACGCAAGGACTTCACCCCCCCCTCCAACCCTGCAGTGACGTCCGAACCCCCCGTGAAGAAAACAGGGAAACGCAAAAGCGCCGCCTACATTGAAGATTCCGACATAGGAGAGACCCCGATTGGCCATGAGCACGCCCCCGCCGCCAAAAGAACTCGAGTGGACCCCAAAAACGACTCCAACGCTGTTCCCAAGACCCAAGTAAAGTCCAAGCCGGCGGGGAAAAAGCCAGCAAAGCAATCGTCGAAGGCTGCTTCTCCGACGAATTCGGTGCAGGTCATCCCCATGACCATGGTCCCATCCACGGCCACTGCCTCGGCAGCTCCAGCAGGTCCATCCACGGGCACCTCGTTCTTCGCTGGAACGAAGGAGCTGGGTCCGATTTTCGATCCCCGACATGCTCGTCCCATGATTCTGCACCCACCGCCCCCTATCCCAATCCCAGACAACTCAAACGTGGTGCCATCTTATCCGACTGAACTGCCGACCGGGAACCTGGTGCAAGACTTGGTCAATTGTATGACCAATCAGGACGAGCTGGGTGGGAGGGTCACGGAAGCTGAGGGGAATATTCGAGGACTCACCGCGTCGTTGAACAGGCTCGAAGAAAAAGCTCGCATACCAATGGTTCCCAAGGCCGACTTTGACGAACTCCGTAGAAAGGTGTCGGTCTTGGAGCGGGACTTTAACCAGCGGGAGGAGACACTCAGGAAGACGGTGGAGAGCGCACTCGCGCTGGCAAGTAATTTGGAGGAACGGATGAAGTTGTACGACGGTCGCCTGGACGGAATCGAAGAACGGTTGGGAGAAGCGTCGGGAAAAGCGAAATCGGCAGGAAAGGATGCGGTAGACTCATATCGAATTGCGCGGGATGTCGAGAAGACCGTTGAGAAGTATAGGGTGGATAGGGATGATCTTCGGGTTGCACAAGACCACCTCGACGACCTTGAGGGCAGGACAGGAGGCATTGAGCAAGAGATCGGTAACCTTCGACAGCGGTGCTACGATTTAGAAAGGGACACATCAAGGCTCAACACATCCGTCAACCAACAGACGCTTGAGGCCCTACTCGCGAGGTTGGGCCACATTCCTCCTCCTCAACGGCGCCATCCCTCACATAGGGATGGCGCCGTTTCTCCGATCCCCCGCCCCATTGTGCACCGATCGACAAGTCCCATTCCCGCTCCAATCGTTGCTCCCCGCCCGATGCAAGACCGCGCGTTGTCACCGATTCCTGCTCCAATCGTTGCTCCCCGCCCGATGCAAGACCGCGCGTCGTCACCGATTCCCGCTCCAATGGCAATTCCCCGCCTGATGCAAGACCGCGCGTTAAGCCCGATTCCCGACCCTTGCGATGAGCGGACGGAGAGATCCACCGCCACTAATTCCGACCCGCCCCTTTTCGCTCCTAATTTTACGGGTCCCGCCAGTAATTTCCAGGCGGCCGCTCCATTTCCTGCCACGTTCACCGCCGTCCAAGAATCAGCCTCTTTCGTCTCTGGATCTGGCGGCCTATTCGAACCCCTTCCACCCGATTCTCCTCTTTCTCCTCCCCCTGATTCCCCCCAGCCTCAGATGGCGACGCGTGGTAAGAAAGTCGGGCGCCGCGATGCTGATCCGCCGGCGGGTAGACGGTCGGAGCGCCTCAAAAAGACTTTGTGAAATTCTGCCATTTTGTTCATAGTGAAATCATTAGTTATGTTTACAATAATCAACTACATTTGCTTCAAAATTTAGGGAAAGTGAATTTAGGTCTGTTTCTTCCTGCTCCTGGTGACTCTATGGTTAAGCGCCTCCTTAGAACGAGTAGTGACTCCGGTAGTGGTCTGGGGGAGTAAGTCGATCCCGTCCATTTTAAGTCGTTTAGCCTGGGGTTTAACGGATGGTGGGCCAGTCGCCCGCTTACCAGTGACCGGGGGTTGAATCTCCGTTGACTTTGAGGAACCTTGAAGGGAACGGATGAGTTCCGCAGCGGATCGTTTAGGTCTATCGGTCCCTGTGGGACGGTTGTAAGGTCGAGGGGTTGGTTTGACCTTCGAGAGCGAGGGGATTGGGGCGGTAGCTTCCGATTTGGGCGCTATGGCCGGCTGCTCAAGTTGGTCGCCCACTGGTTGGCCGGCGTCCCCAGAATCACGGTCGGACTGGGCAGTGGGGTATGTGGGACGGTCGGACTGGCCTGTGGGGTATGTGGGAGCAGCCTTGGGGATGGGGTGGGCCGGGGCAGGGTCGGTTAAAGGGGCGGGAGCAATGGGAAAAATGGCGGGTGGCGGGGCGGTTTCCACGGAATGAAGATTCGGGGTGGAGCCAAAGGTCGGAACCGTGGCTTGGCTATTCGGGGTGGCCTTACCAGCGGGACCGGGAACTGGACTACTTGTGGCGGCGTTAACGGCGGGACCCGGGGCTAGATCCTTGGCGGCGGCTGTGGAACTCCCCTTTGCGGGCTTAGCTTTTGCTTTCAATCGCCGACGCTCCTCCGCCCCCGCCTGCTGCTTGGCCAATGCCTTGGTGGCTTTGAACTCGTCCCCGTCTTTCCAGTAGTCAAACCTAAATGACGGTTTGAGGTCTTGTTCTTGTCGATCGTACAAGTACTGCAACACCGCCTTCAATTCCTCTACAGTCATCCTTGATGGCTCTTGCAGCATCTCCATGTATTGTTGGGGAAGAATGTGATCGTCGAAAAAGGAAGCTGGATCTTTCTGGATGTCCGACCAGGGGCACTTCGGTCGGCGTTTCTCATCATCGGGTAAGCCTTCCACTGAATGACAAATCAGCAATGAATGAAAAACAGCTAACTAAGGAATCATACAGTATTTGTGGGTGAAGTACGACCGAATCAGAGCCATCAGCCAGGGCTTGTTGACCGAACCGACCGGCGGTTTCTCAGGGTCGACTAAGCGAACACCATCGGGACCAGTCGGCAGCTTCATCAGGGCGTTCGCCCCGTTTCTTCGGGTGGAGGGTGGCGGCAGTTCCCCAGAGCCGTCGCAATTGTATTCCCGCCTACCCCAGGCCGTCACCACTGCGTTTACGCCTGAGTCGTCGAAGATTCCTTGGTGCTGATGGGTGAAGCTAGTCCCGCCCAAATTGCTGCCGTGATCAGTCGTCCACACCTTCAACACACCACTCTTGGTGGGATAGACACAGGTGAAAATAATACGAGTGTTGAACTTTGCTTGGGCTTGGATGGCGACCCCCTCTAAGAAAGACGGAAGATCCTTCTCCGCCATCCTAAACAATTTAGAATGAATGATCAGTCATAAGCGCTACCCGATCGAAGAATACAACGTACTCAGCTTGCTCCGCTGGCGTTGGCCCATGTTCGCGATTCAGGTAAGCCCGTAAGCGGTACCGTTCCTTTTCAGCGGTCGGAAGCTTCTGCCACAACTCTGAGACCGCTTGTTGAAAGCAGGCAAAGACGCGGTTGCTGGTCTTCTGAGCTGCGGTTCCATTGCCGCTCTTCCCTGTGGGCGTAACCTTGACCTTGTCGTCGGTCTTGTCACTGGTGTCATCATCTTCCTCATCCAAATCGCTGCTGTCGTCGTCTAGTGCTTCCAGACGAGCCTCCATGCCGTGGTCCTGCAACATGGCGATTTCTTCTTCCGTAAAGTCGGGTAAAGGGTCGTCCGTCTGGTCGTGAATTGCATAGGGAAACGCCTCGCCAGTGGCGCTTTCAAAAAGCAATTTCTGCTTCTCTTTGATGGTCCGACGGTTATGCCGAATGTAGAGGATCCGCGGCTTGACACCCTTCCATGAAATGGCTTCCGCTTTTCGTTTCGCTTTGCACCTGGCGTTCAGCCAACCACGTACAGCCTGTAAAACTGGGTTAATATTTCTTCAACCATGAGATGGGATACTCACAACAAATAGAGACTGGCTAGCAGTTCTGTCCAAGGGTACTCCGCCCGCCTTCTCCATCTCCGCTTGAAGTTTGTTGGCAATGTTGTCAGCAACAATTTGCCGCTTCACTGCGTCGGCAGCCCGGAATTCCGCCTTGGCATCGTTGAGCACCTTCAGCTGGTCATCGGTCCACACCATGGGGGGTGGTTTCTTGGGGGCCATTGTCGCCTGTGCTCTGTACCAGAGTGAGGGAGGTTGTGGCGAAAGAGGATGGTTTGAGGTACCTTGCCACGTCAATAGATTGGCGGGTTTTTAAGTCGGGGATTGTTTGTGCGGCGGTTGTTTGGCCAGGTTGGAGAACCAAGCCGGAGATATCAGGCGGATCGGCTTCCGACCTGTTCTCTAATTGCCGGAGTCGGTCGGCCTTCAATCCTGATAATCGATTGAGATATGTATTGAGCTTTAACTCAACCACCCACAACCTCAGTGCCATGACGAGAAGAGGAAAGAAGAACGTTGTTACGGACAAACCACTTCGAGGGCTCTTGGTGGAGGTTCACACTAAGAAAGGAACGAGACACGAATTGACCGCCCTGCCTGCTGCGACAACCCTTGGAACACCGACTCCAGCAGGGAAACGTCGACGCATCGATATTCAACCGCCGTGGGGAGAGGAACAGTGGGCTGAAAGAGAATCCATTCCCGGAAATCCTTTTCAAGACTCGGCAGCAGGTGAAGCCATTATCGACAATGTAAGAGTATATTTATGAATGATACTTCGTGCCTGACTTGGAACACCTGAAAGAGCAATTATGATTACATGCTTCAATGGGAGCCTCGAATCAACACTTACCTCTCATATTTCTACCAGAAGCACGCTCGCAGGGAAGATAACGCATGTGACATATGTGGAGCAGACGAACCGTTATGGCGGTGTACCTCCTGCTTTGCAACACCAAGCCTTTGTTCGACATGCTGCCGCGACATTCATCACCGTCACCCCCTTCATCGAGTTGAAATGTGGACAGGGAGATTTTACGAACCGTCGTGGCTCTGGAAACTAGGAATCTCAGTCTACCTTGGACATGAGGGACAACGATGCCCTAGACTGCCGCCATCACAAGTTTCCGATCATACCAATGAAGAATTCATCGCCTCGTCGATATCGGATTGGAATAATCATACCGACTTTTCTTTCGGGGCCAGTCCAAAGCATGGTAAAGATGGTTGGGGTCAAGAGATGGTAATCGTTCACATTAACGGCATCCATCGCCTTGTGGTTTACCCATGTGCCTGTATTGGCGCAGCATCCCTGGACGAGCAGTGTGTGGCGGGTGGGCTGTACCCGAGTACCTTCAAGGCTGTGGAGACAGTATTCACCTATGAGCTTTTACACGACTTCAATCTCGCCTCGCTAGAATGCCGCACTTCAGCGAGTGAATACTTCAGCAAGCTGCGCAGACTCACCAATCCTGATTTCCCTGACTGTGTACCGGTGGGTATTAAGTGATGCCTTCCCACCAATCTTTAACATTGATCAGCAAAGCATAGAATCGCCATCGTGAACTTCTACGGACAGCCAGACAATTCCGACATCTAAAGGAGTTGGTGCAATTTGGGTTCACTACTCGCGAGGCTGCTAGCTCCCCTGGTTCCCTGGCGATATTCTGTGCAGCATGTCCACAGCCCGACATCAACCTTGAAGAGAATTGGGAACAGGACCGCAGAACGTTCGTCCCAAACATCTTTTATATTTCAAATCAGATTGCTAAAGTACAAATCTGTGAACAGATGGAAATTTGCCATGTCCTTCGTGGCCGACGGGAACTTCGTCTGCGTTCGGCAAAGTAAAAAAGGAGCGGGTCAGGACCTCTTTCTGAAGCGGGGCCAAGGTTACTTTGTCGAGTCCGAAGAGTACAAGCGGCATTTGCGTTCCGCTAGTGAGGAAGTCGAGGTACGGTCGAGGGCAGGTGGTGAAGTCACGGGGTTCTGATCTTTGTTTAAGCCATCCACTTGCAACGAGCATCGTGCAGTTGCCGATAAGAATAAAGGGCACAAGGGATACGACGCGACTGGAATTGGGGCTCTGGCATGCGCTCGCCATGGTGCCTTTGTCCCATCGTCAATCGTGGACTTCCAAAAAGGGGAACGCCAAATGAACATGGATTATTCGTTGTGCAAAGGGTTGAAGACTGTTGTCTCACCCAAAACAAGGTGTGTCGTCTTCATATACGATATCTGCTGCCAATATTGGAAGAACCTCCTTTCCCGCACACAGAGATACAGCCCGAAGCTTGACCTTCCCTGGTACAAGTCGATGACGTTCGGCATTGGACAATTCCACGTCCACGGCCACCAAGAGAGGTGTCTTCCCCGGTTTTCCCCGTTGTACATCGATGGGCTTGGGTGGAATACCGGTGAGATTTTGGAATCAAACTGGTCACTGTTGAACCCGACAGGGATTCTGGCGAGCACAATGACCGAGGCACATCGCCTTGAGGTTTTGGATGGCAAGCTCCTGGATCTCAATTGGAAGAAATTGACCAACCTCCGTGAGTCATCACCGCCTGTTTAAATGTAGCGGTAATCAGGCGGTTGTCGGCCGCTGGCGGTACCCGAACCCGAATGACCACGGCGGGGCGGGCGGCCGACCCATAAAATAGCCGCCTTGATTAAACAGGGGCCACCCCCGTTAGACTATTTGCCTGATGGTTAACTTACAATCTATCTATTTTAGATGTGTCGCTTCCGGGCCTACTAAAAACCGCTTTGACGAACCTTTTGGAATTCACCGAGGCCGTTGAAATGTTGAAGTCGTCGGCAACAGCGGACCAAAGGGCGGAATGGGATCAACAACTCAAGGAAGCTCAAAGGAAACGCGAGAATCACGTCCCAGAAGCCATGGATATCTTGATGTCAACGATAGATAAAGGTAAAACCATAATGAATAGAAAGGGGTATAGCGGCTGAAATCGTCCGAAACCCAAAGCACCATCTCGGAAAACTGTCGAGGCGCGCCTCATAACGGAAGAAATCAATTCGAGTCGAAATGTGGGAATGACATCGTGGATTCAAAAAGGAATTCTAATTCAGGAGTTGCAGTATGTGATACTATCTGCTATAAAATTCCCCGCCTGATGACTGTCTAGGATCGATACAATGACTTTGGCAAAGGATCTTGGTAGCACACCTTCTGACTCAAAACAGTTGGACTTGGAAAGGAAACGTGCCGCCCTCAAGCTTAAACACGACGAACACTTCGAAGAAGGGCTGATGTTATTTCCAGTCCTGGCGCCCAGTAAGGCGGACGACTCCGACCCGCGAGCACGCTTTTTCCTCGCCCCTATACGCGAGCCTTGTACTTGCGAAGAATTCGAATGCGGCCATCTAGACATGAACATTAATCCGTTTCAGGAGTTGCAGAAGGGCCCTTTGGAGAAGTTGGCAGTGCTGCTGCCGTCCTCAGAACCTCATGCAGGCTCCATATTTCCACAGTCTGCCCGCGAAGCGGAATTAGCCTTAAGGAAGGCCCAGGCGGACGAATCGCTGGCCAACATTCGGACTCAAGTCGGGTATAAATCGTTCTTGTTCAAAGCTAACGTCCAACTCGCGGAGAACAAAGCGCAGAAGACCCGGGGATATGCTGCCGTTTCGTCGGCGGAAAAGGCCATTCAAAGACACACCAGGGTATACAACCAGGCACAGTGGGCGATCACGCAACTCACCGACGATCTCGCGGTCAAGGACAAGTACCGCCCACTTCTTAAGGGCGATGCCAAACCGCTTCAGTCGATCTACCAACCTAATGCACCGGGACAGAGTCACGAGGTAGTCAGCTGGATCTGGGGGTGGAAACATACGGGCAATACCGACAGCCCGGAATTCCTAGCTGAGAGTGGGTGCGATTGTATTTTATTGCCTGCATCCGCTCACGACTACCGCCCAGTTTGCCGCCTCAATTGGCTCCGAACGACGTCCCGCCTCAAGCGGTGGGAGGAGGAAGTCCTTCTTGTGCGTGCTGAAATGGGATGGACGGTTAGATATATGGAAAGAAAGGCAGATGAATGGGAGGGTAAAGGTGGAGTGAGCAACAGTGCGGGAGTGCAAGCGGTTGCCTCATGTCAAGCCGCATCATGGCGGAAGTTGGCGTTCCAAGCCAAGGCGGCTTTTAAGGATTTTATGGACTCAACCCATTAAGGATTACGCTAAATGCTCTACGCATCGGCGTCCGGTACCCGCCTAATAGTACCCCGCTTCTGATAGCCCCCTGAAAATAACCCGACTGATATCCAACTGGTTCCCGCCAGTGAATCGGTATCCGCCTTCGATGCCCGCCTGAAAATCGGAGTTCAAGTTCGGCAAAAGCCGATCGTAGACTTTCCATCGATTTCGTTGTTCATTTTCGTTGTTCATCAACTATCATGGACTTCAAGTATAGCCCTCCGGGCAACTCCCCCGAGCTTGTAACAAACATGTTTACCGATCTCGACAACTTCGACGGGGCCACGATGCAACAATTCATGTACTATCTCTCTTCTCGTCTTCGGGGGGCGGGTCTCGCATACGCCCACCAATTCGCAAAATTGACCATCGATCAAAGGGCGGAATTTCTCAGAATTCTCTTCGAGGAAGTGGTGTGTTTGACCACTATCTTTACTTTGCGAATACGAAATCCTAACCTTATCTCAAGACTTGGGTAACCACCCTCTTTGGATTTGCGGCCGCCCGTTTTCCAACCATAAAGCCCGGCGACACTCATCGAGAATTGACTTCCCTTGTCGCCTACCTCCGCTTTGGTGACCCAATGCCTATCCTTGCCGCATGCACCGCCAACAACGAGGAAGTACCCGACCGTCTTCTCGCACATTTTGAATGCAATTGGTGGGAACCCTTCGACCCCACAAAAAATTGGGATGCCAGCAACGTATCATTTATCGCAAAGACATTTCGCCATCAGCGCCATTTTCTTCTCCCGCTCAACAAGCCCCCGCTTCCCAGCAACCGCCTGGCGGACCTGAGCACCAGGCAACTCGCCCAATGCGCTGACTCCATCGCCAAATGCTCCGAAATCGTCGCCAAAGATATCGACCTCACCGCACGAGAAATTTCTAAGGCGGTGAATCTCTTCTGCCGTTGGAAAGCCCTCTGCGTCAAGGCTAGGCTAGAAGAGGACCGTCGCCGACATGCAGCTCGGGTTGAGGGACTTAGCAAACATGGGCTGTCGCGGGATGTGGTGGCGGATGTCTTGGCGTGGGCAAATCAGATAAAGAATCAATGAGTCAATAGTAGCGGTGTAATTTAGTACTACCACTTGGAAGCGACGTTCTTGCCTGCATGCCTAAACCGATATCTTTCGCCACTTTGTCTGAAGATGAATGGATTTCTTTTCATGATTTCGTCGCGATCAGACTACAATTGGCATTCACAGCCTTCGCCCGTGACCCTACCGGCCGCCTTTGGAAATCCCGACAAAACCAATTTACTGCAGAGTTCGTAAGTAACTTTTGGAACTGTTATAGATCGGTTTGAAACTCATCTATTCATCTATCTATACACATAGCTACAGGCGTTGCATTTCGTTGGGATGTCCCAAATGTTTCCGATGGGCGACTACGTGAACGAGTTCACCGCCAAGCTAGTTGAGGATTGGGACGTCATTTTCGACGAGGTAGAAAAAGGGTCCCGCCCCGACTATTCAAAGGCGGAAGGATGGCTTATAGATCCACTGCCATTCCATGAGGTGATGCCGCTGGCCTGGTGGAAGGTGAGAGGAACCTTGTCTCTCTACGACCGCTTCTGAAATGTGATTCAGTGGAATGGTATTGACCTGGAAGAGGATACAGCCGCTGGTCACCCGCCCCCAAAGCACTTGAACGGCATACAGGAGTCCTTAACCGCCTGGAGGGCTTATTGCACTCTCCTTACCTCTCAGGGTCCGTCCGTCAGTTACACGCCAGACTATACCGACTCGATGGCCGACTGCCTGCAAGGACTGGCTAGTTATCGCGATGGAGCGGCCGACATGTTAGACAGCAACTCTCAGTCGGTGATTCCAACCCTTCAGGCCGCGGTCAACCGCATTTCGGACATCTGCCTCTACCCACTCTATCTGGGGTGGCATCACATTGGCTCCAGGGAAACCACGCTCGCTCGACGGAAAGAATATTACAGGAGGCGGGAAATAAGCGGCATTTCTGAACGCGGCAATTCCGTCAGATCCGCCCCCGCCCGATTGAATACCGCCACGTCGGCAGCAGAATTGCCCGCCCGATGGAATACCGCCACTTCGGAAGCGCAATTCCCCGCCCTGAAAACGCCGCATCTCCAAGAGGACAGCTCAGGCAGCGTTACCATTTAGATCTATGAAAGAAAAACGTTTAGAAACTGTCTCTATCTAAATACCACGTCTTTCCGCCTCTGGTACCCCCAACCGCTCCTCAATACTATGGACCGTCTCAGGTCGACTGGCATGCGCGCGCCACTCCAGGATGTACTTCAACACCTCGGGCCTCATAAAGCTCGCGAGACAGATCCTTTCACCGTCAACCTCAGCAACACCGTGCTCAAGAACCTGGCTAAGAATGAAGGCCATAGTTCCCCGCTCGTATCTAAAGCGGCGGCCGACCCTTTTCAACTCTAATCTGCCCCCTCCGTATCTCCCGACGGTAAGAAGACAATCGTACCAATTAGGGTTTCCGAGTGTGTCAAAATGGAAGGGTGTTTCACGGTTTGAGATGACCTGGGTGACCGTAAACGGGGACGCCCAGATCCTCAACACCCCAGCCATAAGCTCGGCGCATTTCGGAGCGGAACCTTCGCAATTGGTCGCCGCCAGCTTCTGCCACGTTTCTACGCCTTGTTCGTATTGCGAGGGATTCAGAACGTATAGGACCGCTCCAATAAGACTAAACGCCTCCCGCATCGCCCTCACGAACGGAATCCCACCGTCCTTTCCGTCGCGTCGGCGGATGGAAGCGGAAACCATGGGCTTATGCTTCGGTGGCTAGGTGGTCAATTGTTCAGCCCGGGCTATTCACAGTCATATTATTTTTGGTCACTTACTGGGTGATTTTGCATGAACCAACAGGGGGAGAGGCTGAGCACGCCAGGTGTAAATTCGGACGTGGATGTGTCTTTAAAATACTTGGCCTGACTCCTCCAGGACCGTCCCGTCTTTACCTCCATCTTTGAATGGGGGCATTGACGAGGTCCCTACATGCCTCCTCCACTATATCAAGTGNTACAGCGGTCAGGACGCGCGNAAGTGAGGAAAAGGAGACGACCGTTGCGATCGCAAACGTGGGCTGGCCCGCTGACTAGCTGGCTGACTCCATCTTCTTTGGGAGGGAATTCGGGATCGACCCTGTGCTGCGGGTTCTTCGCCTGTGCTAAGAGATTTTCGAAGGTTTCATTGATGACAACTGCGCCAAAGATATTAGAGGACGTTAATCAGTGCGCGCGCGTAAGCAAGTCCAGGATGGAATTACTTTGATTTTTGAGTGCATCCATAACAATATTTGAAGCAAGGTAAAGTTGTAGTCGGTACTCTATTGCGAGATGCTCGCTGTGCGGTTGCGGCTTGGTAGGGGCGGTGTACTTGGTGAAGCAGAGCGCATGGAAGTAACTAGCAGTGTGGCCAAGGAATTCGAGCGCTGAAACCGGGTCATCAATGCTGAGGAGGTCCACTTCTTCCGTGTGCGACATGACGGTTGGGCTCCAACTCCAATGAGTCGCCTCTTCTTAAGTCGACGTGATGCTGCCTCGTTGTTTACGCGCGTCCCTGGCACCCCTGACAATCGGTTGGGGTTTGGGGTATTATAATTGGATACTAGACTAAGGATGTTAATAATATTCCAGCTTTCTGACCGTCTGTTTCACGACTGAGACGTCTCATGGTCTCAGAGGGGAGTTCTTTGAAAAACGTGAGTAGCCGTGAGGAGCGGTTCAAGGGCGGAAGAATCGTTTCATGCATCGGATTTCAGGCGGCCGCGCGAATTGCGGCGGCTATAATTGGCGGGTGCGAATTTCCATCGGCTTTTGATGGGGCGGGGGATTCCCGCTCCCTGATAGCCCAAGGCTGGGCTGCGCCAGTAGCGATGGCGCTACCAGTGAAAGCCCTCCCGTGAGTTGATGGTAGCCCACACCCCGGAGCCTTGGCTTTGATGATGGCCGAGGAGCAGGGACAGAGCCCTCGCCGCTGAACCATTAAGCGATGGGCATGATCCGCGATGTGCAATCAGTAAGTATGGGTGAAGTTATGTAATGGGGTGGGCGTCGAGCTTGCCGATGATGATATCCTGCGTCTCCTTGATGCCAAGCATCTGTTTGAGAGCGAAAGTCACTGTTGGCGACAGGGCGCCGATGAAAGGGATACCCTGCAGCGGTCCGTCCGCGAGCGCAGCGGTGCCCTTTTCAACGCACATCACCAAGACCTCATTCAGCTTGTCCATGTCAAACCCCGGGGGGAGAGACTCTGGCTTCAGCTTCACGTCGTCGTGCTTGGCGGTATGTGGGTTCGAAAGATCCTTAGTCGCGAGAGCTGAGCCTTGGTCGACCACATCGTTAGCAGACATAATGCTGTAAGAGAAAGTAAGTTGCCAGGAATCCAAGTGCGGGGGGGGGGGGGGGGGTTTGATGAACAGGGATGCATGTCGCAGTACTTATCTTGTTGCGAGTCCGTTCGTTTTTGGCCATCGGTCATGGTGTGTCCCTGCCCAGGTCTCTGCCCTGGTGTTCAGGCCGTGACAGCAGTAATGCTGGTGCTCAGCGCTCAGCAGCCACCTTGATAACGGAGTGCCTGAGTTGAACGATTACTCTACAACCTTCCCCGGAGAATTGCCAGGTCCGGGTAGGGGTGACAGCAGGACTGAAATCCCGCCACCAGCACCTGACAATTGAAATCTTCCAGAGATGGCGGTACCTGAATCTGATAGAGCAGCTGAGTTATCTTCCGCCTCCCCCCGCTTAGGATGCAGTAACAGGAGTGGATTTCGTTATCTAGATCTCGCCTCTGTTAGTAGCTGTTGCATTCTTACTGCAACCCATCGATAGAGGAACTAGGAAGTCCCTCGGATAGATAGACAGGTGTATTAAGTCGTCGTATTCAAGAACATATGGCCATTAGGCCAGAAGCCAGGGAAGGTTAAAACTGCGAATACATCTCCGACTCGGATGTTTTTTGCGTGGACCAAGCGCAACACCCCTTTCGTCAAACCATATTTCCTGTCGTGCTAAAGTCCTCTTCTGAGCACAAATCCCTCACAATCGTAAGCCCTGGGGCCCGGGGCCTGAACACATCATCGTGGCGCAGTTGGCTTTGCTTACGGCGAGCGTGGATAATAATGGACTCCCGAGCCAAGAACCATTTCCGGCCGTCATTTGGGCGATCTTGCCAGTGCTCACAACGGCTTACAGAGCCGTTGGCGTTGTGTCGGGAAGGATGAAGTTATGAGTGCACCACCCTCCACCCCCCTGTGACATTTCTGGATACACCTGCTCCCCTGTCCATTGGCATTTCACCGCGAAAGCCCTTTTTCCGTAAATCATACTGACTCGCAATCGAAATAGATACCCAGGTATAAAGTACAATGAAACGGGTACAGTCGTAGCGGCAGGATGCCCGCTTCAACACCCAGGCACCGTGCTTTATGATTGTTCGGTGATGACCACCTTTTTCTTCTCCGCCGTAGGCTTCGACTCCCCGGCCCTCGTATGCTGACGTCTCCTCTCCTCCTTGACCCTCCTCGCCTCCAGCATGGTATTCTTGAGTTGGCCAGCTTTGTAAACCGCCTTGGGTAGATGGCGCGTTCTGTCGAGACACCATGAATATGAAACTCATTTGTATTGGGGGATAAGATCAACACGCACCGCATAACTCTGCCAACGTCCTTGTCCACAGACCACCGCTTGACGAGACTTTCGCGATACTCCATGGCGGCGCGTTCGCGCGCGGTGATGATACCGAGTTTGTCAGAGGCTTTGGCTTTCCATATCCGCACATTGCCGTCGTCAGAGCCGGAGAGAATGAAGCGAGCGTCGGCTGAGTACATAGTGGATGTCACACTATCCAGCTTGGATCAGCAAGCTTTTCCGGAAATATGATTCATGAACGCACCGTTGCATTCGCTTGGTGTGATACACCACTTCCCTTCCTCCAGGGCCCTTCGAGGTTGCACCTGCTTCTCGGCTTGACCAGATACGTACAGTCCTGTCCCATCCACCACTAACGAACTCCACGCCCGTAGGCGCCCAGTCGCAGCTCATAACAGCTGCAACGTGACCTTTGTAGATCTGTACCGGTGCGTCCAAGTGCCTAACATCGAAAGTGTACAAATTATGATCTTCGGAGGCAAGGAGGACCATAGTCGGTAGCGTTGGTGACCACGCCAGTGCGTTTGAGCGGAACTAGAAGGGACAGCAGGTGTGAGATTGTGGTCGCTAAAGCTAAAGGGCGTGGTTTTTAGGTATATAGCGCACCTGCATGATTACCCGTCTCTCTGCCTTGCCCGTTCTGATGTCGTATAGTGTGAATGTGCGGTCGGAACCTACGCTGGCGAGGACAGATGATTCTGCCAAGTTAAATCGGACGGAGGAAATGGTCTCGTTGGAAGTGGGGAAAGTAAGGTTTGATATTGGTGCCGATCTAAATTATCTTTAGCCGTTGTAAGGGGGGAGAATAAGCTATAAACTCACTTTGTCTCATCCCACACTTGTACGGTGCTCGAGGCGGTCGCGAAGAGGGGATCTGAACGGTGGTGGTCGATCGAACTGAAAAGGCGTCAATATACGTAGAAGAAATCTTGATGGAAGTGGCTTACTTGAACGCAGTTTTCCAGGGAAACACAGCCAATGGCTGGTTACGAACAGTAAATAGAGGTTGGGAACGGTAAAAAAGGAAATCATACCTCGTTCCCGCCGCCTGTTACGAGATGGTCCCCATCCCCAGTACTCGTCCGCCACATTTTCACAGTCTTGTCCACTCCGCAACTGAGCAGTCTCGTCCCCTTTGGATCGGCAAAGGTGAGGCCAGACACTTTGCCTTTGTGCGCTTGGGAAAGGTTCAACAGCTGAGACCGACTATGCAAGTTGTGGAGAAGGATTCCTAAGAAACCGCGGGGTCAGTCAAATTGCTTTTGACCTTGCACGAGGGAAGAAAGTCCTCGAAAAGCCAACTTAAACACGAAACCAAGAATAAAAGACGCACCTCCATCCCAACTGCCACTCGCAACAGTCGTCAAAGATTCTACAGGTTTTGCGAGGACTTCGACGGCGTCTATATGTCCCTCCAAGGCATCCACAAACGGTTTGGCGAACATTTTGTCCATCTTTGCGGCGTTCAATGCGCGATTCCGTTCTCGAGCCTTTGCGAAAGGATGCATACTCGATTTCAAGTTCCGTTGAACTGGGGTTGGATCGCCAGGGCGGAGTGGAACGTGCAGGGACGGGTCATGTTGGAGTGCTGAGATTTTCTAATAAATGTTATAGTCCAATACTTTGAAGCGAACACAGCTCGACTTACAACCATTTTGAATCTGCTTCTATGGCGAACTGAATTCGTATGTTTTTCTGCGAGCCGATGTCAAATTCTGGTCAACCAACTATTCACACTGAACTGTGCTCACAAATTGGTGTAGACAGATGAAAAGTCTGCCTTGATGTGCCTGCCCTGATGAACAGTCACTTCTCTCGTTGTGCGCAACGTTCTCGAGCGCTTTTACGAATTTGGTGATGGGTCGAAGAAGGTTCGAAGCAAAAAGATGGTGGACGACGCCAAGCACGATGTCGGCGCCTGTTCCCTCGTCGTTCCCACGATTTTCGTGATGTCGGTCGCTGTTTATCTTTGACCTTCCTCGACGACGTCGACGTCGAAGACGAAGGAATCAACAGTAAGTGCTCGTTCCTGATCGCTCTTCGTCGGCTGAACTCATATATTCTGGCCTATCAATACAGAATTTGCAACTGCACTGATGATTCAAGCAATGCATTTTGAGCAATCCCGATGACGCGGCGAGGATTCGAAATCCTGTTGGACGTCGTGTAAAGCAACCGACCGTCTGATTATTTGTCGGAAAATATCCCACCGTACCTACAGTTGCTCTGGGGCAAACGCTAACGACCGCGAGTTGCGTCGCCCCGGACTACCCACGAGCAACGGACCAGAAAGATCTTCCTAATGGGTGCGACATGATACCATCGTTTCCCGTTGCTAGCCTTGCCTAGCCCCCGCTCAAGCCCGCTCTCAGCTCTCTTTCCCTTTCTCCTTCACCCCCTTTTCACTTTTTTCGCCTTTCGTTCATTTCTCCGGGCTGGTTTTCGTCTTTGCGACGATTCAGAGGTCATCGGGATCCCTCTGAGCCCATTTCATCTTTTTCTTCTACTCCAGCAGCAAGTTCTGCTTTTGTCTTTCGTTCATTGCACCGCTCTTTTTACGACTGTTGGGCCTCCCGTTCATTCAATCATCCCAAAGCACCCGGCCCACTTGGACATGCTCTGTAATCTCTCGGTGGACTGGTTCAAGGTTAATTGTTTGCATTGATTGCAAAAGCGTTATACCGTTGTAAATGTCAGAGTCTGTATCCCTCGCGCTCTGTCTCTCGTCCGCCACGATCCTTCGCTGTCCTTCGCTCACTCGATTTCAAAATGTCATCATTGTCATCCCGACGGTACTCGAAGTCGTCTTCGGCACTGCTCTAGTCGTCGTACTTTGGAACTCGGGACACAGGTGCGCACACAACTCTTCCATCTTGGAAACCCGATTGATGAAGAACTGGCGCAGACGACATCTTCTTCTGACTTGCGAAAGCTGGATATACATCGTTCTTACCGTCCTCGACCTTCTTTCGCATGTCCTCGACTCTGCTCGCACGAACGTCAATGTCTTTTCTGCGTTTGACATTGCCACGGGCGTCGCCTCTTTCCTTCCCCTCTTCTTTTACACCTTCTTTCTCTACATTTACGCCAACTCCGAGCTCCTCTCCAATACCCCATCCCTCAACAAACGGCTCAGCAAAGTGGGGAGTCTGCTTTTGCTGCTCGCCATCCCCCTCATTATCGGCGGGAATGAAGTCGCTTCCTTCATCGGTGTTCAACGTATGTCCGGCCATACCTCCCCTTCTCCATTTTGCTGACAACGTTTACCAGGGATCGTTGTCGACCGCCAAATCCTCATTGGCTTCGAGAACCGCGGAGCCTTTACCGTCAACATGTTCTTCTCCTCCCTCACCTTGGCATTACTTGTTCTCTTCCAAGGCGTCGTCTTCCTCGTCTCCTTCTTCCGGCTCATCATCGCGCTACTGAATCAACGCAAGTTCCGTACGACGGGTAGGGACGCGGCACATCTTGTTCGAGGTCAGTATCTCGCTATTCCTCGTTTATCCATGATCTCACTCCTTCCACAGGTGTCGCCTGGTTGAGCATCGGAATGAAGTTTGGTGCCATTGAAACGGTCATCGGTTTTGCAGGCGGGGGATTTGGTCTCGTCCTCACTCGTCGCATTTTTCGGTTCGTAGCCAGGGCTTGTCTATGCTTTGGAGTCATCAAAGGGTGAGTTGACGATGAGATGGTCATCGGGATTAGCAGTTGATAGTGATTTCCACAGCGTCGACGAGATCTCCGACTTTAGGGCTGTTCAGAAAGAAATGCTTGAGAACGGTCGCGCAAAATACTTCAAGGGCGATTCCCGTGGCATCCGGGACCTCATCTCCAACCCTCGTCTCAGCACTTTCAAGCAGTTGTCACCTACCGCTAGGGAATTCTACAGTGTGCCCCGCGGCTACGCTTTCAACGACCACACCTTTGACTACAACAAGGAAGAGAAAGTTCCCTTCGACTCTCCCAAACACTCGCCTGCAACGTCCAATTTACACTCCCTTCATGAACTCCAGGGAATCGCCACATTCGCGAGCTTGAAGGAGAAGGAGGAAGAGTCCGAGAAGGAGAGAAAGAATGCTGAACAGCGTGTCACGATTGGTTACCGGGATGGAAGACCTACTTTGCACCTTCGGTTGTCATCTGGGCCCAAGTTCCCCAGCCCGACTCACATCTTGGACAGGGTCAAGTCACGGGTCTCGAACGGGAGCAGTGGCGGTTTCGAGAAGGTCTCTATCCCAGAGACCGAGAAGCGGTCCGTGTATAGCTGGCGCACTTCGGTTATGTCGTTCAAGACCAACGGATCGCCTGACCCTATCACCCTCTTGCGGCCAAACGTTTCCTCCCTCCTCATGATGCACACCCGGTCAATGAGCGAAGATTTGAAGCCACCCAGTATCAACCAGAACAGGGAATCGATCACCGCTTCACTTGCTTCGAGGGTAGAGATCGTGGCCGCCCCACAGAGGACTGTGTCGGTTTCCAAGCATCGACCCAAGCTTTTCAGCGTCTCCAATACGCTCAAACTGATGACCGCCTCCACTTCACCTATCACTGAAGACGGGCCCAAGCCTATGTTCGCCAACGAATTCTCCGAATCCCCCGCCACCTACCGTTCATCCACAGGTAGCATGCTCTTCCAACGAACCGAACCCCAAGTCCCACCACCCGTTGCCCAGGCACCCTCTTCCGCTCCTCGAGCCAACCCCCACGTCTCCGTCATGTCCTCGTACACTGCGACCGACGACGACCTCACGCCGACGGCCAATCAATTCCGCATTGTCTCTGACTACAGCACGTTCAGTGCACGGCGCGAGTCAGCGGCTGTGACGCTCCAGGAAGTGCGAACACTGACGAAGAAGTTCCCCGGGCCACCTATCACGTACAACGGGCGTCCTCTAATGGGTGGGCTTGGTCAGACCATCTACGAGGGAGAGAGTTCGGCACCTACCACGCCTGCGTACCCCGACAACGACAATGCTCGCGACACTGCCAGGGAGAGCATGGATTCAATGGAGTACCGACCTCTACCACCTCCACCAGCTCGGACTCGCGGTTCTGCAGGGCGCCAACTCATGGATAGCCTCAGGTGGAAAGCTGTCCAACGCGCATCTTTCATTCAGTCTCCTTTGCGAAACGAAACGCAATACGACGTCGATCTCGAAGCTGCTAGGAGCAGTGTCGATCAAGATGACGCGGACGACCCTGTTCGAAGCCGGTTTGATAGGGAATCCGAATTTTACGACGATAACGCGTCTTCACGATATTCGAGAGTGGGCACTGTGGCTACTATGGATTCGGATGATGTGCGCCCGTTGCCCAGCGTGTTTGGAGATGGTGTAACGAGGGACGATCATGGGAAGACACCCAAGGGAGGGGCGTCGAGCAAGTCGCTCAAGTCGATGGCTTCCAAGACGTCTTCCAAGATGTCGAAAACCTCCAAGACTTCGTCGATTATCAGTGTTGGGACAGCGTTTGGAGCGAGGCCACCTGCTCTTGGAGAGGATTCGTTGAAGCGGGCGTCGGCCTTGGCTGGAATGCCTGCGATGCCACCAATGAAGAAGGCGACGGGTCCTTATCCGCTTCTCACTGCCTCCCTTGCCCCTCGGGCTCCCACCACTACCAACGCCCCTTCTCACCCTGTCAGCGTCCCCGTCAGTCCCGAAGATCAAAGGGCGTCCGCCCGCATCTCTTCGTACACAACTCTGTCCTCCAACGTCATGATGGGTGCCACCGACCACTTGAAGCCGGAAGCAGCACTAGAAGACCCATACTCGGAGTTGGCTGTCCGTACAGGTGGATCGACGGATTTGAGGCAGAGTCGGGGACTCAGTCTTGCGATGGCTAAGAGCAACTGGCCGACCAAGACGATGGGCGCTGGAGGGTTACCTACGCCTCCCATGGAAAGCGCGACCGCCGCCACTCCCCGGGCATCTCTTGCTGTTCCCTCTACCGAACGTGCACGCAGGCCCCCTTCGAAGATCATTTGGATTACCGAATCAGGTGATTCGAAGGAGGGTGCCACCGGCGTACAGGAGCAGGAGAAGCAGGAAGGAGCTGTTGAACAACAACCACAGGAGGACGTTGTTGCTCCTTCTTCGGACGGTGCTTCTGCGTGGAGAGTCGGGAAGCTCGGAGAACCGCTTCGCTCCACGTCGGTTGCGGACGAGGAGCATCGCCGCCAGCAGAGCATCGATGCAGCTGCTCAGGTTCTTTCCAATTCAATTCCATGGCTCAAGAACCCGGAGATCGAGGAGGAGGAGAGGGAGTTGGCAAAGGCGCTGTCTGCCTCGAGTCTCAAGGTTGGGGGAAGGAACCAAATCTCGATTTCAAGGATTAAGAGTGTCGGCAACGTCAAACAGAGGACTACACCCTCGCCAACTCGGCACCCAGGCGCGACTCGGAAGAGCTTGCACATCAAGCCGATTATGATCCCTCCTCAAGGCTCGCATATGGGCAGGATGGAGATTGTCACGGGCGAAAGCACACCGCAATCTGCGTCGGCTGTGTCTCCTGGACGAACGAGTACGAGTGTTCGAAGAGATTCGGACGTCTTTGGTGTTGATGACCATGCGGCGACCTTAACGGCGCGATTGACGACGAGACAGGACGATTAAGTGCTACTTTCTGACATCATTTTTTTTAATATCTTTGGCCATTATTATTGATATCCCTTTCGCTTTTCAGCATTTCGTTTTCTGTCACTATTCGAGTGTACTGACCTGTTGTATTTTTGTAGTTTTAGTGGCCTTTCAATAACCCAGTGATTTTTCTTTGCACGGACAATGTATGGGTACTATGCTTCTTGCATTCGCTTGATTAATTGGCATCGAGGGTCGATCATTAAGAAAAAGGTGAAGTTGGCCTATCCTGGTTCCCCATCTTATTGCCCCTGTCCCCCCTCCCCTGGGTGTAAGTATGGGAAGCTGGTGGCCTCGTTTTCACTCGATGGCCGTTCTAATTAACTGGGCGGCAGGCTGCAGCCACCATGGTTCCTGGAGTTCCTCGGTGTTAAAGCGACCGGGCTGAACATTCCATTCGAGACTGTTGATACCCGTTCACCAGTACGGCTTCAACCGTGCAAAAAATAAGTGGCTAGTCATTAGATTCTCTCACTCCAATGCCTACCACCTGCGATTCTGATCTTATTCCAGTAAAACTCAGCTTTATTCCAATGGGAACCCGACTGAATTGGGTTGCGGTGACGCCGTGACGGGGCCGTGTAATGGTGTTACCCGATTTGGACGTAATTCGGTTCGCTGTCAATACGGAAGGCTGAGTGATTGGCAGCGTTTTTGACGGGATGAATCCACAATAATTTGCCCCACTGTGGGACTTGCTCACTGGGTATATATCAGTGTCCAACCTTATCGGCCATGTGTTGCTGCAATCCCCGTTTTTTCCCTCAACCATGTCGACCTCGCTGCCCCCGAGGCCTGCCCGCATTCCAACAACGCGTCCCAGGACTTACGAGGTGACTATCAAGTCTATCCTTACCTTTCCCGTGAGTATTCGCTTTCCTAATCTTCTTTGAAGTTTGGCTGATGGATCTTTCTATAGTGGAGGCTCTGCAACCCGCCCCCAGCAGTGGGAAAGGTCAGGTCGTGCGGGGGTGAGTTCCACAGTTCACTTGGCACGCAACGAGCTGACGAACGCTTGTATCCAAGTAACGCCGCTGTTCAAGGTCAAACTGGAGGATGTATTGGACAGGAACCATCTCCCGCCACTTGGTACGTCGTTGTTGTTATACTCAAGTCTGCAATTATATTGACTCGGAAGACCAGGTTTGAAGGATTTCGAGGTTCGTTGCAACCGTAGTCATGGATAGGGGAGGCATTGAATGACATGGGATTAGGAATGGCTGCTATACGTTGAGACGAGTCCAGAGAACCTGTAAGCGCCCAACCGATGTCATCTACAGGGTGACGCTAACCGCGACGCAGATACTTCACGCTTTGGCTACGAGAGTACCGTGAACGGTACAGCGCCTGGATGGCGCAGAACAAAATTCACCGCGAACTAGATGGGGAGTTCCGTATGAGCTGGGGGACGCACCACTCGCCCTCGCTCGCTCTATTTTACGCCCGCGCTAAACAGACCTTCTTCATGCCCAACTCTCCGTACGAACTCAACCTACCCTCAAGCCTGCTAGCCATCTTCCACACCTCGATGGAGTCCCCACATCCTGACCCAGTCATCTTCACCGACGTCGCCATCGAAACCTACCGCATGCTCGACGAGAGCCTGCGCCGCTTCGTCAGTGCCCAGTTCAACAACGTAGGCAACAACCGCGTCCTGTGTGGCATTATCGCGGGCGTCGTTTTCGCACTAGTAGGCTCGGTCCCTCCCCTCGCGCTCAACTTTGCAAAGCATCAGAGTCGTTGGCTGCGATTGCTTGCTTTCCCAGGGCTGTTTCTCGGTTTAACAGTCTTCCTGTCAGCGATAAATGGCATCTGCCTGGGGGTCTACATCTTTGGAGACCTGAGGCAGCTAAGGAAGTTTGAGCTTGCCAGACCGCCCATTTCCCGTCCGGTGCCTATCACGACGGATGAAGAGAAACCGACGTCTGAATCTATACCCGTACCGGCGGCGGAGATGGAGGAAAAGTCCCAGCCAATACCAGAAGGACGTATTACCGCCCATGCCTTTCGCGCTCCCACACCGACATCGGACGACCACTCTCTCTACACGGAAGACGATATCTCCACTGGGGAACACGGTCCAACCCAGATCCACATCTCACCCGCCTACTACGACAACGTCTCTGTCGAAGGCGGCATGGCCGTCGTCCCGGCGGACTACACCTTCCCCGCCCTCCAACCTACTGCCACGGCTGGTACCGACAGGGACGGCACCAACGACACCTCCGACTTCACAATGACGGCAGCGTTTATCCACCCCTTCGACACCACCTCGCTCGACAACGAATACGATCGACCCGATTTTCTCCCCTCCGAACGCCAACGCATCGATGCATTCGACTTTGACTCGCTCCCTCCCCTCCAAAAATCCAAATCTTTCCTCCGCGCTCGAAGACCCTCTTCCACCGTGAAATACGATTCACCCAACTGCTGTAGGTCCTCGATGGACGTGACGATCACGCCTAAACCCTCCGACCTGCCACCCGTTCTCCCACCCATCGAACGCCAGTCCTCACGCTGTGACATCAAGAAGTGGAGGCTACAAACGGAATCGACGGACCAGATCCTATTCACGTCGCCTTCCGGCACACCTGTACCCACTTCACCTCACGCCTCTGCCAAACACCGGTTCAGCATCACGGACAACCCATACAACTCGCATATCCTCCCACACGCCAATCGGGATCGATGTCACACACTGAAATCCCGAAGGAGCTTGGGGACAGAGTTCTCGGACACGGAAACCAAGGTGCAAAAGAGGAGCAGACTGATGGCGGCCGTACCTGCGTTTGCGGTGCCCTTGACGAAGGTTTTGAGTCCGGTTATCCGGAGGGGCCAGTGGGAGATCGTGGTTCGCTCCGGGGCTATCGCGTTCGTCCTCAGCTGGGTGATCGTTGGTATTTTTTTGGCTATCCCTGTTCGGAAGTGAATGAATATCTTTCTTCTTTCTGCTATTATATATAGAGCCCTAGGGGGCCCGCTTCGCATTCATTTGTACAAGTCTGCTCACTTTATTGTATATCCACCGTGACACTCAATTTCCCTGTATATTACCTCACCCTTCACTTGCTGTGTAGTCTTTGCTCGCATTATATCCCCTCACATTCCTTTCGCACTGCAGTTGTATATGCATTTCGATCTTTTGGACCCAATAGCTTATTACTTTCCAACGCAATCAAATGTGCTTTCGTCTGACCCCATGTCGAGAACACCCTCCCAGAGCAGGGCTGACTCTTTACTAGTTCGTGACTCCTCTACGGCGAGAGCACGTCATGGCGGTAGGCTTCTGGCGTTAAATAATGAAGCCAGTATTTATTCTAACGGGCGAAATCTACCATATGACTGGATTGAATTCCGGTAGGGTCCGTGGCCTATCCCAAGTGCGCAGGAATCTTCTACAACCTGGCAGGTTTGTGATGTCTGGACGTGTAGTTGCATTGTCAGGAGAAAGAGCTTGGAGCAAGGGTGTAGGAAGTGACTCGACTGTTGAAACAATTCCGAGGCCTGTTGGGACTCGGATGTGCTCACCGCAAGCTCTGCGATTGAGACTGCGTCTCCCTCGTACACATCAACGCTGGTACGGTCGGCTTCCTCCCAAGACTGATATCAACCCTAAAGCTCTCGAACAACTCCCTACTCCGTCCCCAATCCAATCCACTGTCATCCTCCCCGACATTGAAATCCTCCAGTACCATCGTCTTGGTTCCGATGAGGTCGTCCAGGCCTCGAACCGCAGATGGGCCAACCGACGAACCGAGGCGACTTCCAGAAGGCTGAGACGGCGTATCTGGAAGGCGAACTACCGAGGGTTTGGCGCGCGTGCTGACAGACACCCTCCTGGCTTCAACAACGGCCCTCTGCTGCTCCTCCGAAGCAGAAGTCTGCGATGGCGCGACCTGGCTGCTGGAAGGCGTTCCGTACTTGGCCACCAACGTTGCCCGTTTCTTGGAATACAACGCCGACACCTTATCCGGCATGGCACTCGCGATCCTCTCGGCGATGACGATCCTTTTGAGTTGCAGGTCCTTTGGATCTTGCGAGCTCCTGCGGTGGTGCTGGCTTTTCTCTGGGGAACGCTTGCGCTTGCGTTGACTCGTAGCCATTTGTTCTGGGTTCGAATTGCGTTGTCTTGCTATGGGAACTGAAGTCAAAGCCACTGAATGCTCCTGGTTCTGCTTTCGCCGTTTGACAGCCGGAGCGGGCATATCTATAGGTGAGCCTGCCGAGGCTTCGCGTTTGCGCTTCGTCGATGTCTGGGGCCTCGAACCGGATAAAGGCACGGACGGAACGGATTTTGAAGGCTTCTTGGATGGGGTGATAACAGGGCGGGACGACAAAGGTGGTCGGGGAGCCCGGCCTGAAGAGAGGAGAACACCCCCCACAGGCGGTGGCTTCGAAGGCGTGGTGTGTTTCTTCAACAGCTTGTTCAGAAAGCTGTCTGAACCTGCCTCCTCGGGATCAGGCGAGGAGCAGAGGTTGATAGGAGAGCCAAGACTGTGCCCACTAGCGGCAGCAGGAGAGTTGGTCAAAACTTTCGACATTATGGCTTTGATAGGGCTCTCTGGAGGATGGCTCGGTTTCTTTGCAGCCTTCTTATGTTGCGCAACAGGTGTCGTGGAAGGCGTCAATTTGTTGAGTCGCCAAGATCCGTCCCTCCCAAGTCCACGTTTCGCTTTTTGCGCAGATGAAGAACCTGCGAGAACGTCGGGTCGCATAGGACCACTGGCCACCAGTGGTTCTGCGGTTGGTAGGATGTCGCGCAAGATCGATAAATTGTCGCTACTCTGGGAAACGGGAGAAGACGACCGTTGAGACGACCACAAATATTGCATGTTCTCCTTGTCCTTGCTTCCCATCGAAGCTCCAAACAGGTAACGCGCAGTCCTTTCCCGTTCGTCATCCGAATCACCACAGTCCGTGTCTTCGTCACTCGCCGGTTCGTAACGAGCCACAGCCTTGCCCCTGTCCTTGCAGACCGCACCGGATTTCACAGGTGCAGCTTCCTGGATCTCAGGAGAAGACGAGCGAAGTCCAAGTAAACGATCGATGCTCTCGTTCTCCTCTTCCCCTAGGTATTCGCGAAGAATGTCCAGTTTTTTCAGCAGCTTTCCACCGTCTGCCCAGCGAGAAGCAACAGCTTCAGCACCCTCGCCGACGAGGTTTTTGAGTGCAACGTCGCCGTCGTCTTGGGCAGCCTGGGCCAATTCGTCAATCTCCTTACGCAACGTGTGAGACACTTTGGGTATTGAGAGGGAGGGGTGTAAACACTGTTCAAACATGCGGTCGATGCACGTCCAGTCCAGCCCGTGTAGTCGAGGATCCAATGTATTGGGGACGATTCGCCGAGGTCGGAATAGAGATACAAATCTGCGCAATTCAGGTAGTGGCGAGTGACGAGATAGGGGGACCAACTGAAGAATAGAAGTGAGAAGTTGCAGGGATGAGAATTGTCTATGTCTATTCTTACCAAGTTATTAACGGTTTCGCCTCTCTTCAGTCGAGTTTCCGTGTCGTGAAGGTACTTGTCCCATGTTTCCACGTCCATGGAGACTGGGTTGACATACACCACACGCTTCCCGAGCGTGCTGATGGTATTCGAATAGGAGCCTGGTTGATTTTCAACTTCAACGTAAGGACATCGGTGGAATCGTTCACAAGCATGGAACCGGGTCGCCGAAGGGTCTTGCGTAGTGATGAGTTGAAGGAAAGGGTCCGATATGTGTTGGTAAATGGAGTGCTTGTACCGATCGACATGAATCTAGGCGGAATGCATAAATAGACCGCCTCGCCCAAGCAGGATAGCTCTTACCTGTGATTGGAACGCTGAGGCAACGGCTTTGAGAATATCTTCGTACCCCCATGTCCAGCAATTTAGAAAGAAATATACGGTTTGCGGGAACAAGCGCATAAGAGATACGAGCCCAGAGGTAGCGGATTCCTATAGAGGTTCCACGTTGGGTTACTCGGTTTACTTTGAAGCGCTTCTGGCTTACTTTGGTGGGTACCTCTGAAGTTGAGAGGACGCAAGCCGTGTCAAGATAAATGGCCTCCAGCGTCCGGCTGAGAGCATGAGTGCCCCCGCAGGTTTGGGGATACAAATAGGGCTGTAAGAATGGATTCCTGACGATTGATTCCAGAAACCAGGGCTCAGCCCTGAAATCTCCTGTGTGCAATACAGCGCCCCTCGGTCCCTCAATCAAAAACCTAGAAAACGGTATTCAATTCACTGTAGACGCGTTTAAAGTATGAAGCTTACATGACAGCCCCGGGACAATGATTGGCGTCTAGTAGTGTAATTGTAACAGACTCGTTCGCGTCCAAGTCCATACGGGTAGGTTTGTGCAAAGGTAGCGTTTTCTGTGGAAGTCCATGGATTCAGAATCACGCCTAAGCCAAATGTTGATGATATAACGCACGAGAAGGTCCCTCGAGCCTTGATAGTACAGCGTCCCGTCTGCATGGACCAGCGGGTCCACTTTCAAATGCGAAAATGTCCTGATTTTTTCCGCCCGAAGATCCTTCTCATGATATTCCCGTTCTGCATAGACTTCATGCCTCAAAAGCATCTGTTTAGCGTCTTCAGAGCAGTACACATTGTAGCCAAAGGACCTCGCTGCAAGGCCATTAATGTGGTCTGAGTGCGTATGCGTCAAAAGGTGCAAAAGTGGTGCCGGCTGGACGTTCGAGCTGAAATCGTCGACTCGAATGCGGTATGGGAGCACGCATGAGTTGTGCGGCGTTCCTGTTGGCATTGGGGGTTACAAGATCATTATCGGCGCCGCCGACGTCGTCTATTTAAGCTGGCGGGGTCGTGGTGTGGGCGGGCAGTGATGGACGTTTGAGAACAAAAGCGGCGGGCTCCGTAAACGGAAATTTCGCGTCGCGATGAGTCACGCGTTAATGCGTGACGCGTGCCAGCCAATCAGATTCAAAGGACTAAGTACTATGTATAGACTCGAACTCCTTACTGCTTATCCATGGTCACATCATTTCACAGCGGGTATGACCTCCACAACCAGACCGGCGAGATCGTGTCGAGTATTGTCATCGTAGAAGAGCAGCGCGCAATCGTGAAGGCAAAGTCGCGTGCTTTATGCTCAGAGGCCAGATAAAAGCTGGGAAGGCGATGACATGTAGGACGGTCAGACACCGACGCTATCTCAGACAAACAACGACAAAGTCGCTGCTCCAAGGAGGGTCTTAAACAGTCTTAAATAACCAAGACAGGGTACTTAGTAGCACGAGTGAACCGGCGCCGATCTTTTAGCTTCACCATGGCCACCCAATATTTACCCTCAGAGTGGGAAAAGACCACATACTACCACGGCATCTCTCCCGACCCTCCTGAGCTTCTCTACCGCTCAGACTTTCTCGAGAATCAGTTTAGTGTTCCTGAGGGTCGTATCCAACACGTCCCTACCAAGACCATCCATGGCGTTTTCGACCCAAAGTTCAGGGCCGCCTGGCATGATCTGGGACCCAAGATCAGGGACGTGCTGAAAGACCGCAAGATCCGGTACTCCGCCATCCAGCCCGCTCGTTTCGAGACGCACACCGAGGACGGGGAGAGCAATCTCGGTCCCATTGTAATCTGGATACAACACCCGATGATACGCACGCCGCTTCCTCTGAGATCCTCGCTCTTCTAGAGGCCCGCTGTAACGGAGTGGTTTGAGGGAGCCGTCGAGCGTCTGTCTTCCAGTCGTCCGGCTCTCTTGGGCGTCACCCATGACACCAACCCTACCTACCACGTCTTCCACGAGGGGGGCCCCAGCGGCAACGACAGCGCCAGAGTGCTCGGCGTCACCAACTGCCACGTCCTGCGCAAGGACACCACTGTCCCGTACGTGCGAGAGGACGCCGGCCGATCGCGCCTGCCCGTCTGGATTGCCAGCGAGCGTCGCTTCCAGCGCGGCCTCGGCGAGATCCAAGCCGCCATTACCGACTCAAGGCTCAGCGCCGACTTATTGGCTCGGGAAATCGAGGAGCTGAAGGCGGAGGGGGCTCAGAAGGACCTCGAGGCCAAGCAGGCGCAGTTGACCAAGATGCAGAAGGACGTTAGCACCCTTGAGGCCTTCTACAACATGGTCCAATCCCATTGGTCTGACATTGAGGCTCGCAACGGCGGATGGATGGATTGGGCTCCCGAGATCTCCGTCGACCACTACACCAAGGACATTGCCACCTTTGAAGTCGACGCGGACAAGATCTCGGCCCATTACAAGGGCAATGTGGTCGACTTAGGTGTGTCGTATCTCATCTCCTCCCCTTCTCCAGTCTGACTTGAAGAAAACCTGCAGGCGCGAAGTACACCCTGCCGCAGCTCGTCAACAAATTCTACCCCCCTCAACAACAGCAAGCCCGCCTTCAAGTTCCCGATTAACCGGCAGCTCCGCATCGACGGCTACATCACCGACGAGGGTTTGGCCAATCCCGACAGTTTCGACAGCAACGGCGAGCCTTGCATCATTGTCATGAAGGTCGGCAACACCACCGACCTGACGGTCGGACGTTACGCCGGTCTCGAGGCCTTCGTTTGCGATAGCCTTGGCGTCGAGTCCATTGAGCTCGCCATCGGTATCCTTCACTCCGGCATCGTCAATGGCAATAACAGCCTCGTCACCTACGCGACTCCCGCCTGGTGGGTTATCGAGCAACTCAGGGCGCAGTATCCGTACGCCGACTTCAACCGCGACCACTTCTGAACTGCCGACTGCCTCAAGTGATCCCTGCGACCGCTCGTGCGTAATTGTATCTGTAATTTCGCATGTTATTGTCTGTATAGTGAGCGCATATAATTGACTGCGTATGTGTCGTGTATAATACTTAGTTACGATTCATCTACAATTCATGTTTGTAATGAAATGTCCTGTCTATGGAACTTCCTGTTGCTCAAGTAAAAGCCTGTATCAAGAGTGGAGCAGCTGCCAACAGAGGCGAGGTAACATCGATAAATCCGCTCCTGTCACCGCGTCCTCGACGATAAGAAGCATTAGATACCTCAACAACCGTCCTTTCAAGGGCTATAATGGCGTCGTCACCTGATGCTTTAGCACTTAATGCAATGAAACGTATTTCTGTCTGATCCCACAGCCTTGACAAGGAACATGGAAAGGCCAGCCAGAATAGAAAGGGGTATGGGGTATGAATTCATGGCAACAGTCATAGATGAGCACAACGCAGGCATTCTATTGAATCACCAGATCCGGTTCAGGTTCCCTAAAGATCGTAATCTCCTGCTGCTTAAAGTACCGCCTGTTCTCCTCGTCGATGAGGACGAGGTTCAGGTAGTACCTCGTGCTGAACTTCTTGTTCACGTCTCGGAAGGTCGGCGTTAGGTCGAAGCCTCCTAGGAATAGCCGGATAGGGATCTTCTCGCCTGTCGCAATGGTATGGGTGTCAGCGTTCATGAGGGCGTCAAGGTGGAGAGAGAGAGGAGGGGGAGGGGGGACGTTCAGGTCATATCACCGGTTTGGACAGGCGGGATGGAAGGAGACGTTCCAGTTGCGAACGAAATTGAACCGAACAGAAGGAAGACCAGTACTATGCGAAATCGTGACGTACCTCGAATAGGTGCTCCATCCATGATCTCAAACTTGGTGATCGTCTCGCTCTCGTTGTACTGGTTCGGCGGAGAACCTGTCGTTTCTCTCCGGATAATAGACAGTTCCATGTGCTTGATCTTTATCCGGACGAGGAGGAAGTAGATGTTGCCGATGATGACGTCCTTTAGGTGGTATCTGGGAACAGGAGATTCCAGTGAGCTTGGGTTCAGCATTGGCAACGCGACATACGCACTTGGACTTGTTATACTCGAACTCGATGTGGAGACAGTCTTCGATTCCAACTTCCATCTTTATAGAGTTGTTGCTGTCTGGTGGCATGCGGAATGAATGGACCCAGATATCCTTCTCCTTCACAACGTCTGCCATCCGCCGCGAAATCGTCACCCGTACGAAGTACCTGTTGTCCATTCAGTTCCTAGTCTTTTCCCATACAGTCCAACAGCAGCAACGCACCGTAACTTGACATTAATCCCCTGGTAACTCTCGAACTGCTTCTCCACACTCTTAAAGTTGAAATCAAACGTCTGCGCTGAGCGCATATCACCAGGCGCAGCCAGCTCCTGGGAGAGCGAGAGGAACTCGTGGTGGTGCCCTCGGTCATAGAATAGTTCTGTAGCATCCAGCAAGGTAACAGTGAGTCTATGAGCCTGCGCCATTCCTTCATTTAAGGAATAGATGGCGCACCAATGTTCCCAACGAATTCAACTTTGATACCTTCATGCGTCACTTTCTTGCCGTCCCTGACTCGTATTGAGACCTATATAGGCAGGCGCATAACGCCAGAGATAGATGAAAGGGAAAAGAAGTCTATAATGAACCTTGATACACTTGTAGGACGAGGAAACGCGTTCAAGTACCTGTCCGCCAACTGAATCTCCATCGTAATACACAGGACATGAAATGGTCTTGTCCTTTTCGCCTTTGATTTCGACTTGCTTGCGCACCTCTTCACCGTCGAGCTTGATGTCGACGTCGATGGGCGAGGCGAAGAAGTAGGCGGCCATGGTTGCGGGGTTGGGTAAAGGGGCTCGGTCAACGTCGCTGCCAGTGCCGCGCCGCGATCCCGCCGCCAATGGACGTGGGAGAGTCCTTCCTTATATAGGAGCACTACCATCCCCTCAGGCCTCGAAGCTCTCGAAGGCTTACAACCTTTCATTGAGTTCTAAAGCACCTCTCGTCTCAACCAAGCACCGAATGTGCATTATTTCATTCCTAGTACATGTAGACAGATCGGTGCGCACTGTCCTCCCGAATCCCTATTCCAGTCCCTTTTCCCCATTGCTTACTTGCGATCAACCATAGTAGATAAGATACTCCTCAACACGGTCGGGATATCACCGGTATTCGCGACACGGAAGCCCTTTCCAGGGAGTCGCTTAGGGATCCTACGGCGACGCGTCAGTGTAATCTCCCACAAGCACAGCTTATGGATGGATCTCACCAAGTAGCCTCAGCGCCCTCGCCAATACAGATCAACGCAGTGTTGACCTTGGGGTTCGAGTTCATCGCCTGCGTGATCTCCTCAGGGGTGATTTGGTATCGGCCAAAGTTTGCGTCCTAAACCCAATCACAATCATTCAGCGACAAGCCTTGTTCAGGAGAGGAACCAGGAACGTACGGTGATAGCAATGACAAACCAGTCATCAGCGTCGAACTTTGCCACCTCGTCGACACCTTTCCGGATGGCCTCCACTATCAACAGGAACCAATTAACATGCAGGGTTCTCCATGAAGACACCTCAGGATGGACGTACCAGTGAAGTCACCAGCAAAGGCATATTGAGGGATCATGTACATCTTCTCGGCGACCTTCCACCTCTCCTTGAGTTCAGTGGGAGGCTTGTCGGCCGGTACAAGCGGAATATCTGGACCATCTCCAGACTAAATTCATAATCATCCTGTCAGCTGTCTCTCCTTCACAATCTCGTTTGCCCCGACTCACGTGTCCAGTAATCTACGAAAGTAGGACGGTTAGTTGACTAAAAGCAGAGGAATTGTACCGATTCGGGCAACTTACATCCCAAACGTACTTGTCCTTCCTGGACAAACGATCAAAGGTCTCCATCAACATGACCGCTGTAGATTCAAACATGCATATGTCACCGCATTATCCCTGGAATTCAATCGAAGCCTGCACATACCAGTCTCCATACTCCGCTGCAACCGCCCGTCGTACTGGAATCGGTACATCGAAGCCGAAAGGTCAAAAATGAAACGGATGCGTTTGGGCCTGAGCGGAAAACAGGGTGAGTCCAGGTCGTAGCTCACGAGAACTCTGCGATAAACTTACTTGAGTTGCGGTCGGCCAAGCTCAGGTTTCTCCAGTCCTCGCCGCTTGTAAACCGTGCTCTCCCCCGTCAAGCCCTCAGTCAACCTTGTATCGTCCAGCTCTCCATCCGTCTGCCTCTTAACCCATACCCTTTCTTCCTCCTTGGCGGCAAGATCTAACGAGCTCGCATCAGTTCTCTCCCCCTCGTACATTAACCAGGCAAAACTCACGTTCCAAAAGATCGACCAAAGACGCCATATGCGCCTGTGTAGAGTTCAAGAGCACACTATAGCCCTTAGCCTCCGCTTGGCTCATGTCAAGCTCCTCCAGACGTCTCTTGAGTTCCTCCCTGGCCATCTCCCTCGCTTTCTCCTGGATATCATCCGGAACGCGCTGCTTCATCCGTTCAGGGACTTGCTTGATGTCACCGCCTTTCCAGAGACGCTTGTAGCCTCCGATACCACCCATACCTGCGGTATCGCGACCTCCAGTCTATAGCCGAGTACACAGTCAGCGCGGAGAAGTATGAAAAGACGAGACGAGAGCATACTCCACCAGCCCAGGTATTTCCACCATGATGCTCTTTATTATCGTGTTTCCCCTCCTTGGGTCCACCAAGCGAATCATCTTTAGGCGTAAACTGGATATCCTCGATCTTCTTCTTGGTAGCAGTGCGAGCAGCTTCCAATCCAAGCGTCGGAACGTCCAGCCTAAAAGGAACATGTCAGTATTGCTATAACCACAAGAGGCGAGAATTCCTCGAGTACCCATGGTGAATGAGAATCTGAGCAAGCTTATCAATCGTCTCGGGTTTGTAGATATCAAAGTCGAAGACGTTGCGAAGGGCTTCGCCGAGCGTGTCATTCGGGTAGGCCTTCAAGTGACGTACGAGGTTGATGAGTTCTGCCAAGGGTCAAACATCAGTTTCCTCTCTAAACATCTCGATGAAACATGGAAACGCACCTCGCAAAGAGTAGGGGTAAGTGAGTGCACCAGACTCGTATCCCTTCCTCAGGTCATCGAAGGCACCCACAAGCCTTGTAACAAGGTCTTCACTGAGCTCAGGTGCAAGCTGCGAGATCAACCTTCGTTCCGAGGCAATGTCGGGATTGGAGACGGAGTGTGCACTGAAGTTCTCTCCCAGCACTTGGAGGAAATGATTACCCAAGAACGCTAAAGCACCTCTATGAGCCTCTGAAGTCAACGAGAATGAAAGGAAGCATACGATATCCAGGCCGATTAGCTAGCAAAATCAACCTAAAGTTGGGGTGCACGACGATATCCCCTTCACGTTCCTTCACAAGCCTGACACGGCGGCCATCCGAAAGCGACAGTTCGCCTTGTCCAGCCAAGCTTCGGAAAATCGCGACGACGTGCTCAGGTGCTTTATCAGCCTCGTCGATGATAATGAATCGACCATGTTTGATGGCTCGAAGAAGTGGCGAATCAGTGTAGTTGAGAACACCAGCTTCGAGCGACGTGGTGAACATGAGCTGATTGACAGTCGTATCGCGGTGCAGTTGGATGTACTCTCTTGGTCGTCCGAGTAGCTAGCAGTAATCAGAGGGTGTTAGGAACCATTTCGTGGATGACTGTCTGAATGACTGAAGGGTCGACATACCTGGCACAACCGGTCCACAATCTTGTTCTTCCCAACTCCCTGGTTTCCGAGTAATACAACATGTTCTCCGAGCAGCTCCAGGTCGATGGCCAAGTCACGCATGAGACCGGTCTGGAGACTGTTGTCGTAGAAGTGGTCCATATGAGGGATATGAGACGCCGCTCCTTCTGGGTCTTGCTTAGGGTCAAACAGAGGGATGACAGTGGGTTTCATCTCAGTCTGGGCCCCATCAGCAGTTGTCGGACTAGGGAAGACCAATTTTCCATCTTGAATCACAGGCGTCGGGTTGAACTGGACGAGGCATAAGCAAAGAGCTTTGAAGAGCTAATGACAACATACCGGGGGAGTCTTCTTAAAGATATTCGAATCCTCCAGTAAGGTAGTCAGGTTTAGTTTCTCCACAGCTGGAAGGAAATCCGCCAAAAGTGCTCTCGAAACCAAGGAATTCAAGTCCACCTCTTCAGGGAACAGCGCAATCCTCCTTGCAAGCGAAACGAGGGTCCTGGTTCCGAGGCGTCTATTCTTGATGATATTGTCCGCCGAGAGACTGCTTCGGTACTTCTCCGCGAAGGTCAAAAGCATGTCCACAATCTGCGGAGGACACCCTGTTGCACGAAGGATGGCGCCTTCTTCCTGAGGGTCCATGGGCTGCGAAGGGATGGGGAAGAACATGTTGGCATGCTCGTCCGATACCCAGTCTTTGAGAGGGAGCGACTTGGAGGCGGTCATAATGACACGGAAGGAGGGGTGTGCGAGGGAAAGTTCACCCGACTCGAGTTCTTCTGGGGAGGCTTGACCGACGATTCGTTTACCCTCCCACAGTTCGGTTTCCCGATCTTGGATGAGGCGGGAGAGGGAGCCTGCTGTAGACCCGATGACGTCGAGGCCAGAAAGGTGCGCCACGCGACCTGACCAGACAGCTTCGATGAGGGGACTATTTAATAGTCAGTATAGTACGACTATAAAATGAAGTAAGAGCATACCTCGGTTCCCAATGAGTCGCACCACCGTCCTCGATCTTCCTCCTCATAATGAGTTCCCGTCCACCAAGTTCCTTATAAATGTGCAGTGACTCCAACTCATATCCCAAGATCTGACCGAATACCCTAACCAAGGTCGTTGATGAAGTGGATGCTGTGGATGGCAAGACGGGAGGAATCAATGAGATATGCCAGCCAAGCGCATGAGCTTGTAGGAAGCAGGTCAACAGCCCAATGAATCGAGGTGTAGGGTTGAATTCGAGACTTCCCGTGAACGGGAAAGGTCGTAATTGCTTGCTGCCTGCAGGAACATCAATGACAACTGGTTTCCTGACGCTGGGATGGGCAAAAGTGAGGCGTGCGGTGGTATCATTGGCGCGTTCGATCGCCTTGAGTTCGTAGCCCAGTAATCCTCCCTGCTCAGACGAAGGACTGCCCAACTCGCCAAGCCCAGCCTCTTCGATGTGTCTACCGAGGATAGCCCAGGCTTGCAATGGCGAGTGGATCAAAGCGGGATGAAGCGTAAGCAGCAACCTCGCCAATTGCGACGGGGTCAACGAGTCGGGAGGAGGGAAAGCCTGGACGAGACCCCGCAGTTTCGCAATCGCTGTCTGCGGGAACGGAGGCAAAGCCGTCTTGGACACAGCTTCCAGGGCATTCCTTGTCTCACTCGCGTACTGGGTGGTGAGGATGAGGTTGCGCAGCTTCTCGTAGAGCTGGTTCGAGCCGGTTTCAGATTTGCTGGCTTCTTTCGGTCCATTGATGGCAAGGAGAGCGCCAACAGGGTCTATGAAGCGGGCTTGGAAACGACTTCTAAAGGGAGGGTCGAGTGGGTATCCAGGGTAGGGAGGAACTGGGGCGGCGATGGCGACGACTCTAAAGTTCTTGTGGGCTGGTATGAAGAGTTTGCCTTGCTCCGAAGTTACGGTCCCCTTGGCCTCCAGTTGCTCATACCGCTGAGGGTGAATGATGTGGGTTCCGTCGTCGAGATTCCTGGAAAGGATGTGTTATGCCCGAGGTCGTCCGTTTTCAATCATATAGAGACCCTTACATTTCTCTATTCTCTAAGAGGTTGTTGAGGACCTGTCGAGCACTTTGCACTGAGAAAACACAATGCTTTGAGGATTGGCTAGATACTTACAGGCATTATACCTCTCTCAGCCTTTTCAATCCCTTCGAGAATCAACAGCCTTCCATGCTTTACAGCACGGACAGCGGGGCTGTCGACATAGACGAGGTTTCCTCCTTGTCTAATCTCTCTTCCCTGGACAATTGCCCATTCAGATTCAAAACACAAATTGCAGGGGAAAAAGCAATCACCTGCTTCAGTTCAGTCTCTCCAACATCCCTGTGCAATGCAATATACTCGTACTCCGAGTTGATAAGGCTGAACCGCCGCAGAGTCAGTTCGATCCTCCGACCACAATCCGGATCCGCCTCACTCACCTCGCAAACGTCAATGCCAACCTCCTCGCATACGGACCAGGCTGGGAGACCAAGAATATATCCTGACCCAACAAATACTTCTGCAGCATAAAATGCAGATTATCCAAATTCACGGGATCCTGCATGTCCAACAAGGCCTGGTCGTTCTTCACGAGCCTCGAAGGCGTCAAAGAAGTCGGTACATCATAGGAGATACCGCCCAATTTGAGAGTCCCGACCACAGGAGGAGGCGGGGTAAGCTCTTTGACGATCTGAGCTAGCCGGCGTTGGGCCATGGCGTCGTGTACAACGTCGACCTCTGTGTCCTGGTCGTTCCGAGAGACTGAGCTGGATCGGGAGAACGGTTTCAACGAGATTTCGGGCCTATGGGGCTTGGTGAACGTCGGAAACCGTTTTGAGAGGGTATTGGTAGAGCGAAACCCGCAACATCGTCTGACGACGAACATATACTGTCGTCGGCAATGTGATTTTAGCTTAACCGGTCTCGAATTATGGTTGGGCGCTCCTATTCCCATCAACCCTGCAGTTCCCACGCGCGAAACTTGACCGGACGCGTTCCGACGTGAGACGCGTTTTCCTCCTGGCATTATTGGAAAGTTCAACGAATCCATAACGTGTTGAAACGCTCTCCTGATCAACGTTTAAAATAGAGAGTTCAATGTCTATGGACAACATGAGCCTTACTACACGCAGAACACGTTTCAGCAGTGCCCGTGGTTCAGGCTCAAACTGCGGTTGGAGATGAAGAACACGCGGTAGGGGAGTATATTTCTGGGCCGTCGAGTGGCCTTTGCCACCTACAGAATACTCTTTCCACCATGGCAGAGCCCCAAGTCACGCCCAACCCGATGGACGTGGACGTCGAGCGCGGTCGACCGCAGTCGGAGGAAGCCCCAGAGGCGACGGAAGCCACCCATGTTCAAGAAACACTCGAGGAGAAACCGCTTCCAGACCCATGGCCAGAGCCCGAGGAAACTATAGAAATGCCTAGTGAGAAGCTCAATCTCTCCGCCCCTCGGCACCGCAGAATATTAACAGCTTTCCAGAACCAGAAATCATCGAAGAAGTGCCAGTCATTTCCAAACCGGTGGAACCAACTGTACATCCAAAGGACCTGCACTTTCAGGAACTGCAGAAAGAACTTGCGGATTTTCTAGGCCAACATATCCACAAGGTCGTCCAACTGCAAACTAGCCTTGTCGGTGGCTCAAACTCGATTCGACCACGGTTTGCTCGGTCGGACAAGGATGGTGCGTTGAGTCCGTTTTTATTCGTTCAGGGAACAACCGAGATTAAACGCGGATTACAGGCGACACGATGTCTGGAAGAGCATCCACAGGGCACTTTGCCGTCTTCTCGCATATGGATCTGGCAGGGACGAGGCCGACACCGATGGACATCCACCTCTTCTCCCTCGACCAGTTCCTCACAGTCCATCTGGAGAACGTGAATATCCTCCAGGAAACACTAAAGGGAAATGTGAACGGTCTTCCAGCGCCTCAGCCTCTATCCACCATCGCCGAAACGATGATAGATTCCAGCAGCCAGTACAACTCCCAAATGCAGCAATTCGCCATGCTAGCCATAACTGTAAGCCCACTCTCCCGTTCATCCTACCCAGTCTTACTCCTTTCAACAGTCAATCTTAATGTCCCTTTTCATCCTCGCCTTTCTGGGACTTTCATACGCCCTGATTGAACCCCGCCACCGCCGCATCCCCTTCAGCGTCTCGCTCCTCTTCGCCCTCCTCTGCCTGGGCCCGCTCCTCCTAACCATCGCCCTCTCCCTCTGGGGCATCATGTCCGCCTCCTGGCGCCGCATGCGCAACATGCCCGAAAGCGCCCTCCAATCCCACTTCCACCTCCACCTCGGCCGCCAAATCCAATTCTGCGTCTCGGTAGCCATGTTCCTCCCTGTCGTAATCTTGGCGTTTTACATCTTCGCGGCGATAGCCTTCCCGATTGTGTTCCTTGTTCTCTTGTTGGTTGCGTCGTTGTTGGTGGTGGGCAGTGTATTTTACAGGGTGCCCATTACGTTTGAGAATGTCTCGACGTTGATTTTGGGAACGAAGGGGTTGGAGAGACCCAACAAGCAGAAGAGGCCCGCACCCAGGAGTCGGAGGAGTTTTTATTGAGTTATTATTCGTACCCTAATATTTATTGCCTCGCCAGGAGTTGCGATGTTCATCCAATTCCCGTGATTGAAGATAGCCCGGTGACTTATAATCCCATACAACAGGTAAGTATTTACACAATCGATCGAAACAGATAGCAACGAAGGTTAGTGGTTTAGTAGATCCAGCCTCTAGAAGTTCTCTGTGGAGTGTCGTCAGGGGGAAGCTCGAGCGGAAAGACGGGGATAACTCACCCTTGCCGTAGAAGAACCTCGTTCCCTTGGGCGTCGAGTACTTATTGCACATCGAGTGAAGTGTCTTGGACAGGGGCGCAGGTCCGCAGAAGAACACGCCAACATCCGTCTCGGGGTGCTTCTCACAGAGCGAGCCAAAGACACGATCCCAGTTCGGTCTTCCAAAGTGAGTGGGTGCTCGGAGAGAAGTGATGGCGTCCTTTTCAGCGCCGACATCCTGGACCTGTAGAATTTATGAGTGGGTATGTTCGGGTTCACGTTAAATTGGTTGGCACGCACAATGATGTTGTTGACTTCATCCTCCTTCAACTTGGCAGTGAGGTAGATGTTAATCTCGATCCTGTTCTGGGTATCCTCCTCTTCGATGGCATGCAGCAACGAGTGGAACCATTCGGCAGTACCGAAATCCTTGATGACCCAAGTGAAGTAGACCTAGACGACAAGATTACAATCATTGTTAACCTAACCAACAACGAAGCAAGCATACCTTGGACAAGCGGGTAGGTTTGGCATCAGTCAGGTTGTTCATGCGGTACCAGATGTGCTTCAAGATCCTGTTGCAACAGAATGATTGGCATCAGGGAAACGAGGTAAAGATGGGCCGCCGACGTACGAAGCAAATGGCGTAACACCGATACCACCACCGACGAGGAGAACCGTCTCGTACTTGAGGAAATCTTCAGACGCAGAGCCGAAAGGACCGTCGACCATGACACGGGGAAGGGGTCGGTTGATGGGAGGAGGGACGGCAGCCGGCTTGGCAACGGCCCCATCATCGCCCTTTTTCTTCCTCTCAAAGTCGCATCCGAGAGCCTTGGAGAACGCCGTGGTCCAGTCACCAGCGACACGGATGTGGACGGAGATAAAGTCCTCCTCGGGGGCGCTGGTGAGGGTGAAAGGGTGCCATTGGAAGTAGGAGATCTCAGGGCATGAAAGGAAAATGTATTGGCCTGCGCGGGTGGTGGTCTTCTCTTTCTTGATTTGGACTTCCATAACACTCGAGGGGTGCTGGATGACCTTGTGGATGTGGGTGCGGTGCCTCGAGCGGATTTCACGGAGAATTCGTTCCCAGATCCAGATGACACCTCCGACGAGCCAGTACCTCTACAGAACAATCAGAATCAAAGACCGAGTCGAGAGTGAAAAACACATACCCAGAAGACACCGATGGTGTTGAATGAGCAGTAAGGCGGGCGGTCGGGCTTGATCATGCAGAACATTCCGTGGAGCTGCCAGTTGATGAAGAAGACGATGAAGAGGTGGTGGGAGTACCAGAACCTCTCGAAGTGGGCACGTCGCCTCTTCTCAATAGCGAACCATACCATGATACCGAGGGCGAGCCACATGATCCAACCAGTGAGACCTGGCCCCGTGGCAAAGTTGGCAGCCATGAACGCGCCAATTCGTTGACCGGTCGTCATGTTGGGGATGGACAGAGCGAGCTTGGTGAAGTTGACCATGTGCGCCAGAGTGTGGACGGCGGAGCCGATGACGATGGACCAGGCGGTCGCCTTGTGGAAGGTGATGTTCTTGTCGAAAGGAATGATGTCGTTGAGCGGGGTGCGGCGCAGGAGGGAAATGAAGTTCCTGCAGACGGGGAGAAGGATGAAGATAACGTCGACGTGGAGGACCAGCGCTGCGGTACGGGCAATTGCTATAGACAATCCATTAGACTAGAGAACACAAACCGATGAAAACCGGCTGGATACTCACGGAAGGTGATACCAAAAACCGACCGGGCACCCTCCGAGTTGTCCTTAAGCTGGTAGTGCATGAAACCAAAGACGGCGACGAGCAAATGGAGGAAAATCCAGGTTCCAAAGAACAGTTGCCTGCCTCCCTCGTTAATCATCCACACATCCCACCGCTGTTTCCAGCCCATCTCCCCCTGGGTGGTCCTGGGCGCAGCGGTGAAAGTGTTGGTTCTCTGCAGCCCCTGGAGTCGTCTTCGCTCGGTCTTGTTTCGCTGGAGATGTACGGGCTGGTTCGAGCCTGTCGAGAGCTTGTCGGCCAAATCCGGGTGCTGGGCAATGGTGGCATTGGGCCCAGTCACCTTGCCGTCTGAAAAGTCGAAGCCAGAGTTTCGAAAGGCCATGGTCGTTGTCTATTTAAAAAACCTGGGAAAAGGGGGTATCGAGGGGCAACGTTCTCAACCAACGTTTCCTGCGCTGTGGTTGAGGAAGAAGATCGAAGAAAAAGAGAGTGGTGGAAGGAATAAAGAGGAAAATATGGAACCGGCCAGGAGGGAGTGACGGGGGATGGGGGAAGAGCCAACTTGTTGTGAATTGCCTTATGTTGCTGTGCCACCGCCAGTGAGAAACAATAATGCTATGGTAACGCCGAATGTCCGTCAGCCATCAATAAAATAAAGTCTGGAATTGATTCTAGACATTCGCTACCTTTACTTCCTTCGATATCACTGCACATTTCTTCCCTAATGGTCGTAGGGCCCGTGAAGAACATTCACCAAAATCAAGCAACGAATGCGAGAAATAGAAGATTCCTGCTCCTTCGGTTTTCAAAGTGATACAGGGGGTCGATCAGAGCGGATGCTACACTTAGACCAACTGGTATCCGACTCACAAAAAGGATTTAAAAAAAGCTGCTGGACAATAGGTGCGGTTATCGCACTACATACAGAGGTCGCATGTGTCAACGTTCTGAACACCCGGGATCAATGTTACCACCATCCTCGTCCTTCATATAGGTGAACTGCTATGCCAACTGATCTTCTTGAACGAGAGCCTTGGCGGCCGCTAGCCCCTGTCGAGGATCCACAAGAATAGCAGAAACCCAATGGAACGAACATTAATCCCCTCGACGAAGAAGCCGTGTCACGGAAAGATGCAGAAACAGTGTGCCTCCTTGACGAAGCTGACAAGCAACCCGACCAAGCATAGATCCGATTAGATCAAATTATTACATGGAGCAAACGAAAACGAAACCTCCGACTTCAAACGTTCAACAGCTTTAATTCAGCAATCTGCTCAACCAAGGATTTCATAACCTCCGCCTTCAACGTTCCTATCTCCAACACCTCTTCATGGGACACAACCTGTGCCACAGGGAGCTCGACCTTCTTGCCCGCAAGCTATACCAGTAATGGTCAACTTCATCACTCGCAATCAAGAAGACTTCTTTTACGCACCTCCGCATCAACCTCCTCCTTGATACTCCTGTACTTGTCAGGAATAACCACAAAGTTGGTGACCAAGCTCATCACCATCACGTTCAACCCTTCTTCGCGTCCAGCCAGGACCTCGGGGATGGTACTCATACCAACCACATCCGCACCAGCGAGTCGAAGGAGCCTGCCTTCCGCTGGAGTTTCGTAAGTTGGTCCACTAACCCATGCGTAAGTTCCTTCCGCCAGTGCAGAGGGCTCGAGGTTGAGTTTGTTGGCGGCGAGGAAGGCTAGGCGACGCAGGGCAGGTGAATAAGCGTCGGAGAGAGGGAGGAAGCGGACGTAATCCGGTCGGTGAGGACCGAGAAGGGGGTTCATCCCTGTGAGGTTCGGAAGAGCGATATGGTCTTGGATTATGACAACTGAACGCGTCGGTTAGGATTTAGTGCTGACGGAAGGACGGGTGGTTTTGCTTACTCGTTCCAACGGGAATGGATGGATTTAGTGATCCAGCGGCGTTAGTGACTGTCAAGAAGATGTCAGATAAGGTAGCGGGGCGGAATGGGCATGTCACGGACTGATAAGATCTTTAATACCAAGCTTTGCCATGACGCGGACAGGGAAGACGGTGCTCGATAAAGAGTGTCCTTCGTAAGGATGGAACTAGGAATTGAGATGTCAGCGGTCCTTTCTTCACGTCCCAGGAGACTTGTAAGCACCCTTCCAAGCATCGCAACAACGGGCAGTCCTTTGCCAGATCCAAGGAATCCGAACGCAAGCGCGCTCTTATGACCGGGAACTACATACTTCTCAGCAATCTGGTAAATCGGTGGGAGAGGTAACGCACCTGTACTCCTGCTAAACCCAGGAATCTTCTCGTAAGGAATAATAACGACGTCCTTCAGAGCGCCAACTAGCCCACTCAACCCAGATCCGCAGATAATCCCTAACTGGGGTTTCTGCAACTCATCTGGGAGCTGAGCGAAGATGGCTTCTAGGGTGGGTGCAAAATTAATCTTTGCAACTGTGTCGTGGGGCATGTCTTCTAAAGTTTCTAGAGTGAGATCGTGGATTGGGTGAAAGTAGCTGTGGTGGGACGAGAGCAACTTTGTCCCTTGGCTTGCGTGCCGGATGATGATGGCGGCGGCTCCATCTCTTCACACGATTAGTACAGGGCGTCAATTGGGCGAGCGCTTGACGCTCTTCTGACACTTTCAATCTCTTTTAAACTAGCTGTGTGTATGGAATACCTTAAACAAGCTCAAAGAATAAAGAAACAACATGGAATAGGAGATCCGCAGTGAAAGCTTTCCGCCGTGTCGATGGTAATGGTGTGCTTCAAGATCTTGAGATGATTATAGCCTGCAGCGATCCTCATCTGCCTCGAGGATGTTCTTGTTCAGCATCCCACCTACTGGGACAGCTGGACGTCAGTGGTCCAATCTAGAGGCTGATCTTCCAAAAGATGGATATTGGATGATCAGAGGGCTGTGTATGTAGGTACCACGGTCAAGTATGGGAGCGTATGATGTCGCACTTCAACTTGCTACTTGCACCGCTGGAGAGGATTATAAAATCCCTTTACGTGCGTTGATAAATAGGCACAATTCACTCGAATCGTCCTGATATTTCAGTTAGATTAGTGGACAGGGGAAAGATAAGATTAGATCCGGAATTGCCGGTCGCGGTGGGCCAAAAATGGGACGGTTCCTAAAACGGACAAACTATCTTGGCTGTTTCTCGCGCACGCACCACCTCACATCTTTCAACGCCGGTTTGTTGTCCTCCACACATTCTTTCCTTCCTCGACGTCGTCCTCAACCCCCTCCTCGTCGTCCACCACGTCGTCCAGAGGCTAAAGAATGCCGAGTCCATCGCTCTCCCTGGACTCGCTCAGTTCTCCCTCAACATCGCCTTCACCACCACCCCAGCCAGCAACCCAGTCCAAAGGCAGATCCGCTGCCTCATCCACCAAGCCACCATCCTCGACCGCGGAAAAGCGAGACGCAGTCATTTCAGGTCTCAACTCTGACTCTGAGCTCTCAGAGCTGACCGAGGACGAGCAGGACAACAACCAACACCCAGCCAACGATTCCAAGAAAAGGTCGTCCGCTCGTAGTACCGACGAACCAGACTCCTTGGATAGCGATAAACGCCCCTCCGCATCCCATCGAACCACAAAAGCAAGGCGGAAAAAGCGGAGCAGTATCGTCCCAGCGCCAATGTGGGGATGGGCCAGCAAAGAGCAAAGGGCCCTGGAGGCCATGGAAGAAGAAGAGGCCAGCAAACGTGAAGAAGAGGAGGAAGAGGAGGAGGAAGAAGAAACTAACGGCCCCCCGCGAGCTATGGAGGAAGAAGAAGATGACGATGAGGGAGAAGACACCGTGCGCGGTGGCCGTGGCCAAACCAAGAGCCATCGACCAGACACCTGGCGTTCTGGCAAGGGCAAGCCTGTGCGTGCTCAATCACGAAAGGTTTCTTACAGGAATCTCGACGCCGAAGAGGACGATGTCCCCGACGACGACGACGATGACGCGGACCCGACATACAAACGGAACAACGTGTCATCGAGCGCCAACCCACGGTCTAACGGCGTCCCAGACGACGAAGAAGTCACTTCAGACAACGAAACTCTCTCTCGTTCTCCCTCAGCTTGGAAATCAACGAACCCCGACCAGGAGGATGGCGAAGTGTCTGACACCAGCGACGCCCCCGCCGCGCGGAAACCCCAAATCCGACGACGGGCCACCACCGCCTCGAAGCAAATTCAGGACGAAGAAGAGGAAGAGGAAGACGATCCACCCTCTGACGTAGAGCGTGGAGCCACTGGCTCAGGCGACGAAGTCAGCGGCAACGAAACCGAGTCAGAAGCGGACGAGCCATCTACGACCACCAAGTCGCAACCACCCAAAGCGCCCGTGTCCCCTAATGTGCCCGCATCTCCATCCAAGTTAACAAATTCAGACCCCAAACCTGCATCCCCGACTATCCGAACCCTCGCCTCCGCCGCTGAAGCAACGAAAACCATCACCAACATCAATGCTGCAGCCGCGGCTTCGTCCATCATGGCTGGATCGAATATCGTCGGTAAAGACGCCGACGTTCAATCCTCCACTGTAACTTCTCGCGAAGGCTCTTTGGCGCCTTCTCCTAAAGGGTCTGATGACGAAGATGAACAGGACGGTCGTCTCTCACTCGCATCTGTCACCAAGAAGCGTCGGGAATCCCTCATCCAAAACGCCGCCGACACCGATCCTGCGAAAGGCAAATCCAATCCCAAGAAGCCGGACCCAGACGGAGATGTCGACATGGACGGTGAAGTCGAGGTCGATGCCGAATTGCCTGAGGGGACCCCTGGCCAAGATGCGGATCCGTCTGTGGGAGACGTCGACCCCGATGGAGATGTTGACGTCGATGGCGAAGACGCCGCCGAAAACGACCCTGACGGCAACGATGACGGCGAGAATGGTGACGGGGACAACGACGACGACTTGGATCACGACAACGAACTCGAGTCAGACCTCCAACCTGCCCACAGGGCAGAAGCTTTGGACGTCCTCGCCAGCATAGAGCTCAAATTTGCACTCCTCCGCGAACGTGTCTACGTTGAGAAAATGGAGAGTTTGGCTTGGGAAGAGGAGCTTGTCAATATGGGTATGTGCTCGCTTACATCTCATTCACTTCCATTCTGACGTTCTTGACTTCCCAGGAACGCATCCCGAAATGATTTACCTTCTCGGTGAACTCAAAAACCGACGCGACAAACGCCTTGAACTCGCCAGCAGGAAACGATTGTACGAGATTGCCAGCATTGGCAAGCGGAGAAGAGCCGACGAAGATGCCACCTGGAGTTGGTGGATGGTGCGTAAATTGCTTGTCTATCGTTGTCCCTCGAGCTCACAGCATTCCAGTTCACCCGCGATGAATTGCAAACTGATATGATTTCCGAGACCAATCGGAAGAAGCGCCGCCTTGAACGAGAGCGCCGCTCGATTGAGCGACCTCAGCCAGGTTAGTCGGTATTCCAATTGGAATGACGTTATACTCATTTGGCTTGCCTAGTTCGCCGCATTCCAGCGCCACCGACCTCAGTCCCTCCTGCTCCCTCATTCAGAACTATTCTGAGCAACCTCCCATTCAATCACTCCAAGAACAAGATTTCGGCCTCGCCATCCAGTGGTGTTTATGTCTTTCCCGAGCTCGGAACCCTCCCATCCAATGATGTCGCCTCAGATCTCGAGTTTTTGCACCAGAACCGACGGCATTCACACCACTCCTCCAATTATGATTCGCACCGGCCCATGTCTGGCTTGTCAAATCCTCCCATCGTCGGTCCGGGAATGATGCGCAGCGCCTATGATTCACAGCCTTATCCCCCGCCTGCTATGGAGCCTTATGGACGCGCGATGGCTCAACCACCCACGTCGTTTCCTCCCTATAGCCATCATCAAGGACCTCCGGGGCCATCGCAGCCAGTTCATGGATATCCGCCTTACGCAACTGCACCGCCCCCTGGACCCGTGCACCACTCTGGCCCACACCCAAGTAACGTAGCTTCGGGAAGTTCGAGTCACAACCCCCGCCACATGGATCGAGGTTGGCGGGAAATGGAGGGTGAACACGCAGGGGGACATCCGCCTTCCGGTGCTGGTCATCAGTTGATGCCGAACCACCCATACTTTGGTCAGGGTGCGAATGGCGGCCCTGCCAACACCTACCCTCCTGTTCAATCGGGTCAGCCCCAGCAAAATGGGAGGAGACGATCCCCTTCTCCCATCCATGCACCCAACGGTGTTGACAGCGGCAAACATGGTCCGGGTGCTGCTCCGGCACCTGGAACATGGTTAGGGCCGGGTATGGGCATGGCTCATGTACCTTTGGGAGTCAAAGGTGATTGGGGAGAGAACAGACGTGTGGCTGGAACCATGGACTCTGTGATCGACCACGATGGTCGCGAGCGCATGGCTAGGGAGCATTGGGAAAAGGAGGCGCAAGAGAAGCTTCAGCGCGAGAAGGAGCGTGAACGACAGCGGGAAGAGCGGAAGGAAAGGGAGCGCCTCGCCATGGAAGAACATGTGAGGATACGCAAACAGCAGGACGAGCGCGAGCGTGAACTCCTTGCTCAGCATCGTGCCCATCAGCATCGACAGGGATCGACAGGCCAACATAGCCATGGACCTCAGCCGGTCCCTCACCATCACCACCGCCACGCTCATGGACATCACCATCATGTCGTACATCATCACCATAACCAGGGACATAGTCATGCTCCCCATGCTTCGTCGTCTTCCTCAGCGCATCCTCGTGTGCACGAAAGCCGAGGCCACCCTGCCCGCGAAGAACACCCTCGTGCTGCTCCCATTGATTATCGTGAGCGGGAACGTGAGGCTGAACGGGAGAGGGAACGCGAGGCCAGGATGCAGTCCATGGGACGCCCTCGGTCAGGACCGCCGCACCCTCTCGAGGAACGTGACAGACCTATTCCTGTCCCACTTGCTCTTGGTGCATCTCAACCGCCATCCCAATTAAGCAACGGTTCTTCCCGGCCTTCCTGGTCTGCTAATGACGACGGTTATCGTCCGCCGGCATCCTCTGGTCCTTCTGGGTACCCAAGCTCCCAAGAGCCACACCGCTCTCCAGTGCATCGCTATGCTACCCCAAGCAACGCTCACCCACAACAGCGTACTCCGGCACCTCCTTCGTCGTTGCAAAATAGTGTTGGACCATCTTCTCCAAGTCGCCGCCCTCCACCACCACCTAGCCCTAGCTCTTCCTACCCAAATGCTAGCCAGCAACAATCTCCTCCTAGATATGGCCCTCCCCCTCCACCATCCATGGCGCCTAGGTCTCCCCCTGTCAACCTCAAAATGCGACCACCTTCACCGCTGACTTCAAAGGTCCTTCCACCACCAAATTCTTCGTCATACGCGCAATCGCCAAGGCTGAATGGGCCTGGGCGTACATCGACCCCGACCAGCAATGCCGCCAATGTGCCACAGGGACCTGCAGCCCACGTTGTCGATGCCAAAGCACCAGGTGGACGACCTGTTGCCCCTGACCTTGCACCACGATCGACCTCGCCACCACCGCCAGCAACAAATACCCGACCTGCGTCTGGCATTCCCTTTGGCCCTCCCCCGCCATCAACTGCGGCCAACGGTGATAGACAAGCATCACCCTTGATCCAAGGTCTTCCCCCTCCACCCCAGTCCCACCCACCAAAAGTTGGTTTGCCATTGATTGATGGACATTAAGGAGGCTCTATTCTCCTTTCTCTCTTCTTGATTTCTCTTATATCGCGCGTACTCGTGTATATTTCCTCCTTCGATACCATCCGTGGCTCAAGATTTCAATCTCCGTTCAGAGTTCTCTCTTTCACTTCTAATACGCCTCGATAGAGATAATGGCTTGGAGTAAACTTTTATCGTCGACTATGTATCATGAATTCTTTTTTCTGCCTGTTGTCTTCTTACATCTTAGTCTCGCTGAGTTCAATAGCTCCAATATACTGAATCTTTACTAGTCATCTCATCGCTCCATCCCCGACAACCCGACGTCCGGCTGACAATGCAAGCTCGGGCGTTGACGGGGACCTGGTCTGACCTCGTCGTCGCTGGACGCCGCCAAGGGGGTCTATGGATTCACAGGGGAGAGGTCGACATGCTTCGTCGGTTCGACTCTCAAGCCAGCCTCCTGCAGCAGTCGCCGAGTGGCAGTGTTGCGGGCTGGGCATGACTGCCTCCATACAAGTCGCTTCAACATTCACGCGAGCCCTCCCCCAAAAGTAGATTCAAGTCCCATAGAAGGAAATCTCGACACGGAGCGGGTCCCTGACCTTGGCAAGGAACATCCGATGAAAATGACGTCCGACATACGCCGTCGTCCTCGTCGTCCCCCGAATCCGTCGATCACATTTTTTCAAACGTCTCGATCGCCACCTGTTTGAAGGCCGTATCCTGTCAATATAAGCAGCGAGGATCAGACCTGGGTGCAGAGTTTGTAAGGCGCTTGTCCAGAGGCGCTGAAATGTTTCGAGCCACTGATGCCATTTGGTGGTGATCGAGCGATGGGATGGAATGGATTTGCTGTGTTACGTTGGCGGTGTGCATTTTGGAAACTTGAATGGACTGAAACATGATGAGGGGAGCAGCCTTCCAAGTTCGACGTGGAAGAAGGCGGAGGTATATTGTCATTTTTTACCGAATATCACGCTGGTTTGCCCTTTACATTCGTTGGGGTGACCTGTCCGACCTGGCGATTGGATCAGTGGAATGGCCCTGGCTAGCCCTGGCCCCGTGCTTGTGCGATGGTACGCCGGACGAGGTACTTGTCGAACATGGTGCCTGAGGGTGACGCGAATGTGCTGACCTCTGGGATCCCGTGTGGTTCAGCTTGAAGTCAAGTGTAAGCGGGTGAGAAGAGGTGAGAAGGTGAGACAGAACTTTTGACCTTCATCTCTCACCGACCAAGGTCGGAAATTGGATTTCATTGAATCGTTAGCTATCTCCAATTCAAGGCAATTGGCGGTTGGAACAGATCGCGGTCACAGTCTTCGCATTTCATGATTGTATTCCTTCCGTGTGTCTTTCTCAATTCAAGGGCTTTACTCATCCAAGCTCTTGTCCGCGTGCAAGCAAGACGAGATTACGAGATTTCTCTAGTTCCTGTAAACTCCTGCAGAATGACCTTCCCTTATTTTAGAGGTTCCCTTGAACAGTTCTTGGAGGTGGCGCCTCCCGAGCTCATCAATGACGTTACAATGAAGCGCCGGCAATTCAAGTGAATGATTCGCCACAGAATTCTCAATTGCTTCGTAAGGATTGCGTGGAAAAAACACGAGCTTCAGAGCAGAAGACTGCTGGGGTTTCTTGGATGTTAGAACCGTAGCGCTGAACGCGAGGTCCGACGATGCAGACGCGTCTTGTCCTTGGCCTAGGTCCAATTTCTGATCCGGCTTGGTGGTAATTTTGGAAATAGTGAGCAATATACCATCGGAGCATCGGGAAGGGGCTGCTTGCTGCGCGTAACAGCATGGACGAGGTCGAGTTGGCATCACGGTCAGCATGCACCCTGATGACCCAGCCCAAGGGTTTTGCAGGGGTAAAACCACAAGGGACTGCGTTCTGACAAGCGCCGACTAGGCATTCTTGGACAGCCTGGGTCATAGCGCTCTGAGTCGCGGATGTCACCGTGGCCTGACATTTCATCTCCATAGATTAAAGCAACGGACACGGTCGAGCTGGGAACTCAACTCAAAATTGACACTGGGAGGTTCTAGAAGACACAAAGTTTGCGGAAAATTATGTTGTGCGCCAAAATTAACGAAGTGGTCACGTACGACGCGTCGTGTGTATGAATAGTTCAAAATCCGCGAACTTACCGTGGATGTGAACAGCGACCGAAGTTCGATGGCTAGATGGTGGCGGCGTCGCATCATAGAGCGCACACAACCCTCAGTAACTTGAACGAGAAAACCTGGACTGTTATAGGAAGTTCCAAGAATTTTAAATTGGGAAGGTTGCAAGCGGGGATGAGGGTCCAGGCGACACGGTCTGTCAAGTTAAGTTGGACGGGACCCTTGCGGGGAACTGCGAAAATGAATGAGAGAGTTACATACAGGGTTTCCCTCTGAGGCTCAGACATCAGTCAGGCGTAGCCCGACCACCGCGTGATGTTCGTAAAACCAGGGCGCCTATGTCGAAAACATAAGAAGTTCATTGCAGAAAGTACAAGTGAATGTCATAACGTTTGGTTCATGTGGGAACACATGGTCTGACACCCTTCAGAGGGAGCATTAGAAGCCTTTGGAGTAAAATGCACAGTCAGTGGGTGTGTATGACTCGCTAAAGACGATAACAAAGTGATGATCCAACAAGGGGAAACTGCCTCAAAAGGCTAGCGTACCTTGGGCCTGTCCTGATTTGACTTTCGCGAACCCTGACTGCTGATGTGATGGGACCCTTACCAAACCGAAGAACGCGTTATTAGGCTGTCTTGCCACGTTCTAATGGGCGTCTTCTTGACGTTTCGTAGGCTTAAAATGACGGAGGTGGCGGCGGATACCCGACGCAAAGCCGCATAACTTGAAGAAACTTGGAGAAAAAGCCCACTGAAGAGCTCGCTTTGCTCCGGTGAGGTCATTCAAAAGGTCACCGAAGAGGACACCAAGAATTGGAGCGGAGCACCCAAGGGCTAGTCTGAAAACGCGCTCCTTTTCGAGGTTAGGATGGCAGAGTGTGAGAGCCTAAGCGAGTGTGATTGATCTTCGATGGTCCAATGGTAGAGCATATTCAGTAGGGCGCTTCACGGCGAACTGGCATAGGGAATGAGTCCGAAATTAGCTCGAAGGCGTCCCTGAATTGTTGGAGAAACATCGAGATTTAGAGGGGTATGGAGCCCCGAGAGAAAAGGTAGCATGGGGAGCCATATGTCGAGGCTGTCGTCCATTTTGCTAAGTCCTAGTCTTCGGCCTTGGAGCAAGGTTTGCAAGCATTTTTTCAAAGGCTTCCTCGGACATCGGAGGAGCACGCGTGGTGGCTGTGCGCAACGCGATGGAGGGACGTGGTTGGCTGGAACGGTGAACCAAGGCAATTGCCGCCATGTCGTCCGGGTGTTTTGGCAAGCATGGCGTACTCGAAAAGGGAATGACGCCTATGTTGGGATGTGGAAAGCTACTTTTTTTATGGAAAATGACAAGAAATGAAGCGAAGAAATGAGGAAATAATTATTTTCGTTATCTTTCATCCGCCGGGCGTCGATCACAACAAATACGGGGAGTGGGTGGACCAAGTAATGTTGCAACATCCCCGTTCCTCGACATCCATTACCTGGCCCGAACTGTCCGCTTGCAATCGTCGAGGACGTCGCATACGATGGCCATGGGAGTGATAGCGAACCCTCACGTTCCCTATTTTATCGACCTTAATGGGCATCATCAGGTGCCAGTGAAGACAGAGGCTTCTTCTTCACCCGATTTGTCTCCGGGTCCACCTTCGCTGCAACATTTCCAGTTCAAGTTCAATCCTCCTCAGCCAATCGTCTCTCACGGCTCTGTCGCCCAGTCTCGTAATCCCTCCGAATCCCCTTCTTGTCTTATCCCTCACCCTGTTTATCGCTTTGGCTCGGACTCTGCAAGACACCGTTATAACTTCGATTCCGACCACTCTTGGCCAAATTCTGTGGTCTCCCATCATCTGCCGCCCCCTCACCGCCACGACGGTGTCAGTCTTGCCCACCGACACTTAGACAGGCAATACCACAACGACCAGGAATACATTCGCCCCGCTATGTCCTACAGCGACGAATACGATAACGCTTCCGACCTCGCCGAGATTGTAGGAGATCCCGGACACGGCGTCAACTTTGGAGATGGCGCTGGGAGTGGCCAAGGCAATGATAAGACGGTTAGGCGGAGGAGCAGTAAAGGTGTGCAGCTTGGAACTCAGTCCTCTGGACTTTGTATTCACAATCGCCTTTAGCCTGCGACCAATGTCGTAAATCCAAGTGTAAATGCGAGCGGTCTGGTCCCAACGAGCCTTGCAAGAGCTGTATTCTTCTTGGAACTCGTGAGTTCTCGTCATCTATCTTCCCCAGTGGCCCTGGGGTCGCTCGAGCGACCTACATCACATCGCCAGGGTTGTACCGCCACCCCTACTGTTTCCTGTTCCTCGCTGTGTGGACGTCGACTGACCAACCTCGACAGCCTGCACCTTCCTAGGCCCGTCGCGGAAACGCGGCCCGCCCAAAGGATACATTGACGCTATCGAGGCCCGCCTTCACCAGACCGAAGCTCTCGTCGGCATAATGTTGGCGACAAAGGACCCTCGCGCTCGGTCTCTTCTCGAGGACATGGCAAAGGTACGTTGTCGTCACCTTTCTTCGGATATATTCGTGGACTCGTTTGGAACGCTACACGAGGACCATGCTAGCGTGATCTAACCCCGGTTTACTTTAACCAACTTCTTTGTCTTCTCTCGTGGCTGCGGGGGATTTTCGCGGGAAAATAGTTTAACATGTCTATTCTAGGATCCACTCGGTCGGGAAATTATCAACCGTGTCGATAATTCGCCCTATGGCGTCAAAGGCCGAAAGCGAGACGGTAATCCAGCTGGTACCAAAGCTCGTCCAGGCGGAAATTCCGGCTCGGAATCAGCCACTCCAGATGGGACAGGAAAGATTGACCTGACTTCAACGCAGTAAGTCGTGTATATCCTTTCTTTGAGCAATTCGCCAATCATTAATCATCACATTGACAGTCCATCCAACGAATGGCAAGATCGCGTCGTCGCGATGCTCGACTCTGCGGCGGGCGTCGAGACAGTAGTTTCCATGGACTCTGAGAACGACAGCGCCAAGCCTACCGAAGAGCAGAAGGAAGCAAGCGCGAGCGCCAGTGGATCCAAAGTCAAATCGCCATTGCTGCGGATTGACCCCAACCGCCCAGCATCCACAGAGACGCAGTCTAGCGACGACAATCAATCACCTGGTCGGCGTCAAAGGAGAAGGATAGGCGAGCATGAATTCTCGTCCAACGGGTTACCCTATCCTTCATCAGCCAACGCATCTGCTGCTTCCCTCGTTCTTGGCCCAAACTCCGTTAGGAGACGAGGCCGTGGGTACTCTCACACATACTCTTCGTTGAGTCCCGTGAATCCCATTGTTGGTGACCGGAGAAGCTCAAGTGTCGACAGCCTCAGCTCTGACAGTGAAGACGAGTTGGCGGGTGCCGTGGGCCAGCTCAGTCTGAATGAAGACGAGCAGGTGCGATATCACGGCAAGGCCAGTGGTCTTCACATCCTCAACGACAAGGAGCGTGTGGATGGCCGTAACGAAGGTGGCATTTGGTACGTGTTTCATTTGCTGTCTTTGGCGATTTCTCACCGTCGAAAACAGGCGTTTCCCTAAAGCAAGGGTTTGGCCCCTTGCAGCTCCTAACTCCTCCGCAACACTTGAAGAAGAGGCGCTTGCTTCATACCTCCCCAGCGAGGCAGTTCAAGAGCGTCTCCTCAATCTCTACTTCCGCTTCATTCACTCCGCCTTCCCAGTCATTCACAAACGAGCCTTCTTCGAGGCGCACAGAAAGGGGTATGTCATCTTACCAAATGGATTCCCATGTCTCTAAACACTAACTAACTTGCATTCAGCCACCAAAATTCTTCCATTACCCTTTCTGATTCGGAAAATTCTGAGGGAGCTCTCTCTCATCGCCGTCGTCAGCGGGTACCGACTTTACTGCTCTTGACAATGTTCTCGCTCGCTGCACGCTACGACGAGACGACACCCCTTCCTCCAGATCCATCCCTGATGTGGTCGGCTGGGGACGAGTATCTGGACAAGGCCAAGCTCATCCTTGACAAGGTCTATTCAAGCTCCCGTCCGTCCACATGTCAGGCTTTGCTTCTCATGGGCTACCGAGAAGTTGGTATTGGAGCTATGGCACAGGCTTGGACCTATATCGGGATGGCGATTCGGATGGCCCAGGATCTCGGAATGCACCGAAGCGCTGATGGTTGGGCAAGGGTTGTCCTCGGTGGCCGACTGTTCAATGAGTGGGAGCTCCAGGAGCGCAAGCGCATCTGGTATGGCTGCGTTATCATGGACAAATACGTCTCCACGTATATCGGTACGTTGGGCTCTTACTATGTTTCTGAATGACCGGTGTTGACTTTCGACTCAGGCAGGCCTTTGATGATCTTCGAGCGCGATTTTGACACACCTTTGCCCAGCGAGGATGATGTGAGTTTTTTGCCGCATTAGTCTGTCTGACCCAGCGTGCTAATTTCTCGTAGCCCGAGGAAATGGAGGACTGGCCAGTCAGAATTCCGCAAGAAAACCCTAATCCCATCCCTTGCCACAGAATCTCGTGCTTCAACGCCTCCTCCATTCTATGTGAGTTAGGTTGGAATATGGTCTCCTCCCCAACCCTGATCTTGATTCAATTCTGTCAGCCGGTATTCTGAGTACCATCGTCCAGGCCATCTATGCTGTGAGACCAGTCTCAAGTCGCCACGCAGAGGCTCTGGTTTTGGAAGGCATACTCGATAAATGGTATCTGGAGCTTCCGGAGCATCTCCGCTATGATTCCACTGCGACGAACAAACAAACACCATTACCACACATCCTTACACTCCATATGCAATACTGGTGCGCAGTGCTGCTGCTCCACCGACCTTTGTGAGCATACCATTTCTTCTAAATCCGACCTCTATCCGATGCTGACTCTCGGGCTTAGTATCCGCCCAGTGTACAATGCAAAGCAAAAGGGAGACGGTTCCGAGGATCCTGAGGCTCTCAACATCGCCACAAAGAGCTACGAGCTCTGTGCGGGTGCGGCGAATCATATCACCTCAATTAGTGAGTCTTCGCTTGTCCCCATCCTCTGCGATCCGAGTTTTTATTTTTTCTTCACCCAGTCACTGCCTACGCAGAGAAATATCCGCTAAACCGATGCTCCGTGTTCCTCTGCTACTACCTCTTCACCGCCAGCATCATGCATATCACTACCCGTACGTTTTCACGATCCATCTCGGAAGATTACAGTGTCAGAACCCTTCTTTTTCTAGTCACGACCCACCCTTCTGATCCTCAAGCCCCTCTCGGACTTAAGAAATGCATGGATGCACTCGAGATGATTGAGACTGTCTGGCCAAGTGCAGCTCGTGCGCTTGAGCTTCTTCGTGGTGCCAAAGTCAATCTCCAGGGGTCTGAGATCGTAGCTCAACCACAAGGTTCTGCACGTCCGAAGCGTGCTGCACCTCAGCCGCTGGACGACACCGCTCATCTCAATGGCAGATACTTCAACCCTCCTGCCGATGACCCACCCTCGACCCGCCCCCATAGTCTTGGAACTAACTATATCTACCCCACAACCGCCTCTTTTGCTCCCCACACTCCGTCCACTAACCATCAGTCGCATAATCCTGCGTCGGTCCTCAGTCCTTTGAGCGCCCCCTCTCCCACAGCAAACTACCGATGGCATTCCGAGGATTTCCATTCACATCATTCCTTCAACAATAATGCCCCGCTGTCTACCTCAGTCCTTCCACAGCTGTACAGCACCGGATTTGGTGACGATCGAGCACACGTACCATCATCCACTCGTGTTCAGTCTCATGGAGACCAAAACGGACAGGCGTCATCCAACCGATACCCACAGTATTGGAACGACTATTCGACTTTTCCTCAACTCGGACAGGCATACACGGGACTCTCAGACCAACCCAATTCCACTTCCCATCAGCCGCTGAGCCCACATATGTATATGCAGGAACACTATAACCTCTATAGTGAGTCTCATTCATATCGCCGTGGATGACCTCGTGACGATCATTTCTTTCCAGATACCCAGCCATTTCCGGATCGCTAAGCTATCTTGCAAGTGAAGCTAAAAAAGGTCTTCACGATATTCCTTTCATCTTATTCATTTTCTCTGGGACAATGTTGCTTCATCTTCGCTTCTGCTCCTACTCTCGATATTTATTCGGCACTAAATGTTTGATGTATCGCTTAGCTTTCCCGTTTGGTCTTGATCGAAAAGTCAATTGCTATCCGCTCTCCTGTGTCCAATGGCCATTCCTTCTCCCTCTCATTGATGATCAATCACGCATATTCCTTGCCTAGTAGTCAGTTCTTTCTGCACGATTCCCCTTCACTTACTATTCGATGTAGCGGTATTCCAAATTCACACTTATTCTACTTCATTTACGATCCAGGTTATCCTTGATTTCTTGTTTCTCAAAAAACGTACATACTGCTTCCCCCTAGCATAATCGATCCCCATAGAATACTCCGCCCGCGTTGGCACCGTAATGAATACCCCGGAATGGGCTTTTTAACATGATTCGGAGGGCTCGATTTGGAATTCGAGGATGGCTTGGTTGGTTGAACTTGGTTCTCCCCATTTCCTAATTCATGCACCTTAGCGCACGCGAGTCGGATTTCGGAATCGAGAAGCCCTCAGGATGTCTTGAGAAATATCCGAAAGTGGTCAGCTGAAGAACTCGGGACCAGGTGAAGACCACTGACCAGGTGGCCTTGCACTCACTGACCAGCCGAAGGTCTCGAAACGGGTTCCCATCTTACCATGTATGGCTCGCGGCCCGGTATAATGAGAAGTTGAGGCAAATCGAGAAGCGCACGAAGCCCGCGCCACCAACTGTGGACAGGCATGGCCTTGGAGCATTCGGTTCAGTGCACCGATGAAGATGGTCTTGGTGATAGCGACCCAGAAATGACTCTGAGGAAACAGTGCTCAGTCGTCATACCCAGTGTCACGCTCAGCCCTAATCCTCCCATGGGACCTCGTGTCCCCCGACATGCCCACACCACGGAGTCCACCGGGCCCCCTCCAACTCGATGGAAAGTCTTCTCAGAAAATTTAGAAAATGGAGTGAATGAGAAGAAATGAACCAAAGGAGCATATCGACTGAGCAACAACCTCGGGGCACATCCTGACTTGTGTGTGGACAATCCGCCCTCTCTCGCTTTTGACGATGTGTAAATGGCGGCGACAAAATGGCTCTCGACAAGCTTCTGACCCAAGAAGATCCCATTCGAAGGAGAGCCTGACAGATTATCGATGCGGTGGATGTGTTAAGCACACAAGTGGACGAGTGAGCTTCTTGATTTAAGAGGATTGAATTGGACTGGGTGCGGCTCCGGGGTTTTGAGAAGGACAGTGCTTCACTCGGACATGCATCGAAGATCATAGTCGAGCTGCCACATTCAATACGAGGGCCTCGTGACATACCAGCGGGGACGCTAAGCCTGGCGGTGAATAGACCAAGAAATTCGAGGAAGAAAGAAAGGGAAGGTCCAAAGGAGTTAAGGCCGGCGAAATCAGAACAGAAGTGACGAGAGGCGAGAAGGGGTATGACCACGAGAGACCACGTTTTTGGGAACTGTGATGAAAGAATTTGAGGCTTTTAGAAGGGCGAAGTTTCCAAGAGTTTGGTTGACGGTACCGACGGTGGAGGTAGATCCGGGAATCATGAATTGTCGGGGAAAGGGTGCGGGATACGGGCCGCGGCTGCTGCCGCTGCGAGTGGACTATAGGGTAAGAATGCGAAACGTATGCGAAAGTGCAAGCGTGAAGAGTCCCATGAACCAAGAGCGAAGCCAAAGAAATCTGGTATAATGGTATGGATACACAAGATATGATCGTTCTGTCCGATGACAAGATGGAAGTGTGGCGTCGAGAAGAATCTGTGCTGTATGTATACTAAGAACTGCGAGAGTGAGTGAAGAATCGTTTAGGGAGGAATGGGGAAGGAATCAGCGGTATTAGAATGCGATAGGGAAGGCTAACATCGAAGCATCGTTCGTCAAGGACAAGTGCAAACAAAAACCAGGATCGGATCCTCCTTGGACGCAAAGCATACGCGGGACAAAAGATCTAGGACCCCGACGGTGCCTTCATAACGTTTGATAAAGGGCTCGGCTCAGAGGATTTGATGGGGTACATCGTGACGCCGTTGGTTGTCGGAATCGCTGGGGGCTTGCGTCGCTTAGGCGGAGCCGGGGGTGGTCGCCTCGTCGTACGCTGATGGGTACCAGGATCTCCATTCAGGGTGGAGGACCTGGGCAGCGAGGAGGCTAGTGAAGGATGGCTGGCATTTTTGTGGTGCATCGAAGGAACAGAGCGGACAGTCGAGGCTGCGATTGAGTCGGCGAGAGATCCACTTGAGGAAGACGAACCGGACTCGGAGTACTGGGAGCGAGCGTCGTTACTGTAGGAAGAGGATGCGGTGTTTCTTCGTTGGGGAACAGGCGGGGAGGTTTTAGCCGCAGATGATGTTGATGAAGCGACGGGCACAGCTGACAAGCTGACCGAACTTGCATTGTTGGGATGTCTGACTTGGTCAAGAGGGGAACGAGGAATGGGAGGTGGTCGTGAAGCTTCGGGTCTCAGACCCAAGTTCTCCACGCTCTTGCTGAATTTCATGTTCTTGAATTTGTCGGTGGTCACTTCTAGGTTCTTTGCGGTGGCAAGCGAAATGTGGGATGGGCGACCGAACATTGAGCCAGAATCACTGCTCGGGCTCCCGGGCGGATTCGAGGGGGGAGGACGAGACGCCTTGAGTTGAACGCACCATTCACCAGAAAGACAGCGTTCGACAAGACGTTTGGTAGTTGGGTTGATATCTCGGATGTTCTCATTTGCAATCAAGGACTCCAGCAACGACATAATGTGAGGTCGCTTATAAGGTGTTGTCCGCAGTTGTGTTTTCGTTAATAAGGGGTGAAGAACGCGAAGGTATGTGTGGCGTAGCTGTACCTAGAGGTCAGTTACCACGCCCAGATTTTTTGAACAAGCTACTCACCGATTCGTTACTTTCATCAAGGTTGGAAAGCTCTCGCAGAAATACGTCTACCAAAACGCAGAGATCATTTGTGTAGAAATACTCCGCCAAGCTTTTTGTCGTGAAGAGAACGTAAAGAAGTTTGAGGATCAGGAGTTGCATGCAAAGGTCCTCGGGGGTATGTTCTAGTCTGGGTTAAAATGATTTGAACTCGGTAAAAGGTGAAAGCACATACTTGCTCGATTCAGCATGAAAATTAAGTTTTCACCAAATGTGTGGCTGTTCCCAAACCGTCGAACGAGGATACGAATGATGCGGTTGTTGGATTCGTCCGGCGCCTTCTGAGAGTCGCTTCCGAGTCCCGCCACCATGAACTGCTCGTTGAGAGCAACCTGTTTCCGAATTAGACGAGATGAAATCAAACTCATGCACAGAAACAACGCACAATTAGTTTGATCACAGAGTAGTTGAAGGCATCATCTTGCATGTACTTGGTTTGCTCCACGAGCTCGAACAGATAGTCTATGAAGGAGTCGTCGAAAATCTCTGAAGATGCATGTCAGTTACAGCAATGGAAAGCTGTGTCATCGAAAGGAGCTGCGAAATTGGGCGTGTATGCTGAAGCGGAGGATTGCGCCATAGCCATCGCCTAGAGACTCCCGAGAAGGTCGTGCCAAGAGCGGGAGGAGGGGCATGGAATCAAGATGGTATGGGTCCGAGCACGTGGAAGAGGATATATTGGCCGTGCTTGGGGGGACAAGGGATTGCATGGGGAAGGAGGACAACTCACTAAGATCCACGGCGGTCATCTTCTGCACCTTGCATATCTCATACAACAGTTTGATTCCCAAACTCCTCAGCTTGACCTCGATCGGGACGGGGACTGAAGTGCCGCTGATGATTATCGACCCTCTTGATCCAGCGGCGCCAAAGAATGTGTCCTCCACATCCGGGTCAATCTCGACCAAGATGTGATCCATCAAATGCGGTATAATGGGTTGCCAGCGTTTGTGATTCTTCAGGGCTTCGACTCTGCGGTGACCATGGAAGTAAAGCGTATTGTAAAGGATGAAGAGAGTATGCGGGTCGGTCGTCTTGAAGAGCATAGTCAGTAACTGGAGAACACGGGTGAGATACCGTGCACACCTTGAGAGCATCTTCCACCACGATCTCACACATCCTTTCCGAGTGAAACTGGAATAGCTCGGAGTCCAGTAGAAGTTCAAAGGCGTGTTCCAGCTGCAATGGGCTCTGGAGGTATTGTTCTTCGGTGGATTAGCTTGGAACCAGGGTAGCGACGAAAGCGCCTACCATGATATGTCGCACAGAGCGTCAAAAATCGCCTCAGCGTCGAATCCAGTTGCGACAATGTTGGTGCGTCAAGCTCATTGAGTCCTTTTATAATGTCATCCAGTTCTAAACACGTTAAAGGCGGCCTGCTTTCAGCGTTGCTTCATAAAGTAAGATAAACTGGACACCTACCTGACCAGAACTGCTGAGCTGTCTCCACGACGTACACGATGCCTAGATGGTCCTCCATGACCAGCGAGGGCATCGAAAGAGACTGTTGGTGGACCATATCCTCGTTGCGGCGCCCATAGAAGAGCTCGTGGAGCTGTTTTAAGGTTGAGGAAGAGATCAATTTCTACCTTCAGGGGCTTGGGTTGCCACCATGCGGTCGCCGATATCGGAGGGTCATGCACAATAAAGCCAAATACAATAAGCGCCGGCCCCAACGCGCGCGGCGGATTGAAATCCTTCGCGGGCATGTTCCCAAAGTCTGAATTTCTCAGCTATCCCCCTAGGTTGTACTCTAAGATATGGACCTCATGAATCATTTCTGTACAGAAAAAGCGGAGAAATCATTCGGTTGTTCCGAGCTGTTCGAGGCATACATCTATCAAACAGGGTACTCCAATAGAAATCGACTCTTGATAGTGCTATCCAAGTCACTCTCTCGCCTTCTTTAACGCGGCATCGACAATCTCTGCCATACCAATCAACGCCTCCTCTTCGAGTGTCCTCCCTATCAACTGAATGCTAATTGGAGCATCCCTAAAAGCTTCAGGGTCGTCTATGAATCTCGAAGTCAGAGCTATCTTAAGAAGTAAAGCGAAAGCAAAGTACTGACAACCCTCGTAGTTGGCTCGATCATCGTCGCCTAAAAGCTCGGATCGCTCGACCTTAATATCCCTGACAGGGTCGACTCTGGATACAGGGATGACGAGGCCCGGATAATCAAGTGCGTTCCAGACCATGGTATAATGGTCAGATCTAGTGCGAGCGTTAGATGGTTTCGGTGGTATGAACATGCGCAAGGGCCAACTTACACTGTTTTCCCGTGGAGTGGCGCTACGTGAGGAGCGACCGGGCAGATGATGGCGTCAATAGGTCGTCCTGTGTCCGTTTGAGCCCATTCTTGACTTGATTGCCACCAATCGAGGTATTCCTGGCGTAAATCCCGCCTCTTCTTCTGCACCTGCCAGAGCTGGAAGGCAGAGACACCTTTAACTTCCGGTCGAGAGACTTCCCCTGTTTCCACCTTGAGCTCCTCCTCGATCGTCATGCTGGATACGAGTGGCTCATCCTCAATGGCACAGGTCATCTCGAAGTCCTCTGCGCATCCAGCCGCAAAGATATTCGCCTGTACGAGCAAATTTATCGCGACTGCCAGATGACATCATGGAAAGAACATACAATTGCATTGAAGATTTCTTTGTGCTTAATCGGTTTCCAGTCGACGACTAATGTTGAGAAAGCACCGTTAGTGTTGAAATTATACCTTCGGGACAGGAGCTCAGAATCTACCAACCTTGGTGTCTTGCAGAGACTAAGGCAGCTTTTACCTCTTCCAAGCCTCTTGTAACCGGGGGATTAGGAATAATCACCCCATCGTCCCAAAGAATACCGAAGCACAATCTTTTGCCTCCTCCGTGGTCATTCAACTTGTATTCATCTTCGCTCCACGCTTTTCGAATAACCAGTGGATCCATCATCCAGGGTCGCTTGGAAAGAACCGTCTTCATGAATAGCTTGATCATTGAAATTCCCGGTGCCATGGGTCCAAGGACAGATGGAACGGACTCCTGACCTTCCAGCGAGTTTCTGCAGTTGCCATATGGTATCCTGTGAAATGAGGGTCTTAACCCATAGATTCCGCAATAGCCAGAGGGGATGCGGATAGACCTGTAGCGATGTAAGCACAAGACTTCTTATCTCGGAAATGGTGACACGAACCCTCCAATATCCGAGCCAACCCCTGAATCGTCGTGTCATCGCCGATCACTATCACTGGGAAATGTCACATACCGAGAGGACTCCCTTGCATTGCTAGAATCACGCCATGTTAGACTGCCTGGAGAGTACAATGTAGGTATACTTACCTATGAGTGCGCCTTCTCCACCGGATGAACCTCCGGCTGTCAACTCTCGGTTGTACGGATTGACCGTTCTTCCGAAGACATAATTGAACGTCTCCGCCCACTGACCATCTTTAGTCCATTAGTGCCTCCTGACAGGTACATGTTCATGCCTACCATGAGAGTTTGAGGTACATTTGTCTTGACAAAGGGTATGGCTCCAAGGGACTCCAGGATATCGACTAGGACAGCATTCTTTTTGGCGACGTCACCAATCCAGGAAACGTAGCCTTGATTCATATGGTTAATGTCATGGACCGTTCGCAAACTCGACGAACACTCACCCATAGTAGATTCAATCCCTTTCACGTTTATCTGGTCTTTGAGGGATACAGGAAGACCTGCAATCCTAACAGTTAGAGATCACTTTGTCATCTTCCATCGCTCACCATGCAACGGGCCAACGACTTCTCCGGTCTTTTTGAAGTGCTCATCCAGCTTTTCGGCTTTCTTCAGCGCTTCCTCGATGAAAATCTCAGTCAAACAGTTAGTCTGAGTCCAACATTAGCCTTCTCAGAGCTCGGGTGTACAGGTGATAGAACATACAGTCTGGTGCGCAACCAAGGCTCTCTTCGTGAATGCAGTCATAACCTCCACAGCAGACCATTCCCCTCGCTTCATCTTGTCCAACAACGCATGAGCACCATCTCCCATTCGACGCTCTTCCTTCTCCGCAATGGTAGTAATCTCAATTTCTTTGCTTGTCAAAAGTCCACAGGTCTCCGGGAACGACATGACGTTGCGCTGTTCAGGGGGAGGTAGTTTGTCGGTGGCAATCAGCCATTCTGTCGGGATCTGCTTCTGCCGCTGGGCTCGTTTCTCGGCGACTTTGGTACGCCATGTGGGCGTCGAGTCTGAGGAGTTGGTGTTGGACATGAGTTCAGTAAAGAGTCGGACGACTTCGAAGTGGTGTGGTTATGGATAAGGTGCGTTCCGGACTCCGCGGGATTGCGACGGCTGACGTCGTCTGAGTACGCATCCCCATTAAGCAACCGTCGTTCCTCTCTTGGCAAATGCCCCTAAAGACCCGAATACTTTGCCATCCAATCCACGACCGAGTGCCACGGTGTCTGCTACAGGGGCCAAAACGCTATAATTTTTCATAGCTTTACTGTAAAGAGTGTGCTAAGACTGTCATGATTATGGATCTACAGAAATGAAGACCTGAAAGAGAAACAATATCTGCTAGAAATACATCTAGAAAGGCGCAGCGTTCGAGGTCGCTGAAGGGGTATAGGGAATGGAGTCTAAGGTAGCCAGTGAGTTAGAAGTCGAATACGGTAGCTGAATGTGGGTATGCGGCGTGAAACAAGTGAATGTTGAGCGAAAAAGGATCGTGAAGTGGTGTGTACCAGAATGAAAGGAACGTGGGTAGGGTGAGGTGGATCACGATTACGAGGGAGTGATAGGTATCCTGTGAAATAAGAGAGCAGACGTCGAAAGCAAAAGGAGAGCAGAAATAAAGATATGAAACAGAAGTGTATGTGAGATGGGCCAATGCAATGAAGCCGAACAGAAATTGAAGATGAAAGGAATTAGATGCAGCAATACAGTCAACACGATGATGCGAAAATAAAAGCTCAAAAAATTATGGTGGCTACAGTAGAATGGCGAACAAAAATGCGAGCAAAGTAAAATGTGCATCGACTTGAATAGAGTCCAGGTCTTAAGCACACCTGTGACTGGTGAATTGACCTAGTTTTGGTCTAGAGTGTTTCAGACGTTGAAAAGGAGAGATGTTCTATAACGACAGTCAGATAGGAACAACAATGAGAAATAGTCAGAAAACGAACCTTAAGCCACCAAAGAGCAATTTCAGCGTCCGGTTGAAGTGGAGGGAGGGTCAAAAAAAGCCAGGTCAATCCCCTTGCGGCGCATTGCGGATTTGGTCGTTGTAGTTCCTCTCACCACAGAAGCGGGGTTAGGCAAAAGGACTGCACCCGCAGTGGGCGCTGGCGGGTGAGCCGAAGGTTTAGGAGGAATTGGCGTTGCCGAGAAGGCCTTCGCAAGGGGCCTCTCCTGGTCGAGCCTCGCCAACTTCTGCTTGATGATCCCATGTCCGTGGAGGTGGCGTTTGCGCTCACGGCGGACGTCCATGGAGAGGGTGAACTCTTCGCCTGACCCTCCATCCGCGTCCACCCCAATCGTGTGGAGGTTGTCATCGAAAGGAAGGCCAACGATGGGTGGTGAAACGTTCATTAAAGCGGGAACGGCTTCCCAGACACCGTCGATTTCCATACCTTCCCGTGTGCAATCGATGACTTGGTCGTGGGCAATCGGTTTGGAGTTTTGAAGGTGGCCGAAGGACTGTGCTCTGAGCGAGGTCGTGGACGAGCTTGGGGTGTTCGGTCCGGTAGACGATGGGGATGTGACAGATCCATCCGATGAAGGTGTGGGCGAAAGTGGTGGCGGAGGCGATGGTGATGACGATGTGCTTGCCGGGGGGGACGTGGGGCTGGGACTGCGAGGGACATCGGGCGAAATAATCCTTTCACACTCCCTCGATTTAACACTAATCCTAAGACGGGGTGCAGAGGGCGTCACGAGGGATGAAGGGGCTGAGGGTGGGGGAGCGGCAGCAACTTGTTTCATAACCAATTTGACTGACTGCGGCTTCAAAGGCTGCAAGCTGGGTTCCGGAGAGACTCCTGCGGGTAGCTGCGCGAATCGGATGGGCTGGCAAAGCAAGCTGTCTTGCGACAGGGAGCCAGCGGGGACAATGTCGATTCGCCCATAAGGGACGTAGGGGTGTTGGCCAATATCGATGACATCGTCATACGAATCAGCAGGCGACGAGGTCGACGTAGGAAGGTCACGACTGGACAAGGCAGGCGATGGAGGCAGGGCGTTATTGTTACTGAACGTGTTGACGGCGACAGGGGATAAGCGCTTGAACATGTTCGTCGCATTTCCGGATGTGGGCTGCAACTTCAACCCAGAGGCTGCGGTAGGCATTGGCCTTTCAGCTTCAAGGGAAATACGCATCCCCAGGCCAACCTCTTGCTCCTCTTCGTCCTCCTCATTGATAGGGGAAATAGGCGACGAGTATATGGGTGTTTCGACGAAGGTATCGAGAGCGAGAGCTTGCCATTGCCTTCGATGGTTCCGCGGCTTCTTCGTCCTTGGAGTGTCATCTGAAGGGAAATCAGACACGCTCTTCGACCCAAAGCCTCCATCCATAGTCGTAAGGGAACCAGTCGCTTCCTCCTCGGAATCCTTCTCTGACCCAAACCCCACCTCGCCTGCCGAAAAACCTTTGTTTGCCTTCGCTCGCTGCCTATGATGCACGGATTCTTCACCACCAGGTTGTCCCAGTTTGAACTTGAACCTTCGTTGACCATGCACGACCTCCGCTTGCGCCCGCCTTCCCAATCCATCTTCAATATCGTCGACGATATGCGTAATATGAGTGATGTCCGCAAAGAATTCGTCGTCATCGTCCTGGTTGCGATTCGCCATAGATGATCTCATGGTGTCGAAGACAAATTCGTCCTCGTCCTCGCTCTCAGTGATGGTGCTGCTGGAGGTTGTGGTTCCACTGGCGCTGCGTAATGGGGAATGGCCCGAGTACAACGAACCTGCGCCAGGTGATCGAGGTGACAGTCCGAGATAGCTGGCGTCGTCTTCAGCGTCCTTGAACCTCTCCTCCAGGTCATCCTCATCTATATCCTCCTCGCTAACAGGCAGCAGTCTTGCAGGCGGCGGGTGGTTCCTCGTCGGCATCGAACGTGGTCGTGGTGGAATCAGGTCGCCCATGGATGTGGGCGATAGAGGTGGGTAATGCCCTTGCGAGTTGGTTTGCCATTCAATCCCATCATCTCCATCATCTTCATCGAACAAGAAGTCGTCGCTCCCGCCGCGGCCCGCCGTGATATCCTCAGCTCGATACACAAACCCGTCTTCATCCACCAAGTTTCCACCACAGTCTACAAAGCCTCCGTTCCCATCTTCCCCCTCCTCGTAGCCCTGATACCCTTGACTCCTCCGAATCCGTTGCTCCCTCGCGCTTAACATGTTCACCCCCATCGCCTCAAGGCTCAACTTCCCCCTTTTCAAACTATCGGCCGGTCCACCAATTATGACGCCTTCCGTGCGATCCCCGAGAGCTGGCACCCCAGGGTTCAGAAAGAGGTAGAAGACAGTTTGTTCCTTGACTGGGCACTCGTACACTAGTCCCTCCTTCTCTTCCTTCTCCTCGGCTGTGTACATGACTAATGCCAGTGGAGAGCTCTGGAAAGGAGTCGAGAGTGCGACGAGAGGGAGAGGTGGAAGTGCCCTATCGTTCCAGGACACGGAGGCTTGCTCGTCATCCACTTTCATCCCCTTTCTCTCCCTCCGTTTCCTTTTCTCCTCCTTCCTAACTCGAATCTCCCACTCCCTCTTTTTCTGGTCCGCGCGGCCCTTAGCACCAGCCATGATCTCCTGCAACATCCCTTCCCTGGACAACTCTCCTGATGCTGGATTCGCCCTGGAAGGGACACCACGCAGAAATGCACCGCAACTCCACGCCCTTCGTCGCCCTCTGACCTCCAACATCTCCATAATCCTTTGTTCCTCCTCCTTGATAGCCTGTGTCGATAATGTCGCATGAATCAATAATGACCGGAGCTTGTGTGTGAGATCCAATAAGTTGGTATACGAGGGCGGAAGGATAAAAGGTTTCGTCGGTTTGGGAGGCGGACTATCCGAGGAAGAGGGTCGGAAGACCGGAGATTCCGGCGTTGTTGGGAAAGAGGAAGATGAGCTGGGTGAGTTGGATGTGGAAGCGCAGATTGGTTCAGGAATGTCAGCGTATTGTTCTTGGTCGACGAAACATTCAGGTTCGGGTTCGGGGGCTTTGAGGGTCTCGGTACTGGGTGCTACCAGTGGGACAGCACCCAAGATATCGGAGTGCTCGTTGACGGTCACCGCCTCGTCGCATGTCACAGCGTACCCATACTGGATCTCGTGGTCTTCAGCCGAAACATCCGTATGCGCAGAGTCACTCTCCCCACAGGAAAGAGGCGGGGAAGAGGACGGAGTAGTCACACAGGTCTCGACTGTACCGCTGGTCTCTGTCTCCGTAGTCTCGCTGTCGCCCGAAATCGAAGTAGTGGCCGTGGAGGTGCTTGTCCTGGAACCTGACCGTTCTCCGGAGGAGAGACCGTCCCCGGTGCTGATAGCGCTGTCCACCTCATCCAGCTCGCCATGATCTTCGCCTTCGTCAGGGTCGCTGTCATCTGAAAATGAACTAGGCACGTCCATAGTGGTAGGGCTGAACCTTCCACTGTCGTCGTGAATGTCATCCTGGTGTCCCATCATCACGTCGGAATCCGCCACAAGCGCAAAGTGCACGAGGCGTCGCGGAGATGAAGGGCTTGACATGGGGGTCGCAGGTTGGACGGGAGATACTGGCGACACTGGCGAGAGACGGGGGGAAGGAGAACTGGGACTTGACGGCTCAGAGCGCGACCCTTGCTGCTTGGACTTGCGTTTCGCGCCCAACATGAAGTTACCCAGACTGAACCTGGATGAGGTTGAACTTCCAGAGGTGACCAGGTGTTTCAAGTTCCCCTCCGAACGCCTTTTCAGCAATTTCGAAGGCGACTTCTTGAGGGAGGGAGTGCCTTGGGACTTCGCGGAATGAGTCTTCTCACGTCTTCCTTCGTCGTGGTCGTCTGCAGCAGCCTGTGCACGGCGTTCTTGCTCCCGCTCCAGACTCTCCTTTTCTAGCAGCTCTGCATCCAATTCCCGCCTCCGCTCCTCTTCACAGCGCTTCAAGATAACCTCCATCTCCTCCTCTGTCCTTCTCAACATACTCTTCAATACCCATGTATAGTACGAGTATGCCTCGCGCTTCCCAGGAGCGTATGGATCCTTCGAAGACGAGTTGGTAGACGTGGTAGCAGCGGAATTGGCTCTTGACCTTCCCTGTGTTCCAGAAACTGAGGGTGTTGGCGGGCGGCGTCTGCGACCACTTCGCGGAGGTGTCGAGGTGACGGGTCCCGTCGAGGTACCTTCTTCAACAGGCTCTTCAACGTCCATTTCGACTTCTGTGTCAGAGGATTCCTCTGATGAGGACGAGTACACAGTGGATGTATCATCATCATCTGCAGCTTCTACCTCTTCAATAGCGGAAGAAGTCAGGAAGGCAGCAGAGGATGACCCTCCGACAGCGAGTCCCGCAAGTACAAAACGACGGTAGGCATCCACCAGAGCTGCTCGTACGCGTTCACGGTAATACTGGGCGCGGGCGTGATGGACAGCCGCCGACGTAAGGGTGGACTCGTCTTGTTGGTCCAACCAATTATGCGGCAGATGTGATCGATGGGAATGAACAGGTGAAGAGAAAGCTCCGAGTTTTGCGAGATCGTCCATACTGCTGAAAGAGTGGAGGGAGAGTGGGTTCACTGGGCCCGAAGGAGCCGGCGTGGGCGTCACAGTTCGAGCGTTGGAGGAACTAGCGGAATCTCGCGAAACTATCGAACTGTACGAAACATGATTTGATGAGTTTGCCGTCACATGAAGCAGTGTGCGACTCACCCGACAGCATTACGGATACTTTGAAGGAAGGACTTTTGGCGCTTGTGGGATTTTGAAGTCGAAGCTTCGGAGGAGATTGCGGACATAGAGTTGGACTGACGCATCACACTAACGGTGAATCTTCGCGCAAGGCTAGGGCCAACGGTAGATGATGATGTGGAATGGGAGACCGAGCCATTTCGCTGGTGAGCTTGCTGTTCGTACTGCAGAGCGAGTTTGGATCGTTCTTCCTCCAGACGCATCGACTGGATGTCCTTCAGGATACCGTGCAGCACCTTCAGAAACGGAGGTAGTTGGCTGTCGCCGGGGTTCGAACCGTTGACGCTAAGAGGGACCGTCCACTCCACGACACCACCATCCACAAATTCGCATCTCACATGGGTGAGTCCTGGACCCTCGTTGTCACCGCTTCGGCTGTTGCGCAAGTCGAAGCGCACGGATTCAAGGAGTGTGGTTAGACCAACGGCCCTGTCGAGCATATGCATCGACCTAGGCAAGTCGAGTTCGTGTTGGAGAAGTGTCGAAAGTTGTGACGACCAGGCCAGCGGATTCGGGTGTCCATGGGTAAAGTCGGCAAAGTCGATGAACAAACGGAATGAAGGCAATGTTGGCGACGGTGGAATCAGCTCCAGCAGCATTTTGGTTTGCCCAAATTCTAGAGTTCGCTGAACTTTTGAATTTCAAGTCGGGCAGTACTTCAGTTTCATCGACTGCAAACTCGAGTCGTCCGAGCACCTGTCGCGTCACTTGGTTAATCCCGGCCCAAGAAACCGTCGGATATGGAAGACGCACCGGTTACAGCTAGCACCAAAGCAAACGACGTGCTCGCAAGTCAGGGCAAGTGGTGCTCGCCGCTCAGTGTCGAGTGCTGTCGACGCTGTTCTGGCGCATTTCAAAAGGAAGGGATGTCGTAAAAGCCAGAAGCCCTCAATATCAAAAGTTCCCAAGGCTCATCGTCTCAACTCAGGGTCCAACCCCGTTTCCCCATCAGAAACGGAACCTGTCTAGCCTTTTTAGGCATTCCAAAAGCCCTGGTCGAGACCTTTTTGGCATTGAAAATGCCTCCCTGGCAACCTCATCCTTTCAAGACATGCCGGATGTGACCAGAGGCTGGATGACCACTCGAATGAGAAGTCGACACTGTCGCCAATAGTGCAGGACGAAAGGATGGCGGTCGGCGTCATCCCGAACTACGGCGAGCGAACATCGCGGTCCATCAGCTTTGCCTACAACTACCGCCCCATTACCCACAAGGTGACTTCCTTTTTCACTTATACAGGCCGCGACGAGAGCTTCGTGGCTCGAGTTGGTGACTGGCCATCCCAGCAGACGTCCAACAATGTAACGAGACTCCATGCGAATTCGAAGGGACAACGAGGACACGTAACCGGTTAACAGGCGCTCCTCAGTGTGTACACTGATGTGGACAGCCTGTCAAAGTCACTGATATCACGACTGGCAAAATGTTGACCAATTGCTAACCTTTTTTGCTCCTCCTGGGACCTGGCCGTTATGAATGATCGTAGCTTCCAAACCCAAAACCGCGTTAGGCACAGATCGCGAAGCGGCCAGAATGATTCGTTTGTGCAGGAGTTCAAGGTTCCTTCAACGACTGTCTCCATGTGCGCTTCTGGAGTCCAATGCCAGCGCTCCATACCCGGATATCCCACTCGACAATCTATGGTGCAAAAGAAAAAGGCGCATAGGCGCGAAAGTCACGGGATAGACAAGAACCTTGAAGAAAATGTTTGGTTCTCGTGATAGTCGCGGCGAATGTGATTGAAATTCAGACACCAAGGATGCACCAGAAGACGCATAGGGCTACAAGGGAGGCTACCTGCAGGAAGCGTACTCGAGAATCGTTGAGCGCCGTGTTCAACACACTTTGACATAGCAAACCTCGAGGACATTGGGACGTAATTATGGGCGCTTACCGTTCCTTTCTATCCTCCCAAAAGACGCGAATGTGTTTGAAAGCACTCATAACCTTTCCCGAGAGAAACCAGAGTTGAAATCTTGACCCAAACTTCAGTTCCAGTCACAGGGTGGTGGTGGGCGACTGGAAAATTGTTGGGAGCGCGCAAGAAACAAACATCGAGGTTCGAAAGGTCCCACGATCGCGGGCTCTCTTACCACCACCATTCAAAGGGATGAAGCCGTTGACGAGCAAAATAGCGTATCAGTAGGTTGTCTATCCCTCTCGCCCGGGTCCCCTATCTCTGCACGCCTCTCTTTCTACTACCCTCAGCAATTCGCTTTATCACAAATTATTCTGTATCGATGTCCTTTCATCCCGCGTTTGGAACTCAAAGATGGCTACCAAGGTGTACTCGATCGTATTCAAGCTATTTAAGCGCCTCAGTCTGTAAATGCCGCAATCGCCTTCGAAAGTTCTCATGACCAAAGGGTGGAGTTCCCCCTCGTTATCAGGCTATTTTTAGCTTCGGCTGTATGCAAGACTTCTCCTGGATACTTATCCTTCGACGTGCTAGGAATCTAGAATTCAGCTCTCTCATATCTCCTCTCTCGAGCCTCGATAGCCCATCGATGTCTCTGTGTCCTCAGCCCAGGAACAATGAGTCTGAAACAACGATGTCAAGTGGGCCTAACAAGGCTGACTCTGGTAGCACTTGGGACGATGGATTTGTCCTTAGGTGTTACGACGAGGACTTCATCGCCTTCCCTGTCACTTCGTCAAGCCCAAGCAACGAAGGCCACTGTATCTGGGTTACCAGACCCTCCTACAAGGACCAGTACTTCGCCTCACAGGGACCCCCAAGACCAATTCCCAATTTGCCCGCTCCCAAGCTCGTCGTCAAGCCTGCAGGGAATGGGATGGGCTTGGGAGTATTCGCAACAGAGGACATCAAGGCGCACGAACTGATTCTCATGGAACGCCCCTACATCGTATACCCCGCGTTTCCCCATTGCCATCTACCCAAAGAACTCCCTGAGGATGCGCGTTCTGTGGGAGGTGTGATGGAAAAGATCCAGTCTCTATGGAATCAGACTGAGCAACAGTTCGAGGCGATCTTCAACCACTGTATGACGGCAGAAGACCGCGCGGGGTTCATGACTCTAGCAAACAGTGCCCCCTCAATCGGTCGTCCGATCACAGGCCGACTCTCTACCAACGGGTTCAGCGCACCCTTTAACGACCCTAGCATCCCCGAGGAATTCCATGCAGCAGTCACCAGAATTGGGAGCAGATTCAATCATAGCTGTATCCCCAACGTCAACCAGGAATTTCATCCAAAGACGTTCTCGATGCTCGCGACTGCATCTCGAGACATCCCAGCAGGTTCGCAGCTCTACGTGTCTTACACCGACTCCACGATGTCGAAGATGGAGCGAGCCACTTTTCTGCTTCAAGAATTTGGATTTAGGTGCTCCTGCAAAGCCTGTCTGAACAGCACGCCGGAAAGGGACGAGCTCCGCAAGACGTGCTTTGTCTTGATCCAAGAATGGGAGAAGCAACTCGACACGGTGTGGTTGAAGGACCGGGGCCTTACGTCGAAGGTATTGGACCCGCTGCTGGAGGTGAAGAAGAGGATGGAAGACGAAGGTTTGGACATTCTCAGAACAGGATACTACAATCTTTGGAGGATCATGTGCGTGGTTTATCAGAGGTTGGGGATGTTATGCGAGGCACAAGAATGCGCAGACAAGTATAACCAGCCTATTATACAGCTTGCAAAGGTAATCAGAATGTTGGAGGGGCCGAATACGTTGAATTGACAGACATCCTTCTCTAATTTGACGAGGCTTTTGGGACGAAGCGTTGCGCCCAGCGCGGATCGAACTCACGTATATAAGTTTGTGGTTGTTTGGACCCAGTTTTTGGCGCCCGCCAACTGGCAGGACCGTCCCTTCTTCCGCTGTATTCTTCATTCCAATGCCCTCAGACGGTTGGTGCTTCAACTTTAGGACACGGGTCGATCTCGACGACTCGGACGACTCGGACGATGACGTTAAGAGCGGCGCCAACCAGAATTCAGACGCCGCAGAGTTCAGGGATTTGAATCTATCCAGTCGCGCGGAGACGGTCAACTACAAGCCGAACCCGTTCAGCATAGCCAAGATCAACGCGATATGTCGTGCAGAGAAGGCGAGCTCGAAGTCCTCAGATGCTCTCCAAATCAAGAATGATTCGAACGACAAGGCCAAGGACCGGCAGAATCAGTCCGAGGTCTTTCGCCTCAAGGCGAATGCTGACAAGGCTCAGCCTCGTATCCCTGGAGCCAGGGCTAAGGCTCCGGGAAAGGCTTTGGCAAAGTGTGGTGCTTCACAGCAAAAACTGACCTTCACAGCCGCCAAGAGAGCGCATACATCCAATGCCCCGCGTTCGAAGCAGCCGAAAACTTGCTCGAAACCAGCGACCAACTTGAAAGAGCCATTGAACACAAGATTCAGAGGCATAGCACCTCACGTTCCTCCTGCTTCGCCGATGGATGTGCAGCCTTCAACGAACCAGTCCGATGGGCCTTCAGCTGGACCGTCGTTTCCTCAACCAATGGAAAAGCTTGCAGCTCTTCCACAGCGATCAGTACTTGTAAAACCTGAGAGCCCTCCTTCTATTCTCTCCGGCTGCGGTGTATTGCCATACGACGAGGGCACATATTCTAGCCCCGGTGCACCGAATCAAGCGCGTATACAGACAGTCCAGTCGATTCCTCGTTCAATTGGTCTTATTTCTATTACCCCTTCCGCGTCGGCTTAATTGAACTCAACTTGATTGCGCAACTAACAGCAGATGAAGATAAATGGTCCCCGACTCGCAGCGTACACAATTCTGAAAATTTCCTGCCAAACGCTACAGCCAGTAGCTCTAGGACGGCAAACCAATCGAGTATACTTCATCTGTACTCAATTGAATCCACCCACTAACCCCAGTTCTTCTGCAACCTACAGATATGGATCCTCCTCGTATCGCACGGCATGGCTGCCACGGTGCCCCTGCTTGGGGCCCACGCCCCCTACCTTTTTCGTCTCCTCTCCGTCCTCAAGCTCAATGGCAACAAGTGGATTTCCATGACGACTCTCACATCGAAGACATTGAAGATGACAAGGCGTTCTTTTCATCCCCAGCCAGGCCGGTACCCATGTTCGAACCTGGTTTCCCGCGACATAACCCTGCCAACGCGAATGCCTCCAGACGCCAGAGTCGGGGCATCAACAGACATCGATTCGAACCGAGGAATCCAGTCGCACCAACCCGCTCGACATATCAACCTCATAACCACAGAATGTCTGACGGGTTGGCTATACAGGGTGAGCACGTTCTGTTCGTGATGGCCTACGCCAAGTCTGATGCGCCTGTCCGAAAGGCGGCCCGCCTATGTTTCCCAAACAGGAGATCGATCCACCTTATTTGGACACACGGTTCGAGAATGGTCCATGCGTCATGCAAAGGCCCACGGTGCAAATAGCGCGAACTGAGGTCGAGAAGAGGATCCCAAAGTCAGAAGAGAATGGCTCATTTCATTCCGCAAATCCCAAACCCACCCGTCCCGTGCCAGCCAAGAGGGACCCCTCAACATCCCCGCCGCATCGACTGAATCAAGCCGAACAGAAGAAGTCCCGAGCCCCGAATGCCGCGCTCAATGCACGTCCACTCGTGTTAACGACAGCACCGCCGCCTCAGAAGAAGCGCGCCCGACAGCCAGCGAGAGATGCGTACGGGTTTGGGAAGCCCGACCAAGACGAGGAGTGGAGTACACTGCCCTCGTCGAAAAAGGCTCGCCTAAGCAGGTACATCAACATTCACTCGTTCTCAGATTCCCGTCTCTGTGCTGATGCCCTTTCCTCACAGGGTTGCAGATACTCGAGCAGACTTCAGGACAACTGGGTTCTTCCAGATACCGGGACTGATTCCCTTGCTCCCGTCCGTGGACGTGGTCAAGAGCGGGAAGAGTGCGGATTCAAGCCAGAGAGTGATCACCTTCCTTCCTCCCCCGCAGAAGAAGAAGGGGGCACCAGCCGGGCCAGCCAAGGTGGATGTCAAGCCGCGCAGTGAGTCGTGCTGGCTCTGTATGTTATGTTGATACTCATTAAGGATGTTAGATTCGTACCCCTCTCCCCATCCGGAGCGCGGAGATGCAGAGAGCAGGTCTATGCCATCATCCCCTTCTCCCAAGGACCTTGCACCCACTACTGAAGAGCCTGTTCTCCGACGAGACGCTAATGGATACCTGGCCTCTCCTCCCACCTCTGATCTCCCGGATGGCGAGGTCCATGAGGCCAGTGATTACGACCAGACCCATGAAGACAATAAAATGAACGCACATGTCGAGCCATCGGCGATGGCAAGTCGATACATGAGAGCAAGGAACACGTTGAAATGGGTGGGTTTCTAAATAGCCCCTATCCTCTCACTGTACCCAAGACGATGCTTACTCATGTCATCAGTAGAGAAAGAAAAGGATGAGAAGATTACCAAGCTTACTTGGACTTCAAAGTTGCGGGGTTGTGTTCAGGGACGAATGGAAAGTAAAGCGTGGTGGAGTCGGAGGCGATGAAGACGTCGATTGGGAGATCCAAATCCCTTGTTTCCCAAAGGAAGTCGTTATGGAGGGCTATGAGTTTGACTATTCCAGATGACTCACTATTTCAAATTCAACTGAAGGCGATTCATGTCACACAAAGAATGAAGTCGGAGAATAGGAAATGCGTCGTGCTATTCTGAAAATGCGTTCGTAAATAAAATACTAAAGGCGTTACTGTAAGAGATAAGTTGATAATGTACATGAGTCAGTAATCGACATTTGATTGATTCGTGACGGAAAGGCGAAGATGTCGTGCTCGAGAATATGCAACCTAAAATGCCCGGAAGACCCCAGTGAAAGAGGAAAGGAGGAATGTGAAGCATTTAGAGTGTGTAGTAGAAGCCCTCGGTGTTCTCGAGAGGTCCGCACTTGCCCTCGCGGCGGAGCTTGTTGCGGCGAAGGAAGATGATTGAGTTGACACCGAGGAGGATCAACATGGTGAATTGGCAAGCCATGGTGGCCCAAATACCGGGGATGTAACGAGGGAAGTCCTTCTGGCGCCAAACGGTGGTGGCGAAGATACCGCCAATACCGCCCATAGCGATGGTGATGGCAGTGGTGACAGCACGCTTGGAGTGCGAGGTGACGTTGTTGGACTGGTAGGCGAGGACACCTGGGACGCAACCCGAGGCACCCATGTTGACGAGGAAGAGGCCGAAGTAACGGGTAGCATTAGAGTTGGTGTAGCCAGTAACCATCAGACCGGTGATGACGATCAAGTTCTGGCAGGCAAGCCAAATGGCACGCTTCCTGGTCTTGTCGGCTAGCCATGCGAAGAAGAAGGTGGAGAACATCTATGGCGATGGGGTCAATGAGGACTCAAGCTGTATCAAGAGTGATGTGTCTTACAGCAGCACCAGCGGGAGGGGCGGAGAGGAGAAGTGCCTCTGCCATGGTATAGCCCATCGAGAAGAGAATGGGAGTGATGAAGAAACCAACGGCATAGGCGGGCATAGTGGAGGACAAGAACATGAGGCCACAGGACCAGGCGATGGGGTCGGACATGTGCTTCAAGACCTTGGGCAGGGTAACCTCATCGGGGACGGAGTCCTTGCGGTCAGCTTCAACACGGTCAAGGATCATCTAAGAAGAGAGTTGTCAGACAGGGCCTCGATGAATCTGTGACGAGGCAACTCACCTTGCGCTCCTCCTCATTGACGAACCTGCTGGTCTCAGGGAAGTCGGCAGCGAACAGCCAGGCCAAAACGCCAAGACCGATGGTGGCAGCGCCCTCAATGATGAAGATCCATTGCCAGCCGTTATATCCATGAGTTCCCTTCAAGAGAGTGAATACGTAGGCTAGAAGGACCTGTCAGGAACCAGGAAGCATGGGCAGACGGCGGTATGCTTACCGAGGATGGGAGAGAAACCACCAGTGATGATAGAGACGATGTAGAAGAGCGCCAAACGCTTCTGGACTTCGTGCCGCTTGTACCATGTCGTGATGATGTAGACGAGAGCAGGGAAGAAGCCGGCCTCGAAGACTCCCAAAAGAACGCGGCAGATGCAGAGCTGAACCCAATCCGTGACAAAACCCATTCCAAGTTGTGCAGCACCCCAACCAACAACGCAAATTGTCAAGTGAAGTCGAGCGCCGAGGTATCGGAGGGCGATGTTGCCAGGAATTTGGCTATGGAGCTTTGGGTTTAGCGAGTGAGTTATGCGAGCGACGAGTGTGACTCACAGGATGGTGTAGGGCACGAAGTAGATCATGGATGCGATACTGTACCGTTCACCGACGTACAGTTGCTGAATGGAAAAGACAATGAGAACACAGCGACTTGGGACTTCAAAGCAGAAACCTACCAAGTCCTCTTCCATTCCTGCCGTTCGAGCGATGCCCAGGTTGGTACGATCGATGAGAGCGACAGCGTACAGCAAGCCCATGATGGGCAAGAGTCGCCAATCAACCCTCCGCCTGGAAAACACGTTGAGGTCCGAGCTGTGAGGAAGTGAAGGCGATAACTTACAGTGTCCTCTTGATGAACTTGGGATCGTAGTGGGCATCGACTTCGGGAGTGGCGGCATGCTCCCGCTTCTCGATATCCTCGACTTTGAGGTCGGAACTGCGCTTGGATTCTGACATCTTGGAAGAGGAGAGAGCAGGAATGGAGGCGACTGAGTGAAACCGACACCTACCCCCCCAGTATTTATACTGGACGGAGAGTGCATATGTACATGTGCGGGGTAGCTCATCTGACCTGGGGTACGCCACCAAGACCTGGTAGGAACCCAAGACTTCCAGGTTGCTGTATCGATATGGTAATTGACCATGGGTCTCCTGAGATGCGACTGGTCCTGTGGGCAAGGCTGAGTATGATCGTCCGCGGAACCTAACCAGCATGAATCCTGAGGATCCCAAGGTCGACTGGATTCTCCTTCCAGATGGATTTGTAGACAATGTATCTCTTCCACAGGGCGGGTTCAAAGAAGTAACGCGTTCTATGCGTATTTTACCCGCCTTTTATTAAAAAGGTAGCCCAAGAGACTGCTTTAACCTTTCTCTTTGCACTTAGAAGGCCTGTTGAACAAAGCTTGTTACCCCGCATTTTCCATGAACAAAACAATGGATGTGGAATTGACCAGAACTCACTCAATCAATTGATGGCGGTCCGCTGGCAGTCTCGAGGCACGAGACCACATCAAATTACGGGGCCGCAAGTGGCCAGTGCCCCATCGTACTGCAGAACGCATCCTGAGTCGACTGTGGTCGAGGGCATCTGGTTGTCGTCTGATCACCACTGTGGAGCGACAGATGTGAGGATCAGGCCCTTTCCGGTCAAAATGAAATGAGGATGCCCCTGTGCTCAGTTCCAACGATCCGGCGGCGTCAGATATTGCAATTTCGCGATTTCCATGGACGTCGTTGCTGTGGGGCAGTCAGGTCTGCATTCTGAGCAAACCAGGTCAGCAGACTCCGTAGAGCCCCTGGCTGTGTGCCATTGTTTGGCTTTAGCGTCTCGTTTCACAGCCACCGCTTACCACCGCTTCGCTTTCCGGTCAGGATCCGAGTTCTCACAGTTTCCGTCCAGGTTAACCTTTGCACTGGAGAAAGTCCGGCCTCGAAACAGACATAATTCTGAACGCAGGACTGTGTACGGACATACGTGAGTGACCGAGATGTTGCTAGATTGTCCACCAATGCTCCTTGTACTCGGAGAACTCCTGTTCTTATCTCGATCGCCCCTCTCCTGAGTCGATATTTGTCTCCGGCTTATTGGAAACACCGTTTTGCCGGTGCCCGCAAATCGAAAACTGGGTAATGCGGGGAAGTGGAAGACCGTTCCCCTCTCGGTTCCTTTTCTTGGCTACCACGAGTTGTGGGGAAGCGACGACCCTTGTTTCGCAGCCCAATGCACAGGAAACCAGCCAAATCCTGCAGGAAGTGTCCCCCGGCGGTCACTGAGTCCTTTGCCCTGAGCCCACTCCGTTTTCTACGGGGCTGCCTCTTATGGCTTCTTCTTTGCTATCCATGGATGGGAGTTAATCCGTTTACTATACGCAAGCAATCGCCACGTTAATCTTGTCCAGCTGACCCCAGTTCCCAGATAGACGATCTTCCCCATGCTTGGCATTCCAACGGCTGCAGAAAATTGAAATGTATCCATACGCCAGTGCAGGTACTACGTGCCCATATCTAGCCATAGCTATCCATGATCGTGACTCGCATCAATGAGCAAGGAGATAACGCACCCTCCAAGGGACGCCGAAAATGATATGGAGACGAGCTTGGCTCCTGTGAAGAAAGATCTCAATCGTCCCTCCTATCATCGGGACACTTCCACGGCCGTTCGAATTGCAAAATGCTATGACGCAGATTCGGGTTTTTCCTTCTCGCCTGACCACCACGGATCTGCTAGAATCTGGGAAAGGCACAACATGATCGAGTTGGATTCTGCTCAGGTGGTTAGAATCTAGGATTCCTGAAAAGTTACGAACTTTGAGACATAGTTGGCGCTAAAATGGGCGCTAAAATGTGAGTTGCGGGCACGAAACTCTGCAAAGAAGAAGTAACGACGTCCTTATATCCATAGGCGCGATCTGTACAGATCAAACGTGCAGGCGATAACTGCACCCTACATCTCCTTTAGGCCCCTGACATTCCCAAATGGTGCTATTACCCCACCGGAAAATTGGTTCTGCACCCATTTGACGGGAGGTTGGAGTGGGTAAACTGTTGTTTGACAGCCATGCTCACTCTCGAAGATTGTAGATTAATGGAGCTAGACCCATTGCGAGTGAGCATAAAAGGGTGCACTGGACGAAGGGAAGGAGGCCGGCTGAAGTCACCCTCTCAGCATCTCTCATCGTCCCACTCACGATGTCGTCCGAAAAGACCAACTCCGACCTCAAAGTCAACGACATCGAGAAGCATGAAAATGCCTCGGTTCCCCTGGATGCCCACTATGATCCAGGATTCGTCAAGAAGACCATGTATGTCTCACCCCTTGAATCCTAGGGTACTGTGGCTCTGACCAGCTGATCTATTCAACACAGTCGAATGGTAGACTGGCGCATGTTGCCCCTGCTCGGGCTTCTATACGCCGTTGCCCTTATTGACCGAACGAACCTTGGTATTGCACGGACGGCGGGAATGCAGGAGGACCTCGTACGTTTTACTCCACACCGGCGTTCCTTGAAACCTTTAATTTAGTGTTCTATTTTTAGCGGCTCGACATCGGCGAGAGATACAGTATCGCGTCGATGATCTATTTCGTCCCCTATATTCTTTTGTTAGTACCCTGTTCCTCTCGACTCTACCAACGCGCGAGGTCTAATTGCTATCCACCAGCCAAATCCCAGCCAACCTTATCCTTCGTAAACTTGGTGCTCGCTTGTTCCTTACCATCTGTGTAGTGGGATGGGGTGCTGCCCAAACTGGCATGGGCTTCGTTCCCAACTGGGGCCTCCTTTGCGTCTGCCGTGTTCTTCTTGGCATCTTCGAGGTTGGTCAAATCTACCCCTATCGCGTGACTCATTCGAGGAATTGACGGTTTTCTCTTCCTTCCAGTCTGGTTTCTTCCCCGCCCTCGTCTTCATCATCACGACTTGGTACAAGCGCCATGAAGTCCAGAAGCGCCTTGCCGTCTTCTACCTGTCTTCGATTGTTCTTGGCGGCTTCAGCTCTATTCTTGGTGCGTCCCCGCGCGCTTGTTGCATTCATCCTGAGCGCTTATACTCTGATGCAGCCTATGGCATCACCTTCATGAAGGGCCTTGGTGGCATCAACGGATGGGCATGGATTTTCATCATGGAAGGTCTCTTCACCATCCTTTTGGGTATCCTCGCCTGGTTGTTCGTCCCCGACTTCCCCGATAAGTCCACTTTCCTTACCGAAGACCAACGCAAGGTCCGTTTCCCCTCCATGCCTTAAACCCTCCTCCTCAACTCATTCTCGTTCCCTCAGATGATCCTCGACCGAATTGAAGCTGACCGCGCGGACTCCATGCCCGACCCAATGACCTGGCCCAAGTTCTGGCGCGCCCTCTTCGACCCCTTCACCTGGTCCTTCGGCATGATGTTCCTCGCCTCAACCATGCCCGCCTACGCCGTCGGTTTCTTCGCCACCATCATCATCCACGGCATGGGCTACTCCACAGCCATGGCGCTCGTCCTGACCGCCTTCCCCTTCGTCGCTGCCGCCATCTCCTGCTTCGTCTTCGCCTACATCGCCGACAGGACCCGCATGCGTGCACCATGGCTCGCTGCCCAGAACTTGATCTGTATGACCGGTCTCCTCTGCACTGGGTACGCCAGCCAACCCGGTGTCCGCTACTTCGGCCTCTTCTTGACCAACATGGGCGCTTCCGGTTGTGTTCCCGGTGTTCTCGCCTACGTACGTACCATCCCCTTTTCCTTCTGCTTGGCAAAATGGTCCTAATTATGTCTCTACAGCACTCAAACAACATCACCTCCCACTCCAAGCGAGCTGTGTCCACAGCCGTCATCATCGCTATGGGTGGTGTCGGTGGTATCTTCGCCACCATGATCTACCGCCAAGTCGACTACCCCAGATACATCCCCGGTATCTGGGCAACCATGGCCTGCCAATTCACCATGCTCCTCCTCCTCGGCATCAACTCCTTCGTCTTCCACCGACGTAACATGGCTTACCGGGAAGGCAAGTGCGAGCCTTTGGAGGGCACCCCTGGATTCTACTATACCATTTAAACAACAACATATAATCTGCACGTTAACGCTCTTTATTCATGTACTTTTACGCATATCACACGTTTTTTTTTTCTCTTGTTCATTGTGGGAATGCAGTTGTACTATTAGATTAGCAAATCAATTCAGCTTTCTAGCCCCGGGATTCCTAAGGAATACAGTGTCGTTTAATTGATAGATACCGAGACCTTAAGACAAGTCTCTGAGCAGTTTATCCTCCTCGAATGTCTTCTTCACGCGTTCGAAGAACGAATCGTCGATCAAGAACCTTACGCCAGTGGCGGCCAATGCCTTGCTCACATCCAAGCACGCGTAATGTGCCTCAATCGTTGCTGCAGATTTTGCGAAAGCGGGGGTATGGTTACCACCGTCTTTTTCTGTCGGGATCGCTGGATGGATCGTGAGTACGGTCACAAAATAAAGCTAGAACAGTAAACGTACAGAAACCAGGATGAAGCGAAGGCATCGCATAAGTTACATTACCCTGATTCCAGTCGTTAGCATTCGCTAAAACTCACTACTGAGATTGGAACTCACGAAATCAGTCGAGGCACTCTTGATACCCCACTCGTAATCGATCGAACCGTACTTGTTCAGAACGATATTGGCAACTTCCTCTCCAAGAGCCTTGTTCTGTCGAAGGTCGTAGACGGCCCCCACCCTCTCAATCTTAACCTCGCAGCCAGTCGCGAGGCCCGCGGCTCTATTTCAATGTGAGTCCAGGTCCGACGGGGAGGAATACGAAAACAGACTTGAAGCAAGGCAATACCCTTTGCACCGACTCTTCCATCTCTTTACGGGTAGGCGCCCGAACGTAGCAGCTGAATCATCTGTCAGAGATGAAGAACTATGGCGGAGGTAAAATGACGCACATGAACTTTGCATAGTCGGGGATGACTGTAGGCATCGTCATGAGCACACTTCACTGGCACGAATGACGAAACACGTACTGTTCGGGGCCCAATCCTTTCCTTCGAAGATTCCATGGACCCGGTGGGTCGGCTTCAGTTGCTGCCGGAGAGCAGAGATATTATTGTACCCCAAAACGGCAGCATCAAGGGCGTTCTTGCCCTCCCATGGCGAAAGAGCTGCGTGAGCTCTGTAAAACGGTTGTCAAGCGGGGTCAAGGGTAGGCGGGTAGAGAGACGCACGTGTGTCCAAAGTACTCTACGATGATCCGGTCGAGGGCCAACGAGCTGGTCAAGCTGACTGATCCCACTGGTCCTGGAGCGGGGTGACACCTGGATAGAGGTTCAGACCATGCGGTGGGTGACGGAGGAGAGAACGTACATCAAGCACGCGTCGATGCCCTCATAGGCTCCTTTCTCGAGGAGAACCACCTTGCCAGAACCTCCCTCCTCGGCTACCATTTCGTCAGATAAATAGAAGCCAACCGATGGCAGATGAGGAAGAGCATACCGGGAGTACCGAGCAGGACAATCTTGCCCTCGAGGTCGTGCTTTTCGAGAGCAGTTCGAATGGCGATGGCAACGGCCACACCAGAGATACCAATGAGATTGTGGCCGCAGGCATGGCCGATGCCTTTGAGAGCATCCATCTGAATTCATGGTCAATGAGACCCTACCAGCAATGACAGGCGCTTCAGACGTACCTCAGAATTGATACCGATGGTCCGGCCACCCTTGCCGCGCTGATAGGTCGCCCTCCACGCCGTTGGGAGATGGAAAGACTTGTCGACGTCCCATCCATGTTTGATCATGAACTTGGTATAAGCCTCGTGCGCGTGACTGCAGTTCGATTAGCGCCCACCCACAAGCTTTTAGACGTCACAACTTACTATTCTTCATATCCCAGCTCAGGGTGTGCATGTATATCCAGGCTGAGTTCTCTCAATTCCCCATCGAGTTCTTTAATCTTCTCTTCGATTGTCGCCAAGATATCTTCGCTGAAAATGGGGTTCTGTTCTTTCAGGTGAGCATTCTGTCCAGAGTAGTACGGTGTCGGTTTCTCGACTGGGTCAGGCCTCCAGACTTGGGGCACTCCGCCGGTTTGAGGTTGGTCGGTACAATGGCACATGGTGGTTGAGAGCAATACTGAGATCTCGACATCGATCCTTCAGCTGAAGAGACCCACGCGACAGGGGTAATGACGACAAACATGGACTCCCATCAGATAAGATAATCAAGTTCCCAGGCCCCTAATTCAAGCCCTGTTCGAGGAACCCTTTGGAATGGGTTAGAGCCCGTAGTGATTATATTACCATTTCGTTAGAAAGCAGCCCACCGGTTCTTATGAGTAGGAGCCACCTTCGCGAACCCAAATTGTATTGGTTGAGGACCGTACTATTGGCCCCACTGTCGTTTCCTCCTTCCAAATGTCCATTGCAAGGAGTTTGTTAGTCTCCCGTAGTCAGACTGACGAATGTGTGTTTAGTAAGGCCCCCAAGGGCCAACACACATATAGTAGTCTGACTTCACGCGCGCCCTCGATACCGTAGCTCAAGAAAAGTCTGCAACGTACAAAGTCCATTCAGTCGGCAAGCAGATCATCTGGATTGAGATTCAGACATACTGGAAGGTATCTCTTCTGTGGTAGGTGGGGGAAAGCGCTGGCCGACGCCGATCACAATGACACATGGGCGGGGAAATGTATCTGATAAGATAATCTTCCCACAGGGTCTCGGGGTTCACGTTCGTGTGGAATCAACTTTTTAGGCGGTGTCAACTTCACAACGAGGTTCAACGGCATCAGTCACCTTACCAAAAGTACACCGGCGGCGGCGTACTAGCGGCGGTATGGAGGTTGAGCCTAACCATCATCATACTACTCTCCATCTCTCTACCATTTTGTCCATGAAGCTTTCGGCAACCCGGTCGCCCGTTAAGCCGTAGCTGCGTAGCAAGTCCTACAAGAATTCAAACCAGATTATAGCCAGCATTCAAGATGCCTAGCACAGGGCTACGAGCAAAACTCGGAGACTCTGTTCGGAGGAAGTTGGGGAGGCGAAGGTCGGCGGTGGGGGAAGAAGCAGAGGGGTCAGACGAAGTTGGCAACTCCAGCGTAGGAGCATTGGACCCTGAGTTCCTTTCGAATCTCCCTATCGGCGCAGATTTGAACGGAAACAGCCAGGGAGGATCACCCTATTTCACCCGTTCGAACTCGGTATGTGTGTGGTGTCTTTTCTTGCGCAATGGATTGACCAGGTATAGGCCAACGACGGCGACCACCAAACCAACTCCGTGGACATCGGTTCCGCCAGCCCAGCCAACTCGTTTGACTCGATAGACACCATCTCCGACACTGAGCTAGACGGTGACATCGATCCCGACCTCGCCCTAATGAACGAAAAGCACCGGCGAACCCGTAAGCTCCTCAAATACTCCCGGTGGCTCAAGAGTCGTGCAAATGGATACCACGAAGGCACGTCTCCAACGGACGGCGAGAGGACCCGCGGTGTGTTGGCGTTGGAGAGGAAGATGGCGAGACAGGAGCAGAGGCTCAGCGAGTTGCACGACCATCACCAGGAGCGACGTCGCGTTGCGCAAAAATAGTCTCTGCCCATCGGTCTCCGCGATCAATTATTGTACTTTAAGTAATACCATGTACTAGCAATGTACTAGTTCCCTTTTTTCTCCTTTCTTCCATCATGTCCGGACAGGAAGACCGTCTTAAAGCCTTTATTACTCGCCAAAAGCAGTTGCTCCAATCAGAGCGCGATGCCGAGATCGAGCGCAGCTCGCTGTTGCTGTCCAACTGTGGACCCAAGTTGCTCGAGCAAAAAGGGCTCGCTCTGAACGGTTTGGGTGTTGCCAGTATCAATATCGGTCTAGGCGGCAAAACGTGCGTTCTTCGTCCAAGATCATGAAACATCGAACATAAAGCTCTCTGAAGACAGGCTGGTTGAATTGGAACGACCCACAGCGTACCACACATCCCCGATCTTTCCTCCACATACGTTCAGAAATGGGGACCTGGCGCGTATTGAAGCCCATGTAGCATCATCTTCATCGAACGGGCCGCCCAAGAAGACTAAGAAAACTGCTACCTCATCTTCAGCGTCGACAGGCGATGTTACCTCGAATTCCGCTGAAGGAGTGGTCTACAAAGTGCGTTGCGTCTCCTTACAAACCTGCCTCGGCCTTTTGGGAGCACGATCCCTCTCTACCCGACTAGTCTGAGTTTGACGTGACCAAGTCACAGGGGGTGGGCCCCTTGAGGACCGAGGGGAGGAGTAACCAGACGTTGCCTCTTCATGAAAGATCCAACTGACCGATATTCCACAGGTATCAGACACGAGGATCGTAATTGCCATCGACCCGGCCAACACCTCCGACTCTGGATTAGACCTACCTGAACGATGCAGGGTCGTGAAGCTCGCCAACAGTGTCACATATGACAGGATGGACAAGGCGATTGAACGCCTTGAAAGGACTGTTCTACCATCGGTACGTTCATCCCTTCCTTCTCCTTGAGTATGTCTTCCTACTCCGTCTCTTCACATTAGGCAGACGGCAAACCTCCTCCGCCAGACTATGTCCTGACGCCCCTAATGCAAGTTTTGATGTGCATGAAGCCACTAGGACCACCTGCACAAAGAGGCGGCGTCGAGTTCTTCGATCCGAACCTCAATGATAGCCAGAAAGAAGCTGTACGATTCTGTTTGGCTGCTCCAGAGGTGGCTTGTATCCATGGTCCTCCAGGTGATCGTTATGTGATCCATTTCCTCTGTAATTATAGATTGCTAACAGATTGATTCCACCAGGAACGGGTAAAACGCACACCCTCATCGAACTCATCCGCCAACTGACTAAACCCACACCGACCCATCCGAATGGACGGCGCCTTCTCGTATGCGGTGCCTCCAACCTTTCGGTTGACAATATTCTCGAGAGGCTTCTGGACCTACCTTCTACGTCCTCGTCGAAGCCGCTGAAAGTGACGAGGATAGGCCATCCAGCGAGGGTGATGGCGCATGAAGGAATTCTGGATTCGACGTTGGATGCTAAATCGACGAGGACTGATCAGGTGGGGTTTTCAGCTGCGCAGCCTATGTTTAGTACTGACAACTCGTTGATAGGCTGCACTTGTCAAGGATATCAAGCAAGAGCTTGAAGGGTACCTGAACGTGCTCACCGGAAAAGGCGGCGGAAAGGCAGCCAAAGGCACTGCAGCTGCGGCTAACGCGAGCAAGGGCGGACGACCGAGGGGAGCAGAACGGAAGAAGATGTGGGAGGAGGTGAAGGCTCTGAGGAAGGAATTCAGGCAACGCGAGAGTACAATCGTCCATTCCGTACTCGCCGAGTCGCAGGTGGTGTTGGCCACTTGCCATTCGGCTGGTGGAAGACAGATGAGGAACGAAGAGTTTGATGTGGTGATTATCGACGAAGCGACGCAAGCCATGGAAGCTGTGGGTATCTCCTTATCTTTCTTTTTCTCTAGGCAGCTGATAATTGGGTTCGTGATCAGGTTTGTTGGGTTCCCATCTTCAAAGCGAAGAAGTTGATTTTGGCTGGTGACCCAATGCAGTTGCCGCCTACCGTCCTGTCACTGGACGAGGAGAGGAAGAAGAGCAAGAAGGCGGACGGGGAGAAGGTTCCAGTGGTGAAGAAAGGGAAGGACGCGTCGGCAAAAGTGAAGAAGGGAGGAAAGAAAGAACAGGCTGTCGTCAAGGAAGATGACGAGGGCAGTGCTGAGGGTCCCCCGGATTCCGAAGACGAGGAGGAAGGGAGTGAGATCGGTGACGATAGCGAGATCGATGACGAAGAGGAGGATACGCCCAAGCAAGCATCGAAAGATCCAAAAAGGAAACGGCAGGAGAGGAAGGTAGAGTTGACCCCTCCTCGGTCACTCGAAGTGACGCTGTTCGAACGGCTGGAGAAGATGTATGGAAGGAAGGTGAAGAGGATGTTGACAGTGCAGTACCGGTCGGTCCAACCTTTGTGTCTCTGCTGTCTTTCGCTGATTGTAGTTTAGGATGCACAAGCAGATCTGCGACTTCCCCTCAACCACGCTCTATCGCTCGAAGCTGATATCGCACGACTCGGTCAAAGAGCACCTCCTCAAGGACCTTGTCACGTCTACATCTGAAGATGAAGAAGAGGTTCTCCAACATCCTGTAGTCTTCTTCGACACGTCAGGATGCGAATACTTTGAACGACTCGACACTGGTGGGGAGGATATCAACCTCAAGGGTAAAGCAGCCAAAGTTGAGGAAGGTAGTAGATGTAACGAGAATGAGGCGAGTGTGGTGAGGAGTTGGGTGGAGAAGTTGGTTGAGAATGGTGTTGAGCCGGGTCAGATGGCTATCATTACTCCGTGCGTCTTTTGCTTTTTATATTTGCCGCGTTGTACATTTAACGAAGAGCGTACTTAGGTACCAAGCGCAGGTTACGCTTCTTACTTCGATGCTTCGACCGGTGTATGGACCCAGTTTGGAAATTGGGACTGTGGATGGAATGCAGGGGCGGGAGAAAGAGGCTGTTGTTATCAGTCTTGTGAGGAGCAATGACAAGGTGCGCTATTAACTATTGCTACAATTCTCGCTGACGACTCACCCCTTATTGCAGAGAGAAGTCGGATTTTTGAAGGAAAAGAGGAGGATGAACGTCGCGATGACACGAGCACGGAGACATTTAGTGCGTTTCGATCCTTTCCTTTCTTGACTATTTGCAGCTGACAATCCTGCTCTGCAGTGCGTGGTGGGCGATTCGTCGACCGTTACTCATGGAGGCAAATACTTGAAGAAGTGGGTGGCTTGGTTGGAGGCCAACGCGGATGTTCGATTCCCAGATGTCTGAAGAACTGCAAAGATGCAATCTGAATACGACTAAACTAAAACTGTACTATAGTAGACGTGTAGTTCATCGCGACACCCAATGTAAGAATCGCGTTTCGAGCGTCATTGTTCACCCCTATTCCTATGGACTTCTCGGTTATGCCATCCGGTGGATCCGCTTCCGGGCCAGATGAACCCGATAGGCGATAGCCCACCAATGTGTGCAACGGCCGCGATCCCCGCCTATGTGCTCTTCCCAATCGCGAGGTGACTATGGGCGTCGTCGGACTCGGACAGCTTCCGGAATCTGGTTGTCCTCTAACCGTCACCATCGCCTGCTCCCCATTCTTGCAACGTAGTCGGCTATTATGAGTCCCAGCGAATCAAGGAAAGAGATTCTCGTCGTCGGGTTTGGAGCGGTCGGTGCTATCTGTGAGTGTTGTGAATTTCAATCGCCCGAGCGAATCGAAAGCTGATAGGAAGTGACAGACTCTTATATTCTGAAAAAGAGTGAGAAAGCAAGGATCAGCGTTGTTGCTAGAAGCAATTTTGAGGCTGTGGAACGTGAGTTTGCCGTGTCTTATGATGTTGGGATAGTCTAATTAATGCTCAATCGCGTGGTGGATCTCAGGGGACGGGTTGAATATCAAGAGTGGAAAGTACGGAGAGATTAAGGGCTGGAAAGCAGATGCTGGTACGGTATACTATATCATCATTCAGATCTTTCTGATCTTAACTTCCTGCGTTCTCTCAGTATTCAAATCCGTAGAGGACGCAGCATCGCGAGCTCCTGCCAGAGGATACGACTACGTTCTAGTCGCGACGAAAGCCATCCCTGAGCTTACCACCACACCCCAGCTTCTGCAACCATTGCTGAGCAGTTCGTACCAGCACCCTCAACCTGTTTACGTTCTCTTCCAGAATGGACTGGGCGTGGAGAAAGCGTTGTATGAAGCTGTTAAGGGTGTGAACGAGGGTAATGGGAAGGAGGGGAAGGAGAAGGAGCCCAAGATCGTTAGCGCTGCTGTGTGGATTGGGACTAATTTGGTTGGGCCGAACCAAGTGCAACATGGTAACTTTGTGAGTGCCTCCCTGCTTATAGGACTCGGAGTGTCATTCTGAATACATTGAAGGACCGTGTAACGATTGGGATTTATCGTCACAACGACCGCACGACAACGGTCAACTCCCCAGACGAGCAAGCTATCTTGGATGACATTGGTGGATTGCTCAAGGACGGAGGGAGCGAGGTGACCATCGTGCCCGAGATTCAGAGGATGAAGTTTGCGAAGAACTTTTGGAATGTGACGTTCTCGAGTGTCGCGACTTTGACAAGGTGCGTCGGGGACGCGTCGTTATCCCATTTAAGTCGGCTAAAGCATATATTGGTGAATTTAGATATCCACTCCCGGCGATCTTTCGTTCACCACCCCCAAAAGATGGCTCTGTGAAGTACGCGACTGAATTCTACGCCTCTCCTACATCGGCCGCTTCCATCCAGAAACACACAGTCCCGCAGCTCGAAGCCATCCTCAACGAGCTCCTGGTTCTTGGTAGGGCCCTGGGTTACCCCGATACTCCTGACTCCCTTCCCTCCTCCCTACCTCGCACTATCTTGGAGAGCACGATTAATATCCATGTACAAGCGGACAGCTCGCATAAGCCGAGTATGATGCTCGATATGGAGAACGGGTTGCCGCTTGAGGTGGAGGTTATACTGGGAGAGGTGGTTAGGATAGCGGCGGAGGTAGGTGTCAGCGTACCGGTGAGTTGAAACTTTATTTTGGCTGTTATCTTCGCATTGCTGACCTGTATTGGCCCCAGCGAGTGGAACTGCTGTATGCGCTGTTGTTGGTTGTCCAGAACCAAATCCTTCGGGTTAGGGAGGAGAGGCAGCAGGCTTAAGGACTTGACAGATGAAAGTACGACAATGTAGAGTAATTGCAAGCATTAAAAAATCGCAGAATAAGCGCCAACATTGGGTCCCTGCTAATAGGGGCATATCGGAGTTGCTGCGGACGTTGCGGAGATTGAACTCAAGCTCTCCCTCGTTTAACCCTTCTCCCGTCTTCGTCTTTCCTCATGGTCCCCTTTCCCGCAATGTATGGTGTCCCTCAGGGAGCTACACCCATACAGTCCAGACTGGGGGACCACAGGAGTCGATACAACGCTTACAGGGCGATGTCAGCGCGACGCCATTGCTGGCATCTCACTGCGACTGCGGATCCAACTTCACCCTTATCATCCAGATTAACCCAAGTCTGATCAGCCATTTCAATACTGGGCCTATGATGAACACCTCTGTCCCAACGACAGCTATTCCCAGACTTTGCAGCAGTTTGCAGCAGCAAAGCGCCCAGGAGTCCGTTCTGGAACATTTGGAAGCTTGAAAGTACGGGATGTTTATGGCTGTCCCCGTTCCCCGTCGAGATGTGATTGCCCGAGTAGAGGGACTAGCGAACTTGGGATTAACTCGCCGTGAAGAATCATCTGCGGTAGACTCGAGCGAACTTGAAGCTTGATAACACTGCCTCCTTTTTCATAGGTCGGCGTCTGTCTGTGCTCGTCTCTGGCTCGGAACCGCTTGGCTCATTGACAGGAATCCCAGGTGAGTCAAATAGGGTTCCCTCCATTCTGATGCATCCGCCTTGGGCTGGTTCTTCGCAGGGTTCTGAACGGGGCTGCTCGGAATCAATAAACAAGCCGCCATCAGCGATTGCAACGCGCAATCGTCCGTCCTCCACGCGTCCCCAATGGCATCATGTGTGGGTGTGTTTGTACTGTTGGTCCTACTTAAACCAGTCGCCCCATTTCCATGCATCCTTCAGTCTCTTGTTCTACTACCTGATCTGTGGATCCTACGGGCAACCAGCGCTCAAGCTTGTTCCTCGTTGGAAACACCATCCGTGGTCAACAAGATTGTATTCTCTACGAACGGCCACTGTCAAATTGGATATTTCCCCCGGTGCCACTCACATAATCCACTCCACGCACCCCATACTTTGACCAGGCAACAACGAACTCCAGCCACTGCTTGAACGCTAAATTTTTGAAGGAACTTTTGTTTGTATCTGCTCATCTTGTTCAACTTGCGCAGGATCCTCATTTTCCCCGATAGCATCGAACACTTTCCCGGAACATTGAAGGATGTCGCACAGAGGCGGCGATAGAGGTGGGCGGGGACGCGGCGGGGGTGGTGATCGAGGAGGCGGCGGTGGGCGGGGCGGCTTCCGTGGTGGTCCTGGACGCGGTGGATTCAGTGACCGCGGCGGTGCCCCTGGGCGTGGTGGATTCGGCGATCGTGGAGGCCCCCCTGGACGTGGCGGTCCACGAGGAGGTGGCCCAGGTGATCGTGGGGGACGCGGTGGTGGTCGTGGAGGCCATTTTGGAGGGGGAGGAGGGTAATTGCCAATCTCTTCATCATGCTATCGTGAAACTAATCGTCTCTCCATCCTAGGATCTTCCAACCTGGCCAAGTCGACATCGATCAACGGCTGCAAGATAACTCGCAGGATGTGCTCGTCCAGTCATTGGGAAACCTGTCCCTCCAATCTGATGACCTTCCTGTCCGCCCCGGCTTTGGCACGCGTGGTAGACAGATCAAACTTCGTGCCAACTTCTTCCCAGTCAGAGTACCCAAGGGACCACTCTACGAATACGACGTCAGCATTACGCCAAAAGCGAAAGAACTTGCAAAGCGCGTCAAGACTCGCATCTTCCAACTCGCTGAGCAGACTCCCGAGTGGAGGTCAAAGGGACTCAAAGGACGTGTTGCGCACGATAATTCAGCCAAACTGATCTCTGCCCACAAACTACCCCAACCATTGTCCATCACAGTCGGGTATTACGATGACGATGAGCAACCGCCCAAGGGTGCGGGCAAACAGTACACTCTCGAATTCAACTATATCCAGGACATCGATACAGGCAATCTTATGAGGTTCGTGCTCATGTTTTCTGGAATAAGGTATTCTTCTCACAGCATCTAATAATAGCTATCTTGCGGGCAATCCTCAGTATCGCGACTACGATATTCTACCCGTCATATCTGCCTTGAACGTCATTTTGGCTTCCCATCCGAACCGTACAGGCGGTCCTGGAGTCATGGTCGGGAGAAACAGGTGGTTCTTCCGATCTGCAGAGACTCCGACAGGCCTAGGCATGGGACTCGAGGCCTGGAGGGGATTTTTCTCTTCCGTGCGCCCCACCCATAACCAACTGATGGTCAATGTTAATGGTACGCGTCTAGTTTGAACGCTCTTATTGGGAGACATGCTAACTGTGGGACAGTATGCACGACGGCGTTCTACATCCCTGGAAATTTGGCCGACGCTCTCTCTGCGTTTGATCGAGGGAGCTTTGGTGCTCAGGCCAACGCCTTCGTGAAAGGCGTCAGGATTAGAACCCTGCATCTCGGATACAAGAAGACAGTCAAAGCCATGGCCAGAGACACTGCTAAAACCCATCGCTTCTTCGTCGACGAATTCAAAAAGGAGCTCACTGTCGAAGAGTATTTCTTCAGGAGTAAGATCCATTCTTCTGTGAGCTTCCACTTGCTAATTATTCGGCTCAGAGTACGGCAAGAAGCTCCGCTTCCCCGACATGCCTCTCGTGGATGTAGGGAGTCAGAAGACAAACTACCTCCCCGCAGAACTTTGCGAAATTCTGCCCAACCAAGCTTTCAAAGGCAAACTTTCGGAGGATCAAACCGCCAACATGATCAAGGTTGCTGCAAGGCCCCCGCTTGCCAATGCCAATGCCATCGTCAATCAAGGTCTCACTGAACTCGGTTTCCGAGGGCCCAACCCCTTCGGCACTTTTGGAGTCGAGATTAGACCTGAAATGGCAGTCGTTCCAGCTCGAATTCTGCCCCCTCCCAATATCCAATACTCGAGAGGTGCCCCGCAAGTCGACAGCGACAAGGCAAGCTGGAACTTGCGCAACGTCAGGTTCCATAAGGGCGCAACCCTTTCGAACTGGGCTGTCCTTGTCATTGCTGACGGCGGCAGGGATGAATTCGAGGGGCCAGGCGATCCAGCCCTGGCACAAACGTGGCGAGGCTTTGCGGCGATGTGCAAAGCCAGTGGAATGATCGTCAAAGATGATCCAAGGGTCACCGGAGTCCAATTGCCCCATAAGAGGAACGACGATCTGCTGAGGAGCAACGCTATCGACAAGATTCGGGATACACTCATGAAGATGCCTAAGCCGTCGATTGTCCTGGTTATCCTTTCGAGTGGGGACAAGCATGTTTACAATGGGATCAAGAAACTGTGCGATACGCAGTTGGATTTGCGTGAGTCTCTTTCCTGGTTGCAGGGCGAAATGTTGCTGAGTGGAATTTAGCCACCGTCTGCGTTCAGACAGCCAAGTTCCGCAAGGAAAAAGGTTGGTGCTATGTTTAGTGTCCCCATCATCAGGAAGTCTAACCTTTTCGTTTAGGCCAGCCGCAATACTTTGCCAACGTCGCTCTGAAAGTGAACATGAAGCTCGGTGGTGTCAATCACGTCCTTGACAAGGACAATATGACTTGGCTCAAGCAAAAGCCGACCATGCTCGTTGGTATGGACGTTACCCACCCTGGGCCTGGCAGTCGGCTCGGTACGCCTTCGGTTGCGGCGGTTGTAGCCAGTTGCGACCCAGACTTCGCCCAGTTCCCTTGTAGCATGGAGATCCAAGAGTCGAAGAAAGAGGTAGGGTCTCAGTTTACAGTGAATTGTATTTACATTTGCTGACCACTGTGATACCGCAGATGATCACGAATCTGGAGAAGATGATGATTGAAAGGCTGGATTTGTTTGTGAAGAAGAACCGTATCCTCCCTGAGCGCATCCTCGTCTACCGAGATGGTGTGTCCGAGGTGAGTATCCCATGTCTTGTTGATACAGTTCTCGGTTGAACAAACTCTGTGCATCAGGGACAATACCGGACTGTCATCGAGGAAGAATTGCCCAAGATCAAGAAGGCTTTCCGAAAGTTCGACAGGCAGAAGCCATATCTTCCTCAATTGACCATCGTCATCTGTGTATGTTTACACGATTATTGGAACGAAGCACACAGTTGAATTTGCATTTTCCAGGGCAAACGTCATCACACTCGTTTCTATCCCACTAACGCCGAGGACGCTGACGACAAGGGTAACCCCAAGCCCGGTACCGTCGTTGACCGAGGGGTGACCTCCATCTATCACTTCGATTTCTTCCTCCAAGGTAGGTCTGCGCTTGACTGCTGTTGTTGAAATCGGACTAAGCCTTCTCCAGCGCACGGTGGTCTCCAAGGCACCACTCGTCCCACTCATTACTTCGTCGTTCACGATGAGATTGGCTTCTCAGCGGACATGATCCATGGTCTCACCAATGCTGTCAGCTACATGTTCGCGCGTGCCACCAAGGCTGTTAGCCTGGTCTCTCCGGCCTACTATGCGGATTTGGCATGCGAGAGAGGCAGGTGCTACATCTCTCGACTCTTGCACGGTATCAGAGGGGGTGCTACTGCGACGAAAGGTAGTACCGCGGAGAGGGATGAAACGGCGAAGGAAGGACGGGATTTGTGGGGGCAAGGTGTCGCTGGACCAAACTTGAAGGATACCATGTTCTACTTGTGATATCTTTTTTTCTCGAGTCGATTTCCGATATACCTTGCTATAGGGCACATTCATCACTTCGTCCTGGATAACGCCATGCTATTCCTCTTTGACGGCTCGTTGCCGTCTTTGCTCATAATTATCCGTTGTACGATTATCCAATGTACCATAGTTTGCTCCGTGTATGTACGATCTATGTCTCCGAACCAGACGTATACAGCGTGATTCTGAGACAGATTTGAATCTATCATCTTCAAGATGCGGCTCTGGAGCTACGCATTTTCCCCAACTGCTGAGTGACCAGCACTTAGTCTGGGCGCTTGTTCCAAAGACCGTGGGACTTTCGTCTGCAAAGGGAAGAGCCCCTAACCGTATGTCCACTCACTTAGCGTGCGTGCCACCCACATCACTTTTGTGATTCGGACACAGGTAAGTGTGGGTGGTATCAGTGTATAAGATGGATGGAGCACCACAAGCCGATTTATTCACGACCTATTCGATCAGGTTGCACGAGCGGCATCTCACATCTCTGACATTATCTGCGATCGTACCTCGCCGTAGTAACGATCGAAACATCGCCTCCGCGAGTGGTCACTAGGCCACCCCCGCCCAAACTTTAGCTCTTCTTTCCTCCTTTCTTCTTCATCCCCACATCCCACCAGCTCGGACCCTCGCCGATTCTGCTGCGCAGAACCATCACGTCTATTCCCGACTAGTGCGCCGCAGTTGGCTCTGGATAGCTCTGCCGCTGCATCGCCTCATTGTCCCTCTGAACTCGGAAGCGAGAGCTTGAGATCATCTCATTCTTCAAAAGTTGGCCTTGCATAATTCGTTGAATTTGAAATGGACAAGTGGACTCAACGCGACGAGGTGAGTTCTGTATCCTGGTCCTTTCAACAGAGCGGCGTCACCGACTGACCATTGCCTGTTTCTCTCATGCCGGACGTACATACCCTAGGATTCGTATCGCCTTCCGGAAGGCTTCGTGCGGATTGGCTATGACGCTGATACCAGCCAATATATCTTCAAGGACAAAGAGGGTACTCTATACAAGAGTGCGCCTGGATCAAGATATGGGAAGCTCTTGCCTATAATCGACCCTAACGTTAAGGCTGCGGAAGAGCGCCCAGAGGCTTTCAACGATCTGGATGGTATGCCCCTCTGGCTTCTCTTATTTACATTTGTTCACTGGCTCATCGATCCGATCTGACATTATTCAGGCGAAGAACGCTGTATCCCACACTCACCTCGACACCCCGACGAGGCAGCCCCACGCTCCTTCCACGACATGCTCGCCCCGAATCAGATCACCTCACCCACAACCCTTCCAGGCGAGCAGCAGCATCAGAGCGGGTTTGGTGGGCTCGCCGCCCTCGTCAGCCCTACCAATGGCAGAAGCTCCCAGGACGGCGCAGGACCCAGTTCAGCCTTTGCTGCACTCACCTCGCCGACGTTCAAAGCGGCCTTGCCCAGAGTCCAGGGTGTGATGCAGAGCTTGAAAAGGTCGATGTCTTCTGCTTCTAGGAGAGGCAGAGGTGGTGGTACGAGTGGCGCAAGGTATAGGGCACTGTCTGTTTCGGATGCCAAGAGGCCCCTGGATGAAGGCTCGACCTACGAGCGAGAGTGGGAGTCTTTTAAGTCGGAGAAGAAGTAGTATATGTAACAGTCTTGCATGTACAACAGGTCTGGTATTTATGAATGTACAGCTATGTATACAATAGCAGAGAAAGCGAGTGTACGTGAACGTGAACAAAGCAAGAAAGCGATGATATATATCCGTGTTTTAGATGGCGCTCGAACATTCAGGACAGAGGAGGGATGGGTTTGTCCTTTTGCCCTTGATCTTAACCACAGTATCGTCCAGGGTGGACGACGACTCTGATCCTGGGGCTCCCAGAACCAATTCTTCCCAATTGGAGGGTGTAGTTTTCCCTGCCAGAGCTTCATACACGAGTCGCCTTGCATTTACCACTGCTCTGACATTCCCCGAAACACCTCCCCGCTCGTACAACGCCCCGCGTACGATGGGTTGCTCGGACACAAGTACCAGCCCATCCGGTACCTGGTCCAGTGCAGAGGCAACAGTCGGATCGACATCGTCCGACTTGGTGGTACCATTTCCCCCGTGCGAGTGTCGCGTCCGCTTCGAGGGAGGCATGGGTATTCGTTCGGATAGAGACATAGGTTGGTCGTCATCAGGCGACGTGGATATCAGGCGTAAACTTCGAGAGCGTGCCGTGCAAGTCTCTCGAGATCCTTGTTTGACGAGGCATGTGCGGTGATACCACTTTCGACAGCGGGGGCGCGGGCAAAAGTGCATGAGAGAGGCTTCAGATGGGTCGTCGGGGTTATATGGTTTTGCGCAGACGCAGGAGTTCGTACCTGGTTTTGGCTGAAGGGAAATCAGTTTGCGATGGGTTTCAACTTCATGGAGTGCCTACCTTCAGTCTCCGGGCTTGTCGTTCGATTTCATATCTTGAATAGAAAGAGTCGCGGTCGATATAAGGTTGTTCGGGGTCATCATCGCGTAGTTGATGCACATTGACAACCTCTACAAGGTGTCAGCTGGAGGTATGAAGGGCTCAAGGAGGCGTTGAACTGACCGTTGAAGGCCTCTGGCGCGACATAGTCGAAATGGTCAGACAATATGCGTTCATACTTGCCGCATGGTTTGGTATTACTGTCCACACCATATCAAGTCAAGCCCAGGGTATTGGTTCGAAGGCACTCACAACGACTTTAGGACACCCGCAACGTCGCTCGGCCCATAATACCACTGCACCCTGACCCACACCTATTTCTCCAATCAGATTGGGGTGCCCTGGACCAGCTGGACTCGTGACATACTTCATTCTCGCCAACTTCGTCCACCCGAGCGCGGATGTCCCTGATCCTGGCCACCCAATAGTCATGAGAAGGCGTATCTTCCCCTGGAGAACAGTGGCTCGGAAGCACAGTCGCCCTTCAATCATGAACATAAGCGCTCGAACTCGCCCAGATGAGATGGAAAAACACGTACGTCGAACCTCTCGGAAACTGGTGAAGCACATCGTCGTCGTCCGAGACTATATTTTATGCGGTTCAAAAACGGTCGAAAATGCCCAAGTCAATAATCCCGCCTCAATCGACCGAGATCCAGCACACACCTGTGAATGAACCAAACTTTGCCATTCGGGCCCATTCGTCATCTGTAGGGACTTTTTCGACCATCAGGCTGCCCCTTCCCTTTTTTTCTTTCGCCTTTCCTCTGCTGCGGGGCGCCATGGTGCTCATCGAACCTGTGGACAGGAAATGGCGTGACGAGAGAAATGAACCATCGCGGCGAATACATCCTCGAGTTCGCCTGTCAGTCCGTCCCGCTCTTGCCTTTCTGGGCATCGCTTTGATCGGGAGCTTTTGAGGCGGCATCTCAGTCTCGACAAAGCCCGTTTCACAAGGCGTTAGGCTTTGGAATACAACGTTTTCAAGGATCATTGAAAGAACTCGTGAAGGAAACGTCTGAAATGGGTGTACTGACAACAGCTAATGTTACATCAAACATGAATAACGGAAGAACCAAGGAAGAACGGGAAATTCCAATAGTCCGAATGCGAAATAGAAGGGGTGTGCAAGGTATCATCCTCTATCGGCTGCCGCCATCTCCCACACCGCGAACGTTGTGGTGGACGCCCCCTGAGGACTTGGTGGACTTCGTCTGTTCTCGCCCATGCTTGAGGATATGTTCAACGACGTCGACGTCTTTGTGCGTGCCGAACACATTGTCAAGTTGCTGGTTGGATGCTGTGGTCAAGAGACCCTGTCCTCCTTGATTGGAGAAGTAGATCTTGAATGCTAGATAAGATGCTGAATGAGGATCCTTTATGCCTTTGAATAGGACCATAACACGCACTTTCGACGACTTGTGCAAGTGGGACGGAGCTAGAGAAATGGTCGTGATCAGTCTGGGGATCGGTATACAGGGCGGCTTCGACGGGATACATACGTGTCTAAAGAGCATGTCAGATACAATATTCGACATTATAAAAGAGCGATCTTACCTCCATTCTTCCACTTTGAGTACTGCAGACACCAAAGTTGGGTTAGAATCCAGGTCTAGGTAGACTAATAGTAAGATTGGACGTACCTGATCAGGGTCGACCATGACGATGAACTCTTCAGTCGCCTGCGAGTCTTGTTTGTAGATAACTCTGGTCGAAGACTTGCCCATTGTGTATTGTGCGAGTGTGGTGGTTAGAATCGAAAGTGAGTCTGAAAGGTTTGGTGAAAGCTGTAGGGATCATCGCCAAGTGCCCCTTTATAAGTGATCCTACTCCCGTGAGATCCGGATCGCGAAGCAACTGAGTTAGGGGCCTGGGTCCGGGCTATGTGATCTGACTTCATCTGACTCGAGAGGCGCTTCCGAATTCTATTGGTTTATGCGAGTTGAACAAGGCTCCGGACTTCGTCGAGATAAGGCGTACAATGGTAGTCAAAGGAATGATCTGGAGGGCAATGGAGGAATTGTTCTGGTCGATTCTGGACTTGTTCAGCCATCAAGTGGCATCTAGATCAATTGAGAACTGGATACCCCTCTCAATTCGCGCAATGACATCGTTGACCCCCTTTCACTGGCAAGAGATCTTCACCGGAGATTGACGTTGATCTGCCAGCGCAAACAGGGCTTCCAGGGCCAGACGGAATCACTGTCAATACCCTTGTTCAATGACCAACACTGCGGCTGCCAGAATTACAAGATATCCGAGACTCGGAAGGATTCTGTGAACTTGAAGTCGGCCCGACTGAACTTTAAGTTATGGCTACCGGGTAGCCATAACTTAAAGTTCTCTTGAATTTAAACCATCTCCCTCTCACACCTACGCGTACCCTGTCTTTCCGGGAACGACCCCAAATGCAGGACCATCCTTTCCAAACATCTTTCTCAAGTCTCCAACAAGCATTTCCGGGACCTCGTACGCAGCGAAATGACCTCCGCTGTCATGGTCTCCTTCGAAAATGACGTTGGGGAAGCCTGCGGTATTCCAACTGTAATGTCATTAGTAAATCGTGCAATTGTCCGAGAGAGGACTACTCCTTGGATCGTAGGAATGGGATCCACACATACCTTTTTGGAAACCCTATAAGTTCTTTGGGGAAGTACGAGTAGCCGGTAGGAACGACCGTTTCGAGATTCTTCGTCCATTCGCTTGGCAGCCCATGGATTTTCACGTATTCGTAGTAAATCCGGACTGAAGCCGCCGGTCCTGCGCGCGAGAACCAGTAGATTGATACCCAAGTCAGAACTGGTTTAAGCAAGAAAGGGAGGTCAGAACAGTCGCCAAAGGATCAAGATGAGAAAGACAAATGGATACTGACTTTCATCGTCAGTCCACTTATAATCATCTGTCCACATGTAAAGCTTTTCGTAGATCCAAGCAAGCAAACCAGCAGGCGAGTCGGCGAGACTGTATCCCAACGTCTGGGGTTGGGTGGCCTGTTCATGAAGGTACCCACTTCCCCTGTCAGAGAACCACTTGGTGCGCTCCAGTCTAGCTTGGTCCCGCGCGTTGTACTTGAACAGAACGTGTTTAAGCCAGAGCTGGGGTCGGTGGATCGGATGAGGCGGGTAGGCGCTTTCAGCAGTAATCAGGAAGTGATTCTTATCACAGCATGCCAGGGAACTCACAAAGGCATATTGGTGTGCCATGCCTTGACGTGCTTCGGACCGTACAGCTGAGCCATCGTCCTGCAGATCATGGCGCCCCAATCCCCACCTTGGGTAACTGTGCATTGCGACGGGCGCTTAAATTCTGGATTCTGATCGCCGAAATGCAAAGGACCCACCGTATTCGTTGTATCCCAGAGCAAGCATCAACTTGTGTCCGACTTCAGCCATCTGTGCATCTGCAAACCCTTTCTTCTTGGGTGCTTCAGAGAATCCGTAGCCCGGCAGGCTGTACGTGACGACGTGGAAGCTGGGATGGTCGGGAGAGACTTGGAGTAGCAAGGGCAAGATCTTGCGGACTTCAATTACGCTTCCCGGCCCTAACGATGTACCTTAAGCTGGAGTACTCTTTATTAATCAATGGCCCTGAACTCACATCCATGAACGAATAACAAGGGGATGGCGTCAGCCACTTCGCTCTTCTTGTGCACGTAGTGAATGTTCAACGTCCCGTGTCCCTCCACCTCGATGTCCCGGGTGAACTGAGGAAACTCTTGGTTCAGCTGGGCTTCATGTGGACGCCAGTCGTATCCACCCCTCCAGTGTTCGACAAGGCGGCGCAAGTCAGCTAGAGGAACGCCATAGTCCCTCTCAGCTTCCTCTAGCTCGTCGGGGAACCTGGTTGACTCCAGCTTCTTGCGAAGCAAGTCAATTTCGCTGTCCGGTATGGCGATGGTGAAAGGTGTCTCAGTGGAGGCCATGCTGGAGAGGCCTAGTACAAAGTGGTGCAATGGGAAGCCCCCGCAATGATAAATGAAGCGACCTTCGCGTCATCTTTAAGCAGGCCACTGGGGTGGTGTGAAGAGAAGCGGGGCTTGTCAAGAAGACAGTGGTCATGGGCTCATGTCCTGACATCGCTGGGAATTCAATGTGTCCTCCAAGTGTGCTAGAATCGTAACCTGCCGTACGCGCTGTAATACATAGGAAGACGCGAGGTGGTCGATCTTTGATAGGGGTATCAGGAGACAAAGACACAGTGTACGTACAGAGGGAAATTTCCGCTTTGATAGGGTCTCGTGAGCGACAATGTGCGGCGACCAAGGATCCATAGCACCGCCGGGGCTGGACTCGTGTCGAAGGAGGAATCCTCGCTGTCGACCCGGTGTCGCAGAATCTCCGAAATCCGCTGCAACGGAAAAGGTATGACCCAAGGCAACGTTCAAAATACTGGGCAGCCCGAATATTACAATCCCCTTGCTGCTTCCTCGAATATCGCCCTGAAACTGGCGATCGTCGCTGAAAATCGTTGGAGCAGCGAGAACAGCCAAGAGCTTGCACAAGCGCCGACATATGATCACCGATGTCATCGGGCGCCAACTTATTCAAGTTCTTGGACACCAGACTCTCCAGAGGTTTCAGGACCGGTAATATCAGAAGCCATCGACGAGATCTGCAGATGATGTACGATCGATAGAGTTGCACAAGTTCGTATCAGTTTGGGCTCTACGCGTCTGAGTGAAATTGAAGGCCACCCACCAAAAGGCCATCCGCAACCAAGATATACGCGGGCAGGAGGCTTGTGCTGACCGTGACTTCCCATGACGAAATGTCCTGACCGAGAATCGTTATGAACCTCCTCCCCGAGGTAGCTTCGCGGAGCTGACGAAACAGCAAACTTGAGTCTAATGCGACAGGAATGGCTGAGATGACCAGGATAACGAAGCTCATGACAATATAGGGTCCTCGGCCTTTCCGCTCCGAATTGGGGGTTTCCAGAAATACGACAAGACTGTAGATGCATATGACTAGTTGTATTCCTGGATGCCAGTCATTCAGAGAATGTCCACGGAACACGATAGTGGAAAGGGACGCACCTATGCCTACCATCCTCATCACCACGTTGGCGAATGAGCATTTCGCCACCACATTCCCATAGTACTCGAAGTCGACTTGAACTTCCACCATCGCTCGTGGCTATACCAGCCTGAAGGGCGTGTGCCTCGTCAAGCGAATGAGCAGCTCGACTCGCCCACCCGGATGCTGACTTTTTGAGGTGGGAATCCTACAGTGCCGCTCGGAAACTGTGATGGGGTGGCAAAACTGAAAGCAACTTGGAGGGGCATATTGTGGAGGCGATGAAACATCAACGGAGGCTCCTTCCCAGCTTCTTGATGAAACACGTCACTTGGTCACCGTCTATAAGGACATACCGCATGTCGAGTCTCGACCAACAATTCCCGAGACCGGTAGGACCAGCTGATACGCATGTTCGCCTCGGATGGCGCAGCGTGAACTTGCGAACTCGAGGGGTGCCACTAACTGGCTCGCGGTCATCTGGTTGCCCGATGCTGAGCGCTGAGCGCTGATCGTCCTAGGTGCAAGCGGGAAATACACGATGTCGCCTGGCCCGTTGACGGCGGGGGTGTGACAAAAGCAGGCGAGCAGACTCATTGTTGGGACTTTGTACAAACATTCGCTGTATGTATAGTTTCAGTGATTTCTATCGGCGACAGTATTAGCGTCCGCATACCGAACGGGACATACGCCAATACCTATGTGCCTGGAACTCTTCTCGGCCACTATTTCATTGGAAGCCAAGCAGTTTTGAACCTACGTTGCACATATTGACATGTTGCTTTTAGTGGGAGCTGGAAGCAGCAGGGACAGAGAACACCAAAATTGCCTTGTCCTTGGCCACTACAATCCGAAGTGGGACAATGATAGTCGACCTGTCGCCGGCTTCCAGGAAAAGGGCCACAGGGCCTTGCACAACGTCGTTGATCACCTCGAGCTAGTGTGGATCATCCGTGGGGCATTTCCCCTGGAATACAGCGATTGTACCAAGATCCAAATGGACCCGCCAATGAACTCTTCAACTTCTGGCCAGTCAGCGATTCCCATCCAGGTTCGAACGCGTCCGTCCAACGCCATGGAATCGGAAACTGGCTAGCGGAATTGGACTAGGTCTTAATCTACCATCGGCGATTGCGGCGGCCCTCTTTGTCCATATCCTCAGGCGTTCGTGGACTTTAATTGGCGGTTTCGAGTGTGTTTCAAGGAGCAAGGGGTTGATGCGGCAGGGTTGATCATGATCGCTGTTGCTAATAAGACGTTGTGACCAAGTTGTGAACACTATCCTGTTCTTTCTTAGCCTCGCCTCGCCTCCCTTGATTAACTCTGACCAAGCTCTGACTGCAGAAAAGACCCAACGAAAGTGAGCATGAACTTGAAAAGTTGAAGTAGCGGTAGACGAATAAAGCTGATTGATCTTCTAAATTGGATTGATCGGCGCTAATCAATCTAATCAGATCTGGTCCACACGTTTGCGGTATGTATTGAAACCGTGTCACGGTACCCGGTACCCTCACGTGACCAGCTATCGCCTGAAATCGACGGTCTTTTCGACGATTTGGGAAGTGGGAGGTCTTTTGAAGAGCAGAGGTCCAAGCTCGAGCGGATTTGGCAGGCGGTTTGGCGCCGAGCGATGCCGGCGTCCATTTCGGGCAGCGAAGTGCCCGTTTTGGTCGTTTTTGATGCGGAGCTTGAATTGGAACATAATGAACTTCACATCTCTCCCTTGCTCTCGATGGCGCTCGGTGCGTCTGTACATGAATTTCACGATTGATTAAGACGCAGATAGATTCTATCTGTACTATTAACTTAGAAATGGGCTCCCATCCCATGTGTAGGAGCAATAATCAACCACCCAGGGCTCCATTGGCCAGAATTTCGGGTTGAACTGGGAAGAGACATACAATGGACGAGAAACCAAATGGATGGGGCACAGAAGATGTTGAGATAACGCATGATCAAGCTGAATTAGACTCTGAGAGAGAAGCAGAAGAATTGGAGGAGGGTAAAGATGAATTTTCGCACCTCTGGCTGTAGGTTGATAGGGGCTTGTTTACTAAATCAATCAGATCAGCCGTTGTGTTCGGTGGGTATCAGGGTGGTAGATTGACAGCGGGAACCATGCCAAGGGCTCCCATTATACGGTATAATGCTACTGTGTACCAGTACCCCACCGAAAAAGCGAGGGTACCCGGGGGTACCCCCGCTAGTGGGCAGTATGCCTTATATCCTATATAATGAAAGGCATTGCTTTGACAAGTACCGATGATCATGGCCTAACCTGAGGCCTGCAGCTTCCTTCCATCACTTTACTCTGAGATAGATCGACTCCTTGGAGCGCCAGTCGCTTCCCGTCGCCAGTACCGAGCCAGGAAGATGGCCAGTGTCACTCTGACTCCAATACCCAATGGGACGTACGCCATAGCCTCTGTTCTCGGACGGAATGCATTGTACCTCCAGTTCTTCGAGAAAGACTTGAAAACGCGCCTATTCGGGAATTCCTTTAGGGGAAGTCAAGCAGAGCATGTAAGCGTCAGTGAATTGGTCCAGCGTCTGCAGAGGAGGTCATTTCCAGTGGATGGTTGAATCGGCAGAGAGAAACAATACGTACACCCTGAAGAATGTCCTATACCAGACATATGTAGTCCTCGACTCGGACAACCCCCAATGGGAAGGCGATAGACGACCGGCGGCGGGGACCGAGCCTTTCCCGTGGTATATTCTTCCAGGCGAGATAGGGTTTACGTGAGGAAAACCAAGATAACTAGACCCAAATGCAGTGTGCTGAATATCCTTTTCACGCAGTATATCCCCGTACGAGAAACAAGAACTGGTTTGGAATGTCCGGGGGGCATTTCCTTTGGAACGCAGTGAAGTGAGTCTGCACCAATCTCCGATTCTAGAACACGTACAGGCTAACGAAACATCCCACACCTCAAGATCATCCATTATTACCACTTCGACGGCCCGGCCAACGAGCTATTCAACTTCTGGCCGATTTCAGAGTCGAGACCTGGTTTGAACGAGCGTCCAGTTCCACAGTTTGGAATGGCGATGCAGGAGAAGTTGGCTTGTGGGATCGGCCTGGGACTTGTCTTGCCGATGATCATTGCAGCTGCACTGAGCGTGCACTTCCTCAAGAAACGCAAGTCGTTATGGTTTCGGCGGTTGCGAGGTCCGCCTTGAAATCTTAGCAACTGGCACCTCCACTAGGTAGGCAGAGTTGCAGTTTCAACGCAACAATAGCGATGTCATTCGAATACCTGCTAAAGATGAAGAAGATGAAAGAGGGTACGAGCCTACGACCGACATCTACCCGCGCACCCCTCGCCCAGCTCTACGCTGTCCCCGGAGCATTCTGAAAAGCCATGCTGAGCCATAGAACACCATCACCGAGACCCACCCCATCCACTTGAGAGAGACCCAAGTGAAGAACCCAAGCCTGAGAGTCTTCTTCCATGCAAACTTGGCCCATTGTCTCCCCTGCTCGTCAAAGTTCCTGCCCTGCATCACTTGCGAGTATCCAGAGAACATTAGTTGAAAGGCTTGGTAATACGATCGGAGTTGCTGGATCATACTTTGGATGTTGATTCCTTGATCTTCGAGGTGCCGCTGGAACTCAGTGAGATATGGCTCCCAACAGGCATTAACATTTTGGAATTGCCTGCTATCGCCGGCCGCTTCGTGCCAGGTCGATACTCCGGAAAGGAACTGGAGGAGGTGGAATGGGGCGAAGATGCAGGCCTTAATGGAGATGAAGATCGTCGCAAGGATCGTAAAAAGGACGAGAGCTGATAGCAGGAACCCGAACATGCTCAAGCTGTCTGTGAGGGTATCCTGTCAGCTTTATCATCAGGTAAGGGCTTATCGATAGCTTACAAGAGACGGAGTTGGTGAAGATGCGGTATGCCAAACTTGTAGACCAGACAACAATCTTCTTCATCGAATACAAGGACGCAACAAAGATGCTGGAGGACAATGGCCTCAGTCTCGAGGTCAGAGCAAGGCCGACGGGTGACTCACAAATATCCTGTCGCCAATGCGAATGCCAACACAGTAGGCGTTTCAATGAAACGCTGTCAATGCGTCAGCTGCCCGCTTCATGGAGCAGATATCAGGCTTCCAACTCACAGCAACAGGTTCTGGAACCATGCACAGTTGCAGCGTTTTCCTCGTCCAAGGACGAGCAAAGCTTCGTTCGAAACTGAAGAGTGGTTAGTTTAACTAGAGAGCCAGAACGTTGAAACACATACTCATCAAGGGATTGTCGAATCGTAGGCGTATTTTCGTCGATTTCTTCAACGGAGATATCTGGGACTGCCTGAGATGACGGCTCCGCTTTGTGGAGGGCGATCTCGTCGGAACCATCTGTGTGGACCTTCGGCGAGTCAACGAAGATTTCGCTACCTTCGGTGGTCGGAGAATAAGGGGGACTTGTAGAGGCGGATGATGCGTCCTCGATGATCATGTCTGCTGGATTATCAATGTTGGGAGGTGGACGGAGGGGAGAGGTGGCGAGTATATATAACCCATATCGATATTACTGAATTGAACTGAATGTAGACTGCGGACCATCAAAGGACACGTCTCCACTCGTCATGCTAGCACCCCCTCTCGTGCCGTCCGCGACCACCGGCTTTGTCCAGTGCTACGCCGCAGTGCACAAAATGATTGTATCACTACGCAGAAGACAGAAGACTACAACGCCAATCTCTCTTGGACAACAGTTTCATGTAGGACAGTCAGAACGGCTGAGGGGTCGCCGATCTGTGCTAGTCTTCTTGTGAGCTCTTCTTCGACCTGGAGTGTCAACTTCTGTGAGGAGAACCGCTCAGGGATTAGTTCTTCGAGGGCTACAGGGCATGAGAACTTCATGATGCTGATCCTTTGCTGCTGTCGACCAGGACCTTGGAAAGAGAGAAAACATTCGTAGGTCGCGACTGGGACATCGTTTAGAAAGATAAGGCTGGAAGATGGAGATGTGGCGCCAGGCCGGTAAGCGACCGCATAGTCGAGGAAGATGGCTGCCAGGGGTACAGTAACATTGATGGGCATGCCAGGAGGAAGGGAGAATGATGGCCGATGTTTTCCATGCAATATCGCTTCCCGAAGGAAGCTCGCAGCACCAAGGATATCGGTCGGTATTTTTTCTAACTAAGAGTATCATAAGTTCTACCAAAGAACTGAGATACTACTGGAATAGGACTTACATATTCAAAGCCGTTCGGGGGAGACAGTGCTACGCAAGACACTACAGTCTTGAAAGACTTCTGGGAGTCGCCATCGAGTAGAAGATCCACTCTCGTTACGAGCCCTTCCACGTTAGCTATGAAGGACTGATCCGATTCTGGTTCATAGACATGGGCGATCTTCACTCCTAGCTCTCGCGTCGTTGGATCCTACAAGGCGATGAACTCAAGCTGCGGTAAAGGCCAACGAGACCAACGGACCTCTCTCAGAGCTGTTATTAGGCTGGAAAACGCAATGACGGGCTCCTGAGGACTGAAAAGGTCAATCAAGCATCCAGTCCTGTAATTCTATCAGCTCCGTTGGAGGTACATTCGTTAGTGAGCTTGACAAACCTCAAGGATAAGCCGACCAAAGTGGTATCGACAGCCAGTCTCCTCTTCGTTGGTGCTGGTAAACGGCGAAAATGAGGTAGCCCCTTCAGAGCATGCTCGATTCTCGAAATAGTGTCGGAGATGAGCATGGTATTGGACGTTCGTTGACGTTGGTCAAAATACGTTTGATAAGGCCCTGAAGGAGACACTATTGTTGACCGATAGTCGTCGACTTGACGCTAGAATCCGCCTTATCACTCGAGTCTTTGTCAGGCTACCCTGGGTCAGAGTTGCATGGATTGGGGACAGCGACTACGTGTGGTGTGAGCTGGTGGCCATAGTCATCGCCCTTATCATCTGAAAAGAAGTCCTAGTTCGATGTTGGTGGTGACGAGGAAACCAGCAAGCAGCAAACAGCGGCTGGGCGTCTGCGAGTGCCGCCGAGATGCCGTCTGGGAGAACAGCGGAAACTCAAATCTATTCCTCATTCCCACGCAGGTTTCTCAACTTGCGGGCATCCTTGCAACTTGACCTCATACAGCATTCTTACCGTCTCTATCCAGTTTCTTGCGTTTGCAGAAGCCAATTCGAAGAAAATGGACTGTTTGTAACATTGGCTAGGGATGTCTGAACAGCCTATAACTATCGCCCGGTACAGCTAGTCTATTTTTCTATGCGATCCCTGCTGAACAATTATATAGAGAGGCGAAGAACATTTATCAATCACTAAAAGAACTGTTGAAAACCAAAGAACCGTTTGACAAGGAACTCGAGTTTCAGAGGAAGAAGTAAGCCTTACCAGACAATTTATTGAACCAAGTCTGAGCTTGTTGTTAGTTTGAGAAAGCGTTATCTCTCCCTATTGCTCTTACACCCGTATGCAAAAGAGTCTAAGGATGTCGAGAACCACCTATGGATGCAAACGTCTTACGCATCCATATCCTCGTATAAGGAACGCATCGCCATAATCGACCGTGCTATACAAGCACACGCCCGTCAACCACAAGGACAACCTGGCCAACAACGACAACAGCGACATGGACCTGTGGAACACCGCAAATTGCTTTCGAGATTTCGGCAGTTCCTCGCAGAAGAGGAGAAATTCTGGATACACCTCCTCCTTCGAATGTACCGGTCATTCGGCCTTGAAGAAGCGCGCCCCGCTCTGACAGCATTGGGACTTCTACACGACAATCAAGACCTAGGGGAAGCCGAGGGTCAAGATCCGCCCCACAGTCGCACCTCATTCCCGGAAGAACCAGAGACCTCTGTATTTCCTAGTAATCCAGCGGAGAGGGAAAGCCGACTGGCTATTCTGAGCAAAGCCCTCATCTGCTTAGGCGATATTGCGCGGTACCGAGAACTCTACAACGAAGGCGGTGGTCGTCCCAGGGCTGGACACGAGGGTGGTCGTCCGGCTAGACGAGGAAGGAGGGGAGGCCCCCCAGAGACAATTGTAGCACAGCCCCGGGTTTACGACAACGCTCAGCAACGATATGAACAAGCTCGGCTTCTGGTTCCCAATGAAGGCAATCCATTCCACCAACTCGCCATCCTCGCAACGTATAGGAAAGACACATTCGCATCGGTCTATTATTACTACCGTGCACTATCTGTGCGCCAGCCATACGAGACAGCTGGAGACAACCTTGCTACCGTCCTTCAGAAGGCTTCGGACCAGTGGAGGCGGACGAGGAAGGAAAGGGAACGGATGTTGTCATCTGGCCCCCTCGATATCAAGGACAGGGTGATGTTGTTCAAGGAGAGGACAGTTGTGCTTCATTCACTGTGGCGTAAAGGCATTGACAAGTGTGTTTCTCCCTTTCTAATATAGCTTGAAAACAGCGATTGACAGCTCCAACAGGATCGACTCGAAGTTCAAGGAACACGACAAGACCGTCTATCAAGATTTTTACGAGTTGGTTGCAGAACGTCATCTTCCTATTGACATGATCTCTCATGCCATCGTCCTTTCGCAAGGGGCTCTATGGAAGCACAAAATGATACGAGATGGACGTCGTCAGGAAGCTAGACCAGTTGAGCCCAGTGTCACCACAGAGTGGCGCATTCTCCGCCATCTCATGGACATGCACTTTGCTTTGTTGGAGGTCGGCCGGGACCAGCTTAAGGATCTCCCTTCGATGGATAAGGTCGACAACGATCTAGCTCAGCGGATAACAGCTATCTTCCGACGAACCCTCCCTGCTTTGCGCATCGCCAGCAAATGGCTACGCGCCAACTTCGCCTACGTCATGACCGACCTCGAGTTTCAAGCTTATCAAGAGAAGGAGAAGCTTCGGAGTGTTGCGGTGGAGAAGAAATGCCCGGAGAAGATTAGTGCCCACTCGGTACACTCTATACGGTTTTGGAAAGGATATGCTCAGTTCGTGGCAGCCTTGTCGCAAGCCTTCCCGACGAACAGGCTGCCTTCCTTGACGGCACCGTTGGAAGAGGATGTTGACCTGAGAGGGTTCCTTCCTCTGAAGAAGTTGATGGTAGATGCAAAGAACAGTGCTTCTGACGTCGTCAACGGGAACGGGAATGTGGTAGAGAGTCCTCATCCGAATGAGGAGCAGCTTATGAGAATATCGGACCTTCTCGCGGATGCGCAGGCATTGGTGGAAGCAAAGGTAAGCCATTGACTATTTGGTCGAATTCGCATCTGACAGGTCTCCATAGAACTCTCCTCTCACATTGATAAACCAGTTGATTGTCTTCGACGACAGTATGGTGGAACCGCGCACTTCGACGATCTCCGAACCCGCAAAGCCGCTAGAACCGATCGCATCTCGTCAACAGCAAATCATGAACCAGATTCGGGACAAGAGCGCTGAAGTTCCCTGTCTGCGCGAGGAAGACGTGATGACGGAAGGTACATCTCGAACCGACGACGACGTTCTCAAAGCTGCATTCCAGCATATTGGTGGAGATGCTCCCGATGTCCCTGACGATGACGACGACGAGATAGTCCTTTTCAACCCCAAAGCATCGCTATCCCCCGCGCTGTCACCACTCTTGCAAACCACGCCCATCACTCCGGTCAGGCCGCTGAACGGCTCAGCGGCCGCGAAAGCTTTCCCGAGCCCTCCTCTCGCTCACAATAAGCCTTCACCCCTCATTGGAAAGACGCCGATTAGTAGTCCCCGCGTCTCTACAATCCACGCTACTACAGCGCAGGATCTCCTTCAAGATGTTATGAACGTTGGTCGCAAGCCTGGAAGTGGACTCGTTCCACCTTCAACCGTCGATCCTTCCGGGATCCAGCCGCCTTTGCTATTTGGTTCGGAACTCTCACATCGACCCAGTCTCATTTCTAGTAATGCGCCGAGCTCAATTTGGTCGGCTGGACATGATGAACAAGGCTTGAAGTTCGGGTCGACTACTTCCCCAGGACACAGTCATAACCACGCGAATCCTCACCATTCCCTCTCCCCTCGACTAAATTATGCTCACAGCGTTTCCGGTCCTGCTCAAGACTTAACCACCCCGTCGATTTGGGCGCCGTCTCATACTTCCAGTATCCAGAGCCCTCAACTGCATCTTGGAGGTAGTTTACCGTCTGGAACAAGTCAACCTCACCAGCCCAACAACGCGGGCGTAATTGGAAGCGGCCTCCACCACCGACTCCCGTCCGCGTCTCACACCATGGCGTATTCCGGCAGTCTGAGCCCACATCGCGTTGAACAGCAACGGCACCAGTATACCTTCTCTCATAGCTCCTCCACAAGCTCTGTGAACGTCCCGAAACCTCACCACCAATCGTTCTATTCAGCTGATCTTAGAAACAATCTTGGTCCCGGTGGAGGGCTTGGGGGAACGTCGCTGTCTAGTCCATCGCTGGGGAACTATTATCACCAGCCGCAATCCCAGCAATCGACATCAACAAATGGTCATTCGCAAGGCCTCGGTCACCTGGATCCCTTCGCAAGGCTCGGACTCTACCCTCCCCTTTCCCAAACCCATTCACAACCGCCTCCATCTCTCCAGTCGCATACCCATGGGAATGGACTGACCTCGCCGCAATCCCTTTCGCATCTGTGGGGAAACGTGGGGTAGTCACCAACTGACGCCTGGGGGTCTTGTTGATTTTTGTACATCATTCTCGAGTCATCTCGTGGATACATCCAGTCCATGCGGACAGTACGGGCACGCAGACCCGGTCTCTAGAACATGGGGATTGGTGCCATCGGTTGGCTTCGTCGTTGCTCCTCAAGCAGACGTTGGTTGAGGCCACTGATTGTGCATTTGACGCATACTTACATGCTAGAAATTCTGCATAGTGCAGAACGGACCCGTCATTGACATGGACCACGTTGCCATCCTTTGGATGGAGTCCTCGCTCGACTGATTCGATTATTTACTCTCCTGTTCTTCGCGGACAAAGACAGTGTCGCTACCTTTTTTATTTCATTAAATTCAAACCACTTCTGGGGTGCCGCCCCTCGACTTTCTTGTTTTTGTCCCTTTCAGTTTTCTTTTCTTCCTTCCTTTGTCTGCCTGGTGTTTGCTGGTCTGTGTGATATGTTTTGGCGTTTCGCGTATCTGAAGTTACTGTACATTCCTTTTCTGATTCTGTACGAGCCGTTTGTTTTTCCCGTCTTCTTCTCCTCTCGTCTTCTGCTGCGAAGGTTCGCATCAGCCTCCTCTCGTTGTGGCGAGGCTCGATTCCCTCTGTCACACTCTGTAGTACAGTTCCTGACGGAACATATCGACATGTTGACATAATGATATATGATGATGTTGATTCCATTGCGGGAGGCGGTGGTCGATTTAAGACGACTGTTGGACTTCGATGGCAGGGTTTGCCATCTCCCAAGGCTTCTTTCGCACAGGAGCTGTGGATTGACTGGGTGCTTCCTCCTAAATGTTCGGTTAGTCACTTCCCCTTGCGATGCGAGGGGTAGAGTACGTACACTGAATTTCTCTGGAATGATTTTGTTGTTTGGAATCTGGTCCACCTTTCCCGTCTCGATGAGCTCCTTTAGTTCTGCGAAGGTGAGGACACGGGTTTCTTCTGGGGCTGAGGAGGATTGCTCGGTCGTTGACGCAGATGGTTCCAGCGTAGAAGGCGTAGTCGTCGCGGCCTGCACAGAAAGTTCGTATTCACGCGCGTCCTCCATTGTTATAGAGTTCCCGGTCATCCTGAAGCAGTCATTTTGTCAGTTTTCCAGGCTTCGTTGCAAAGTCTGTGGTTACGAACTTGTTGAAATAGAACACCCTCGTCCTGCGCAAGATCTCCTCTTTTGCTTCGGGCGATGAAGCGTTGTTTAGAGCTCCCCCTGCAAGAATGCTCGCTAGACCTTGCTTTCGTTGTATTAGTTAGCATTGTCGTTTCCAAGCGAAGCTTGCCCCGATCGACCACTGGCCTGGGGTTACCATACCTGATATGTATCGTCGGCATCGAATCTGTACGCTGCGTATTGTTCCAGTGGAGTCATGACAGCATCTGAGGACGGCCCTGATTCAGTTTGGGTGGACATCGTCGTGGTTGTGATTGAAGAGAGAAGGCCGGCGATTGTGATTAGCGCCAGCCGCCACATTGATTCCGGTAAAGCTAACAGAACCAAACACCAAATGGACTTGTACCCGAACCACCACCACCGTCTCAGCCCCATTCGATCTCCAGGAAACAAGCTTCAGGACATTTGCGATTCAGAAGTATAGCTACCAATTCGAAGGAGGGTGCGGGCCAGCCGCGATAACTAGCAAGAAATATATGGTACATATGCGATTACAGTCCCCTTGCCAGTTAACCAAGAATGCTCCTTGTGTCGGCTTTCGACGACGACCGCGTGCTGATAATACTCAGGCGATTCTTCTTTTCCTGTCTCTGCCTCCCGACGATCTGTATACTCAAGCGGAAGCTCTTCTTCAAGTCCTGTTGACGCAGGGATCCATAACATCTGTGATTAGGCTGGCCCATCTGGACACCAATTGGGGATAGATTGCACACCTTTGTCATCCGCGAAAACGCGTTCCAAGCATCAGGTAACACAGCTGTCTTGAAGCCCGTCGTGTTCCCAACTGCCTCTAGGTTCTCTGAATCGTCCTCATCCCACTGTGTCATCATGCGATCGTGCATGAATCGGATCTGGGCCACGTCTTCTGTGCTATTCATCGGCTGGGCGGCACGGGGGAAGGCGTGTCAGGCGCATTGAAATCAAAACATATCGGCGTTCATTCATCGCCCTCGACCCTGAATGCTGCAAGCAAGGGGTTCGAAGGCGCGTATTGCGCCGTACTCACCGGGAGCTCGCTTGTTCGATCATGACTGTCTGCTCGAGTGAAGTAGGTGGAATGACTGTATGGATATTGGAATGGCATGATTGGTGAATGCTGAGGGGATGGGCTGAGGGCGTAAACCAATTGGGTGTGTTAGGGTGTGCCGTGTGCTGTTTTCGACGAGAAGGAGGATGTGAGGGAGGAGTCGTGATCGTGAAGAGGAAGCAAGTCAAAAAGAGAACCCCAGACGAGAAAGTGAAGAACGAAAGGGAAGGGCGTCCACGAAGCCGATGAATCGATCCTTGCCACCCCAGCCCATATATACCCGATATCCCTCGACGATAGCGGACGACTGGGGTCCTCGAATTCGGAAAAAACGGGGCAAGACAGTAACCTTACCTGATCGCAAATTGTCGTAACCTGCCAGCATGTGTCCGACACGCTAACCTCCCCAAGGCAAGCCCAAGCTTCAAGCGTAATCGAAACCTGCGCCTAGAAGTAAGGAAGTAAGCGAGCACTGGCACCTGCTCTAGTTGTAGCTATTGCTATAGCCTAAGAGCTGTGCGCTGCGGGTAACCACCCTGCTCAGCAGCCTCCTACCGCCCAGAAATAACTCGTAGCTTCAGAAAGGTAGTCTCGCAACCCAGAGTTGCAGCGATAGCTCTTTTGACTCTTTCTGAGAAGGATTAAGAAGGCTGTTTCTGACAGCCCCCGCCGACTTAATCACTCCAACGCCCGGTGCAAATGCGTAAATAAGTGGCTGATGATTAGGAGACATTGAACGCGTGGATAACGGCAACCAGCAAGCGCCCATAAACGCAATAAATGCCAAGAGAGGAATGGGATTAAAATCAAGGAGAAATGGAAGAAGTCATGTATGTATCTGAACCCGGCTGTGAACTCACCCCGGGCTCGCCGTGCATGAACGAATATGGACATGCAGTTGTTGAAACTTGGAGACCCTGTCCGGCCATAGGGGGGAGGCTTTGGGCGCCTGGAATCCTGATGCTTCTTGAACTCCTTCGAGAAGCCTCCGACCTAGTCTTCTGAGTTCCAACTTTAGCCTTGACTTGCAATTAGAAGTCGAGGGACCACTTCAAAGAAACCTTTTTAAAAGTTGGGTCGCGTATCCAGGAAATGCAAAGAGTAATCGAGGCTAGGCTACGGGAGCGAAGAGGGGAATCACCTTTAGCATGCTTCACTGAAGATACCGGAGTTGCAACCTACCGAACGCAACGCACCTCACCAATAAACAAGGTGAGATGTCCTGATATAGTAGTACTTTGCGGTAACGGTGGCGGCCATATTCGCCACTGAGATAAAGACGGATTTCCAACTTCCAGGGACCAAGGGCGTCTGACATCGAATGACAAGCAGCATCGAAGCATTGGGCGGCACTGCTTCACAACTGCTGCATGCTGTAAATGAGTGAATGTGAAGGTCCGGAAGCGCTTGAGGGTTGCAATAAAGACATACTTGTCCAGAATTCCTACAATCATAACGTCACAGCAAGTGAAGTCATGGCAAGTGTCACCCTTTAACTCGGAGAAATCGGCTTTTGAGGGGAAAGAGGCGCGTTGCGGCCTCTGCGTTGGTGAACCGGAATCTTGAGCTTCCGACTCTTGAGAACCTAAAAATCAGGAACCATTTGAATAGGATAGATATCATCAGGGCGGTGTACAGTCGCAGTCGTGGACGGACAGAAATTGAGAGGATGTTCGCGAAAGCAACGGGTCGTGCTAACGAGTTCGCAGAGATAATGCGACAAATTGCATTAGCAAAGTATGTAACTATGTGCCTAGAATGAACAACGAGTGAAGTCGACAACAGGGAAGAAGAGATAAAGACGCGCAACGCATTGACACTACCGTTTCCGCAGTAGCCGAAGCGCCAACTCTTCTTCGTCTTCCAATCCAGTATCAGCAATAGCTGTACTAGGGTTACTGCTACTGCGATCGGCAGCGTCATTCGCGGTCTTGAAGCGTTTGGTAGGTGGTGCAGGGGAAGGTGATCTGTCGCTGTCGGAATCGGGGAGGTCGAATTCAGGCGATTCATAACCATCAGAGGGAGGCGCGATGAAAGCCATAGGTGCACCACCGGTGTCGTCTCCATTCATCTGGGATAGCAAGTCAGCCAGGATGTCACAACTTCAAAAGCGACGGGGGTCTGAAGTCGGCCACGCACCATCCGTTCCCTCTCCTTCCTCTTTCTCTTCTTCTCCCTCTTCTTCTCCCTAGCTTCCGCTTTGTCCACCACGTCCGCTATTTCTATCTTTGCCCTCTCCTCAGCTGCGAATTTCTTACCCTCCTCCTGTACACCTTCAATACCACCTTTTGTCTTAATCCACTCTTCTCCATCCGCCAACTCATATATCTGACGAGCCCGCCCTTCATCGTCGAAGATGAGTTTGGTGTTATTGCCTTGGGTAGCAAGGAGCTTCTTCGCTCGACTGAGTTTCTGCTTTCGCTTCGAAAGGTCTTCCTTGAGGTCCTGCTCTTTCAACTCGTCTGGAAGGTCGTGGTCGGCGCGTTTAAGCGTAATGAACTCGTCTCCATCGGCGTCGTCGTTACCAAACGCGTCGTGCTCGACGAGTTTGTTGTAATGTGACGAAAGAACATTTTGGTTCTTGCGTTGGAACATTCTGTCGTACTTCGTTCGGACTCCATTACGCTGTGGGGTATTTTAAGCTGGAGAACTTCAAAGAGTAGGAGAAATTACTTACGTTGGCGGTATTTGGAAGAGTCGCCTTTCCGTCTTGCTCTTCTTCAGAATCCTGGGGCTCGCTTTCGTCCTCGCTTTCACTTCCACTTTCCTCTGGACCAGACTCTTCCTCAGACGATGATTCGACTTCCTGGATAGCAGCAACCTCTCGTGAAGCATTCTTCTTTGCCTTGGCAATTTCACGGTTCAGGAATTTGATCTTCGGCGTTCCTGGCAAGCCAAGCGATTCGGCGTAGCGGTCGACAGGAAGAGCGTCGAGCTTGAAGATACTCTTATTCTTCTGAAGGTAGATCGAACGAAGATAGGAGACGAAAGCCTGTTCACGGTTGCCATTAGCACCTTTCTGGATGAGACAGAAACATTAGACGCACCCGTTGGCCCAGGTACTTGATTTCAGGGTCTTCGAAGCAGAGTTTCTGCAGCTGGAGTTGGATGTTTTGAGTCTTGCTTTGGCGGATTTTGATTTTCTGGACTGTGAGGCCCTTTTTGGTCAAGGCAGAAGTCATACCCTCTTCTTCGCTAGGGCATAGGAAGAGTAGACCCTTGCCTTTACTTTCGTAGCGCGCTGTTCGACCAACGCGGTGAATGTAGGTTTCAGCATCTTCTGGAGCATCCACTTGCACGACCCAGTCCACAGCTGGGAAGTCGAGACCCCGAGCAGCGATATCCGTGGCGAACATCACAGCATGAGAGTGTGACGTGAACTTGGTGTACATAGCCAGTCGGGCAGTTTGTTTCTGCTTGCCGTGGAGGTGGAGCAGTGGGACACCGGGGTGCATCTTGCAGAAAGTTTCGAAGACGAATCGAACCTGCTTGCAACTCGAGAGGAAGACCAGGACTTTGGATTGAAGGTGTGTTTTGATGAAGCTCCAGAGAACATCCAACTTCTTGTCGAGCTCGGTAATAACATAATGTTGCTCGAGTGAATCGGGAATGTAGCTTCCAGAGGATCCCGCTTCCTTTACACCGACGTACTCTGGGTCCTTGAGACTCAGTCTTGCGAGGTCGCTAACGGATTCCGTTTGGGTTGCGGAGAAAAGGAGAGTTTGTCGAGATTTTGGGAGATGTGAGAGGAGAGCGGATAGGGTACGCTGGAAGCCCATGTCCAATATCCGGTCGGCTTCATCCAGGACTGCGAACCAGTCAGCTTAATCTCGCCGTACAGGCTTGTACACATACCGAGCATTTGTAGGTTATCGGTGTCAAAGCCCACCGTTTGGTCCATGTGTTGGAGCAATCGTCCAGGAGTAGCCACCAAAATGTTCATCCGAGATAGCCTATCCCGTTCGTCCTTCAAGTTCTTCCCACCAATAACCAGGCCTGCTGAAAACGAATGGAAAGGTCCAATCGCGCGCAAAACCTCGAAGATTTGAACAGCCTAGACAATATGAGCTTCGTTACCCGCTTGCTAATAGCAATACACATACCAGTTCTCGCGTAGGCGAAATGATAAGCGCTCCCAGTCCATCCGTTGGGCCCCATTTCCGTCGATATAGAACTTCCAGTACCGGAATCAAGAACGCAAGGGTCTTTCCACTTCCTGTTCTCGCAGCTCCAAGAACATCCTTTCCCTTGAGGGACAATGGTATACTTTTGGCCTGGATATCCGTCATTTTGACAAACGATGCCTTTTTCAAGCCTACCAATCTATTCAGCAACAAGTTCACCAAACGGATAAATTCATTTCGCACCTCGTTTTGTCTGTTCAGAAATCGGCAGATCTGCAAACGCAGAAAGGTCTGGTGGCGGTTCCTACCATATATTCTTGTTTAGTAGGTACTTACGTTGAGCCCTTCAGTGCAATGGGGACTCACATATTCCTGAACAGATTTTTCTAGAGCGTCGATCTTCTGCCTCTCCGTTAGCCTTCGAAGTTTTACAGCGTTTGGTGTTTTCGTCTTTTTCTTCGCATTTTTAGGCCTTGAAGGCCCTGCCTTCCCTGAACCTTCCATGGTCGTGATTGGTGGACGTTGTCGTGGTCGAAATCGTCGAGCTCAACACCAGACGCGGTGCCAAGGCTTCAGAAATTGGATCACGAGGTGTTTCTCACGACCGCATCAAAGGGATTTGGATCCGTTACCGACGCCGGTGACGATGACCTCGACCTCATTTATCCTCCTTCCTGGCGTTACGCTTGACCTCGATAGCAGCGGTTAACCGCAGAATGTCGAGTGACTGGCAATTCTGAACACAAACTCGTTGACGACGCCCTGGATATCCGGTAGCAATGCCTCGACAGACGACATTCTCTACCCCGGCCCCGCCTGGGCGCCGTGAACTGTTCATTAACGTCGAAAGCTCTTCGCCAACATCAGAGGGTTTCGACAGACACGATGCTCCAAGGACGGCGACCGGTCTTATGGAAGGTGAGTGCGGCCCAACCCACAAAATATCTCAGTTCTGACACTAATCGCTATATAGTCCGGGAGCAGAAGCTTATGTCGAAGCTTGGCTTTTCGTTCTTTCTTTTTGGTTTAATCAACAACGGTGAGTATCTACAGAGCCTACAAACCTGATTTAAAGTTAAAAAATCCTTGATAGTCCTGTATGTTATCATCCTTTCGGCAGCTCTTGACCTCGTTCCACCTCAGACGCCAAAGGGGATCATCGCCTTCTGCAATATCACCCCCTCCCTTATCGCCAAAGTCGCGTGGCCTTACCTTCTCAAAGGACGAATACAATATGCTCGGAGATTAGTGGGCTGCTGCATACTCAGTTGCTTGGGAATGCTGGTGAGCGCCTACTTGTCCTTGACCTTCCTTGGCATCCCTGACCGGCGGCGCTTAGGTTGTCGCGATATTTGAAGGCCTATATCCGAGGTTACTGGGTATCTGCTTCGCGTCGTTCTCCTCAGGTACGATCTTATCTCTAGCTGTCGTACAACGCCGAGTACTAACCAACTATCAGGCCTCGGCGAGTTGACCTTCCTGCAACTATCTACAACCTACTCTCCTCCTTACGTCGCGGGTCACGCTGTCGGGTGAGTTATGCTTTAAAGTGTACTTGACGTTTCTCTGACCACTTCGATACAGGTACTTTGCATCCGGAACTGGCGCCGCGGGTCTCGTTGGGGCGTTCCTATGGTGGGAGGTCCGTGGTCTTGGAGTTCGACTCGGGGTTGGAATGTCTGCGGTAGGTTTCCATTGAGCTTCCCCATTCTCCCCGACGCTCACAAAGGCTTTTAGGTCATGCCCATTATTATTCCCCTCACCTACTTCTTCCTTCTCCCACACAGCTCCGCATTCCTGCATGCCATCACCCCCACTATTTACGACGAAGCATTTAGCCCTGCGCCTGCCTTGTCAGCTTTGCCTTACACTCCTGTAGCTTTGGATGATGAAGATGGAGAGGAAGAAGGCACACATGCACCAGGTCCCAACAAGTCGATCCATCTGACTATCAACGACAAGATTCGCCTTGTCAAGCCGCTGTTGCTCAAATACATGCTACCATTGTGTAAGTGCGTCTTCACCCGAGGATTGGACAAACGTTAACCTGCCAATCTTATAGTTGCTGTATACCTTGTAGGTCACACCTGAAAGGTACTTGATCGTTCCTCATCCAGTGCTAATTCTGGCTCTTCAGTTCGAATATACCATCAACCAGGTACATTTTCGCTCGACGAACGAATAGCCACCCCACTAACATTTTCTTGTCTTTAGGGTGTCAGTCCGACATTGCTATACAACATTCCAGACCCAGAAAAGCACTGGTTCCTCAGCAAGGTCATCACGTCCCTTCGCGACTACTACCCACTATGGCAGGTGCGCGCCATTACCCTCAGTTCTCCCGTTTCACTCTGTATCCTTCGCATCTAATTACATTTCTCGTCCCATCTCAGTTGGTTTATCAAACATTCGTATTCTTCTCTCGGTCTACGATTTCACTCGGTATCCCAGCCCTACCAGCGCGTTTCCTTGCTTTACCATCAATAGTGCAGGGAATCCTCTTTGTGACGCTGACGTATGAAGCAGCTGTCGGTTTCTTCCCTCCACAGGAGGACGAAACGCGGAGCATCACATTCGTGTTCCTGCTCATCTGTCTTGAGGGTATCTGTGGTGGACTGGCATAGTAAGTCTATCCTTCCCTTGCCATTCCACACCGATAATCTAAGCATACAACTAACCTCGCCTCCCCTCACAGCGTGAACGTATTCTACCACATCAACCACGAACCTCCCGAACCCAGCACACGCAACAACGACATCGAACTTACCCGGCAAGAACGCGAATTCAAGATTGGCTCGATAGGCTTCTCCGATTCGACGGGTATCTTGTTGGCGTCGATTCTAGCCGTGCCTACCGAAATCCAGTTGTGTAAGGCGCAGGTGGCGAGAGGGAGAATGCTTTGCAAGAGTCTATGATCAGTCAGGCTATCTGAGATGAAATTTTGTTACGACCTTTTTCAATGATCTCGTTCGAAGATATTACTTATAGGGCTGTTGGTTAACGTCCCAGTTTACAGGTTACTCCCTTATCCGTACACCCACCAACCTCTCCCACTCGTTCGGGCAGAGGGTAGTTTATATTTTGTTAGACGAATTTTTTGCATACATGTACACGTCGCTATGCCACATACTGTATTTATTCATTGCACTTGTCTTCTCAATCTGCCCTTCAGTGGATCATTAATCAAGACGACGAGTGAATCCAATACTAATAGACAATGTGTACAAGAACCATAGGTTCACGACGTAATGTACATGCAGAGGGACAAGACATGGACAAAAAACAGTTCGACAGCAACTAGATGCGAAGAAACATGGGGGAAAAGAAGTAAGATGAAACCAACATTAGCCAGAGAAGCCAGACACCAATACTACCCTAGAAAACACGCCTCCTATTTCAGAAATAGATCGACGACCATACGGTCAAGAGGAGCAAAAAGCCCTCTTAGTCTATTCCTGAACGAGTCCCCAAAACGAAATTAGGATGGAACGACCGGAACTTGGCAGTCAACGCATCTCGGAAGCCAGATGCTAAATTAGACGAGTGTCGTCAAGAAAACCTAATCGTCAAACAATCGAGGTGAGGTAACCTAAAAACAGAGTGAATCAGCAATCTTGTCAGACATGCATGCGGAATGGGCAAATTAGTGGAACAGATCTGAAGAGGTGCCCCACCCGTTCGAAGGCGACGTCTACGTCTGCGAACCAGACTAGACACGGCAGCCCCAACCAGATCCTCGCGCCACCAATCCAGTCCAAAAAACCATAAACGGTAGAAAGATTGCAAGTTTCAGATTGAAGCACTCACATTCTGCATATACGATTGCCATGTCTCTTGCAACCGAGGATCATCAGCTGCGATACCCCTCAAAGCGCCTTCCGGAGTATAATACGCTTGATGCGGCTGCTGGTGCTGATACGCATGCTGGTGCTGGTGCGCATGTGGCGGTGGTGGTTGCTGGTGGTGTTGCTGAGGATAACGAGGTTGTCCTGGTCCAGGACCCCCTGCGTATCCAGTAGGCGCAGCAGGCCAGTACTGGTGATACCCTCCCACATCCGATCCATGAGATGACGGCGTTTGCGGGATCGAATGCTGACTGTGTTGACTGTGTGGCGAGGAAGAGCTCGTAATCCCCGACATGGCATGCGCATCGTACGGCGCTCCTGAAGGTGGCTGAGAAGAAGCATAGTGCGGAGACACGGACGTGGCAGGAGGTGAAGTTCCATAATCCGATCCAGCAGACGGAATTGTGTACAACTGGGTATTGGGTGGCGGATGGAACTGTGGTGCATGCGATGACACCGAGGATGTTGGGGAAGATTGCTGATGAGGATGGGCCCTTGCCATTGAATGCTGTGGTTGTTGCTGGTACTGCGATTGGTGCTGCATCGTGTGATGAATGTTGCTCATCGACTGTGTGGGCACACGGTGCAACGAATGAGACGGTCCACCCGCAGATGGCGGAGAAGCACTGTACGGATCCGGTGGCTGCGAAGAATATGGCGCGTATTCGCCACTTGAGGATCTGTGGGGAGGCGGTGGCAGCTGTTGTTGCTGTCTTCTCTGCTGTTCGTGCAGCTGTCGTTGTTGCAACTCGGCCTGCTGACGATACTGTTCCTGCCTCTGCTGCTCCATTTGTTGTCGACGCAGTTCTTCTTGTTGCTGTTGCCTCGCCGCCGCTTCCTGTTGCTGTCTCTCCATCTCCAACCTCTCCAGCTCTCGCCTCTGGTTCTCCATTTCTTGCAAGAACTGCTGTTGGCGCTGCTGCTGTTCTTGCTGTACACTCTCCGGTTGCATCATCATCGAAGAATCGGGTGCTACAGGGGCGGTCGCACCACGGGGCAACGCTCCCGCTGGACCAGGCTGGTCAACTACCATCGCGTTCCCAAACACATCACCACCCTGTCGGTACGCGTTTTGGATTTGCGCACGGATATGACCGTCGAAGAGGTTGAGTTCGTTGACCAGGCTGGGGTGTACGTTGGCGAAGGAGGGGTTGTCGGCGAACATTTGGCCTGGTGAGTCGGAGGGTGCACGAGAGTTGTTGGCGTTGGTAGCTTGAGGCGAGCCGCTATTGGAACGAGTTGTCCCGCTAGGATTGGAAGATTTCTTGACAGTGTGCGTTTTGCCGCTGAAGATCAAGAGTTCGTCTTTTTCCTCTTCTTCCTTCAAGTTCGAGGGTCGGAAGATATCATTACCAATGCGTTGGGGGATGCCAGCGTTGGTATCACGGAAGATTTGCTGGGCCTTTCCTTGCAGCCGCTTAAGAATTGGCTGTAATTAAGAGAGAAATCGCACATCGTATCATTTAGCAAAAACCCTTCATCAACAAAAGGAACACATCTGACGTACCAGAAACTTTACAGCTCTTCCTCCAAAGGAAGCAGCATGTTCGAACAAATCGCACGCTGTTTTCAACTCTAGCAGCGCAGCTGGCGCAACCTTGCATTTAGGATTGTGAGTCACCACCGACCCAATCATAACCTGCGTGTAGAGAAGTTTACGTCAGAATGCGCCTGCATTGTGGATTGGGGAAGCTATAAAGCCACGTACCGAAGCTGAGAACGCATGGGTCCACAATACCCAGAAGCGAGCAATTTGGGCCGGGAAGAATGTAAACTGCTGTTTGACAGAGTTTATGATGGTGCATGCACTTCTGTAGCCAGCGAGGAAAGAGGGTGCGTATTGACTTTTGATGGGGTCCGCAGAGTTGTTGGAGAGCGCGTGTGCAAAGAAGCAACGGTGGATGTAGAGAAGGGCTGTTTAAAGACTAAGTATACGTGAAAGCCGATAGACTATAAGAGGGCAACTCACTCAGCTCGCGGTAGTTGGTCGGCATGAAATGTGACATCGTCTGCGCCAACCCCAATCCTTGTGGCGGTGGCCCCTGAGCGTACAAGGGGAGCTCCATATCTCGTACTTTCCTATCCAAATCCAAGATGATGGAATACTTCGGAGCACGAGAAGTCAGAGTTCCTTGTACAACGGCAGAGACACATTCGGCGCCAAAGCGGGCTTTCCAATACGGGACTAGAATCGGGGAGAAGAGAGTGGTTTTGATCAGTTGAATTGCTCTGTAATTCCAGAAGATGACAGAAAGAATACGTACAGCTAGGTTGTGGGGTCCCATCCTCGGCCATGGTCTGATCAGGATCAAAGGGCAATTCGCAATCGACAAATGGAAGAGAGAAGGTCGCCAGTCGGCCCGTCGCCAAACTCTAATCCTCAAGTTAGCATACATGAAATCATGGCCCCCCGAGGGAATGGCCAGAGAGTCACGATACCTGCCTGCCAGCAATCTGTGATAAACAGTTCCCAAAATAGTGCCCGCCTTTTCTGAACCTCTGCGGGTGGAAGTTTCCATCTCGCACAATCCCGGTCTGGTGGACATGAAGGGTGAGAAAGGATTGGACGAAGGAAGTCGAAAGTAACTTACGAAGACCAATCTAAAAACACGGAATAACGAAATCGGCGTGATGATATCAGCATACGATGCATGGCAAAACCCCACCAAGAACTCACGCTCTGCGCAAGCTTCGTGGCCATCCCAAATAGGGCCCATGTGCTCTCAATGCTATTTTCTTTACTGCAAAGTCCTTCATAGATCGCCATTAGAGAGAGGGTTTGGACGGTCGAGACGCTAGGTGGCCGTTCCAGGACTGGTTCGATTGTTAAGCAGGCTTTCGTCAGCTGATAGTACTGTTCGGCTTCAGGGTTGTTTGGTGCTGGTGGCATTTCCATGTCTGTCAGCGACCCAAAGCAGAAGATAACGAACATGAGAGCAAGGTCATGAGCATTCCCTTTGGGCGAGGATGACTCGCTGGCCTCGCTGGCCGCAGGGGAAACAGCGCTTGTACCCATAGCCACTGGCGATGCTGCCATTGCTGGTTTGGGCGCCTCTTTGTACCACATTGGCAGCAATTCCTCGTCAAGTTGTCGCCGGGTGACCGCACCGAAGAACCAAGGTGCCTGTTCGAGGTATAGTTGATAGAGGCGTTGGGCATCCTGCCATGACGGCAAGTAGTTGTTGATAATGTAGTCCAAGTCTATCCCGGGTCGATAGAAGGAGGAAGCCAGTGGGAAGTTAGAAGCAAGGGAGGCGAGTTCGGGAGGGATGAACCGTTCGGAGGCTCCGGGTTCGACCCCAGGGGTGTCCGTTGGTGATGGTTCTGGAAGCTCGCGCTGAATTGAAGGTGTAAGAAGAGGGGAATTAAGTCCGGATAGCTGCTGACTCACGATGAGTAGAGACTAGGGCCAACTTGTCAGCGTCAGTTGCACAAATTGGAACCACGATAGCGTACCTCTGAGCCTGCTGAACGGCCGTAGAACGTTGCTGCACCATCGTCTCGAATTGCTAGTGTCCCAAAGGCATCAATATACTGCGACTCTTCTCCTTCGTCTTTCTCTGTGATGGTCGTAACACGCTCCTTTTCGTCTTCCTCGACGGCTGAATGTAGCTCCAGACTGGATTTGACTTTGAGGAGCTCGCGGGTCAATAGGGGATGTGTTTCCTTTGTTGTTGTGAGATGTGATACAGCGAGGGCGTCCTCGAGCTGGCGAATTCGGTCACTCATTTGTGATATCTTTGCATGAAGCTTCTCCGTGTCCGCCAGAACGAACCTAGTGGTTTGTTAGACACAATTCAGCTTCGAATTCAGGCTACTACTCACCTAGTCCCCTGGCCAGTGATCAAGCTTCCATTCGGACAGATAGCTGAACATCCTCGTCGTTTGCAGCTGTGAGACCGGCGTTAGAGTGACGGCGGGCTGGACAGAATCGTTCAGGCTACCTGGAACATGGCACCGTCTTGTCGCACTTGAGCTTCAAGCTGGAAAGACGGTCAGCGATGAGGGCCAAAGTGAAGAGGAGATCAAGTCACCGTCTGCATTCGGCGCAGGAAAGGGCACCTGAGTATCAAATGTTTGGAAAGGCGATCAAAAAGGCGGAAAGAAAGTCGGACCGACCTCTTGCACGCTTGGACTCTTTATCCTGGGCCTTCTGCGCACTGACATCCTTCCTTGGAGCCTGGGGCATATAGGGTCGAGCTGGGGCTTGGTCGTGCAGGTTGGGTGGTGGGCGTAAGGTGATGGGAAGGGGGAATGAGAGAATCCAAGGCACGCGGTATAAACCCAAAATATAGCGACTATCAGCCTTTGGTTCGCCCGTTTACGTACCCCTTCTCTGGGACTTTTAATCCTCGAAGGGGCAAAGTTCTCCTTTCAACTCAGCCAGGAACAACCCGTCTGTCTTTATTTTCTCCCTCTTCTGTCTACACCTTCTTGTTTGATAAATGACAAAATCGTCACGAATACCCTCGCAAAGAAGGGCACGTCAGATGGCCCAACCACCAGCGATCTATGGGGCCTGGCAACCCACACAACACCACGCTTCGCAGAAGAACAGCTTGTATTCTTCTTCTCCAACCGCACCTTCCTTGGGTTCTTTCCTTGATTGGCGACATGACCACCTGTCTTCGGATAAATTCCCTGCGCTGCGTGCTCCTCTCGTCGTCTTGTGCTGTTTTGCCACTCCCAAATACCCCGACTCGGAAGATGCCCGTCCTCGCTTGGCCTCTATCCTGAACGCGGAAAGCCCTCACCTTGTGGCAATTGGGTTCTAAAAGCCAAAGGGGACTGTATGCAGATCGTGCTATCTGAGCAATTCCAATCTGATAGAATTCACCGACGGCAAGCTAATCGCTAAAATATACTGCTCGACTGAATCAAGAACACCACTTTATCCAGGCTCCCGTCCCCCACAAGAAACTGCAACATCGCAGCTCACTGGCTAGTGTATATCCAGCTCGGACATTCCAAACACTAGAACTCGGGCTTTACATTTCAAACTCGGGCTTCTAGACTCCCCAGAAAACATCATCCGCCTTACTGGTCGGCCTCGTTCTGCAGGCATCCTCCTTCCTAATGGCCACAACTGGATGGTTCCATGACGAGATTCTTATCCTCTCGGAACCTTCATCCCCGGCTTCGTCTTCCCATCCACCAACACATGGTTCCGACTCGTACGATTGGCGATGTATACCTGCTCTCTTGGTTGCAACGTTCCCGAAATCCCCGACCACCAACGTATCATACATTATACATCGTCTTCCTCTAACGTACATATCCCCCTCAATACACCTTACGCATCTGTCTCCTCGTGCTCCACCCTGGCCCTAATTACTCGTTATCCTGGAAGATCCTATCAGAAAATTCGCAGTCGGACAACAACATTTATGTAAACCCCCCAACAACGAGACCGTCTTAACACCACTCCCCGTCTTACTCCCTCTCCCAGAACTCTGGCCCTCGCTCCCGAACCCGTCTCTCCATGCGCACACACACGCCCACTGCAACAGCCGTATGGGAAATGATTGCATATCCCAAACGCCGTTTTCTGAAGTGTGCCACACTGCAGCGTGGCGTGCCCACAGTCGACTGGAACTGGTTGGAAACGTCCCGCTCGGTCATATGCATACTTCCGGACTATGCGCAAGTGGGGGGCCCACATCCGACCTCCGTATCCCGACTCGCTGTCCGCCATTCTGGCGGCACAACAGCATACACGGCATGAGCCCCTGCCAGACCGCAATAAACCACGGCGCTCAAGTGGATAGCTATGAGTCGATCACCACCTGGACGCCAAACTAGATCAGTCAAAGTCCCGCGAACCAACTTGGGGCCATATGCACTAATATATTCTTGGAACGGGAGCCTAACGCTGTATAGTCAAAGATCGTCTTTCAACAGTGAAGTGGAGCGAAATAACCAGCTGAGCGCCCACCGTTCGGAGGCGCCTGGCAGGTCCCGACCAATCGACACTATCCATTCATCCAATCCAATCACTCCACTTTCAAATCAACTGCATCCATCCAATGTAACTCGAATGAAATCGGAATCGTACCAATCGATATCGGAATGTCATGGACAATCTAATTGCATCTGTCGCAATGCATCACCTCAAGCCAAGGATAGCTCGGCTTAGCTCAAGCGCCCGTGACGGGGCGCCGGTCCCCTCCAAACATACCGTACCCCAAAGCCCTAATCTCGTCACTATCATCAATACTTATCTCGCACTTATCGACCTACCGCAATCAAATCAGAGCCCCCACCACATGCTCCTGTCCAAGCAATCGAGCCCTTGAAATCAAACTCGAATACTATGCCAATCCGTGCCCCACCCGCCAATCCCCTGTCAAACATCCACATCCCGACGTCTACGATTCATTTCAAAGTTAATGGAAGAAGTCAGGACTTGGTTGGCTGTTCTCGTCAGAAGCCCTCAAGAAATGAGTTTGTAAAACCTCCTGCGTATCGGGCATACCTATGTACCATATGTCATTGTCAGCCAAGTGACCTCCTACGGCACCCCTCCTCCGTGCCCCCAGTCTTCTTTTCGGCGCCTATAGTCAAGCTGTAACTCTGAGGGAAAAGGAATCTGTCAAGGCTCTCATCGTATTTCCGATCCTACGGGTACGTATGATGTAGGGCCAGCTGTGTGGGCGCAGGCTTTGATAACTCACCAATAAGGCCATGGTTGATCTCCTTGGGGTGTACGATTTGATCACGCAGACGCAATGCCGTAGGATAAGTATCTTGGTCATTCGAGAACAAACCCAGCGGCCTATGATCCCGCCACGGTGCCTGCCACCAAGCTGGACATCGACAATCCTAACCCACAAACTCTCCTTTCACCCACAGTGGGCACAACCGAAATGCCGTAGGATAGCCCAGGACACCTTCACCCAGCACTGCGTTTGGTGGCCCCAGAAGTTCTTTATCTCTTTGGTTTCTTGCGAGAACCTTGATCAAGATCCAGGCTGCTGCCACCGGACCTACGTTCCGAACTTTTCAGACGCACAACCCCTTCTCGACGATTCCTTGTCCGTTTCCCCAAACACAAACACTCAAATTACTCCGCAGCATGATCTTATCTCGCTTTCCTTGGCGCTTTGGCCTGCATATCCCAAGCGGTATTCCGATTCAAGGGTTAGGGGCTATTGGGGTAAACCCTAGAGAATAGGCGCCCAAACCCTTGGCTTGCCAGTTACGTCTGAAGGCTAGAAACTGCGGATTTGCTGGTACCCAAGCTCCTGGAATGCAAAGCAAAGGCTCCCCCTCGTGCTTTCAAGCCCGGAGGTTTTGGATTAGGAGACAGACAGGTGAACGGGATTGGGACCCGCGTTCGAAAGACCCCACTGTTTCTCCCGCTGGGACATCGAGTTTGCAATTAGATACGTACCCACCTCAGTGTAATTCTACGGCCGCCTTCCTCCGATCAACGAAGAGAGGGTTTTGAGACGGACTTGGGAGGGGATATCGCCTCAAGGGATAGCCCAGAGAACGGCTTGGACTTTTTTGGGGGGGGGGGGGGGAGGATCGGACAGAATCTAGAGTCCATGCAGTGGTAAGGCTTTAGCAAGGTATTCAAGAGGTTTGAGAAGTCACGACTTGTACGAACCCCTTCTCCCTCGAACATCGAACGGGTTGCTCCACGAGGAACATCGCGTACGTACTGTACGTGAGCTTGACGTGAGCGCCAATTCCGAATCAAGCAGGACTTATCCAGGTTCATTCCCAGCCAATCTGGTGAGCTCTTTGTGAGCCCTGAATCCTGCGCCACAGACAGGTAGGCCACCTAAAGTGCGTTAGCCTTCGAAAAGAAGGATTGAAGAGGGACCTGAAAATAGTTAGGCTATCTTGTTAGGATCTGGAAATGGCAATGATATGTAGCTTTGAATGTGTAAACGTCTGTTGTAATGGGGTGGCCTTGCGGCCTCTTGGGTAGAAGCCTGAGGTCGGCTTGCCAGTGTCAGGAACTGCAAAAGAGCTCTGAATGGGTCAGAATCGGGATGCTGTAATGGCGGGATGGGGTTGAGACCCTTGAGAATGTTTGTGAACTTGGAGGGAAACTGAATTCCCGTGAGAAGGCGAAGAATTTGATAAACAGAAGCCAGAGTCCGTGGAAATGAATTGGATTTGGAACATGCGATGTTAAGTATATGATGAACGGGTGATGATGATGCACAAACGAGAGCGAAAGCAAAAACAACGAAGAGAGAGATGAGATCACCGAGAACTCAAGAGAAATGTGAGATAGTGAGTATGTAAAGTTCCCCGATAAGGTCCACGAGGCGAGATCCAAAAGGCGAGGCAAATGATGGACGGGGACAAGGCGTGACCTCTAATCACTCTTGACCCTCTCGTATCCGTCTTTCGACGAACCACCACTCGACCACCCACCGAACCACCCACTACCCTTGCGCTGACCAGCGCCAGGCTTGCCAGCGGCAAAGCCCACACCATCGTCGTACCCTTCGACGTCACTCGGCACCTCAATCTCCTCGAACCTTCCGGACATGGTCCGTTCTCGTTGCCGGATATCAGAGTCTGATGATCCTCTCGAAGCAAGAAGTTGAGGAGACGCCGAAGGCATAGGTAGCGAAGAGACGCCCGCTGCCTGCGCATTCAGAGCAGCAAGTTCAGCCTCCAATTGTTTCTTGCGTTGCTCCAGAGTCGAGTCTGCTGGAGCCGGGCGTGGTGCTGCCGCGGGACGGGTTGGTGCCGCCGTAGCACCCTTGGTCAGAAGCGCAGCACCAGAAGCGATGATACTGGGCCCATAGGAAGACCACAGCGATCCAAGGAGCTGTGCGGGAGCCGAGACGACACCCCCTGCGGACGGAGGCTCCGGAGCGTCGTCGTGTTGCTGCGCTTGCGCCTGTTGACCCATCGCAACGGCGACCTGGTCCCAGAGGAGCCTGAATCGCTCCTGGAAGAACGCGTACACTCTGGCTTTTGCGGATGCGAGCGCTGCATCAATCTGAGATTCGTGCGTGTTGAAGAAGGGCTGGAGGTGGGTGATGTAAAGGTACGTCGAGCCTTTTGTTTGCGGAAGGGCGAGGTAGAGAAGGAAAAGGGTCTTCATGGTGTAGTAGAACGGAATCCTGCATTCGCAAAAGTCAAAGGCGAACTGATATTATCGATAAATCGATACGTACCATGAAATGAGCCATTCCGCAAAGTATTCAGTTGCCACGACGAAGCCCAGCACCGACCAGTACATCAGCCATCGTTCAAGGTCTTCTTCTGAAGCTGGACGTTGACTCAGAGTCTTGTACGATGCGTAACCTGGATAGAGAAATGCTGCAGTCGCGCTGGATCCAGGAAACGTCATCGTCAGCCATTTCCATCCGCCGCCACGACATAGAGAATTCGTTACCTTACGATGCGCGATGTCAGATAGAAAAGCATTGTCCTCTATCGTTCAGGGACTTTGGTCGAGCTGGCTGTGGTAGTGAATAAATGTGAAGGTGTATTGAAAGTACAGAGCTGTCCTCAATGCGCATGTGTTCCACCCTCCGCTCACAATAAACCCATTTGGTCCATTCAGTCCTCGTGGGAAGCGGACCCTAAAGTGGTTGCGAATGATCGGAAACACGTGAGCGTATAGCCACAGACGCGTCCGATCGCCAGTTCGAACCTTGACCGCGACTACATCCTTCAATTCATCGTTCATCCTTAACCAAAACCTCATCAACGGCCACGGAGTACAGATATATGGAAAAGGTACTGTGAATACTCTGTAAGAAAGTGGTAATACTCACGAGATTAACAGACTACCGAGTTCATACCTTTTGTCGGCGGTATGTGGCTTTCGAGTTTCTGACGAAACCCAAATGACGCCTCGACAGATGACGATGGCCAGAATGAATACGAATTCCCAGATTGCGAAGACTGCGAAGAACACATCCGGGGCATTCGATTCAAAGCTTACCGCAAAGCTTGGACAAAGTGCTTGGACAGAATACAAGTAGGATCAAGCCAACTCTCCAGACGAATTAGCGCTGAGGAGCACCTCAGTATATTACGCGTTCCTTACTCGATCCCATAGCGAGTCAGATTGTAGAAGAGATTGAAGATAACGACGTTCTTCCGGGACTACCCCGCGACGAACTTCCCGTTATTACAGTCACCAGTGCGTTTGCCAATATTTCCACTCTCAATCTTGAACTGACTTGGCCTTAGATCCTGTGTTCCGAGGGACGTTTCTTTACGATATTGCCGAAAGGCTCGATAATCCTGTTGTGCACCTCCACCCCTCAGACTGCCTAAATGTAGTTACTGGAATGCGGGGGATCGTCTCGGGCTTCGTTGAAGGAAATCCCGAAATCGTTAGAGGTGTGTAGCGTCCCTTCGCAGCGCAATACTCTCACGAAATAAGGCAGCAATGCATAAGACCACGACGTCTCTTGCAAACTATGACATCCAACTCTTGGCTGCTTGGTATAAGCACTACCGTTCAATTAAAGGTAATCGTTTATTTCGCTGCCATGGTACGCATTCTAACAGGATCCCTAGGTGACGAAGACACACGACTCCTCGTCGTTCTTCATGACTTCGAGGCATTCACCCCCACAGTCATGCAAGACATCTTCTACATCTACAGGTATTGGTACCTCTCCCTCCATCGTACCCTGAGCTAATCGCTTCGCCAGCCAGCATCTTGCAGACCTTCCTCTTGTCTTCATCCTGTCCATGTCTTCGCCCGTTCCATCATATCTCAATGTCGCGTATCCGAGGTCAACACTGACGCGACTACGGATACGCCAACTAACCATGCCCGGGGGAGTCTCAGTGCTCAATTCGATATTGCTAGACGTAGGTCTTTATCGGATAAGGCTTGAATATCCTCACTGATATTCTACGCAGACATTCTTTTCAGTTGACTTTCAACCGGACATTGTCATAGGGCCAATCGCTCTCCAGTTCATTGCCGATTACTACACGCGGTGGGATCCGACCCTAGACGCGTTGATCACAAATATCCAGGTCCGTAACGTTCGAATGGACGCCATGATGGGAATTGTACTTAATGCTCCTACAGCTCATCTACATGAAACACTTTATCAACGAACCCATTACAGCGCTAGCGCATTCCACACCTTCAGAAGATGATCTCGTCGGATCTGAATGGGCCAGCTTCGTCGAAGGGATCCTCACGAGACTCACGCCTATCTCCAAAAAGCTGACGGCAAAAGAAAGAGATCAACAATGGAAGGCCCTAACCACCTCGAACTTGCCGGATCTCGTGGAAACACATAGGTCACAATTCCGTCTGCGCGTTGCAAATCTGGTGCTTGCTTTCAATGTGATGAAACTCATTCAGCTATTTTTGGTGGAAGAAGGGTACAAAGGTCTAGGATGGAAACTTGATGAAGGACTCTCGGACATCTTGGTCGAGTTCTTACAAAACAATGTTGATAGGGATATCAAGGACTTGAGCCTGATCATGAGGTGAGTTTTGCCTCCGACTGGCAAGTGATAGCGAGGCATGGCTGCTGATTCACTGTTCACAGGAAGCTAGGGGTTGAACAACTTGACCGACTGCTACCACAGATCCACGAGTTTCTCTCAAGCATTGAATCTGATGAGGGGCCGATCGCTGACGCCTCATCCGCTATCCACGACCTGATCGACGCCCTTCAAAGCGAGGAAAGAGAAACTGTTCCGCAGCAGTTCAGCGAGTGGGGAACAGCTTTCTTCAAGTAAGCCCCGAGTCCTGTGGATCATATCTTCGGATCTCACTCGCAATGTAGGGCGAACATCGTAGCGTTGGAAGAGAATCCGCTATGGGAGATCTGGTACACGGGTCTTACTCCCTTCCCGTCAGAGGTAGGGTCCGATCATTCCTGTAGTTTTCGCAATTTAGTCTCACCTATGAGCAGGTGATCAACCCTTCAATCCGCGCCTCGATGTTTGCTGGCCTCCTCCGTCCCCATGACTTTACGGACTCCCCGCAAGAGGAAGACCAAGAAGAGGAAGCACTATGGAAGCTCCCTGACACGAGCATCCTTTTCAAGCGTTACCTCGACAGTGGCAAGATGATCAACGTCTACGACTGGTTCGAGTCCTTCCAAGCTGTGCTCGAAAACCAGAAAGAGGAGTTGCAGAAGGCCAGCTCGCCGAAGAAAGGCAAGTCCCCGAAGAAGCCCAGTGCGAAAGGGAAAGGCAAGCAAAAGGCCAATCAGCAACCGGAGGAGGACGCGATGGACGTGGAACAGACAGAGGAGGAGTGGAGCATGGAGGTCCAGGCCAGATTCATTCGCGCACTTCACGAGCTCGACTATCTTGGCTTTGTCAAGCATACCAAGCGAAAGGCTGACCATGTCATCCGAACGGTTTTCGATCTCAACGAGTAGGCATTTCGAGTGTCATCATCATCGTTCCATTCTTGCTTCTCTGTCTACAATACATACACTGACGCGTCATTTAACGACCCTTTCCGTTGAACTTCTGCTTGCCCTTGGTGAAGGGGTTGCTCTTAGCGCCGGTGCCCTTTGGAACGGGCTTCTTGGGGTCGTGGTAAGCAACATGGGAGGTGTACTTGGTCTTGCCGGGTTTCTTGTTGACGATTACGCGGTCGGGACCGGGGTAGGGTGCACCCTTCTTGCGCAAGGGAGCATGGTAGGACTTCCCTTTACCCTTTGTAGGATCGGCTTTGGCTTCGGATTTGCGGAAACCGGAGCCCTCCTTTGGGTATCCCTTCACCTTCTTGCCCGCTTCGACGTTCTTGAGTGCTTTCTTGGCGGCTTTGTTGACTTCGTCGCCTGTGTACTGTTGTGAAGGGTTTCGGATGAGCATATGTAGGGAGTGAGTGAAGGGACGGATACCGACCTTGGCAGACGGAGTCTTGAATGTAGCGGTCTTTGGTTGTTTGCGTAGACCGAAGCCAAACTCTGGAGGAGGAATTCCGGTTAGTCTTCAACAGTAGGGTTCTCCGAGGAGCAGGTTCACTCACTAGCTCGCGCCTCAAGTTCATCAAAGAAGTCCCTCATGACGAGGTTGAAAAGCTCGTCCTCGACCTGTCGCATCTCGAGCATGTCGTCTTCTGATGGCTCGCGCATCTCGAGATCGTCTTCCAAGGGCTCACGCATCTCGAGGAGGTCGTCTTCCAAGGGCTCGCGCATTTCGAGCAGGTCGTCATTGTCAAGGAAGTCTCGAGATGCGAGGTCGAGCTCGGAATCGAAGTCGCGTGCCTCAAGATCAACGTCCTCGAAACCACGAGCTTCCAAGGAGAGATCGAAGGAGCTGCCTTCAGGCTGGTAGAAATGGTGGTCAGTGAGACGAAAGGGATATACGACTGATTGTACGGGACGTACCATAGGAGCAGCATAGGCGGCCAAAGCCAAAAATGCGGCAAGGGAAGCAAAAGTGGTGGTCAATCGGAGCTGCATGATGGGATTATGGACGGGGAATGTAGATTGGCTTGGATGGAAGATGGGCTGTGGGCGGATGTAGACCTGCTACGACGGGAACCAGAACCAGCCGGATGAAGATGACGGACGGCGGACAGACCAGCTGTTGCTGGGGAACTTTCAAAGCCTGGGGGCCAACCTTTTATACATTTCCAAGTCGGTGTTTGGGTCGAGTTTGGTATGATTAGCATCCGATATTTCGCCATATTGTGAAGATGGTTATCCGTCCGGTGCCGTGTTGCCATTGAATGTACCCAGAGGGTCACTGGGTGCACAGCATGGGGTCGTACGAAATGAGATGCCAATCACAGCATGGACCAGGGCTACTGAGGCTGATCAGGGAATCGCTGTGCTTGGAGAAGCATCGTTTGTGATAAGGATCGACAGAAACTAGCATTTATGTGCCTTCGACGTGCGCTTGTAGGTGATATGTATCTCTTCGGCATGGACCCTGGCGACATAACTTTCACAGCTTTTCCTCGTTGTGGCCTTAGGCGTTAGGGATAGGCTGGGATAGGTCACGCGAGACACAGGATCCTTAAGGTAGCTAGCTACGTTGTATGGGGATCCTGAGCCACCCAGATGCTGAGAGTGGGGACTTAATAGGACGTGATAAAGGCAATGCCTTGGCGCGCATGATTTTCTCGTTGCCAATTCTTGCTAAATGAATCCTCGAGTAAGTACTATTGAGCGCAACATTTGCGATGATCCACTGGGCCCAGCCTGACATTGAAATAAGCGCACAAGACGACTTGACTGCCTACATTTTTACCCACCCGAGTCTTCAGTCAGGGCGACGCTTTCCACCTCAGGCATCCGAAAGAAGACTTGATTGGCAGAGGCATCAGATAACTTTGGCGCCCATATCCATCAAGATCTAATTAGCCGGCGCTTGTGAAGGTTAGGGTCTTCAGCTTAGGTTTTGCCATGTATCAGCAACTCGCCAAACTCCCATAGCCCCCAGCACTCTCCACGGTTGAAGGATACGCTGGATTTTTCAATCGCTCAGAGAACATCCCTTTCTGTGCTCGCCTCCGAAGTGGCAGATAAGAGTACTGACCGCGTTCGTACAGGCGACGAGGTAGGGCTCGAGGCTCCATCTTACACAGTAGGCGCAGTATGACGGCGGTCACTTTCCAAAAACGATATAGTGTCGTGTAAAGCACTGCGACTTCGTTGCTTCCTATCCACTGTACGTACCGTCATTGGGTACCTAAGTGGTTATCGGTTGGTCAGACCTCGGTTGACTCATCCGTAGGTTACTCACTTACATAGGGCCTTTCGGCTGCCAGTTCACAGACTAGACAGACGCGGTTCCCGGAAGTGCACATGCAAACTGCGCAAGCCCGGCCCCAATCATTTACGAGTAACTTCTCATCAAGGATGGCGGCTTCCGAGCATCGTGACATAACCCCCTCTCTTTCATCATGACATCCACCGAGAAGCCTTTCACCATCTCCATTCCCGACAGCGAGATCGAGTTTCTTCGCAAGAAACTAGAGTTAACTAGGTTCCCTGACGAACTGGAAGAGGCTGGGCGGGATTATGGTGCACCCCTGGCCGATGTTCGCAGGCTCGTCGAACGCTGGAAGAGCGGATACGACTGGCGCGCCCACGAAGCCCAGTTGAACGCAGAGTTCCCGCAGTTCACGCGGGACATTGAGGTGGAAGGACATGGGACGTTGAATATCCATTACGTACACAAGAAGAGCGAGGTGGTAGATGCAATACCGCTGGTGTTCGTCCATGGATGTGAGTAATACTGTCTGTGCTCGAGAGACTCGTAGCTGATGCATAGTGACAGGGCCAGGAAGTATAATCGAAGTTCGAAAGATCTTGCCCTTGCTTCTCGAGGCGTCCCCCGACCACCCGAGCTTCCATGTCGTTGCCTTCAGCCTGCCAGGCTACGGTTTCTCCGAAGCGCCCAAGAAGAAAGGTTTCGCGGATGCCCAGATGGCTGAAGTGGGGCATAAACTCATGCTTGCCTTGGGATACCATGAATACGGTGAGCGTCTCGCATGTTTAGCCCTGGTAATGGAAGGCTAAGCGTTATCGACCTGTCTCCATAGTGGCGCAAGGAGGAGACTGGGGAGCCACAATCTGTCGGACCATGGCTCAACTCTATGGACCGAAGCATGTAAAGGCATGGCACACAAACATGCCTTTGTGAGTATCCAGCGTACGATCTCCCAAACCCTTCTAATTCACGATGACATGAAGTGCATACCCACCCCACCCGACGAGGCGGCCATTGCTCTTGCTCCAACATCTGCTATTCAAGTACACGCCGCAAGACCAAGCACGCCTGGAGCGAACGCAATGGTACCTGGAACATGGAAACGGATATTTGAAGCAGCAATCTACCCAGCCGCAGACGTTAGGCTACAGTCTCGCCGATTCTCCCGCCGGTTTACTGGCATGGATCTACGAGAAGCTCTACCAGTGGACCGACGACTACAAGTGGACTGATGATGAAGGTCAGTGGTTCTCATCTTCTGCCATAATGTCTTCTCAATTGAACTTACTTCACATGGATTCCCACAGTTCTAACCTGGGTGTCAGTGTACTGGTTCTCTCGAGCAGGGCCAGCAGCTTCGCTCCGTCTCTACTACGAATACATGAAAGTCCATCCGATTGGCGACTGGTCAAAGACGGTCCTAGAAACGGACGTCCCAACTGGCCACTCGTACTTCCCTAAAGAAGTAATCAGCTTTCCTAGTCGGTACGTTCCTCATCCTATCGACTTGAGGTCCAGGAGTCACTCATCTCGTCACGCACTGCATGGCCAACGCCTCCATTATTGTTCGAATACGTTAGTTGGCACTCATCAGGTTTTCCAAATGTCATCTTCGAGTCGGACCATGACAAGGGAGGTCATTTTGCAGCGCACGAAGTCCCGGAAGCCCTTGTTGGCGACCTGAGGAAAATGTTTGGGAAAGGAGGGCCTGCGTTTGGAGCTGTTCCGGGCAAGACCGGGTATGCGTAGGTACGAAGGGGCCCTGCAGTACGTCTCTGGCACAAGTCCAGTGCTCGTCCCTCTATGCCAGTAATCAAGATACCACCCATGATTTCTCCAGCTACACATAATGATACAAATTTGGAATGCACGGTCAATATGCTCAGGCATTCCGCCGATTCGTTTCTTCGTCATCACGCCACTTAGGTCCGTGAAGCCAACGACTCTTGAACCGCTTCCAGGTCAAAATCGGCGATCTAGACAACACCGTCAATTTCGGTGTAGGATCGACAAGAAAAAAAGGTTGTCCTGACCTGCGAGGGATGCACCACAGTGTGAGAGCACCGCCAAAGGCCAGGGACGTGATCCATAGTCGTCTGCTCAGCTCCTCCTGTTTTGCTGCTGCGAACAGGATCACAGAGGCGCCCAAGAATATCACTCCCAAGCCCATGACCCAGATCGGAGCTTGGGAAATTTCGTGAGGCTCCTCGATAGTCACCCCCACGGTGGTCCCTGAAGGAGTGAACTGGATTCGGGGAACAGGTCTCCTTAAAGTCCCGTCCCTCAAGGCAATCTCCCCCACTTTGTTAAACAAAGCCTGGGTCAAGTGGACAATTTCGCTCGGAACGGGATATTTCGTGCCCTTCATCAATCCATCCAAGGTCTTCTGGATTTCATAGCACGTATCGACCAAGTCCGCAGTCTTGGGGTCAAACGCAAGCTCCTTGTTGAAATGATAGTGTATCTGCAGGTCCTTGAATACCCCGGCGCCCGTATTGTTAAGCGCCGAGCCGTACTGCTGTTGAGTTTCCACTCTCGTCCTCTCCAATGTTTCTTTCGTCAACTCGTGATGCACATGGGCAAAGACAAGTTTGAGGTCGGCGCGGCATTTGGATAGTTCCGAGAGGTATCGGTCGCCGACGGTAGCCTCTTTGTGGAGTTTGAGGGCGTTGACTGACCCGAAGAAAGTCCCCACGATTTCGGCCACGAGGCCCATGAAGGACAGCGTGTTACATGCGTCTGCTATCTGGCTCCTGTCGAGCTCGATGGTCGAGGTCAGGAGCTGGGATTGTACGCCAGCGATGAAGGCGCCCTGGATGATGGCATAATGTAAGAGATTGGGAAGCGACAGAAGACTAGTACTGACGATGACGATGATGTTCTTGAGGGATTCAGCGGCCAAACTGTGCTGCTCGACTCGCCGGCGAGCCTGCTCGATCCATTCGTCGAAGCGGAGGATGAGGGCTTCAGAGTCCATGATGGTGGTTTGCTGGTTCAATGTTGGGAGGGAAAACGGGGCGGCGCCAGCATGGCAGAACAGGACTGTCGTTTTTATAGAAACATTGAGCGCCTGTACAAGATACTCGTGTCATCGACCCTGTCGTCCCTGTACACAAACGATATGTTAGTACCCGTTTCCAGATGATCGATCACATTGACTTGGATTCTGTCTCCCCAAGTCATCGACAACTCCGACACACAAAGGAGGCCGTATATGAACACAAGCGCCCACATACGGCACTTTGCCACTCCCTAAAGGTTAGCTGGATGAAGTGAGAATTTGGAGACAAAAAGAAATGCCCAAGGCGAGCCTACATCGTGAACATCGAAACGACAAAACCAGATTAATTTAGCCCGCAGGTGGGTGCAGTGTGCAGCCTGTGGGTGCGAGCAATGAACTTCGAAAAGATGCCCATTTGTCTTGGACGGGACATGTGTCGATTGTGGCAGAACCTACGCGTAAATCGCACCAGGTTAAGTAAGTGCTGAGTTGGAACCTGCACAGGTTTCAACGTGAACTGTGTGTTGTTTCCATCCAGCAGCCTCAAGGAGAACAAGGCCCGACAGTGTCTATTGCCTCGGGTAAGAGCTCCGCCCACAGAGTGAGCTCTTTGATCGCACACGAGGCGTTCGTGATATGTGCTGAATCCGATTTGTTTCTTCGGGTTGAGGGTATCGATAGCCAAACAGGGTATACACGACATGATTGTCAAGGCTACCGAGCGCTATTGTTGTGACTGTGGACGAAAGGTGGACGGAGCTGCAGCTCGAAGAACTTTTTCTTCAGTATTGCCTTGTGCTTGTTAAGGGCCCTTCCTTCCAGAAAATACAGCCTCCATCGTTGCCCAGGAACCGCTTCAATTGTGAACGTTGGCGCCTAAAGTACATTGCACAGCAACTTGGACACTGTCAGGGTTCCAACTTCCCAATATTTCATGAACCACGCACCTCATTCAGGCAACTAATGTTTCTCCTTGCTGTCCTTTGTCAACAGCTTCTGGTTCACAGCTACAAAGTGGTAGCCAACCACCGTGACCATGGAGAGCACACCGAGTGTGTTGGCGAGGCTGTAGAGCGTGTTGGCCGAGATCATCCCTACGTTATAAACGTTCAGCATCGTCTAAGGTGGATTTAATACCATACCTTTTTGTATTGAGACAGGACGAAGATAATGGTTTGAGTCTAAGCGGTTCGCGCGCGGATATTGGACCCAGGGGCGTGTCGCTGACGATTGTTTGTTCCTTGTTTGTGCACACCCGGACGGGAACGGATTCGGCGTTGCGGCTGGGCGTTGGCAGTCCTCTCACCTTCCCCTTCACTCTTTTTTACACTCTAAGTCGCCCACTAATCTCACAATGAGGCCCACCGCTGCACGATTCAGTGACATGCCCGGACGTACGTCGTTATTCTCCCTGAATTATAGACGCGTTGTGCTGAATAAATTGTGACAGCCAAGGTCTACGTGAGTAAAATAACAAGAGAACCAATTCGAAACGAGGTATTGAACAGAATCCTGTAGAACTTGTGGTGGGGTGACAAGACCGGCACTCTCAGGCAAAAGGGCATTACCACCTACAGTGCGTCGTCTCCAAATTCTAGGTCCAGACAGCGACGAACTAAAAATCTCAACAGCCATCTCGCCATACCAGACCAAGACCGCTCCCCACTGGGCACGAAACTACCTCTTCAACTTCTACCGACGAATTGGAGGAGAGCTCTTGTTCTTTGGCATTCCTTTCGCTCTTGGTGCGTCCTTACTTTCGTCTTGGGCGCCCCCAGGCCACCTCATTGTCATAACGTTTTTGCAGGCTACGCCACCTACGCATGGGCAAAGAAGCACGACGCGTACATGAACAGCAAAGCTGGCCACATCGCCCACGGTTCTCACGAAGAGTAAACAGTTTGCTCTGGAGCCATAGATTCAACCCTACCCGTGCTATAGAGATTAAGGCGAATTTCATTTCATTTTTTGGATTCTCGGATCCGTCTCCTTTTCTGGCCAGCAAAGCACCATTACAGGAAAGATTTCTACGGCAAATTCACACCAGCTACAAGCTCTAAGGGACAGCAATGGGTCCGGTATACGCATGGATGGTCTGGTCAGCGCATCCCGCCGGGGTCTGGTACCCATAGGGTCCAAGGTTGATGTACACCAACTTGTTACCCTGGGCGTCCGGGCAAACAAGCCAGGCCTATCCATTCCGCAAATGAACAAGTCAGCAACGCTCAACCAATTCACCAAAAAATCGACACTCGACAACTCACGTTGCTCTGCGGCCTGCTAACCGAAGGGCTGCTCCACTCCAAAGTATCCCCACTCCAGACAAATCTCCCATTCGTCGCCTGGGTAGTCTCCCAAGTGACCTTGAGTTTATTCATACTCGAATCCGTTCTCGGCTCAACATGTGCGTAGAGCACCGAGCCGTCTGGGACGTTTTGGATGAGCTGGCCGTTTTCGAGACGGAAGAGGGCGGCCTCGGTGTATTCGCCTAGGACAGCATCAGAAGCTCTCCCTCGCACTTGAGAGCGCAGGTATTTGCGGAAGTTAGGGGCTGACTATAGCCTCAAGCTTAGATGGCAATAAGGGGTTGGTGTCTGGAAGGGACGTACGACTGCTCGAATGAACGAGTGTCCTGGAATCAAGGTCGGTGTTGCGTCAGGTGCGGGTACAGGTGCGGATGGAGTGGGTCCAGTTGGCGGCTGAGTGACCGGTGGTTGCGTGACTGGCGGGGCGACAGTAGTTGGAGCAGCACCCGGAAGGCATTGAGAGTACCATTGATTGGAGACGGTACACGTATAGCCTGAGGTACATTCAGTCGGGCCTGACCATCCTTGACCACCGCACTATGAAGCAGGTTAGCACTGCTCTGTAGCTTTGAGGAGAAATCACACCTGTCCATAAGGTCCAGCGGTAGCTTGTCCGTTCACCAAAGCAGCGCACAAGGTAACTGCGATAATCGAAGCTTTCAACATCTTCACTGAGACGTCGAACAGAACGATGCGCAATGTTTCAACCTTTCTTACACTTCAAGTCCAGATCTTTTAAAGCCCTCCTGCAGCGCCGAGCAAATGGCCTTTCCTCGGTACTGGCTTGGGGCACATTCCAAGTTTCTTGACATTGCTGGATACACCTCGGAATTACATCTCCTTCGCATGTGTGGTGCGATTTCGGGTAGGGTCATCGGACGAACGGGAGAGATGCCTCATGACAATCCCTTGGGAACGAGCGGTGAACCAACGGAGACAAGGAAGATGAATGTAATTTTAGAACGGATCAAGAAGCCTGTGGTCGTCCAGTGTGGGTATGATTAATGGTTAGGGATAGAGTACTGGTCAATGTGCGAGGTGTTGTACAGTATTTTGGAAAGCGAAATGAGCAAGGGGCCTGACAGCAAGGATTTCCAAACGACAATGGCGTCAAGCGAGTTACGACATGAGAGTCTCTTTTTGGTCAGCACTGGGGGTCGACTCGGGAGTCGAGGAGTCGGTCCCAACAAGCACGAGTGACCCCTCAGACTTCTCAGAGGGACAAGAGTGCGACGACGGAGAATGGCCGTCTTTCGTCATCGAAACGAAGCAGCCAACGCAAGGGACCGTCTGTTCCAGGACAAAGACCTTGACCTCGGTTAGCCATGCATAGAATCCGTCAGACCTCCCTCTTTGCTGTGCGAGGAATGCCAGACGGAGAAGGAAGAATATTGAGATGATAAAGATGGTGCATGCAGCTGCAACACCGGCCAAGGCGATGAGAGTGGGGATCAGAATGAAAGCTGTGGTAGAGTTCCAGGTTAACGTGAGACGCCGGTTGCTGCGAGAAAGTCGCCTCTTACTGAATCCAATGACTGTCGCCGCTGAAGCAGCCGCTGCCCCCAATAGTGCAAAAGCGACGTAGGCGATCACAGCCAGAATCGACGAAACCCTATTCTTAGAGTCAGTCCAACACATTACCCCAGAGACCCAAAGGCGAACTGACGCGTATGTGACAAGTGGTAAAGACGCAACCACTGAGAAGCATGTAAAGAAAACCTGGTGACGAGCAGGGAAGGAAATTGAGTCCTCGGAGCAGAAATTCTGATAGAATGTTACCCCACACATACCGTTCGGATAGGCTTCTCCTGCAAGGATTCAAGGGCGAATAGGGCCACCGGTTGGATGTACTTCTGGGACACTTCTTCTAGACTGTCGTCGGCGTGGTCATACGTTCAAGTTGTACAGTGATTCGAAGTCAATTGATTGTTCGATGTCCAAACCAATGACACAGAACCACGACCAGCTGACTGACCTTCCACCATAGTGCTGGACGGACGAAATGCTTTCTTTGAACTGTGCAATGAGATCTTCCACACGCCTTGGGCGTTTCTCTTCTGGGTCGTGTAGTGTGGCGCCCATATCGTTGTTGTCAGCGGAGATGGAAAAGTGAAGGCAACCGTGGTCGTCGTGGACGCCTGTGCTCGCGATCGCGGTGATGCCTCGAGGAACGTCATTTGGCGCACGTGATCCAGATTATATCAGCCAGATCCGCTTAAGCGCCCAAGGTCTCGAAAAGAGCGCTCACGATCGACCTGCCACCTGGGACGCATCCGATCACCCTGGAACGAGAGGCGCATGCAATTGATTTCCGGACTGGCTGGAGTCTTGGAAGCGGCCGTTGAAGCTGGGAAGTGAATGATTGACATGGGATACCTCAGGCTGGCCATCACGAGCCCCTTCAACAACAGCGCAAATTCGAGGTTTCGGGCTCAGTTCACTGCTCCCGACGCGCATAATAAACTTCGTGGACAACTCCATCGGCTCCAAGAGTAAGTCATCGCTCGCCAAAAATAGACATACAACGCTCAAGTCCCATGGTACCACCTGACAATCCCGGCTTTTGATCCACGTTCGAAGAAGTTTCCCGCAAGCGAACACACGGGGAAGAAGTCTAAAAGGGGAGATGAGCCTGCCCAATTGGCTCGAAATTCCTGATAGTAGACTCGCACCCCTTCTACCCCGTGAAAGGCGATCGTCTCTCTCCGGCAGTATTGAAACCCCGGATCCTTCGATTCGCGCTGCCGAGTCAGAAGGTCCAGCTGAAAGACCTGCAAACCCAACAAAAGTAATCGATAGATTCACTGGATCAAATTCGACGTTCCTTCCTGTCTTTCGTTTCAATTGGCAGAGAAGCGCAGGATACGAGGTCATTTTGGCGCTATACGGCGTTAGCAGCTTTGGCAATCGGCCATGTTTCTGTAAAAGGCCTAGGTTTGATATTGGTATTGACACCACATCGGATGAGCAGTTCGCGGAAGTCTATTATCTCAGCTGTTGCATTGATGAGGCGCCGGAGAAGTGATACAACGATAGCACCCAAATACATATATAAAAGGCGAGGATGTCGCTCTTTGGAGACTCAGTTTCAAACCATTTCAAACCAAACGAAGTTTACTGCTCCTCACTCACAACCCGAACAAACACAATGGTCTTCGCATCCCGCAACATGGTGAGAAGACAGCTATCCCTGTACTGACCGACTCCTGGGACTCATGCTAATGCAATGAAATTGTAGCTTTTCGCTCTCGCCATGTTGGCCTCTTCGATCAGCGGCTCTATGGCCCAGGCGCCCTTGGATTCCACCTGTCTCGCCACTGGAATCAACGGTTCCAAGGGTTGCGAGCCCTTTATCGACGGTTTCTGCGACTACGCTGCCAGCGGAAAGGTATCGCTGCCTACTCGCATAATACACTCCTGTGCACTGACATTGCTAAATTATATAACAGTTCAGGCGAAGGGACAACGTCGCTCGTTGCTACAATAACGGCGCAGCCAAGTGTAGGCATTGCTTTTTTTTTTTACAAAGCCAGCGTCGGCTTATGGTCCCTTCTTCCAGGCGATCTTACCGTTTGGGCTCGGGACCTAGCTATAGGTGGCCCCATCGGACGAAAAGCATTAGTCGATATTTGATCAATAGATGGTCTTATTTGAGCAATACGTGCTTGTTTGCGCAATAGACCTTGTCTGAGCAGCAAGATGTTATTTTGGGATATTATCCTATTTGAACAATAGGCTTATTTGCACAATAGACATTAGTCAACAGTAGACGTTATTTGAGAATGTTACTTTTATTTCAGCATAGCCTTCGCTGTTTGAACAGTGTCATACTGAGGCTCCGAAACGATCGGATGGCCCGTGTAACTTATTAGGACGTGGTACGGGTGCATGGAGGTGTCGCGCATGTCAAGAAATCAAGGAACCAAAGGAATTATGTCTTTTCTCTATGTTTTCTCTCTATGCTTTCTTTGCCAGACTAAATTAAGCGCCGGGGCCCTGGACCGGGGAAAATTTGACAGCGACCAGTCGGATTGTGGCACGACCGAGTGGTTCGCCAGGAGTCCGAGTGCCTCAGTTCACTCACCCAATCCAAAAGGTGTTTAATCGCTCCTCTACCGTCTGTAGAGTTCCGTGTCACACCAGGTGGCAGCACCTTTGGTTTCCTCGTGGTCTTCGAACTTGTCGCCTGTCGTTACTAAACCAACCTCCCTTTGGAAGGGTTGGCAGATTTAAGGTCCAGTATACGGACGTCGGAGATCGTGATGACACCGACAACTTTGGAGTAGAAAGTGGACACACATAGCGGCCTTGGACCTTGGATTCTCTTCTGAAGCAGCATATTCCTCACATCGTTGGGATGACCTGGAAGAGACCTCTCACCTGAAGTGTTTTTTCCACTTACCCAGCTGGTACCAGATGCCCTGTCGCAAAGAACTATGGGTGCTTCACCTATTTGGATCCATCACCCTTGCAGACTTCACCCTGAGCGGCGAGCGCCCGTCGGACTTGGAACCCTTCCCTTCCATTTCGCTTGGCGCTCGTGTCCCGGCATCGCGGCAGTCGCTTTAGGGCAGGGCAGGGGCAGGCTACACGGTCTACCACCTCGGACGAGAGATACAAAATTAAGCTCTACTTCTCGGACATGGTGTCTTTTTGAGATGAGATGTATCACACAGGTAAGCCCTAACCATCAAATAAGCCTATTGATGAAATAAGATGTCTTCGCAAAATAAGGTGTAATGCACTCCCCGACGTATTGTCGAAACAAGACAACCTAATGCTCAAATAAGGCGTAATGATTTTTGTCCGGTGCGGTCCCCCATACCTAGCCGCTGCTGGGACTGGGAGTCCGAGTGCAGCCAACTGCAAGAAAGCGTTGAGAGCTGTTATCGCAGACTGCCAAAAGGTTGGACACTGCCCACGGTATTCCTTTAATCGCGAGGGCTCATTCTCTCACTTTAGGGCGGTCAAGGACAATACCGAGGTGCCCCCTTCCAGTTCTCCATTAACCCCAATGCGGGAGAATGTGGTGGATATGGCTCCAGCAGGGTGGCACCCACCACTGCCTGAATTCCGATTCGGGCTTCCAACTCTGTTGTTCCCGTAAGAATCTTAGAATGTACATACCTAGCGTCATCATCCTCGATTATCGCACTTTCATGAATACAAGGTATACTTTGCTTGCGATCGGTTTTTAAGGGACTTTGTTGGTTCACCGAAAAAACGCGTCGCGCTCCAAGAGCCCAAGAAAACGCGTCTGTCCTTGTACAGCTTTGGTCTAAAAACGGACAAAAACCACCGCATGGTGATGTCAAACGTCAGACTGCGCCACGCTTCGGGTTGGAAGTCAGAGCACGTCGCGATCGCCTACACTCTTGTTCTTTTCAAAAATGTCTACAACGAGGCGCCCAAGAAGAGCTTCCAGTGCCAGTCTGCTGGAAACCGGTAATTTACCTTCGGACTACCAAGTGGGCTTCATGGGATCTATGAACGTTTCAAGTTGCCATGGAGAAATCCAGTCACTTCTCACAAGTGAACGTCGTCTTACCGAGTCTTATGTCACTATAAGGGTACAACATTCATGAACCCACTAAAAAGGTTTTTCTTCCTTTTTTTTATGACTACGAAGAAACGGTAACTGAAGCTCAACAGCAATATGTCAGGAAGACAGCGCCCGAGGCGGTTTTGAAGAAGCGGAACAACGTCGCTACCGGGTTTCAAGTGAAACTGGTTGGTAGTCAAGCTGCCAACAATAGAGCGACTCGGATATGCAACTGTCTGTCTCTACTGCTCAGCATGCCTAGAGTATAAAATGAATGTGTGACAGAGGTTCGTCTTCAAGCAGCAGACTGGTTCTTTCCAGGTAAGTAGAGCAAGAGTTCCAACCGGCGTCGAGTCTCAACGACTGACGAGCTGGAATATCAGTTGCACCTTAGAGTTTTTACGACGCCACACTGTCCTTCTCGGCCATGGCCGCGACTTACGACCCTCACGAGCCCTGGAGACTTCCCATCGACCCTCATGAATGGCACTCAGCATACACAGTCCCCCATCTGACGGTGGCGACCGTCTTCCCCTCCCCAATCAGCGATGGATTCTTTGGCCCACCCGCGAACACCCTTCGAGAGGACGCTCTGAGGCCATACAGGCAACGAACGAGCCCCGCTTACCACTGTATAGTCGCTGTTCGCGACCACAGGCGGAGCTGCGCGGCGGCCAAAATTCCTCGCGAAATATGGCTCCATATCTTCAATCTCAGTCTGGGATCTTATCGCGGTGAAGGCGATGAACGTTTTCGACCATCTATCCACTCGACGCCTCTGAAACTTGTTCATCTCACGAGGGGCCTCAGAGCCGTCGCCCTCGGAGCACCTGAGCTCTGGTCCACCATTTGCATCGCCCCAAATCGACATGGCTCGTTTCCTGACCTGCGAATCGTTCGTACTTGGCTGAAGTGGGCTCAAACGCGGCCGTTGACCATCCTCTTCGACCCCGGCCATGATCTGTGGACATTGGGTAGGAACGAAACACCCATTCCAAGGCTCTTCAACGAACTGGCGCGGTACATGACTCAATGGGATACCGTCAAATTTTGGACCCCTTGGACGAAATACTTCCAAGCCATGAATGCCCCGCCTCAACTTCGGTCACTCATCGTGGAAGGTCCTGATGTCGATCTCTACTCTGTGACTCCCTTCATCTCCAACTTTGTGCGAACAGCAAAATCTTTGAAGAGCTTCGAGTGGTTAGATAGGATCGGCAGGGAGCGCCGGCACGTTCCTGGGTTCTTGCAGCAGTTCCCCTTTGCCTCGACTAGGATCACTCGACTGGACTTGATGAACACCCTGGATGTGACGGAGTTCCTTCAAGTGATGTCTCGAATGCCGCTGTTGAAGGAATGCACCATCCAGAACCTCCTCTTGTCGCCTACACCTACACAGCCGATCCCTCTGATCCACTTGCCGGAGCTACGGACACTGAAGCTGAACGTCGACATGGATTACTTTAACAGTAGGGAGGAGAACGGACCTGTGCTGACGACTGCCTTGTCATATCTAGTCGCCCCTGCCTTGAGGAGCCTGTCGTTGGGCTACGACGAGGAATGGGACCAATACAGGTTCGAGACCTTCCTCCAGCAATCGCGCTGTGCGCTTCACAAATTGCACTTCAACGTCGTGTGCATCACGGAAGGTGAACTGTTGAGGACCTTCCAACTTCTTACCAAGACGACCCGGTTGGAGGAGTTGACCCTCAACACAGGATCCGAGGATGAATCGCCTTTGACAGTGAACATCATTCGAGGCATGATACCAAACCCTACATATTACCTCTTACCCACCCTCCGATCCATCACCGTCAACGGTTCAACCCTCAAGCATTCCAAAGGGGACTTTGCGCAGATGGTCCACGCTCGGGCGTATGTTCGCCACGGGCAAATGCGTAGCATCCATATCGCGCAGCCATTCAAGAAGAGAAAATTGAAGGATTTGGAGCCGCTTCAGCGCCTTCCTGGGTTGTGGGTGACCCTAGAGAAGGACTGATTAATCTTCCTCTCGACATCGAATTCATACCTAGATTTCATCACGGACCTTGCTATACCAGACATAATTTCTTGGACACTTGCCTCGGACAGTATACCCGCTTACGCCCTGCCAACATTCCCTTGTAGCATAGCCAATGGCTCCCCACTCTCTCTAGGAATTCAATTGTTGTATATTAGCCATGGACAGACATTTGCCTACCACACCCGTTATCGCATTGTATCAACTACGAATAGACTCTCCCTTGGAACAACCTGATGGCCTGTGGGCTTCTCTCTTTGATTGGGTATTACCGCCAGTCCTTCGAAACTAACCGGCCGTAGGGGAAAGTGAAATTGAACAAAACGCTCTCCTTCGACGAGATAGGAAGCAGTTCCTCGGGCGTAACCACGAGTATTTGCGCCCGCTCCTTCCATGATTCAAACTTCTCCTCTTCCCTCTTCAGATCCGGTCCAAGAGTTACAGGGCGTTCAACATTAGTGCAGAAGCTGAGGTGAATCTGGTTACAGGTCGAGAATCGACGTATGAACGCCGCCAGGCATTTATCGATGGCATCCCAAGTATGGATATCCATGGCGCGGTGACTAACAGGACGCACCATCAGGCACGCCGGGTCGTCCCAGTTGTCTATGCGGTGGTATCTACTGGTTTCCAGTTCGAGTGATTGAAGCGGTGCCCTGTCATCTAAAGTGCACAGTTGGTTTAACACGGGGAGGACAGCTTGACTCTGGGTAGGAAAGACTTTGATTGCTCGGATGACAATGCATGTCAGGTTCTTCAACGGATTCAAGTCCAGTGACTGTAGTCCTAGAGGAATTTCAAGAAGCATCAGTAAAACTTTCGCGCGAAGGTAGTAGCTGGATCACATACCTCTGCCATAGACGAAATTAATGGTAAGTTTCCGAATGGATGTCCCAGAAACACTTAAGGCGCGGTTTACGTCCTGGATATCGGCCAGATGCGTCAGAAACCTGTATATACTCATGTCTTCGACCCTCGCAAAAATCCTAGGGTCTATGAGCATGAGACTGGCTAGAAATCGTCCATATCGTGGTCCAAATGTCAGGGATTTGGGCTGACATATGGACACCTGTTCAGTGGTAGGGCGGGCGGCCATGAAAGCGTCCAAGTCGCTGGAGCGAAAAGCAGATATCCCTCCGGAGAGCGAGAGTCGTTTAATTGATGGTCCCGTCAGGAGGAGTGATGGTGGGATGTCGCGCATCTCGGTGATGCTGAGCGACTGCAATCTCGCCTGCGACATCCCCATGCACAGATCTTCGATCCAACGTCGCACAGGGACCGGAAAGGCCAGCCAGGTCGCATCATACGACCCCAGTGACAGATCTGTAAGGTTGGGAAAGTGGAGGCCAGCCAATCCGTTGAGTGGACATCGTTCAAGCTGGTCGTCTGCGTCGCCGTTCGTGATTGTGTCCGACGACTCGTTGATGATGGGTGACACTGTGAGTGTGCGCACATAACCACAGAGTCGTTCTGGGTTGGCCTTGAGAACGGGAATGATGACTTGAACGCGTCTGTTGGGGTTGTTGCTCCCTCCTACCCTCTGGAGTGATATATCCCTGAAGAGTATGGACTGGGAAAGCCTGCGCAACCCCGGGGAAACCAAGCTGCAGTTGGCCAGCGCTTTCCTGTTGGCCTTGGATTGGGTCGCCGCAAAGTCTTCAACAATTAATTCAAGAATTTCGAAGGGGATTTCCATAACTTTGAGGTGAAGATGATCGTCCGGGAGCAACGTGTCCACACAGGGGCTGGAGTCGAGGCCAAGCCGAAGCCGAGGCCGATCGGCGTGATCGAATTTGATCCGTGAGATGCCGGTTCCGTCACCGTTCGACCCAAAAGGTCAGGGGTGGACGGCGTGTTGTCACCGTCACCCCCAACTTTGTCTGCTCGTCGCGACCTGACCTAGTCTCGAGCTCAACGTTGTCTGCGTCGACGACCACCGCCAGTCCACTCAATGTCGCTACCAAACAAGCTCACCTCCGAACGCAACCAGAAAGCCCTTCTGGAATTATGTACGAAGCCAGGAAACGGTAAGTAAGGGTCTTTGCTGTTCAATAGCGAACAAGGCTGATTGATCTCGATTTCTGTTATGCTTTACTAGATATCTGCGCGGACTGCAAAGCTAGAAACCCAAGATGGACGTCTTGGAACCTTGGAATATTCATCTGGTGCGTGATTGTGTTGCAGTCGACGCCAGGCCTGCTGGAAATTAACCGGGATTGTAGCGTCACCTGCGCTAGCATTCACAGAAAGATTGGTACTCATATCACCAAAGTGTGAGTAGCTTATAGACTGGGCCTAGATGATCCCTGACCCGAACTTGCAGAAAGAGTGTTACAATGGATATGTGGACAAACGAACAGGTCGAAGTAAGCCTGCAATTCCTTCTGACACCACATGTCCCGTCTAATTTCAACCTTAGAACATGAGGAACATGGGTAATATTAAATCCAATGCTATCTTCAATCCCAATGAAGTCCGTCACCCACCGCCTCCCGACCTCGAAGACTCTTCTCGAGATAGCGAACTGGAGAAATACATTCGTGGTACGTGTGCCTTCGCAGTTTCTTCGGAAGACTCAACTAATTTATCATTCAGCCAAATACGAATATAGAAAATACGTCGACAAGACTGCCTTTGTAGCTTCAAAACTGGGTCCTTCTCGATCTGCATCATCTATCACACCTAGGTCCGCGTCGACCCCAATACGGGCATCGACTCTTCCAGCCTCCTCTTCCTCAACTACGAGCTCTCAGCCAAAAGCGTCGAATCCTCCGCCTCCTCCCCTCCCGTCATCATCGCAGCCTTCGACAAACCGGCCTCAGCAGACGCGGTCGGTATCGCAGCCCCTCGTTTCCCAACAAGCTGCAAAGCCAGCAGCGCCTCCCCAACCGCAGAAACCTCAAGGAGGAGTTTGGGATGACCTCATTCAACTACAGGACTCGAAACCAACTCCAACACTCCCACTTCAATACTCCAATGGCTTATCAACCCCTGGCGCGGGCATGTCAATTGCGATGAACCCAACGGGGATGGGTTTCCAACAACAACCTCTATCAGCATTCGCCACCGGCCAATTCACACCCTCCACGCAGCTAACTCCCAGTTTCCAACCCCAGCAACAATCATACGGCCAACAGTTGTTCGCGAACCAGCCAACCGTCCAAACCCCGGGTGGCATGTCTTCCCCCATATTCCATCCGCAGCCTCAAGCTGGAGGTCTGCCCCAACAGCAATCGTCCTTCCTCTCCCCATCGCCATCCATAATGTCCGCACCCGTTACCCAAACGCAGTTTATGACCCCAAGCCCGAGCCAACAACTCCTCTCGCATAGCCCTCAGATCCAGACAAATGGGGTTGGGGGATTCATGACGCCGAGTCCTCAACTCCAAATGGGAGGAGGTTTCAGCGGTGGTGGTGCGATGAATGGCTTGAGTCACTCCCCCGCGCCGATGATGAGCATGACGCCAACTGGTATGCCCATGCAGAACCAGTTCGGAGGGTCTATGATGCAACAGCAGCAACCGTTGCAACAGCAGGGGACTTCCTTACAGGCGTTTTCGCAGAGTATGATGTCCCCGGCGCAGTTTTCGGCTGGGATGATGAACGGCGGTCAGGGAGGGTTTGGGAATTCCTTCGGAATGCCTCAACAACAGCAGCAGCAATGGGGAACATTTTGACGACTCCCCATAGTTGCAGCGGTTACTTGCGTCCCAAGATTACAAACGACGGCCATGCTCTCCTAGGACCTGTTCCATCTAGTTATTCCTTGCTATGGTATGCTTTCTGTTCGTTGCTCAGGGTTGTTGATCTGGATCTTTTGCGTTGGATCAAGGATGTATCGTAATTATTTGGGTAATAACGATTGACTGACTTAGATACCTGATGAAAATGGCTACCAATCGTCAAGACGAAGAACAAAACTTGAAGCGAGACTACACCAAATCGCTGGGCAACGTGACACACTCCCCTCCGTTGATTCGCCCAGACTTGGCTTGACATAACGTTCGTTGACGAACGAGCTCCTCGATTGCGTCTTCGTCCAGAGACCCGTCGCTACGATCACGAGCATGGTCGCCGCCCTCGCCCATTACACCGAGAACCTGGATAACAGATTGTCGAGCAACGTTGAGAGCCGCTGCTAGGATATCCGACCGTCTCACTCGAGGGCCCCATATACTCTCCTTATACGCATCCACGAGACGAACTTGTTCAAGCTGGAAGGCTGGTGCATTGCCTGAGTGTGTGAGGCGTTTCGTCACGCGTCTGCATAATAGATACCCACTGCAATTCAGTACTTACCCGCTAGTAACACCCCAGAAGCGACCATGGTCGGACTAACATGCGTCGCTTGACCTATGTAGACCCTCCTCGTCGAAGGCGTTATCGGGAGACCAACAGCCTTCGGCCAGTTGGATAGCTCAATGTGAGTGAGCTTGAGTTCTTGGAGGTTGGTGAAACCGTGGAGGGCTTGGAAGAGGTGTGGGACTGCTTGAGCCACGATCTACATATGTAGTTTCAGATGAGCTGGAACATTGCCATACTAGACAGGTTAAATGATAAGCGCTCACAGCGATAGAGAAATGGTGAGGCGGGTCGGGCCCTGTCCATATGAACTTGGTGGGGCTGCAGAGGAAGGGTATTAGTAAGTACAACGTACAGGCATGCTGGAACCCGACGCGAGCAGGCGATAGACGCACTTGACGAGTCCCAATGCCAGCCTAATCATCTCCAAGTTCCCATCCCTCGTATGCGAGTAACACTTGAGATGTAAGGCGTCTAGTTCGAGCTTTGGATGAACTTGAAGCACCTGCGGGCTCTCCCCCCCATCATCGCCCGGGTTTAGCCTGAGGTACATGAGGAATAGGCTATGCATCTTGAAGAACAGCTGTGCCTTGACATCGTTAATAAAGCTGAACTCGACCGTACGCGGTCGGTAGGGAATGGGCCGTGTCCAAGACTGTCTGGTCGAAGACGATGATATCGACGAGGTGGACCCCATCTCTCCAACGTTCTGATCACCCGCAAACGTATATAGAAACCTATCCAACTGCGTTAAAGAGTAAAAGCCCAGCCGTGTATAGAGTTGTTTCGTCCCTATATCGTTGAAGGTAGAACATGTCTGGAGGATCGAGGCGGGAGAAGGGTGCAGCGGAAGCGCGAAAGAGATGATGTCTTCCAGGATTTCTGACGGAAGGTGGTTGATTGACATTGTCAATGCCCTACGGCGTCAAATATGTTGACCTGGTAATGGTGAGTTACAGGGAGACACCGAGTTACGAAGCTGAGACAATCATTGGTCAACGTGCCTGCCCTAAAGCAATTAGGCGCGCGCGTAATCCCAGTCTGAGTTAATGAATAGGGGAGCCCTTTCGATCTACCACGATAACCCGGAAATTGGGTGGATATTTATACAAGGGTCAAGGACACATGGTGGCCTCGTTCGTCAACGAAGAAAACCAGGAGCGCGCAGCTCACCGTACAGGCACAGTGGCCTTGCACTTGCTAGCGAGGAAGCGCCAGCCTCCCGCTCACCTTTACCGACGCCACTTCGGGTCTTCTTCATCTTCAACGTACACGGCAAGGTCAATTACAAGAACTTTTTGTTATGACTCTATCCGTAAGCAAATAGGAGCATAAACGACATATACATGCAACAACACCGTCAATGACGAGTCTAGCCAAGTATTATTAGTACACACGAGGAGCACGATTAACTACTATAAGTAACAGCCAGGCCGAAGTCTTTGATATACATTAGATGGATGATGCATTTTCCGCACTTGGGACGTCTATGTGTAAAAAGGATTGCAAAGCATCGAAGCACTCTACCGCTGCTTAGAGGAGGTCAGAATTTGTATCATGAAGGCACATAGTTCATGGAATCCCGATCGTCTGCCCACAACCTCGCCCACTCGAGGCATAGCCTGTAAACGTACACTAAAACCGTCTCGTATCAGCACCGACGGAGAGGCAGGTAGTCAAATGAAATAAATCACCTTCCATGTCCAGCGTCCGTCCCATGGTCCGCTTCCATTCCTTACCAGCCTGCGCGATCTTCCTAGCTCTCTCGTCTTCTGGCCACATGCCAGCCCGTTCCTCCGGAGAGAACAGCGCTAGACTCGAGTTGACGCGGTTTAGCATCGACTGCGTCGGCCCGTTGAAAAAGGCGTAGATGTTGTAGATCTCCTTGTAGGTCGCAGATAGCGGAACAAAGTGAAGCCTAGGAGGAAAACCGAAGTGAATTAGCATTAGCATGGATGGACGAACGGAAGTCAAACCACCCGCATGACGTACCAGGGCTGGATCCAGTCGGAGAAGAACTCGGTGTAGACGGTGGCTTTGATTGGTACACTGTCGCTGGCGAGGAAGGCCATGAACCTGCCACTATAGCTCATCCCATCGAGATCGACGAGGTACTTGTACGACCAATGTTCGCCTAGTGGAACTGGCTCTGCGAACCGGTGATCCTTCATCAAAGCCTTCAAGCCACCCGGGTACAGCCCTGACACCTTGACAAAGGCGGCGTCCATAATCTCTTCGTTAAGCGTAGAGATTGGGACTGTGACGGTGGCGAGGGAAGTGCTGTTCGGCGGATGAGGGAAAGTAACGGTGCGAGGGGTGTCGGAAGTGTCAGAAGTCATGCGAAGGAACCTAAAGGGTCGTGAGCCAGGCGGTCTTTTCCTCCTAGCGTACGAATGACGACGTACCTGTGTCGATGGTATTGAGGCGAGAAGCCAGGCGGATGGCTTCCCCCGCCTGTAGTCGCACCTCTCCAGAAGATCTTGTTAATCTTCTCCTCCCATGGTTTCTCCATCTTATCAACGGGAAGCAGGACCTCTCGCTCTGCATCCCAGCCATACGTGTACCCCTTCGTACTTCCGTAGTAATAATGGCTAGGAATCCTAATATCCATGAACCCCTTCGTCCTCGCGGGGCTGAACACAGGATACAGCACCGGAATCGATCTCCAATCCGTAAAGAAGTGTCCTTGAGTGTAATGCGAATGCGGGTGTTCGCAAAAGTCCAGATAAGCAGAGGTGCCTTCGGCAAACTCAAAGTCGGCATTAGTAGAGACGTTGGCTCGAGAAACCTTCTTCGCAAATGGGTCGCGCACTGATGCGTAGAGGCGACGAGCTGGCGAATCCGGAGAGCATGTTCGACGCCAGGCTTCCCAGACGTTTTCATCCCCCCGCCAATCTGCTTGGAAGGGTCCCCCGAGCATTTCTTCGACGCCGCCTGAGGAATCTTGTCGTGTGAGGTTCGGGTACTGCTGGTGTTCCCAAGGAATAAGGACCCGTCCTTCTGCTTTTGCGTTGATAGGGAAATCCAAGTCCGGAAGCTGACCCATGGTTAGAGTATTTACCTCAAGAAGCGCTATCATTACTCACCGTATCCGCGAACTTGCCCATCATCGAGCGGAACCCTCGAGCACGGGCGCTAACTTCAGAATCCTGGAAGCCCTTCTGCACATTCTCGACTGTGATGTGCCCATTTCTGACACGGACAAGGTCAATAGACGGTAGTTGGCCAACCTAGTATGCTAATGAGCGCCGTCATCGTCCAAGACAGAGGGGCGGAGAACGTACCTGAGCGACTCGCCGACGAATCTCCTCACCTGGCAACTCATAGAACGGAGCCAGGTCCTCCATCAAGATATCGTACTCGTCGACCATCTTCACGTCAAACCGCTGAGCAAATTCCCACCACTTGTCGAAATTCTTGGGCGGCTCGCGTTGATAACGTCGTCTGTACTCATCAACAGCTTCAGACAACGTTTTGCTCTGCCTTGCCAACTTTTCGTTAAACTTGCGCTCTGCCTCGTCCATTAGCTGTGGTATTGGATGGGAGTACTGTTTTCCTTTCGTTTTGTGCGATTTGAACCATGACCGCTTGTCGCTCGTCGTTGAGGGTGGTTGCTGGAGGTCGTCGAGGTCGTTGAATGGTCGTTGCCGAAAACCGGTGAACCAGAATACGAAGAGGCAGACGGAGAAGAGGGCAAAGAAGACATGGTTGGGCTGCACGCACCGCAGGCCCCTTCTAAGCCGGAAACTCATCGCTGGCCGTCGTCGTCGTTTGTCGTTGACGATTTGAACGACGGTATGAAGGTAAAAGCGGAAGACTGATCTATGCCAAGCCGCCGAAACAGGAACGCCATAATTATAATCCCTTGCCCGTCATTCAAGGACGGTTGCGGCAAAATCGAGGTCAATATCAATGATCCATCGCGCAACTTCATACTAGATGTGACCATGAGTGGTGGTAAGAGTAGGAAAGTAACCCTTGGAAACGGACTATAGCCGCCAACTTCCCGTGATTTTGCCAAGTAGCCTTTCCTTGACCGGATCGTATTGAAAGGGGATAAGGCTTCAAAGGAGAGAACCAAAATAACTGGAGGAAATTACAGGTGAAGTATATAAGAAAGTGTATATATATATGACTAGTCGCCATGATAAGGAGCTATGACTTCGGGAGGATCAACGATGATATTTATCGAATGAGCGCTAGTCCGTGACAATACAGTAGCCCCCTCAAACCCGCAGATGGACAAGTGTATGGTTATAGTAGAGAGCGAGTCGAAATAAGTTTACATATTATTTGACTCCAGGGAGGATTGGCGCTAGCTGGGATCGAGGCCACCGTGAATTCACCGAACCAGGGGTGAAAGCACTAGAGCTGTCTCTAAAGATAAGCCAGGGGTCTCCCATTAGCCCTCTCGTGCCACAGCAAGGAAAGTCTATAGTCATGGAAATAACCCGAAGGGCTCGGTCCAACGCAGATTGTCACCCAGAGTTCAGGCGCCGAAATAGCCAACCTGCGCAGTCCTCTGCAAATGTGGGTGAGAACCAAAGGAGCCCTGTTGGGAGCGGGGCGGAAGAGCTCGGCCTTGCCGTTGTGGAACGCCACAGTCCAAGAGAAAATCTCCAGCCATATTTCGGGAGGGAGATCGAGGATCGTTGTTCCACGAAAAGGGTCGCAGATTTGAATCAACGGGGGCACATCTATTTGGGTCGGAGGATGTATGGCCAGGCCCGATGGCAAGAGAAATTCTGTAGGATTTACCGACTGGAAACGTGTAAGGTCGCTGAACTCATCGAAGGCTTGATTCGCGCAGACATAGGGTGTTTCTGGCTCCCAGAAAGGCCTTGACACCTGGTTTAATCCCCCTCGTTTTAGATGGAATCTTAACAGCTTTAATTCACCCACCGTATTTTGACCGTCTAGTTCAGATATGCTCAACAAATCACGAGGGAGGACCGTCCCCTTCCTCCCTCCCAAGTTCCCCGCCTGCCATTCATCACAACCTCGCTTTCGACTATAGGACGGCGGTTGCTTTCCCCGCCGCTTCGCCTTTCGCAATGCTTTCAATGCAATACAAAAAGCTTGGAGTAGCGGACCGCCTAATGCCAGGTACGCTGCTGTCTGGAGTCGCTCCCGGGTCATAGGCTGCATTCGAGAGGGTGGTCGAAATTCATGCTCGATTGGGGGAATGATGTTTGTCGAAATAGACTCTGTATTTGTAGTTCCTGGGCCCCCACAGCCGTCGTACAAGCAAGAGCCTGTCCATTCGCAGCGAATTTCAGCAGCTGTTCAGGAGACACTCTGTCTGCATTCTTGTCGTCCAGCTATTGTCCTTTCAACCCACAGCCGTCCGTCGGGGAAGAGTGCATCCACTAGTGGTGACCTCCAGCTGGCCCTCAGAGGGTCGCCTGCATTCTTGTCGTCCCCACATCTGCCAGTTCAAGACAGAGGGTATCGCCAGCGGTGGGTTCCAGCTCGCGCTGTTTCCGTACTTCCTCGAGAACAAGGACCGACGTAAAGCAGCCGATGTTAATATGCACAGTTGCAGAGAAGGTGGAAGAGAAGCGACATCTTCACGAAATTGTGCCGAGCGATTAATTGGCCTTTCAAAGGCCCCTGTCTCGTGGTGGCCTCCGAGCAAGGGGTGAGCGCACAGAACCCTGTTGGGACTTGGTCCCTAGGCCCTTGATGGTCAGGGAAGCTTTCCCTCAAGTGAAGCACCTGTTCGCAAAGCAATCAGACATGCGAAGCACAAGATCAGGGAACTGATACCGTATGAATTTCGAACGTCAAAAAACTGGGACCAAGCATGGTGTCACGGCGCTTAAAGAATGATGTTTCAATGATCTTTGCGAGTCGGCGTTTCAGTCTTTCCGCCGTCGAGCCAGCGCTTGGAGGAAGCGTCCTGTTGCGTGGGCGTTGGCGACGCGATCCGACATGGGTCGTGCAAATGGTCTGGACAATAAACGCGACCGGGCATCTCGCTGTTCTATCGCTCGTGACCACCGCGACTACAGCCACGAGATGGATCTGGTCGACGGAGAGGCACAGTTTGGGCAGGGTGAGAGAAAAGATGGACGAAGAACAAGGACAAGTTTTGGTATCACTGTCAGCGTTCTCGGCGGTCAGGAATTGATGTGCGCACACGGTCTGTCGTCGGCGGGCTCGGTGACCTCTTGCTCTCTCTCGTCCCATCTTCCTCCTCAACGCCACCCACGCCTTCCAGAAACTCTCGAGATTGCTGCATCAGAAGGCGAATATTCTGTTCACCGCCTTGACGAAATCGTGGAGAAGGACCAGGACGTTCCCCGAACAACGACAAGGTGGTAGGAAATAGGCGAGCTGCACCAACGGAGCAGATGCTAACTGTCAGTTCAGGTCAACCCATCGATCGTGTCCCACGTCATCCCTCCGCTATAAAACCCACAGAACGCCCTCAATCCACCTTAATCCTCAACCACAACCATACCCACTAAACCAATGTCAATCGTCGACGTCCCCCCGCCTTTCGCCCAAGTAAACCTCCCGCCCGTCGAGGAATATCGCAAGCGTAAAGTCGCACTCATCTCTGGTAAGTCGTCCTCGTCGTTGTGTGGAAGAGAGTTGGTCGTTGACGCGTCGGACGACGCCTCCAGGGATCACTGGGCAAGATGGATCTTATCTGTACGTGACTCATTAGCCCGCCATGTGAATCGCGCTAAGCGAGACTCGCAGAACCGAATTCTTGCTGGCCAAGGGCTACCAAGTCCATGGTATCATCCGCAGGTCGTCCAGTTTCAATACTGGTCGTCTCCACCACCTCTACGAAGACCAGCATGAAAGTATGTCTGGTGCTCGATGAAAAATTATTACCCCGCCTAACGCCAGTTTATGTCCAGGACCGAATAAGTTCAAATTGCACTACGGCGATTTAGGCGATAGCACCAATCTCGTCTATATCATCGCCCAAGTCCAGCCCACGGAAGTTTACAACCTCGGTGCTCAATCTCACGTCAAGGTCTCTTTCGAGATGGCAGAATACACAGGCGACGTTGACGGCCTCGGGACTCTTCGCCTCCTCGACGCTATCCGTACATGTGGTCTTGAAAAGCACGTCCGCTTCTACCAAGCATCCACATCCGAACTATACGGAAAGGTGGTCGAAACACCACAGAGCGAAACCACGCCCTTCTACCCTCGTTCCCCTTATGGTTGCGCCAAGCTGTATGCCTACTGGATTTGTGTCAACTACAGGGAAGCGTATGGTATGTTTGCGTGTAACGGTATCCTTTTCAACCACGAGAGCCCTAGACGGGGCAGGACCTTCGTGACGAGGAAGATTACCAGGGCCGTGGCGGACATCAAGTTGAACAAACAATCTTGCCTGTACTTGGGTAATCTAGACGCTTTGCGTGACTGGGGTCATGGTACGTCCACCACCTTTTCCACACCGCCCTACCTTACGTGAACACGCCTATCAGCCCGTGACTATGTCGAGGGGATGTGGTTGATGCTTCAACAAGACAAAGCAGAAGACTTCGTCCTGGCCACTGGAGAAACCCACTCAGTCCGCGAGTTTGTCGAAAAGGCGTTCGCTGTTGTAGGCACGAAGATAAGGTTCGCATTCGTCGCGTTGCTACATTCGAGGCTTCATGCTAACTTGTGTGACCCAGATGGGAAGGCAAGGGTGTCGATGAGCATGCCATTGACGTTGACACTGGCAACGTTGTAGTTCGAGTTGATCCCAGATACTTCCGACCTGCCGAAGTCGAGTGAGTCTATCTCTCTGGTGGCAACAACCAAGGTTAACCTCCACCTTCAGCTTGCTGCATGGTAACCCCGCCAAGGCTGAACGCGTTCTCGGATGGAAGCGCAAGGTAGACTTCGACAGCCTCGTCAAGGAGATGGTCGAGGCCGACCTCAAGGCTGCAGCTAGCCTCGTCGAGGACCAAAACTAGTGTAATGATTTGTACAGTTAGCATTCTTCGCGATTCGTCACCACCTTTTTGGGCTCGATAATACACGGACCACCATTTTACCCACTGTAGTAGTAATTCCCCCATGGCCGTTGGTATTTGATTAGGATTACATTGTAGATTGTATAATAGGTCGCATAGTCAACCCAGTCGAGGGTAATTATAATAGCGTATGCACAATGTGGCGCAAACTTTCCCCCTCGAAGTATAAAAAGTCCATCAAAATCCCTAGTATTACAAGTTGGTTGGTTCGAGTTGTCTAATAGATAGTCTATGGTCGCCAAGAAGCCCGTGCCCTTCAGTAATTTGAATCAGTCTATAAAGTTACGCGGGTGGCTTCGATTTGATTTCTTTGTTCAAGCCCGTGCGTGCAGTGTCGTAGTTCTCCAAGAACCATTTGGCGGTGAGATCCAGAGCTTTGAGAATGATCTTCATCAAGGACTGTTACCAATGGATGTAGAATGAAAACTGACCTTGCTGGAATGGAGTGAACTCGAAATCACCGATTAGAGAGAGCAGTTTCTTATTCGACGCGGGCTTGCGGAATTGGCCGTCAGCCCTTGAGGTGTCGAACTGTCATGGCGGGTCAATGGGCAGCACCGAGTGATCAGTGAGGTGGGAGACATACACTGTATTCGCCGTTGAAGTCCATAGCTTTGACAATGGCGTCCGCTACCTCTTTAATGCTCACTTCCTCATCTTCCCCCACTGATGCACAAAGCGTCAGAGGACAAGCATAACATGTGAAGAAATGAGGGAAGCAAGGACAAAATACGTACCAGATAGAATCAAGGGCTCGACATCATCGTACTCTCTCAGCATCCAGATGAAGAGTTTGGCGAGGTCGTAGGAAAAGATGAATTGACGCAGGGGTTTACCGCTTCCCGAGACTACGAAGGGTGTGCCGTTCTCTATTTGCACAAGTGGCATGATGAGATGAAGCGGTGCGACGGAAACAAGGAGGGGGATTATACGCACTCTTTGCGAGGTAGCATTTGTGCATTAGACCGGGGATAACATGGGAGTCTTCTAGGTCACTGGGTAGGGCAAAACGGGTGTTAGGTATTGGAGGGTGGAGATGGTTGGGATGAAGGGACGTACAAGTTATCGTGAGGCCCGAAGACGTTCGTAGGGATCGCAGACGTAAAGTTGCACCCAAACTCCTCCTTGTAGGCACTAAACGCGCAGACGAATTAGAACGTTGTTTCCGAGTAAGATACGGCTCGTATTTTCCCCGCCCGGACAACCGAACAACGAAACGACAGACGACTCACTGATTCTGAACATCCACCATCCTCTTCGCATGCGCATACCCAAAATTACTCTCGTGCGGCGGTCCATCATGGATCTTGGTCTCATCAAGGGGATACTCCACTTTATCCGGGAACACGCATGTAGAGAGACACGAGATGACTTTCTGCGCTTTGTGTTCGTAGGCCGAGTGCAGGACGTTGTCGTTGATTAGGATGTTATCTCGAAGGAAGGAGAGCTGTTGGATTGATTGGATGGTGTAAGAGGTTGGTAGGTAGGTGGCGGCGTCGTTGGTGGTTGGAAGAAGGAGGTAGGGAAAGAGGTTTGTTAATCGGGCGCTTTGGATTCACGTACAAGGTTACATACTTTGTATTTCATGTTCTTGAAGAGACCACCGACTATTCAAGGAAGACAACTCATTAAACTAGGTTCAGAGTTAGAAGGTATTATCCCACCTAGAGCAGCAAGGTGGATGACATGCGTAGGGTTGTACTTTTCGTACAACTTGCGCGTCTGTGCGGGGTCCCTAATTCAAACCGCACCGTCCATTAGTTTTCACAGATAGATAACGTAGTAACCACAGCGACGCACCTCAGATCCCCTTCAGACGAGCTGGCAAACACCCACGTCTCACCAGATCGTTTGCCAAATCTCGAGTTCTCTGGTTCAGTCTCGATAACATGTTTAATGGCGCTTCCAACGAGACCTGTGCCGCCTGTGACGAGTATCACGGCGTCGCTGGAGAGTTCTCTGGTCATACTGGGTCGATTTGGTCTTGCACTCGTACGCTATCTGGCTGCTGTTTATATGAGAACTTAAGGAAGAGGCTGACGATGACGGCGGATGTTGAGAGCGAGCAGCTGCTTGCTTGGATCATGGATTTCGCTCAATTAGATCCTTTCCCACGCCCCTATCGGTGGACGTCACTGGCTGACCGCGATGATCATCGACGAGAATGAATGAATGAATGAATGAAAATCATATTATAGTCCTATCGGGCGGTGTGCCCTAGGCGGACTTTACTTGTACTACTCTAATTATCTAGTTTAACGGTGTTGTGTTCTATCGACCACTCGCGTACCCTCCCACTTTCGCCTAGGCGAAGGTGGTTAAGCACGAATAGGAAGGTAACCCGTACCTGTAAGTAAGGTTGCGTGGCTTAAGGCCGTTAAGCTAATCTAAGTGTCCTTGATCGTAACTACCCCATCGTGTGCCCGCCTCGCTCCTCACCCCTTTCGTGCAGGAGGCTCCCCCTTCTACTCTGCTTGTTCTATGTCTACTCGGGTGTTTGTTTCACCACCAGTCCCTTCAGCCTCTCCGTTCTCCCAATATACTTCGCCAGCTCTTTCATCCCCTTCTCCGTTCCACATATGTACTTCCAGTCCCTGGCTTTATGCCGTAGCTCCAGTCGCATGTCGTGTCGTTCGTGTCTGTAGTTTGGGCATTCCATCACGTAGTGTTTTGGGGTCTCCGCTCCCCTCCCGCAGCTGCAGGTCGCCGTTTCCGCCTTCCCAATTCTATGCAGATACTGGTTGAGTGGAATGTGTCCTGTCCGAATCTGTACGACTGCGCTGATCTCGTGTCTCTTGAGCTTCTTGGTCCGGATTCCGAACTTCAGTAGTTCGTCTAGTTCTCCTATCTCTTTCATCCTGTTCCTCCTCTTCGAACGTTCCCATTCCTCCCCCCATTCTTTTCGAGCCTTAGCTTTCGCCTCTGCCTTCGCCGCCCCTGCGCTGGTCGGTAACTCCCCATTCTTCTCTATTCCTCTTAACATCGCGTTCCTCGTTTCGTCTCCTTCCGCTCGACGAGAATCCACTTGCTTCTAGGGTCTTTTGAGCAAAGTCCTCAACGACCGGACTGTATCAAGTCCAGGATCTAGCTGCTTCAATTAGTAATGATCAAGAAAAGACGTAGTATTTTAACAATGCACAGTGTCTTTGGTATTCTTCTAGTCTGCTTCAACGTCTATCGTTTCTCACCTCTACGAAGGGCTAGCCTAATTTCTCGAGTCTCGACCCTTCACCGAGTTCATCGCGTATCAGGAATTAATGTTGGGACTAACCCTCTCCCCGACCTCTCCAACGATCCATCCTTGAGCTCATACGCCGGCAGATACCTCGGTGCAGCAACCTCCGTCTCTATCGACAAGCCATTCGCCTTGACATCTCCGGTCCCAGGTGTCGCCACGCCGTTGCCATTGGACGTCGTTCCAGATCTATGGATGTGCGTTGACGACATACATTCCGCCAATGCAGTTGTGGGAGAGATCACTCCACCACCAGGCTCAGTGTGGGTGGTTGACATGACTTGGCTGAGGGCCGTGCCAGGGCTGAGTGCAGATGTCGGGATCGGTGACGGTGAGACGAGTAATGCGGGGTTGGGGAAGGTGTTGTACGTTGAGCCTAGTGACGTATACCTGTCCACAGAGGTCAATCAAGCAACGTGATAACAATCGGGTAATGACTCACCCTTGGTCGTACAAACTGCAGTAAGGAACGTCAAGTTCGCGGAGGAAGGTCCAGATATCCTGGTATGACCAGTTAATGATTGGGTTTACGCGTTCAAAGCGGGGCCAGCCCGGGTCTGTTGGGTTGCGGTGGGATAGCGTTGCTGTATGGTGTCGACTCAGCAAGCGTCCTTGATAGTCATGGAAGGCACTCACCACCATGAGGGTCCGTTCTTCTCGTGCCAATCAGGATGGCAGCAATCTTTGGGAACCTGTCCTTGTAGGCCTGCAACGCCTGCCTCATGCCCTCTCCACCCTTGGCCTTTCCAACAGCCTTTGGTCTCCCAATGTAGTCATCCGCCTTCACGCCCTCTGCTACCTTTGGCGTGACGACACTTTCAATCGTCGTTGCTTCAGGTCTGCATACAAACAAATCGAGGTTGTACGCTTTTGTGGTTTCCTCAATGAATTCTTCGAGAACGGTGAATGGCGAGGGTACGGGGATGTAGATTGCATGTATTGGCTTCATGTCTTCGCCTTGTTCGAGTCTCCTCGCCAAGGCTCCTGCGTACAGGTGTAACAAGACAGTGCCTATCCAATCTCAGTTCAGCGTCCTTCCCGTTAGAGTTATAAACGTAACACTCACAATCCTTGCCCCCATTAAAACTAATAGCAACGGCATCTTGTCTTTAGAAATCAGTGGTCATTGATTCCTCTCAAACAGCGTGCTGGAATTCCTGAACACACCCATGGGTATCCAGCGCCTCGTCGATCACGTCCAACGCTTCCTTGACCAGCGGTGCCAGTTCCCTCAACTTCTTCTGCTTCTCCTCATGTGCGTGTCCATTCTGTGTGCATGATGATGACGATCCTGGGTCTGCGTCGGCCAGTGCGGCGAGTCCGTATACTTCATCTGCAATCTTCCTGCAGTTCATGATCATCGCGAACTGTAAACTCGTTGGCGGCGTCCCACTAAGTGCTTGGCCTTGAGGGTGACTATGGGGATACAGTGGATCCCCTGGAGAGTCCGGTTGAAGGTATAAGTGGCGAGACGGCGGCGAGATTAGAAGCGGGTAGAACTCGGGCTAGCAGTGGAAGGTGGAAGAAGGTCCACTGCGCTCGGAAACCCGAGTGCCATCATCGACTCGAAAGAAGTTCGGAGCGTGAGAAAGGCTGCAGGAAGGAGATAAATCCGTCCGAGTCGGTTCCCTTTCCTTTTTGTGCTTTGCCTGGGTGGCGGGCCTCGGGAGCATCCACGACAGGTCGAGCGAGAAAGGGTATAATTACCTTCGTGGGCCTGAAGGAAGTATTTTTAGACCAATAAGGCTTCCTGCCTCGGGAGAGCCTCTGCGCCTCTGCGCGGTAGAAGCTTGTCTACATTCCTCGCTGTTGTCAGCTCCCACTGTAATTACCTGCAATGCGGCGCTCTGAGAGGGTGCAGTGGCGAGAGCACTTATTCCTCTTTGATGGGAAAGTACCCTTCGCTCGTAAAATGAAGGCAGTAGGACATCTACACAGGACGCTTCGATACTGGTCAGGGTGCAGTGATTATAAAACGTAGTGGCTTCTCAACTCTGACAGTTACTCAACACCCAGACAATCCAATTTCTTATTCAACCAGTATGCGATATCTATTACGTCTCAATCCGATATTTGACTCCATTGTTTCTTTTTTACCAGTGTCCTCAGAATCCGCACCAACGCAGAAGCCAACGGCACCATCGCAATTCATCCTCCCAGAGCATGTCTATTTCAAGAACCCACGAGGAAGGTACCTCAAATGCGTACCCAACCACCTCGGCATGGGTGTTGGCCTCCGATGGGATCACACCAAACTGGACGAGAGTTGTCAATTCAAGATAATGCGCGTCCCTGATCAACCTGTACGTATACCTTGCTTCCTACTTCAATAACTTAACCTGTAATTCTGATATCTGATGGCGAGCAGGGGAAGTTCAAAATCATAGGCAAACCATCAGGAAACTACCTCCAAATCACACATTGTCGAGCGCCTAAACCTAGAGGGTCAAGCTACTCCGCGAGCCTTCCTGACACCGCGGACGGCGGAGGCAAAGATGCTGGATCGCTCCAACTTGGTCAAATTTGGCAAATCCTCTCCACCGACAACGCAGACGACGATTCCGAGATCTACCTCGTCTCCGAAACCTCTCATCCACCCGCCTCCTCTAGTCGTATGCGCTCTCGCTCTCGCGCTCGATCCAGTTCCCGCCGACGCGGATCCACAGCGACCGCCTCAGCTGGCACAGACACCCCAGACACAGGTTCCCTCTTTCTCAGCAACAACTACAACCAAGTCCACTGGCCCGGCCCGCGCTACGCCATCGGCCTCACCACCTACGCCAACGACGGGAACAAGATCACCGTCGAGCGCGCTGCTTTGAAAACCGAAATCTGCGATATCGTGTATCAGACGGATCAGAAAGTCGTCGGAGAGTTGAATCCTACTATCGCTGTGCAGAAGGTGTTGGAGAACTTGACGGGCGTGGAGGCGAGCCAGAGTGTGGGGTATAAGTATTCGAAGAGTGAAGAGGGAAATTGGAATAATAAACTTGGGTTTGAGCTCGGGCAGAGGGTGTGTGCGTTTCTTCCGAATGGTGCGGTGGTGCTGATTGGTGATTGGTGTAGTTAACGTTTGCGGTTGGAGTGCCGATGGTTGGATCTGGAGAGGGCGAGTTGACGTTCAGCGAGGGGTATGAACATACCTGGGGAGGCTCTACCACCGAGTCCCAGGAAGTCACCACGTCAACCACCGTCTGCGTCCCACCGTACACCACTGTCGAACTGTCCGTCCTGATCTACAAGAAAGAAATCACCATCCCATTCACTTACACGGTTCGTAAACTTGTTGTTGAATACCATGGAGGCTGACTCCGCTTACCCATTCCCCTTTACAACAGGAGAGGGCCACGCTTTTCGACGGATCAGTCGTGGAGAAGAAAAACAAGGAGGGGATATACCACAACGTCCAGTTCATCCGAGACCATGCTACGAGTTCCGTCATCGGCCGGGTTGGAGACCTCGAGGTCAAGCTCAAGAAGGCGTGCTGATGAACTTTCGTTGTACACCTAGTAGCCCTGTCTGGTCTTTAATCGCACCTTTATCATAGTACCAATCCCACACTCCCACAATTTGCCGAAGCAAGAACGCACTGTCGGATTAGTAAAGCAAGCAACAGAAGAAACGCATACGAAAGCGAAACTATAGCTAGTAGCAATGTATATGACAGGTAGCAAGGAGGTCACCGCCCTCTGGGTTCAGTCATCATCATCGTCATCATCATCAAACTGCAAAAGCATGAGCGAGCTGTATTCAACTGAAGCCGATGAAACTTACCACCATCTTAGACCTCGCCTTGGACGCAGCCGCTCTCGACGACCTTCCAGCCGGTGCAAAGCTCAATTGTGTTTGCGTCTGTCTTGCAGGAGTCTTCTTCTTAGCAGGCGCTTTCTTCGCTGGTGCCTGACTTTGACTGAAAACCACACTTGTGAGCAAACTCCTCCTCCACAAAATTCTTCGAACGCACCTCAAAACAGCCGCACGACTCGTCCTCTTCACAGGTTTAGCCACTACCTCCTCTTCTGAAATCTCGTCCTCATCATCGTCGAGTTCAATCACTTCATCGTCGCTACTAGGCGGAGCGGCTTTCTTCCCTCGGCCCCGAGCTGTCGTGGTAGTAGCCTTCTTTGCCGGGGCTTTAGCAGGTGCTTTCTTAGTAGTCGTGGCGCGACTAGTGGCGGCACGCCTCTTGGGAGGTGGTGGCGGCTCGTCGTCATCGTCGTCGTCGGACATGTTGAAGGTAGCTCCTCCACCAGTGTCGATATCCATAAGCATGGAGTCATCCGAGGCAGCTCCACCGTCGTCGTCCGTCGCCTTGGCTTTTCCCTTTAACAAAGGCATTAGAGTGGGTTTTAATAAGTGCAAGAAAGAGAAACACACTTTGCCCTTGGCAGATTCACCAGCTCTGGTGGCTTCGAGATACTCCTCTTCCTGTCGCTGCTTCGCCTTGGCCAACAAGTCGTCCAAGTCATCTTCATCCACCTCATCAGACTTGATATTTTTCAACATTGTTTTGAGGGACTTGTTCACATGTCTAGAGCAAGTTGAAACGCGTCAATTCAAAAAATAGGGCATTGGGGAACACAAGGGCGCACGTCTGGATAGCATGAATATCATCCTTCTCCACAAACATCTGGATGGCGTCCGACATCCCATTCTCTCCCAGCAATTGCAGCTCCTGCGCAGCAAGGTACTCCCTCACAAGCGTCTTCACCCGAACCTTAGCCAATTTCTCCGATACCGTCAAATCAGGATCGTCGATACTCAGCTCAGGCTGGTCAATGTCGACTTTGCCTGCGCCTCTCTTCCCTGCCTTCTTGGATCTGTGGAACACAAGCAGGTCTCTGGGATTGGCAACCCGCCCCTGGAATTCCTGACCAAACCGGATAGGATTGGAAGTCTGCGTCACGTTCGTCGTGTCGACTTTAAGGCGGACGAGTGGGAGCATGGGTGGTATTTCTTCGTCTCCAGCCTCGATTGAGCGAGCGTTGCGTTCTTCCCATAGTGCTTGAGCTTGGTCGATCAGATCGTTCACTTTCTGTTTCAAGTATTTGGTGATTTCCATTTGGTCGTTGACGTCGAGACCCTCCTCTTCAGCCGCATCTTCCAGAACGACTTCGCTGATTACGAATGGGCGGACGGTACGCAGAGGGATGGGTGTCAATTGGAATTCTTTCCCCTTGATTTCGAGAAGGGCAACGTGTCTGCGCTTCGGTGAGAATGGTGAAGTTGGGGAAAATAAAGTATCAACCTACTTTTCAATAGCTTCACCATCTGCGAGTGAGGTGGCGACTGAGGAACCTGGTTGGGTGATGTAGTAGTTCTTGCCAGCAACAGGTTCAGGGATGATGCGGCAGTCATGTTCGTGGCCCCAGACGACCAGGTCGACACTATCATCGAACATGCCTTCTGGGACATACTCCTGGGGGCCATGCTTCACACTGAAGAAAGGCCAGGTCAACAACAGTGCAAGGCCTAACCATTATGAAATAGCCCACCGGTTCTGATGCACAAGAAGGATGTTGAACCACTCGTCTTTATCTTTGGGCATATACATCCGCACTCGGTTGCTGCGAAGCTCAAAGTGCATACGCTGGTCTTTGACGTTCCCAACGCCATACATGCCTAGCTTCGTGCTCCCTTTGCGGAGGAGGACAGGGCGAACGGCGATACCGGTAGTTGCTGCATCTGCGTCGGACGTTGGCAAGTCGAATTTGCCCATGTAATTGAGAAGGCCAGAAACGGATAGAACGTCGAGGGCGCATAGAGCGCCGTTCTGGAGAGCGTCAGTCGTAGTGGGGGGCAAGATAACGTGGACGTACGACTCCGGGTCCCTGAGGGTCGTCGTGGTTTCCGTGTATTGAGAATACGGGGATGCTAATATTGAAATTTGGATCCTCATAGTTGATTGCTGGGAATCTGTTTGACGTGAATGACTGGACAAAGCGGTAATATCGTCATCACGTACGAGAACCCAGCAGCCTTTCCTTCATCGGGGTCACTCAGCAGTTCGACTTGGATTGGTTTGTCTCCAAGTGTATACTCTCGCAAGAGGGCCAATGTCTGATACAAACAGTCTCGAGACGGTTTGTTTTCGTGGAATAGATCTCCTGCAAGTAGGATAAAGTCGACCTTGGGCACCGTTAACCCTGACCATGCAGAGACACATTGGGAGTCAATACCTCATTCTTGACGGCCAGTTGCAAGATCTCTCTGAAGGTATTGATGGAGTCTTGACCGCGAATAGGATCTCTTTCTAGATATCCTATGTGGTTGTCTGTCGCAAGGAGAATCTTGATAGTGTCTTCAGGGTCTACAAAACCACCAATTCATCAGACCTTATTGCTTTTGACGGGACCACTGAACAGACCAGCCGTTTCAATGTTGGGCGGTGGGCGGGTATCTTCCTCATAGTCAGACATCGTGTTCGTCGTGTACCGAGCTCGTGGTCGTTGTATTTAACTTTGCTCGTCGAGTCAGAAACGGTCAGAGCGACGATGACGGTGGCGAAACAGGGCAAAACGCGTCGCGTCGAGGGCAAATTATAGATCCCGCCCAGAGTTCCCACGCAATCTGCAGTGAGGCTGGAGTGCGTTGAGGGGCGAAGCTGACAGCTTGAAGTTTGCACAGCTCCACTCCACACAGACAGCGGCGAGCAACGCCCGTCGCTCGTTTCCAGATCACATAAATCCAGCTTTTTTCTGCCCCTTCACGACACCCAAAATTCTCCAAATTACACCCTTTATCTATACGCAAAATGAAGCAAGACGATAAACCGGCGTCGAAGATGTTGGTGGTATGTGTGTTGAGGCGCTCGTTGGCGTTGACTGACCTGAAAATAGACGGGGGTGGTGCTGTTCTACTTGTTTGCAGCGTGGCGGTACGTTAATGAGCTCTTTTCTCTGTTTAATGTGCTTATCATGACCGTAGATGGTCATGGCGTGAGTAGTGAGGCTCCTGAACGAAGGACACTGACCGACGAGTGTTTACCAGCAACAAATGGGTGCTGAACTCGACGACGACGCCTCTATTCTTTCTCTGGGTCCAGTTGGCGATAGCAGCTATGCTGTTTATGATCTGCAATATTCTGCGAATTTTGCCAGACCGCCTTACCTTCGACCTCCAGACCTCTAAGGGTCTGTTCCCCATGATCGCCTTGAATGTGCTCGGTCTAAGGTATGCAGACTTCAACCGCGACGTTTCCACCGACTAACACAGAGCAACAGTTTCAGCAACTACACTCTCAAATACGTCGATGCCTCCTTTTACCAAGTCGCTCGCGGTCTCGTCCTCCCATTCACTGTCGCAACCTCGTTCATCTTCCTTCATGCCCGTCCATCCCTTAAAATCCTCTTTGCGTGTCTCATTGTCACCTTGGGCTTCTTTATCGGCGTCTTCTTGGACGGAACGCCTGTTTCTGTTGCTGGTGTTTTGTTCGGCGTTGCTAGTTCAGCCATCACCGCCATGCACTCCGTCGTCATCAAGCAAAGCCTCAAGGTCGTCAACGGAAGTGCCCTGGCTTTGTCCTGGTACATGAATTCTCTCAGTGCCATCTTGCTGGCCCCGATCCTCATCTTGGCGGGTGAAGGTCCTGATGTTTTGAAGCTGATGTTCAGCGCGCCTATCGCCGAGGTTGGCAGAATGAGCCCGTTGAGGACCTTCGTCTGGGGTTCGCTGATCACTGTAAGTCCAGATCCCTCCTTTCTCAGAATACCCGTTGACGTTTCATTGCTAGGGTGTTCTTGGGTTCTTGATGAGTATTGCCAGCCTCCTATCGATCAAGGTGACCTCCCCCATTACCCATATGGTTTCCTCCGCCGTTCGAGGTGTTGCTGCTTCCCTTCTCGGCCTTTGGCTCTTCCACGATATCATCACCACGTACGTATCCTACTATCGTTCTCCTTCCGGTGCTTAATTAACAGCCCCTCTCCTCCCTTCCCCTTTCCAGTGGCCGAGCCTCTTCCATCGCCATCATTCTCGCTGGTTCTGCACTCTATACATGGTTCAAGCACCAAGAATCGGCCCCTTCTAAACCTCCTTCAGCTACCGCTTCTCGACGTGGATCGTACGAGCGTGTTCCTATGGACGACATCGAGAAAGGCGAATACGACATGGCCAGCAAACCTCGGTAAACGCTGAAACCCCCGATTTGAATTATAGACTATTCAACTAGACTCCTAATTTGTAATTTTCCATCAGACTGTACCGCGCATGGGTGGTATAGCTGATTACTGCACGCTCTTCTTTGATGACTTAGATGTGTGTACTTCTTTCTGAACGATGGTTCGTACTACTTGTGCAACGATACCCTCTAATGCCCTTTCCGCTTCCTGTCTTCTTGATTGTGTATTGTACCGACTACAAACGCCACGCTTAGATTCACGCACTTGCATGCATAGGCACTAGTGTACACTACATCGGGTTCAAATTTCAAATTTGGATGCTTAGGGATTGTTGCTGCTTTAAGTTTCCGATGTAGGGAAGGACAGTACACGAAGATGCAACTCCCACTCTTGGTTCTAAATGGCCTCGTAGAATGAGACTGGGGTGGACTGAACGTCTCTGATGAAGGGATGCAGCGGTGGATGTCACCACCGATCCCTTCTGAGCAGGCTGGAATGGCCGAGTCGTTAAGGCGAGTGATTTGAATTTTCAAACTTATCACTTGGTGTTTCACCGCGTAGGTTCAAATCCTGCTTCCAGCGTACTTTTTTTCCACAAGAACAAATACACTACTTATTCAGCAACCCGCATATGCATTCCCTGTACGTATATACACCTTCCCATCAACCCTCCCGAACAGCCTGCACCGCAACCTCCGAACGAGGCACGAACTTGCACTTGAACGGCAACGGGTGGAGGATCAACCCGGACGTGTACCGGTCCAGCTCAGACACATCCGTACCCTCGACGGGCTCGATATTGAACACCGCAAGGATCGAAACGATCGCCAACCAGACAGTCTCCACGGCGATATGGAGACCAGGACATATCCTCCTTCCATAACCGAAGGCTTCGTACCCCATCGGCATGCTGGGGTTTATCGCAGTTTGGGACTCGTTGAGGAACCTGGTTGGGTCGAATTTGGAGGGGTTCCACCCGTAGTGTGCTGGATCGTGTGCAAGGGCCCTGGACGACGGTGGGATCCAGGGTTCTGTCCGATTGATTTGGCAGGATGAACGTACCATGAGTTGGGGATAACAGTAGCGCCCGCGGGGATATGATACCCCTCGTAAACGTCGTCCTGGATCACTCTATGTGGCACAGCTAGAAGGACCTGATTAATCGACAATTTGGGAGACAGGATATTTTCACCGCACCGATAGGTGCGACGGGCCTCCATCGAAATACCTCCTGCACCAGCGCTTCGATGTAGGGCATTTTGCCATAGTGTGTAAAGTCGGGCAATCCCTCGGACAAGTTCATGGTTTCGTCGATGACTTTCTGAGCTTTCCTCTGGATATCTGGGTTCTGGAGCATTGCGACTAAAAAAGTACCGAATGAAGAGACAGTCTACATACATTGTATCAGGGGAAAAGGGATTCGGCAACCGGGACGGTTCAGTGTCCGTTTCGGAGAGGGGACAATGCCAGTGTACTCACGGCAGAAGGTCGGGTTCCCCTGGGGAGAATTCTCCCAGAGATTTCGGCGAGAATTCGGCATGATGGCTGTTTCGTCTCCGCTTTTGGGACTTCCAGCTCCTGTCTCCTTTACACCCTACACAGTGTGCTACTGGTATAAACAAGTTGAGAATAATGTTCAGGGAGACAATTCCTTTGTCTCCACAGAGAAAAAAAAAATGGATACTGCTTGTGGTGAGTAAAATCGTATCTATATCGACCCGTTGGCTACCGTTTGACCCGGCGGCTGATGACGGTTACCTGTTTTATCACTGGCCGCCTTGGCCTTCCTCTTTGATGTCTTGTGCACGCGCGCCACGACAACGCGCGCTCGCGTTCTCATTAACAGCGCGCGGCACCAGCGTGGTATAGTACCTTTCAAAATATCGGTACTGTGAAGTAAGTTTTAATTTCCATGGTTGGATATTGAAAAGCATTCCGTTTGATAAGTTATCGTAGTCCTGGGGCCCCGGGGGTGAGGCTAAGTCTTGTGCATCGGATGTGGACCACATGCTCACGTCGAATATGTTGTTCCGCCTTTTTTTTCGCCTTTAAAAACCTGGACTCTGGCAGGCTGGACTTGGAAGTACTCGTTGCACATCTCTGCTGCAAGTACGTTGGAGCTCCTATTAACCCCATCTCACGCCTTACGTCTTTCTAGTCATTTACGCAACCAGAGTGGGCGGTGATGGCATCCCAGGCTGTCATTGGTGAAGGTGGACCCACACAAGTCGTCTTGCCTCCACGCCGCTGTGACGACGTGCCAAACATCTTTCCTCGCCCTGGCATCCAAGACGTCGTCTGTCCCGTATGTTTCAGTGCAACACTCGGCCCTCTCTTCGAGTGCAAAGGGCTTGACCATTGGGAAAACTATGGCCGTGGGGTCAGGTGGTGAGTACAAACAGCCCGACTTGACTGGAGAATTTTTTCTAATCCATCGCAGTGCCTGAACTGCACCCCAGTCCCGCTGCATAACTCCCGCGTCGATGCAAACCTCATTCCCGCTGCCCATATAGCAACGAAATACCGACACTCACCAAACCTGCGCGCTGCCGGCATGCAAAAGCCAAGCAAATATTCGATGCCATCGTGGACCCCAGTGCTGCGCAAAATGCTGTCGCTCTCTGGGTGGCTGTCAAGGAGCCAGAAGCCACGGACCTGCTTCTGAAGACACCGCCCGAACTGCTACCCAGCCTCAGCTCTCACAGACTTCGAGCTCGTCAGCGCCAGCCACCACCAGTGCTCCAGTGGCTGAACCTTCCCAGTCTCGCACTGTTTATTCGCGCCAGCTCACTCGTGGCTATGGCCAGCACCATGCTATTGAGCGCTTGGATCGTAAACGCCGACGAGATGCGGAGATAGAAGAGAGGGAGAAGCTGGAGACGGAGTATCTGCAGACCATTGAAGTTCTCTTTTGGAATGAGGTATGTGTGTTGGGTGTACGTTTCAAAGACATTGGTGCTAATTGTCTATCACAGAAAAAAGTGGCACCCAAGTCCTTCGGTGTTATTGGTACCGCCAGTGCTGCCAACCCCACCATGCTCTTCATCGTCTTACATGGTTTTAAGCCATTTGAAGATGAGCTGAAAGGGAACACATCCATTGCCGTACTCAAGAATTCCCGATGGATGATTCAAGACATCAAATTGTCGATTCCTGCTTTTCGACAACAGCATGTTCTCGTACGCCTTCCCAACCTCGACGATTCGGACTGCCTCGGTCTTGATCAGTTCCTCCCATTCAAAACAATTTCCACCACACGAGCGATAGAACGTCAACCGAAGAAAGAGCTTCCCACTCCCGCCATTTCCCAGCTCCCAGTATCGACTATTCAAGCGCTTGCTGAGAAGGCGAACTCCCAGTCAGCCTCATTGCCTGTTGTCCATGCTGGGAAGACCATCCTTCTTGCCCCTGGCCCCATCCCATCGCGCCTCCCATCAGTCCCAGCCCATGGAGTTTTTCCTCCTCGATACTCGTGTGATATCGTCCCCGGCCTTCAAGCACTTGCTTCCACCAAGGAAGGCCCAGAACGCGTGCAAGTCTTCAACGAACACTTCCCCAACTCGCTTTACGTCCGCAGCACAGTGTCAAAACACATCCGCTTTTTCAGGGTCGCCCGCCTCCACGATCTCTATGAAAATTCGGTCAAGGCTGGTCGTACAGATGCAGGGTTATGGTCGCATGTTCGTAAAGCAGGTACGCGCGCATGTTTCTTCTTAAGCTTTCATCTTTCTTATGTACATGCCCTGTGTAGCTGAGAAGAAATCCAAAGACTCGGACTTCAAGCTTCCTTACGGCGAGAAGGATTGGGAGAGAAAAAAAAATACTGTCATCGACCTCGCTGATAGCAGCTCATCCAATGACACCGACACCGACACCACCAGTGAATCTGACAGTGACGACAACCCGACTGACACCCGTGTCATGGCTCCCAACGCTGGGGCCACCTCGAGTTCTGCCATCGACCTTACGAGTGATTCCGAATCCAACACACCCAAGACTGACCCACCTAATCCCTCTGATCCCGACGGACCCGGCCAGCATGATTCATCGTCATCGGATGAATCGGACGAGGATTCCCCTCTCAGTTCGTATCAGAGGGTTCGGTTCTTCACCGAAATCATTTCCATCGACACCGAAGTTGACGAGGTTGCTGGTCGCACTCATCCAAAGGATTTCCGGGAGGGATGGCTCAATTCGGACCCCTTCAAGACCGGACATCTGCGCTCAGTCCGCATGGTGCGTCGTCCTTTTTATTATTATTTCCGCAATTACATCTCTATTCTCCTCTTAGTTCCACTTGTCCGATCCTCCGCCGGTGCCCTCAAAGACCAACCCTTGGTTTGATTTCACCAATGACCCTACAACCCACTACGTGCTGAAGCGGATCACTCATCCTGGTGATGGAACCCGGGCTTGGTGGGATGGGCCATTGGTAGACCAGCCAAGTCTGATTCACGCGCTTATGCGAGAGGCTGGTCGCTTTGCACGGATGAGGGATGCTCTAGATGTCTTCAAGTCGACATTGGATCAGGCATTACTTTCCTCATTTGGTATGTTGATAGCTATCTTTGAACGTCACCTCGGTACTAATGTTGCTGATTCTATAGCGCTCATCTCTCACCCGGTGTATCTCTTCCACATCCACGAGCGGTATGAGAACACATATCTTGCGCAACCAATGGCTCCCGACAATGGCCAACTTCATCGTCACGTGGTCGGTGGTACTGCGCAGACATTCCCCGTCCTCGACCGAATGCTCGAGTCATTCTCCCACTTCACACTCCACCACACAAATGGACGCATGGTTCACACAGCCTTTGAAGGTGCATTCAATTATCTCTCAGATCTCCACTACATCTCGTACTGATCTCTGACTTGTTGTCATCCAGGGTTTGTCTATAAAACAGAGCCAGAGACGTTCATCATCGTTGACTTCACGACCCATACGTAAGTGTTTCTCTTTATCTACTTCTTTAAAAAAGCGAAAACTTACATAATTACACCTTTATGTAGGGTTCAAAATGACGACTGTGCTGATGCGTTTATCGAAAACTGTGCTGGAATTGGTATTGGCAACTTCAAACTGGGTCATAGCTGTAATGAGTTCTGCTGTGCTCTAGCCCTCGAGCGTCTTTGATGACGACCTGGGGTAACAGAATTAAAAGGGGTTCTCCCCACTTCAATTTATCTATCTCAAAAGTGCTCTTCCTTCTTATGTCTTATTTTCCTGATTTTCCTTTCGCTCGTCCGATGTAGTAACTCCCCTCTCACAATGATACTGGTGCTTGAAAACAGAGTGTGAAAAAGAAAAGCTAATTAAGTCTATCAACGTACAATGGGGGCGAAAAAGAATTCATCGTAAGGCACTACCCAGGGATGATGTCCCTTTCGAGACAACTCTGAAATTACGTATCGATTCCGGCGTCGAATAACCTCATCCAGATAAAAGTTATACCTCACCCCTTCCATGTCACGGAGAATAGCCTGAAAGCCTCCCAGCCAGACATTTGTCTGCTCGCAAATGGAGCTGTTGAAGAGCCACTTTCCGGGGCCTGCAATAAGTTCGGGATATGCTGCAGGGTTGCAAAATTCTTGACAGACGCTATCGGTCACCTTGTGCTTCGTCTTGAAGTGGAACACGTCGACAGGCATTGCAGTGTTGGCGAAGTGTGAGTCGTTGGTCGCCTTTAAGTGCCGTAGAAGTTTGCAGTTATTGTCAAAAAACAGATGTTCGGGGGTGGAGGAGGGTGTAGGGAATGTCGCTTTAAGAATGTCCTAAAAGGCGCTCGAGGTTTGTTCAGTCGAAACACGAGGGGAAGCAGAATGGAAAGAATAGACTCACATTAACCGAAGCGACGGACTCTGCACCATACAGCGTTCCCCGTGCCAGTATCAGACCACACGGTCGCATGACAAGCTGCTCATTATGTGTCCATCGTCGCCCAAAGTGCGACTTGAGCTTCTGCTTCCCCACATCCGCCTTCCCATCGCATTCCGGAAGTGCTTCTTCCTCATCAAGCTCGATGTCGTTGGTGGAGATATTGGCGGGGTTGTCTAGGGGGACAGAATCCGAAGGGGTCGATATTCGTGCCTTCTGAAGACGGTCCTGAAGCTGAAACATCGCTGTTCCCTTTTCCCGGTACTTCTCTTCTAGGCGACGATGCCCCTGTTGAGAACAGGTGCGGAATCCAGGTTCGACAGGTTGGGAACAGTCGTCGATGGCACACAATGCTTCTAGAGCGCGGTGGTCGGGGCAATAACGATCACGCTGGGAGTCTAGAGGTGTTTGACAGCCATGAACACCGCAGCATGGATGGCCCAACGTAATCCCATCGCAGACAGCCGCATGCATCTTCCCTAATTAAATTCGGTCCGTCGATGTTGGTGAAGCAGTCCAAAGTGAGCACTGAGTGGACGTACGTAGAGTTCCATCTTCCCCCTTGATAACCTTGTAACAGAGGTCGCATGCATGAAGATAATCATCCTGCCCAACTCCCTGCATGGCGTCATTGCGGTCTTGCAGTGCATAACGAAGGCGTTCTCGTGCTGAGAGTGATGGATTGTTGGGAAGGGTTAGGGATGCCTTCTCTTCGGCGTGATAGAGTAGTAACGAATAAAGAAAGAAGCCATCTAGGGCATCTTCAGGGCGGAGTGTGAGTGGGTAAGGCCAGCTGAATGTTGGTTGTGATGCTTTCGTAGAATCATATACAGCACCGTAAGCCATTGCGTTGTTGAGAATATGGGCTAGGGGCTTCCCCAAAGCAAGATTATAGATTCTCGCGGAGTTCTGGGACGATACCCTAATTACAGTAAGCCATACAGACGGAGAAGGCGAGAAGGTGTTGACATACCAAGCAAATGTGTGGCTTGTAGCAAAAATCTCCAAAAGCTCGGACTCGAGGAAGTAGTGCATTGAGACTTGGATGATATCAGGGACTCCTCTGTAGTACTGTCGAGTTTCGTCCTTCCGGTCCACGAAGTAATTTGAGTAATACCGTCGTCGACAGCCTAAACGTATCCTTAAGGAAACCCTTGACATGACGAGAGAGAGGGAGAGAGAAGAGCTTACACCGGCAGTACAACGAAGTGGAAACGATGGGGAATGCACCACTGTGGGCAGTGAAAAGGGAGCCCTTAACAAGGGTAGGGTCGGATAAAGTCTTCTCGCTCTGGTCTCTGGAGTACTGCTGGCAAGTTGGATCAAGGCACGCGCGCACAGGGGGATATACCATGTGGTAGGCTGTAACCTACGTTAGCCAACGGCTGATTCATGTCCTCAAGACCATAAATACACTCACCCATATCCAAAGGCAGTGCTGCTTTGTTGTACTCTGCAATGAACGCCAGGTCGGGCTCAATCCCGGATGCCTCCCTCCACGCCTCTTCCCGGAAAACCTTCCAACACTCGATCACGCAAATCTCGTCGACCCCCAGAAGGTGGGCGAACAGAGAAATGAGCTTCCTTGACAATTCCAAAGGCGGTTCGTCCAAATTGGTGTCACGGCGGGTGAACTGGATTGTAGGTCGAGCGATGTTGACGATGGTGAAGAATTTTGAGATAGTAGTGAGCGGTAGGCGAGCAAGGATGGTGTGGTTGCTAGCGATAGTTGCTAGAGCGGATAGCTCCATTGTCGAAAGCAAAAGTATGGGAGGGATGCTGGTAAGCACGCTCGAGTTGAGACCTTATAGGAATTTGGGTCAGAATTGACTCGATCGATCGAGCTTACTCACCTGGACAGGCTCATGCATGTAGCCCCCTCTCGCCCCACCCTCAAGCGTCTTCATTGCTGGAAGCAACCGCGCTGGTTGAGACAATGTCTTGCGAAGAGCGAACGCGTCGTCGACCGAGCGGTCAACATCAACCCCGCATTCCGGAACCAAGTCCCAAAGCGGTTGATGGGATTACCGCATGCGGACAACCCCTCCAGAGTCAAGTCTCGAGCCCATTCCAGTGCGTCCGTCGTATTCTAAGCACATATAAAGACATATTCAGCCTCCTTACACTGCGCTTAATCCACAAATCAAGTAAAATCCAATGCCACGTTCCTGTTCCGTATATTATGGCTGCCTTAATCGAGTCTTGGCATGGTTTGCATAACACTGCCTACTAGAGCCTCAAGAAACTTCGCGCTATTCGTTTTTATTTGCTATATAGGTAGTAGCAGTACCTTACAGCATTTTACCAAGTTTCTAGAGGCTAGGAGTAGAGGACGGTTAGCAGAGAAGGAAACCAATCTCGAGGAACCGTTCCCCGCTCCTATCGGGGCGGAGGCAAATCACCCGGCGGAGGATCAAGGCTCCGGCCTGGACCGGGTCCCGTTCACATGACCGCTCGCATCAATGTATCTCCCTGCCGAATTCTCGCCGAATTCTCTGGGAGAATTCTCCCCAAGAAACCTCGATGCCCTCACTCACGGTATCTGAGCCAGCGGCATAGGCTGCTGCCAAAGCGTCTCGAATGACCTCTTCCCTGTGTTTCAAGTTTTCTGGATCGTCTGTATCTAATCCTTCCAAAAGGTCCACAGCAGCGCAAGGTTCGGCCGTTCCTGAAGCCTTCATCGTGCACCAATGTGAGACACTGGAACTGACAAACGCAGGAAGAACGACTGACCATAGCGCCTTTGACATACTGGAAAGGGCTGTCGGCCATAGCGAACACATGTTTGCTCCACTCCTTTGCGTGGCGCCTAAACCCAGCTCCGGGGAACCAGGAGGGCACGTACTTCAAGGAAGGCAAGAAATCGACCAAGAACGTGCTGGCGGTTCCTGCTGCAGCCATTGCCTGCATACCGCGCTCCGCTTGGAGGATGTAGATGTCATCGTCGGATTTGATTTCCAGGCCATAAGTGACGTTGAGGATGAAGGATCCCGATAGTCTGGATATGGAGGTTGAAAGGGCTGGTCAGTTAGGGGATTTGGAATGCAGTGAAGACCATACCTTCGACCGTGCTCGAGGAAATGATCAGGGTCATCCAACAACTGGTTGAGTAGTGTTTTGATGGTGACCAAGAACGATGGTCTGTACCGCTGTGCATGGTTCGGACTGAGGACTCGCTGGAACAATTGTCTTCTCTCTAATGATTGATGGAAGCTAAAAAATGGGCTCCGTCGCCAACAAATGAACGACCCACCCTTCCATTTACTTCCATATTCCATGAACCCAAAGTGCCACGAGAAGCCGATCCTTAGGGATGTGGATGATGAGCAGGGAACTCACGAATCCGCGGTCAACCTTCAGCACTCACAAGTCGTTCAGCATGGGCATATTCGGCCTACCGTACCTCGGTCAAACAGCAGGACTCGTTCGCCTTAAATTGTCAGCTCACCGAGACGAGTAAATGGCGGACCGCTGCTCTAGCAGCTCCTTCACCGCCTTGTGCGAATTGAGAACGACGACAGGGGTGCCGAGCATATTGAGATAGATCACGTCAGAGCCTAGCCGTATCTTCAGGTCAGGTTCGCGTCAGTCACATAAGTAATACATACCATATTCATCAGACCATTCCTTGTGCTTCAGCCAGAATTCCTTCTCGGGGACGTCGAACGCATTGCCAACAATTGGTAAACCACGGGGACCAGGGGGAAAGGGCAGCCTCTTGCGACGAGAAGAGCTCAAACAAAGGTAGCCCACTCCTAAGCACGCAGTGGCCAAAGCAACGGGTAGAACGAGATTCCCTCGAAGTCTTTCGGAAAGGACGGAGTTGAAGTCAAATTGGAGCATGGTCGGGAGGTGACCATGGCCGGGAGAAAGGTGGGCATGATGCAGCTAATATACCATCCCTGTACTTCCGGAAGCAGCGAGCATGGAAGGCATGTGGCACGTCAGAGGGTCAACCTTTACGGTAAGGGAAGATAAGGAAGACGTCCGTCGAGATTCGGTTTATCGCCGCCGCCTACTTGAAGACAACAAAGTGTTCTTTTCACAGGGGATTTCTTGCTTGTGCTGCGGGGTGAGTCGTTTCTTCGGGAGCGAACTTCTTGATCGAGGAGCCTCCAAAGCCGTAGCCGTGACAATCGCAGTCCAGCAGAAGTGCCACATTTCACCGCGTACGTTCAAATCCTGTTTCCAGCGAACTTTTTACTCGCAGCTTTTACAAGAATGAATGCACACGAGCGATACGCCACAGACACATGGCCATTGTGCAAATATTCTCCTTCCCGTCAACCCTCCTGAACAGCCTGCACCGCAACCTCCGAACGAGCACGAACTTGCACTTGAACGGCAACGGGTGGACGATCATGGGGCCAGACGTGTACTCGTCAACTTCGGACGCATCCGTACCTTCAGCAGGCTCGATGTCGAACACCGCAAGGATCGAGACTACCGCCACTCAGACAGTTTCCGCAGCGATATGCAGACCAGGACATATCCTCCTACCGAATCCGAAGGATTCGTAGCCCATCGGCATGTCAGGATTTATCGCGGTCTGGAACTCGTTGAGGAAGCGGGTTGGGTCGAATTTGAATGGGTTCCGTCCTTAGTGTTCTGGATCGTGTGCGGCGAGTACCCTGGGCGAAGGTGAGCCTTTGGAGTTGTCTGAATTAAATGGTAGCGAGACGAACATACCAGGCGTGTAGGCACGTGAAGAACCATGTATCCCGTTACGGGAAGGAAAGACATGGCGGATGTCCACGGAGGTTCGTTTTATCGCCACAACATATAACGACAACAGCCAGGTTGTTCAATGCCGTTTGCACAGGTGATTTCTTGCGTCATGTTGAATAAATCACCGCTACCAGCGCAAATTAGGTCAGGTTCCTGACCGAACAGCGTCTGAGACCGTAGCATGGGCACTATAGTCCAGTTGAAGAGCGCTCCTATTCGTTCAGCAATTACGTCTGCGAGTATCAATACGATTAATGTCGTCGAAGCTATAATACATACAAACATCTTATGACGGGAAAAGAGTAGATGGTGAAAGGGGAGATCAGAGAGCAGTACCACGCTCGAAGCTCGCTCTGATTTCGGCAGTGTACTTGTCGTAATACCTGGCAATCTAGGAAAGAAGCGTCAGTACCGTGATATCAAGGGCCTTTCCAAGGAAGGATTCGAACCTTTTTGTTGAACACCCTGTTGTGTTCGTTGATGTAGGTAATGTCGCCTTCGTCTTCGTTGAGACGCTTGCGATGGAACTTGGCCTTCTTGTCGATGCTGAAGGGGCATTAGAACCTGTAAAACACCAACAGAAGGTGAACCGACATACTCCTTATTGATCTTGCCAACGACTCTGTCGATTGCCTCGTCGGAGGGTTTGCTGTCGCCGTAGATGAGGGTGTTTGCGTCACGGTAAAGGTTCTCAGCGGCAATACGCTGCTCTTCACTTGACACGGCCTGCAAAGCAGACGAAGATGACGACGCCACTACGTCCGTCGAGCTGAACGACGTGAGAGCGTTCGCCGAGGGATTGAGGCCCATAGCAAGAGCCTTCTGTCGGTTGTAGGCTTCTAGGTCGGGTTTGATTTGGTCTAAATCCTTCTTATATCGGCGTCTCGATGCCTGGGCATCATCTTGAAAAGACACGGGTTTAAGAATCTCGCTAATAATCTCGTCAAGAGGGGAAAACAACGCACCATGGAATTCAAAGTCTGCTCTCCGCTTCTTCCTTGCCAACTTCTTTTCCCATTCATCATTTTCTTCGATGGTATACTCCCAATTCTTCCTCCTCTCCACATCCTCTCCTCTTTCCTCCGCATCTGCCTTTAACCGCAGTGTCTCAGCAAGTTTGCGCTGTCTCTCGAGCCGAGCCAATTCGCGAGCAGTGAGTTTGGCTTTGGCCGTTTCTTCAGCTAATGACTGTCGATTGGCCATGGTCCCTTCACGCTGCATGGGCTGTTGAGTCAGAATCCATATAAAACAGTTTGACAACGCACCATCTTCTTCCTCAAAGCCTCCATCTTTGCTCTTCGTTCTTCAAGCGTCAGTTTCGGTTTCGATTCCGCCTCAGCGCTCTGACTGGCCTCCCTGGAGCTATCCTGTTCCATAGGTTCGTCTTTGCCCGACTCCTGAGCGCCCGGCGTCGCACTTTCACTCGCATTTCCACTGCTCCCACTCTCCACACCAGTCATCGTCATCTCCTCGACAAACTCCTTCGCCGCCCCACCGACCTCGGCCACCTTTTCTACCACCTTTTCAACAGCGTGTTCTACAGCATGCTCGGCTTCGACCACGGCATTGGTGACTGTCGAGGCGAGTTTAGCTGATGTCGAGGCTTCTGGTTGTTCAGTGGTTGTCTGTTCGTCAACGTTCATTTGGGTGTCCTCTTGAGGCGTTTCGACCTCCGGCTCGACATTGGGAATTTCTTCGACGACTGCAGCTTTGGCTTTGCGTCCGCCCTTCTTCTTGGATCCTTTGGGAGGCATTATCGTCGTTAGACCAGTTGACTATGCAACTTCAAGGAGGCTAAACCGGCGCCAGTGCCGAGTGTCGCTGTGGCTGTACGCGGGAACGTTGACGGTCCATTTCCCACGGTCTTTACAGAGCTCCTTCAGGGCAGACACTCACTGTCAGTCGGCGACTTGTTGGTGACTTACCGTATCACTAGATAAGATGATTACATGTACATGCTCACAAGTCAAACGACAAGAATCCAAGCGTGCCTCGATGCAAACTGAAACCCATGAGCGCTAACTTTGAAACGGAGCTCAGAAATGGAGTTTGAGATGATCGCGGAACGGACGTTGACCAACTTCCTCACTTCGCTTCGATATCCTCTACATTGAGAGTTTGCGTCCTCGACGATGTGCACAATACGACAACATTCCTGTTCTACCAAGAAAATATCAACATATGATCCCAGACTTATCACTGACCCTGCTGGAGAGTGGCAGCCCCAACCCTGTGTCCAGCCCATATCCAGCGACACTGGGCCTTTATTGCCAGAGCTATTCCATTCTCAAAGGGCCACACAACGCTCCGGAGAGGTTAATGCGGCGATCAAGTCTCAGGCCTCCAGGCACGGGGCTTGGATGTCTGTTGCGCCGTTTTATGCACGGAGAACCGATCAGCTGCCACCATTCAACAACGCACCGCGACTCAAAACAAGAGGAGCCCCCCAAGTCAACATGAACCAGCCGCTCTTGTCAAGCTAGACCAGCACTGGGATGGTATACATGATTTCCCAGGTGCTCCATTACCCAAACCTACTTCGACAACCGTCCCACCGTTCCGCGATCCATACGCCGCCGTTGCTTCAGAAGACTGATTGACGACACTACCACTTACTCGTTGCAGGAGCGGTCATGAAGCCTAACCAAAATTCATGGCCCCACAGACGCCGTTCGCATGGAGCAGCCGACTTTACTGATGCAACTAGTGCTACTTCTTCCTCTTCGTCGCACTATGGCCAATCTAAATTCCATATCTTTCCGTCTTCGCCAAACACCTCTTCAACACCCTCGTCCTCTCCGCGAAGGACCCACCACACCCTACACACACGCCGCACATTCCTTTTCAATTCGAAGAAACACCGAAGGGGGATCATGGCTGCTGCGATCGAGTGGTCGTCTTCTGGAGCGTTCTGGTTGGCAATGTACTTTGTGTTGAACCTCGCATTGACACTGTACAACAAGATTGTGCTTAACCACTTCCCCTTCCCGTATACGCTCACCGCCTTACATGCACTGTGCGGAACCGTCGGGACCTTTGTGCTTCTTCATTGGAACCCATCGATAGTATTCCTGAAGGACTCGTTGAGAGGACGGAGGAGGTCGAACCCGACCAACAATCTACGGGTTCTAACGGATGCTTCTCAGGATGTGCCTTCGGACCCTCTCATCCCCCCGATTCCGACGCTGCGAGGAAAGGAACTCGTCGTGCTGTTCCTCTACAGCATTCTGTACAGCCTCAACATCGTGGTCAGTAATGCGTCATTACGGCTTGTGACTGTTCCGGTAGGTCCTAGTTCATCCTCCCCATGTCCTCTTCCTCACTTTCCGCTCATAGTTTCATCAAGTGGTCCGCGCTTCCGCCCCGCTCTTCACGGTTGCACTATCCGCTATCCTGCTCGGAAAGTACAGCAGTAGAGCTAAACTGATAACCCTGATCCCTGTCACAGCGGGAGTGGGATTGGCGTAAGTGGAACACTTGCATTGCTTCGTTCCAGAGCCTAACATGCTCGTCTAGGACGTACGGAGATTACTACTTCACACCGCGCGGCTTCTTCCTCACCTTATTCGGAACCTTACTCGCTGCGCTCAAGACGATCACCACCAACCTGCTTCAAAAGCGAAGCACGTCCAATACAGAGCCAGGGAAGTACCCTCCAACGCTGTCCCCTGAGTCCGCGCCTTTCAAGTTCCCTCCGCCTCCATCAAGACCATGGGTTCAAGTGGGCATAGTCGAAACGGAGAAAGGCGCCATTGCATTGGAAACCATTGATGAGAAAGGAGACAAGATACCAAGCGACTCGCTACTTCAAACAGAGCCCCTCCTCCAGGAAACCAACCCCGCTGGCTCCGCGGGCGCTCCTCCACCTAGTACACGTAACACCCTAATGGACTACATTCTACCAACGCGACGACACCGCGCAAGACTGCATTCCCACTCGCCTATCTCAATTCAGCCTACCAGCTCCTACTCCCTATCATGGAACCGCATTCGCCTGGCTGCGATCGCGAAGCTAGACCTCCCCAAACTGTCACTAACGCCACTCCAACTACTTTACCTCCTATCGCCCATCGCCTTTATCCAAACCACTCTCCTAGCGCATTTCTCCGGGGAGCTAGACAGTGTTAGCGTGCACTTGAGTAGGGTGACGGAGGAGTATGTTAGGAGGAATGTGGCGCTGGAGGGGAGTGTTGTTGGGAGGGGCTGGGCTGGGTTGAGTGGGTCGCCGAGGTTGTGGTTGGTGATGAACGGAGTGCTGGCGTTCATGCTCAATGTTGTGAGTTTTAACGCGAACCGCAAGGTTGGAGCTCTTGCGATGAGCGTAGCCGGTGCGTGTATTCTCTCGATTGATTAGCGAGATGCTGATTCGGGTTTCGATGAATTAGCGAATGTCAAACAAGTTCTGGCTGTGCTCTGTTCAGTGACATTGTTCAATCTGACGGTTACTGTTATGAATGGAGCGGGGATTTTCTTGACGTTGGTCGGTGGTGCGTGGTATGCTGCTGTGCAGCTCCAGGAGAGGAAGGGGAATCGATAGACGTTGAAGGTTCGATGGTCGGATTTCTTGTATACTAGTTCAGGCTCCTTCCTCCGAATTTTACTCATACGCTTATGCTATTTCCAGCTTCTGGCAGTGTCTCTTCGTCCTCCAGAAAACTCCCGGTCTATGTTCCATTTCCTTCGAGGGCATTGTTTCGACCGATGCTGTCGACTGTCTCTTACGCCATGGCTGTCCCTCGATCGGTTCAATCAAAGCCACTGATTTGCATTACTTTTCATTCTGATAGATTAACTATGCCATGGCGGAAGTCATTCCGTTGGGGTATTCTGTTCTAATTGACTCTGGCTGCCCGAGCAGGGTCTCTCCTGTTGGAGACAGCAGATGTTTGCACGACTTGTGCACGACGCGCTTAGGAGAAAGACAATCGCTCGACTGTCCGCTTCCGTCCCTCGGATTTAGTTGACTGTTCTGTGCCTTGTTACAAAGGGCTTTGTATCCCCATCAATGTGTTGATCATTCCTAAAATGAATTGTCATTTCTTCTTCGTCAGTCGCCAAGGACTTTCTCTTCCTTGGCCTATTCGTCGCGTGTCGTTTGCTTCTCGGGAGAAGCGATCTCTGACTAGTATTTTGGCGCCCAGCGAACGTGATTCGAAGAGGAAGCAACTTGTTCGCCTCTCCGAACGCGTCTTACAGTTGTTGCTGTCCAACAATCCTCGAGGCGAACGGTTTTGCTTCCGTTCGTCCGCCCGCGTTATCGTTTTCTCGCCTCGAACAAATTTCAATTCCGGTGCAGTGCACGTCGAACTCGGAAATTCGGTATTGCCCCTTCACGTATAAAAATTATGTGTTCCCCTTGAATGTGTTCTCCACTTGCATGGGCATAGCTCCTTGCCGACATTCAAGTTCCCGGGCTTGCCTGCTTCAAAACGCCTTCAAGCGCTTCGTACCTGCATCTTGCATGCTACAGCTCTCTTCTCTCAACTATCAACTTCAACGACGCTCCTTCTGACTCACTGTCTTTATTGCGAGTGATATTCTCGAATTTCCGACTTCTTTTTTGGCCGAACAATGGTCGAACCTCCGATTACCAGATCATGGGAAGTCTCAGATGGGTTTGGTGCAATCGCGCGACAGCCAGGGCCGCTTTCTTCTGCAACGGCTCAAAAGATCGTTGCTGGAAGCCCGCCAGGGTCTTCCGAACCCAGCACGCCATTACCTCTGTCTGATACCACGAACATGCTTCGGAGCGGGTCTCAGGCATCGAAAAAACCATCGTCGACGTCGCACACAGAGCGCGCAGGAGGGCCAGAGCCACAGCAGCCACAACCACATATCCCTATCTCGCAGAAACTACGCGTATACCACGACGACCAGCCTTACGTCGGCCTCGCCTTGCACGAATCATCTTCGACAATCAAATCTTTGCTTCCTTCTCCACCCACATCCCCTATTCCATCCAGACGGCGCTTCAGGATTCGAAAACCGCATCTATCCCTCCCTCTACCCTCCCTCTACAGCTTCAAACTCGTCCTACGCGATTTCTTCCTGCAAATACACGCTCGACTCCCCGGAACGCCTCGATTACCCGACAAGTTCAAGAACTCTCCGCTGCTGTGGATTTTCTTGTACTTTGCGCTCAACCTCTCGTTGACGCTGTACAACAAATATGTGCTGATCCATTTCCCGTTTCCGTATACCCTGACCGCGCTGCACGCGTTGTGTGGGTCGGCTGGGACGTTTGTGATGTTGCATCTTGGGTTGACCACCGACCCGCCCATTCCGAATCTGAGTTTGAAGGAGAGCACGGTGTTGGTGTTGTTTAGTTTGCTGTATACGGTTAATATCGTTGTGAGCAACGCGTCGTTGAAGCTTGTCACGGTTCCTGTGAGTTGTTCTTTCTCTTATGAATGATAATGGCTAAATTGCGCGTTGTTTAGTTCCATCAAGTCGTGCGGGGATCAGCACCACTATTCACGATCGCGTTATCCGCAATCCTCTATCGTAAAGGATGCAGTCGGGCGAAACTCGTCTCTCTGCTCCCTGTCATCGCAGGAGTGGGTTTCGCGTAAGTCATGCAATGTCCTCATCTTAACCGCTCGCTAAAGTACTCAACTAGGACATACGGAGACTATTACTTCACCCTTTTTGGGTTCCTCATTACCATCCTCGGCACTCTGCTCGCAGCACTCAAAACGATCCTCACGAATCAGTTCCTCAGCCCGCCAGGGTCCAATTCGTCGCCTAACCCACTCACGAAGGGTTCGGACGGCTCCGCAGGGGATACCCTGTCAACCAAACACCAAAAGGTCCCCTCCATCTTCCGGCACCTCCGACAGACAGACTCTCAGTATCGCCTGACCACGGCGCGTCTGAGGTTCAACCTTCCCAAGTTGTCCTTGACACCTCTCCAGTTGTTATACCTCATGTCGCCTTTGGCCTTTATCCAGACGACCATGATGGCTCACATGACTGGCGAATTGGACAGGGTGAACAGGCATTTGGCGAACCCGCAGCTACCACATCATAGTGGCAATTACAACCCGGTGGGGATCATTCGAGGATCGACGTGGTGGTTGATTTTAAATGGTATCCTGGCGTTTGCGTTGAATGTCGTTAGCTTCAACTCGAACAAGAGGATAGGGCCTCTTGGGATGACAGTTGCAGGTACGATACACTCTGCTTCGAGACTGCACTGGTGCTGATGCTTTGGTGTAGCGAATGTCAAGCAAGTCTTGACTGTGCTGTGTGCTGTGGGATTGTTCAACCTTACTATCACATTTACAAATGGAATAGGGATCGTGCTGACGTTGATTGGAGGGGCGTGGTACGCCTATGTGGAGGTTCAGGAGAAGAAGCAGACCAAGCGAAGCGGATGAGGGACAGGATATTAGCATTTAGCATAAAGCACTTGCGGTCATACCCAAGATCGGACTATTCCTTACTCTACTATTCATTGTTGTGTGTGTTCATAGATTCTATCATGTATATTAACCATCAACGAACTCATCGGATTTGGTCCCGAGGACGATAGAAATATGCCAGTCAATAAGACAGTGCATTCAAACTTTAGGCGCGTTAACACCTGTTAACAAGCCTTGTGATACTTGAAAGAAAAAAAAAAGAAAGGGCTTGGAAAACACGATCAAGGGTCTATCGGGAATTCGAGAAGCGGTTACAATTTGATGAAATTGTCAATGGACTAAAAGTAAAGGCTCGAGACCGTTGGTGTTCCCGGAATTTCGGACAACGCATGTCCGGATGTAGCAAACTGTGGCTGCTCTCGCGGGGGCTCCCCTCCAATTGGAGACCTCAAATTTCCTCCAGTGACTGTTTGAATAGGATATTTTACTGCACCCATTTTCCGAGTTACTCGCGGGTAAAGCTTACTGTAATCTGGAGTCGAATTCACCGATCGCGCCGATCGGACCGACGAGCCAAGTGACTCGGTTTTAGCCGACCGATTTCGTTTTTTTGCTTTTTCGTTGACTCCGATGTTGCGATACTTAGTTCGTCCCTTGACCCAAACTCCCATCAGTAGATCTTTTCAATCTACAAATCGCCTCATCTACAGGACAATGGCATCCCAAAACACACCAGCTTTCGTGCGTATTCGACACGTTATGTTCAGACGACTATGACTCATACTGACTACTTTATCTCTGCAGAACAAGATTCTCTACGCTCCTTTGGCAGAGATCGACCCAGAGGTCAAAAATATCATCGACAAGGAGACATGGAGGCAGTTCACTGGACTCGAGCTTATTGCTTCAGAGGTGTGTTGCACCTTGACGATGACCTGGCAATCCATGCATCTTACTCGGATCTACTAGAACTTGACCAGCCAGGCCACCATGGAGGCCAATGGCTCAATTCTCACCAACAAATACTCTGAGGGTCTCCCCAATGCTCGTTACTACGGTGGTAACGAGTACATTGACGAACTCGAGCTCCTTTGCCGAAAGCGTGCCCTTGAGGCCTTCCACCTCGATGCCTCCAAGTGGGGTGTCAATGTCCAGCCCTACTCTGGCAGTGTGCGTTTATTCCATCCTTTAAAAATGATTTAATGATTCACACTATCGCTTACAGACTGCAAAGTGAGTATACAACACATAGCGCATCAATAAGCCCCTGACTGATGGACAACAGCTTTGCTGCTCTTACCGCTTTGATCCAACCCCAGGACCGACTCATGGGTCTCGGTCTCCCCGACGGTGGCCATCTCACCCACGGTTACTACACCGCCAAAAAGAAGATGACCGCCTCCTCCATCTACTTCCAGTCCCTCCCCTACGGTATCATCCCTGAGAGCGGCCTCATCGACTACGACAAGCTCGAGGCCCAAGCTAAAATCTACAAGCCCCGACTCATCATCTGCGGTGCCTCTGCCTACCCCCGTGACTGGGACTATGCTCGTCTCCGCCAGATTGCTGACAAGGAGGGCGCTTGGTTGATGGCTGATATTGCCCACACCAGTGGTCTCATTGCTGCCCAGGAGCTCAACAGCCCCTTCGACTACTGTGACGTTGTCACCACCACCACGTAAGCTTGGGCCCCAGGTTTCACTCCAAGTTCTCTCAAACTGACGCTTCTTGTTCCACAGCCACAAGACCCTTCGTGGCCCTCGTGCTGGCCTCATCTTCTACAGGAAGGATCTCGAGAACGCCAAGGACCTCGAGAAGCGCGTCAACGACGCCGTCTTCCCTGCCTGCCAGGGTGGTCCTCACAACAACGTCAGTTTTCCCGTGCACGTTCCGAAAGTCCCACCCTAACAGTCGTTTCTCCACAGACCATCGCTGCTATTGCTACCGCCCTCAAGCAGGTCGCCTCCCCCGAATGGAAGGCCTACGCCAAGCAGGTCGTCGCCAATGCCCGCGCCCTCGCTGAGACCCTCGTCGGTCACGGCTACAAGCTCCAAACTGGCGGTACCGACAACCACCTCGTCCTCTGGGACCTCCGCCCCATCGGCCTCACCGGCTCCAAGGTCGAGAAGGTCTGCGACCTCATGGGTATCACCATCAACAAGAACGCTGTCTCCGGTGACGCCTCTGCTCAAGTCCCCGGCGGTATCCGTTTGGGTACCTCCGCGCTCACCTCGCGTGACATGCGCGAGGAGGACGTCAAGCAGGTCGCCGAGTTCTTGCACCGTGCTGTGCAGATCTCCTTGACTCTCCAGAAGGAGGCCGGCACCAAGTTGTTGAAGGACTTTGTCCGTGTTGCTACCACCAAGGAGGAGGGCAAGGTTGGATATGAGCAGGTCAGCCAACTGAGGGAGGAGGTTCAGGCCTTTGCCAAGAGGTTCCCTCTCCCTGGTGTCGATACCCAGAACCTGCAGAGGCCCGAGGGTTTGCATGAGTACCACTAAGTCCACCCTCAGACACTTTTCTAGAGCTCGTATATCTTTCTTCTTCGATGTTTTTAAAGGCCATTTCAACAAGGCCAAGTTGTATATTATAGACCCGCCGTCGTCGCATCTTTTTTTCTCATTTGTAGCTGCAACTCATCTTGCATTTCTTCTCGTGTCGTGTAGCTATCCTTATTCCCTGTGTTATTGGTTGCGGAAGAAAAATAAAAAGGAAGTTCCTAAACTGGATTGCTTTGAAGTTTTGAGGGGTTGTGAGTCGTATGCACAATTGCATTGAAGGCGAGAAACACAAGGGGTCATAAGATAAAAGGTTCCTAACATACGCATGAACTTTCCATTTTCTACACAAAAACGGATATCTGTCCCTAAAGGTTCACATTCTTGGATCAAGGGTACCTCCGCCTCCTCTCTGCAGCCTGCGCAGCCCTCTGACGTCTCTGTTCCCGAGTCTCAGTAGGCGGCGACGGAGACCTCTCCTGCCTATTCCTCCTACTCGGGCCAGCACTCCCACCTCTCGCGCTACCAGTCGTACTACCCCGACGCGAAGTCGACCTAGAACTGCGACGCGTAGCACCACGACTCGACCCCTCCTGCACATCCTGGTCGCTTACATTCCCAGTAGCGGCCACAGAATGAGCGTCGTCCGACTCGCCTTCATCTTCAGAAGGGGAAGCGATCCGTCGTGTGACCCGCGTGCCCCGCCGAGTGGATGTCGGAGGAGCGAGACGGCGGCTCCGCCTACCCATTTCCCCAATGTCGGAATCCGAGTCGCCTTCAGTCTGCCCGGCATCCTCCTCCTCTTCGTCGCTGATGACGATGGCTTGCCCACGGCTCCCACCGACTTGAGGACGTGTACGGGTGCGCGGCGGTCGGGTGGCACCAACACGCCTGCGTTGCTGGCGTGAAGCGTTGAGTCGAGCGAAGGTGGCCATGATCTGATCCTCGTCCCCCTCGTCATTACCATCGTCCTCGTCGTCCGAGTCATGGAAATCTTGCGTGCTCACATAGTCTTCATCGTCGTCATCATCCTCATTGTCGTCGTCTTCCGGGATTTGCGCCCGAAGTCTGTCTCGACGTGCGCGACGGGGAGGAATGTCTTCCAGATCTTCCTCAGAGTAGAACACCTCGTCGGAAACATCGTCCGAATGATAGTCGTCATCGACAATTGGAATTGGACCATCACTCGACACGGAGATATGACTGTGTTGGTCGTCGTCCTCTTCGTCGAAGCCGTCTTCATGGTGTGGGTGGATAACTCGTCGGCGCCGATTGAGAGGGCGGTGTCGCCAGATGCGTCCCAAGAAGCCTGCTTCTATATCTTAGTGGGGTTTAGCGTTGCACTAAAGAGGGACAAATGTAAAGATGCTCACCTTCCTCGTCGGAGCCATCATCTTCAAGTTCAACGGAGTCGTTACTGAGAAGATCGATGACATCTTCCTCGGCATCGTGGAAGTCGCCTTCATCGCCATAGTCATCCTCGTCAAAATCTCCATCCTAATCAATGCGCATTAGAACGGTCACCCGGTATCTAAAAGAGTAAACTCACCATTTCCAAAGCGTTCCCCAAAGCTGGAAGATAGAATTCAGACGAGGAACTTGGGTATGGAGGGAAGAACGTACCTCTGAAATAATCTCCCCATCCTCCTGGCATAATATCATCTCCACTCTCGCCTTCCGAGTCGTCTTCAGGATGTCCAGGGTACTCGCGCCCACAACTTGAGCAATGGCGGCCGTAGATCTCGTGCATGCAGTCCAAGCACCGGTAAATTCCACCGTCGTCCATGTCGAACCACCCCATGTCCTGGAGATTCCCGCGATGCTCTCCGTCAGCTTGCGCACCAGCGGGATCAAGCTCCATTGCCCATTGCCCACCCCTGCTTCGTGTTACAGGGGGGAAGATGTTGTTCCAGGGATCTGCGGGCGTCTGTGCACCCGAAGGCGTGTTCGCAGCCTCCGGAGGAACTGGGTGGTCAATGAGTTGGCTTCGAACAAGGCTCGCGACCATGTCCTTGATGCTGTACACCTCGACTGGGCGGTTGGGTACCACTGCGCGACAGATGGGGCATGTCTTGCGCCTCATAAGGACCTGGCGTATGATTCTCTGTGCGTCGCGCCTTCGTTGTTGTAAGTTCTGGTTGTTGTTCTCCTGGTTGTTGCCCTGCGGTGCTGGAATGATATTATCGACACGGTTGTTCACAATATCTTCTGGGTCAACCACAGGTGTGTCCGGGTGTCGAGCAGGGTTGGCAGCGAACCATCGCAACAAGCAGGGGTAGCAAGCGACGTGACCGCAAGAGGAGAGTGCGTATGGCCGATGAAGGAGGTCGAGACAAATTTGACATGTCAATGATTGCTGGACCGTGTTGAGGTGGGCCTGGTGTCGTTGCAGGAGCTATTAATAGAAACAATGGGTTTTTAAACAAATGCGCTGTACAGGAAATGCAAAGTGATACGTACAGCGCTCTGCTCGGACAACTGTTGAGTCAAACGCGCGATTTCAGCTGCTTGCACCTCTGCTTGTGCGGAGGTGGAAGGTTGGTCGGAGGTAGAGGCGATGAGCAAGGAAGTCAATTCAGCTTCTGTCTGTTCAGGTTTCGGTGCAGGAGGTGGTGTAGGGGAGCGAGCGCGTTGCTTGCCCTTGTCCTTCCCTTTTGAGGCGGTCTGTAAATGACGTTAACCTTTGTGACCACAATGCACGGCAACGGACCAACCTTGGCTGGAACTGGGCCATCGACATCGTCGTCCGAGTCACTATCCGAGTCAACAGTCGCGTCTGAGGCTTCCCCCGGCAGCTCCTGACCATTGGGTTGTGAAGGCCCTGGTGAGTTGAGCACCGAACTGCCATTGACCATGGGTGCTGCGTTGTCATCAACACCGTTCACGGTAGACTGGGCAACATTCGTTGTAGCCTCAACAGTTTCAATGGACCCTTCTCGAGGTGTATATACCAGAGTTTCTTCTCTTCGAGGCGCACTCTACAAATCATAGGGGAAATTGTTAATTGAAATGAATGGGGTAATACTGGACTAACATTGACAGTATCTTGGTGCTCGTCACCCTCATCCGAATCACTATCTGAGTCCACAGCAATGTCTTCAGCCGCCTGCTGCATCGTCGGTCGAGTGGTTGACGACACAGAGCTACGTGCAGCTGGAGGAGCAAGAGCGGCGGCGACCGCTCCGTTAGTGACAGAAGCACTAGGTGCAGGCCCCGCCCTTGTCCTTGACACATCCTGACTGGTAGACCCAACGCTCCCCTCCACAACCGACATCTTTCGCTTCTTCTTCCTCTTCCGTCGCTTGTTTTTGTCTTTGGACCTCGTCGTTGTTCCGTTCACCGAACCGACAGATGGATTCGTCGAGGATTTATTATCTCTCTTGACTTTCTTGGCTTCTCGCGGTCCCAGAGTGCTGTCTTCAGTTTCGGACGACGCTGCTCGTTTCAAGGACGCGGTTGAGCTGGGCCCCGGCGTCGCGTTACGCGTCGACATTGGCGAATGATCGTAGGGAAATGCGGCAGAAGATAACGGAGAAGAGCAAAGCTTGAAGAATGTGAAAGAGAGAGGGCGGAGTTAGGTCGGATCCTGAATTTGATCGATCTTTCTCACGATAATGATTCCTTGACTTACTTAATCCGGGGTGTACCGTCCACCGACTAGCGCCCGGACTGGCGCTAGCCTCTAACTGACATCTCTTTCACAAGCACACCCTCTGCACCAGGGCAATAAAGAGACGCTGAAGGCTTTAGGCTGCTGAAACTCAGGCGAGTGTTTTATCTCTGCAAGTCCGACGGCGTGAAGATATACATTCAAGCCTCAATCGCATTCACCACCTTCAACTGTATAGACAAGAGCCATCAAGTACTGGTAGGTTTCCCTGTAGTCACAAAGAATTTTCCCTGATATTGTCAGACGAATCTCCCGTCCCCATCTCCGGTGGACAGGCCTGCATTGGAGCCAGACACCACCGTTTACATTGGCTGTAAAATCCGGATCCGAGATCCTTCCCTTCAAGGAGTTTACTTCCAGGTTGTTCCTTGCTTAAGCGAGCGTTCCAACGTGACGAGCCTTTGTGAGCTTGACAAAGAACTGGAGCAAAAGGAAGAGTGGAAGGCCCGACACCCCTGTCCAACAGCGCGCCAAGACACGGGGATCAGTTGGCAGTGGTCGCGCCAGCGGCAGTTTGTCGCCCTCTCCTTTGTCCTTCGTCCCCTCCTCAGTTCGACCCTGAATGTCACATATGGACCTGGACTACTTATCTTGTCGGCAACCAATGCTCAATTGCGGGTGATCTCCTGTAAGGACATAGCATTGGAATCACTTCGCCTCGTGTTTTTCTAACGATTTTGGGAGAACAATGGCAAAAGGTGGCAAATCTGTGGACCCTCAATTGACCGAAGAAAGGGGTACGGCGCCCAATCTTTGGTGCAATCACCACAGCCCAGGTTTCATATCGGCTACATGAAGCTTGTTCCGCCACGTTGTTGTGTACTCTGACTGTGCGCTGTTGATTGACAAGAAACGGTGCACGAACACAAGGCTTAGGCGACTGGCCGACCTCCCGACAACACCAAGGCAACCTGGCAGAGGACATTGTTCTAGGGAAGAACAAGAAACGCGACATTGTTAGAAATGAGAATAGCGTATGGGAAATTCTGGGGGCGGTGGACGATGACGTACATTCATGGGCTAGCTGCCTCATGTCGACCGCCTTGTAGCGAACACAGCGCAGTCCCAGCATGGCCGGTGTCAAACTATGCAGGCCATCAATAACAAGTGGCCCACCGGCACATGTTCGACGCTTCATATCTTCGACAACTTCACACCGTTGCGGTCCACTTTCACCTCCTCCCAATCCTTGTCCCAGTCCAACTCCTCCATCCGACAACGTATCGCTTATGAGCGCCAGAAGTGTCAGGAGCAATACATCTTCCACCAATAACAAACTCAGGAAACCTCCTAGACCGCGTGTCAAGGTCCCTGAACCTGTTCATTGGTTGTTTCGTTCGAACATTCCTCGTCGAAGGGCTTCCTTCGTGCCTGCGTCTCCAGGACGTCGCAATTTCTTTGGCATGGGCGAGATCGTAGGAGTTTTATCCAACGTGAGTTTTCATCTCCTCTTGTCTGGGGCAACTGATATCGACAACGCCACAGCCAGCCAGCACCGTACGCTCGTTGACCGAGTCAAAACGTCTTCTGGAAGAGGCCAGGCGCGAGATCCAGGAAACGCGCGAACGATCTCAAATCCGTCCTACGCACACGTTTTCTCGACTGCCAGGATTCTTCCCCCGTAGAGCTGAACAGCAGGCGATTCAGCGTTCCCTAGAAGGGGAGCCATCGTTCACTGTCCTGTTCGGACCTCCAAGTGCCGGAAAGGTGTGTTGAACGCGTTGACATCCTTCCATCATGATCATTGACGCCCCTATTCAACCTCTAACTTTAGACTGCCCTTCTTCGCGAAATCCTATCCCATCCTCGGTATCATGTCCTCCACTTCGACTTGCGAATAGCAGGCTTTGCAGATCTTGAAAGCCTTTACACCAGCCTCAGCCTTCAGATGGAAGGGTTCTTTGAGGAGCTCGCGCAGAACGGTGGATGGTATGAGGAAGGGTCTTCGGAGAAGGTGGAGATGACGGAGGATGAACTCAAGGCGGAAGGATGGGATAGGTTTGAGAGGGAGGCATGGGGCTTCAAGCACGATCGACTTAACCTTGAGCGAAGGCTGGGAAGTTCGTCCGATGGGGAAGGGGGAGCGGCTGGTCCGAAGGCAGAGGTCCGACCGAGCGATATCGCCAGGCTTATGGAACTCTTCCAAAGTTCCCTACTCCGCTATCGCGAATTCCAGCCTTCGACAGAACGTAAATCGAAACGCCGACAAAACTCGGAAGACACCACCGTAGTCGGAAGCTCTCAGACTCATGGATCGTCGGCCAAGAAGCGGAGGTGGTTCTCGAGGAAGAAGTCCCGTTCGAAAGAGGAGGTTGTGGATGAACCCATGAGACACAGCTCCCCCGAAGATGAAGAGAGGAAACTGAATAGGCGTAAACGCGTCCCTGTTATCTTCTTCGATGAGGCTCATAAACTGTACGTTGCTCATTTCATCTATTGCTCGATCGATCCCAATCCTAAATGTCGATCCACAGTCCGCATTTGATCCCCTCCGCACAAACTATGCAAACCATCCTCGACTCCACTCTCGTTCTAACGAAACAAGATCGTCTCTGTCATGTTGTTCATGCTACTTCGGATCCCTTCTATCAAGGCTGGCTCTCGCGTGTTGGCGTTCTCTGGTATTGCAAGATGATCGCCATCGGTGACCTCAGTAAATCAGAAATGAGGGCCTATTACAACGAAAGAGTCAAACCGAGATTGGAGACACTCCCACCCAACGTCAGGCGCTTGGATTTCGAGACTCTTTGGGATGCGTTTGGGGGCAAGGTTGCCCACTGGTATGATTTCGTCACCGACCATGGTGAGTTCATTTCTTCGTGGGTTTGACGGGGAAAACTGATGCGATTCATTCTTCAGTGAATTCTAATGGCGCTATTGGCAGTATGTCACTTCATTTAATCCCTATGCTCAACTCTCAAGCTAACTTCTAACCTCGCCCGCAGTTAAACAAAGCTCCCACTTCCTGCAGGCCCACGCGCTTCTCAACCTTCACATCATCCACTCTTCGCAAGCACCGGGAGGCGGGTTCGATTCTGCGAGTCCAGGGGCCAACACCACCGCGGGCAGCATCCACCACGGTAACGCCGCCGCGAACCTTTCCACTGAAGCCCACCGCGCCAGCCCCGAAACCGTCTTGCACCCTTCGCTCGGACCCGCTGGATTCAGGATGTACAACCAACCCCCGCCTTCGCAAGCCAATCTAGGCTTCTTCGGCGGGGCAGGTGGTGCGCCTCTCGGAACTGCGACTGTTGGAATGAACCCGCTCATCGCGTCCTTCACGCCTTACGAAGTCGTCGGTACACAACCTGATTTCTCGCCTATGCAACTATTAAAGGTCATGTCGCGGTTCACGACAGGCGGGCTCACCTACCTCCCCTACTTCCACTTGTGCCGAGAGTTGGGCGCGAAAGCAGTGGATGGGATGATCAGGGGTAAAGTGGTTGACATGAAGTGGACGGAAGGGATTGCTGTTACGGCTGCTTCGACTGTGAACTCGCCTGTTACGAGTGTCCCGCCTCGTCATGCAGGGTGGCACGCCCAGGATCCGACGTTGGTGCAGCACCAGGAGCCAACACCTGTCGTTGAATTCGGTTCGAACCCGCCTCCACCGTCGATTCATGCCCACACGCCTTCGCATACAGCTCCGGTTCAGCCTCCACCAATCCCGCAAGGTCAACCACCGCCGCCGTTCACCGAAGAAGATGAGGGAGGGGACGTGATGGTGCCTGTGTCGGAAGAGGAGTTGCTGCACCCGCATAGTCACCACAACGCGCACGCAGGGCACGCGCACTCGGTCCACTCTCACCAGACGCATCCTATTCATCCACTCCAACCGCAAGCCTCATCCACTGCCTCGTTCGGGAATACCATCAACACGGGGGGCGGAAACCACCCCATCAACACGCCGACGGTGGGGACGTCGACTATGCTCCCAACTGCTACTGCTACGAGCTCTATGCCTATGCCTCATCCGATCCATTACGGCCCTCCTCCACCGCGGGGTTATCATGATGATATGGTCGATGAAGATGATTACGGGGATGAGGAGTTGGAGGAGGAAGAGGTTATCGGACCGAAGATTATGCCTGTTTCGCCGATTATGAGGTATGCGATGAGGGAGGTTATCAAGGAGTACGAGGATGATCAGAGTGTGTCGGAGTATGCTTCGCTTTCAGATTTCGAGGAGTACTAGTACTGGTTGTGGTTTTTGTGGATTTGCGACTGGGTTGTTGTAGCGGGGGTAGTTGATGTTTGTGTGATAGTCCAGTTGTTGTACGAGTAGTTGGCGGATAATGTGGATGCTGATAATGTGGGGGACAATGTGGGCCTGAAATGTTGCGCACCGTCAGGGGAAGCGGAGACTAAGTCATACCGTATATATTTCTTATTTATACATACTCCTAGAGGGGGTAGAGAGATGGCACCGCAGACAACGAACATAACATATGTATTTAGACTTCTGTGTACGCATGTATTTGGCTTGACATACTAATAGGGGCAGTCATAATTCAGATCAACAACAAACTCCCTTCGGTTTGAAATATCGAACGTCGGAATAGTCTTGTAGTCTTCTCTCTTCTTCTCCCAATCGATTGGCAGTAAGTACAGTAGGTCGTCCTCAATAAGGAAGGGGGGATGATGGCGGATTCGTAGGTAGTAACGGGGTACACGCGAAGTCGGAATGCGGCGGGTAGGAGGGCCAGCGATGGTCCATGATGACGACCGTGGCGAGCCACCCAAAGACTGGCTGAGGGCCTTTGCAATGAGGATCGAGGAATGACATGCTGTCAAGACTCGATTCCTCAAGCTTCGTCGGGGACTGATACCATCTATAAATAGATCAGGCGGGGTCAGCAGTGCAGAATTGGGCCACGGAGCAGGAGTTTACCTTGAAAGAAACTTCTCTTGCTCTTGGTGGATCCCTCCTCCAGGATCATCCACCGCGCGCCCCTCCTCTGGGACCACCCCGCCCCCTACTTCTCCCCCTTCCTCCTCGTCCTCCTCTCTCGGACGGGCCAGGAGCGGGGGCGCTACCAGCGGTCGGAGCACCTGATCCAGCGGGAGGGACAATCAATCCAGGCATATTACCCTGGGTCGCTGGGGCATCGCGCTGCAAAATCGCAGGTAGTTTAGTGGCCGTGGGGGAAGTAGATTGCTGTTGAGCGGGACCTCCACCTCGTCGGTTCCGTGAACGGGGAGGCGACGCGGTGGGGTTGTTGCTAGTTCCACCCACTTTCTCTTTGACTGGAGACGAAGGTACAGGAGCCGGTGGAGCAGCAGGAGGAGGGGCAGCGCCGTTGGTGGCATTGGTAGGGGCTGTTGCAGTAGACGCAGCGGCGCCGGTATCCCTCTCGCGTTTGGGTCGTGCGCCAACGCCAGCAAGTGCAGCCTCAAAGTGCCTTCCTCCAAGGACAGCTCTGGGACGCCTGGCAGGAGCTGGGGTGGGAGCGGCATCGCCACCAGTCTGCGCGGTCGAACTTGAAGATCCGCTCGCGGCTGGAGTGGCAGCGGGGGCGGCGTTCGCTGCAGTTTGTGGTTTGGGCGGCTGCGCGATGGTAACCTGAGGGGTGTGGGCTGCGTTAGAAGCTGCTGCTTCTGCGGCCTTTGCAGCGGCCTTCTGTTGGCGAGACTGTTTGGCGGATGGAGCGGGCTTCGCTGCCTTACCCTCCGCAGGGCCATTGGCTGCTTTACCGGGTGCAGAACCCTTCTGAGCCGGTGCGGCTTCCTTAGCCTCCCGTCCCTTCTTGCCCTTCTTAGAAGGCGTGGCGGGTGTCCCACCGCCAGCACTTGCCACGACCTGTTTTGCAGCTTGGGCTTGGGCAGCCTGGATAGCGGCAGCCTGTGCTTTCTTCTTCTCCTCCTTACGAGAGGAGCTTGTCGTAACACCCGTCACCGCCGCAAGATTCGCTTGGTCCTTGTAGTGGGCATGGTTGCGCAGGATCGCTTCCTTGTCCTTCTGGGCCGACTTTTCAGCCTTGAGCGCTTCGAGAAGCGGTGTGGTCTTGGGAGGCGACGGGGGACGAGTGGCCGCGACTTTGAAGTGAAACGATCGAGCGGTGGATTAATTGGGGCTGTGATAAGGGTTGCTTTGAATGACATACGGAGTGCGTCGATTGTTACAGGCTCTGTGTTGGTTGCTGCATTGAGGGATTCGATAAACGAGATGTAGTCGTCATCTATTCAAACAATTTAGATCGGGAAACAACTCCAATGTCGGTTCACATACCTTTCTCAATGGTAGCATTCTTCGTGTCTGGTTTACGCTTCTCAGAAGGGACTTTCTGATAGGGCGCAAACTCGACGATTGCATACGATTCGTTTCCTGTTAACATGTTAAACCGGCTGTCAACGATTCAGGCGACGATGGCTATCATACCAGCTTTGTCCTTGAATAGATGACCGTCGAATTCCCGACTGAATGTAGCTAGTAGTTCCTCGTTCTTGAACGCGATATACGCCCGAGAGGGGATATTCTCCTTGTTGTCCCTAGCGATTCAGTAAATCAGTCCACGAGAATAGAACTTCAACCGCGGAAGAGATATACCTCTTCTTAAACTTTCCAGGATAGTAGACTTTCCAGGTAGCTGTTTCTTCAGTCACCCATGGTTTCACGGTTTGCCAGAAGATGTCCTCAGGCAGGTTCGGTGGTAAGCGCCGTACGACAGTCTTCAGGCGTTCATTGCTCTGTTGTTGAGCAGCCTTTTCTCGTCTTTCTCGTTCCTTTTCCTTCTTGGACTTTGTTGGTAGTTGGCCTTGAGCAGCTGGTGGAGACATAGCCTGTGTCGTCGTTAGCTAACGGCGAGCTCGAAACGGTTCGAGCGTTGTGATCATGACTCCCCTCCACACCACTGATGCGGCAGCGCATCGGAAATTGATCCGAAATAGAGGCGGCGCTTGAATCTTTCGAAACGCCTGTCCTCGAATTTTTCTCTTCGTCTCTTTTTTTCACATCGACGACCATGGCGAAGTCGTCGTGAACTTCAATGGTGAGCACAGTATTTTCCTAATGCCTTTTCATCCTCTGTTCTTTCTTGTGATGAATACCATATCACATTATCAAGCTCAACAGTCTTAGAGGGCGATCTCTCTGCTGATCCAACTTCTGCAATTCTGACCTTCCCTTCTCTTGAATCCTTCATTTAAGCTCGAACTCTCGTCTGACGCCTTACCTTTTCAGATGTCTTTCCCAGTACTTGGATACCCCATCGTCGAGTACATGTAAACTGCGACTAGATTGTGAATCCATTTCATTTCGACATCAACTGTACCCATTGTCTGCTTCGCCTTTTCGCTTGGTAAAAAAAAAAGCACTTGTTGGTGGACGAGAGGTAAATTGTAATGCTCAGGAATCTGACTGTAGGTATGGGGGTACAAAATGCATAATACAAACAAATGCAATGAAGGAACCAAAGGAAATGAACACGATATAAAGCAGTTCATGAACTTCGTAGCGGGTAGGGAGGGGTGATGGAGTAGAGGTGTGTTAACGCATAATCATATAGTGTCTGAAACGTGGTTCGCGAGGCGTTAACGAATGTTGGGCAGGGGCTATTCGTGGCTCTGGATTCTTCCCCGTTTCTGGGGAGCCTGAGACTAGAGTCTTGCGCCAGGTCTCAGGCCTCAGGGACCAGCCGTAAATCGACGGCGCGTTTCAATGAACCTGGGGTGCGCGCTGACGATCCCCAAGAGGGTGGACCTCTTCTTTGCGGCCTTCTTGGCCTTGGCTTCTTCAGCTCGTCGTTGGTCTTCTTGACGTCGGTTCCAGCGGGCAAGCAGCTCCAACCTGTAGCCTTTGATCTCCATGACCATCTCTTCTACGACCTGGGGCATTGACAGCATGGTCAGACCAATACTCGATGGAGGTGGACGAAGGAAATGACTCACCCGATCCCAGTTGTGCACAAACTGGTGTTGCCTCAACTCCGTTTCGTAGTCGGGATGCTGGGGGACGCCGACGGTAGCCAACCTGGCAGCTCGTCCAATCAGGATAAGGGCCCTTTCGCTCTCGCCATTATACTTCTGGACGTGGCTCGCGTCACGGAGGTCCAACACCATCTTGATCCAGTGCTGTAACGTCTCACCCTCGGTGTAGAGGTCAAGGCGGGAGGCCGCGATGATTTCGTTTGGGGGGCATAGTGGAGAGAGGGTGATTTCCGTAGGGGCATAATCCAAACTCGATGAAGGCGGTGTGGCTGAAGAGGGCGAGGAAAGCGTTGAGAGGGTGGAGTCGAGGGTCGTGGAGATCGACAACTTGGTTCTAGTCTCCATCTTGCCTACAAACGACAGTTGCAAGCACAAAATTTGTTACGCGCTTCTCTCGAAATGGAAAGGAGGGCGATGGTTTCTGGGGTGGGGTGGATGAGAATGGCTCCTCCGAGTCACCAACGCCGAGGGGCGAGGAAAGGACCTGGGGAAATGGGGCAAGCTGTGACCGCTTTATAGGCTTGAGAATTGAAGTGACTAGGTCTGGGATTCACTAGTTTTGTCCAAATCAAGGCGAGCGCATAGCCTGTGTGGGCACCATCGGCGACGCATGACCTTGTGCACCGAGTCGACGCAAAAGTCGCGATTTCAAGAAACCATAGTACATCCTGTCAAGAAAACAAACCGAGTTGTGTTTTCATTAGAGGCATATAGTTCAAAAGCTGTAGAATAGTCCCCGTTGAAGAACAAATCTTGATGGTCCGCAGTCAAGAAAAACGACCTCTTCGCGATTCCCAAATTCGTTTCGACGCCCGAGTTACCGTGTTCAAACGCTTCGAAGAGACCCAGTTTTCAAGTAAAGCCCAAGAGCCAGAACCCAGAAACATTGCCGGTGCACTGAAGTGTCTGAGGGAGGTCGCCATCATGGAATTCCTGCCCTGCTGGCTCGCGCATATAACAGGGTGAAACGCTGTATTCATTTCGCTCTCCACAGCGAATTGCGACAGCCCACACAGCAGTCCTATGATAGAGCATTTACATGAGACTTGGGTTCTGTAGAATTCACGCTAGTGGCGTACTGCTGTGGTACTTGACAGAGTATTGGGGAAAGGAACTGGCAGAAGGCGGTGACTGTGGTCCTTGGCAAACAGCCTAGGACCCACACAACAAGTTGAAGGCGGTGACTCGACAGCGGGCTGTAGACGTCTTGCGCTGTAGAAAGACGCATGCCGTGCATGGCTATACACTCTTATGTCGTCGGCGAAATTGGGAACGAGGAGGGGTGATGCTGGACAGATGTGCTGAAAGTGAATGAAGCCACGGTGCAATAACTCGGACAAGGAGGGATTTCCGATCGTTACGTGGGGTAGGGTTATTCTCCAGATTTGGTCGAGCTCAAAGATAGGGAAAAATTGTAAAGAGGAACTCGTCTTGACATATCGAGCCACGTCCGATGGCAGTCTGCCGCCGACTGGAACTGGCTCTTGGATGTCTTTGATTCAATTTCGCGTCTAATCGAAATACGACAGCGGATATCCTAAAACTTCACATTGCTCTCTCTCCAGCCAAGGTGACTGCCTGAAGGTCATGTCGATCAATTTGAGTGGCCGCCGATTCGAAGGTGTAACCCTTTCCCACCTCCCTCTTTTCCTGAGGACCTCGGTGGTGTTCGTGTAGCCTCTTGCCCTAAGATACTCTTCTGAGGGATTAGGATCAAATGTCCGCGCGAAGGACGTCCAGAGATCCACGCTGAGTTGAGTCATGACAAGGTCATCCCCGTCTCTGAACGGATGCGAGTCCTGGCCCAAGTTTCCGAGCGTGTAGAGAAGCTCTCCGTCGTGACACCTAGAGCATCTGGCGTGAATAATGTTCGCTAGCGTGTAGCTCGGATACAACTTGCCTGAAATACGGAAGGTTGGGGTTGCCGTTGGGGTATCCCTCCGTTGGAGGAGGGGAACATGTTCCAGGTAGCGGCTCCCATCCACGATATGTTCGATCGAATTGGTAGCCATAGACAGAACGGAAAACTCTATTCTTCGCGGCAGCGATTAGAGTGGCTTGGTCAATACATCTACATGTCCCAAATTATTGGTTATAAGCTTTCAGAAACTGTAAAGAAGTTCACTCACAGGAACTGGCCATCTGTGCTAATACGCGAGGTTTGGTTGACTAGATTCCAACTCGAGTTTGTCCCAGTCGGGAGAGGGAATAAACCTGAGTCGAGGGCGCGCTGTGCGATTTCCTGGTCTAGGCTACTCTCCTGCGTCAGCTCATTGAAAAGACAAAGGTAAAACCGGCGACTTACCCGGACCTGGTTAAAATCTCCACAGCAGTCGTGTCTTCGGTCGGCCAAGGACCAATAAAATTTAGACCATCGTCCCTCGTCCAGCCGAACATGATGTGAGCATCCGCTGTAGGTCCCGAGCCATCGAGTTTGAGTTCATCCGTGACGATATACTTGCCATCGACAACTATGTAGCTAGACCGTGGTTTAGATTAGTCCATATGAACTCAGCGGCATGCAGCTTGTTACGAACCGGGGCACGTTGGGCACATTCAGTAACGCACTCGCATCTGCCTTTCTCAGGCATTCCAACATCCCCATGTCGCTCTTGTCGCATCCAACCGCTTCCACTGCGCCTTTCCCAAACATCTCCCACTCTTCCTCGACCGTGTAATACTTCGAAAATGCTCCTGCATATCCGAAACCTCCCAAGTTGCTCTGGGCTACTGCAGCGTGGAAGAGCCCAGAGGCAGGGGGTGACGCGAGCAGCGCTCGGACTGAGCCGGCGCCTGCGGAATTTCCAAGTATTGTGACTCGATCAGGGTCGCCTCCAAAGGCAGCGATGTGGGTGCGAACCCATTGGAGGGCAGTGACTTGGTCCGCAATTCCAAAGTTTCCGTTGGTGATTCCATCATTCAAGGCCAGGAAGCCCAAAGTTCCAAGTCTATCGGCTGTGTCAACGAAAGCTGGGATGCAACAGGAAGGGACATGGCATACCGGTAGTGAGCGGTCACAAATACGACGTCTCCACGACTCACGGTGTTGCCCCCATCGTAACCACTGCCGCTGGCGTCACCGCCCTCGAAACCTCCACCATGGATGAAGAACATGACGGGCCGCAGGTCTCTCTTGGAGTGAGTACCGTTTCGCGGAAGGAATGGGGTGTAGATATTGAGGAATAGACAGTCCTCGTTCCCAGTTCTACCCGAATGTTGTAAACATGGTGAGCCATAGTTCAAAGCGGAAATGGTTTTCGGGGCGGCTTTATTACTGGTTCCGTAGGGCGTTGAATACGCAAATCGCTCGAACGGATCAGCGTAGGGAATCCCGAGGAAGCGGAAAGAGAGCTTGTCTCGTGTTCTATGGAGCGAAAACGCAGCCGTCATTAAATATATCAATTTACAACGAGACCTGAAGTGCCTACCCTGTAAACGTGAGGCCCTTCGATTCGACTTGGACGTGATAAGCGGGACTGAGATCGGTCTCGCTGTTGCGTCGATATGGGGCACTCTGAGAGCAAAGAACTTGGAACTTTCCCTGACAAGACGTCTTCGCCATTTTCCCGTCGGAGGCGACCGTCACACAACCGTTTAATGATCCAGTTCCTGGCCCGACCCAGAATCTCTGGCGATGGACCGAGCGAGATTGCTTAGAGAGATGATATCCAAGCAAGAGCTTGATGTCAGATTGGAAGTATGGTCCGGCTGGAACGAGTAAAGTCTCGTTGAGCTTGGAACAGGCTTCGACGGCTGATCGGTGGGTTAACTCTCGGTTGAGTAGAATCGCGCCAGTATGGAGAGAGGTCGTGGGCCCTTGACAAGGTGTTAGCTCATCACGCATTAGACATTGCAAATGATGATGTTCAGCGTACAGTCCAAGTCATTTTGGAACAGGAATGTCAGGTCTGCCTGGAGGTCGGATGCCGAGGGAGCTCCTAGCGCCAACCGGGTTGGAGAAAGGAGGAGAGCGGTCGCCGCAATGGCAAGGAAAGGAAACATGGCGTGAACCACAGAAGGAACAGAAAGCAGCCCCAGTAATTAAGCACAAAACCGTGATAAATTGAACGGTTTAAATTCGGGCGGTGGAAGCTTCGATTTCGAGAAGGTCATGATTTTCAGCCATGTGAGGCCGCTGGGATCGACACCCGAAGCGGACGTGTCCAATTCTCTTTCCGCAGATAGTTACTGACGATCTGCGAATAAAGAAGAATAATATTCGCTTTTGGAGGGACGCTCGACATATCCACAGGTGTGAGATCGAGATAGAATCCAGAGGATGGCGTTCGAGTTAACGCATATCCGTACAGTAGCCGACACTTCCATAAGACTTCCAGGTATCGTGACTTGTCGAAACGCGAAACAGAGAGAGTCGGGGTTGAGGTGAGAGAGGCGAGCGCCTAAATAGGGGCGTGTTTGGAGGTGTTTCGCTGGCAAGTGGCGGTGCCCGTCACATGAAGGCCCCAAATGGGTGTCCGGAGTATGGTTAGGGTTATTGGTCTTTGCGCGTAAACCTCCAAGTCAACACTTTGACCTTCAACGATGTCCGACTACGACGACGATGACATGAACTTTGGCGGGGAACACGAAGAGCAGGAGGAGGAGCAGGTCTCCCGCAAGGGCAAAGAAAGGGTGCGAGATGATGAAGAAGAGGAAGAGGAGCAGCCGGAGGAGTACGACGAGGAAGAGGACGAAGAAGAGGATGACGACGAGGATGAAGAAGAGGAAGAGGAAGTAGGGAGAAAGGGCAAAAAACGACAAAAGGTGAGCCATATCCAGTTGGAATTACAGCGAATTTCCAGCTAAGGCCTGCCCAGCGACATAAGCGCAACCCACTCAGCCGCTTCCTCGATGTTGAAGCCGAAGTCAGTGACGAGGAAGAAGAAGAGGACGAGGACGACGAGGGAGCAGAAGGTATGGCTGATTGCCTTCAATCCGCGCCCGTTAACTGACATATATGTCGACAGCCTTCATTGACACGTTTGACGACGATGAGGTCAACGACGACCTTTCAAGGCGGCACCATGCTTTATTAGACAATAGGCGCCAATTCGACGAAGAGGATAAGAGTCCGGAGCAAATCGCGAAGGCTTTCCAGGACCGTTATCGAGGTCGACCTGCGCCGAGATACACTGGAGACCTGAATGAAGTACCTCAGCGGCTGCTGATGCCCTCAGTTCACGATGCCAGTTTATGGCAGGTTCGAGTCAAGGTGCGTGGTATGTCCGACTTGGCCAAAACTCGGACTGACCCTTCTAAAGGCCGGCAGAGAACGAGATATCATCTTCAGTTTGATGCGCAAGTCGATTGACATGGAATACACAGCACATCCCTTGAGCATCCTATCCGCATTCCAACGCGACTCACTACCTGGAATGATCTACGTCGAAGCACGCAGCGCAAAGATGGTGCAACAGGCTTGCAATGGTCTTGTCGGCGTTTACCTCAGTCGAGGCATTCATCTCGTCCCTATCGAAGAAATGGCCAGCTTGTTAACCATCAAGAAACAAGACCTGACAGTCCAACCTGGCACTTGGGTGCGAATTCGACGTGGAAAGTACCAAGGCGATCTGGCCCAAGTTATGGATATCACCGAGAACGGCGAAGATGTTGGTCTGCGATTCATCCCCCGTGTCGACCTCAGCCCCAGGGACGAGAATGCAGCGGTCGACGCGTCCAAGAAACGGAAGAAGTCGGCCGTCACTGGAGGCGCTACTCGCCCTCCTCAGAAGCTTTTCAACTACGAGGAGGTTGTCAAGGTCTGGGGAAGGAAGAATGTGCACAAACGAGGCAATACCTACATATTCCAAAACGATACCTACCGCGACGGCTTCATCGAGAAGGACTTCAAGCTAAGCGCGCTGATACTCGAGGATGTTAATCCGACGCTGGACGAGATCACCCAATTCATGCGACGTCCTGAGGGCGCTGACGCTGACAGCGTCGTTGATCTGTCCGTCATTGCAGAAGCTTCGAAGAAGGCCGCCATCGCAGTTCTCCAGCCTGGTGACCACGTCGAGGTGTTCGAGGGAGAGCAAGCTGGTGTGCATGGTATCGTTGACGAAATTCATAATGAAATCGTCACGTTGACCGTGGTGGGTGCCGACATCGAGGGCCAGAAGGTTGAGATTCCGGCGCGCAGTGTACGCAAGAGGTTCAAGCCTGGTGACCACGTCAAGGTCATGCAAGGCCAGAATGTGGACGAGACTGGTCTGGTGGTCTCTGTTGCGGACAACGTCGTCACCTTCTTGTCGGACATGTCCATGCAGGAGGTAAGCATTTGAAATGATTTGCCAGGGCATAACTAATCGGTGTCACAGGTTTCAGTCTTTTCGAAAGATCTTCGAGAGGCAGCTGAAGTTGGTGCCGGCACTAATACTGTTGGAAACTATGAATTACACGACTTGGTGCAGCTCGAGTACGTGTTCCGCCGGGTTCGATATTGTCCAGCGACTGACGGATCCCCAGCGCCCAGACGGTTGGTGTAATCTACAAGACGGAGCGAGACTCCTTCCGCGTCCTCGATCAAAATGGTCAAACTCGACTTGTGCAGCCGCACCAGATTTCCATGAGGCGAGACACTCGTCGAGCAATCGCGTCTGACCATCACGGCCACGAATTGCGCGTGAATGACAACGTGAAAGAAGTCGATGGAGAGGTGCGTTATCTGTGGTTGCGAGTGTCATTTGTGCTAAATCAGAGCAGCAACGCAAAGGTCGCGTCTTGCACACCCACCAATCCTTCTTCGCTTTCCTTCACAACCGAGATATCTCTGAGAACGGCGGTGTATTTGTTACTCGCGCTCGTTCCCTTGTTTCCCTGGCCCCGAAGGGTAACAGCATGCTCAAGAACAACCTCGACCTTTCCAAGATGAATCCCAATATTGCTCAGCCCATTGGTGGAATGGTGGGATCTGGCGCCATGGGCCGTGGCCCACGGGACCGCCATATTGGTCTCACCGTCATGGTCGTCAAAGGACCTCACAAGGGTTACGCTGGCACGATCAAGGATACTAACGGGAATATTGCGCGTGTAGAGCTGCGTACCGGAAATAAAGTCATCACCGTCGACAAGGACAAGCTCAGGAAGATGGGGTCAGTCTTCATTTTGTATCTCTTACTTCTGACTAATAAGATCACCTCCTAGTCCTGACAAGAAGCTCTATCAACTCAATGACCATGCCCCGGCTGGAGCGAACAACAGCAGTTGGGGCGCACCTCCTGCCTGGACAGGCTCTGGGGCCGCGGCAAGTGGCGGCCGTACACCATTCGGTGGATCGTCCAAAACACCAAATCCCTATGCTGTTGGTGACGGCCGAACACCTGCATGGTCTGCTTCGTCACGGACGCCAAACCCGTACGCAGAAGGCCACAAGACTCCCGCTTGGAATGCGTCTTCGAGAACTCCCAATCCATACGCAGACGGAGGACGAACGCCTGCATGGAATGTCAGTTCACGGACGCCGAACCCCTATGCGACAGGTGCGAATGCAGGCAGTGCAACCCCTGGACGACCATCCTTTGGAGGCGCTACTCCAGGGAGGCCAGCGTTTGGCGGAGCAACCCCCGCAAGGCCGAGTTGGGGAGATTCCAGTTGGGGTAGCGGCAATGACGGTTTCTCCTCGCCCCGTCCAGCCCATTCTTGGAGTGACTGGGTACGTGTTCACTGGGCTTGACCTTCGTCCCAAATTGGCTAACCATGTCATTCAAATGCTAGAGCGCACCAACGCCTGCAGCAGCCCCTACCCCGGGTCTCCACACCGCACAAACCCCAGCATTTGGGGCACCAACACCTGCAGCTGCTACCCCTGCTGGTGTTTTCAATTCCGCTGCTTCCTCAGCAACTCCTGCTGCCTCTGGAGGTTACGCGCTGAATGATCACAACCCTGATAGTGCGTTGACAATGCTCACTCCAGCGACTCTTGCTGATTCCCCCTCTTCAGCATTGGACTCGGAGTGGCTCTTCGATCCAGCGGTTGTTCCCCACCATGCCCGCATTAAAATCCAGCTCACGGGTACCCAATCGGCGCAATACCTGGGAGGAGAGTACGAAGGACGACGAGGTCGCGTTATCGCAGGTACCAAAGCCCCATCAGGCTACGAACAAACAGCCACAGTGCTCTTCGAGTCTGGTGAACAGCGTAGTGTGGTGGCTCGTTTCATCTCTCCCGTTCCTCCTAGCCAAAATGACGAGGAAGTGTTGATCGCTGGTGGTAGGCACAAGGGACAGTTGATGATCGTGAGGGAGGATCCTCATGACGAGACTGTTACTGTTTCGTCGAGGAGTAACCCTGCTGCTGTTGTTGCTGTACCGAAGGAGCTGCTTATTGCCTTGTACGATGAGAATTAGATTTCCCGCTTTCACTTATCGTGATGTTATTAGTGTAGTTTGTTGTAATATCATTTGTCCTTCGAGTATTTCTTCAATCGTTGCTTCGCGTTATCTGAGACCTTGCAGGCGGGTTCACGCGAGCTGCCAGACCAATTCTTGCTATTCTCCTCGCTTCTACCGTCACGATGTTGAGGTATTCTTCCGCATAGTCTTCTGAGCTTCCGTTTGTTTCAACCTCAAGCAGAAGCGGAAAGCATGGAGCCCCAGCTGACTTGGAGCAATGCCGATTGCAAGCAAAGGTGGAATGAGATGGGAGGCGATTCCCCTTTTGAATAAGGGGAATGGGCGGCCAATACGACTTGGACTTTGCATGGAATAGGCACGTTACAAAGCTAGGATAGTAGGACTAAGGCCAGCCTGCCACTCAAGTTCGAGGAGAGTGAAAATTTTCATATGTCCAAGGAAGCCTTACCTTCTCCTCGTACCTCTCCTTGATTGCAGACGCATAAAAAAAAGATAATTCGACACCGACAGGATTCGAACCTGTGCTCACAAAGTGAAACAGATGGATAGAAGTGGAATTCTAATCTGTCGCCGTAACCACTTGGCTACGGTGTCTGTTGAAAGGCGCCCGAGAACTGACATCGCCACCGCCAAAACCACTGCTGGACCACTTGGACTCACTGGTCCTGGCGGAAGCTGGCAGCTAGGCGCCGCTCAGTAGAAGCCCAAAGGGTGGGTGTTGCTCGCTTGGCTCACATAAGCCACTGCAATATAGATACGGCGGCGCAAGAGTCCCCATAATACGCAAGGGGGCCGACGATCTCAACTTAACCTTCGGAGAATTGCGAGCTCTCGAGGTTTGAGCGATGAATTTCAGTCGACGATTCACACATGGACTGGGCACTACTAAGGTAAACTATGGAGCCATGGCTGTACGTGTGTGGACATGGGGATATGTATGTAGGCAAGATTAAATAAAGGTAGGTAGATGATCGGAGGAGACGGGCCCTCGGCACCGTCATGCCATTGATGGATGGACGGGCGCCTCCCTTGCAGAGCATCAGGTACTCTAACTTGGAGTCTAACGCAACTGAGGTCGGCTCTTGACCAATCAAGCTACCAGCCCCGCCTTTCAAAGTCCTCCAATAGATCCTTCATAGTATCTTCCTTGGATCTATAGGTGATTCCCAGTATCCGGGTAGCCTTCGAGGCGTCCATTTGGAACTTGTACACCCTTTCTATTTCAGGCATTCCTTTGGGAAGCTCCCGCTTCGATTTGAATTTGTTGGCAACGTCGACTAAAGGTCAACAGGCGCTCATAAGTCCCTAGGCCACGATTCGGACCATGCTAAAACTCACCCCAATCTTGCCAAACGAACGAGCCTTCCGAAAGGATGATCCTTTCTCCTCCAGCGGCCTCCTTCTGCAGTGCCAGGACGTGACCTTGGGCGACATCACGAACGTCCACCCATGACGCCGCGAAAGACAGACCCTCCTTGGTTTTGGGTGTGTCTGTTGAGATGACATTCACCCAAAAGTGCACCATGGACGAGTTGAGCGTCATGGGTGAAGCGCCGATTTCGTGGATCGGGGGCTGAAACAACGTTAGAGCGACACATTGCTCGGTAGTGTTTCGGTCACAACTTACTCCAAACACCTAAATCATGGACGCTTAACGAACGTATTTGATTGCAAAAGTAAACCACATACAAAAACTGGGTTCAGGACAGTGAGGTCCCATTTAATGACATTCTTATGGTCGTTGTAGAACTTCCAGGCCGCTGTAGAAAGCTCGGATCAGGGACGTTATCAAGGCCACAAGGTTGAGCAACGCGCCTCTTTCCGCGAGCACTTTCGAAGCTCGATACTTCTCATATACGGGAACGTCGTTCCCCTTCTCCTCTATGTCCCTGACTGAACCGTCGTTCCAGTCATCTTCCGTGAACGTCCTGGGCTCCGTACTTGTGGTATCGATTATGGCACCGGCGCCGGAAGTGATGACGATGCGTTTGAGGCCAGAGCTGAATGTTTCAGGTCAGGATATCATGGTCAGGCTATTTTCCCTAGAGTACGGAATAGTATCACGCACCCGTGTTTGAGGGCGGTATTCAAGAGGTTTAGAGTCCCATCGACCGCCGGGTTAACAATTTCTGGGAGAAGAGTGGAGTGAAAAGTCAACACATTGAAGATAGGGGCATACCGTATAGGTCATCGGTATTCGCCGGACCAGGTGAAGCTATATGCTGTATCGCATCCATTCCTTTAATTAATTCGTCGAATGCGCCCTCCTAATTCCGTGCCAGTGGCCATCAATCGCCCTTCTAACAAAGTGCAACCGGTCCAGCGTACCTTGGTAAAGTCTGGAACAACGACCACCTCCAGCTTCTCCCCATAAGACTTGAAGATATCCTTCAGATGGCTAGCCTTACTGGCAGCCCGCACTGTGCCTCTGACGGAGTAGCCTTCTTCGAGGAGTCGGCGGACTACCCAAATGGCAATGAAACCATTCGCGCCTGTTACGAGGACTTTGCTACCTGGCGAGACTGTGGGCATGGGTGAGAGAGTACAGAGGTCAAGTTGAAGACATCCGTACGCTTACCACTCGATATCAAGAAGAGGTACCATGTACTTCTCTTATCTTCTAGTCCCTTCTGCGATGGACGGACTTTGATCTCAAAGGAGATGGGAATTGCTCTACTACTTGAAAATGGTTTCTCCGCTCCAATCTTTCGTCTTTGTTTGATCCCGGACCCAATGGCAGAGTATCCTCCTCGTGAGCCGCCCAACAACCCATATGGCAATATAATGGCCGTTGGCGCTTGTTACGAGGACTGCGCTGCCTGGGGGGACTGTGGACATGGTCACGAAGCCGCGACTGGGACGGGGTGAAAGGTCGAAAGACAACGTCGATCTGTGCCTGCGAGGACGGTTACCGCTCGATAATTTTAAGTCATCTCGTGGGACACTCGGAGCCAGGGTCTTGGTATGGATTCTTGTCCTTCAAGAGTATAGGAATTCGGTTTGTAACGCGATGGGCGCTTACACTGGTAGCCATCCATATAGGCGATTCACGGTAATTAGCAAGGTCTCGTCCACGAGTCAATGGTCAGTTATACTCGGTCATTCATTGGCCCTCCGATACTCGTACAATTTCGTACCATGAAGGACATGTAGGTTCCAGATGGAGGGTCTAGAAGGGAGTCCCTGTTGGGAACACCATTGGAGACCGAACTTCCTCTCGCTTCTCCTTCCCACACAGCAATTCGACAAGTGTCAAAGCGAAGGGGAAGGCAGTACCCGGTCCGCGGCTGAAGTCTATGAGTAACCGCTGCGTATACAGGATACCACCGGTACCGTCACATACCTTGTAACGAGGGTTCCAGATACCACGACAGGGTCTTCAGAGTACTCGAAATCTAACGATTCGTAAGTTCCTGCGTAGTCGAACATCCGAGGGAGAGAGGATACTCACCAGCTTCCAGGTCGCCTCTGACGCTTGGATGGGAGGTGATAGGTTGCTTCGGGAGCTTGGCCGTCCGAGCAGCAAGGCTTCCAGCACAGATCATGCCGACGTACTTCTTCTTATCCAAGTACGCCTGGATGAGCTTTTGCACCGTGGCGTTGGCTGACATGGTGGCTGCTCCAACTGCGCCTCCTGGTATCACGAGGAGATCGTGCTTATCCTACGGACATAGTGTAAGAAATAGTCGAAGGCGAAGTGATTATATGGGAGCAACAGCAGACGTACAGGACCGCATTCAGTGGGGTCGAGATAGGAATCTGGCAGGATCCTGACTCCACGCGAGCACTTGGCCGCAGGTGGACTAACGCTTGCACCCGGAGATTGTGCAGGGACAAAGGCTGATACAACCTGGACACCAGCTCGAACGAGGGTATCGTATGTAATGGTACTAACAGAATCGTAGAGGTTGAGTTTCTTTAGTCGCTGAATCGAAAGAGCTGGTATACTCACAATTCCATTTCCTCGGTCCCATCTGCGAGAAGAACTACAGCTGAAGGCATTTTGAAAACAGAATAGAGAAGACGATTGGACGTTGGTGGAGGGGTGAGTTGCAAGCTAATTGCAGAACACTGAGGAGCCTCCCAGAAGACTGATGTCATATCACCCCTAATCTCATCAATGTGGCTATGCCCTTTTACCCCGCCGCCTGAGCAAAATACAAATACCCACGACTGCGGTTTCCAAAATCCCAATGGCTATTGTCCCCTTCGGGGTGACATACGAAAAAATTGGAACGATACAGAGAAGATTAGCATGGCCCCTGCACAAGGATGACACGCTTTCCCGGAGTGGTAGACCTACGGGTCTCAATATTTATTTTGTTTCTTTCTTGCACTTTTTGTTTCAATCGTCCGTAGCTCTCCGGATTCAAGCCACAACTAGGCCCTCGAGGTCAAAGAGTTGTCAGAATTCTGCCCGTTCTCATGGCGCTAAGTAAAACCCTAACCTAACTCCGAACGCGCCGGCAACGGAGTGCGTGTCTGCAGCTTCACTTCCACCACAACTTTCATTAGGCAGGGAGTCAGGGGCAGAATGTCCTACTTCTTAGGGCCTATCTCAGGCGCCTTGGTGGCAGGAGGGGTAAGTAAATCTTCGGGAATCGCCCCAATAACCGCGCTAATCAACTCCTGAAAGCACAGGTGTACTACGGGTTCTCTAGCCTGATAACGAAGAGGTAATTATTTCTGTAATTCCATCCCTTTCTTAACTCTAACCAAATCCTGCGTTCAATAATATATAGAACGGAGCAGCACCAGCGAGAGTACGTCTAGATACCAACAATCCAAGAGACCACAAACTAAACCCAAATCCTCACTCCCTCCTACTCGTCCCTACGCACCCTCGTACCTCATAACCGCACATCCGAACGACTACACAACCAGCCTTCGCTACCTCTCCAATCGTCTATTGGACACACCCGCCTACATCCCAGCACCCCCACCCGCCGCTGCTCGCGTACACCACAACGAATTCACCGAAACCCTCAAATCTCGGTGGAACCAGGAAATCGCCTACATCGCTGCTGGGTTCAGAGGATGGGGAAGGGACTTGACGCGGTGGGGGAACGGGCTGTTGGAGAAACTACCGACGCCTAGCCCAGCGCCGAAGGAGAGGAAGGACGAGGGTTCGTAAAGAGGGTTGACGAAGGGGATGCAGGGGGGATCTTTTCAGTTCTAACGGACGCGTTTCCGACGTTTGAAGAGGACAGTATCGAACCCAGTACACAAATGACAAACGAAACGTAAAATTCATCGCAACAAGTCCTACATCTACCAATTATACAAACACAACATACATGTAGCGGTCCAGCTGCCAATCTCAAGCGCTAACTCGCACTCGCACCTCCACCACGATATGTAGCTCACTGCTGCTGGTACCCGCCGCCATACTGACCATACGAATGGTATTGCTGCTGCTGTTGCGGCGGTGGGGGAGGAGGCGCACCATATCCATATTGTTGCTGCTGCTGAGGCTGCTGCTGCGGTTGATACCCATACCCTCCCGGAGGCGGTGGCGGAGGAGGCGGGAATCCTCCTGCATTACCAGCACCACCATACTGATACTGCTGTTGCTGCGGCGGAGGAGGTGGCGGAAGTTGGCCCTGACCTTGACCCTGCTGGTACTGATAATGCTGCTGGTGCTGCTGGTGAGGTGGAGGAGGTGGAGGCGGAAGTTGACCATATCCATGGGTCTGAACACCGGGCTGTTGTTGCTGTTGCTGCTGCGGGGTATTTGTGTTCGGGTTAGAGGAGAATGAAGATCCAAACAATGACAGGCTAGCGTAAGGATCAACGGATGGTCCTGAGGGTGACATCGATGACTGTGTAGTAGGTCGAGGAGGTGGAGGTGGTAGATGTGAAGGCGGGCCCGGAGGAGGAGCTGAAGCTGGTCCAGGAGTATAGTGTCCTGGTGGAGGAGGTGGAGGCGCTTGTCCAGGATATTGATGGTGCTGGTATTGTGAGGGAGGGTAGTGCGACGGCGGTTGAGGAGGAGGAGGCGACGGCTGGGGAGCTCCGTACGAGCCAGACCATCGCTGTTGTTGCGGTTGCTGAGGTGGCGGTGGCGGCGACTGTGGTGGGGGAGACGATAGACTCAGAGCCGCCAGCGTCGAATCGAGACTGCTGCTCGGAGGGCGTGGCGGAGGGGCAGGTGGCTTCGCCGGAAGAACGGGGGGAGGGGCTGACTGCGTCGTGCTCGTTCCTGAAAGTTTCTTCTCGAGTTCAATCTTCGATACGAGATCCTCTCTCTCAGCCTTTCGTTCATTCAAGAAAGAGTGGGCGTGGTCTTTCAAAGATTTAGTTAAATCGGTGAGTTCAGAATAGAACTGCAGTCCCTTGCTATAAAAGGATAGTGTTAGTTCGACCCAAGGGCTGAAAGACATGCAACGTACGTGAGCCCATCGCGAACCTCCATATAGACGTCCCTCGCCCTTGAGAATCGACGAACAGTATCATTCTTCTTCTTTTCCCGCTCTTCCCACTTGCGAGCACCAGGCCCACGGCCAGCTAGGTCTTTCAGCCCCTTCCACAACGCAGTCAGCTCTTGGATCGCAACGTCTTGATGATGGACAGTTGCCGCTAGGCGTTGTTGATATGGCCTGAATTTCTCCAGCTCTGCAGCAAACAATGTCGGTTCGATCCCAGTGTTGCGCTTGTTCAAGAGAAGGAGATGAGATACGTCGTCTGCTTGAACCTGTCGAGAAGCGTTAGGTCGACCTCACCAAAGGAAATAAACAACGACCCACCTTGTCCTTGAGATCCTTGAGGACCTCGTTCCTCTCGCGCGAGATCATGTTAACCCTCTTCAGTCTATCCTCGATCTCATCCACATATCCCCTGATCTTAGCGCGCTCCTTCGCTTCATCCACCTCGCTGCTTACGTCCAAATCCAACAGGCTCGCATCCTGACTGCCCTGATCCCTAAAGACCTGCTCCAACTGCGGACTCCGCAACAACGCGATATCGCTCTTGATCGAGTTCCACATGTTGACGACTTGGGAGTCTGACGCTGAAGCAGCCTCCAATGCTCCAAAGTGCGATTTAAGGTCAGCACGGATAGACTTGGTAAGACCCGCACTGGGACCCTGCGTCCAGAGATGATCGTACTTGACGCGAAGCACCTCGCATTCCTTGGATTCAATCTCGAGATCACGCGAAACGCCTTCCAGATCTTGTTGGACGCTGGCTTTGAGTTTGTTGAGTTGCGCCATAAGCGACTCGACGCTTTCGCGATCCTCGATGACGGTGATATCTTCTTTCCAGCGCCGGACTTCCGTAGGAATCTCCTCATCTCCACCGACCTCTCCTTCAGCCATAGCCTTAAATCTCGCGAGCCCCTGTCTGACGCCCAGGCCATCGATGGCGCTGCGGCCTTCAGCTTCTGCTGCATCAGCTTTCTCAACTTCCCCGCGCACTAGTTTGGCCTTTTCCTCCGAATAGACACTGGCGCTCTCGTGAACGCTGAGCGGGATGAGCCTGAGGAAGATATCCTGCCCAATGGTCTTCTGGACTTCTGGAGTACCGTAGACTTCGTGTATGTGGATCGGCTGGGCAACAACGAGTTTATCTATGGGTGGCAAAGCCTCCGGAGCAGGAAGGACTGCATTGTAGATCAAGTCGTTCTCCCGTTGTGCCTCTGCTTTGCGTTCTGAGCAGATGACAAGGTGGGCTTTAGTGCGGTCCACGAGGGTTGTTCCTGCGTCGGGAGGAAGAGTGGGGGACATGGTGGATGAAAAAGCGGCAGAGAAGACGGTGGCCTGTCGGTTGGCTTCCTTGGCGAGTGTTTCTGCCTGGGTGAAGCGCACCAGGGCTTCCCCGTGCTTTCCTGCTGCGTCGTCCGCTAAGCCGCGATAGTACTGCGCCAATGATGTGAAGTACTTGGACTTGGTCTACAAGATGTCAGTGTCATCTCGGCGGAAGCAAGTCATGTCGCTCACCTGGATCAATGTAACCCAGTTGCGGTCAAAGATGCCCTTGCCCATAAACTCCTTCACGTCCTCGCACAGTGTTGTGTACATGCTCGCCGTCTGACTCGCCACCTTGCTCACCAACTGATTCCCCTTCTTCTCGTCTGTACACTTCTCGAAGAATACCTCCGTCGCCTGTGCTAGGATCACGTTCACCAAGAACTTGACCACATCCCTACTCAGGTCCGTCGAGGGGGCGTGCAAGAAGTTCTCGTTAATATAGTTCAGCATCCCCGCGCAGGTCCTAAAGTAATAGAATGCGCGTTTGAGGCCTTCGGGGTCTGATCTGGATTGAGAGGCAGCGATAGAGGAATGTGTAGCAGCGATTTGGAATAGGATAGAGGCCTTCTCGAATGCGATAGAAGTTTGGGTTGTTAGTTTCTGGGTGAAAGCGTCCCTCCATGGAAATGTGACTTTGATCTCTGAGAATCGTAGTTCGAGCAACTCGAGTTGGCCAAAGTACTTGTAGAGAAGATCCCGGGCTGTTCTCCAGTTAGATTGCTGTTGACGATGATAACCGAGGCTTTCGAACCTGTAGTATCGCTTCCAGCACCGCGCACGGCGTCCTGGCGACACCGCTGAAGAGCAGCACATTCCTGCGCGTAGTTGTCGGGACTCTCGCCATAAGACTGGGCAATGAGATGCCGAATTGGGGTCGTCCAGTCGACCTCATCGGTGACCTTCTTGGGTATCGAGATCATAGGCGATTGGTGCGCCATTGTGGTCGTCGTCGTTGTCGTTAACCGTCAATTCCAAGAATGCCGCCGTAGATACTTATTCGTGTTGACTGCGCAGTGCGGATGACTGATTGCGCGGTCACCCTAGTTCGTCGTCATCGACAGGGGTTTCGAGCCCATCTTGGCACACAGCCCGGTATCTGTTGTTTGACTCTGGCCTTTGAGACAAACAAAGTGTTCAGCACGCGCGCGGTTGTCTCCGACGACGTCGAGCTCACGATCCCCATTCCTTCACCAAATCTTTCTCCAAAAATGTCGACGACGTCGAAGCCCACATCAAGCGAGGATATTGTCGGGAGAAAGGTGCGTCCAATGACTAGTTTCAAACTTCCGTGAAATTGACCGTTTTTTGCAGTACGACCAGTGCCGTAAGTCTTTGCCAATGTTCCGAACGACCAGCAGCTTGAAACTGACACCTTACGACGTTCAGTGGCCGACCTGATCCTCAAAACGTATGGAATCTGCTCAAATTTGAAGGGAAATCATGAAACTGACAACTATTCATAGTGGAATCGGATTTGGCGCCGGCGTCGTTGCATCCGTCATTCTTTTCCGAAGTGCGTAGCAGCTTCAAGCCCATTCGAGCTCACATTCAACCAAGCACGAATTTCCAGGACGAACATGGCCAATTGCCTTGACCACCGGTTTCGGTGCTGGTATCGCATATGCTGACTGCGACCGCTCCTTCAACCCTGCCAGACTCTCCGGCTACCGCGTCATTCCCCAGTCCGAAGCCCCACCCAGCAAGTAAACCTGCACCAAGCCCATTCTTTTTGTCCCCCTTTCGATGTTATAGATGAGCATACGCGTTGTCGAACCTGTCTACGGCTACTATGACTGGTGAATTTAGATTTTCAGAAGAGCGTGGCCTGTGGTCTAAGGCGGTAAATGCTGGCCATGGATGGATTGTTTTCAGGAACTCTTGCGCTCTGAGGGTGTTGGGATTATGGACGCATGCGCCTTTTCTGCTCCGTCTTCAGAAAGGTTTGGCAAAGTTCGTCGTGGTTCTCCCTGGAATTCGCGTTTGTAGAAGACCACTGCCAGAAAGTCATCAGGATTTAGTGTCGTCACGGTCTTCAGACTCTTCTTACCTGAGCTGGCAACGAGGATGGGCAATGCGACAATGATAGTCTTCAAGCGTTGAGCTTGGGGCGAGAGAGGGGCCTTTGCCATGGTTGTGGTCGTAGTTGGAAGTCAAAGGACGCGACAAGCCGCCAAAAGCAAAATCTAACCAAATAAATAGGGGCTATATCCCATCAGAGGGCCGTCCTCTAAGTCACGGGTGAGTGCAATTCCAATATCCAGGTGCGGTTTCACCTGACGGATATGTTTAAAGAAGTAACAGATGTTGTTGAGCACACGGACTCTTGAACTTGAGGTGCTAAAAAAAGCACTTCCCTTAGTTTCCCAGTTGGGGAGATGTTCAGTCTCGCTCATAAGCGCCGAACCTACCTAATCCAAAGGCGGACGTTTGAGGAAGGCCGTGTAAGACGGACGATGCAATTCAGCTGTGAGGCTCGTTTAATCACTGCTCTATGTATAGTGCGACCGCTTCCACGGGCGTGACAAAGCCAACCTTTCACCAGTCTAGCAAATCACAGAAGCTTCCGCCAGACCCAACCTCTTGCTCCATCTTGTTGCTACGTCCTCGCATAGACAGCCATGCCTACAGTCCAACCCGGCGGGAAGGTCCTCGTTACAGGCGCTAATGGCTACATCGCCATGTGGGTGATCAAGCTGCTCCTTGAACGGGGGTACTCTGTTCGTGGAACGGTGCGATCGGCAGATAGAATTCCGTATCTTCGAGATCGCTTCAAATCGTATGGAGAGAAGCTGAAGGTTGTCGTTGTATCCGATATAACTGAGGTGCGCCTCTGGTACTGAATATTGTAATCTGACTGACCGTTCACTTTCGTTCTGTGGTGCCAGGAAGGAGCATTCGACGAAGCAGTCAAAGACGTCGATGGGATTCAACATATAGCTTCGCCCGTGCCAGAGACTGTTGAAGATCCTGACGGTATGCGCTCGTGACTTGCCCTTTGAGTGATGCCAGGTAACCTTCAAATTGGCACTATTTCTAGCACTCATAACGCCAGCCGTCCAAGGAACCATCGGTATTTTGAAGAGTGCTCTCAAGAACGGGTAGGTCCTTTACTTCTCCAGGCTCCCAAACCCGCTAAGTGGTATACTGACCCTGTCGTTGAAAGGACAAGAATCAAGCGCATTGTGATCACCTCAAGCTGTGCAGCCATCGTCGACAACTTTCCCCACCCGATGACGTTCAATGAGGACCATTGGAACGAAGGAGGGATAAAGGAGGTTGAAGAGAAGGGTAAAGATGCGTCGAGAAATGCCAAGTACCGTGCTTCGAAGGTACTCTCTGAGAAGGGTGCGATTATTGCTTCCCCCTTGTCTTGAGGTGATCATGCTGATCCCGGTCATGCAACAAGCTGCTTGGAAGCTCTATAATGACCACAAAGATACGGTCGGGTGGGATCTGACGGTCCTCAATCCGGCTTTCGTTCGTGCTTTTTTTTTCTCGACGACGGTAGAGTCCTGATGGGTACTTAACCGCAGGTCTTCGGGGTAAGCATGACTTACAGAGGTCAGAGGAGGGCAATTAACTTGGAACATTATGCCAGCCACCGATTCATGAAGTGCGTTCCCCAACTACCCTCAACTCCTCAATGCAGGGGTTCTGGGACAACGTCATCTCCGTGGACAGCCCCAAGAGCTGGGAGGCACTGTCGTTTGGCGCTTCGTGGGTTGACGTTCGCGATGTTGCCCTTTCTCACGTTCTAGCATTAGAAAAGGAGGAAGCAGGTGGACAACGGATTATCCTCTCCGAAGGCCCATTCATTTGGCAGGATTGGAGTGAGTAATCAGGTTCACACTTCAACAAGGAAAACGTTACTTACCCAGGAGATATGCTCATCTGCTTACGTAGTTGACGTCGCGCACAAGATACAAGCGTCTGGACGGGAGCTCCCCAAAGGGTTTCCAGATATCGAGCGGATATACATGCTCAAGTTTGATGCCTCGAAAGGGGAACGCATTCTGGGGATTAAATATAGAACGAAGGAGGAATCGTGGAGGGACATATTGGAGGACTTGGAAGAGCGAGGCTGGTGATATGGGAAAAATGACCATGATTCGAAGGAGATGATGCAATGCCTGCTTTTAGCGCAAGGAAGCAAACTTCGTGTCTCACAGGAACCGCTGTAGCTGGCAGTCGCAGAGGAAGCGCCGATATAATCGAGTCAGGTGTAAGGGCATTTTGACCGCCTCTCAATTACGTAGGTCGATAAATAGACCATTTCAGCCCCAGCTGAGCACTGTCGAAGCGGTGAGAAGCGCCCGAGGCGCTTGAAGATGTTTGTGTCGGAGCTCAAATCACCTTCCCTGCCGTAAGATTGCCGCTGACCCCTCTTGGACGCAACAAACACCGCCGTCGTCGCCAACGCCGCCAGTGTCGCACAAACCCTCTGGAGCAGAGACGGCCGGGTCGTCCAGCCAGATTGACTTCTAAGAAATGTCCTTAGAACAGGTTTTCTCGTCCACAGAGCTAAGCGTCGTCGTTCCCGACACCTCTCTCGAATTCCCTCCCCAATCCTCAGTGGACGAATGGCTAGGCCGCGTCAAGATCGGCAAGGTCGAGCGCAAACAGGCGTTCTTTGGTGAGCTTATCTGCACTTTTAGCGGCGTCTAGTCTTGTTTATGAACATCCAGATGAACAGTTGCAATCGCTTCTCCTGCTCAGAATCCCACATCCTACACCAGATAACCCAGCAGACCCCAAGAACCCGCCATTGATCTTGCTCGAGTTCCTGAACTATTTGCAGATCTCGTTGGAGGCGAATTATTTGGCACCATTGCCTTCTCATGTCCCTGCGGTAGCTGAGACGCCTCGGACCTCGTCGTTGTTATCAGCTCCTCCCCGTGTTACGACCTCGCTCGCGAAATCGGCGCAGCTCAGTGCAACGGGTCGCCATCCCCCGATCTTCCCTCCAGCAACACCAAACCCGGTACCATCGACAGGCGAGCAAGACAGACAATATGCTGGTGCGGAAGGGCCGTTCCTAGCTGCTATCATTTGGGGCAACAATGTATCGGAAGAGTCGAAGGAGGCGTTCAGTTTGCTATGGTCAGAGAAGGAGAAGGTGTGGGTTGCAGTTTATCGGATGGTTCTGACAGTTTGTGAGGCGTCTATTCCTGCATGGTGTACCTCTACTTATGATACCTTTAGCGTTCGTCAAGGCCATCACGTTCCCAAATCCAGTTCTGTCCCTCACAGTCTCCACGACGCTACGAGATAAACCAATCGTCACTTCTGAACGACACCCACTCGCGCGGTTCCTCTCGACACTGGGCGTAAAGGCGCCAGAATCCCCCGTGGATACAGGGGAAGGTAACAACAAGCAAGATTCTGAAATTCTATTGGATGGCCTGGAGGAAGTCAATCTGCTGGAAGGACTGTTGGCAGGTGCGTCTACACTCATCGCATCCGTTCCACGGAGGAATAACCCTCGACAGGTCCTTCGTTCGCGAAGATGGGTCCGGAAGAGATCAACGTACCGTCCCTGCGTCTTGGAGTCGTCTCGCGCCAGAAACTCTTCTCGCTACCGCCTATGATTGCAGACACCCCGAACGTTCCCTCCCCTTCACCCATGACTGCTGTTCGCAAAGCGCATCCCACCCTCCGCAAGTCCCACCGAAAGACACTGCCAACCGTCTCGTCGTTCGAACTGCGAATGCGAACGGTGTTCGTACCCTATGTCCTTCTGCCGGAAACCGAGGGCTCTTCTTCAGACGTCGACGAACAAGAGAAGGAAAGAGAGAGGCGAGAGGCCGGTAGTGCTGAGCGAACAGTGGTTCTCTGCATCGAGATCAAGAACCTTGGTGAACACCAAGAAATGCGAAGCGGAATCGGTTTCCTCATCGAAAACATCGCTATCAAGATTGCAGGGGAAGGAGCAAAGACTACACTAATTGGATGGGGCGAGAATGGATTGACTGCAAAGGCTTCTGAATCGACATTCCCCTTGAAACTGGGACCTTTGGCTCAGGTCAACCTATTATACGCCGTGACATTCCTTCGATCTCCAGATGAACTGGACGGGTTCTCGTTTGCGAAACCCGACGCAAAGCCAAAGTCTGATCTTCGACGGGGTGTGTCGATCACTGTGAATGGGCAGCCATACCTTCCGTTGACGCCGTCCGCTCGAGCGCATCTCACTGAACCGGACAGTATCACTTATCCCACGAATGTATTCTCCTCTGTATGGAGCACCATCCTTGACCTCGATTCCAATCCTGCGCCCGTCCTCGATCCCTTCGACCCGTCTGATCCACTTGGAGGATATCCCAACACGCTCCCTGAACCAGCCTCGCCTTTCCCCACGTTCGCTATCGGCTCAGCACGAGGAACGCCCATGACACCCCTAGGCTCTGCAGCCTACTATCAACAATATTCAACAGACATAACGCCACAATCCTCCGCCTTCCCGGGCCAACGCAAGTTCCCACTCACACCCGGAGGCTACTTCCAGGCCAAACTCAGCCGCGGGCTTGCCCCATCCCGCATGTCCGCATCAGCACACCACCAGCAACTGCAACAGTACGGCTACTCGCCTGGGGTGGTACCCGCAACGAGTCGAACGCCAGCTGTCTACACGCCTCCACCTCCATCTTCGATCATGGGTGCGATGAACTACCTCCGGTCTCCGACGACCTACAGTGCGCCTGTGCCTCAGCACCCTCCTCCGCATTCCCCGCTCGCTGGGCAGCCGTTCACACCGGACTATGATGAACAGAGTTTGGTGGCAGCTGCGCCGTCGTTTGATATACCGCCTACGCCTGCTTATCCTGCGTTCCCGCAAAAATCGACGCTACCTCCTAGTCCGAAGAGTTTAGGACCTATTGCATCGCAGGCGCAGAACAACGTAGGGCCGAGCGTTGAGATAAGGAGGGATAGACCTCATTCGATGATGTCGATGGCGGGTGGTGCGATGGGTCCGGGCGGTGGTGGTGGTGGGGTGTATCCTGGTATGGTCGGCCCTGGAGGGAGGCCGACGACGCCGATCCCGCACGTCGCAGCTGCGTTTGGAGAGCAAAGGATGTTTAATAAGCTTGCGAATTCGGGGGTGAGTGGGGAGAATGTTGTGGTTTCTGTTGGGTTGTTGCCCAAGGTTGATTCGTGGGATGAGGAAGGATGGGATTCGGATTCGAGTTCTTCGTCGTCTTCGTCGTCTTCATCCTCATCCTCATCATCGTCTTCGTCTTCATCTTCATCTTCGTCATCTTCATCATCTTCGTCGTCCTCAGGCTCAGGCTCAGATTCGGAGTCGGGGTCAGAATCAGAATCAGAAGACGGAGATGGGTCCAAGGATTCCGGCTCTGAAGACTCCGCGTCGTCTGCTACGGGTGCTTCAAAGGCCTCAATCAAGGTGTCTGAGCAGGGGGAGGAGAGCGAAGTAGAGGAGGAGAAAGAGAAGGAGAGCGAGGTAGAGGAGGAGAAGGAGAAGGAGAAAATCACGAAGGACAAGTCTGACAAGGGGGAGGAAAGTGAGGAGGAGAAGGACGAGGGGATAGAGGAGAAGGAGAAGGCGGGGAAAGGTGACAGTGACAGGGAGAGTGAAGGGGAGAAGGACGAGGGGATAGAGGAGAAGGAGAAGGCGGGGAAAGGTGACAGTGACAGGGAGAGTGAAGGGGAGAAGGAGAAGAAAGTCGAGAAGGAGAAGAAGAAAGAGAAGAAGAAGGATAAAGTGGAGTCGGACGAGGGTGAGGACGGTGATGACGAGAAGGAGGAGGAGAAAGAGGAGAAGAAGGAGAGTGACGGGGAGAGCGAGGAGGAGGAGGAGGAGGGAAAGAAGGCTAAGAAGAAGAAGAAGGACAAGGGGAAGAAGGACAAGGACAAGGAAGAGAGTGACGGTGAGAGCGAGGACGAGGAAAAGGAAGAGGAAAAGAAAGAGAAGAAGAAGAAGGAAAAGGGCAAGAAAGACAAAGGGAAGAAGGATAAGGACAAGAAATCGAAATCGAAAGACAAGTCCAAGCACAAAGAAATCATCCTAGGCCCTGACAAGATCTACCCCCTCTCCACCTTCACCCTCGACATCTTCGTATTCAACCAAAGTGCCTGGACGCGGAGGTTCGAGATTACCTGTCCGGAGAGGCGGCGGAGGAGGCGGGGAGGGGCGCAGATGGGTGTGTATGGAGGTGGTGGGGAGGCTGCAAGGAAGATGGGGTATCCGGGTGTGTTGCCTATGGATAAGAGGGTACGAATTGGGTGAGTGTATTGACTTGATTTGGTATTGGGACGAGCCATGGACGCTAATTTGTCGGTGTAGACCTCTGAGACCGTCGGCGTGCCAGTCTGTACGGATGGATTTCCTCGCCGTGTCGCCTGGTGTGCACTCGATTGATACTCTCACGTTGACGGATATTGAGTCTGGTTTCTCCATGAACCTTCGGTGTGTACCGTCTCTTTCTTGCCCGATTGGCTTTGCTAACATGTACGTCAATGTGTGTAGAGCGGTACTAGATGTGGTCGTACACGACCCGAACGATTGAGGTCATTCATTACTCATGCCGGGTGCCGAGCTTGTGAACGGATGCATCACGACAGACGATACCAGGGGTGGAGATGTTGGATTTGTTATGCGCGCCGGTGTGTTGGTACATAGTTGATAAGTAGCAATAGATAGTAGTAGTAGATACCAATGGAACGAATGAATGGATACATGGTGGTGGTACAATTGAAGTTGGATGGATGTCGTTTGTCCATGTCAGAGTCTATAGTACGTCTATGAGTGAATTAGGGGCGCGCTTGCGTTACGAATAACGAAAGCAGGTAGGTAGGGGCATGAGGAGTGTTTCTAAAGCATAGATCGGGGCATGGCAGCATGTGTCGTCTGGGAGGATCCCGTCAGTGCTTCAGTTAAGGTTGTCGAAATCGAGGTGAAGGTATATCACACACCATGAGATGTTCATATGTTGCTTTAGAAGTGGTGGGATGCGGGCGATCGTTGGGTGGGCGTGAGGTGTGGTCGCAACCAAGTAATGGTTACCGATATTGAAAAGGCGTGGTCCAAGTCGTGTCGTGTCGTGCCAAAACCAAAGGAGGATGGGAAGAGTAAAGTCGGGTAAGGCGTGTGTCCAAAATGCCGGTTGAAACTGGGACGTGAAACCGGTCCTTGAGAGCGAGGCGCCTAAGGGTGAGGCGTCCTCCGTCTCCTCCTCGCACTTCGAGCATTGTTGCGCGCGGACCTCGGTGATGACGAAGGTATCCGTGCACCTGAGGCGAGGCTATTGAGTGCTTGTGTCCACCAGTCGATCTCTTCTTTGGTTATTGGTCGGAGGGAGAGGGGTTTGTTGTCTGCGCTGTTATTTGGACGTGGGCCGCGGGCGTGGAGGTCTTTTGGGATTGGGATTGGGGAGCTTAGGACTGATGTCCATGTTGCTGCTAGGGAGAGTAGGATGAGGGGAAAGGAGAAGCGCATTTTTGGGATTTGTAGTTGGTAGTGCGGATCTGGAGATGGGATGCGTTAGAGAGTGGAAGGGAAGGACGTGAAAGGGGAGCAAGGCCTACCAGGTGCAAAGGTTAATATCCGACGGGATATATAGACCAGAAACGGGGTGGAGGACACGGAGGACACGTAGTGCGTATCCTAGGGGAGGTGAGATCGCGTATACGGGGAAACACTACCGTCGTCACTATCTTCGTCTTCTCGTGAAGAGCACCACCACTTATATACGTACGCAGCGCGAAGCCACACCCTAAACGTCATGTCATCAAAACATGCTGCTTGTGGGTAAGTGGTACTGCCAGTGAACATTCTAGATCTGAGAGAGATTAGCGTTGATTGGTGCGTTCGTTCCTTCGGACCACGTTTTTGAGATCTTCTTTCATTGAAAATAGTTCAAAGGAAGGCCTATAGGGGAGGGGTGTGTAGATGGATGAATTGGCTGGGCAGGGAGAAGGCCTTGGGAGGAACATAAAGTTATCGAAGATTAGGCGTGGTAGGGCAATAAGCTTCTGTTGAGTTGTGAAGAAGAGGGAGCTGGAAGTGATTCTGTCGGATGAGAGGATTCTTTTGGTCATGCGAGAGGGGCTAGCGGCTAAAAGGAGGATTAAGAGGAGAAACTTCGTATTTACTTGGTTTTACTTACTTTTCGGGTTAATCCATTCCTCCAATTGTCCAAGAGGCATTTTAATGGAAGGCTGACATTTAGAACTGTCAATGGGTCAGAGGGAACGAGCAGGGAAGTGGGAGTTGGATGGAAATGTGGCAAGTCGCGACAGAGGAATTGTTGCAGAGACTTAAAGGTCTGCGACGATAGAATCGTCAGGGATAACTTCGCTCATCAATTACTGATTCCATTCAGGTATTGGTTTACCCGTAGATCCCCTGTGTAATGCTCGAATGGCGAGGAGGTAAAGGTTCGGAACCGCGGCAATCCACGTGTAGGATTAGTTCCGAGTGCTTCGCCTTGGGTTGAAGATCTGGGGTAAATGACTCTGAGACTCGGAGGCAGGAAGTATTGTGAACAGGTGTCGTCTTTGTGCGTGGTCGTGGCTAGTGGTCAAGAATATTGCCTGAATTTGAGACTTATTGACGTGGGAGAACGAGTTTGATTACTTCTCGTTTAACTTTCTTTCCCCGGCGTCGAGCGCGACTCTTACCACAACGCCGACGTCTACAACGACCCAGTTCATACTATCGTTCTCATTTAAAAATGACGAAACACAGTAAAAACAACACGGCGTCCTCGATATTCAGTTATGCTGAATACAAGAAACTCGACTATGGAACTAAGAAGGTAGCTCCTGCTACGCCCAGCACTCGACGATAGAATACTCAATCATGTTTTGCCTGGCATTAGCAACGTCTAGGAAACGAATCAATGCGCCGCTTCGACGCCTGCTCACTCTGCCTAAACCGCGCTCGAAACCCCGTCGCATGCAACGAAGGACACCTCTTCTGCAAAGAATGCGTTATCGCCGACTTGTGTGAGTTGCCCTGCATTCCCAACCCCCTTCTATCCATCCAGTCAGGTCGGCGGGGAATCTAAATTACTCAGTGACACAGAGGAAGGACATTGAACGTCAGAAGGAGCGGTTGGAAGCGCTGAAGAGGGAGGCGGAGGAGGAAAAGGCTAGGGCGAGACAGGCTGCCCGTGAGCGTGTTTTGTTGGAGTTTGAGAAGGGTCAGCTGGGGCTGGCTGCGGGTCCTTCGTCAATTGGGACCAGGGCTGCCAGCACTGAAGAGGGCAAGGACTCGAGCGACCCAGGTGAGTCCGAGTCGTGCTCTCCGCAGGCTCGTATACTGACAGAAACACCACCAGCTCAAACCAGAGGAACAAAACGCAAGTTTGAATTCGATCCGTCGACAGTCGAAAACCTTGCCAAAGAAGCAGAGGAAGCTGCCATGATCCAAATCGAAAAAGAACAAGCAGCAGCGCTTAAACACAAACTACCAGATTTCTGGTTGCCCTCCCTCACGCCTACGTATACCTCCTCTGGGCCCCCAAGGAATCTGGACGATGTCAAGGTGCAAACGACGTGTAGGGGCGCAAGTGGAAAAGACGGGAGCCATGCCCTGTCGTACGTGCTCTAGCCTCTCCTCCCCAACACGTTCCGTCTCTTACACGAACCCCTTTCCTCCTGGCTATAGGTTAAAGAAACTCTCCCCAGTAAACTTCACGCTCTGGTCAAGCACCCCCTCTGCCAAATCCCCGGAATCCACACCCTCGAATGGTGATCCGACGGCAAAGGCGGAGGAGGGCGACCCCATGTGCCCTTCATGCAAGAAGAAACTTTCCAATAACACGCTGTTGTTCCGTGAGTGCTTATTTTTGAGTTTGCCTTACTTCCCTTTGCTTCGTGGCGGTTTGCGTTCCGCTGGTTTGCTTTGCATGTTTTGGATCTGCGGGCTAGGGCGGGATCTGCATGCCTCGGGACAACGGGGCCTCAGCTTGACTTTGCTTTGCATTGCGGGCCCGAGGAGTAGGCTTCGTGTCTAACCTAACCTTTGCCGCATTTACGCAAACGTTTATCCCTGCATCCTACCACCATTCTTCCTCTACAATCACCCCCTAACACGGTACATCCCTCCAGTGTCCAAACCATGCGGCCACGTAACCTGCAAAACATGCACCGACACACTCGTCAAACCCTCCAAACAATGCGTTGTCTGCGAGAAAGTTCTCAAGGATAAGGATGTGCTCGAGTTGAAGCGGGAAGGTACGTCGTCGTCATTATTCGTTACTGGCGTTCTGCCGCGTGTATGGTTTTTCGTTGTAATTATTGTATTGACGAAATGTTTCTCTGCCTTCACAGGGACTGGCTTTGCGGGTGGTGGATTGGCGGAGACTTCGAAAGCCGGTATCGCATTCCAGGGGTAGACTTTATCGTACATTTCATGTATCTTCCCAAATTGACCCCTCGTCTGGGCTGCGGTCTTGTGAGATGGTCTAAGAAGGCTATAGATACGCGCGTGGACTTGTCAGACACGATTTAGAAACCGGTGGCGAGAGACAGTGAGGGAATAACGACCGGCAAGAAATGCGTTCAGAGTTCAGACGAAAAAGAATGACAAAAAGTTTCGCTGGAAGCAGGATTTGAACCTACGCGGTGAAACACCAAGTGATATGTTTGGGTATTCAAATCACTCGCCTTAACGACTCGGCCATTCCAGCCATTGCAGGGAGAGTGCACTTTGGACCTCACGTACATATCGGAACCTCATGGCTGCGTTCACTCGCATTGAGACAGAGGAAGCTGTTACTACTACCTCTGATCCTGTAGACCCTCAACTATGTTCAATTTTTTGGTGCTCCTAGCTCTTGTTACCCCTGATATATAGTGTTCGGGGTTTGGGAAGCAGCAGCGACGGGCATGATCTCATATTGGGGTTCCTTCTCTCACCCGCTCCACGGTTACCTCGACGGAGAGTTCTATTCTGGAGCACTCTTATCGCAGGATGGTTTGTAAGGTCGATGTTAGATTTACGTACGGGCTTGTCAAGTCCTAGGATTCTTACGGTCGTTTCAATTGGTCGGATTTCTATTCTGATTGTTCAACGGATCGTTTTTAAATATGAGCCCTTGGTGAATATACATACAATCGCTCAGTTGACTTGTTCATGTGCTAATAATCCCGCTGACAGTTGTACATGCAAGTGACAGTCGTCCCCTGGTCTTAGACTTATAAAAGCCTGAGCAGTGTCGGTGGGAGGTCGAGTCACCCCAGGTGTCAGCCACTGGCCTTTAGCTCACAGCGACCATGAAGTTCGCCGATACTCTGCAAATTACGACCGACTCTCAAAGGGTGCCTCCTCAACTGGCGAAAGAGATCTTCACAAAGGTACGGTCTCCTCTCCCCCCCGACTCGCCCTTTCTTACTACATAGTCCCGATTGAAACGCACATCAATATCGATATTATCCTTCCGCAGATCCTTACGGCTGAGGAAAGCAAAGACACCAATAACCTCCTCTCGTTCACCGAGGACGGCGCGACGTACGAGGTGTCCGGGTTAGATCGTGTATCCGGCAAGGCAGCTATAAAGCAGTACCACGATTGGATGTTTGCAGCTGTGGAGCGTACGGAGATTGTGTAAGTAGGTTCCTCTATCCCCAGATCGATTTCGCTTCAACGACCAACTGATGGGGTCTTTTTGATGTTACATTGAATACTCACCATTCAGCATGAAGTCAGGCAAGCAGTTCTATTATCTTTATCTCTTTCCGTCGCGTTAATTAACTCGTACTTCTAGGACGCCTCGGGCCAACTGAAAGCTCGGCCACTTACGACCAGACATATTACTACACCGACGGCACCTCGTCGACCGTTTCCTGGACTTTGACCGTGCAGAACAACCCCGATATCGTGCGTCTGCAAAGTAATCTCCAGGATCGATTGTCTCTGACTCCGAGTAACTACTACTCCCAACTTGCTACTTACACCCTGCCAGGGCAACATCAAGGCGAGTGCGATAAAAATCGTCGGGAATGCGACGGCGCATTGGGATAAGTGTACTGCTCTTGTCGGGCCTTTGCCGGTATCGCCTGCCCATAGGGAGCTGGTATGATGTAGGGTATTTTAAAATGCATGGTGTACATCCTTCCTACATAGGAGTAGTACCTCTTTTGAGACAAAGAGCCGACAGCTCGTCTTCCAAAAGCATGAAAACTAAAGGTCTCATAGTACTTTTTCAAGGGCAGGGAACCTCTCCTGCGAAAAATTACAAATTAAAATTTTGAACTTCAAGGCAACTTCAAGCAAGGTTTTTCATTGACCAAGCGCGATCTAAACAAGCGCCCGTGGGAGCTATAGTTAAGCGTGAGTTTGCCTGGATTTGGGTTTATGTATCACACACGGCATGACGGCAATTACAGGCTCAGATACACCCACACAAAGCGCTTTCGTGTCGTGTCGTCGCGCTTCTCGTTTCTATTCAAGTACTTCCGCGAAGCCCACTCCCCTAAGGCGCGAATATGGAAGTGAGTCTCCCTGCCACGCGCTCGTGTACACTGTGACGTACCAGTAGTTAACGTTTTCCATCACTAAGGTCGGATTGACAATCCCTTTCCCTTTCCCGGATCCAAAGGGCAACGATTACGACTGGCGAGGCCTTGAGGACAGGGCGTACATGCGGTACCAGTTCTGGGACTCGCAGCACACCATCGACTGGTTCGAAGCGCGTGGATACACGCTCTACGAGCGACATTTCGACGATCTACGCTATATCGCCCCTCGTCGAAACGATGACGAACCTGAAGTCGAAGCCGAGTTTCCATTTCCCCACCATGACAATGCAACCAGCTCAGAAGGGGAACCTGAGAGAACGGCGATAGAAACGACGGTACGTGTCCTGTCAGGATGAGGGGAGTGTAACCGTGTTTGCCGGCGCCCTAATACAGATGAATTCTAGGGGACGTTAGCTTTTGCTCAAAACAAGCAAGGTCAACATGTCGTGATCAAGCTGGTTCCAAACGACACAGACGAGCTGCGAATATACAAATTCATAGCAGCCCAGGATATGGATACCTTGCGGGACAATTGCATCCTCCCAGTGCTCGAGATCCTCTCAATAGAGGATCACTCTTTTGTGGTCTCTCCGAGGTAATGGTGTGCCCGTCCCTGTGTCCCCCACGAGTGACCGTCCGTTTCTAGATGGGGAAACATGTCCCACCTTCGATTTCGGAGCTCCAGCACGAGGTCAGTGATCTCGGGGCGGTGTACGAGATGTTCGTGAATCCCAAAGACGAACTGATGGAGAGTGTTGACTATGCCCATGAGTTGGGCTATGATGAGGGCAATCATATGTCCGATGGAGACGATGCGAGCGACGGGCTCAGCACCAGGGGTTTCGAGAAGTCTATTCTCGAGTCGGACGGCATACTGGGCATTGGTGACCATGAAGAGAGATTCCTCCTCGTTGAGAGGGGGAACGGGCATGGCCGGGGCAAGGTAGTTCCGAGGCCTTTTGGTCTCGGGTTCTGTTGGGAGATGGATTTGGGACGCCAAGGTTTCAACCTTGATTTCAACATGTGACTTCGGCGTGATCTGATGCATGTGATGCGGTTGCATTTTCCGCGCGCGCGGAGATGTGAGAAGGCGATGACTTCTGGATCAAACAAGAACACACTGTAGGGCTGCAGGCCAAAAGGCCTCGGATTATTGCCATTCACTGGCCTGCAACCCACTAGTTGTACTGAGGAGTGGACATGCTGTTGGGTGGAAGTGGTTTGTCGAGTGGAGTTGGGGAACTTGTTGTTTTTTCAATCGAGTTTTTCTTCCTCCTTTTAAGTATAAGTCCTCATGTTTTCTTGGTTGATGTCATAGGCATGCGTTTGAGGGGTGTTCAAGATAAAGCCTCATGTTGTCTTCATGTTCTAAGATAAGGGTGCATGTCGTCCTTTGAGGTTTTCATGTTTCAGGTTTATGAGATGTGCATGTTGGGCATGTGGCTTCCTCATGTGAGCTTGTGTTTTCGTTTGTACGCCTTGAGGAGTTCCTTAGCATGGGAAAGTTCTTTTTCCTTTTTCCATTCTGCTTCAGAGAGAGGATATCCTTTCCACGATACTAGGAATTGTCGTTGGTTCCTCACGACTCGATGTTTGAGGATTTTGTCGATCTCATATTCCTCTTCTCCATCAATTAATTCGGGAGAAGGGAGTGTGTAATTGGGTCCGTGTGTTTCCGTTTCGACATATGGGGAAAGTAGAGTTGCATGGAAAACGTCGTGGATCCTCCAAGTCGGGGGAAGGTTGAGGCGGAACGTGTTTGGTCCAAGGACTTCTGTGATTTCGAAGGGACCTTCTCGTTTTGTTGTCATTTTCTTGGAGTATGGGAGCTTGATATTTTTGGCTTCCAACCACACTCGATGACCTTTGCGGAAAGGTCTTGGTGTCCCCTTGATTCGTTGGGCCATTCTTGATCTGGCGAGCTCGTGTGCTGCCACGGCTTCTCTTCTATCTTCTTCCAGGGCTCTGAGTCGTTCTTCCACTGATGGGAATTGAGTTTTGGAGAACGTCGTTGGTAAGGCCTTGGGTTGGAACCCCATGATGAGTTCGAATGGAGAGTGTTTTCGATCTGCATGCCTTCGGTTGTTGTACGTGAATTCAGCGAGGGCTAGTTTGTCTGCCCACAATTCTTGGTTTGTGATGCAGTAGATCGATAAGTATGTCTCCAATTCTTGATGTACTCGTTCAATGGCTCCTTGTGTTTGTGGATGGTAAGCCGTGGATAGTGACGAGTCTATTCCAATGAGACGGAACAGCTCTCTGAGAGCTTTGGCTGCGAATTGGGGACCTCTATCAGAACCGATTTTGTCTGGTAATCCGAAGCGTTTGAAGAGATTTTCCATAAGAAGTTTTGCGATATCGTCAGCAGTTGCTGTCTTCTTTGTTGGAATGAAGATCACCCCCTTACTGAGGCCGTGGTCCACCACGGTCAGGACCGAATCGTATCCGTTTGATTCCGGAAGATCCGTGATCATGTCAATGACGACATAACCAAATGGTCGATCATTTCCTTCTATGGGCATGAGGGAGATCTTATGGGGATTCCTCTTGATTTTGAACTGCTGACATTTCGCACATCCCTGGATATATGATTTGATGAACATCTTCATTCCGGGCCAGTAATAATGATTTTTGATGGCATGGAATGTTTCCAACTCTCCAGGGTGTCCCGCAGTTTCAGCGTCGTGGTATCGTTGGACAATCTCTCTTCGGATGTTATTGTTCTTCGGAATATATTGTCGGTTCTTGTAGAAGAGTGTGGTTTTTCCATCTTCGGTAATGACCGTCCAATCGTGGAGTCCTTGTTTCATTTCGTTTGATCCGCCTTCGACTAGGGTTTTCATGGCCTCAATCGCGGTTTGATCCATTCCTGTAGATTGATCCATGTGTTTTTGGAGGTCAAGATCAATCAAACCTATGGAGGTATCCGTGTCAAGTTCGTCGATAAATAACTCTTCTTTTAATAAAATAGTTGGTAGGTCATTTTCGTCTTTTTTGGGTATGTGATCGGGTCTTCGAGAAAGGGCGTCGGCTTGAATCATCTTGTTGCCGGGCATATTCTTGAGATTATAGTAGTATTCGGATAGTATTAGGGACCATCGGGCTTGTCGATCGTTGAGTTTTTGTGGTTGTTTGAAATAGGTGAGATTCTTGTGGTCAGAAAGGATATGGGTGGCAAATTCTGATCCCTGGAGGTAATGTCTCCATTCTTGTAAGGATCGTACTATTGCAAGGAGCTCGCGATCATAGATTTCATATCGGCGTTCGGTGGGTGTGAAGGTTTTTGATAGGAAAGCTACCGGATGCCTTTTGCCATTCTTGTCTTCTTGGGTGAGGACAGCTCCATACGCGTACTTGGAGGCGTCACATTCAATCTGGAATGGTCTAGACATATCCGGCATTCTGAGGACGGGTTCTTCGATGAATCATTGCTTCAGGGTTTTGAATGCGTTATCACATTCCTCAGTCCAAATGAACTCTTTTTCCTTGGTTAGGAGTTCGTTTAGGGGTCTGGCGATCTCGGAGTATTTCATGGTGAACTTTCGGTAAAAGTTTCCGAATCCCAAGAAGGATCGTACTTGCTTCACCGTTGTGGGGGTGGGCCATTCGGCCATCCCTTTGACCTTTTCTGGGTCCATCATGATTTTGTCGTGTTCTATGATCATGCCGAGGTATTCGATTCGTGTCTGAGCGAATTGACATTTTTCGACTTTGAGGAATAGGTCGTTGTCCCTGAGTTTCTTGAGAACGATTTTAGTCATGTGTTCCAGTTCTTCGATGGTGTTTGCAGGGATGAGTATGTCATCCATGTAGATGATCACAAGTCTCCCATCGATTTCAACAATGAAGATGTGGTCCATCATCCTTTGGAAACGTTGCGGGTGAGTTACAGAGTCCGAAGAACATGACTAGTGCTTCGAAGAGCCCTCTCTTGGTTTTGAATGCAGTCTTCCATTCGTCCCCTTCCTTGATGCGCACATTGTTGTATCCCCATGGGACATCGAGTTTGGTGAAGTATCGTTTTCCTTTCACCCGGTCATGATGTCGGATATTAGAGGTAGTGGGTAGGCGTCTTTCACCGTCCATTCGTTGAGATATCTGTAGTCTTGGCATGGGCGCTTCTTTCCGTCTTTCTTTGGCACGAAGAACATGGGTGATGCCATTGGTGATTTTGAGTGACGGATATATCCCTTTGCCAAGTTTTCATCAAGGAATTTTGTGAGTTCTTCTTCCTCGACCGGCGTGAGATTGTAGATGGGAAACGATTTGGGTTTGAAGCCTTCCTTGAGGTTGATCGCGTGATCCCACTCTTTCCTTTCTGGGAAACGATTTGATGCTTTTTCAGAAAAGACACTTAAGAATTCGTGAAAGGCATGGGGAATTTTGAGTTTGAGATCCTCTTCAAGAGGTGGTTCATAGTCGGTGTCTTTTTCTTCAGTGCTGGTCGCGTTGAGCCATTTCTTGTTGATTTCCTTCGTGGCTTTTCCTTCGATGAAGGCGAGGAGAAGGTCTTGATCGTCTTGCTCCATGGTCGGAGATATCGTGTTTCTCCATTTGACCTCTCCTCGTTTCCAGTTGATATCGGGGTTCTCGTTCTGTAACCACGGCATCCCGAAGATGAAATCCCACTTTCCTAAACCTGTGACATAGATAGTATATTTTTGTAGTCGTCCAGTGATGTTGATGATGGGTTCAATCGTTTGTGAGATGGTTCCCTGTTTGTTTGCGGTTCCATCTACGTTTCGGACTTTGATGGGGTTTTTAAGTGTTTTTTGTAGGGATTTTATATTTGTCAACCATCCGGTGGTGGATAAATAGGTCATCCGCTCCGCTGTCGATCAGGACCGTTGTGTCGATGCCACTTTCGGGTATTTCAATTGGTAGAACGATCGATCGTTTGTTTCGGGTGGTGATCGTCGCCGTTCCAATTGACAGTTCGGGGACGATCTCCATCGACCTTAAGATGTCCCCTATGAAAAATCCTCCTCGGATCCTTCGCCCTTTGTTGTGGCTCGAATGTTTGAGCTTCCCGAGTCAGGGTGTTTGGGGCAAGGCTCGTGTTGTATGTCCTAGTTGTCGGCATATTCCGCATTTGGCTTTTGGACAGGGCTCGCGCCGGGTGTCCCTTTTCCTTGCAGATGAAGCATTTCCCATTTTGTGTGCCGGATGACTGCTTTGTTTGGATGGCGTCAACATCCATGGCATCAGGGTCTTTCTCCTCCCGTTTCTGTCGTGAACAGCAAGTACGAGCCCCTATTTTTCCTTATCTTATCTTATCGCTTTCATCGCCCTTATCACCTTTTCTTTATTCTCATTTCTGCCCTTATTCTCGACACGGACACTTTCTCCCATGGAACACTGCCTCGTTATGCCCTTTGCCCTACGTCTTATTGTTCTCTCCATTCTTGCACTGCCTTGTTACTCTGTTATTGTCTTCTTCATTCTTCACGCAGCCTTCGCGCAGCCTTGTGACTCTCCTTATTGTTCTTTTACATTTCACCATCTGTTTGTCATCTTGACTCATCGCGACTATGTAGACTGTAGAATAGGTATATAAGCTAGGTAGATCCCTCTGTATTTCCTCAGCTTGACCTCTTCGTCAATACACCGCTTCAGCATTCATCTGCCTTAGTTGCTCATCGCTCTTATCTCGCTCTCTGCTCTCATCCGCTCCGCTCTTCTGGTCTTTGGTTTGGTTCTTAGTGTTCGCTCTTCGCGACATTAGGTCAAGCTACCTTCGTGCACCGGCAACGCCGATCGTTGCTCCTGCATCATCCGCATCCCTGGCTTCTGGTTGACCTGCCGATCAGGTCCCTCTCTGGCAACTCTGGTCCCCGCACTCCGTCAAGATTTCCGCCACACCGGAAGACACCTCCTGTCTGTTTAAGCCGCACTTTGTCGTTCGGGCCAGTGACGGTCACCCCATTGTCCTAGACGTCCATCTACCAAGCCTCAACCGTTGGACCGCTTGCTCTGAACAGCCCTGCCCCAACCGTTACCACGAACCTTCCGTACACGACTGGGTCTATATCAACTCCCTCAAGTTAAACACCGAATCACCGTCCCCCGTTAATCAGCAAGCAGTTGAAGAATTCGCCCGCAACAACCCCAGGACTCCGCCCTCTGAAACGCAACCCACCGCCGCCGAATCTCCAGAAACCCCGTACCAAGCCTACCGTTCCGCAAATACCTCCCCCGCTGCCAAAGCCGGTTCATTCAAGCTCCCAGATCCCGACACCGACCCCAAAGAAGACGAAGAAGACGACGACGAGGAAGAAGAAGAAGAAGTCGTCCAGTCCCTTAGCGTCCGATCAGCATCCCCCGAACAAGAAAACACCCTCCCACCGTTCAATACCCTCCACTCCGCTCTAGCCGCATCCGCACCCCTCATCTCCGCACAACGCCTCAGCTCTTCCGGCCGCTCTACACCGACAAACCCCGCCTCTTTCGTTTCTCGCCCGATCCATCCCCCTCTTCACACCCTCTCGGCAGTTGGAGGATACATCTGACGCTCCAAGCTCAGAACAGAAACCTCCCACTTCCACCCAGCCAACTACTCTACCCTCTTCCACTTCCCAAACCACCAACAACTTCACGATGTCCGCCGCCGATCTCGCGAAACTCCAGGAACAGCAAAACCAGCTCACCGCCGCCATTTCTACCCTGGTCAGCCACCTTACAGCCGCCAAAACCGCCTCTAGCAAGAGCCCGGTCAAGGCGCCTGAGCCCTTCCACGGCAAGGCTGAAGACGCCCGACGCTTCCTCCAGTTCTTTACCAATTGGGCCGGACACCAACCCCAGTTGAAGAAGGACGACGGCACTCGAGATGACAAGGAATGGATTTCCACGGCCCTCTCATACATGCATGGAGAAGCTGGTCGATGGGCATCTCGCTTCCTCCAGCAGATCGCCGATCACGATGCCGATAAGACCAAGCCTTGGCCCTTCGCTGGGGGAAAGTGGGCTAACTTCCTCACCGAGTTCAAGCAACGCTTCCAACCTGCCAACGACGCCCAGGCTGCCCTCCAGGAGCTTGAGCAGCTCACTCTTGGTCGAGGGACTGTAGCCGACTTCGCCTCTCGCTTCGTCGACATCTTTTCGCGCACCAATTTATCCGATTCGGACGGAATGGCTCGCTTCAAGAGGAAGCTCTCCCAGGAACATCTTCTCTGGCTCGCCCTCAGCAATCTCATCAAGGAACCTGCCAACCTGGAGGAACTTGTCGCTCAAGCCATCAAAAACGAGTTCGTCATGCGGAACATGAACCCCAACTCGTCCCGCACCTCCCTGGCCCAGTACGCTCCCGCTCCCACTCCCGCCCCCGCTCGTGATCCGTACGCAATGGAGATCGATGCTACCCGACCTGGCCCTAGTGGCAAGACCTACCAGGACTTCCTCAATGCCATGCGCGGTCGATGCTTCGGCTGTGGATCCACCGGTCACAACAAGAAGGATGGGAATCATGGGGCGTTACGCTGCAACTACTGCCAGCGTATGGGACATGCTGCCACCGTCTGCCAGGACAAGTACATGGGATTCCCACCTGGACGAGGGCTCTCTCGACCTCCGTGTCGCCGTGTCGCCGCTACCCAGGAAGCACCCTTCTCCCTCTTTGACGAACCCGCCCTTGCTGCCACTGCCACCGTTGCCGCCACCACTCCTGCCACGCCTTCTGCCCCCGCCCCAAGCCTCGCCTCCCTCTCTGCCACTCAACAACAACAACTCGACATCCTGGCTCAACTCCAGAGGCTCCACCAGGGTTTTTGAAACGGGTGCCCGTCCCTGCCGCAACGCAGGCACCCTTTGCTCCTCCGTACGCCATTTCTGAATATGACTCCATCCGTTCATGTACTATTAGCTCGATTCGCGAAATAAACCCCCGGTTCGTCACACTTTCGCGTGAACGTGAGGCTCAGAGGCAGAAATCGCAGTACCAACTCCGCGGCCATGATCGACTGTGGGGCGACAGGCAAGTTCCTGGATAGACCCTTTGTCGATCGACACAACATCACCCACCTTTCCCCCTCCGCCCATCCTATCCGACTCCTCAACATCGACGGTACCCCTAACCAGTCCGGCAACATCACACATTTCGCACGGCTAGAACTCACAGTTGATGGTCACTCCGAATGGACGGACTTCCTTATCGCCGATCTTGGAGGGGAGGACATCATCCTCGGGCTCCCTTGGCTTCGAAAGACCAATCCCACCATTGACTGGCGCAACGGCACCCTCCAGGTCCCCTCCAAAGTCTCTAGTGTCACGATCGAGGAGATTCCAGATGAGGACGCGCACCCTCCCAGTCGAGGGGTACCCTCGGGTGACGCTATTCTCGAACAGATTGATGCCCCGGATGACCCTCCCCCTGTGCCTACCACGCCTAACTCTGGTCTCGCTCCCGAACCAGAACCAGAGCAAGCCGAACCGCCCCTTTGCCGTATCCGTGCCAACCGAACTACTCGCAGGAAATGGCTACGAGCAGGGTTGATCGAGGAAACGGGTGACGAACTTTGGTGCGCTGCAGGATTCACTTACTCCCAACAAATTGCCGAGAAATCTCAGAAAGCCAAACCCCAGAAAACTTTCGAGGAGATGGTTCCCCCGCAGTACCGCCAACACGCCTCCGTCTTTTCCGAGTCCGAGTCGCATCGCCTACCCGAACACAAACCCTGGGACCACGCCATCGATCTGATCCCCGGAGCCCCGGCTACCATGCGCACCAAGGTTTACCCCATGTCTCAGAACGAGCAAGAAGAGCTTAATCGGTTCCTCGACGAGAATCTCAAGAAGGGGTACATTCGACCCTCCAAGTCTCCCCTCTCATCCCCGGTCTTCTTCGTCAAGAAGAAGGATGGCAAGCTCCGTTTCGTTCAGGACTACCGCAAGCTCAACGAGATCACCGTCAAGAACCGCTACCCCCTCCCCCTCGTCTCCGACATCATCAACCGACTCCGTGGTGCCAAGTACTTCACGAAATTCGATGTTCGCTGGGGTTACAACAACATCCGGATTAAGGAAGGAGATGAGTGGAAGGCTGCGTTTGCCACCAACCAGGGACTCTACGAACCACTCGTCATGTTCTCCGGCCTAACCAACTCCCCGGCGACATTCCAAGCTCTCATGAACTCGATCTTCTCGGACCTCATTGCCGGAGGAAAGGTTGCGGTATATCTGGACGACATCCTTATCTTCACGGCTACACTTGACGAGCACCGACAAGTTGTACACGAAGTTCTGCATCGCCTCAAGAAGCACGATCTGTATCTCCGGCCAGAGAAGTGCGAGTTCGAACGTCAGGAGATCGAATACCTCGGGCTGATCATCCGTGAGGGCGAAGTCAGCATGGACCCCGCCAAAGTCAAAGCTGTCCGCAACTGGCCAGTTCCCCGCAACCTCCGCGCCGTTCGAGGTTTCCTCGGATTCGCCAACTTCTACCGCCGTTTCATCAAAGGATTTCGCCACCATCGCCCGGCCGCTCAACGACCTCACCAAGAAGAACGTCCCCTGGCAATGGAACGAACCTCAGCAGCAGGCTTTCGACACCCTCCGCAACACCTTCACGTCTGCCCCCATCCTGGCACTCTGGGACCCTGATCGCCCCACTCGCATTGAAGTCGACGCCTCCGGCTTTGCCACTGGAGGAGCCCTCCTCCAGAAGCAGGACGACGGCCTCTGGCACCCCGTTGCATTCCGGTCCGCCTCCATGCAGCCCGCCGAACGGAACTACGAGATCTACGACCGGGAGATGCTGGCCATTATCGAGGCTCTCAAGGACTGGCGCCACTTCCTGGAAGGACTCCCTGAACCATTCGAGATCGTCACCCGACCATTCCAACCTCGAATACTGGCGCACCGCACAAGACCTCAGCCGTCGACAAGCTCGTTGGGCCCTCTACCTTTCCCGCTTCCGGTTCTCGCTCACCCATCGCCCGGGAAAATCCAACACCCAAGCCGACGCCCTCTCCCGCCTCGATATTCACCAGGTCTCCGACGCTGAGGACAACAAGCAGCAAGTGGTGCTCAAACCCGAGCTTTTCGCCAAACTCGCTGCCTCAAGCATGGCCGTCAACCCCTTGGAGGATCGTATCCGGCAGGCCAGCGCCCGAGAATCCCAGGTTCTGGATGGACTCGCTCAGCTCCGTAAGACAGGTCCCCGTCGTCTCACCTCTGGTCTCGCTGAATGGGAGGAGGATAATGGCCTTGTTTACTACAAGGGTCGCGTTTACGTTCCCCCTGACGATGAACTTCGGCGCGACGTCCTCAAACAGTGCCATGACGATCCCACCTCTGGTCATCCTGGCGTACACAGAACTCTCGAACGGGTCGAACGACAATACTGGTGGCCGACCATGCGAGCCTTTGTCAAGAAGTATGTGGAAGGTTGCGACATCTGCGCCCGGAAGAAACACGCCCAACACCCCCGCGCCTCGACTCAGCCCTTGGAGGTACCCGATGGCCCCTGGGCAGACCGTTGGAGTCGACCTTATTACCCAGCTTCCTGATGCCAATGGACATGATGCCATCATCGTCTTTGTCGACCACTACAGCAAAGTCCTCCACGCCCTTCCCTGCACTTCCAACATCACCACCGAAGGTGTCGCCGACATCTATTACCGAGAAGTCTTTCGCCTCCACGGCCTCCCACTCCGGTTCATTAGCGATCGCGGCCCTCAGTTTGCCTCCAAGGTCATGCGCACCCTCCTCAAGCGTCTAGGTATCGAGTCCAATCTCACCACTGCCTATCACCCTCAGGCCAACGGACAGACCGAACGAGCCAACCAAGAAGTCGAGAAGTATCTCCGCCTCTACGTCAGCCGCCGACAAGATGATTGGGACAAACACCTTCCTATGGCCGAATTCGCTTATCAACTCCCGAATCCACTCTGCCCACGACCGATCACCCTTTGAAGTCCTTTACGGCTACATCCCTCACTTCAACATCCCTGTCGGTAAACGAACTGATCTCCGCCCCGTTGATGAACGCATCCAGCAGCTTCAAGAAGTCCGCAAGGATGCCGAAGCCGCCTTACGTCTCGAGAAAGCGCAACAGAAGGACTCGTACGAATCCGGCAAGCGATCAGCTCACCAGTTCAAGGTTGGAGACTACGTCTGGCTCAACGCTAAGGACATCCAGATCAAAGTCCCTACTCGGAAACTTGGCGACCTCCAACTCGGCCCTTACAAGATCATCGAACGAATTGGGCGACCTCGACTATCGTCTTGAACTTCCCCCATCCCTCTCCCCGCATTCACCCTGTGTTCCACGTCGACAAGCTCTCCCCCTGGAAAGGCAATGATGTCAATGGCATTCTGCCACCTCCGCCTGAGCCTGTTGAACTGGGGGGGGAGCTTGAATACGAGGTTCACGACATCCTCGACAGTCGTTGGAGGGGACGAGGGAAGAACCGTAGGCTGGAGTACCTGGTCAGTTGGAAGGGCTACGGATCGACAGAGGATACTTGGGAACCGGAAGAGAACTTGGAGCACGCCCCCAACGCCGTTGAGGAGTTCCATCAGCGTCACCCCTCTGCACCCCGCCGCATCTCAGCCACCACCTTCGCTTCTCTCCCTTGGCGCTCGATTGAGAACTTCACGAACACACCACCCACCGACTTCGACTGGGAGCTTGGACGACGCCTACCAGTGATCATCGAGGACGATGAAGCTTAGAAGGGGGGTAATGTCGTGAACAGCAAGTACGAGCCCCTATTTTTCCTTATCTTATCTTATCGCTTTCATCGCCCTTATCACCTTTTCTTTATTCTCATTTCTGCCCTTATTCTCGACACGGACACTTTCTCCCATGGAACACTGCCTCGTTATGCCCTTTGCCCTACGTCTTATTGTTCTCTCCATTCTTGCACTGCCTTGTTACTCTGTTATTGTCTTCTTCATTCTTCGCGCAGCCTTCGCGCAGCCTTGTGACTCTCCTTATTGTTCTTTTACATTTCACCATCTGTTTGTCATCTTGACTCATCGCGACTATGTAGACTGTAGAATAGGTATATAAGCTAGGTAGATCCCTCTGTATTTCCTCAGCTTGACCTCTTTCGTCAATACACCGCTTCAGCATTCATCTGCCCTTAGTTGCTCATCGCTCTTATCTCGCTCTCTGCTCTCATCCGCTCCGCTCTTCTGGTCTTTGGTTTGGTTTAGTGTTCGCTCTTCGCGACAGTTTCGCTGTTTGTGGGGCGTCCCTGTAGACCACTTTGACCTTCTGTTGGGGCTCACTGCGATATTCCCGTTCTGTTCGCCACTCTCTATCCACTTCCATGGCTGCGTCCTTCCCATTCTTGGAGAGTGGGTGGAAACTTTCTTCTGTTCCGCGGGTCTGGCAGCGAATTGGGTGGCGACCCTTAGTCGGAGTTCGGGGTTTAATCCAGCCTTGTACTGATCCAGGGCCCATTCGTCACCGTATCCGGTGGCTTCTGCGTAGCTGTTGAACATTCCTGTGTACCAATCACAAGTGTTCTTTCCCATGTGAAGTTGCTTGAGTTGCTTCTTTGCGGTTTCCTTGTTTGGGAGTAGGCAGAAGTATTTTCGGAACTGATTGATGAAATCTTCCCATGACTGGTAGTACCCTTCCGGATCAGTGAAGGTCGGATCCGTCTTCTGAGCTTCCTTCGCCTCAAGCCACTTTTTCTTGTATTCGGTCATCTTCCTATACTCAATGGACGCCCAGTTCCGGGTTTTGTCTTTCTCCGTTTCATTCACAAGTGCGACCATGTATCGGATTCTTGCAGTGGCTTCATATTCGTTTTTACTATCCAAGTATGTTTCCACTGCTTGAATGAAGGTTTCGACGTCTTCTGCTTTTCCTGAGAATTTGGGTGGTTTGGGGATATCCAACTTGGGTTTGGATTCTTCCCTCGCCTTCCGGGCTTTCTCCAGAGTAAGGAAGTCGTCGTATTTCTTCAACATTTCTTCCAAGCCAGTTGCCATCTTTGCAGTGCCTCCGCTAATTCCTTCTACATGCGGAGCAGTTTCCGTGAGGGTCTCGCTGATTGTGATGATGGCTTTGTTGGCTAGCCCCCAGATCTGATATAGGATTGCTCCTACTCCTATCAAGAAGACTATGGTATGGACTTCGGATAGTTTTTCCGAAAGTCCGCTGGCTAGGGCGGGTGTGGATGGTAATCCGGAGAGTTGTACGATGGTCTGCCAGGCAGACTGAAATATTTGTTCGGCCATAGCTAGTCGTTATAGCGGGCCTTAGAGGTTTGAGACTTCGTTCTTCTGTTATGGACTATACGTGATACAAGCACGTGTCGTCCAGTACTCAGCGACTTTGTGGTCGATGAATCAACTCGTGACTACGTCAAGAGTTCTTCGCCTGTAGCTTTGTGAACTTCGAGCTAGACTTTGAGTGATAATTAATGATATTTGTATTTGCACTGAGACTTGGTATAGCTTTGTGAACAATTAAGAACGAAGTGAGGAAACTAACTAAGAGAACTAGAGGGTTTTTATACTAGAAGACGTGTGTTAACCATGAGGCGTAGTCCTCATGGATAACATGCGTATTCCGCGGAATGTATGTAGGTTTTGGCGGTTTTTAATGAGTATCAGTCAGCAATCATCAATGCGCAGTAAGTATGAGTAAGACGATGAGTTGAGATGAAAAACATAAGGTGGAAATGAGGTAGGTATAGTAATACAGTATAGTAAGCATATATGTTCGTAACAAGCAACACTTATGGGAGTGTATTGGGAGCTGGAGTCTCGGGGTACAAGATGATGGACTAGTGGGCTGCGGGCCGTTAAACGGCATACAACCGAGGCCTGTTGGGACGAAATGCCCCAAAACCAACAAAAGAAAAATCCGCAACATCGAGAGTCGAACCCTCGACCTCACCAGACATCACGTGGCCTTAAGGTGTCGAGAATTTTGGACGCGCGAAACCCCGCGCAAAAGAACCCGAGTCCCAACAGGCCTCGGAAATTGATGGGGACCGCCGACGTGCGAGTTGCTCCCGTTGCACTCCACTTTTCTTGAATCTTCGTAGCATTGAAGTAAAGCACTAACCGAAACTGCAGAAAAGTAAGTCCAAAGGACGCCGCTTCCCTAAGAAGATTGGAAGATTGTGTGCTGGCACAGCACACCGCCGCTCAAGTCACCATCAGCAAGAGCATCGCGTACAATGTTGATTGGGGGGTCTGGTATACCACTAATTCTCTAGTTACCTAGTGATTGCAGGCCTCAAGGGGGACTCGAAGACTCTAGGCGAGCCGACCGCATCAGCATCGCCGCCGTACAGACTCCTTTCGGAGGCTGTTCCCAGGATCGTAGAATACCGATCGAACGATACCACATAGAATTGCATCAGCAAAACCTAGATATGATTCCGAGAGCTTACGGGGATGGCAAGAATGAGATATCATTGTAAGGAATGACGTTTTGATCGGAAGCTCCAAAAGATCTGGCAAGCTTCGGCAAACCTTGCAAGGTTGGTCGAAAGCTTGTAATCTTTACTGTTACCTTGTATCGTCGGTATTACCTTGCAGTGTGAAGTCATGTTCTTATATTCTCCTCGGCTTCCTTCTAATTTTTCCAAGTCCTTGCAAACTTGCCTATCCCGTTTCTGGTGTGCAAGCTTCCCACGCCTCCCAGAGACCTCTTGCCCCGGCTATGTTTATGGTTGACGTTGTGACGTATTATGGATTTAATATACTAAAGATCTAGAGTACATCGATTCCCAGTCGCCTCAAAACAGTGCAGAAATGTCGCATATTAGTCCAATGCTATGTCTCCAAACCTTCTGGTTTGCTTCAAAGTTCAATGGGCTGGTCTCTTTGTTATGAGTCTCGGACAACGCGACCACCGACGTCGCGATTCTTGAGAGGCTTTGGCCAATCTTACAAGGATCCTGGGAACCTTGCAAGGTTCCGAGAAATCTTACCACGTTCAAGATAATCTTATAAGCTACAAAAGATCATGTCACTTTCCCACTTTTTCTTACAAGGTCGACAAGATCCCGCGTGTTGACAAGAAATTATGAACTTTACAAGGTGGCTAAAATTTCTGGTAATCATATCTGGGTTTTGCTGATGTGTTATAGGGTCAGAGCTTGTTGCAACCATATCTCCGACCTTTGTTCCAAGGGGGTCGTGGGAAAGAAATCCCGGACACCGACCTAGGGAGGTAGTTCCACCCTGAAGGGCCAGAAAAAAAGTTTGGAAGGGCCTCCAAAAATAGAAATTTAGCCCCTTTCTGAGTCAAACAGCATTCCCGTGCGCCCAGAAGAGCAGAAAATCCAGGTAAAAACACATTTTTGACCTACATCCAAGGTCTATCGCGAGTTTATGTGCGCCAACAACCCTCATCCGCTCTGGAGTCTGACCGTTCACGTAAGCTGGTTAAGATTGGCTCGAAATCCTGAGCTTTCGACTCATGGAAGCATAGATAATCAGAAGGACTCTGTTGCAATATCGTACGGACGCTCTGTCCCTCTGGTCAGAGCTGCGAGTTCTGAATTCAAATCCCTCAAAGCTCAAACCATCTGGGACAGATATTCAACACCATCTGACAATCCACAGGGCCTCCGAGTTACCTTGCGGATTCCTCCTTTATCGCGCTCCTCTCAACGCGATGCGCGGTCCGACAGGGGAGGAGGCCAAAGGGCGCGGAAGTGACGTAATGACATTGCTAAATATGGTAATACCCCTATATTCTACCTAGGTAGTTCAGGTTGAAATCCTGAGAAAAGATTTTTCGACCCTCTAGCCGGAACTTTTTGGCCGACACCCCCTTGCTTTGTTCCTGTATAGTCATCAGTGTCTTCGTTGATGACTTTTGCAAATTCCCCCTATAGTGCGATGAGCCAACGAGAAGAAAGGCCAATGGATGGGGCATACCGGGCGGAGGGGGTGCCTGCACACGCCATCGGGGGCCAACTCCCCTTTTTTGCGACCAACAGGGGCTAGTTGAGTGTGGCAAATAGGGTAGGTCCTTGTCCGTCCTCGGACACCGTCGAGTGCTTTGCCTTCAGGTGCATATATGTTGCCAATGACAGTATAGATGTCAGAATGGACGAGGTATTCGTAGTCGCTTGCGCTCGGCTCCTGTGCTCCTGGCAAGTGGTGCTACAATAAATTTCAGTGAATTAGCAGCATATCAAGGTAAATCGAGGTACCACTGACATGCTCGGATGATTTAAGTCGTACACTTTGGACATCCACGATTGTCCCAGCGCCGAGTTCAAAGGGCTGTTGCTGTCGATCGCCGTGATTCTCGACGGTGATGAACCCTGCGATCTTTGTTCCAAGTCTAAGTGTCTTCCCAATCTGGATCCGACGTTCAGCATATTGGGATGGGAAAGGCTAAACAACTATACGGGGTAGTGACCAGCGTCGCTCTCGCTCATCGTGCTGTAGACAGTAGGAAGTTGCTATTCAGGCTTCGGGGAGTAAAGCGACCTCTTTATAGGATGTGACATTCAGATATCGCCAGTGATAAGAGCTTGATGAACAAAAGCTTTTTGCTTCCAGCTTCCAACATCGATATCCCGGATTAGTCGACCCATTCACAAGAGTCGATTGACCGGCCCTCATCGATCCTGCGGCTTTTGACAACGACTTGTCCCTTGCCTTGCAAAGTTGGTGTGATCATCGCCAACTTGAAAAAGGTAGAATCGTCTACTATGTATCACCATACAACCGCCAAACCAATCAGTGAGGTTTGCATCAGGTTGCATCCAACCAACGGACGAGATAAGGTTGAGCACTTTCAGACCACGTGTTTGACTCGGGAACACCTACATAACTTGGCGTTAATATCAACGAAGTGATGGAACAAGAAGTCGAAGACAGGCAGAGACAAAAGAAGCCCGACCATGTTGCAAGTACATACTTATGTTGCAGCTAGCGCTGGTTTCAACAGATCTCAACCTTGAAGCTCGCTTCGCGCAGTGACCATGTACCACAAGTCAAGACATTCGAGAACGAGGCCTGAACATCAGATGGGTTTGGGCGCTTGCAGGACATTGACACACGTCTCATCTGTCTTAGACATGGATCTTGAACCCAGACACAGACCATCCCTGTCTACTGTGCGCCTTCTGTAAGTTCACCCCCATACCTCAGAGCCGCCATGCCTACCATAGAGCCAGGAAGCACAGTCCTCGTCACCGGCGCCAACGGCTACATCGCCCTCTGGGTGACTAAAATCCTTCTCGACAAAGGGTACCACGTCCGAGGGACCGTAAGGTCAGCCAAAAAATCCCAAGAGGTGATGAACACCTTCAAATCCTATGGCGATAAATTGGAGATTGTCGTTGTTTCGGACGTTATGAAGGTGTGTTTACATCCGAGTCTCCGGACCCGGGAAGCATATTCGAAGAAGAAATGAACTTTGTTCTTATTGGTGTTGTACAGGAGGGAGCGTTCGACGACGCTGTGAAAGATGTGGCGGGGATTGAACACCTTCTGTCTCCTTGCCATATGGAGGGCGAGGATCCCAAAGGTGAGAATTCGAGAGTGCCGAAGTAAATCCCAGCGCCTAGTAATACGCTTGACATTACACAGACTACATCGATCCAGCAGTCAACGGTACCCTCGGTATCCTCAACAGCGCTCTCAAGAACGGGTGCGTCCTGCACATTCTGCAATCCAATCCATGGCTAATCGTCCATAATCCACTAGACACGACGTGAAGCGAATTGTCATAACCTCCAGCATCGCCGCCATAACTGAGACCCTTCCCCACCCCAAGACATTCAGCGAGAAAGACTGGAACGAAGGATCTCTCAAGGAAGTTAAGGAAAAAGGAAGAGATACGGCGGTGTTGACGAAGTACCAGGCGTCCAAGACGCTTGCCGAGAGAGGTAAGTCCTCATGACTAGAATAGAGATAAGACGACCGGCGGTTATTAACGAGTGCTCATTTCATTGTAACAAAGCTGCATGGGATTTCTACGCGAAGCATAAGAAGGAAGTGAAGTGGGATCTGACGGTTATCAACCCTCCATACGTGCGTTGACACCTCACTCTCTCGAAATCTCCCATCCTCACCCAATTACCAGGTTTTCGGCGTAAGAGCACCATTCTTCCAATCCGTCACCGACTTCCATCTAACCGAAACCTCAATCACATAGCCCACGCTCCAAAACATCTCATCCCCCACCTCGCTCAACGCCTCCATGGCCCTATGGTGGGACGTCGTCGCCTCCAAAGACGCGCCTACCATCTCCAAGTCGCTACCCGTCTCAAAAGGGTCTTCGTGGGTTGACGTCCGCGACGTAGCCCAAGCGCACGTCCTCGCTTTGGAGAACGAAAAAGCTGGCGGAGAGAGGATCATCGTGGCTGAGGGCCCGTTTGTTTGGAAGGAATGGCGTGCGTGTTTCTCTCTCTATCTTCGGAGATAAAACAGCGAAGGCTCACGTACTTTATTCTTGCTGGTGCTTCTCCAGTCGAGTCAGCCAACACAGTCACGCCCTCCAACGCCATCCAAACCAAACTGGCAAACCAAGGGATCAAAAGTACGACAGACGTCTATCGAGATCTTATGGACACGTCCAAGGAGCAGAAGATCTTCGGTTTGAAGCTCAGATCCATGAACGAGACTACCAAAGACATTTTGGACGACTTTGAGAAACGGGGGTGGTTGGAGAGGGAGAGTATGCAACCGAAGGCTATTGACTAAAGATAGAGTAACCGTCCGGTCGCGCAGATGTAATTTGTAGCTCGCAGAAATTGATTCATCGCAATGTGCACCGCGTTCTTCAAAGTTGGTAACGCGTAGTGGCATCACGACTCCTTTGAACGTCCAGCGCGCCTCTTTCCATTTCCGTCAACTTCATTTCCTGAATCGGAAGTCCAGCCACCGGGGCCTTGGCCAGTGGGAGCGATAAACAAAGCGCTCATGAATGCTCGCATCCTATTCTACACATGCGCAAGTTTATCCAGACTCCAGGTGTCGTTTGAGAATAATAATAAACAACGAGAACGCATTCAAGAGTTGGTCCCTAAACCCAGGCACCGGAACACCATGCCAATTCAAGAAGAATCAACGAAACATCATTATCCTCAGCCAATAAATCTGTGTAAATGGTTTCAGTTCAACAAGGGGTAAACACAATGGTCAACGTTCAACCCACGCCAATTCAAAGACGCCTACGGGTCCCGTCCAATGTCAACAATACGGACATAGTATCCTACAAGCATCAACAGCAGCAGCGATTCCAGGATTAACTTCCCACTCCAGCGGCTCCGCATCGATGCCTGTCCCCATTCCATTTCAACGACACATGTTTCACTGACCTAGACCCCACGTACCTAGACAGGCCTGGACATCCAAGAACAACCTACAACCAAGAGCACCACAATCAAAACATTTAAAGTACTCTATGCATTGTTTTCAATAAATACAAAACAATCCCCGGGATGCATGCACGGAATATGTAGTGGACGAGATGGGAATCGGTGTGTTCAATAATGTTCATGTTCTTCATGTTCGTTTCGTGTTAAACGTGGTATGTAAAACTGCAAGCAAGCAAGCAACATCGACAAAAAACGGAGAATTGACAAAGCGAATTTGCTACTTGACGAACAAACGAGACAAAATACCAGGACTAGAAGAACCAGAAGAAAGTAGGGCTGAAGAAAAGGGGAAAAGATTATCCATGATTAAAAACGGGATTCGTAAAAGAAAAAAAAAAAAAAAAACCGAAGGGTAGGAACGTAGAGTACGACGAAGGGTATCCGAAGGGGTACGAAGAAAGTATAGAGCCAAAGGAAGAAAGGAAAATCGTCCCGTCACCAACACCAGCACCACGCCCATGGTACACCACTCGAACCAGGGTAATCATGACAGTCGTAAAGCGTTACACCAAAACCAACCGCTACACGACCAGAGCGTATCGGAATGGTCAAGGGCGCGTTTCGTCGAGAACATGATCGTCATGGATAGGCAGATACAGAACAGAACTAGCTGTCGTCATAGTCGAGGAGAGTCGTGGCAGGTTCGTTGTCGAGAATCAAGGTCGGGAATGTCGCGGGTCGAAGAAGGGCGGTGGAAGGATGCGGAGGAGGGTGAGGGAAGAGGATGTTGGCAAGGGAAGGGCGGCTGTCGGTGGGACGACCGAGGGACGATCTCCAATGGCAACCCAAAGCGCGAAGAAGAAAGATACAGTTTGAAAGGGCAAGGGAGAAAGGAGAAGAGCAGCTTGCAACAGGGTCCAAGGATAAGTGGTATCGCCAAAATCATGGTAGAATTGCGGATGGGAAGGGGGGACGAGGGTGTGAGATCGGAATGTCGGATTGGGGATGACGGAGGTCGAAAATGAATTCTGGAATCCTGTCGCAAGCAACCGGGGGAGGGAAGAGGGGGTCGGGTGGGAGCGCAAAACGAGAAATAAAAATAGGGGAGGGAATAGGGAAAAAAATGTCCTTGGCTTGAGAATAAAAATATGGGAAATGAACTGGGAAAAAAGATGCGCGGTGTGAACAGAAAGGAGAAGAAAAAATGCGGGAAGATGTTGCAGATATGGAAATGGTAGCGATGAGCCGGAACGGAAGCAAATGGGCACTCCCCCGATCGCGCTTTCGTCTTGGCTCCACCAGTCGGATGCGAGGGGACTTGCATTCCAAAGGGCTTCGTTGGGACTCGAACGGAAGGGGGAGCAATTGATAAAAAGGGATATCGATAAATAGCACAATAAGAGACATGCGGTCCGAGGATATGGGTTTTTCATTTTCCATGTGTTCGTTGCTTTGCTTCTTTGATTCTTCTTCCTTTGGTCACGCCCCCTTCCTTTCCTGAATTTTCCCAACCTTTTTCCACCGTCTTCCGCTCACGCTCGACCAGATGCCTGGCCAAGACCTCACGTCGTCGGAACTTGGACATAGAAATACAAGTTTGTGCCGAAAACAGATGCAGAACGTCTAGCGAAAAGGACCAAGTGCTTGCTGGGAGAAATCGAAAGTAGCCCGTCTAGACAATAGATCCCGAGGATCTTAGAGAATCCTCTGAACTCGGCCCTACTGGCGGTGGTGGTGATAACCGGGGTGGCGATGGTGATCGTGAAGGGGACCTCGATAGACTGCCTGTAGGTGATGGAGGAGATGGAGATCGAGACGGCGGCAGTGTGGCGGGGCGAGATAGCGAGGATGACGCCTGTGGTGGGAGCATGGGCGTTTTCCGCTGGATCTGGATGGAAGACGCTGAGCGGGCGGGTGGTGGGCGTGAAGACGGGCGGCGGAAAGTCTGCAACGTATACTGCATCAGCATCATATCGCAGAATGATGATAACGAGATGGACGGCAGTGCACCTCCATCTCTGTTGACAGGCAATACTCACATGTCTGGACATGATCATTTTGGCCATGGAGACGGGGATATCCGATTCATAGAGGGTAGGCACTGTGAGATGTCAGAATGGAGTTTCGTGGTGACCGGAGCGAGCGGTACTCACGAGGTCGGTCAAACGCAGGGCCGGTGCGCCTGCCCACTTGGGACATCAAGTGTGGACGTCGAGGCTGAAACTGAGGCTGGGACCACGCCTGTTTCTCGCTGGGGTAGGCGCACTCTTCCGACTGTGATGGTGGAGCCCTCAAAGCTGAGAGGCGGAGGAGGCCCCACAGCCATGACGAAGTGGGTGGGCGTGTGTCTTGTCCTTGAGAAGCGATGGCGCTCTTCTCTGTCGGTGATGTCAGGGACTGGGTCGGTGTTGAGTGCTGCTGCTGCTGTCTCTTCTCCTTGACCAGAGCCAGGTGTTCTCTCAGACCAATCCAAAGGGCACGAACGAACGATGTGAGGATGAAGACGGCCAATAGGGAGAGCAGAATGGTTGACGAGGACGGGAAGACGGACAGGGTGAGGTCGACGTCTGACATGGAGAGGGGCAGAGGTGGCATGGACATCTTGGGTATCTGTGGTATCTGTGGGATTGACGTTGGCAGGCGGACTTTAAGGAGCATATTCTGGCTGCGATGCTGTTACAGGGCAAAGTCTGATTTGCAGACGGGCAGAAACGTTGCAAGTTATGAGTTCAACGAGGCCCAGGCAGTTCAGATAAAGACTGCACACGCACCACTGCAAACCAAACTGCCAGGACAGCCTCGAACACCAAAGAAAACCGTGAGCGCAGGAGACCAAGACCGAGGGATTCGAGTCCAGCAACGACGGCGGTCGCGACGAACGACGACGAGCTCGATGTGCGGCGAGGGCGACAGCGACGAGGGCGAGCTGGGAACCGAAAAACCAAAGAAGCGAATCGGGGGTGATTATAAGGGACAACACAGCAAGAACCACAACAAGCACCCGTGGTAATGTTTGCTCGTTGTTTTGGCGACCCCCGAGCCGAGCCTTTCACACTCCGCAACTTCTCCTTTTGGATCCACAGCCCCTGTCCGCGTGGTTTCATCCTCTCCTCTTGTGTCGACTGATCGAGCTTCTTTCCCTGCAACAGCCATGCTCCAGGGCTCCGGTCCTCAACAAGACCGACTTTCACCCGCTACCCCCATGAATGTCCCAGACAACACCTACTTGCTACTCTAGAGTAGCCAGCCGAGCTATCCGGCGAGGGCATAATCACAAATCAATAAGCTCGCTTGCAGTGACAGCCTCTTGCGAAAATCCATCTGCGTGCACTCACTCGTTCCGCTGCTGGCGGATAGTAGCTATCGTCATTCTCGGCGTTAGGAATCCTGCAGTGCTCTGCCTCGTCGTCTCAGGGCTCACAGTGATAGACTTGAACGGATAGTCTATCGTTCGCGACGACCACGCACCACCACATTGGGATCTGGCACTGTATTGACAGCACGCATTTTTCATTGATTCATAAACTCGCTTCCAGCCCTTTGTTGATCCTTGGGATTTGATGGCTTTTGTCGTGGCGGGGGCGAGGGAACTGTCCTCGCTTAGCTGAATCTCGTGTCATCTCCGCTTACGATGGCGTTTGCGAACCCCTATTCCGAGTCGCCGCTGGGTGCTAGCCCCAGGTAAGCATCCCTATGTGCATTATTGGATTTGCTCTTATCTTGTCATAATAAATCTAGAGCATGTATGGCAAGTCGAGTTCGGAAGCTTCAATTAACGTTGTCACGGCGAACATAAGTAACCACAGAATATTCCAGTCTTATCACCACACTTCTGATATTGACATCGAGAACTTTATTTCCTATATCTATGCGAGTGGGGAACAAAAGCCGTTGCAAGTGCACTTGACTCTTCTCGATATTTCCTCCCATTCCATCCATCCCATCTACCACCCCACACTTCTCTTCCATAGACCCGCCAACGCCTAAATCATGTGGTCCTCCAAGACTCTTCAACACGAATTCGGATTTTCCGGTCATTCTTCAAACATGAAAGGTATTTAGCCGCTTGTTCCGCTAGTGGCACTGGAGGAGAGAACTGGCCACTGATTTAATCCGCCGTCACGGTAAACATTGCAGCCGACGCTATGCAGAGAAGGTCGATTTGCTCCGCTTGATGTTTAATGGGAGGCTAGGGAAGACTAGCTCGCACCAAAGTCCCAGTTGACGTATGTTCCGATACCTATTACCCGGAGTAAATACTTACACCGTGACGAAGGTGACTATTGGAATATACAGGTCAATTCATGTCGATTTGACCTTTGCAGTTTGAATTTCAGAGGATTCCAGACGGTGTATTCAACGTTCCAGTCAACGCCTGGCACCATGAACCCTGAATCACTCGACTTAACGGACATGCCACAACCGAAGCGCACTCCCGTTAACTTCCCCTCTCTTCTTTCGTTCTATCCGCCTAGTCTGATCTCCTCATCTCTTCTCGACCGTCGATAAGATAACGAGACGATTCACATATTCCCATAGACTTACTTCCCCACCTGCAAATCCCGCATCGCGACGACCTACCGCAGTGACGCTACTAGTACCTCTGACGACCGTCGCCACCCATCACCCGTCTCCACCTCATTAGGAAGCGCGGATAGACCACGGGTGACGCATTGACGGCGGGGATGGGGACTTTACTCAGAAGATTATCCGCTCCTCCAAGTTATCCACACACACACACTACTTCATGATCACCCTACCCTCTAAATGCTACGCCTTCTGCCCGGTAGTCTGACGCAAGACAAGCCTGGCGCACAACTACCCGTGACGCAATGGTTCGGAGCAACCCCCACAACAGGGTCTAGTCGAGAGGCGTGCGTGTATGTATTACTACTGTTAGCGAGGTGGGGTAAATAGCTACCGCTAGGATAGAGGCAATTAACGACCATGATGCCAATGCCTTCTCCGTTGTTCACCTGATCATCGACATACGTGTCACCCCACCCCGGATTTTCCTCGTTCATTATAATGTTCTAATTGGTGATTCTGATTACTTGTATTCAGCTCGTTGCTTACTATACCATGTACGTGCTTTCGAGTCTATTCGAATCCTATTGCAATGTGATCTCCTCAGCTTGGACTCACGAGGCCTAGGACTTGGGGAATTCGCTGATCGAAGCGTCAAGGGTCCGCTACACTCGCTCCACTGATACCGGTACCCAAAATCGCCCCCTCTCCCATCTTCTTCTTGAGATAAACTCACTACTCTATCTCTACGTGCTTGCTGTGGTCCTCGTTCTACCGCCCAATCCAACGTCGCCCAATATGTAGACAGTAGATTTACATTTGGCGGGGAACGAGCGCCACCTCCGCAATGATCCAAGTCCCGGACTCCAAAGAGCCGCCTGGCGTCGCGGATAGGTTGCAATAGGTTGCTGCCACTGCTATGGAAGACCGCTACGAGGCCAGCATGAGCAGAGGAGAGAGTTCCGAACACGATTGGCCTCCCGTGGATCCGTTTCGATGGACCACTGGCATTGGACTCCAGATCCTTGTCGATTTAGTACGTGGATCGACAGGGTTTGACAGAGTATGGACTCTGATAGGGCTATTGAAACAGGAAGTGGATATATGTCGACGTGTACTACACGTATCCTGATCCAAGGCCATTTACTTGCAGCTACTTCTGGGTTGTCGCTATTGCCAGCCTCCGAGCGACATTTGGATATCAAGGTATCGAGCTTAGTTACCCGCATGACACTACACAAACAACCACACTGCACGAGAGGTGAAAATCCCAACTGGGACGTTGAATATCGACCAAATTGCATCAATATAAATCAAGCCCGTAGACGAGTTCAGTGACCTCAAAACTGTTGGGTGGGATAGCGTACTTGAGTATTCGATCCTCCGTGAATGGTGCCCGGCGATTGAACGCAGCCCGAGTCAACTTGTTGCAAAAGAAACAGAATTAACCATTGCAAAGAAGCGAGAAGGCAACTAGTAATACATCAAGTACGAGTACAGCGGAGTCCTATAATACAACAGCGTTGGAAAAGGGATAATGAAACGGAAGAAAGTCATGAATCGCAGGATAGATAAATAGATCATCCTTTCGGTGTTTAGATACAAAAAGGCTTAATAGCAACGGAGAAAGCAGGAAGGAAACATAAAAAGGCATAAAGAGGGTCATAAAAGAGTATCGTGGGTCGTCATAGTTTGTTGGATGTTCGAGGTCAACGGAAGGGTGAGATAGGCAAGATGTTGTCGGCGTGGAGGGCTGCAAAGTGAAGAGCAGCGCATGTAGGCCGAGAACGAGATGGAGGTTCGCAGAGCAGTCGTTGGCCGTAAGGGAACGTGGAGCCCCCATGTAGCGTCAATGAACGCGTGCAAGGTTGACTAACGAATTGCCTGGAACCGCGGTGCCAAAGCAGTAAAGCTGAGGAGTCAAGTTGGACAATGCAGAACAGGGATCCTACTTGGAAGCCCAAGCAGCTCCAATGCTCATGCCAGCGCAAAAGCTGGCACTCACGGTCACCAATCCGCCAAGAACAAACCACCTCCACTGCGTCGGCTTCTCCGCGTCCTGTGCATCGGCAATGCGCACAGGTCCAGCTTCAGCCGGTGAAGCAGTGTCAGCCCAGTATCCCTTTGCGCTCGAGCGCACGGCACCGAAAAGGCGGGCCTTCAGCGGTCCGAGCATCGACACCGTGAAGAGGAAAAGGGAAGGGAGATGCAGCGGGTCGAATGGTTGTGCATGGGGTATGAGGGTGTTATGCCAGCTGGATGGAGACCCCTTCTCGGAGTTCGCAGAGGAATAGGCCGGAGAGGCTGGAATATCACCATCCAGGATGCTGCTGGTGTCATCGTTATAAGGGGGCGGAGGCGCCCCATGCTCCGTCGGCTGCTCGTCCACACCCACTTCCCTGCGCCTCGAGCCCCTCTCTTGCAGCCGAATGCTAACGTCTCTCGAAAAGTCTTCCATCCATTCTCGTTCCCACTTCTCCTTGTCCCATCGATCCCAGGCCGACTTGTTGCTTGATCGCGGTTTGGGGCCAATAGACTCGAGTCTGTGAGAAGTTGGCGCATCATGCAAGACGCCAGCCACTGCACGTTCGACTTCGCGCCATCGCATGAAGCGCTCTGCCGCTTCCATTCGCAAGACCGAGATCGTTTCCGGGGAGCGGAACACACCATTCTTCACAGCGCCTGCATTGGACGGACGGAATGCTGAAAGCTTGGAACGTGAGTTGCGGGTAAACGATGAGATGAACGATGTAGCGGTGGGATGAAGCGCTGGGGAGGAGGCATGCGGGGATGAGGACGAAGAAACGGGGTACGATGAAGGGGGAGTCGAGAGGACAATAATGGGAATGTCCCCTCCGAGAGAGTCGATGATTAAACGGTCCAATGCTGTTGGGGCTGATCTTGAAGTGTAAGTGAAGCTCAGGTGGAAGTCCAGGAAGGAGCCTACCTGATGGTAACAGCAAAATCAATGCTGTAAAGAGTGGGGTGGCGGCTGACGAGATTAGATTCGCCAGTAGAGCAGAGGGTTGTGAATTGGGGTGCAGCGTATCCGCTATTGTGTGGAACGGGGCGCGGATTACACTTCTGAGGTTGTCGACGAGTGCGTTTCCCTACGAAAATGTCAGGCGGAGAAGTCAGCCAGTGAGAGAAGAGAAACGCACATCGGTCATAGCGTCGTAACCAGGAAATTCCACGATCTCCACATTCCGGGCGGGTTCGAACTTCTCCAGGCCGTGGGCATCAGTGTGCTCGACCCAGTCTGTCGACGCTCGCAGCACTTTGGCACCTGCCATCCCAAGGAGAACCATTTCATCGTCTCCTTCGCCGTCTTCCCCGACCGGATCCTCCCAGGTGCCAACCTCGACAACCTCCTCGTTGTCCTCAAACAACAACCCCGTCAGGAAGCTCTTCCCCGCTCCCTGTCGCCCGAGTACCAGTAATCGGACCTCTCCAAGAGTTTGGCCATATGGCGTGGGCCTCCGCAACGCTGGCGGTAGCGTAAGTGAAGGAATAATCAGTCCACTAGTCGCATTTCGAGCCGCCGATGCACCTGAATGATTGCTTGCATGGTCCTGATCGTGATCTAGCGGTTGAGCAAAGTGGCCAGGGCTTGCCGCCGCCGAGCTGAAGAAGAAAGATGAAGTAACAGATGGCAGCGAGGACACTGAGTCTGAGGGACTGTCTGGGGGCGACGGCAAGGCACTTGAGCGTGGGGACGATGGCAGTGACAGGCTCATGTTGCTGCTGGTGGCGACGTTCTCCTGACTGCTGTTCACCTCCTGCAGCTCGGACAAGATGTGAATTGGGACTGACAGTGTGCGGACTGTCGACGCGCTTTCGCTGATGCTGCCGTCCATGGCGAGTGGGGGAAACAGCAAAGACAGCACTCGTCCCCAACATATCCCAGCCCCTCACAGATGGTCACACACGTGGATCAGCGCAATCACGCCATTTATCTTATCAGATAAATCGACAATCAATCAACGCCACGGTCGATGACAACGAGCCGCGCTTTTTTGCTTCTGCCCATCGTCTTCAACGACGAGCTCGACCCAAATTGCATTCCTTTGATCAATTTCCGGCTGGAGATACGCGTTAACACTGTTGTGAATATCCTTCTGCCGATTGTACGCCTACTGGCAGGAGTTGACTTGGTGCGTTCTGGCAGTTTCTCGAGAGTCGAGGTTCACTGACTTGTCGGCGTCCAGGCTGAAGCAGGTGAAAATTAGACCATTAGGCATTATTAAGGGCGACGACCGCATCCTATCAAGTCCAAAACGAAGCAGAAGACTGTCGCTTCTAACCATGATCCTGACAACAATAACGATGTCGTCCAACATACAGTCTCCATGATCGATGAGCGATAGGCGAACCATTACAAGGATTCCCTTGTTAAGGCGCATTTCCTGCCAAAAGGAACCCTTGTTCTTCTTTACACCCGCAGTCCTTCCGCACCCTTTTGCATCGCATGACATAGGTGGGGGGGTTCTTACCAATTTTGACTTTCCAGGAATCCGAGAACCCGCTTCTGTCAATCAAACGTTCCTCTCTACACAGAACAAGGTATCCATCGACGTTCTCCGCCAAGCCACTATTCTTACAACAACACTTCCTCTACAGAAAAAAGTCCCATGATAGGTGACGCGAACTACGTACGTACCGAAAAGGTATCTACAGAAGATGGGAGAACGAACAAGACGAACAGGACGGGACAAGCTAGTGAGGTAATAAGGTAAGTAGTGTGTGGTATCGAATTGCGTGCAGGAAAAAAAAGTGTTACAGGATAATGATGGTTGGTGGTATGCAGGTTGTAAAAATACAGTAAACAAAAATCTGGATGAGGTGACGGAGTGAAAAACGAAGTCAAAAGTAGGCAGAGAATGCCAGCTGCACCCACCCAGCCTTCGCAATGAGGAAAGAAGACGCCAAGCTGCAGAAACGACTCGGCAAGAACAGAGCAGAGAGGAAGATTAGAAACAACTCCTCAATCAGGGTGAGTGATTATAATGAGTAGGGATTCATTGAAGCCATGAATGACGAATAGTCAAGGTCCACGTGTTGCACTTCAGACCCGTGTGGTGGGAGCTGAGTGCGCGTATAATCGCAGTGCGGCTCCATGATCGGGACTTGCGCGCTGTCGTACGTCGATGCGAGGCCCTGGTACGGATGGTAGCGCGTCGCGGTGTTGTACGACGACTTATGCTGGTACGTATATTCGGGAGTGGAAGTATTCCGCACCCTATACCTCCCACTTGGTGGGGGAGGCGTCCCGGCGTAGGCGGGTGTCGTGGGCATACTGTTTGTGTTAGTCGAAGGTGACGCCGGGCTATTACACCGCGACCAACTCTTCATGTCCACGCTGAGCGAAGTGTCAATTGACAGGTGAGGGGGAATCAATTGGTTTGATGGTGTTGATGACGACGGCTGAACGAACGTGTTATCCAGGGGATGGATGGTCAGTGGTTGCGGTTGCGAGTCGAATTGGTAAAGAGTGTCGGATGAATGAATGTTGGAATTGAAAGTGAATGAATTGAAATCCTAAGGTATGGAGCGTTAGTTTTCGTTTCAGGATGAACAAGGGGATTAACTTACGAAGGTGTGTTCGCTTGGTGTAGGCTCGAACCCGTACTGGTCGAAAGAGGGGACTCCCAGATACGTGTCCTGCTCCGACACGCCCTGGGTTTGCAATGGAACTGGCAAGGACAGGATCTCCGTCGAGAGCGGTGAGGGACAGCTGGGGGCACTTGACGCTGAGCGGCAGGACACCTGCGAACTGGAAGCAGCTCTCGGCTTGGTGGAAAGACCAGCAGGCGCGCCCTCTTCCTCCTTGACAGAAGCTGGTTCCGACGACGACCGCCGGAACGACTGCTCAGTAATAGGGGCCTCGAAGCGCGTGACAATAGTCGGGACGTGGTGTTTATCAAACTCCTTCACGGCTTCGTCGAGTTCCTTCCCCTTCTTGCCCTGTACCAGCAGCTCGGCTATCTTCGCGCACCGCGTCTGATCCTTAGGCCCCACCTCCCTCACCTTCCGCTTCCCACCCTTCTTCTTGGAATGAAGCGGCTTGAACGCGTACTGCGGGAACTTCAACCGATGTTGTTCCTCAGCAAGCTTCGCCTTTCGATGCCATACCTGGCGTTCCTCGTTGGGGAGGTTTTGCCAAGTCATGCCAATTATTTTGGAGAGCGTGCTATGGTTGGTTTCGACACCAGTAGAGACGTGTTGGCTCCGGATGAACGCGGATCGGAAGAGAATGAAGGCATTGGGAGGGCGGGGGATGTAGTTGTCTGGCTTCTTCCTGCTGGTCTTGCGCGGTTGCAGCGCGTCCTCGTCATGTGCGGGGAAGAGCATGGATTCCGGGCCGTCATCGTCATTGGCAATGGGCGGGGGAGGGTCGTTGAACGTGGTTGGGGTTACGTTGGGCGCGAATGCGATTCCACCGGACGACATGGATGGAAGGGAGGACGATGATCCTGCTGAAGATTCACCTAAATATCTCGTCGCGGTCAACAAAAGCTCAACTATGGTGAATTATGATGTTGGAAAATCTCACTGTCGCCGATTGGACCACTTTCCTGCCTCGAGGCCCCTGACGGTGATAGTGCTGATCTGTCGGCAGGCATAATGAACGGAGCAGTAGGGGCAAGGAGGGAACGGGGGTGTCGATCGACCAGCGCGCACACAACGACAACACACACAAGATTTCGAAAGGGAAGGGAAAGGGTATCGCGAACGCAGTCCAGAAGCAGAAATCAAAACACGAGGCGTTCGGGTACGCCTACTTATATTTTTTGAACGTGCATTGGATTTGGGGGTTTACGCAACAAGAGAGCTTGTCGCCCTAGCAAAAGAGCAGGCTCCACTAATACAGATGCGGTACGTACGGGACACAATGATACCCAATTCAAGGTAAAGGTTCCTTTTCGTAGATCGATCTCTCGGACTTTTGGCCCATGGGAATGGTGCCGGACCCGTGTGGCCCACTCACCCCTTGGAGTTGTTTATCTCGCGTCGCCTCCCATCAAACATACCACTTGTCCCGAACAGCCAGTCCTTCTCCCCCGTATACCTTTCTGAACCTACAACATTCCTTCTTTAGTGGACCCACAGGTTGGTTAACAAATCTCTTGTATCAAAAGGCTCTGTAGCTCTTCTCAAGCTGATGATGTCCGCCAACAATCCGCATACAACCCTTGTTCAACCGCGCCTTGAGCTTCCCAATAGATAAATCATAATTCGGCGCGGAGAACCCTGGACTGGTGTCAATTTGGGTTCATGACAAGACAATGATGTGTGACAAGAAGATGATGGTTGGTTGTGGTTGGTTCGAAGAAACTAAATTGGAATCTGACCTGTCTCCCTCGAACGGAATCTGCTGGTGCCCTGATCGAGATGTGGCGATTTGGTTCCGTCTAGCGCTCTTGGGGGATGATTTACGCAGGTTCCCCGTATTCTGGACATCACTTGGGCTATGCCACCATGTGGCATGTCCACCTTCATGAAAACCCAACACCCGACTCTGCAGCGCACTACCGTACATGATTTTGAAGACTCGAATATTTTCCGCTTGCGCAAGGGTTCGAACCTGGATATTTCCTTTCCGAGCGCAAAGTTGCACGGTCCTAATTTGGAGAACATAAACGCGATTCCGCAAATGTGAACCTCGCCGCCGGTAAACTCAAACCAAGGAAAACTAGATAAGTACAAGAGTGTCTTATCGAGGATTTGTACTATAGCAACGTGTATATCTGACCTGCTGACCTCGTGAGTGAGAACCCGCTATTTTCCTTTGTTTTATCGCGAATTTTTTTACTTGAGCGGAGGATTGGCGGCGGTCAATGGCAGGCCGGATTCCAGAAGGTTGAGGTGGAAAAATGGGTTTGGTAGTTCCATAGCGAGGTCCGGTGGTGGACTATAGAGAAGATTCTGAGCCTTGATAGTGGTCTATGACGCAAAAGAGTCGCTCCGTCCCGTACGGGCATGAGTCCGAAACGACTTTGCCTTTGAGCGGTGTTGATTACTGCTTTTGGAAGGGTGATTGAGACTTCCTCATCGCAAATGCTAGGAAGTCCCTTTGGTGTAAGGAAAAGATACCCTTCTCTTTGCCTTGAGAGCTCGCTAACTCACACTTTCACATACACGAGGCGTGTTTTCGATTCTTCCAAGGCCCTCTTTCAAAAGTTCTTTTCAACACGTGAACGCCGATATGAATCGAGGTTCGGTTTTTTTCTGATGGTCGCTGTGAAGTAACCTCCCACTTTCATTCGGAGGCCGTTGGATTATACGTTCTGACAGACCGTAGCGGTGACTCGAGGACGACCTTATTCTCTTCCGGGAAAGTGAGCGGAGGACTCTATCTGCCTCTCTCAATTATTTTTTTGAATTCCCTCGGTTGAACTGTCAAAGTGTTGGAGTTCTTTTAAGTTGCCGACGCGACTATAACCTTTCAACATGCCATTTGAAGCGACACGCATAGCAGAGGTTGTTGTACTTTGAACATGGAGGCGCACGGTGGCGGCCACAGAGTCCTCTACTTCCTCCTCCGCCGATGAACATTAGAGTCAGCCGTCTGGAGGCGTATTCAATTGGTATTCAGTCTAGGAGTCGCATGTTGCTTCCCTTCATATTTGGGCGCGCTGTAATCATGCGGGGTAAGTGTTCCTGTGGAATGAGGTACTCGCTTGTCCGCAATATCGATTCCGTCGACGGCAGGAAGTCTGCAGCCACTGTGAACCTGTTTCTGTACGATCGCAACGGGAGTCATTCCTGGATTACCGGATGAATGCCACCCAGTCGGGCCTCAGTGTGGTTCAGCCTTTGCACGTGGAGGGCGCTCCTTCGCGTCCGAGCAGCACCCTGGATTTGTTCTCGCTCATTCTTCACTCACCCAGTCTGCACTCAGAAAACCTGGGAGAATATGGTTCTTGAAAAATAGGTTATTCGCGTCTGAGGAATGGACTAGTTCGAGCCATGGGCATGGTGAGATTTGTTGTACTTTAACCACTTGGTGTGTAACCGTCGCATATTAATCCGAACTTCCTCAATGCAGATTCATACGGCGGGGACTAAACTCCAAGGTTGCGTTGGGTGCAGAAGTCGGACCGCTGTCTGCCGCTGGTGTTCCTTACGCAGTTCCCCGTCGCAATACCACTCGGAGCGTACCTGACAAGGCTTTGGAATTTCAAACCGCTGAAGCGGAGTCGAGGTGCGTGGGCTTTGGATTTTCGTTCCCTTTTATCCATTCCTACCAGCCTTGGTACAGCGACGTTATTCTGACTTTCACAATCTCACTTCCATGAATCGAGCACTGTCCTGCCTATTTGGACCGACATGAGGTTAGCTCTGTCGTAAGGAATTCCGTACAGTGCATCGCCGCCGCTCGCTCTAACGATTCTAAATCACTGTGCGATTGGATCTTCAACTGATGGCTCAGGACGCCACCGAGCGGAGTAAAAGGATTACAAGCTCTGGCTCGGACAGGGAGCAGGGCACTGCGCAAACGACTAGAAGGAATGTGCACCATCGAGTCATATCGTTTCGCTGACTGTTGTATTCCTTCGTATGATCAGCTTGTCACCACTGGTTCCATTCACCAAGTTTTATGAAAGTGTGAGTACTATCAATTTATCTTCGCTTGCGGGCTATGCCTGATGAAGATCATATCGTTGCAAGGAACCGAATTCGTATTCCGGTCAGCAGTGCCTGTGGCAACGTTGGGAGTATATGTAACATATTATTTTGACACCTCGTTGACAGAAACTTCCGTGGAATCAAATTGCACCGGTGTGTTAATCCCAATTGGACTGGCGCCTAGTAAGTAGTAGCCTCCCGCTGAACATTGGCTCTTCAGACTTTTGTCCAGCCTATGGCCTAGAGCCACCACAGCTATCTTTCCAAGAGAAAACGCTGAGCCCTGGTGTGTCGTCTCTTATCTTCGCGAGGGCCAGTTGAAACTCAGCGACGAGCTGGAGCGGCCACGTTGCCACCGTTAGATGTCTTCAATCTGTTCGCATCAACCCACACATCGGTGACACGGAGCACGGAGCGAGCACACTAATTTGCACAGATGAATGATCATGGACAAAGTGGTATGTAGACCCGAGATTTGTATTGGGCTCTCTATTCGCTCTCGCGGGACCGGCGGCGACTAAGAACCGGACATCACAGCAATCGAGCAGCAGAGCTGTTCTCTCGTCGACCGACGCGTTTGGCGCGCTCTGCTCGCGTCTCTCACGGACGTCGGGATGACGACTCCGAGTCGATCGGAGGGGCGGGAGCATATGACGTAGAGCGGGGTAAGAGCTTTTCAAGATCTATGACGACACTGGGGGCCTGGCGTGCTCTTTAACAACTTCAAAGTCCATCTCACGTTCAACGTTCAACTCTGGGCATATGTTGTCCAGGAATTTCCTCAAGGCACTGTGTAACTCGAGCCCACACCACCACCGTAACTGGTCTTCAGTAGCCTCATGGGTCAACAACCGGAGTCGAAGCAGCAGCTCCAGACAACTCCACTGCTCTCGAACCTGTTCCTCACACAAGGTTCTTGGTGATTCCAATCTCGCGGTTGGCCACTCTCGATTCCTCGCCGAAGCTCCTGCACATACGCCTTGGCGACATGCCGGCCTGGGCAGCATAAACGGCGACAATCCGGACGACCTTTCCCAAGATGAGTTTGACGGAGTCGGTAACGGGAGAGGTACGCAAAGGATCACTCTGAGCTTTCAAGTCTCACTGACAAGCCGTATATCATTCAGGAAAGATTCTACCGACCTCTTCCCATCTCTTCAAACTCATCCTTCCACTCGGTGATCTCTCACATCCAAAAAACCAGCACACCAAGCCAGAGACACCCGGACAGATCGAGCCCGCCAAGTCATCCGTCCCACCCACAGTCATCCTCCTTCATCCTTCACAGCCTCTCTCGCATGTCGGTCGTCTCATCACCATGTCCCTCGCTCCAGCGGCTCCAGTCGTCTCTTTTCGAAGCACGTCAGCCGGCGGTCAGGCTTTTCAATGGTCAGATTCCACAGATGTTGGTGACTTCATTCGCGACGCAGCCCGTTCGGCAGAGTTCACGATATGTATATCATACAACCCAAGTGACAGTCTGAGAAACACACTACTCGAGCAAGAGACCAGCCGCCGTATACCCGTCAACAAGGATTCGACGACGAAGCAGTCAGAGGATAAGGGCGTAGTAGAAACAGTCATAACTGTCGAAGTCCCAACGTTCACAGATCGCACGCGATACCTTCGTCGGAGACTCAAAGCAATCGAGCAGCGTCTTCATGAAATGGAGCTCCTGAAGAAGGAATGCGATCGAGAGGCACATCGAGGAGCACGGAGGATGGCTCTAACTGGATTCGGTGCACTCGTAGTGTATTGGGCAGCTGTAGCCAGGTTGACGTTTTGGGATTACGGCTGGGACATTATGGAACCCATTACATATCTTTCAGGACTGTCGACTGTCATCCTAGGTTACCTTTGGTGCGTCTCCCCGTTCTCGTCGGTTGTGCCTTTCGGGGAGTTAACAGCTTTATTCAGGTTCCTCTACCAGGGTCGAGAAGTTTCGTACTCTTCTGTCCTTGCACAATCCATATCGAGGCGAAGAGACGCCTTGTACAGGTCCAAAGGACTGGATATCGCCAAGTGGGAAGAGCTTGTGAGCGAGAGGAGGGCCTTGAAGAAGGAAATCGGTCGAATTGCAGAGGATTACGAGGATAGGTTACCGAGGGACACGTCTCAGGACGAGTCAGAAGAGGCAAAGGCCACAGAAGTCGAGAAGGAGTCTCTCACATCGGAGGGCGTCGTGGAGAAGATCGAGAAGGGGGAAGAACCAGGGAAAGCAGGAAGGATTTAGGGTCTTCATGTCATGCTTGCATCTTGGAGGTCATTAAAGGCGAGTTAATCAAAAGGTCTCTTTCATTAGTACAATAGGTCCTATTATCTATTAGCACATAGCTTCAATCAATATACCAGAAGGACCACGGGGGAAGCTCGAGGCCACTAAGCTACAGCTTGAAGATACGCTTCAATCGTCCTTTCAGGATGATCCCACTGTACCTATTCAAATCGGATAAAACAAGCTTCGGTTACGCAGGATCCCAACGGTGAAAACGAATTTTTACTCACAAAGTGATTCGTCCGCGGCATCACCTCAAACTCAACCTTCCCGCCTCCACGCTCGGCATCGTCATCTTGAATTTGCCAGCACGCGACAACGCCGAAAGCGCCAGTCATGTCGCCTGTAATAAGATATACCTTCATGTGGGGGAACAACTGGCGAATTTGGGAGCTGAAGCATGCTTTAGCGTAGTTGGCATGGAGCTGAGAGCCGAGGTTGGCCATGAGAAGGCCGTCTGAGCCAGCCACGGGTGCCGGGAATGCGATGCCAGAGATCTGAGAATGCATAGAGTAGATGGTTGGTACGAATTGGGTGGAGGGAACCACGTGCGAGAGAGCGGAGGGATCCCGTGGAGAGACATCGCCGTGGTCGAAGTATCCGGTAAGCCATTGCATGGTGAATGGAATGATATCTTTAGGCGGGATGGATGCGTCCAACGAAGGGCCCCAAGAGCCAGGTGGGATTGGCAGGCCCAGGGCAACGGAAGGCGGGTCTGTCGCGGTCGTTAGTCTGAGGAGAATAGCCAGTGGTAGGAGTGCCTCTCACCTTGAAGAATCGACGCCCGGACATACTTGGCCAGCCTGTCCTTTACTTCGTCTTCCAAGGAAGGCGCACTGGCGATTGCAGCGGTTGAGAAGGATGTTCCGAGGGACCACCCCAGAAGGGCTACGCCACCCTGCTTCCCATCCTCGGAAATAAGAGGTAAACCCTTCAGCTGAATAAACCGGTCCAAGAAGTACAGGTACTCTAGTCCCCGGTCACGAAGGTAGCCTGCTTTCTCTTCGTCTGAGCCCGTCGCGCAGTTGAGCTGTTCGGTTGACAAAGGAGAGGAACCGGGATAGTCTCGTCGGTTTATGGCTACGATCCTTAGGCCTGACTTGGGTGCTAGGTCGAGAACCTTTTGGAAAATAGCTACAGAAATGACGGTAAGAGACGGTGTGCGGTGAAGTTCAAAGGGAAAACTGACGAGCGCTGAAGATAATGCCATGGATTGCGAAGATAGTGACGTAGTCGCTGGAGTCTTCCGGTGCTCCAGAATCGAGGTAGGCGAACTGGGTTCCGGCACTGTCAACGACAAGTGTCTCTAAATCTGGCATAGCAAGTAGTCTGGCAAATCAATGTCCAAGACGGAGGCAGGGGGGAAAGTAGTAGGCGGGCAGGGGATCGATATAGGGCATCCGGTGGATAATCCCCCCAATTTTATAGTGAATTGGAAGGCGGAGATTCTAGGAGTGTAAGCGTGACAACGCGGATTCTTTTACCAACCTTACCAATGAAGCAGATCAGAGACCATGAAGAATGTGTCACCGACTTGATCAGTATAGCGCCCATCGAGGACTTCGTCCTTTCGTCCGCGAATGGTGCAAATGAAACTGTCCCTTCTAATCCAGGACACATTCTAAGATGCGGAGTTCGTTTGCAGGATGCTTAGGATGCTCCCAGAGCAGAAGGGCGAAAACAGCGGGGGGTTGCGAAGCTCCCCTGCCTGCTGAGTCCTTACCATCTTTCCTAATTGGGAATGCAAGAATCTATTTCGTCTGCATCAGTACGGGTCTTGAGCGCGCGTATTGCATAAAGCAACGCATTCTTACCAATGCCTCCAAGCTTGATTTGGAATCCGGACATGCTCCTCCCCGTGTTCGTTCTACTTGGGCGGTGCGTGGTTTGAAAGCCTTCGGCGTTCACAAAGAGGCAGCGCCGGCGGTGAATGACACATGAAATCAGACGAGCTCTAAAATGGCCCTTTTGCGATGTTCATACGACTGAACATAAAAATCTTGACAATACTGTGTCAGAAATGGCCCCTGCGAGATAGAGAGGACCTCACCGACTACAAAGAGAACCTCGGGAAAGACAATGTGGATCATTGACCCGGAAACTGACGTGTTTGAGCATACCGAAAATAATAATTTATGGCAGTTACATGTAGAGGTATGTCAATGCTACAAGGAGAAAGTTCCCGCTTGCGCCGGGTACCTACGCCTTGGTCGAGTTACCGCCTCCAATGGGAAGATCAGCCCCAGGTATTGGAATATCAGCTCCAATCTTGTCGACCACGTAGTACCCAAAGAAGAGAACTTTGAAAGTGATGGCGATGCCGAGGTGGATGGCGGCGAGTAAGAGGATGAGGAGTCGGGTTGCTTTGGCTTCCGCCTATACGTTATCCGAGTCAGCGATACGGGAAAGATGAACCGTTGGCGCGCGCTTACCGAGGCGAGGATAGGGTAGATGTTGGCGGCCAAGAAGTAGCCCGAGAGGCCAAATGCGATGCCCACTAGAGCCCATCGCACAATTGGGACAGGGATAACGCAGAGAATCTGGAGGATTGTAAGTAACGGACAGCGAAGGTGGTATGAAAGGGACGTACGCTGACTGGAATCCATACAAACTGGCCATATCCCCACACAGAGATCGCTTCAACGACACTCCATTCCCCGACTCCGAGATATCGAAGCGCTAACCACAGCAAGACTGGCAAAGCAAGGCCGTACGCGTATACCAGCGATACAGCAATGCTAAGAAGCTTGAAGTCGTAGTCATATTTATCATCGCTGGATAGGTATGCTGAAATCGACGCAGCCAGACTTGAAGATAGGAACAACGCCAGGATTAGGGTCGTTAGTGTCCAGAAAGGGCCATACAGATCGGCTGGAGTCAGGAAGGTTGGGATAAACGTCCGCGCCTGTAGCGGGTTCATGGTCATATAGCATCGCTGTAGGACGGTTTTGGTGTCGATGTCGAAGTATGGCTGGTAGTATTCCACCGTCCAGAATCCGCCGCCGCCTTTTGGTCGGTTCTGGGAATCGGCGAGGTAATCTCGGTTGGCGTTGCCTACACCGGCGCTTCTTTGAGGGTTCTCCGCTGTGGCATCTGCGCCCAGGAATGCTGTTCATCGAGGTCGACCTTCAGCTCGCTATCGACATTCCAAACGGTTTGCATGACGTACATTTGAATTGTAAGCCCTCGGGCCCTTCCTCTAGCCTTGACTGAGCTATTTATTAGCGGCTATACTGGGATAGATTCTGTCCACTTACATCGTCCGCTTCTACTTGGACATAAGCCATTGTGGATCGTGAAGAACGTTGTCAACCCCGGAGATCGCGCTGAACGACGACGGAGACGTGTTGTTGTGTGGGAACTCATTCCCAAGAAGGCAGGTGCTCTCTGCTCGCGCGTTCGGTCCTCAAAGGTGCCTGCTTCATTTTCAATCACGGGCTGTTCAGACGAGGAGGTTCTCTGTTGGCTTGAGACAAGATTGACGCAATGGAAAGGAGATATTTCATAAAAGTATCCTCGTTCATTATTGGATGGAGAATGGTTCCACTCGTTCATAGAACCGGGTCATCACATCATAGTGGAGTTGGCCTGCACTCCTCGAAAATAACAGGCACATTGTTCAGCTTTCAAAAGGGCGTCTACCGTTACTATCATAACAGTTTCTTATCTGTGAGGGACGCTTAATTCAATACAAGTTTGGCAAAGGCCCGGCACTTGTCGCCCAATGCCCTGCTCGATCACGTTTACCTTTTCGGTAGATCCACCTGCCAAATTCGTACCCCCAATGTCCAAAGCTGATGTCATCTCCCAACCACATGGTGTCTTAAAACACATAAAACAGTGCCTCTTCTTCCTCGACCTCGTTCTCCGCATACTTCTCAATAGCTCAAGACCTTCATAGGCTATGTCAGGCAACTCACGCAGGAGCGACGTCTATCATTCTCCTTCGACTCCCACTAGCCGCTCTCCAGTCGAAGAACGGCCCTACCCAAACAAGTTCCCTGGATCGTGCTACTGTCACGAAGTGGAGTATGTAGTAGAGCTTGGTGACCCAGAGAACGAAGCCCGAACGTCGATTTGCTATTGCCAGAACTGCAAGGTATGTCTGCGTTCTTCCGAATCTTTCGGTCGAGCTCACATCAGGATAAAGAAATGGACAGGATCGGCATTCGGAATCACCACCAGGGTCCCTAAAAGCTCTTTCAAATTGACGAAAGGTGAAACCAAGAAGCACGTCTCGGATAACGGGTCAGGGACGAAGCTACATCGCGAATTCTGTGGAACCTGCGGAGGAGGAATTTTGGAATATGGCGTTCGTTCCCTTCCCTCGAGTCAGCCTTTGGTCACCGCTAACCCATAGGCCATCTTACAGGAAAACGCTGGAGATAAAACCTACATCACCTACGGCTCCTTCGAAGATCCTAGTCAACTACCTCCCCGCGGCGAATTCTTCTGTAAATACCGCGAATCATGGATGCCCGAAATCCCAGGTTCGTCCGCTACCGTCGTCTGCAAATGTTGGCATCCCCCACCGACCTTTTTGAACGACCCTACATACGTACATCTTCAACAACATGGTTGGCCGTGAACATTTCATTAACTCCTTCCCGACACTATTCATTGCACTACACGTTATTCGATGCGATCAGGACTGTTTCACAAGAACGAAATCAAGAATTAGGCAGATGTTGTAACGTAGGATAATGTCGCAATACGATATTGCCCGATCGTATACGTTATTTTTGACTAGTGAGTGTCAGGTTCGGTCGGAGAAAAATAAGGATGATGGAAAACTGGATGGCTAGGTTGGGAGTGGGCCATCCGCCAACGCTGCCATCCTGACCTGCTGATATGATTTGACAAGCGCGTCAACCTCGTCCCATGCCGCTCGGACAGCATGGACACCAGCTCCTCTTGACGCAAGTCATCCCAAAAATCGTGTGTATGGTGTTCTTCAACCTCCCTCCCTGTGCAAGCACTAAAAGATTCAATCTGCGGATGCCTAAGTCCGCCAGGCGAAATCGCTGCACTGACGCTCGAAACGTTGGCGGAAGAGGTGACCAAGTGGACAGTGGCGAGCGTGGATAGTATCGTTCTAGGTCTATTGCGCTACTCTGACTTGGGGAGGCTGGCCGAGGATCTTTCCCAGTCGTGGTGGATTTCAAGGTGCAGTGATACGAGAGCATGAAGCTTGTTGATAGGGCCGAGGGCTTCAAAATTGTTAACTGACGTCGGAATGAGGGTCAGTTTAGTGAGTTTTCCAAGTTCGCCGACTGAGCGGAGGAAACCACAGGTGACGGGACCTGCGTAGGTAGTTTGGTCAAATCTCCCGAGAGGGCGACGCGACGATTTGGGAGGAATCGCCGAACAGAAGTCTGCGTAACCTTGCATATCTCCCTCGTCACTGTCTGCAGCCCAGTCCAGCGGAATATTGAAGTGTCGGTCAGGTGAATTGCGAACAGTGATGAACTATGTTTGGAGTCGGGGTCCCATTGCAAGAGGTAACGGCCGAGTCCCGCCACGCGCTGGTGGTAGGTAACAAATGGTATGAAGACGAGGAAAAAATGGACTTTGCTGCTTTGAAAAGTAGCCAACAACTTCGGGACCAAGTAACTGTCGAGATCCGAAGCGCACGTAAGTGTCGACAATCCAATGTATCAATCCCGGGTCGATGTAAGTCAATGGTAGGGCGACTAGAGTGGGAGTGGGGTACTGGAGGCTAACGCCGCCTTTCGAACATGTTGGTAAGATTTCACCAGCACATCGATCTGGTTCCATGACTGACTGCTCCCCGATACCTGCTTGAGGGAGGGGAAGAGCGCGTCAAGAAACATGGCAATAGCGATGAGACGGGGTACGGGAAATTCGGCGTCGGTTTGGGTATGAATAGTAAGACTTTCGAGTTGGTGTTGCGAACGCTGGAGGGGCATAACTGGATCGGTGTCAAAGCAACCTGGCTTGAAGGAGAGTTCCAGGCGTTTGAGGGTCGTACATCCTTCACAAGCGAGATAGACGAGGTCTTCCAGCGTGGCGAGTTCATCGGTGTCTTCTTATTCGAGGAACTCGTGGGGTATAGTGAAGTGGAGGATGATTAATCTAGAAGAACCCTGTCTTGCAAGGCATCGGGTAATGAAGGATCGAATCATAACCTTGCTGAATACTGGTAGATCCACCAACTGAATCTCAACCAGGGTGCCGTCCCGAATTCGTTTCAGCAGTGCCGACAACAGTTCTTCTTGACGGGATTCATTCCAGAACTCCCCTTCTGGTTCGTAGTCGGTGACGACGTTCACCGTGCCGATAGCAAAACCTGAGAGTTGCTGGTTTTGCTCGATAAATGGGGCGTAATTGTGATAATGGACAATGTCGAGATCGGTCACAAAGCTCGAAAATTGTCGAAGTCCACCCGGCGCAATGGTCGTATTGACACCCGTTACATTGGCAGAAGTCGTGACCATCTGGAGAACGCGCAGATTCGGCAATGTTCTCGACCGCTCGCAGTATTCGGACATGGAGAGCCCTGGAGGCCTTTGCCAATCTTGGAGGATGTTAAGTTCAAGGGTTTCGAGCACCGATAGCTCATTGAGAGGTTGAAGGTCTTGGAATCTGTTGACAGTGCTTGGGGTCAGACGCAGTGTCGTGAGTTTCCGTAGATCTGCGATCGAAGCAAAGAAGCCAGTCGTGACGGGGCCCGCAAAGTCGAATTCAGTCAAATGTTCCGACAGCTCACCCACTTGGGAAGCAATCGCCGAACAATGGTCTGCATCCCCCTGTACACCTGGTTCGTCTTGTGTATCCCAGCCTGGAGGAATTATAAAATCATTATCCGGCCGGGTACAGGCGGAAACAAATAGCGTCCGAAGTCGCGGTCCCATTGCTAGAGGTAGAAGGCGGATCCCCCCGCGTGCTGGAGGCAGGCAAATCACAGACCGCACGTGTGGAAAGAGCGGGGATCTTGCAGATTTTGCAAGAAGGAACGAGTGCCAGTGATCTGAGAGTTCTTCCAACGGGCTTGCACAATCGAATTCAAACCGTCGGACATAGCTGGCGTAAGTCTGAAACCGGTCCCATTCGGAAGCACGAATCCCGTCTAACGTCTGAAAAGGGATGAGCCGTAGCACTTTTGAAGATCGTTCGTTCAGAAACATACTATTCCCGTGTCTTCCACTTTAAACGAGGGCAGAAATGCGAAGAAGGGTAGCAAAGAGTGCATATCCCTCCAGAGGAATTCCCTCGCCGAGTGGAAAAAACAGCGGTTCACGAGCAGAAGTGAATAGAGCTGTCGCTTCCAGGATTTCAATGGGGAGGGTGGCGGTTGAATAATCATAAAGTCTATGATCATGTACAGTAAATCCTGGTTTACCGCGACCTGCGTTGAGGGAGGGGGGCGAACGCTAATCAATTGGCTCTCGGGTGGTTCCACTGCTAAGGTTTTCGCGAGTCAGATGTTACACAAAGGGCAGAGAAGAAGGTAGACATATACCCATTTGCTGGTCAACGTCCATTTTCAGGGCCTTCGTAAGTAACAGAAGGTTGCGAACAAGAGTATGGAAAGGAAACGTAAAACTTTGCGACTCTTTCGATAAACGCGCCTGCCAAGCGCGTCGCAGATATTTGTCTGCGCCCTCCACATCAAACATAGAAACATCAAAACATACCTGAGCCTAGGTTCTCTGAGGTCCCACTTAACAAAAGTATGAACGAAACGAGTACGTAGGCACACATTCTATTAAAGCTAAAGCTGATTCCAGTCAGGCCCATCCAGCAGTTCGGAAACCGACATTGTCCTCGAACCCGGGAACCCAGGGTCATCTGAAAGCGCTGAAACTGCAGTCGATGCCTGTTTAGAAGTCCTCCAGAATGAAGACCTCGTTTACCTTATTCTCAAAATGCTATGTGAGTCGTTCGAAACGAGCCACATCAGTGCTATTAGTGGTCCCAGCCAGTGGAAGCGCCATCTCCTCCCCTTGGTTCTGGTTACGCCGTTCTTCAAGGCTGCAACCGACATGATATGGGAACACATGCATTGTTTACTTCCAGTCTTCTCCTTACTTCCATCGTTCAAGGCAGAGGCCACGGGATATGTGAGTTTCTAAACCATGAATCTGATCATCCAGAATAAGCTGACAATCAAAGTCATTCGGTGGCATAACGGACGACGAATGGAGCAGTGGATTCTACCTATACACGGAGAAGGTGAAGCAGTTTACCTTCACTTCTCCCTGCGTTTTCGAGGAGATCTCCCAGTCATGGCTCTCTTTCCTTCTCATCGAGAGCTTAAAGCGACCCTTCTTTCCCTCGCTAAAGTCCTTCACGCTGCTCCATGGCGCCCAAAGTGCCTTGAAGATATTACCCATGACAATACACCCCGCTTTTCAATCGCTGGATATGCAACTTCGCTCCATCATGAATACGACGGCTGTACCCAAAGACTGGGAGACAGAAGGCGAAGGGGACTCCGGAATTGATCCCTTCGTTTCCAGTGTAGCCTCGTTGACCAGCCAATTGAAGAAATTGCGATACAGAGGTCCACTCACGGATTCATCGCTGATTTCCATCTCCCGACTAAAGAAGCTACATAGCTTGAGCTTAACCCCGACAACACCTTGCACCTACAACGAATTGCCCCGGAAACTCAAAAATCTGACTGAACTGCGCGATTTGACCATCGCCGTTCATCGACCTCAATCAGATCCTCCGACATGTCCCAATTACAAGTATCCATCGGGTGGGCATTTACGGCTTACTAGCATCAGCCTGACTGGCAAAGCCTGGAGCATTTGTTGTCTCGTTTCCCAACTCTCGCCGACAACGCTCGTTCGCTTCAGGGCTTGCGTGACAGATATTGGCAATGGGGGTCCCCTGAAAAAACAGCTAGCGATTGTTTTATCCCGCAACAAAGCCCTTCAGCACCTCACTGTTTCCTCATTCCAGCCCCTCGTGGCGAGAACCCGAAATTGCACTTATTCTTCACTCCCTGACAGCCCCGAATTCGACCTACTTACCAAGCTACCTTCAAGCATACGTTCAGGCTTGCAGGAGGTGGACATCACGGGTATTCCCATTTTCTCGACGTCAGACATCCGGCTGGCTGTGACAAGGTGCCTCCAACATTACCCGGACGCGTCTTTGATCAAGTTTCGATTCCACATCCCGAAGCCTCTCCGGAAGGATGAAGACGAGGCGTTTCTGCCCACATGGGACACCCTCTCCTTCATCGCCCTCGAAGGCTCCAAGACTCTAAGGCATTTGGAACTCCAATTGCAAACTGCTTGCTTCCAACAACCTCCCACCATTCCTCCCGGATTTAGCGACCACGGTCTACAACACTTGTTCATTGTGACGGACGACCCTTCACTGAACCTCAGCTTTCATGACAAGATCGCCATCGCCGTGTTCATCGACCACCTCTTCCCCCATTTACAGAGTGTGGGTGGAACGGCTGAAGAGGAGTGGGGAATGATCAACGCCCTCGTTCTATCGTATCAGGAACGGCGGCTGGCTGCTCTGGAGCGATACCGACAGGAGTCGCAGGGTAAGGAGCAACGTTAGCTTACAAGCTCTCGCGCCTATTGGTTTAGAAATAGAACAGTATCTTCTACTAGTACTACATGCTAGCCTCGAATTGTAGCAGTATTGGCCGACAGTATCATCTGCGTATCGGTCTCCAACATTACCGGCTATCTAAATATACACTATGGTTCTCGCGCAAGTGACGATCCGAAGCTCTGACACAAAATCTGACGTCAGGAGAAATCACCCGTTACCCTGAAGGACCACAGAAGAGGAGAAGAAACCCACGGAAGACCGTCCGACTGGGCTCTCGCCAAAGCCGTCAACTGAACCGCTTGAAAGAAGCAAAATGTATTCCAGACCGGATCTCACCTTGTCAGAAGACTCGGAGACTTAACTTCCCTTCACTCTTCAGCGAGGATTCCGAGTTCTACGCCTTCTGTTCAGAGCATACGAACCCAACCGTCCCAACGAGGAAGCTATCGATCTACATACATCCATGCTCCGGTATCAAGATAGACATACAGTACCGTCACTTCTGTACTCTATCATTGCGTCATGCACGGCGTTAGCGCTCGGAGGCTCGGACGTACCCTCAATTACATCTGCCGCTGCCATTCTACAACTAGAATGACCCAAAGTCCCGAGGAGGTTATTCAGGCTGTGCGATATTGGCATATGACCCGAGTTGTAATGCTCTGAAGCGCGCAGAAGGCGCCGTGGTGAAGTTCCCGGACTTTTCGCGCCTTCAAAGTTAACGGGCGCTTATTCATTTGATCGAGTTCGGACATGTCGGGGGAGTTGAACGAAAGAACAAGGGAGGGCAAAGGCAGTGAGAAGAGGCGGCCGAAAAGGGCGAGCAAACGTTCTTTTAATGTGCGAGGAATCGAGACGGTAATAGACGGAATAGGTTCGATAAGGTAGGGCTGTGAATGGTGAGCGTGGCAATTAAACGCCCACTACTCTGCCGACTTGCGCGCACGTGGAGTCACTGCGGTCGATCAGCCACCGACGACTGACTTCCTTATGACTAGGTAGGAGCCATGCTTTTGGGCAAAACAAGTCGTGTAACCTCTGGTCACGAGTGCCGGTGGAGATAAGTAAACGCTAAGGTACCCGACCGCAAGTCACATGCGGCTTGCTGCGCATCGAAATGTCCGTAAATTCAACAATCTGTAGTGTACAAAGAACATGAGGCCTGAAATTAGAGATCGGGGTATATTCCCGCATCCTTTCTTTGCTTGGTCATGGCTATGCACGAGCGTTATCAGTAACGGTGAGATGTCCAAAATAAGAAGGGACATACCGGCGATGATAGCGCTTCCCACTCCGCTTCCGTCCTCTGCATGGTGAGTGACAATGTTCCTATCGAACAGGTGGTTAGCGATACGTAGTAGGCGTGCGGAGCATAGCCAGCCGGGACACCACATACCTTCCTCTCTCGCCAAAGATATCGACAAGGCCCTCGTGAATTCGCTCGGCGAACCCAGGATATTTCTGACATTGACAGAGCGCCATATCAGTTTCCGAGTTCGAATCGTTTGATACAGATAGGGAGCCCTTACGTTGTATAACGAACCATCTGCGCCAACAGAACAGCCTTCGTCTAGGTACCCCATCTTGCTCACGATTGCGGCAATTCCGCAGGCGCTCAAACGTGCGGCCCGTCGTCCGACCAAACGTGCAATCGCCCTCAGGAACTGGCGCTCCGCGAGCGTCGTCTCAAGCGCGAAGAAATGGGAGAAAATACCAATGATCATCAGCAGTTCGTCGGTTGGGTCACTGAATGCGGGGGATCAGACACCGGCGCTTCCACAATTGGACAGCTGTGAGCACAGACCTTTCCATAAGGGAAAGCAAGGCAGTGTCAAACGCCCAAGGGACTTCAAGCTTGTATGTGTTTTGTCCAAGGAACAACACGCCTTCATCTATCAGCTCACAAATGATAAGGCGGACTATTTCGCCAAGATAACGACCGGAAATAAGTTTCTAAGCAAGTCGGAATGAAGGGAATTAAGCCAAGTCGTTCCTGTGGAACGTGCACCAACATCATGAGGCGGACTTACCTCAAACGTCTGCTGGCCTGGTTTGCTGGACGATTCGTCTATACTTATGTCGTACTTGGTTCGGGGCAGGTGTTCATGATTGTGTGAATCGAAGGCTCCCTGTAGAATGGATAGCAGGCTCGTTAGAATGGTGGCGCTCAGGGTCAGCATGTACGAGGCAGTACGCACCCATTCACAGTTGATTACCATTTCAACATCGTCGTCGATTCCAAGGTACTTGATCTTGCCAATGTCCTTCACACGTTCCATGTACGCAGCGTTACAGCCCGTTCCAAAGATGCATGCGATCTTTGTGGACGGGTTGACGTAGCGGGAGGCGATGAGGGTACCGGTGGTGTCGTTGATGAGCGCTTTGAGTTCAACTGGGAGATTCTGTCGCGGATTATTATTAGCGGAAGGAATAGATAAGACGATTCAATACAAACATATTTCTCCAGAGACTTTCGGAACATCTCTGCAACATCGTGGCCTTCGGTGTTGGGAGCCACGAAGCCTTTCGTCCACCGCATTAGTACACCATGGTCGATCTTCTCCTGCCTAGATCGTCATGTTACACTGTCTTGTCGGGGGATAAAGCCGATAGTCCTTACTTGCATGGGTACGAGAACTATACTCGGTCAGTAGACGAAGCAATCAAAGTCAATCGGAACGCACCGTAAATCCGAGGGGGAGCTTCTGTCCCGGTGCGAGTTGCAAAATCCCATCCTCGCCCGAGTTACCCTCGATGAAGGTTTGCAGGGATTCAGCACAGAAATCGAAGAGCTTCTGGCCGTCGTCTTGTTTCTGTTCTTCGGAAAGTCGATATTTGGATTGCGTGATTTCGAATTTGCCATCTCCCTGGAGATTGAGAAGACAAACGCGGAGATTGGTGCCGCCTGGAAATGATGGTTCAATGTTCATTGAATATTTGACGCACAATGGTAATTACCAACCAAGGTCGATAGCCACAAACTCTCCCCTCTCGTTTCCAGACGGCCAGCCGAACACATACGTGGGGATCATAGGCTAGGGTGCGAAATGGTGAGCGATTGCCCAAAAACGTTGATATGAGGGCGCGATCCGAGGAAATGTCGCCTGCATCCCTACAAGATAGGGGCACTGTCCCAAGCGATCACAGCTGCCGCCGTGTTTGGCGCCTGGGTGGTGGCCACTCATGGAACATCGGACTCACCAATTCCTGATCATGTTTCTCTAATCCAGTCTCCAGAGCATCCTTGAATGCTTCTACGATTATCCGCATTCGCTGGGGGGTCAAAGTAAACCTAACGTCTCATTAGCCGGGTGCAGCGATCCCCAGAGTCATTACGAGATGTTTACAGCGTCTCGAATCTTCGCAGATGGTCGGCCATTGTCCTAAGATATACACACTTATCGTCAGATCAGCCAGTCGTTGTGCAATGGACTACGTATCTCACCTCTTAGTGGCATGGGGCAAGGCTTCCTCATCCTGGGTCCTTGTGTGCTGGGCGAGAGTCTGCCCGCTGGGCAAGGTAAAAGTTCCACTTCCACGACGCGACAACGGCATTCTAGTCGAGATTGGTGACGATAAGTATGGGCGATGGTGACGATAACGAGTAGAGAGCCAGTGTGACGTTTAGGAAGGCCAACGAAGTCTGGTCACTGTTCCACCTTGATGGGCATGGCGTGGGAACTTACTTCCCCACCGAGAAGCCCATTTTTGATCCCGTCCACGATGCCCACCGCGACGTCCAGCTCACATTTTCCTCCGTTCTCATTACCGTGGCCGACGCTGACGATAGTTTGGACCAATGATTGGCCTCAAAAGCACACTCAACGTACGTGAAATCTTTCCTCGGACTGAACTTCGACTTGACTGGCTTCCAGGTCATCGACAATTCGGGTGCCCTCCTCGTCGAGTGCATTAACGTTCTGAAGAACAAAGTGACCAACGGTCACGGCTCTGTCGGCGACGAGATTGTTTGCGTCGTGAAACGCGCTCGACCCATCTCTGCTGCTGCCCAAGCCTCGGTGAACGCCGTCAAGGTTCGCAGAGGTGACGTTCGACGCGCTGTCATCGTCCGGACACGGAAACAGGTTCAAAGACCAGACGGAACGTTTGTTCGCTTCGACGACAATGCTGCTGTTCTTCTGAACAACAAGAGGGAGATGTTGGGAACACGTATTGGTGGTATGGTCAGCGCTGACCTCCGGCTGAAGGGATGGTCGAAAATTGCCAGTTTGGCGCCTAGAGTGAGTCGCAAGTTTTGCTATTCTGGAATGTCTATTAAACCTTGGTGGTCATTAGGTCGTTTGAATATGTCTATATCCGCACTATAATTCGTCGTAATACTTAATCAGTACCCCACCAGCCAGATGCCTTCTTCCTTTTCGTCACGCTATTTCGCCCACGACGGAAGGTCGAAGGGAGCCGTGATGTTCCGCATATTCAATTGACAGCTTCGCGAACAGGTCACCGGTTATCCGTATTCGTTCCAAGTTTGGAGAGTGGAATGACTTCACTGTTCTCAGATTGGGCCTGTGTCGACTTGGTTCCGTCCTTCGACCGTCGGGTTTCAATGGAGGGCTACAAACGGTTCCACCGATGTTGGCTGCCCAGCCCTTCTTTCCCGACTGGTGACTCTGCTGGAAGCCTGCCAATGGTCCACATTGCGCAATGCATCACTGGCTGTTCCTCGGCCGAAGATAAGTATCATACTCGTGCTGAATATGTTTTTTGATGCAGGGTCAGAAGGTCAGAAGCAGGTGCTGTAAGGGGTGATCTGAAGATCCACTTTCAGCGAGTTCCTAGGTTGACGGTTCATCACCGGTTTGATTCTACAGCATTTCTTGTTTTACCCCGCATTCGACTTTTCGAGCTGCCGCTGGGATAGTTGCCTCGCGACTGCCTCGAGGCCGGGCGGTTAAATCCGTTAAACGCCCATCAAACCTCCTCTAGTGCTGTAGAATACCAAATGCAGGGTGAATCGGGCTCATTTCGTTTGTTTCTGCTCGGAAAGAGCACGGAACTCGTCCCTTTACGTATTGGCCTTGCCGATGTCATAGAAAATATAAAGTGGCCGGTTTGACTCGTAGCAAAAGGCTTATTCCCTCGACCTCATTATCGATTTTTAAGTAATATCGTCTAATTCCAACAATCGAGTCATAGAAGAAGGCATCGTAATTGGGCAAGTGATTTGCTTGCGCGATCCCCGCACAACAATCAATACCGTCTTTCTGTCGTCAGTCATCGTCCCCCGATGACTCCAAGCTCACTCCCCAACAACGATTCAGCCCCAGGTCCTTCAACCAACCCCAACCAAGGCCGCCCTCGTGGTCGGGGCACATACGTTCCTCAAGCTTGCAGTGCTTGTCGACAAAAGTAAGCTCAATCACTCGCGTCAAATTCAAAATCTGGCTCCAACACCTCCCTTTCAACAACAGAAAGATAAAATGCGATGGCCAGAAACCAACCTGCACAGCGTGCTTGAATGCAGATCGCGTTGACCAGGTGAGCACGGACGCCGGTGAACAGCGACGAACGCGTTTCCTGACTCGCTCTTTTTTACCACCACCACGATCATTAGTGTTTGTGGACCAAGGATGCCACACCCCTACGGAAAAACCGCAATGAAGCGTTCTTTGAAGCCCTAAAGAAACGGAACGATGCATTGAAAGAATACTCGACTTACCTGGAATCGCTGCTCGAACGATGCAGGGTAGCCCACGGCGGTATACCCTCAGACGTCCCCTACGTTCAACGGCGACCTCGAGAAGAATTCGACACTCCGGATATGTCGTTTGACGACATCGACCCTACCAACTTTGGCGGTGGCGATTTGGAAGCCGTGGTGGATGGAACGAACGGGAGCTCAATACAAACACTCATAGCACCCATCCAGAAGCTTACAGTGAGTGGCATAGGTTTCTCAAAGGTGTCCACACCGCTTAGGATTTCCCTTTCCAGCTGGAAGAAGGGTCCTTGATGACCTTCGGCTCAACATCAGTCTTTCGATTCCGGCCAGTCGTCCTCAACAACGTTCCTTCACGATTTCCCGCCATCATGGAGAATCCCAAGGATACCTATGTCCTGCTTGTGGAAGGCGTCGACAGGAGCTGTTACAACCCCAACTTCGACTGGGCCAGATATCTTCCATCGGTTGTTCCACTGGATCGGATGCAGCATGACAAGTCAGTGACCTTCCATCCAACTACCCGAAAAAACACCCTTTGACCAGCTGCTTCGTCGTAGGGCATTGGACCTGACCTTCAAGTTCGCAACCTCATGGTGCCTTCGAATCATACCGGGACTCTTCTGCCGTGATATGTACCGCGCACTGAGCGTTCCCCGATCCCAACCCCCTCCCAAGACTGCCCACTACTCGCCGATGCTTCACAACGCACTGGTCGCCCTCGCCCTAAGCCTCCTCGACGAACCCGCCTTCCGCGACCTGAAGACGCGGAAGTACTTTGCGGATGAAGCGAAGAAATACATCGATTCAGAGTGTTCGCAGCCGAACCTCTGCACCGTCAGTGCCCTCTCCACGCTGGGCACCTTTCACTCATCTCAGGGAGAACAAACGTTGGGGTTCATGTATTTTGGTGAGTTAGTCCAAAAGCTAAAAAGAACGCGATCTAAATGCGTGCCTTTAGGTATGGCGGCTCGCATATCACAAGCCCGTGAGTACTCCCCGACGAATCCCGTATCGGTTGCATCTCATCCTTTGTGTACAGTGGGCCTGGACGTGGACTGCTCGGAATGGGTCAAGCTGCACCTAATAGAGGAGACTGATGTCCTCGATCGCTACTGGACCTTCTGGACTATCTTCGCTCAGGTACGTTTGTCTACGCCTCTTTCCATACTTTGTATCTAATTCAGATCCTAAAGGACGTTAATTGGTCGCTTTACGTGGGAAGGGACTTCTGTGTCCGAGCCCCAACCGAGAGCGACTTCAAGGATATGCCTGTGCCATTCGTGGACACCGAATTCGATAAGCTCCCTTTCCACCACCCTCCCTCTAACATCCCTCCACAACCTGGCTACCTATCCAAGGTGTTTGCATCGACATGCGAGCTTCTCGTCATTGCTCGCCGTATCATGAACGTGGTGTAGGTCTGATTTTACAGCTTTGTCGACGGCATTGCTAATATCAGTTTTTACAGCAATGGGATCTCCAGAACGCGTGTTCAAGCAACTGTCATTGATGAGATGATCAGTGATATTGAGTGCGTTGTTCCATGCCTTTTTGGTCTATGTAATCTCATAGTTTCTAGTCTCCAATTGAACGCTTGGAAAGACTCACTTCCACCAGAAGCAGACCTTACCCAGAAATCCCGAACTACGGCCACTCCACACAAGCTCATGATGCATCTGAGCTATTGGTGGTTTTTCATCCTCCTCCATAGACCTTACTTCCATAGGAAGCCAAGGGTCATCCACAGCTCTGACAAAGAAATAGACCACGTCAAGGTGTGTTTCATTTTAGCATGGTGTTGGCAATCGATTGACTCGTGGCCTCTACAGCTGTGCAAACGCGCTGCGGAGAACATTATGGATCTACTCGGGATCTGGAAGCAGCTCTATGGGTTGAGATATACCCCTGTCAACATCATTCAACCTTTGTTCGCCGCTGGTACCATTTACCTTCTATCTGGGATCCAGGCCACTTCCGGAGTTCGTGTGGCGAACAAGGAACTCAAGCATTCAATCGACTCGCTCGAAACATGTATTTCCCATCTTCGCGAGATGTCCAAATCGTGGCAATGCGCTTCCAGCATCCGGTCGATTCTCCGAAGCTTGTTCGAGGACAAACTGAAGCCCGCGATGGACAAGAAGAAGCCCAGCATAGGACCGACCAAGGCGCATTTGCGAACCAACTCGGAGGGAGATAGGATTTACATCACCAACCCTCCATCCCGCCGTCACTCGACTGTACGCAAATCGAGGTCTCGACAGACGACGGGTTCCACTCTCCCCCGAAGCGATGGTGGAGACAGCCAACCGGTCATAGGCTCCCCCACGATCTCAGTCCATCCCGCTTTGGACGATACCCAATACGCACGGGATCAGTCACAATCAACATTCAATTTACAGCAATCGAGTAATACTGCCAGTCAAGACTTGTTGACGCCGTGGAGCGCTCAAACGGGTTCACCCGGGTCTCAGCCTATTCCAATCAATCGCCATCGCTCAGGGTCGCACAGCGGTAGTTCGTCTTCCGGTTCGCCTGTGTCCGTCAAAATGCCAGCCTCCCCGCATCTTCACAATGGGCGCTCCATCTCGATATCGCCATCGTCTCCGTCTGGTTCCTATATTCGGGACCCTTCCCCCACAGGTTCCTTCCATGGCGGAAGTCCGATCCAGAATATGGCAGGCGGTTTCAGCAACTCTGTTGATCTTGGGATGATGGGGCTCGACATGGGCGAAGGGCAGGGTCAATACGACTATGCCAACTTTGAAATGTCAAGGTACCTCGCGATGCTGGGAGGACAACACCTTTCGGATGTCCCTTTCGTTGGTCCCATCAACATCACGTTCGGGGAGCCTATTGGCTCTCTGGAGCAGCAAACACCCGCGATGGATTTTGATATGGACTTTGGAAACTTTTCGTCGCAGCAGCAGAGTGGCGGTAGTGGTCGGGAACCGTTGACTGGAGATTCACCGGGTAGTTCTGGTTTACCGGGATATTATCCTCCGATGCAAAGTGCGCCGCCGACAACGGCTTCGTTTGGACGTCGTGCAACTTCGGAGAATTTTAGACCCAGCCATGGCATGAATGGCCTAGACGTTTTCAGTGAATTCGATTTCACGCAGGGGTTTAGGTAGAGGGTGGTTGTTCGTCATGCTCATCGTCTTGTCTGTCCCCTCCCCCCCCCCCCACAGCGATCGAATGGGGACTCTCTCCGCAAATAGGGCCCTGCGTTCCGTGGATTCGACTCCGCCAAGCTGCTCTTTCAATTCCTTCCAACGTGTACAATAGGATCCTCGCGCTCGCCTTTCGCCTTCGATTTTCGACTTTCGACGTTGGACATTCGATTTCGCTCTTCCTTCGTCCCTCTTCGACTTTCCCATCCCTTCCATCCCTCTCTCCCTCTTGGTACACCTTTTGGTTGTGCAATGCTTGTCTTCCTTCGTTGTTTCCCTTTTCCCATTTATCCCTATGCCCCCCTTCTTTCGCTTTCTCGGAGGACAGATTGACTTGACAGATGAAACATTCCGAATCCTCTCTACCTTCCACACACGACCGCAACCCTCCATCGTCACACAGTGGTAACCACAACGCCTCGGCACATCGGGGACCATACACGAAGTCTTACTCTCGCTACTCTCGTCGTTTCCAGCAGCGACGTAGACCACTTGCATTTTCGATTCTAGATATCCCCTCGTTCCTTCACCAAGGGATTGGGCCCGTACCCTCCAGAACAGATACACATCACCAACACGCCTGGAGACGCCACCGCAGAACAGATACTCACTATACTCGAACAACCCCAAGACAGCATTCCAGGACCTTATCCCCCGCATTCTTTGCATCGTATCTATGAATTCCCCCATACTCTCTCCAAGTTTTCCACGCCGCGCATTGCTAATTATTGTTTTCGAAAGTACTGTACACACTCGTCTACTGAAAGTTTCCTGAGCGCAATTGCCCTGGGACTTGTTTTGATGGCGAGCCTAGTATGACTATCTCGTTGCCTTGTAGAAAGAAACTTTGGATTGCTACCCGTTGTCACATGTCATTATTTAAGCTTCGGTTGGTGGTTTGGGATTCTGTACATGTGTGCATTGTTTTAGTTAGTCATCGTCGTTTTAATTTTTCCTGTCCCCCTGTAGCATTATCCTTGTTTGTTGTAGCTGTATGTACTAGTTGTATCCGTGCTTTGGCGATCTTGGAATGTAATTTTTTAAGGATTGAATAGCGTGGTTTGGACCACTATTTTGAAGCGACCTGGGCATGCGTCCGTGTAGTGTCGGGTAGGCGCGTATTACCCAATTATAAGGTGCGTAGTATAATTGTGCTTAGAATGTCAAAATAATTGCAGCTCGTGATTTCGAGTACGTGACATGGTATAGGATGCTCAAAGTGTGTAAAGGAACCCTGGCTGGCCTTCCAAAGGTTTGTCAAGCTTGCCTTCTAGCGCGCGCCTATTCCAATACGCGTGCCTGATCATGAGAAGGCCTGACAGGGTGACAACGAGCAGCTGAGAAAGGAGTACTGCAATTAGACCTACGTGGATCGAGAGTGAGCGGCATACGCCTTGATGAGTTGGGTTCAGGCAGCAACACAATGAATCGGACCCGACTTGCCTGGGACATACGTTGGCCTGTCCTGATTTCTGAAAACGGTGGCGCCCACGATGCCGCCTGCGGACACCATGGTCATGAATAACGCACTTTGTACCGCCCTGTGTGAGAGAGAGGTGTAAACTTTATAATAACTGCACTAAGTCAAGGACTTTAAACACTACCGTTTGCTGTGGGATACGACATTGTTAGCGCCGTACGCAATGATCGTAGGCGCCGCGGAAAGACCGCCAAGGTTGATCAGGAAGGTTCCTATGGAAAAAGGGCGTTCAGGAGCCAGCTTAATACTCGACACAATCGGACTAATCCCAATCTCCACGCACCGAAGAAGCGGATTTTGGCCTTGGGATGCCAGGCAGTTAGCACACAGCCGGTTGTCGAAATGAGTGCTAGGATAATTATGAACGATCCACGATGCTTTAGTTTGTCAGCTAGATACGCCAGGAGGCAGGCCACAGGAATCTATTGCAGATGGTGGGAGACGTTGTGAGGAAAGGCGTGAGGCCTTTTGAGCTTTGGTTGGCTTACCCCAGAGATTGCCACAGCGGCTGCCTTTAGGGCAGAAATGTGTTAGAATTAATTATGTTGTCTTTGGTTGGGACCTCGAGAGTTACTCACGCGGAGAAGGGTGCCTTTGAGGTCGTACCCCATCCCAGTGAGGATGATGGGAAGGAAGTAAACCACTACAGTCCCTGACATCGAGCTGCAGAGGGCGATAATACCTGCGACGACCATGTAATTTTAGCAGGTATGCGTCGCTAAAGCGAGGGAGACCACACCATAAGCCCACAAAGTCCAATCACGAAGGTGAACGGCCACTTGTCGAACCGTAATCGCGTCGGGAAGTGCGTCACCACGATCCTCATTGATACGTTTGATCACAAAGGCTGTTTGCTCCGCATTTAAGAATTTGTTCTCATCCGGGAATCCGGGTATGAAGAAAAAAGTTAGGACTCCCAAGACGACTGTGAGTATGCCTTCGACAATCTGAGTGGTAACTTTAAGCGCCGATTACGCCAAGTGATGGTATTTGGGCGCTCACGAAGATCCATCGCCAGCCTTCCAAACCACCTTTTCCGTCCAAGAGGCTTAACCCGTAGGCTAGCAGTGGGCTGAAAGACGTCCCCAATGTAATCACAATTGCTAAAGCGGCCAACCTAAATCATTCCAGTGAGTGACTGGAACAGGGCGGTTCAACAATGTCGGGTGTTACCTCTTCTGAAATTCATGACGAAGATACCAGGATGACACGAGGAACAGTATCACGCCATTGAAAGGGGCTCCAAAAATTCCCAGCAGGAGTCGGGTTATTAAAAGCTGTTGCCAATTCTTGACAAACCCCATTCCTAGCTGGGCGGCACCCCAGGCGAGTATCAAGGACGTCATCAGTTCGCGGACACCGATCCAACGAAGTACCATGTTGGAAGGGAGTTGCCTGATTTGGTCGTCCTATGAGCAATGTTGTGGTGCACAGGAGAATGTGCTCACAGAAGAATGTGGGGGACGAAGAATATGCATGTGATGATGCTGTATCGGACGCCTACGGTCAATTCCTAAGAACTTCGTCAGTTTGCTGAGCCCAGAGACAGTGTGCTATGTCTAAAGTAGCGAAACAAACCAGTGCCTTATCTAGGCCAGCAGCGTAAGCGGATCCCAGGTTATGAGGCTCAGTGGTTGAGAAGCATTGGATGATGGCTAAGATCGGGAGAATACGCAAGTCAACCCATAGCCTGTGTGAGGAGGTACATAGGGTTTTTATCGTACGCGACGTCAATAATAGGGGGACTTACATAGTTCTTCGTTCGAATTTTGGGTCACGCGAAACCTCAACAGCTTCGACAATCTCGGGAGGGGGTACTGGATCGGTCTTTTCGTCTGCTAAGTCTAAGGGATGCGACGACATGGCAAAAACGAGAAGGGTGTCCGCTCGGAAGCAAGGGAATGCTACGCACATACGGGTGGTTCTTATACTACTTGCTCGCCTGCAGGGCCACTGGGCGCGGAAGCGAGAAGTCTGCCATGCGTACGCAGACATTCTTCTGCATCATAGAACAGGTCTTTCGCTACGAAAACCTCGGAAATTCTCACAGATCGTCCCAACTGTGAACGCTTCCTCTATCACTGTTCGTCCGGTATCTCTGAGAGAGATAGGAGAGGGCGAAATGAACTCTAATTTTCTGCGAAGTTTGTAACCGATTGCCCAATCTTGATTCTTGGCGCCTTCTTAGACTAGACATAAAAATAACTCGAAGATCTTTGATGTCTGGACCGGCCAGGCGGTCTAGGAGTAAGTATCACCATTCCCTACAGATCCTAGTGACCTGAGCACATCAACCATGTCGACCCTTGTCTTCACGAGCGGTGTTAAATTTAAGCGCCAGCGTTTGGAGCTTGGTGGGAATTTGGCGCCGATCCTGGTTTTGTTCCCACCTGGGTTCGAACACGCGGGCCAAACGGATGGTGGCACAGCCACCATCTGTGTTATCAAGCATCGAGTCAGCGACCGTGAACAAACTCGACCCGGCTTATTATCTTCGAAAATCGCAGCCTTGTCTGCTGAAACTCTACCTTAAACGACCACAACCTCAAATCCTACATAAAAGAGAGTTCACGATGTCTGAGCCGCTGTTCGACCCATCCTTGAAGAAGAAAAAGAAGAAGACCGTAGCGTTCACGGAAGACCCATTGGGAGCAGATGCAGACCCAACAGCGCCCGCACCCGACACGATCGACAGCACGACCATCAGCGGTGAGGCGGTGGATTTGGGACCCAAGACGGCCCATGAGAAGATGAAGGCAGAGGCCGGGGAGGGTGATGCTGGCAAGGCCAAAGAGGAGGACGATTTCAAGGCCATGTTTGGCGATATCAAGAAAAAGAAGAAGAAGAAGGAAATCCCTCTCGATTTTGTATGTCTTTCCGTTCAGTTTTACATTCTGAAGTCGCCCAATAACTAGGACCGCGATTTTTGGCGTATAGGGTGACGATTCTGCACCAGCAGCTGCTCCATCCGGAGACGGAGCTGCAGAGGGCGGAGACGATCTCGACTTCTCAGACTTGAAGAAGAAAAAGAAGAAGAAGACAAAGTCTGCCTTTGATCTTGAAGCTTTCGAAAAGGAGCTCAACGAGTCCAAGGCCAAGTCTGGCGGAGATGACGAGGAGGATGAGGACGGTGCTCCCGTCGACACATCACATCTGGATAACATCGACGAAGCTGAGCTTGGAGACGATCCTTTCGCTCAACCCGATGCGCCCACTGGCGTCGATGCGGGCACCGAAGCCTGGTTAGGCACCGATCGTGATTACACTTACCAGGAGGTAATGCTCAGACAATTTATTTCCGGGGGACTATTTCTGATCTATGTCTTTAGCTCTTGACCCGATTCTACAATTCTCTCCATGCCGCCAATCCTGCTCTCCTCTCTTCAACCACCAGGAAACGTTACACCATCGCACCACCCCAATTGTTCCGAGAAGGAAACAAGAAGTCGATCTTTGCCAACGTCACCGAGATTTGCAAGAAGATGCACAGGCAGGTGCGAACTGTTCTTTCTCTTCTGTTCAGGCGCAGTGCTGATCTTGTATATCCATAGCCCGAGCACGTCATCCAATTCTTGTTCGCCGAAATGGGTACCACCGGAAGTGTCGACGGTGCAGGCCGATTGGTTATCCGAGGTCGTTTCCAACAGAAACAGATCGAAAACGTCCTCCGACGTTACCTCGGTACGTTTTAGTTTGCTCCTTTCCATCCATAGCGATTCGACCAACTGACGCTGCTTCTTCTTCCACTCTTTTCAGTCGAATACGTCACTTGCAAGACATGCAAATCGCCCGACACCCTCCTCACCAAGGAGAACCGTATCTTCTTCGTTGCGTGCGAGTCTTGTGGCAGCCGAAGGTCCGTCAACGCTATCAAGAGCGGTTTCCAGGCCCAGGTCGGCAAACGAAGCAAGAACAAGGTTTAAAAGGAGCTTCTCCTTCACAGATGTACCATACAGACTCGTACACATTGGCATATTTCTTCAATATCGATCAACTTTTCCCAACCGATCCTCTGGAAGGACGCGACAGGAGTTTCGACTCCCACTCCTCGACATTGACGCTCCCTAATCTCGTGTGCGACTGAGATCCAATGGTTGTCAACATTCTCTCTTCAGAACAAGGCTATAATTCTACATATCGTCGTCCCATGCACTCACCGGGGCGTTAAATAAACTTACAACAAAGTCGTCAGCGGTCAGAGAGAAGTTCAGGAGCTGGGAGGATGGCGTAATTAGCGGCTCTGCGGGCACCTTACAATGTAGGACGAACCCAAAGGTAGGAGGACGAACTCAAAAGCTCCTGAGCGATGACTCAACGGTCTTGTGGGCGACAAGCGTGGTCACCGTCACCCAGAACTGGACTCAGTTCTCTGAAGCTCTTCATCCTGTTCCCATTGTAAAATCAAACTATGAACATCAAATACGATGTGACTAAGGTAGGCATGCAGTAGACGAGAAAACATGGGGGAGGTAGGTAGGTAATACACGGTGTTTTGAAATGATGTACATGGCTGAAAAAAGGAAGACAAAAAACGAAAGCATATCCAAACAATTCGAATAAATTACATTAGGTATCCGAAGGCGAACGTTTTGGAAAATTGTGTAGGTAGAATGTTAGTTGTCCCCATCCATTAAAAAAGACATTAAGATCCCAAGAACTTGTGAGTAGAGTCTTCCCATCTAAGAAAGTAAACCCCCAGTCGTCACGTCGCCTGAGTGAGCGGAGGCACTACAGGTGCAGACGAAGCAGCTGGCGTCGTCGTATGATTCGTGCTTGTCGTGTTCGTAGTTGCTTGGCCACCTAACCCTCTCCACCAACGGTTGATGCTGCTGCCGAAGCCACTTGCCCCTGTTGTCGTCGTCGGAATTGGGGTGCTTCCCTTCACAAATCCAGTCTTATCCATCCGCCCGGAGGGTACGCTAATGTCGTTCGATGCTGATGTGGTCTGGCGTGTCAGTGGCCTTGGGGCGTCGGGAAGAGGGACAGGAGGCTTGCCAGCCGAGGATGCAGCTGCCACGGAGACATTGCCCGGGATCAGAGGAGGAACAGGGGGAACCCCGCCCGGGTGTCCATGACCATGTCCAGACTGCGAACTGAGGCTCAGAGAACTAAGCGACGCTGAGCTCGAGTTGTTCGTTAGGAGATTACTGAACCCACTCTCAACCGTGCCGCCGGTGTTGTTCCGTTGATGCTTTGAGAAATCCGACTGTTCATCGTCCATGGTCGAAGGTTCCTGGAAGTAAACCGGGCTTCCTAGAACGTTGGTCGCAGGGTTGGCCGATTGTCCATAGGGGTTTTGGTAGTACACGTGACTGTCCTCGCTTGCGCTAGTGCTCGCTGTCTCGCTCCGTCTCGGTTTTGCCTTCTTCCTAACCTCCTTGATCTTCTCTTTCCGGCTTCGATAATATTGATGGAGCATCGCACCCACACCACCACCAGCAACCTTTTCGGAAGCCCTCCCAATTGTAGCATCCCGGTCCCGATCCAAAGGTATTCCACCCGCACCCACTGTCTGCCCAGCCAAGACACCTTCGATCCCGAGGCCCAAGCCCGTCGATGCCTTGGTCGGCACACCAACAATCGTTTCCTCTCCCGGGCTCTTGAGCCTCCCAAAGAACCCTTCGTCATTGCCTCCACTCCCCCCACTCTCACTCGTGGTCGTACTCGTGCTGGTCGTGTCTCGGCTGAAGCTCCGGCCAACAGGGGGAGGCTGCCCAAAACCAGGGTTCATCGGCATCCCAGCCATCATCCCCTGCACATGAGGCCCTCCATACTGCATCATCAACATCCGCCTCTCCTGTTCGCTCATCGCATCCAGCTCCTCAGGGTCCATATAAACTGTAAACGGGTTTTCTCGGCGTTTATCAGTCGTCACAGTTGGATTAAATATGGCATCGATCAGAGCTTCCGTAGTCTTGGGTCCATAAGCGACAGGAAGTCTTTGGACGTCGAAAGCAGCGAGTTCAACGTGTTGATGCCGACGAGAACGAGGGTGGTGTTGGCGGTCGTGATCCAGGCTGGATTGACCATCGTCGGTATGCGCCACGCTATCATCATCCCCAGCACCCTTCATCGCCAGCACACCATCGTCCTCGGGAGCGCTCTCAAACGCGTCCGCATCGCTCTCCGTATCAGCATCAACTTCGCTCTCGCTGGCACTCTCCCCACTGACAGGCGGAAGGGCGGAAGGGTTCGTCTCCAGCTCGAGGCGGAACTTCTGGCGCCGCTCCTCGCGCCGGATCAAGCGACGCCTGGCCTTCTCAGATTCCTTGTCAGACTGAATGGAAGGCGCTTTAGGTGGAGCTGGGGCAGGAAGGGGGATGTTTAGGCTCCTTAGGAAGTCTCGTCTAGCTTGAACAGCCGCGGAGGATCCTTGTTCGTCGAGTTCGCTCTCGCTTTCACTGGGAAGCGCATACGGGTCTTTTAGGCGGTCTTCAGCCAGCGTAGCTTCGTCCTCGAGGCCATCGACACGCCCTAGCAAATCCATGTCTAATTCCTCCTTGTCGCGGTAAGGCCCGTAGGTATAAGCGTAGATATCCTTCGTCCGCTGCTTGTACAGGGTGTCGTTTTGAGCCAGGAAGTTCTCGATGTCGCCCATGATTTCGGCCTTGGGCAAGGGTGGGGCAATGTAGTCGGTGTTGCCGCTCACGTAGGTCATCTCGATAGAGATCTGGGTAGAGAAGAGAAGAGTTAGTCCAATTGCCGTAGTTAAATGAGACGCAAAGATAGAAGAGGCCTGTTTGATGGGCATAAAAGACTAGGGTAATCACTCACCTTCAAGGTGGCATTCACGCGACTCTCCTTGAGCAGATATCGCCTCTCTACCTTCCCCTTGCCAACGTATTCCGCCAAATTTAGGTACACAGCACCTGTTCAATGCACAACACGATTGATGTCATAGTTAGTTAGAACCATGGTGAACAGACAAGAATAAGGAATGATGAAACTTACCCAGCCTCGGGTTCTGAGGGACCCCGTCGGGGTCATCTGGTATCACACGCTGCATTACGACCAGTTTGAATTCGCTGGGCGACAGGTTGTGCTTCGGGTTCCCTTGCTGATTTGAGTTTCCTGAACGTGAGGCAAGGTCGGTGTAAGCAGAACACTCGAGTTACTAGATGGCTTCTGTACGTACGGGCAATGTCGAACTTTATGATCGCGTTCAGAGGATAGGCAAACGTGATACTATGGTCCTTCAGACGCTTATATGGCGTAATGCCTCGTGGGGGCGATAAATTGGCTTCCGGGATACCACCAGGCGCAAACGTGCCGTCGCGGGGTGAAAGGACACCAAATCCGAGGGGATGGCTTCCTGCATTGGCTTGAGTGATTGTCCCTGTGGGCGACAGCGCATTCATCATTCCAGGAGAAAGCGGTCCATCCAAGCCCGGTGAAGTCGGTATGGCGCCAACGCCCAGTGCTGCGTTGGAGGCGAAGCTTTGTTGATAGGTCGGGGAGAACAGTAGCGACTCTTCATAAGCTTTCGAAGTGCTTGTTGAGGAGAATAGGTATTGATTGATACCATATCCATTAGGCGACGTAGAGTTCGGCGACCCTGTCGGTGGCGAGAAAAAGTTACGGCTGAGATTACCACTAGGAGCTACCTTCGTCTTCCTGGTCGCAGTACTCGAAGGGGTGGATGTGACAGTGGTAGTGTTGGTCGCAATCGAAGCGCCGCTTCCAGAAGTACCAAAAGAGGTCGACCTAGACGAATAGCTGTCGGTCGAAGAGTAGCTTGAATAGCTGTTCATCGAGTTCGAATGCTGGGATACTTCAGAGATTAAGCTCGGGCTGGAACCGTTCGCAAGAGGGTGGGATAAGCCAAACTCGCTGGCTCCTTGGTGATCGTCCTTAGCCTTCCCTTTATTATGACTGCGCGCCTTCATCTTCCCAAGCAATCCTGCCTCTTCTCCCTGACCGCCGAGTTTGTCTGAGGCCTTCACTTCCCCTAAACCAACACTGTTCCTGAGCTTCCATCGCACTCCGAACTCCCCCCTCACGAATGGCACATTGGCCAGCTGCTGGACCTCTATCTTTGCAAGGAAATAGCTGTGCGCCTCATGGTGTGATCGGGGGAGGAATGACTTCAGCTTGCCTTTCGCGGTGGTGGGGGTCTTGGTGGTGGTCGATGTCGGAGGGGCGGCTGATGGTAATGGAGACGATGGTGAAAGAGGCGTGCGAGACAGAAGAGGTGTCCTGGGCGCAAGCGACGGGGTTCCTGGTGTGCCCGGGCGAAGCAGAGGCGTTCCGGGTTTCGTGAGGAAGGACGGCGTACCCGGTGTCGAGACGTCGTGTATTGGAGGTAGACCAGCGATATTAGCGGCGCCCTCTGCCAAACTCTGGTACTGACCGGGCTGAAGGGTGGTTGCTGAGGAAGACGACGCCGATGGAGAAACTAGAGACGGCAAGGTCAAATTTCGCAGGTTCTTCGGCCTTGGATTGGCTGACGGAGAGGCGAGAGGGGCGGTATTCTGTCGAATGGGTCCTGGGCTCGACGGTGTTGGCTTGACGGCGCTGGAATATTCTTCGCTCGCTTGGGCGCTCAGATTCGGCGAATCAACGTCCTCGTCACCCACGATTTCTGGGGACGAAGTCATGTTTGTGGTCGCTGGGTTCTTGTGGTCGCAGTTTGGGTAGCGATGCTGATTTTGTGATGATGCTATGACAGGAAACCGGTGATATTATGGCTCGAAGATTACGAGGCGGTCCAAAGAAAGCGGGCGCCCTTGAATTGGTGTCAACGTAAGGCAGCGCTGGCGCTCAAATATCGTGCTCGTCGGAGTTTCCAATTGCTGGTCGTTACTGGGCAGTTTCAGTCAATGGTCCTCGTCTATCTTGAAGGAACGTAGACCTTGAGCGTCCGTGAACCGTGCAAAGCTGGAATATGGACCTCAGCAACATTCGATGCGACTTGGACCTGGAAACTTACTAATTAACGGTAATTAGGAATATTAATGACTGTTCTTATGGAATCGACGCGTTCTCGTCACAGAAACCGGTAGCGAAGGTTAATTACTGGCAGCTGCCGTTGTTCGTGTGGTCCATGGATGTTTTCTGCCGTCGCCGTTGCTGTCGTCGACGTCGAGGACGACGGTGGGGCTGAGAGACCTGAACGACGTGTCCAGAGTTCGACTGACCCAGCGTGGGAACCTTTGTCTCACATGATCGCCGGTGTCGCCGAGAAAGCCTAGAATAAGCGCCCAATAGTGCTTTCAAGTCCGAGAAGGCAGAAAACGGAGTCTGCGGCAATACTAGCACTTTTGAAGTAACACGAAGGAGACATTGTGACTCTAGTATACAGAGTAATTCAGGGAAATACATGTGGTACTTCGACTCGACTCGACCCCAGATGACACAAACATTCTCCAGAGTCCATCTCAATCACGAAGGAACGCATTGGGAGTAGTATTGATTCACCTTAAAGGAGGTGTCGGAAGAAGCTTGAAAAGGATTACTTGAAACGTACCTCTCTGCAAATGGATCCATTAGCACAAACAGTCGGCCCAGAGTAACCGACTCCTCCGCTGCAACAGCCATCAGAATGATATCGCATCTACAAAAGATCTCAGACATACCATTGGCCCCAAAGAGTCTGAGTAGGTCCAGGAGCGGTACTCGTAGTAGTCGGCGTGGTTGGTGTTGACGTCGGGACACTCGTGGTAGGCTCAACTGGGGAGGAGCCTCCAGGTCCTTTAAGCAAGAAAATCTCTCCAGAAGTATCACTCGAGACATATAAATTTTCTCCATTGGCAGAGAAGATTAGCCCAACCGGGCGGAAGCAGCCTGTTGGGTACCCAAAAAAAAAGTCAGTTTCGGTGATCGGACAGTTGAGTTACCACATACCTCCTTGGCATTGGTTCTCGTTCCTATTTGTGAGGAGATCGGTGAAGCTGGTCTTCGTCTGCGCAAGATCGACAGTGGGGCTCCATTCTCCCGTCGCCGAGTACCTCCCAGGGATGATAACGACTTTGTACCCCTGCATCAACGATATTTAGTACAGCCTCTGAGCAATGAAACTTGATATACCTGTGGCGGGCTCCGATTCCAGCTTCCATGTAACCCAACGTACAAATTAGTATCATCGGGTCGAACTCCGAACTTCATATCAAGAGGTGCCGTGTGCGGTGGCAGCAGAGCGATAGGTTTCACGGAATTCGCTTCACACCATGCATCTGTGTACTGGCTGTTTCCTGTATCTTGCACGAACCAATCTCCAGGCCGCACAGATTTGTCGATGATGTCGGTTTCTTCCCAAACGGTATAGCAGTAGGGATAGCCGCCAAACAGGTTCTCATTGGGCGAAGTTGGATTGCCAACTGCGTAGTTCGGGGTTAAAAAAATGGGTGATCAGTGACAGTAATACAAGGGCAATAAATACGCACGGCGGTAAACCTTCTCGGCAGGGTTGTTGTTGTGGATATCACGTCGAACGCCATTGACAGTTCGATATGCATTATCCAACGAATTCTCTACATCGGATGAGTCGTCGAAGGTTCGGCGACGAAGAGCCTAAGAGGGAAGTATAACGCACCAACGCTATAAACAATCCCAGCCCTGTCCTCCGCGATTCCAACGTCATTTCTCAGCCCATACCTGCAAGTGCCCAATTTCAGTGCAATCACCCTGGAGATGAAGCATCCGGGCTTACCCAAATACCTTCCCGTAACTACTATTATAGGGAGCGCCGTTTGCAGGAAGGTTCCGCATGTCAAATACCCTAATCTGACTTCTTCCAACAGCAGGTTGGAACGAGGGCACGTCGATATTCGAATCGGACCCAACGCTAAGCGATATAAAGTCGGGGTATTTGCGAGAGACGTGGATAGTGCGGGTGTTGTGTCCTGGATTGAACATTCTGTCGCAAAGGTCGGTAAGGAAAGCTCTTATAAAATTGCGTAGATAATTGTCAGACGTACCCAGTTACAAGGACCTTCATATTCGAAACCGTCATTGCAACGGGATCGTAATCCCAAGACCACGCAATGTCGCTCGAGCTAAAATTAAAGGCAAACCGATAGGGTAAAATCATCACCTCCAGGCCAGTCAATCTATAAATACCCCCACGCACCTGGCATAAAGCTTATTCCCGACAACATCCAATCCATGATTCAACCTTGTATCCTGGATGATGGTCTGACTACTCGTGACACACCCGTTCGCGTCGACTTGGTGGCCAGTCACGCCGATACCGCGCTGCAGAACCAACAAGTTTCCTCTGGAGTCCATGGTAATTCCTCTTGGAGACCGTAGGCGACCAAGAACCGGTGTAACCCTCCATCCAGGAGCAACGTTCATGACATAGCTCGGAGCGGGGGCACCAGGGCACGAGAGCGGCCCAGTGGGAGTAGGGATCTGTGTCGTCGTAGCGGTAGTCGGAGTTGGCCCGGGCGTTCCCCCGCCGGGGGTCAAAGGTGGTGCATTGGCAAGCTGCGAGAGAATTGTGTCGTATGATGCCGAACGGGCATTGACTGTATTGAGGATATGCTGGCCCGACAGCGTATGCTGGTACAAACTCGAGTTGGGATCGCTGGGCGTGAGAGGCTTAATCGCCGCATGTGTCACAAAACCGAACAGGTGATCCCCGTTGAGGTTGATCCCTCCAGATCCTCCTGACCAAGACGTGCAATTCTATTGAGAAAGGTGAGATATCTTCTCATACATTCAACAGAGGTTGATCCTACCTCGCAACGATAGAAGATACGCTGGTGAGTGCTGTTGGCCCCAGATGTACCTAGAACAGTCAGCCTCGGGCCGCCAACAAGCGGTCGAGGTGGTATGTAGCCACTATACAATGTCCTTTAGTTTCCTGGGATACCTCGAAGGTTAGCCGCAAAGACTTACTCGATACGTCGAACGGAGATGACTGCCTTGCCAGAATCATCAACCCACCCAACAACCAGTGGGTTATCTGGCATTCCCCCACCCAAGCTGTTACCTATCCATCCAGCTCTCACCGGGGCGGTGAAGAATCCAATAAACTCGTTCCTGCCAGCGGGAGGAAATAGGTAACCCCATGCAGTGTCGAGCGACGAAATGTAGTGCCGCCAGAAGCAGATATTGGTCAAGTTATCGCACCATTGAGTTGCGACGGGAAAGAGTTGAGCAGTCACCAGAAGAGCTAGGAACACCGAAGGTAAGTTTTCAAACTGCGAAGGAAGATAAACAAGCTCACACACCTCGAAGGGACAACACAAGCACGAAGCCAACAAGCGCAACCATTTCGCAACCTTCAATCTTCTGCGCACATAACTGACCATCGATCTTAAAACAAAACAGAAACACGGCATATAGTCGGTTACAAAAGATAAAACCACCTATCTTGGCCAAGAGGACTCGACACTCTCATATTAGCCAAGGACATCGCGAAGCCATGGACTGTATACGACGGGAGCACGTATCAATCTTCATCGGTAAATCAGAACCATTGCCATGCTTCACAATGCCGACCCTCGCGGAGCGCATGATGCATCTCTATCCTGGCAGCGACATAGCTGAAGCCTCGTCAGAGGTTTCCATCCTTGTCACTTACGAAAAGCCACACCACCTGACCCGTCGTGATAAAATCGTCACAAATGTCGCGCTGATAACGGAGAAAATACGTCGCAGATAAATGTCGCGGCATCTTGGGAAAGCGAAAGAAGCGAGCGATTGTGGAAGGTAAATGCGGCAAATGCGCGAAGGGACCGAAGGAAGCATGGGACGACGGTGTCTTGCCCCATTAGGAGACACCCTAGACTGTTTAGGTCGAGAGCTTGGACAAGGGATCGATGATGTTCGAGTCAACACTCCCAATTCGATCAACAATTGAAGAGAAGGGACACAGGAAGACGTTGAATGACAACGAGAGCATTCTTTTGGGGAGGCAGGTCAGCTACCTTCCAGTATCTACATCAGGCACTGTTGGTAATTGGACCCCATAGCCGACGCCGCTCTTGCTTCCGAATCATGGAGAATGTCTGAGCCTGCTCCAAAATCCGGTCCCAAAATTCCAACTCGGGGTAACGATGGAATTCGATGGTCTTCAGTGAAGGGAAGAGGGAGGAAAGAATCATCGCAACAGGTTCCTCCTGATGCTCTCCCATCGTGACGGTATGCATCAGGTTCAGATTCTTCACCTTGGAGCAGGCGGGGCCATTCCCCGGTGAATTAAGGGGCTCCGGTTCAGGTAGAGTTGTAAGGTCCAAAGTGAGCCGCAGCGATTCGAGATTCGGGCAGTGTTCTGCAAATAGCGCTAGTTGGCCGAGGGTCATATCGGGTTTGGTCAAATCCGCGACATGGTGCTGCAGGTAAAGGGTCTTTATTCGGGGCCACGCTTTGGCGACTCGCTCCGGCCCATCATCGTGCTCGTTGAGATAGACAGGGTAATGTAAACCGAGCTCGAGATGTTCAAGTTTCTTCAGGGAAAAGAGAGGCTGGAGGTGATCGCAAGTTGCCAGTTGTCCAGATGGGCGGACGAATCCGAGTTGTGGGTCGTGAATTATCTGGAGGGAGATGAAATTTGTACGTGAGACATGGTCGACCAACAATGTGAAGAAGTGGAATAACTCCTGAGGAGTGGGGGAGACTGGATTTGTGTAAACAACGCGAAGGCCATGGAGTTGCGTGGGCGGAAACTTAGCGAAGAGTGTCTCGAAAGGTGCCAGTTTGTCACATCTGACCCCCAGGTATCGAAGAGATGGAAACAAACCCGTTTTTCCATTGACGCATTTGATGAAGACTCCAATATCTGTTGTCGATTCGAAAACCTCGATGGCTTGAGTCGCGGATCCGAGGTGCCGAATGGTATCGTAGGAAATGTTGAAGGGGTGCGAGAGATGGCGAAGAGAGGGAAGGTTGCGTAGAGGTTCATCAAGGGAGAAAGATGCAGCGATGTTGTCGTGGGTTTCGCAGCTGCACGATGGCTCGTCGATCGTCACCACTAGCTTTTGGAGACGTGGCACCTTTGTGGGCAATTCGAGCATAAACTTCTGCGCAAAGAAATCGAAGGATTGATGATGACCATGATAGTGGTAGCGAAATTCGATAGTTGTCAGACTTGGAACCAGAAAGGTTTCAAAAAACGGCCTGGACAGGCCTGCAAAGGCACACCGCAAATGTCGTAGACTGGGCAGGCAACCGTATCGAGGTAATGCGCAGATCATACTGGGATGGACATCTGCGATTCGTTGACCGATTTTCGAGTCGTATTTCGGAAAGGTGATCTCAAGCTTTTTGACACGGTTGGCGTAGAGTCTGAATCGCTCCCATTCTACAGGGGTTGGAATCCTTGTAAAATCCTGCACGGTCAATCAACATCAAACCATTTCTTAATCAATCCTAAGACAACTCACCATTCCCTTTCGGGGGTTCCAGCCATGGCCAGACAGTTCACTGAAGGTGTGTTTGCTGGTCCAGCTATCGTCCGGGAGAAGGGACAAAAAGCGCGTCAACGTTGTCTCATGCCACAGAATACCCAACGCGGGCGACGTGAAGGCTTTGCATGTTCGTGCCAGATTCGCCACGGTTTTCGCGTGTTGTTTGTCGTTTTCGTCATTCTCGTACACGTATTGGAAGATGAGAGTCACGATTTCGGGAATACGTAGACAGTTGTGCATGGTAGAGGTCGGGACCAAGCAGTGCGCACCATAAAGGGCCCTCGGCCGGCAGAGAGCTACCCTCAAGTGGTTTTCACGTGATCATCAAGACTCGGATAGGGGCGCACGGGCGCCTAATAGTAGTCTCCCGTATGTGTTTCATTGGTAAGTACTACACTAGGTCGTCTGCTGAATCGGATTTGGAAACACTGCTTGATTCACCTCCGCCTTTCCCTGCGCAGCTGCAGCCACCTTCTTCTCAGCGAAGGCGAACGGTATCAATTGCTCTCTCACGTCGAATTTTGGTGTCGTACAGGAAGTATAGGACATCTCGTGTCTCGCCGAAGGTTGACGACCTGAAGATAGGAAAGATTGCTGAGCTTTGGTGGTGGCATCGCGCTGGACAGTGGAAACCTTTTGCATCTGCTTCCGCGACGGCGCGTGTCCGTTTTAGGCAACGTCGCGAGAGGCGGCGGGGTTTGTCGGCGTTAAGTTACTTTCATCCGAACCACGACATGGCGACAACATTGGCTTTGAAACACTCGGGGTGGTCTTCTGGCACAACGATCTTAAAGACATGGAGGCCTCAGATATAACGGTGTTACTTCTCTGCGATACCCAGGCATTGTCCCTCTTGCCCACTGGGTGTTGTCGAAGATGGAGATTGCCTCGAGCATCTCGATGTGCTCGCAAAAGGTACGCTCTCTCTGACACTTCTAGGGCTTTCCTGAACGACAGTCGTTTAGCTTGAACCTTTCCAGCACATTGACACATCCGAAGACGACGACGACACCAACTGGCTGCTGGTCAGAACAAGCCAGCTCCTGCTAGTGGCAGACTCTCCCCAACCTGTTGTGGAGCCTCCGAAACCCAGGACGACAATCAACAGCCTCCCAAACGAGCTGCTGGATGTGATTTTCAAGATCACGCATGCCGACTGGCTGCTGTTCACCCTTCATCCAGAACTGTACTCATCGCAACCCAGTACACTCCGGAAGAGATCATGGAAGGGATTGATGAAGCTGTTCTGCCAATTCCCTTACACGCCGGCTGCAGTCTGTCGACGCTGGAGAAACATCGTTCACGATACGGCTCGGTTCTGGACACGACCTGTCGTATTCGTGGATAGCAGGGACCCGTTGGCCTCCCTATCCAACCTAAAGAACTTCATTCAGCGATCCAAAGGCCACCCGCTCATCCTTGCTGTCGTTCGCAAAGACTACAACGTCGTTCAAGACCTCCAAGAAGGCATGAACGTGTCGCTCTTCATGGACGTCATCCTCGCCAACCTCAACCGCTTCAACGACATCTACTTCCACCTCCACCATAGCTCCTCCCTTCCATCCATCGCTCAATTCCGGTATCAACCTCCCTTCCAGCCCAATCTCGCCCGATTGGCTCTACATTGTGACGAGGACGACGGACCAAACCACGACACCACCATTCCCAAATTCCTGGTTGCGACGCACTGGCCGCCTTCCCTCGTCACGCTGAAAATCGACGGTCGCAACTTTGGCACCATAGCTAAGGAACCGTACACATGGTCCCTTGTCCTCTCCCACCTCAAGACTCTCTCCATCGAGCGCCTCGACCAACCCGCCCATTCCACCCACGAACCACTCTCTCTCCTCGAGAGCCTCGAGTTCCTAGCGCGGCTCCCCGAGCTGGAAGTCCTCACCATCCGCGACGTCGCTTTCGAGACCAGCACCCGAGTTCCAGGAACAGCACCCATCGTAATCAACGTCACCGACCTCATCCTCGAAGACCTCAGCGCCGACGTCGCCAAACACATGTTCGATCTGGCCATCTTCAACCCCACCTACCTCCTCCTCCGCAACATCCCCATCGACGCGCTCCCACACGTCCCCCAACCCATCTTCCTCGAACTATCGGAAATCCCAATCGACCAAGACATCGAAGACTTCCTCTGCTTCTGGGACGGAGAAGTTCTGGCGCTACGGGACTGCCCGGGGTTCAACGATGCCATTCTGGCCTTGTTTGCGGAAGAGGTGTCGCCTCCTTATCATATCTGCCCCAGCCTGCGGGAACTGCACGTCCAGAATTGCAGCAACTTTAGTGGGAGGGGGTTAAGGAGGATGGCGGAGATTCGGATGGACTTTGCGTCGAGGAGGGAGAACGAGAGTCTCAATTTGTCGCACATCAGTGACATTTTTGTTAGTGGGATGGGACCTATCTTGGCACCCGAAGACGCGCTGTGGATGAGGACCCACCTCAAGACGTTTGTATGGAGCACCGTGCAACCTTCGGGCGGGTCGTGCCATCTGGATCCAAGCGCTGTCGTTCCATTTACAATCCCATAACTCAATTTCTTCCTTCTCTGACCATTTGTTCCTACGATGATGACGATTTTCATGACCGCAACGACGTTTTCACGACATGTTTCATACTTCATGGACTTTGACTTTCCTCTGTGACCCGGCGATTTAGATTGTACTTAACATTGTATGGCATGTCCCATAGTAACCATCCACATTCGGACTCAATGGGGCGAACGACGAACATCTGCCGGCGGCAGGCACCTGCCAACGGGCATTTTACGGGGTTTATGCGAGGCTTTACCTGTACGCATTATGAACGCTTTAGATCATAGTGGTACTGTAACGTGTACGTAGTGTGAAGAAAATAGACTCAAGTGTCTCTTGTCTGACGTGAGCGATGACCGATCGTCACACCCTGTGAGTACCTCGTTCTCTGGCTTTCAGGAAACGAGTACATGTGAAGCTGAGGAAGCCTGTCGAGACGCATACGCCCGCGAAGACGATGGGGCGCCACCAGTGGAAATCTGAAGTGAGCAAAAGGCCTGCGATTGGCGTGCCTGTGCAGGTCAAGTTAATTGGCTATTTTGAAGCGGTAGGTATGGGAAAGCGCACCTATCAGACCACCAATGCCTAGGAAAGTAATTTATCATGAGCACCCAGCCCCGGAGATTGACTGACAATGCCTTCATACCTGTGAACGTAAAGCAAATCCCCAACCGTGATCCTATCTCACTATCGCTGTGCGCCAACGACGTGATTGCTGGCGGCAACGTGCCCACATCTAAATCATGAGTGAATTAATCCAAACGTTCGTACTCCGGGAGATTGTCTTCGCTCACAAGCTCCGGAGAAGAATCCAAAGAGGACGGAGTAGAAGATCGTCCCTACGGCGTTGTTTACTGCGAGCGTGCAGAAAACGAGGATGGCGGAGACTGCGGTACAGGGAACGAGGACATTGAAGGCACCAAATCGGTAGATGAAGATGTTTGGGACGATTCGGCCGATGATGCTGGAACCGTTGAGAATGGCGATCTGAATCACAGCAAAGGCAGTCAGTGGAATCCCAGTAGACTGGCGGGAAGCTATCCTACCGTGTAGAACGCAAGGTCCGGGTTGATACCATTCTTTATCGAGTTGAGCTGGATGAAGTAGATTGGGAAGTACAGGCCAGATAGAACGCATATCGTCCTGGAAGCTCGTCGTGTCTCATACACCCTGACAAAGAAGAATGCCGACTCACCCAAATACCGTGATCGTATAGGGGATATCAGAGAGGAACGTTCGGAAATTCTTCAAAAGACCGGGATCCGAGTTCTGCTTGCGAGCTGCGAAAGCCTGTGGCCGCGGTTTCATCAAGATGATGGAAATCAGGAGAAGTCCTCCAATAAGACCCGCACTTGCTCGGACTCCGTTATGAAACCCTAAGGAACCATGGAACCATTTGTTCAGCATGATAGGGTGGAGCATCCCGCCTAGCGCTGAGCCCTTGGGTAGCTGGGTGAGTCGCCTTTAATTGGAGGAGATAACTAGGGGACTCACGGCAGTTCCTATCCCCAAGGCTAATGACCGACGTTTAAGGAAGTATTGAGAGATGATCCCCAAAGCCGGGATGTACATCAGCCCAATTGCAATCCCCATCCCTATGCCTTGCAACAAGAACACCTAAAAGTTGGTTGAAATGAAGAGGTCAGGATGGAGGGTCCTCCCCAAGATTCGAAGCAAGAGAAAGCAAGAGACTGGATAGAAATCCCCAGTCTGGAATCTTGGGCTCCATGTCAACTTACCTGGTACAACTTCTCCGGCTGAGTGATGGAGAGCATAAATAGGCAGAAGACGAGAAGGATGGAACCTCCGATCATGAGGTGATAACTGGAGAAGCGCGTCGTCGCCGAGTTCGATTAGGGTGGGAGGGGTGAATGGGACTGTACGTTGTTAAGAATGGTACTCACAAGTATCCTCGATCGAAGGCCCGTCCGGAGACGAGCCCTGAAGATAGGACCAGACCTAGCTGGACGCTACCGATCCAACTGAACAATGAGGTGGGTGATTGGTATGCATTTGTTGGGCGAGATGGGTTGAGCCGCGTAGACCGTACCTGATTTGCCCTGAAGTGTAGTTCTTTGCAAGATAGTACCGAACGTAATAGTCTGGGGGAGGGGCTTAAGGACACCCCGCTGAATGTGAATCTTCAAGTAGAGCCTCCTACCATTGTATACTCCGTAGGCGTTGGTGTAACTAACGTTTGGAATCATTCAAACGCGCCCGTCCCCATATGATGAATTCGCTGAAGCACGAACCCGAAACTGCACATTTGCGAAATCACCCTACAAAATTCAATTCTTTCGTTAGCGGGAAACCTACGCGCAAAAGGAACAGAAGGACTACGCACACTCCAATGACCACAAGCCACGCCCGGAGCCCACCTTCTGGGAAGGTCGCCTCCCCCGCCGGCTGCTCAAGATCACCTCCTGTTTCTTTTACATTGACAGACCCCTCGCCCGATAACGAGCCGTCCTTCTTTTCGATGCGGTCATCGCCAGCAATTGAAACCGTTCTTGACTGCTGGGCTGGCGTCTCCGCCATGGGTACCACCGTCGATTCGAGCGACAAGGTGGGGGAGTCCAATGAGGGCATCGAGGTGTCGGAACGGGAACAAGGGATGCCGGGCGAGAAAGGATGGATCAACTTCGTCAGAATTTGCCTCCACAGTGGCCTCTTTTATATATGTAAAAACCCTACATCTCGATTCGCTTTGATATCCTTTTAGTACCCCTTATATCGCCGGTTAGAAGATGATCGTTGTTTCTTCGTAATCACACGCAGAATGGGCAAGACGTACCCCGTTGTCCTGTTCTTGAAACATCCAAGGTTATCTTGCGATTCCATTGGCAAGAGAAGATGGTAACACTTCGAAACGCGATGTCTTCAATCTTCTGGAGGTGTGAAATCTTGCTGGCATTTTTGGGAGGAAGGAAAGTCCCCGACCGGATCCAACTCCAGGAACCGCGATAGGGTCCTTGAAGATCAGATGTCCCGGCGGCAAAGTGCGGCAGTGTGTTTTTGCAGCCACATGAGCCGGTGGATTGGGAGCGATGGAAGCTTTTCGACATTCCTACCCAATCCGGGTGCTAGGAAACCATCCTTCTGAGTCTTTTCTCGTCATCGACAAGATAGTGTCCCATCGTGACAACGAGCTATCCCTGGAGTCTGCAGATAGGCGGCCCTCGTAGCGTGCAGGGTTGCTCCCCGGGCCCTCGCTCTCCTTGTGCACGAGTTAGAGGGAAAGATGTAGGGTTCAAGCGATGGAAAGATATGAGAACCAAGGGTCTCGGGTTGTCCTAAAGGGAAGTTGAGGATGGCGGATATGAAATCTGAATGAATGTTGCCGCTGGAATTGTCGTCATGTTCACGGAAGTTCACCCGTTGACATTGACGCCACTGTGACCAATCTAACTGATTATCAGACTATATTTATCATGTAAATCGCAGGGTAGAGAACGATTATCTTCTCGGACCAAGAGTCTGGTTAACGTTCACGAGACTAGTAAATCGCCCCTCAGGAAAATGCCCGGTCGAAATTGATACACTCTGTCATGTACATACAGTACAGGTACTTATATTTCTACAGGACTCTACGAAAATGTTAAGTATTGAACGGGTGTACTAGGACAAGGTTGAAGCCCGTTAAGCGCGCACTGGTCCAGCTGAGTCCTGAGCTTGCAGTCTAAGGGTCGATGAGATTTGGGCAAAATAATACGTACGTGTAGTACTACTGAGTCGATGAGTTCGCATCATTTATAGCCCTTTGAATTCCGATATAGAAGGACATTGTCCAGCTTGCCTGTTGGTTGCCTCAGGCGGGCCTGTGACAACGTTTGAACTGATTCAACGGCAACCTGCGGCAACTCCATGTCCTCAGCCGGATTGGAAGCCGGCCCCGAACGTTCTTGTCCTGGTTCTTTCCCTTCATTCATGTTGCTCTCAATATCTCTGTCGATCGTAAAGAGAGAGACCAATGATACGTTTTCTGGATGTCCTCAGGTTGGGCGGCTATTCATAAAGTGTGGATTCTAGACTCCTTGGAGACTAGGGCTCCAAAGTGGGATTGACCGTTGAAAGCATTTCTCATGTGGAGGAGAGATGTATGTAAGTTCTTATATGCCTTGCTTCTCGTCTCTTACCTAGGGTCATATTTCATTCCAGAAGGCGCGGGTGTGTGATTGTTGATCGCATGCCATCCAGAGCTTGGGTTCTGGGTCGTGAAGGTCAACTCAGGCCGAAAGGGAGGTATTCGTGGTTGTGTGCTGAGCGCTTTCACAGTGCACTTGTCGAGGAGTCTGGACCGCCGACGCCTCGAGGCGACATTTGGCGAGCACGGCCTTGGAAACCCATCCTAAACCCCTCACGGTACCGATGCTACGTATGAGGGGCACACACCGCAGACCAGCCGCAGACCACGCTGCCCGCCATTGCTCGGTCGCTGCTATCGCTGAGCGCCATTGGAACGATAGTGCCACAAGTCCGTTACTACCATTCAGAAGAACGGGTGGAATCTAACTGCGTAGAAAATGATTCTGCCCATTCTCCACCTCGAACGTTGAAGCTTGAATGCAGGCTGTTGACACGGCGTCCACTGTCAGAAACCTTAGCGGAAAGAGTGCCAAGCCGTGCGCCGTTGCAACATGCCATAACGCCTTCAGGGTCTCCTTGACGGGTGACAGCGATCTTTAGCTATTTCTGCTCCTCGGCTCACTCTTTTTTGAATTAGAGTGAGCCTCGCTTGCATTGACCATGTTCATTCTGCAATTTACCAGGCTACATTCGACCCTCTCAGAACGCATCAACATAAGAAATAAGGGCATGGCGAGCTGGACATATGGTCGAAAGCCAATGGGCACCAACCTCAGAGCTAAAATTAACACCCCATTTGGCGGACATTACGCCTCATTCCCAGCCATTTAACTCTTATTCGCTTTGCAAAGGCCCCGGGAATCAATTAACGTTAACGCTGAATTATCCCCTCTCCACTTTCGGATTGGGAATTTGTGTGCAGTGATCGCAAGATCGCCTAAAGGCTGTTGATGTTCGCGAAGCCTGATATGACAGGGCTTCTTTAGCGGTTTGGTTCGTGCACCGGCTCCAACGGCGTGCTGGCGCTATAAATCAGCTAACCCAGGACGATATTGTCCAGGTCTTTCTTAGTTCCCCTTCGTTCCCTCCCATTTGGCCCGTTGACCCATCCCGGACGACTCCTTCCTCAACAGTCATAATGAAGCTCGCTTTCATCGCCGCCACTCTTTTGTCCTTCTTCTTCGCCCTCGTCGCTGCCGTTCCCGCAGGTGGTCCCAATGCGGAGCGTCTTGCCCGAGGCCTCCCGCCTCTGCCACCTGTGAGGCGACACGCAACTCCTGCTCACCGTGAGTCGTTCTCTGCTGGACCCATTTCATTTACTAACAATGTCCACAGTCGCTGCCCGGGCCCAACCATCAGGCTCCAGCAGCCAGTGCAATGGCGGAACCATCAAGTGCTGTAAGTATTTCATTCTTTGAGCATTGCGTCTCCGATACGAGGATGCTTACCCTTTCCAGGCAACTCTGTGGCCTCTTCCAATGACGCGGTCCCGAAATTGCTCTCGTCGATCCTTAATCTTGGCCTTGGCCTCAACACCATTGTCGGGATGCAGTGCACCAACCTCAACGCCCTGGGCGTCGGCGGTGGAAGCTCATGGTGTGTATCTTACTGTCCGCCTTACCCTCATCATTAATTAATTCGTCGTTTACAGTACCGGACAGACCGTTTGCTGCAGTGGTAATGACTTTAACGGTGTTATCACGGCGGGCTGCACACCCAGTACGTCCACATTCCACGTTCATTTCACGCGATTCTAACGATTCCATCTAGTCTCCATTGGCGCTTAAACACGCAAATTGACTGTTCACTCCCGTTCCCCTCCGGGGACCCTCATCAACGCTTGGCCTAAACTTCTTGTAATCCCAGTCACTCTTTCACCACCACACGCTGTCCCGACCCTATTCACGCTTCACGCTTTCCATCCCCATCCTACGCGTACGACTACATCCTATTCACACTAAACTCTCCACGCAGCCTTGTAGAGACTCTTCGCTGGACCCTAATCCCCCTATTACCCTCCTGTGTCGTCACATTATCATACCCCTTCATGCAGATTCAAGTTGCTGTCATGATATCCTTCTCTTTGTTCTTGACACTGGGCCGCGAATTTCTCTACTAGGACTGTTAGCTAATCGTATACCTCCTCCATCCTCTCTTCCTTGTTCTCTTTTCTCTCAGGTATTGTGGTGTTGTAGATTTGTGAGGCACAGTACTCGCTTGGAAAGTGAAATGAAAAAAATGTTTGAGCCGTTTGGCTCATGTATTTGAATGATCGGCTCTCTGAACATGTACGTCGTTCGCACAAGGGAAGTGGAGCAATGTTCATGAGATATTATGGCGCCATGGTGGTGTCTACGACTCGAATTCCATCGCTTGACCATGGCCAGTGTAGTCGACCTTCTCATTCAGACTTGGCGCGCGGCGACTTCGGTCAGTTAACATTAGCCTCGGTAGGCACAGCGGAATTCATTTTATAGCGTTTTTAATGACTGAGCTTGACCGGTGAGAGCGTCGGTGAACACTATTTTCCGGTTTCTGACGGATCCGCCGTAGTGTGTTGTACATAGATGAAGCCTATTATTAGGGGTTACTAAACCTTGTAGTAACCGACGCTCCCTGGGCTTCTTATCAATCCATGGACGATGGATGGTAGAAGGTAGAAGGTAGACGCTCCTTCAACGCCCGCATGGTCGACCGAGTGTTATCTCCTGTTCCATACGAAAGGCGCGGTACTTCCCAACCAAGCGTGCGGTGCCCCTGTCTCAAAGAACCCAGGCGCGTCGAATAGGAAATCCCATTTCCACTAACGGCAACTCGAATCGCCGTATCACTGTTCGCCTCCTAGGGGACCGGCGACCCATTCACTCCGGACCCTCTTCGAAGGTCATGGACTTTCTTCTTTTTTCTATTCGGGTTGGTGATTCCGAGGCTTCTTTTGGGTGCATATCTTTTATCCCCTCGTCGACTTCGGAGTCGAGACTTCTTTACATATTCTTTACATATCTGTTTAAGATTCCGCTTCCTTGGCTGTTTCCTCGTTGAACGAATCGTGATAAGTACCTGGTTACGCTGGTTGTGGTTCTGATTCTCGTGACGGCGGCACTGAGTTCTCTCGTGGTCTCTTCAACTTGGCCGCTTCCTTATCTTTCGCCCCCTTTTGAAGTGTTTGGTAGTATACGGCGCGAAGTTGAATAGGTAGTTCTTCTCGCCATCATCATTGACATCAGTTTGCCCGCTTCTGTGCCCATTTCTGCGCATCGTCCGACTGCTGTTAATTCCTGTGTGCAAGAGAAGTATGTACGCGAGCCGCTCGTTTGTGACGCGTTGGCTGTGGTGTTATGAAGAACCTTGGGCGCTTGTGTGTGTACATGCCCGTTGGGACACAACAGAGGTCCAAGCTATCCATCCGGCTTGGCAAGAGGCTGCATCAGGGTTGCATCAACACCAGCGGAAACGAGAAGACACCGCTCCTGAGCTATCCCATACTTTTAACTTGCAAGGAGTATCCAACTCTTAAGGCATACCCAGGTGACCTGGATACACTAACGTCGTCCTGTATCCGTAGAATATCCGAATGACTTTGGGTCGCGAAGAATGGTAGTTGGAACTCGCTGTGCATTTGTTGCTGCTTTCGGGCCTCGCCTTGCGGGTGAGTTTGGGGACCATAGGCCGACCTCAGAGGTTGCTGAATCATTCCTTCAGAGCGACAGGAATTAAGGGTCGTTCTGAACGTGTTAAATGGGGGAGGATAGAGTTGACGATTCCTGTTGAAGGAAGGTGTCCTGCGTGGTCGAAGTGGTTGTAGGTCCTTGTGTGTCCTCGAAGGCGACGCTCTGGCATGATTACAGTCGATACACTGTGAGCATGTCCGCATGCGACCCGTAGTCATGGAACGCGAAGATGTAAACGGCTTCCTGTAAGGCACGGGGGGAGGGTGGCGCACATGTTGCAGGGAAACTGACAGCGATAGATTGTCACGCTCTGTATTGCTACTGGGTGATGCAGCTGGCACAGGGGAGAGGTAACACAATCTTGCCGCGTTCGTATCTTGGATACAACGAAGAGGAAATGACGGAGCAGCGATTACATAGGCAAGAGGAATTGTGGCGGGTCATCTTCCACAGAGAAGACGTCCATAGCGTGATAGAGTGCTGACGTGACTAGATATATTTCACCCCTACGACATCAAGTGAGCATTGCGCCCGGGTATCCACGATTCAACGTCAACCTCCATGGCCGAAGGATCTGCGCCTGATAGGTTCAGGATCAAGCTCCCAAAGATCACCTAGAATCTGTCACCGCCGTAGTCGTGGATCTCGGAGGACCGTCCAGGCACCCTTCTAAGTTGAATCCCGAGTTCCAGTCCTTGCATGTCGGTTCGAAACACAAAAGCGCCCAATGTATCATTCTCGGAGCGGCCCCAGTGCACAGTAGAACTAGTCGTATAATGAATTTGCAGTTTCGGAAGGGTAGTTAGCCAAGAACCAGGCAGCAGGACGAGAGGAGCGCGGGAGGGGGAGAGTCGCGGCATCCGCGGCGAGGAATTGATGGCCATCAAACCTTGTCAGCCAACTAGCAAGCCACTCGGAGAATTCCGATCCACACAATTTCGGCCTCCACATTGGACGGGCAGTGGCCAAAAGCAAGTGCTCGTCGTCGAACGTCAAGATGGTCAAAGGTACGCTCATCGACGCCGTTACTATGTCGGATCCATGAGCTGACGATCCCGAAAGTTTACAAGCCCGGCAAGGTAGAGTTCTGCTCGTCAAATCGATGTTTATGTCCGGTTTTACCAACGAGAGGGGGATTGGTTTGGGGTGTCGTTGTTGTTGGTGTTATTGCAATCTAGGTCGCCATCGTCCTCCAAGGCCGTCAAGCCGGCAAAAAGGTCGTCGTCATCAAGCAGCTCGATGAGGGAACAAAAGAGCGACCATACCCCCATGCCATCGTTGCTGGGATTGAGCGCTACCCACGGAAGGTGACGCGACGAATGGGCCAGAAGAAGGTGCAGCGGAGGAGCAAGGTCAAGCCTTTCATCAAGGTGCGTAGCCGGTTGTTCTGGTTGGCAGGAATGTAGGAAATCAATGGACGGAATCAGGTTGTCAACTACTCGCATCTCTTCCCCACCCGTTACGCTCTCGAACTCGAAGGCCTCAAGGGCTCCGTCACCAACGACACCTTCAAGGAGCCATCACAGCGGGAAGATGCTAAGAAAAACATCAAGAAACTCTTGGAGGAGCGCTACCAGAGCGGTAAGAACCGATGGTTCTTCCAGGCCTTGAGGGTGAGTTGCACGAGATCCACACCCTTTTCGACCGCGTCTGACCCGTTTCCTTTAGTTCTAAGATGTTGTTGTTTTCTTTCACTATGCACTTATTCAAAATGTATGCACTATGACGACATGACACATCTCTGCACTTCGACGCTTTCGATTTGATTCCATGACGGGGCGAGATATCGGCTCTTCGAGCTTTGGAAGCTGGCGAGAGACGGGGACATTGATTATATTTTGAGGAGCGCTGTTGTGGATACTTGGGAAATCTACTCGCTAGCATGGGCTGTCCAGTGTTGCGGCAGGATCTTATCTCGAGCCCTGCCATGATGTGGTACCTTGACTCGAGATCGCGACCTCCTTGGGCTTTTTTCATATTTCTGAGGCCGGTATGCATACCCGCCCTAACGATTATCATTGAGTATGTATTGGCATTTGTGAGCTGCCTTGAAGAAGTTGAAAGGTGAGGCGCCGACGGCAATGTTTGGCAACAGCTTGGAGTTGAAACGTTGATACGCGTGGGCGTGTTCCAGAGAGCGCGCTTGTTTGACAGTCGCGACTTATCCCCCTCCACGACGTCTGCACCGTCGCAGGCGCTGCTTCATCGCCTCCCACTGAGATCCAGGACGAAATCCTTTACGAAACCGCCACGAATACCCTTTCAAAAAGTATGTTTGGCCTTTGATAATTGACGAAAAACGCAAGAACTTCATCTGATCACGATGCACCACGATTTATGCAGTTTTCTGGTTCATTTTGAATCTTTGAACCCAATTTCCTTAAACCTATAACGAAACCATGTCGCTATTTGGAGGAGGAAGTGCCTTTGGGTCGACCAACACCGGTGGAGGGCTTTTTGGCCAACAGCAGCAGCAACAACAACCTCAACAACAACAGCCCAGTTTGTTCGGAAACACGGGCGGAACTGGGACGACTGCACCTCTGCAAGCTCAGCCCACTCAGCCCGCTTTTGGTGCTAGTACTACGACGGGTACGAGTGGAGGAGGGCTTTTTGGTTCGACTAACGCCTCGACCAACACGGGCGGTGGGTTGTTTGGCAACACTGGCCAGCAGAATACGAACACGGGGACTGGTACGACTGGAGGGCTGTTTGGGAACACGAGCACTACGGGCACGGGGACAGGTGGAGGGCTGTTTGGGAATACGAATACGAACCAACAGCAGGGCACGACTGGTGGAGGTCTATTTGGGAACACCAATACGAACCAACAGCAGGGTACGACGGGTGGAGGTCTGTTTGGGAACACCAATGCCAATCAACAGCAACAGCAGCAACCTGCGACTGGAGGTGGACTTTTCGGTTCGACCACGACACAGCAACCTGCCACTGGAGGCGGTCTGTTCGGCAACACGCAGCAGCAGCAGCAGAATACGGGTGGTGGGCTGTTCGGGAAGCCAGCTGGAGGGGGACTGTTTGGATCCACCAGTACCACGACGAATACTGGAGGGGGATTGTTTGGGAATACGCAGCAGCAACAGCAGCAGCAACAACAACAACAGCCTCAACAACAACAAGGTTTCGGTGGTCTCTTTGGCCAGTCGACCAACACCGGTGCGGGTACTGGATCGCTCTTTGGCAACAAGAGCACACTAGGCACGAGTGCGCTCGGTCAGCCGGGTGCCACGGGTACTGGAACAGGAGGGCTGTTGGGCACCTCAACGCTCGGTACGAGCAGTTTGTTACCGTCGCGATCTGGTTTGGGAATGGGCGGATCAGTGTTAAGCCCATCGAATGGCACCACCATGGAGAGCAAGATCGAAGCGATTTACAATGCGTGGAATCCTGCTTCACCGCTTTGTAGGTTCCAGGTATGTCTCGTTTGCTCAGTGTGGGCTGAGGGAAATCTTTTGACTGATCAGGGCTTCCTTCTCCGGCTGATAGCATCCCTTCTATAATCTCGTCAATCCGAACGAAGTAGGGCTGTATGGACGACCACCCAACGTCCTCAACGATGCAGTGTGGGAGAAGGCCGTTCAGGGTAACCCTGATCCTAAATGGTACGTCACCACTTTTCCTCTCGTTTCCGTCGGCCCTTGTACTCACATCCTGCACAGCTTCGTCCCAGTAGTCGCCATCGGGTTCGACGACCTCCGTGAACGCGTCGACGGTCAATCCAAAAAAGCAACCGAACAGTCTCAAATGTTATCCGACCTCAAACAACGCCTCGCCGCTCTCTCCACGAAACACGACGTCTCCAACGTATCCCGGCTCCAACGCGCGTCGGTGCAACAGGCTCAAATCACTCATCGCCTTTTGAAGTTGATCCAGCATCTGCATTTGTTGATTCCGGCGGTGAGGAGTAGTAGTATACGGCCTGAGGAGGAGCAGTTGAGGGGCAAGTTGGAGGAGGTGGAGGATGAGGTTAGGAAGGGGAGGATGAAGGCCACCTTTATGAGTTGTGGGCTGTGCTTGGGGCTGTTTCTGCTTCTTTTGAGAAGGGGAAGAACGTGGGCGGGGGAGAGTGGGCTGTTGTGGATGAGGAGGGGATGGCGCAGATTGTTCAGGTACGTGATTCCTTTTGTGGTCGAGGAGAGGAAAAACGAAACTAAAACATGAATTAATGCTATAGGTTTTGAAAGAACAACAAATCGGACTTGCGCATCTTACGAATATCCTGCAGAAAAACCAGAAGGATGTGGCAATTGTGTTGGGTCAGTCGAATTCGGATGACCTACAGGATGGAGAGAGTTTGTGGAGTTCGACTAGTACGCTTCGTGCTAGTGCTTTGCGATAGATGGAGTGGAATGTTATCTACGCCTGGGTGTTTCTACTCATGGATTTTACTTTTTTTTTTTTCTCCGTTCTTTGATGTGATGATGCTGAGGGGATGCGGCTCGACCAATTCGACGATGAGGTGGGGATGTAGCTGGCATGTGATGTAGGCGGCATGTACGTTAGCCTCATGTCCGTTGCGCGGTACCCAAATCCCGCGAAAGTACAGGTGTCAGTACACCCTTCTTTTCTTACTGTATTCAAAGGTTCAATCGAGGCGGAGAGTCTCTTGGCTTTTTCATACTCAACCCGCTGTTGCCAACCTTCCGCCCGCAGGTGTGTTCTTTGAACATCCCAAGGCTTTTGTTGCCAGCAGAGACAACATCCCCCATGTGTACTTTGGAACGCGAACTTCATGATTTGGAAAGGGTGCTCCAGAAACCTCTGGTTCGATATGCTTATTAACATTGGGTAAATCACGCTTGCGGAGCTGAAGGACAGGCGGGAATTTGCAAGGAAGTGGTCAGCGTTCTGCACCAATGTGTCTCGCTCCCGCACATCGAGTTGGATGTCCCATGGGGGGATTTTCGTCGTGGATATCCTTGAGCCGCCACATGTCGACGACTTTCCGTGGTGGTTCATTGGATATGTTTCTGCAGAACCCAACCAGCCAGCTGACGGACACCCTAGTTTCTATGGAGGGGGTGGTATCAATGCTCGATCTCAGAGGTGAAACCGCTCTAGACTTGGCTGTGCAAAAAGGTCATGCGGTCTGCGTAGAGGACATCCTAGGATCCCCGACCATCGATGTCAATGCTGAGGATAGGTTTGGAAGGACGGCATTGGTGAAGGCGGTAGGGGGGAGGTCGCAAGGACACTGTTGAACGACTGCTCCGGGTGCCAAGAATCGAGGTTAATGCCTTGGATGGGGAGGGATGGACGGCGTTGGCGGTGGCTACATTCTGGGGCCACAGAGGCAATGTTGGACGACTTCTTCACATGCCAGGGATCGAGCTCGATGCCTCAAGTGGGTCTGGAAGGACGGTGCTGACGCAGACTGTAAAGTGGGGTCTCACATAGACATTGTTGAGTGGCTTCTTCGAGCGCCAGAAGTCAAGGACAGCACTGTGGATGGGTCTGAAAGGACAGCATTGGTCGCAGTAGCAGAGGGTTGCAAAGACAGTCTCAAGCGACTTCTTCCAGTACCCGGGGTGGAGGTAAAGGATGGGGAGGGGAGGATGGTACTGATGGAGGCTGTACATCGGGGTTGGGAAAGACGCGACACCTCGAGGCTCTAAGTAGATACGCTCTCCCACCGTTCCCTGTACTAGGAGGTAGTTTCCCTTTTGTGATTGATGGGTATTGTTCTTCCTAGTTTAAACTTAGCGAGGATAGGAATACAATGAGAAGGTGTCAGGCGAATGAGGGTGCTGTAGGATGCTGTGGGTCACAGGATGATGGGGCCACAGGATAAAGCGTCGGAAAGGAATTCAACGTTTGGGCGCCTAATACCTTTCACAGCTTACACGTTCCTTCCTGTCCCGTGAGGCAAGTTGAATATCATGAAAGACACGCGTTGACCGCATGCAATCATAGGAATACAGGAGATCGATTTGCGTACAGCATCTCTTTACAGCTTTCGCACAGGAATGCACTTCCAGGAAGGGTGGTGTTACAGTAATCACAGCCAGTGTTCATTAATTAATTAAGTAGAATCCGTTCTCGATTTGGATCTTTTCAGAAGATGTACACCGTTTGGAAGGGCATGGAGTTGGAATGCTGCGACCTAATGAGCCCGTGGAGCACCAGATTTAGGTAAGTGTGGGCGAAAGTGAAGGCTACTGTGTAGGAACATCATTGCGCGGTAGAGAAGAACACTGATTCCTGGATTTCAACTTAGTTCATTCGGAGTCGGAGTTTGATTTGCATCAATCCGAGTCATGCGGAACCCAAGCACAGGCAAAGTTGAATCCAGTCCACACACGAGTATCGACATAACTAAAAGAGTGCGCTTCGCCGCAGAGCCTGCTACTACAGAGCTACGCCTACGGCCATCTGCGGCCTCCCGTTCTTTGTCAATATATCCGCCCCCCCCCCCCCCCCCCCATTTCGCTAAATCGAGCGGGCGTTGCCCTTCCCTTCCTATTATTATTGGTTTTATTTCCATACTATTATTACCTTGCACTTTGCGCTCTGCGCATTCAAACATGTTACGCGATTCGAGTCCAACGTCATTGATTCATCTCCTCCAAACATTACATTCATTACACCCATTTACTGTACGAAGTGTACGAGGACCAAAGGCGTCACGATGGTACTTATCACAAGAAGCATCTAAACCTATCTAAACAAATCAAAACCTTTCTCGCCAGGGTCAGTCCCAATCGCCGGCCCATTCGGGCCCAATTACGTTGCTAGCAAGGATGTCGAATGACACTGCGCGGTTGGTTGATGTTCTGGGCAAGAGGCACCTTAGTTCCTCCACAACTATTTCGCCCCGTAGTCAAATGTTCGACCCTGGAAAATCGTGGAGTCTTCACCAACCGTTGGCAAGCGTAAGGTCCTGGAGCTTGGGGAAAGAAATTGCTAGAAACAAATCGGGAGCCGGTGGGCATCGATTGGAATAGAGGGTGTAGATTCGAGAATAAGGGGTGAGATGCAAGTGTGCAGGTTGAAGGTCGCTAAAAGAAGCGAGAACTCCATGGTCACGGTCCAGCCATCGCTGGCAGGGAAGGCCAACCAAGATCTTTACGCGCTTCACCCATTTTGCCAAAGTCAGCCGCACGCAATCTTTTTGAACGTTCTAATACGGGATGTCCATGTTGGAAGGTGATGCTAGAGAGTCGAACACCGTCTTGACTCTTGAACACTAGCTCACGGTCCACGGAAGATGAATTGATGAGCCAGAGTGCAGAGACGACGACAGGCCAGGGCGACGCGTCGCAGGGCGCTACTGAAGCCGTCCTCGTATAGAGAAGAGAGGATGACTTCTCATATGCCATCGTTGAGGTAGGGAACACTGGGAAGCCGTCGTGGGAGAAATAGCGCTCGTTCTGAACAAAACGTTACAAAAGATACTTCTGGTTCATCAGCGCAAGCAGGAAATCGATGCGGATAAGAAAAGCTAACCTTGTGGGGGCGCATAAGCAAATGTACTGCATACAACAGCAGGAGCAATGCGAAAAGAACATGGTACACGGTTGTCGCAGTCTGGATTCACGTCAAGGCCGTGTTATACCAGCAACTATGCAGTATGCATACAAGGAGAGTAAGACCGTTCTGATTCAAGCTGAACACTTAGCCCGGGACTGACATGTATGGGCCACTGTGGACTTTCGAGACTCGCAGAGCTCGAAGCCAAGGTAAGAGAAGAACTGCGAAGCGCTGCCCCTAATGGTCACAGCCACCTTACATTTTCGTGGGAGAACTGAGCGCCAAGACCCTGTGGCAGCTCTATTGAAGACCTACTACTACGTTGTAGTAGCAGGAATGCCATCCTCTCATTTTTCCTAATTTACCTTCGTACCGCCTCACACTCGTTGAAAACATAGAGAGTTTGGATCGGAGGGCCCGAGTACATGGCGCTGCAGCACCGCCCAGCTTCATTTGGACAGCAATTGGCCACGGCGCACTGTGCACGCTGTTGAATATTCCCTCCTAGGGCGTCAGCGTCTAAACTGTGTTCATGCTCCCCATTACCATCTCATAACGGCGACCATGGGACCCTCGATTCCATATCGCCTTTCAAGGTGAACCTCGTGTAGAACAGGTGGTCTGTGTGCTGTGGTAATGGTGGGTATAAGAACGGTGCCTTCGAAAGCTGTCTCAGCATAACCGTTCCCAACCTGTCTCCTCCTATGGATAACAACCCCCTCAACAACCACGAAGACATCGTAAGCACCAATGGTTTAGTGTGACGAGGGCGCTGACTGACTTGATTCCTTCTAGACTATGCATGAACATGCAGGTATGCATCTCATCGCCTCTGGCCGGGGACGCGCATCTAACGACACCGTTTAAAGAAGAATCTATCCAAGAAAAAGATGTGCAGGACGGAACTTTGGTTCTCGTGAATGAACTACTGGAGTCCGTTACGACGGGTATGCGGCAAGATATCCTCGAAACCGCGATTACCGTTCTACGAGAGGCCATCCGCGAAGCTGACGGCGATAACGACAGAAAGGCGAAGGCTGAACTTGCCCTGATTAAAGCGCTTATAACCCGTTTTGCTTACCATGGATGGGTGGACGATCTGGACGAAGGAACGAGGTTGTTGGCAGATAACGCGGGCATCGAGTCCATTTTCATCGTGAGTGCTAACAAATCAGCCAGCAGCTACAGGCAATGATCTTGGAATCGCACAGCTTGAATTACAGATGATGGGTCCCGAGGGAGATCACTGCCCTGAAATTGTCACCTTATCCCTCAACCTTCTTCATGAATATCGACAATCCGTCGACAAGTCCAGCCTGGATACTGCAATCTTTGTTGCTACTGAAGCCATTGCTTCGCATGATGGCAATGGCAACCAACGAGCGCAGTTGTCGCTTCGTGCTGGGAATGCACTGATGCTGAAGTACCTAGCCTGTGGCGGCGAGGACGATTTGTCTTCGGCCAGGGCGTTGTTTCATGACGCCAAGGAAGCGTTCGGAACAGGTGATCCCATGCTTCATGTTGCCCTTGTCCACCTACGACACGTCGGGTTTGTCAACTTCCTGGAATGCGGACCTGAGCAACGGGTAATTGGGCTGCAAGAAATGGCACAGTATCATCAAGCCGCTCAGGCCGAAGATCAAGAAGGACAGGACGCGTACGTACTGGGTTCCCAGCTGATGCAAGGAGACAAACTCGGAATCGATGAATCCATCTTGCAATTTCGTCGCTCACTTTCCCTCCGGCCTCCACAGCATCCAAGGCGACACGACACACTTGCGCATTATGCTCTTGCGTTGGGCAACCGGTTCGGCTGCGCTGGTCGGATCAAAGATCTGGAGCAGAGTGTCACTCTTCATAGAGAAGCGCTCACTCTCCGTCCTCAAGGCCATCCCGACCGCGCCAGCTCGCTGAACAACCTCGCCAACGCCCTCTCCACTCGCTTTGGCATCAAAGGCGACTTCCAGGACCTCGACCAGTGCATTGCGTTCCACGGGGAAGCGCTCGATCTCTGTCCTCAAGGGCATCCAGACCGTGCCAGCTCGCTTAACAACCTCGCCAGCGCCCTCTCCACTCGCTTTGGCATCAAAGGCGACTTCCAGGACCTCGACCAGTGCATTGCGTTCCACAAGGAAGCGCTCGCTCTCCGTCCTCGAGGGCATCCAGACCGTGCCAGCTCGCTTAACAACCTCGCCAACGCCCTCTCCACCCGCTTCGACAACAAAGGCGACTTCCAGGACCTTGACCAGTGCATTGCGTTCCACCAGGAAGCCCTGTCTCTCTTTCCTCACGGCCATCCAGACCGTGCCAGCTCGCTTAACAACCTCGCCAACGCCCTCTCCACCCGCTTCGGCACCAAAGGCGACTTCCAGGACCTCGACCAGTGCATTGCGTTCCACGGGGAAGCGCTCGATCTCCGTCCTCAAGGGCATCCCCACCGCTCCGGGTCGCTCAGCAACCTGGCAACCGCTCTCTCCACTCGCTTCGGCACCAAAGGCGACTTCCAGGACCTCGACCAGTGCATTGCGCTCCACAAGGAAGCGCTCGCTCTCCGTCCTCAGGGCCATCCAGACCGCGCCAGCTCGCTCAACAACCTCGCGAATGCCCTCTCCACTCGCTTCGGCACCAAAGGCGACTTCCAGGACCTCGACCAGTGCATTGCATTCCACAAGGAAGCGCTCGCTCTCCGTCCTCAAGGCCATCCAGACCGCGCCAGCTCGCTCAACAACCTCGCAGGAGCCCTCTCCACTCGCTTCTCCAACAAAGGCGACTTCCAGGACCTCGACCAGTGCATTGCATTCCACAAGGAAGCGCTCGCTCTCCGTCCTCAAGGCCATCCAGACCGCGCCAGCTCGCTCAACAACCTGGCAACCGCTCTCTCCACTCGCTTCGGCACCAAAGGCGACTTGCAGGACCTCGACCAGTGCATTGCGTTCCACAAGGAAGCGCTGTCTCTCTTTCCTCAAGGGCATCCCCACCGCTCCGGGTCGCTCAACAACCTGGCAACCGCTCTCTCCACTCGCTTCGGCACCAAAGGCGACTTCCAGGACCTCGACCAGTGCATTGCGCTCCACAAGGAAGCGCTCGCTCTCCGTCCTCAAGGGCATCCAGACCGCGCCAGCTCGCTCAACAATTTGGCGGCGGCCCTTTTTAAACGTTTCCTGAGCGACAGGAACTCAGAAGCCCTCAAGGCATGTATAGTGCATGGGCGAGAGTATCTGGCGATCCTTTCCCACCCTCATACCTCTCCCGAAGACCAACATGATTCTACCCGCACCATGTGGAATCACCCAGATGGATTGCAGGCTGTCATTCACCTCGTGCAGTTTCTCAAAGAGCAGTACAAAGTTTGCAGCGACGACAATACTCTGAACGAGATTTTCGACCTCCTCAAGTCTGGCGTTCAGTGGTATGGGGCATCGCCCCTGGTCAGGCTATCCCATGCCCGGCTTTGGGCATCCTCCTGCCGTGAATTCCATCGTGCCCACACCGCACTGGAGGCCTATGGTCATGGCATATCGTCGCTTCCCGTCCTAGCCTCCCTCGACCTCACGCTCGAACAACGTCAGAACGTCCTCGTCCACGCGAAGGATTTGTCAAAGGATGCAGTCCAGTGTGCGCTCGAGCAAAATGAACTCGAAACAGCGCTTGGCTTTCTCTCCACCGCACGGTCTGTGTTTTGGTCTCAAGCTCTCCAATTCCGTGGGTCATTCGACCGCCTCGACGCTCTCCATCCGGACCTTGCATCGGAACTCCGATCAGTTACTCGCCAGCTGCAGATCGCGACCGAACAACATCCCCAAACTGGCCCAATACTGTCCGCCAGTACCCCGCCACTCCGCCCGTACCTTCTTTCCCAACAGAGGGAAGAAATCATCGCAAAGATCCGAGCCATGGACGGCTTTCATGATTTCCTGCTTCCCCCTTCACCCAAAGTCCTCAAGACCGCAGCGCGCAAGGGACCTATCGTCTTTCTGAATGCGAGTAACTTCGGTTGCCATGCTCTCATTCTCAAGGAAGATGGGACTCTTCACCGCCTTGCTTTGTTCGCAGACATTAGGCTATTGGCTTTCCTGGTAACTGCCATTCGCCAGTTGGCTAGGGGCCTTGAAATCGGTATCCGAGCGCGAAGTGAAATCGATGGCTGTTTTGAGGGGCGAGATCTTCGCTTGAAAGCAGTCCGAAAGAAGGAGAATCCGGACTGGACCGTCGACGATGACTTTAGAGTTGTCCTCGAGGTTCTGTGGGTGATGATAGGCCAACCAGTTGTTGACGCTCTCGAACTGAAGAAGGTATGAGCACCCGGTGAATGTACCCAGTAAGGTAGTACTGACCGCATCACTAGACCCGAATCCCGCCTAGAATCTGGTGGTGTCCAACCGGCCTTTTCACGTTCCTTCCCATCCATGCTGCCGGGATATATGCCCCCTCTCCTTCTTCAGAATCCGATTGCTTATCCGATTATGTTGTATCCTCCTATTGCTCTGCTCCTCAGGACCTCATCGCACCCCCGCCCGAACCCAACCCCGATTTCAAGATGCTGGTCGCTATTGAACCTGAGCGACCTGAACCAGGTGCATCGAGCCTCCCATCGACCAAGCAAGAACTGGAGAAGATCGAATTACACATCCCAGAAACGGACCGTCTGATTACCCGCGTTGGGAAAAGGACAACCACTGGAAAATCCGTTCTGGAAGACATCAACGCTGCATCCATAGTCCATTTTGGCTGTCATGGGATGCAAGACCCATCCAATCCAGTCTACAGCTGTCTTCTACTCAGCGAAGGGCGTTTAACGATGTCGTCGCTCATTCGGAATTGCCAGACCTCGATGGCGGCTCTTGCCTACCTGAGTGCGTGCGAGACTGCCATGGGTGATGACAAACGTCCGGATGAGTCTCTCACTCTGGCTGCCACGATGCAGTTTGCGGGCTTCCGTAGTGTGGTTGCTACGATGTGGTGCGTGTATCCTTTCATTTCTATAGACTGACTGTTTGATTGATATTGGTTGGGATTTAGGTCAATCCACGACAACGACGCACCCATCGTAGCCGACGCCTTTTATCGCCATCTCTTCCGCCACGGCACTGCTGCCCCGCCAGACATCACCGACGCAGCATATGGACTGCATCTTGCTGTGAAGGAGTTGCGGGAGAAGGGAACGTCTTTCCATCGCTGGGTTCCTTTTGTTCACCATGGCATTTGACTGTGTTTTCTCTTTGTTCGCAAAGTTTGAGCTTTTCTGCTTCGTGTACAGGTATGGCCGCTACCACAAACTCCTAGCCTATAGCATGTCCTACGAACTTTCCAGCGTCCTACGCATGTAAACCTAACTACGTGTATAACAATATTATGATTTTCGTCCTTCAACTTGCTGAGCAGGAGGGTCAATTTGTGTACAGCATTGCATTCGGCTTTGACACAGTCACACACTTTCCGCTGTCGTTACTATTACCTCCTTCAGCTCCATGGCATTGACGGCAACACTGCAGACGACAAAGAGTGGACTGCATTGCTCCTCGGCCTCGCATAGTAAAGGCCACAAGGGTGTGGTTCACCGACTCCGCAGTGGCGGACGCGCAGAAGGGTCGCAAAGCCATCGTAGAGCGACTTATTCGAGTGCCAACGGATTGGGAGGGAAGGACGGCGATGGTAGCAGTGCACGGCTGGGTTTCATTGACGTCGTCGAGCAACTTCTTCGAGCACCAGGGATCGATGGGTCTCCAAGCCTGGGAGGACAGTGCTGATGGGTGCCGCAATTAGGGCTCACAAAGCCATTGTCCGGCTACTTCATCGAGTGCCGGGGATCGTGCTTAATTCACAGCGGAACCATTGAACAAAGTCGACCTGTGCTCTCCTTTAGCCATATGCATTTTCTCATGAAAATTATTTCTCGCTTGCGCATTCCCCCCATTCCATCCTCCGCTCGTCCGGTAGTACTCTAGACCCCACCACAGTCCATAGCTCGATCATCAGGTGTTTATGCTGCCCCGAGACCTTACCTGTGTGAAATTTGAGGCAAGCTACCTCTCCTTGTCTTCTGGATTCTGTAACTTCCACTGCATCGTCGACGGGGTACAGAAAATCTTTGGAGTGCAGGGTTAGTTCTGTACTGGTACTAGTCGATATAGTAAATACATCACCCGTTGCCTTGTAGATTGAGTGTTAAAATGGCGAAACTACAAATCAAGTCAGCTCCATGGGCCTCCCGAAAACTTCGTTCACTGACGCAATCCCACTCGAACTACTGGCCATTATTAGCGCAGGGAAAGACGCGGGTAAGACGACGGAAGGGAGCCTATAACTCTAAGAGGCCCTTGAGCCTATCCACACCAAGAAGGCCGACGATAAATCGATATCCCCTACGTATCATCCTCACAAGCGCGGCGCATATCCCATCCGGCGGGTTACACATGCATCTCAAAAAAATCATCCAACGACTAAGCTTCGGGCTTCTGAAGTTCCTCCACCGGACAGCCATCTCTTCAGGGACGCCCTGCCAACGGTCGCACTCTTCAAAATGGCCAGGTCTGCTTTCAGGATATTCGACATGCTTTTGGAGGTGCTTCGGATCCACTGAAGAGATCTCCGCTTCGAAGAATTCGAGTGCTTGCGCGGCTGTGAACCTTTGAGGGATGTCCCATCTGGTCATGGTGTCGAACAAGGGTGCGAGTAGAGGGAGGTCTCCACATGCTAAGGACAGATTCAGGGATTAGCGTGATGTGGGGTAGGAGTTTTGCGTCCTTACCTGGAAGAACTCGCAGAGGACCGCCCCCAAGGCGCCAACGTCCCAGGCGAAAGGATCGTAGTCTGGTTCACCCTGGGCGACGTCCGGAACGCCGTATACACCATCCCAGGACACGTAAGGCAGCCGGAATTCCGACGGTTCCATCCCTGGGGGGACCATCATAGAGATGTTGTAGTCGATGAGTGCGTACAGTGCCTGGCCGTCACGCCTTAGCTTGTGACGGATGTCTTTTCCGTGCGGGTTAGAATGGCCCGAGAATTGGTTGATGACAGCATTTCCAGTGGACATGTCCTATGCGTGCAAATGTGTCAGCGTTGGCTCGTACGCTCTGGTGACGAGAGATGATTGGGGCGCACGTACCCTATGGACGATGAGGTTCTTGTGCAGAAAGGCCAATCCCTTCGTACGTGGATGGACCTCAGAATGTATGCACCAAACGACCACAAACGGCGGCGTACTTTAAGCATTGCTCTGATGAACTCGACGACGTCCGACAACGTGGCCCACATTGGGAAGACTGGCCCCGAGCCCCATCTAGAGTGAAATGATTAGCGCTACGTGCTATGGGACAGATAAGAGGTTTCCCCGCCTGGGCATCACAGCGAAGCTGTGTGTAGTCGAGGTCAGAATATCCAATATGGGAAGAATACAATATTCCTTGAGGGTTTCGATATCCTGAGCCCGGAGGAGCTCGTAAATTCGAAGTTCGTCCGACTCGTTAGGGACAAGCTTGATCACGACATGGCGGCCTTGCTGGTCTTGAGCAAACGCCAGTACACCCTGTTATGAAAGCGGGGTGAGAATTATATGCGCGGTGAACCATATACGTACTCACCATGTTTTCATAAGCAGGCAAATCGGGCGCTTCCTGAATGCGATCGTATTCGCCGATAAACGCGTAGGGATATTTGCCATTGCTGTCCCAGTTGCTTTTCATTCGCGGCACTGTTAATGATGGGTGGAGTTTGGTGCGGTCTTTCCGGTCCAGGCTGAAGCGTTCATAGAGCGTGTATCCACGAGCTTGAAACCACTCGAGGGTACTGGGCGAGTCCCAAAAGCGATATCGGCGTATTGACCGTTCCATTATCTCTTCCAAAGGGTAATCGTTCCACTTTGGATCGGGATAGGGGAACGGAACTTCGAGGTCGCTCTGCTACGAACGTCAGGGAAAGTTACAGGGGAGTGGTGAGAGGTGTCGCGCACCATCGTCAAACGGAAGGTAAGGTGCTGGCGTTGTGAACGATCTGGAGGGAGTTCAAGAGATGGTATGGAGGACTCGAGGATTTGACAAACCAGGACATTTCAAATTAGACGCCAAAGAAATTGTGATCTCACGGTCACATGGCATACGCGCTCACCACTTCCGAGCGGCGAGGACCGAATCCGATAGAGCTACACCTTGGCGATCGAGTTTGCGTGGTCCCCCTGAAATCGTTTGTGTGTTCAATACAGAAGGGCCCAATCTAGAGCGGGTGTCGCGTACCGCTTGGTTCTTGGTTCTTGGAGGGTTCGGTGACGATCTTGAACCTATCAGCGGTGCTACGGATAGTCGGACTACAGCTAGCCATCGTGATTCTCGGTGACGAAAAGGGACTGTCTCTGCACAAGAATTGGATATTGGAAATTAGAGAGCTTTAGGGAAAGTAAACTCAGATTACCGGTGGGCATGGGTGGTATAGAGGGCCGGCTCGCTGCGTCCATCATCTCGCGAAGTGGGCTTGCCAGAATAGCTTTGCATCCAAACAACTACCAGCTCTTCTGTCTCGATTTTCCAGCCAGCCGTGTAGATATAGTCGTTTAAGCCTAGTTGGTCGACCACTGTCACCTGATCGACTTCGATGAATGCGTCAAGGGCTCAAGAACATCAACAGGTAATGTGATGAGAAATTGAGCCCCAAGCTCACATACAGGCGATTGTATTTGGCGTCCAGAATCTGTTCGATCCTGTCCTACTCGGAGTCAGAGGGCGCGTCCTCGTTATTGGGACCCAAAGCGAGAGTACGACGGTTATCGTTCAGGAGCGATTCGCATCATAGAGACGCTGCAAGTAGATGTTTCATGACCACGTTTCCGAGAGAGATATCCTGTATATTTCAGTCAGTGCTTGAGTGAAGAGATAAGGAAGAAACGGAGCTTACGATGTTAATCGTGCGATCCTTGTGAAGGAACGCCAGGCCCAGGGGTATTCGCCACATTTCAGAGTCATACTCATCCATTCAGCTGAGCAATACATCGAGCCCTGATGCACTAACTCGAGAACTTGTGCGAATGTTGTCATGTCAGGGAAGATAGGAAGGCCATTCTACCTAGATTTTGGGTCAGATAACGATAACTCCAGAGACTGAGTAAACAAACGCACCTAGTGCGATACGCGGGCGAAGTCAGAGTATCATGATCCTGAACGCGATATTCGTAGTTCATCTGATGAGTCAGAGACCGGTTTCAGAGCGAAGTGATGCCCTCGTTGGCCTTGAGCAGACTTAATTAGCAGAGCGTGAGGCAAGAATATGTTGCCCAATACAAGCTGAAAAGTTGCTATCCCAGAAAGCGAGAGAGCACAAACAGCATTGGTGAGAAGCTCGTACACCCAGCCCTTAGGGTTCAACCATCCAGGACCAAGCCATGTTCTCCAAGACATTGAACCCTGAGCCTGACGCTGGGAACGCACATGGTGGCAGGAAGCAAGGGTTGAATAGGGGCAGATCCCGAAAAGGTAAACGTGGGAAGTTGTTTGGTGTGAGGGGCCGACTGTGCCCGATTTTGCTGGCAAGCGTCGACACACAACAATTTACACGGTCTCCTCACCTCCTCCTCTTCCTCGTCGTCACCACACCACCACCAGCCATGCTCGCCCGCCAATCCCTCGCTCGCGCCGCGGCACGCACCACTGCTGCTACCGGGGCTGCCCCCGCCGGTGCCCGCAACATGGCCACCCTCCGTGAAATCGAGCTGCGTCTCAAGTCGGTCAGGAACATTGAGAAAATCACAAAGGTGTGTCGATTAACCGTGGAGAGAAGAAGAAGAAGATATTGAAGAAGAAAGGAAAAATAGTCAATGAAAATGATTGCGTCCACCAAGTTGAACAAGGCACAGCGAGCGATGCAGGCCGGAAAGGAATACGGTTTGGCCAACTCTGGTACGAAAACACGACATATACCCGACTAGAAACTATAACTAAACCATGAAACAGAGGTCTTCGAGCACGTCCCAACGGACAAGGCCGGTGGCAAGAAGCTCTTCATCGTCATCTCGTCCGACAAGGGTCTCTGCGGTGGTATCCACTCCTCCGTCTCAAAAGCCACCCGCAAAGTCCTCGACGGCGCCGAAGACTCGCCCCTCGCCTCCGCACCCGCGGCCGACGCCCAGGTCGACCCCGAATCCCCCATTGCCGTCATCGGTGACAAGTCCAAGACCCAGCTCGCCCGCGCCCTCGGCTCCAACTTTGCCATGACCTTCAACCAAATCGGTAGAGACATCCCCACATTTGCCGACGCCGCCGCCGTCGCCGACCTCATCGTCAAGTCGGGCGTCCAGTACGACTCGGTCTTCATCGTCTACAACAAGTTCGTCTCCGCCTTGTCGTACAATGCTGCCGTTATGCAGGTCAAGGGCGAGCAGGCCTTGAAGGAGAGCGGTATGTTGTCGCGTTTTTTTCGCGTGTTTATTAGCCGAGGGGAAATAATTAATATTGGGGATTGGAATAGATGCCTTCAAGGTTTACGAAAACGAAGATGATGCTACCAAGGACCTCGCCGAGTTCTCCCTTGCCAACGCCATCTACGCCGCCCTCGTCGAAGGACACGCTTGCGAACAGAGTGCTCGGTACGTCATCACATCTCTTTCCTTCCTCCAACCCCTACTTACCCCCTCTCTTCACAGCCGAAACGCCATGGACAACGCCTCCAAGAACGCCACCGACATGATTGCTACCCTCCAGATGCAGTACAACCGTGGTCGCCAGGCTGCCATCACCAACGAACTCGTCGATATTATTACTGGTGCCAGTGCCCTCTAAAAATACCCTACCACTTTCCTCCTCGTAGACTGGGTGGTTTTTTAGATGCTCTGTTGTGCTAGTAGTAGTATTATATACATACCATTCATTCCTTTCCTTCGCATAAATAAACTAGTATTCGGACCGACCGACCCTCTTCTGAATGAGCAGGACACGTTCCATTTGGGTGTCGTTTACTAGGGTACAAGAAAAGGTGGGTACGAGCGGGCAGAATGCAAGATACACAGAGCAAGGCAAGAGCTACTAGGTGGAATGCTAACGTATACGTATGCGGTGAAAAGAAGAGCATAAAAAGTGGAGAAGCAAGGAAAATTACAGGGTAGAAGGGATGAATCATCGGGAAATTACAAGAAGGCAGAGAATCAAGAAGAGAGGATCAGTCAGTTGAAATCAAGAAACACGTATGTATGTACAGCGTTCGTTCAACCCAAAAAGGTGCTCACGAAAATTCGTCCTCGCGAGACTTTGCAAACAGCACATGGGATCAAGTAAAAAAGAAGATACTCAAAGTCCACACCATACTCATGACCCCAAATCCCCAACCCGGGTCAACGCAACCCTCCTCTTCTTCTTCGGCGGCTCCTGGTTCCCTCCCGCTGCTCCTGCACCACCACCCTCCAGCTGCCCTTCAACCTGGTTATTACCCGACACCTGCTGCTGCTGCTGTTGTGCGAAATACGATGCAGACCCATGCCCGGACCCACCACCATCTCCCCCATCCACACTCGCAGCAGGCGTCAAAGGCGGCTCCGCCCTCTTCTTGGGTATGACCTGCGGAGTCGCCGTCCCTGCTCCTCCCACACTAGGCAACCCAATGTTAGAGGAGGCAGGCGTAACAGCCGGCGTCGACGACGACGTGGACGTGCTAGGCGCCAAAAGCGGCACCGAGTGGTGCTGCGCGATGGATTGAATTTGGAGTGTGTGTTGCTGTGTGTGGTGCGCGGGGAGGATCTCGTCGAAGATGATGATCGTGCAGTAGCCGTCGCGTGAGGAGAGCATTAGGGTTTGGCCATCCGGGGACCTGGAAAAAAAATACGTGAAACGCGAACGCGTGCGGTGTTAGCGAATCGTTACTGGACGGGACGATGGACGAGGGCGTGAAAAGAAGCCTAATTCGCGATGTAGTTACTCACCAGCTAACATCTGTAAATTCATCATAATGCAACTTGGTCAATAACGCTACAGGTCCAGCTTGCTGCGTGTCATACACGGCTATGGTATCCATCGTCACAACCGCGTAGAGCATGCGGTACGGTAAAGCAAAGATGGAGCCTGTAGTTGGTTTAGTCGGGGAGGTGCTTCCTGCATGAGCTTGCGAATGCGAGTGAGAGTGTGGGTGCGACGGAGTCTGCGTCTGCGACTGCGACCCAGACTCGTACCCCGAAGAAGGGATAGGCGTCGAAGGCTTAGACGCAGCAGGCGTAGGAGGGCGTAAATCCATCGGCGAGAGCGCAGGCGACGCTTTCACTCCCGCACCAGCACCCGCACCAGAAGTAGCTACCGCCAACTTGGGAGCAGGGGCATCCAAAGAAACAGGTAAAGTCTGCGGTGTGCGTTGGGGCGTCAACAACGACGAGGTTGCTGGAGTTGGTGCCGACTCGGAGGAATGAAGAGCAGATCCTGAAGTCGAGGAGGAAGAACCTGGGGGTAGGTGTACAGGCCCGACGATATCAACATTCATCGATACTTCCATCCCCTTCTCCAAAGCAGCCGTAGCAGTCTTGGGCTGCTCACCCCCCACCTCACCCTCAACACCCGACCTCAGCTCATACAACACCGGCGAAAACCTGACCGCCACACTTGCTTTTTTGTGGCCTGGAAGTTGCGCGATAGGCGGACGCGCAAAGTTGGCGCGAGAGTAGATGAACACTGATGAACTTGAACCTGAGGATGTCCCTGGAATGGCGGTGGAGGAAGAGGAGGAAGAGCAAGGGTTATTCGTAACCGTCCCCGAACCAGGCAAGACATCACCCGCAGAAACAGAAGCAGGCCTTCCCCTCCTCCCTCTCACAGGCGTCCCACCAGAGTCGTCCTTCACAAACTGCCGTCCACTCCCCGGGAGCACCACACTCGGGTCCTCAAACTGTCCCGCAGGCGTCATCAACAGCCCCCCATCGGGGCTAAACGTCAGCCGCCTGAAAAAGTTGGTGAAGCTTTCGTCGCCGTAGAGTTTGACCGAGGCCCACGAGTTGGGCGGGAGGCTGCGGATGGCGGGGAGGGGCGGCATTGGGGAGGGCGAGCGGCCGTAGCGCGCGTGGGAGTGTGGTGTGGCGGAGGCGGTGGAGAAGGTGGAGGGGGAGTTGGGGGCGTTGGAGCCGCTGAAGGAGGAGCGGCGCGAGGACGGCTCGATGGGTGGTGGAGGGAACATGGTCGTCGTCGTGGACGGTGTGCTCGCTACCGACATCGCGGGTGTCAGGGGTGCCGCACCACCGTCGTGCGAGTCGTCCATGATTGCGGATTCGTTGTCGCTTTCGGGAGGCTGGCTGGTGTTGCTTGTGGTGGTGGTGCTTGGGTTGAATAACCGCGGTCGCCCGGTGACGCTCGGTGTTCGACTGTGTCGACGCGGCATGCGGGTGTTCTTGCCTACGGCGTGGGCTTCGAATGTCCCGTTCTTGGTGGAGATGCGGTAGATGTGCATGGAGCGGTCGCTGCTCTGTGTCGCGATGTACTCGTTGAGCGGGTCCCATGCGACGCCTTGGACGAAATGCGAGTGTTCAGCGATTTCGCAGACGCATTTGCCTAATCCACCAATGGCTAGTTAGCTACAATGTATAACTGGTTGAATTGGGACTCACCGTCTGCGGCAGCGAAAACCCTCGCGGTGTTATCTGTGCTCCCAGCAATAACGTACTCTCCAGTCGGACTCCACGCGAGGTCGTACACCTGCATAGTCGTACATCTAAACGACGTACGCGGTTTCCAGTATTCTTTCTCGTGTTGGAGGTCTTCTGCACTGAGATCGCTCCCGTAGGTCGTAGCTTGGGGTGTGGACGAGGGCGCCCATATAATGATCATCCCATCTATGCTTTTATATCAGAATTTATGTGTTGCGGGAAGGTGGAAGACGTTACCGTCGCCAGCCGAGGCGATGTATTCGCCTAAGGTAGAGGGTGAGTCGCGGCGCGAATAGGAAAGGCAACGACGAACCGTTGGGAGACCACCTAACGACATTCACGGCGGCGGAATGCCTGCTCAGCGTCGCCAGATACTCTACACGGGGTGGTCTCGGAGCCCCACACTGCTCCGCCTCGTCTACCAAACTCGCAGGCCGTATATGCGGGTGAACCATCCACAACTAACGGAAAAAACTCGATCAAGACGCGCTCATTTTGAAACGAAGAGAAAGGGAAAAAACTGACTCGAACATGGTTGTCCTCTCCACCTGTAGCGAGTCTGTAGGATTGCCCTGCAAAGTTCTTCTCCTGGCCTGCGGGTGGACGCGCCTTTTTGAAGGGGACGGGCTGGAAGTCGCAGGTCGAGATGGGCTTGCTGTCGTGCCACCGGATTTCGAGCGTTCTGAATCGCATTTTTTGTGTTGTTGACGTTGTTGTTGCAAGGAAAAATGTGAACGCGCTAGGTGTAGCTGAATCGCGCCGTTGGGTCGGACACGCTCGCAGCTCGTTCGCGGCGGTGGTGGTAGTGGTTGTTAGAGAGGACGTGTGTTGTTAGTTATTGTCGGGGTTCAAGAATTGAATTGGGTTTATTCAGGGGCCCGGCGGGAGTGGTCGTCGTCTGAATCGTAAAAAATCAAACTTTGATAAATTCAGTCCGCGTTCTGGGTACGGTTCTTCTATGTAGAAAAGGGTTTCACCTGTGAACAAAGGGTGGCTGCTAGGCTACCGCGGTCCTTTGTTCTGGACACCTTGAATACAAGCAAGGGCGGACAGTGGGTGGTGGTGGGGAGTGAGAAATTAAAAGTTGTTCACGATGAGGGGCTTATGTAGAAGAGGTTCGTTACCACTTGTCACAGTTCGTGAGCTTCCAGGCTGCCGCCAAATCACACCTTCCTAGGGCTTCAGTGCGGCTATAGAGTTGTACTACAAATTCGAGGCGTGCTTGGTGAAGGTTCCATTCAAGAGAACCTTCGTGCTTATTTTCGGGTTCGACTCCCTAGTCGTACAGCAGGGCACACAATGGCCCCTTATATACCTTCAGCATCCTCAAAGCCTGAAGAAGCAACCAAGCAGGTCAGAAACTCGACTCGCAGTTCAAGGGAGGGACGTGGTTGATGATCCTCAGGCTTCCGTGCCGTACATACGCCATGCCGAAGATCAAACCCACGATCACATCCACCTCTCCTCCTCTCACGTGTCATCTTCGCGGCTTCGCGCCCAGCCCAAACTCTAAAGCCCATTTCCCAAAGAACCACCAGGATCTCTCCACACACCCACTCCAAGGATGTCGCGCCCGGGTACTCCAAGCTCTATAGCCTCCAGCTCAGGGAGGCGCAGTCCCGACCTCGATTTAGACCACCCACCAGGTCTATCCTTGGCCGCACCTCCAAAACAACCTTCACCTCCTCCTCCAGCGGCAGTGGTTGTCCCTCCGACGAAGGCCAGGCCCAACATGGATCTAGCACAGAGAGCATATCGGTTCAAAGGCAAGATGAAGGAGCATAAAGCAAGGGGAGGAGATGCGGATTCGAGTATGGATGTGGACCAGACCATGACTGCTGTCGAGGAGACCAAACCCCCAGAACAAGAGGATCCATCGTCTTCAGTACCAGCTTCAAAACGACGAATAGCAGTGCAGGATAATGATATAAAATCGTCTGCACCTCCGAGATTACGAGCACGGCCGTCGCTCAACACGAATTCAATACCGCCACCTCCGATCGTCTCTGACCCGCCCGCTTCACAACCGGCGTCACCGTCTAAACCGGAAGTGCCTCACTCATCTGAACCTTCTACCAACCCTCAACCTAGTTCCCCATCCAAACCTGAACCTAGTTCTCCGTCCAAACCCCCCACGACGTCCAACCCTGAGCCTCCCAGTTCCTCCTCCGAGTCTAAACAACCCGAACCCTCCACACCAGCCTCGAGCACACAACAACAGCCACAACCACCGACAAAACCCCAACCCGCCAAACGCAAAGATCCCTGGAAAATGCGTATACCCAAGAAAAAGTCGTCAGAAGTTACACATTCGAAACTCGCTATCGGCAATACCGCTAAGCCTGGAGGCTCTGCTGCTGCCCTCGCTGCACCCGCTAGCTCTGGCCCTTCTTCCTCCGCCACGGGCAACATGGATCGTTCATCCAACAACAACAACGCCAACGCCAAATCCCAAACGATGTGGGACCCGTATACAAATCGTACGCCATTGCCACTCCTCACCAAGATACACCCTGAACCTGACTCCTCTATGCCTATACCTTCTGTGTCTATGGCTACTTCCCCCCTTCCACGCGTGGCCGCAATCGATGACACCTCAACTCCTCTCGCATCGACCACTCCCTCGTGTTCTACAGTCTCCATAGACGACCTCGACCGCGCCAAGTCCCTCGTCCTCGACCTTTTAGGCTGGGGCGTCGAACCAGAATACCTCGTCAATTGCGGTGTCTCCGCCCAGCTCATTTATCGCGTTTTTACGGATTTGAATTTGAGGCTGCCGGTTAATTTGAGGGTGCCGCCTTGAGCAGTGCTGTGTTATGCGGATGTGTACCTCTCATCCTGACCGACAGCATACATCGCCCTGGGAGTTAACGATGACTTTGTTGGATTTGAATGTGTTTGGGAGAGGGGGTGGTGCATTGCGAAGGTGGCGAGTGGGATTGAGGTGGTTATCTCAACTTGCGGTCCGCCTACGCCAATGCTTTCTATTTTCCCGTCCATGTCCTTTCGTACCTCGACGTCGCCATCGACATCGCATTACGTTCTGTGACGACTTTGCCCGACATCGATATCAAGGAATCCAATACATGGCAATGACCTCGACCAACCACTCGGAATGAAGGCACGACTGGACATGCATACACGGACGCGCATACACAAAGCTACCACTTCAGATTTACGACTTCCCGTCTCGTTTTCGTCGCTGCGTTTGGTTGGTGGATGGATTCCGAGTTTCGGCATTCGACATTGTGGACTAGAACAACATCGAACCGAACCCTTCTTCAAACCCTCCTCATTGTATTCATACCTCACTGTCTGCATGGTATTCACATATCGCTCTGGTGGTTGTATCCGCGTCTCATTCTCCGCGTCGTATTCACGTATCGCTCTCCTGGTTGTATTCATACCTCACTCTTAGACTCCTCGGATGGCGTACCTATTTGGGTCCCTCGAGTACCTCCTGTTGTATGTATGTAGACTTGGCTTTTCTTATTTTGGGCCTTGAAGGACACTGTGGAGTTTGGACAGGATGACGATGGGGGACCTTAGAGGTCTTCCCCCTATTTTCCGAGTCAACGGTGGTCGATGTGATCCGTGCTTCCGCCGGAGATCGGATTTGGGCCTGTCTGTGGGTTGGTGGTGTCTTCGCCTGGCGCCGCAGGTCCACCTCGGATTTCGCTTGCGGTGCTTGGTACATTTCAGTCGACTGACGGAAAATATTTGGCGGGCGAGTACTTGGTGCTGTGTAGGCGCCTCCCGACCAAGTCCTTCTGGCTCAATCAGTGGGAAGAGGGGCCCTAAAGCCTCGCCGTGGTCGGGACTCGGACTGCCCTGGCCCTCGATACTTTCCTAAACGAACACAATCAACGCGTGCCTTCTATGGATAAGTGCATCATTCCAGTATCCTGGAGTCTTCAATTTTGACGTTTTCTTTTATATTCATCCTAGACGGTCTACTGATATCATGCAGTTACAGTATCCGCGCTTCGCCATTGATCGTCACAGTGATTGTGGGTTCCCGAGTCAAAGATATGTCGATGCGGAGGGACATGCTGCCATGCTGCATCTGCACATTCAGAGGTTCTGAATCTATCATCCGATGGCACGCAAAGGCTGTCACCTTCGACATACTTCTCTTCTTCTCTTATCTCAAGGCGGCCATCTTCATAATCGCCGAATCCCAATGGGTTGTGGGACCACGAGTTCCCGAGCCAAACATTGGAGCAAGTGTGTCGTTACTTAGCGAATCTTCTGAGTCACTTTGCTTCGTGGTAGGAAGTATTGCTGTGAATCCAACGGTCAGATTTGTCCCAAAGTTGGTGCACCCCGGCGACTGCGTGCACTTTTTCGAAGCAAATATCTGGAGAAAACGACCCGCGTGTCGCTTCTGAGTCTCTTCGCCTCGTAGCATGAACTAGCGTCCTTGAATCCGAGAGTCAAGTCGAGAGAAATGCCGTCTCGCCTCTTCCAGTAACGCTGGCGCCGCGGCTCGTCGATTGCGTCTGTGTGCTTTCTCGAGACAGCATCTGGAGAAAATGATCAGCGGGACTTTGGTGCTCGAATACTGTTAGATTCATACATATCATTGTGGCTGAAGGGTGATACCGGGTACTGGTAACTGTGACGGGATGTAGTTACCCCGGGTAACGATGAAACTTTGTCCCACTCCCGCTGCTCTGGTTCCCTCAGCTACTTATTGTGCTGTGTTCCGCGCACTTCCATTCCAAGTCGGTTACTTACACGAGAACCGAGAGTTCAAGGACATAATCAACTAAATCAAGCGATGACCGATCCCAAAGGTTGCAGGAGCGCCTCGTGTACTCCTACCATGCTTGATGGCAATCACCTACCTGTTCCCCGCTGTATCGTGACCCACAGACCTAACTACACAGTTGGACAGGGTGTCTGCAGCTTCGGGCGATGCGTGCATACCTCCCCACTACTCTATATACAGCTAGAAACTATGTACAATGATGTAGCGTATACCCTCGCGGGTTAAGCGCCCGGGGTTCTCCCCAACCTCTCTAACGGGATATTGGTCGATTGTCTTGAAACTTCGTGTCAAAACAGTGGCGTGATTATGACTTGATTGTCAGATGCACCGACTCCGACGTCTGTATGACATCCACCCTTTGGCAACTCGGAACTTCCCTGGGGAATCCCGGTGCCACTCACGATCGGCTCCCCTCAATTCCTAACGATGGGGACTACACGAGGTCACCTTGCCTTATGAATGGCACTTCGGTCTCCTGACATTGACACTTCCAAGAAACAACTCTGACTGGAAACTGACCAAGCTACTGGTTTCTCTTTTCCCAATTCTGCGACGTCTCGAGGCGAACACACAGATCCTGGGTGTTCTCAGTGTTCCAAATCCATGGAAGAAAAGGTTTTTCACTTCTCAATCTACCCTTACGTCGTCCTCATCCGATCAAGGTAGGGCTAAAGCGTGTTTCTTGAAGGAGCCCACGACCATGAAGCCGCCGCCTGCTTCTGCATATTAAAGGTGCCTTCAGAGGCAACATAAATTTCCCAGTAGATCCCTCTACTTGAATCTACCAGCTCCTCTCTAGACTCACTCATCGCAACCGGACAACATGGGCGATAATCCTGGAAGCTTGCCTGTGGGTCCATCATCCCCGTGGGGTGTCTAGGCTCACCATAGCTTTGTCGCAGATAGGGGCAAAGTACAAGCTCACTGGATCAGTCGTGGGCGCATACCGTGACGGCAACGGTGTTCTCCACCAGGTGACGTTGGGGCCGGAGGCTGGGGACGACGCCTTGAATGTTGCTGTCAAAATTGACGCAGTACAGTCCAAACGCACATCGGTTTGCTTCCGGCGCAACGTTACTCCTCACAAATAGACTGACTTAGCTTTATTCAACCTTTCAGATGTCCATTGCTTCCCCGTCCCCAGAGGACTACATGTACAGGCTTATCTACGAGCTTGAGGTCACAGAGCAACACTGGAACCAAGGAAAGGATTACAAGTTCCTTTTCAAGCACTCTGCACTGCGCAAATCACTTGATGACACAGAGTGTCCCCCAGATCGTTGTGCCGAGGTAAGCACATTTGGCCTCTGGCGTGCGCAGAGATCCCCTAATCCGGAGTACCCTTCAGGGCGAGACGTACTTTGTCATGAAACATTACACTGGGGATGAGTCTGCTCACCCTGGGATCCTCTGCGGCAATTCAAGGTTCAAGCTCATGATAAGGAGTGATGTGTCAACCAAGGGTGTATGCAGGCTCTCATTAAACTGCCATGATTCCATGCATTGACTCATATCCTCAGGGAATGCCCCTCGGTGGAGGCGCTCGTTTCAGTCAAGCTCAGCTGTCAAAGGCCCATTACAAAGTGGCACCAATGAATCTGCTCCCTAGGAAGACGACCCGTCTCTGGAAAAGCTCCAATTACGTGGCCTATGGGGGAATTAAAGATTCGGCCATTTAGACCACAGTTTGGCAGGGCTGTCTATCTTTGCATGCATAAATAGTTGATAGCACATGTCATATGTATGTCTAGTTTCAGGAATCTTTCGGATTTCACGAGTTACATGGATTCCTGGTATATCGAGATCCTTGCCCAACATCGAGTTTCGTCAAGACTCGAGATCTACACCGCCAATCATGCCTCACTATGATGTAAGGTTTAATGTTCACAAAAGTCCCAGGGGTTTTGGCATGACGCGCGCCACGTAAATTACACCCACTCTCCATGTTTTCGCTTCCCATAGCCGTGCCAGGTGTGCAACCGACGACGTGACAACGTGAATGCAGAAACATCATCCCTAGGTGCAAATCGGGACATGGAATTAAGGTGTATCAACCCACATAATTCCAATATAGGTCCCCGCGTAATAAACATATTCGTCGACAATGTGGGCTGCATCTCTAATTAAGGGCTATCTCAACTATGGATACATAGCTACCAAGGCTCTTCACGAGGAGTGAGCTCGACCTGGAAGTTGATCTGTCCGGGCACTAGCTGTTCGTTTAATCCACGCTCGTGCTGGGCTGCTTGATCGTCTTGCTTCCTTTTCTTCGCCGGATTTCCGCCTGCCCTATCACCAGTGTCGGGGGCATGGGAATCTGCATGTGAGGCTCGCAACAACTTTGAGAGCTCTCGATGGCAAGCTGCACGGTCTTGGACAAGAGGTAGTGGACGAATGAGCTCCCCGGGTACAACCAATCGAAGTAGGTGGGCGTTATGTAGAGCATGGGTATTAATCACGAAGCGAAGATCATCCGTGTGTTGAATGTGCTTCTCCACGCGACCCAGTTCCATCCGCTCCTGCCTGACACGCCGCTCACCGGTGGGAAGACACTTGCCATGATAACAATCATGCTGCGCGTTGAATTCAAAGAGGATGGACTGGTATTGAGGCGATTCTGAACAACGACTGAACGGAAAGAGCAAGTAATGACGCACCAAGCCCGCTACAGCAATTACTGCTGTCTCGCCGAAGGGCCTGACGAGGACCGGCATGGAGTACACCTCGTGCCTTCTGTGCGAGATTTGGAAGCGTTGCAAGATAATCACACTCGCTTCCGTGGTTGTTTGTCTCAGTATTGCGATGATTCGACCGGCAATAATCTAGAGAACAAGGTTTTAACCTTTAAGTCCCGGTGTCAAGATAGCGAGGGTATGTGCAGCCCTTACCTCTTCAGAAGCTGTCCGAAAGTGTGTAAAGATCCAAGATCCTACAACGCACTTGTCACCAGAGCCTGAAATGACAGATTGGCCCAGAAACCAGCGGAAGATGGGCGAAGCCCAAGTAGGATCAGCCATAATCGTCCCCGGAGGAACGAAGGAAATCTGTGTCCATTCAAACTCCTGTCGGGTCCCGGAAGCACTCTGTGGTTTGGCTAAGCGAACTGTACCTAGAGTGGAGAGAGAAACATGAGTGCTGTAAGTTGAGGGATTATAACCAGAAGGATCACCTGCTGGCGGTTGCTCAAACGTTTTGTTAAGTGCAAAAAGGCGTTTCAATGGCTCCGACTTCGCAACATAGTTGATGAGGCTACGCCCTGGGCTGTCCCATTCCCCTAATTCGCGGTTGAACCATCTACCGCCAGACAGGAGGTGCCTCACTGTCTCTTGCTCCGAAAGCTGGTAGGCAATATCACGACTAGGGGCGAGGTGATTGGAAAGGACTGAGCAAAGTCGGAAAATCGTATTAAAGGATTCATAACTCTCAGTTGCGACCCCGATGATTGGACCGTGGCGCCTAATGTCGTCGGTGATGTGGACAAGGAGATGGTACTTGATTTTCGCAATGATTTTCGAAGGATCAATCTGAGCGGCGGCATCTAATACGTTGGCAACAGCAACCTCAACGTCGGACTGCAGTCATTCAAATAGTCAGTCAAATAAATTTCCCAGAAGCAATCATTTAGCGAGCTCACAAAGTAGTCGTCAGGATTCCGTATCTCTGGATACCACAGCAACGCGGACAGATCACCCATTGCCTTGACAAAGGCATATTGGGCGGGGGACACAAGATCGTGAACATGAAACGTATTCGTTTGGACAAGAATCTTGAACTGGCGTCCGATGAGAGAATTAGCGTACTGCATAATGTATGCTGCTCGGATCGGGGGGATGGATAAACCTGATGCTGCCGTGGACTGCAGTCGAGTAGAGAACAGGCTTTTCTGTGCATCTGTCCAAGCGGTATGGGTCCCATGCCACGAGTACTTGACGGCGCCTAAAAGAACAGTGTGAAGGATCTCCACTGGTGTGTCCTTTGTGAAATCACAATCTAGAAAAAAGTGATACGTCGTAAGTTCCTGTTTATCACCTGAATCTCATAATATACTTACAGTTCAGTTTCAAAAAAGGATTATATATCTTATCCTCATTGGCATCAACCCATTGCATTAACATAGTGCGTGCTTCCTCTTGGTTCTTTCCCTCGTCCTTCTGTGCTTTCCTCGATCTTTCGATGAGATCTTCAATCCAGTGTTGTGCGTAAGCATCTTTTATCCCTGTCTCCGTTTGCAGTTTGGCAACCCTCGCAGCTACACCCGTGCAGGCAGTTCTAATCTGCTCGTCAACCCCAGCAAGGGTCTCCTCCAAGGTACGATCTTCCCCTTTCTATATTGCGTGGATCAGGATTCAGCAATCAGGTTTCAGATATGTTAGTGGGCTTACTTCGAAAAACGAGTGGAATCCTTTGTCGGTTTCCTTTTCTTTTTGTGTCCCGCCGACTTTACATTTGCGGCATGGAAAATTCCCCTTCCCGCCAATGTGTCCCGAGCTCTCGCTCTGTGATGGATTGTCACCCGGTCCGCAGTTGCACTGGAGTCTCAGACGTATTCTCTCCTTCCTATGAGCGTCATACGCCTTGATGGGGGCCTTGTGGGTTCCCCTTTCAGAAAGAGATGGTTAATACTTCTGTAAGTATCTGAAAATAACTGGACGACATACTCAATCACGTCCTTTACTGCTCGGAACTGTTCGGCTATGCTCGCATTTTGGGAAGTGGAGATGAAATGGATGTTCGATTCTTGGAAGAGCATCTGTCGTGGAAGATTTCGGTGCGTGGTGTACAGGTTCCAATGCTTATTCCAACTTTTTGACCTATTACCTGATACATCATCTGCAAATATGTCGATGAAAGAGGTGTATAGAGGCTCGCCGCCAGCAAGCGCTCTGTCTGGGTTTGGCATCCGCGCTGGATGGCCAGCGTTCACTGTCTCGGCGCTCCAAATCGGAACAAGATGGAGCTCCTCGAGCGCTGGCAGGTTCAGCTTCAAATGTGCTGCTTCAATAACAATGGTTTCGCCTTCAGAATCCACCACAGTTGCCGAGCCCTGCTCAATTGCCAAATGTGAGTACCTCCTGTAGACGGTACTGCCAGGGCAAACACTCACATCGTCGTTTTTTTTGACCTTCCACGCATCTGCAAAGACACCCCCACTCTCATCCTCTAACCAGCGGACAGGTACAACAAGTGACCCGTCTTCTAACTGAGCCAGCTCATCAACGTAAAAGTGATAAAGGCCGTTGTCGTACATGGGACTCAGCGCATGCCTATCAAGGTCAAAGCGCCACTTCGTCCCATGCCAGATTTCTGAGATCACGCTGTCCTTTGAGATAGGGATGTATCGTCGTATGTGTCGGGCAACCTCTGGGTTGCACCAGTCCTTATTGTCATGATAGGTGAGTCCTCGAAGCTTGATGATAACATAAGAGAGGCTTACATTTCGTATCACGTCTGCAGGGTTGTTGAAGTAGAAGGCATTACCCTTCGGAGAGACGCAAGGTTCACTTCGTACACCACATTCATTACGAAGTCGCTCCTGAAGCTTTCGGAATGTCACGTAGCCTGGTACGTTTTGGACACCAAGTTCTCGTAGAAGCCATAATAAAACCTTCAGAAGGCCGGCGGAAAGTCGAAGGCGGGGCATGTTGTCGAACGCGTCCAGAAGGAAAGTGAGTTTCGAAGGGTATGGGTGCCAAAGGGGATCACTTGATGGTGTGCGGTTGAACTCATGAGCGAGGATTTCCTCCAGCCCAGGTTCTAGAAAGGTTTGAGGCACCGCTATTAAACAAGACGCGGTAAATCACCCACCAGTCCCAATCAGAAGCTCGGTGAGTTCGTCGTCGTACTCTTGCTCCTCAAGGACTGAGTCAACCGTCTTCCCGTCCAGTTCAGGGGGAACATCGTCGAACTGTCCCCAAAGGCCATAAATCTTCGCTCGTTCTTCAAATTCCCTGGCACGTTTTTCTTGTTCCCTTGATTCTCGATCGTCGATAACCAGCTGCTCTTGTCCAGAGTCAAAAGCATCCCACATGGACTGCTCTGCTGCTAAAACTGGCGCATGGCGTGCTTCAATCTGGTCGTTGATTGCAAAAGAAACGCCAAGGTCTTCAATGGCAATGGATTGCGAATGCAATAAAGTGATATTTTCTTCTTGGGCACGTTCGAAGATGGCGCGCTCCTCCAGGTCCCGAAGTCTCTCGGAATCTTTGTGAAGTTTCGAAGTCTTGTGCGACCTATATCCCTTTCTCTTGTGCGATCGGCTTCCATAGTCTCCAAGGTTATACTGGGTGCAGACCTTGCAGTAAACCTGGTCAGGATTGTTTGGCATCAAGGCGAAATCTAGAAATCTCGTGAGTCCTGGATACCCTTGTATTTTCACCCAACAACCTCTAACCTTCATCCAAGGTGTCCTGCTTTCGTCCCCTGGCCATGTTTACTCAAAGTCTGAATGGGTGAAAGCAGAGTTCAACATGTTTCATCCATTCTCGCTTCGGAGTGTGGTGCTCGGTCCACCAGGAACGACCGTCAAAATCTGATTTTAAATCCGGATGGTCCGTCCTCGTTTGCTGTCCCTCCTTCCTCCCCTTCCCTGCGTCTCCTTCAATCTTTCCCCAACGCCAAACCTTCTCTAAAGCCAGGACTGCCTCACTCCCAAGGTAACTCAAGTCTGCTAATTCAACAGTCAATATGTTGGATCATTCGTTCTTTTCAGGTCTCCATAATGCCGTCTTCTGCCAGCTCACCAACTCCCAGTGCCAGACAACGCACTCAATCACCTTTCAGGAGTTCAAGCCCCAGCTCATTGGCACCTGAAGATGAAATAGACGTCTTCATGAATGCCCCTTCCGAGTCTGATGACGATGACATGGCCAACAACCACCAGGACGACTCGAGCTTTACACCTGGTGGGTCGGGCGGTGTTCAAGACGCACAAGATGATACAGGTCGGTCACAGCTTGCTACAACATTGGTCCAGCAACAACGAGCGGATGTCGTGCGAGCTCGTCGAGAGGCAACTCGACTGAAGCTCCATCCGTATCAAAGTCGCATTTTGGAGGATTTTGCTCGTGCTCCTCCTTCTACACGAGCGGTCACTTTGTTTGCAGAAGTTCTTGCTATAGGCAATAGGGTTGACGATATTGTTACCTCGAATGGACCATACACCATTTCGCCCGGTCTGCAGGTGAGACCAAATTCTCGCACTTTGCTCTTGTCAGTGCTAATGTGTTTACCTTGCAGAATAACATTAAGGCCTACTGTACAGCTGTACTCCTGTCCCCTGAGCTCTCTACTTACAAAGGAAAGGTCCCCAGAAACCGAGTCATGGTGGGTGGCAGAGCTTTCGTCGACAGTCCTTGAAACGAACCTCAGAGACTCCTGTTCTTCTCAATAGGCCATCATCCATCATTACAAGCTTGAGATCCCCGCCAATATCGATCACGACAAGCAAATTACACAGACAATCTATCAAGCCATAACGGACGAGCTCACCCAGATCCGATCGAAGATCAAGAAGGCAATTGCTGCAAGCATCAAGCCAACTAAGGGAGCAAAAACGCAGAGTGTATATGAGCTGGCGATCGAGCTCGTCAAGGATACTCAATGTGAGGTGACCGTCCGCCTTGCAGCGCGAGTCGCATTGCTGGTATGTTTTTATACCACGCCACCCATATCTTCCTGGACACTCATTGCGTGGTAGCGTAGGGTCTATAGCGAAGACGCGACGGAGAGCTACTGGGATAGCGTCAATCAGCGACTTGAGCTGGTGCTCACCAAGGCTGGTGGAGACGCAACCAAGGTGCATAGGTAAGTTGATCCGGTTCTCTTCCTAGATTTCAGTACTCACGAAAACTTCAGAGCACTTGCAGGCTATCTCGAAAGCGACCGGAAGAAGTACGGGGTTAACGGGTCTCGAAGCGCCGGCAGCGAGCATGGGCAGACCGAATGGCAAAAGACGGTTGACGGCATCGTCGAAGCTCGCGAAGATTCAGATGACTGATCTTTCAATTTCGGTCTATCGATTTCTGGACACCTCGCCGACATCTTTCCTCCCATGCCAATTTTAGTACTTTAGAAAATGTAATAATTTGGTTAGCTGGTGTCGAATTTAACATACGGTTGGAAGAGAAAGAAACCACTGCATTCCATGTACGATATCGATTATAGCAAACCCAAGCAATATGTAAGACAACAGGTGAGGAGGATATAGGCTAATTGGCCTCTTTGGTATGTCTCGGACGGATAAGCTGCACATTAGTGCCCAGCGAACGTCCTTCCGTCCCGACATGCTGTCCTCATATGTTACCAGACCTCCAACTCACCTACGATGACATCCGAAGTCGCGGTTAAATCTCATATTTTATCCATGGGACGAAAAAACATGGATCCCATGGGCGGCTGGCGGCAGTGTGCCATTAGGTCGATGCCGATATGGGAGCCAGGTGCCAGTCACCTGTCACACCCTGACGGGATATCAAAAAAATCAGATTACACTATAAACCCCAGGACTCATGGAAAGTGTGCGTAGAATGTGGTAAAAATACCTGTGAAACATGTACAAAGTATGCGTAATTTCTATACTATCCATTATCCGTATACTTTTTATGAGCAAAATGTCCAAATTATCCAGAGCTCTTTGCGTAAACAGGTGTAAAGTATCCGTTGCAAGGCAAAGTATGCGTGAACAAGAGTACTTTGTATCAGTTGGTGGGTTTACAGTGTTACCGCCACCCCGTCCCCACATTTCCAAAAATTGGCGGTGTATACTGTTACTCCGCGACGGCTGCCAAGCAGAGTCTATGACTCGGATGATTGCACTTTTGGACTTCCCGGCGCGAGCGCGAGCAGGCCCGAGGTGTGCGCCTACGAGAGCCAAAATAGTCCAATGTGTGTGCCTCAGAGTTATTCGAACGCTGTTGCCTCGATGGTATACGATTCTATGAACCTTTTCATTGGACTTGAAAGTTAAACAGTCGGAAGGACCCCATTCTACTAGTGGGTTGCAGACCATTAAATCCGAGGCCTTTTGGCCCTGCAGCCCAAGAGTTTGTCCTTGTTTGATCTAGATGTCATCGCGATCTCACATCTCCGCGCGCGCGGAACTGCAGCCACATCACGTGCATCAAATCACGTAGAAATCACATGTTGAAATCAAGGTCGAAACCTTGGCGTCCCAAACCGTTACCCATCTCCCAACAGAACCCGAGACCAAAAGGCTCTGCACTCCGCATTCCCCGGCCTGTTGAACTCGGCCCGCGGATCCGTCGCGCCCACGTGACGTTCTGCTTCCACTCCAGGAATTCAATCAGCGCCCACTACATACTACAAAGTGGCATGTTGTTTTGTGCACCGTTCCAAGTCCCAGTATCTCACCTCATCAACGGTCACCCCTCCGCCTTCCGTCTCCCACAAGCTTTGTGTGTCTGAAATTCGATGACGGTTCGTTTGTTGCGAATGCGACACGTCAGGACCAGCTAACTTCGTGCTAAGCAGAATCCCCTAACGGTGCCATTTGCCTACCCCGACCCTAATGGGAATGAATACTCCTTCGAAGAGCTCGAAGAGCGGGCACTACGCCGCTATTGCTTTTGGGACGCGCCTAACACTGTCGAATGGTTCCAACAACGTGGATACACGCTTTACGCGAGATTCAACATGGATCCAAAAGACCAAACCAAACCCGACCCATCGTGCACGGCACCTCGACTGCCAAGTAGGCATGAGAGCAATGGTCAATATCCCTATGCATTTTACGACGACTTTAAGATGGAGGAGGACGAGCCTGATTTGGCTGCCATCGAGGAATCGGTAAGGTGTTCAAGCTCCTCAACGGTTCTTCCTGTTAAGCAGCTTTGCCTCAGGGCTCCCTAGTGTTCGCTCAAGATCAACAAGGCCACCACGTCGCAATAAAGCTGGTCCCGAATGACTCGGATGAGATTCGAATTTACGAGCTCATCCACGCTCGGGACCATGAGACACTGAAAGAACAGTGTACACTGCCTGTTCTGGACATTCTTTCCTCAACGACCCACAGCTTTGTAGTGATGCCTCGGTGAGTGCCTATGCTGCCGTCCCAGTCTACCGCCGTCGTTTCTTATGCGTCGTCCAGCTGGGGCGCTCACCCCATTGACCCAGCCCTTGCTTCATTGTCGGAGCTTGTTGTGTTTATCCGCTGTCTTCTCAAGGTAAGTCAAGGTGCTCAAACTGCAGCGCGTTACACGGAATGATGATACTGAACCGACCCTGCTTTACTAGGGCCTGGTATTTCTTCATAAGAATAATATTGTTCACAGGGTGATTGCTCATTATGTCGTGTACAAAGAGGTCCCACTGACAGTATGAACTCCTAGGACATTTCATTCCGAAACATTGTCATGAATCACTTCTCAAGCCACACAAGCATGTACGCAAACGAGGCGCGAAGGAAACTCCGAAGGGACCAAATGGCTTCTTATGCCTTTATAGATTACAATATTTCCGTCATAGCACCTGATGGAGTCGAACGGTCAAAATTCCGGCTACCTGCTGAATTGTCGAGGGATAGTTCAGATGGGGTCCCTGACACTGAGCAGGGTGAGCTGGACTATGATCCATTTGCATACGACGTAGGCACCCTAGGAGCTATGCTATCCACTCAATACCAGGTAAGACCTTGAACTTCCTCTAAACGCGGTGACCATCGTTCCTAAATTTTGATTCGTCCTCCAGTACTTCTGCGGGGACCTGCCGCTGCTAGCTCCGCTGTTTGACTCGATGACGACTAGGGACGTCTCCCGAAGGTTTACTGCAGCCCAAGCGCTTGAATTCTTCGAAGCGGAGGTCTCTTTGCTGGACAAGGACGCTCTGTCGAAGCGTATCCGTATGCCCGATTACAGAAAGCACCACGAGGTGTATGATCGGTGGAAAGACATCCCTGAGCCTCTGGCTATCAAGTGGAGGGGGAATCGGTGCGCAGAAATTACCCGCTGGACTCATTTCTTGAGGTGGATGTGTGCGGGGAACGGAAGAGGACAGAAGTTCGTCATGACAATACGTAGGGCAGTTCGGCTTGTGTCCTGGCTCTTTGGAGCCAAATAACCAATGGTTACTGGGACGCGGGCGCTGTATTGGCCGTATTGTAACGTCTAGCGACCTGGCGCGGAGCAAAGCGTTTAGACGAGAGCAGTCGTAGGTTAAGCGCCCATGATCGCCTGGACCGTGCAGAGGTGCGGCTGCGCGCTTGGCGTCTAGTTAGTGCGTCTGTAGATCTACTAATGTTAAATGCGTTCCAACGGCCTGATTGATGTAAGGACTGCTTTGTTTTGAAGAACTATACGGATGATGCAAGTATACACCTTAACCCGTGGATGCGAGTGACCGAAACCTGGAAAAGTGTTACTTATTCGCTATTTAAAGTACGCAGAGACTCTAGATAATTAGCACTCAGACTTCCATGCCCTTACTCTAGTGTGGTGGGAGCTGTTGAGCGCCGCTGTGGCTTCGTTGAGGACCTGATTCCTGATTCAAACGTGAAAGATGCAAGCCCACGTGCACGTGATGTTCCCCTGAGCGCCTGGCACAGACTAACTCACTGTTCACGCATCTCACCGAAGACATGATCACCACTCAGTGAGTATTGACCAGCTATGTCATCAGCTACAATGTCGGTACGTTGGTTGCGAATGCGAAACGTAATCACCTCACTAATTGGTTGGACAGAGTCCTCTGGTGGTGCCATTCGCATACCCCGACCCCAGAGGCAACAATTATGACGAATGGAGCGAGATTGTAGAGCGGGCGTTGGGCCGCTACCGCTTTTGGGATGCACCTACCACTGTCGAATGGTTTCAGGCTCGTGGATACACCCTCTACGAGAGATTTAACATGGATCCCAAAGACCAAACCGCGCCAGACCCATCGTGCACGGGTCCTCGGATGAAACGTGGGTACGAGAGCAGTGGGCAATATCCCTATGCATATTACGATGACTTCAAGTTGGACGAGGACGAGCTTGACTTGGTTGCTTGTGAACAATCGGTGAGGAGTCAACAATCCGTAATGTAATTGCGTGCTTATCCCTTTTGGTACAGGGGTCTCTCGTCTTTGCTCAAGACGAACAAGGTCGCCACGTCGCAATCAAGCTTGTGCCTAACGGGTCCGACGAGCTTCGTATCTACGAGCTCATTCATGCGCAGGACGTCGAATCCCTCAAAGAACACTGCATTCTCCCGATTCTGGAGATTCTGCGTTCAACAACACATAGTTTCGTGGTAATGCCTCGGTGAGTCCTATTTCCACCATCGTCGAGCTCGCACGCTTATGCAGAGGAGTACAGCTGGGGTGGAGATCCAATCACCCCACCACTTGCTTCATTGTTGGAGGTTTTGGCGTTCATCCATTGTCTTCTGAAGGTTTGGCCTTGTAGCTGACTGCCACTCGGATACCCTATGATGACAGAACTACATTTACATCTTTTTCCAGGCCTTAGCATTTCTTCACAAGAATAACATTGTTCACAGGGTAGGCGCCTTCTCCTACTATGCGCACGCAGTGAACATTGATAGTACGTTGTACTAGGACATCTCGACCGCCAACATTGTCACAAATCACTTCTCGACACACGAAAGCATGTGGGCAAGTGAGCCACGTAAACAGCTACGGCGGGAACAACTGGCCTCGTACGCCTTAATCGACTTCAACTACTCCGCCATAGTGCCCGATGGCGTTGAGCCGTCCAAATTCCGGCTGCCTGCTGAGAAAGCGTTTGACGCAGCGTATGCTGTGCCGGATACCGCTCAGGGTGAGGTGGACTACGACCCATTTGCCTGGGATGTATGCTCCCTTGGAGCCCTCATGGCCACTCAGTACCAGGTGCGATTTCGAATTCAATCCTCCAAGTCAGTTTTCCGCTCACACTTTCCAGTACTTCTGCTATGACCTCCCATTCCTGGCACCCCTGTTCGACTCGATGATCACGATCGATGTTTCTCGAAGGTTTACCGCAGCCCAGGCCCTTGAATTCTTCGAGTCAGAGGTTGCTTCGCTACACAAGGGCAGATTGACGAAGCCCATTTGGATGCCTGATGACAGGACCAGGCCGTGTGATTACGACCGATGGAAGTACGTCCCCAAGTCATTGGCTGTCAAGTGGAAGAGTTACCGGTCTGCAGAGATCACACCTTGGGTTCGCTTTCTAAGACGGGTGTGCGCTATGGGAGACGGAAAGGGATATATCATTGTTATGACAATACGTAGATGTATTCGGTTCATTCTTGGGCTCATTGGGGCCAGGTAAAACACCTATGTACACAGGCCATCCGATGATGCTCGACGCTCTGTTACTTGTTTCTATGCACGAACGGATGTCCCATCCGAGTCACCCGCGATGCCCGAGAGGGTGCTTGGTTCTCAGCAAATAAGTGGCATCTGGTTCCCCCGCTATTCCCCGTGTCTGTGGGCGAGTGGTAAGTACTGGGTTCAAGCCCGGCGCTTTAATCAATAAGCGCCCGCCACCCACGTGACCATGGGCATGGTAAGGTTCGACATTCAACATTCAGCAGAACCATTTCAGAACAGCTGTTTCTACTGATACACACCCGACACATCTCACCGTCGACACCCCGCCTTCTCCTACAGGCTTAGTGATGGTTCGTGTTCTCCAAATACGACACGTCCGAGTCACGACGTGGCTAACTTCCTGCCAAACAGAAACCCCTAGTGGTGCCGTTTGCGTACCCCGACCCTAATGGGAACGCGTACTCCTGCGAAGAGCTTGAAGAACGGGCACTACGTCGCTATTGCTTTTGGGATGCGCCCACCACTGTCGAATGGTTTCAGGCTCGCGGATATACCCTCTACAAAAGATTCAGTTTGGATCCAAAAGACCAAACCAGTCCAGACCCTTCGTGGACGGCACCTCGAATTGAAAGTAGGTGCGAAAGTAACGGTCAATATCCCTATGCATTTTACGACAACTTCAAGATGGAAGAGGACGAGCCTGATTTGGCCGCCGTCGAGGAATCGGTAAGGTCGTCGAGCTTATCAATAGCTCTATTAACCAGATCTGGCTCAGGGCTCCGTCGTGTTTGCTCAAGATCAGCAAGGCCACCAGGTTGCAATAAAGCTGGTCCCAAATGACTCGGATGAAATTCGAATTTACCGGCTCATCTACGCTCAGGACATCGAAACCCTCAAGGAACGTTGTATTCTTCCTGTCCTGAACATTTTATCCTCGACGACCCACAGCTTTGTAGTGATGCCTCGGTGAGTGCATCTGGCCCCATCTCACTCTGTCGCGTTTGTTTCTTAAACGTCGTCCAGCTGGGGCGCTTACCCCATCGACCCAGCCCTTGCTTCATTGTCGGAACTTGTTGAGTTTATACATTGTCTGCTCAAGGTCCTTCGTACTGCAGGTGGTTACAAGACATGATGATACTGAACTGACTTCTTTTCCAGGGCTTGGTATTTCTTCATAAGAATAATATTGCTCACAGGGTGATTTGGCTGTTATATCCTGATTCTGCGCAAGAGGTCCCACTGATAGTATGAACTCCTAGGACATTTCGTTCCGAAATATTGTCATGAATCACTTCTCAAGCCAACCAAGCATGTACGCAAACGAGGCGCGAAGGAAACTCCGGGGAGACAAACTGGCTTCGTACGCCATTATTGATTACAACATCTCCGTGATAGCACCTGAGGGAGTCGAGCGGTCAAAATTCCTGCTACCTGCTGAATTGTCGAGGGATAGTGCGAATGGGGTCCCTGACACTGAGCAGGGTGAGCTAGACTACGATCCATTTGCATGGGACGTGGGTACCTTAGGAGCTATCCTGTCCACTCAATACCAGGTGAGACTCCGTCATTAATAAACCAGCACAATTCTGATTTTTCCAGTACTTCTGCGGAGACCTGCCGTTACTGGCTCCCTTACTTGATTCAATGACCACTAGGGACGTCTCCCGAAGGTTTACCGCAGCTCAGGCGCTCGAATTCTTCGAAACGGAAGTCTCTTTGCTGGACAAGGACGCGCTGTTGACGCCTATCCGTATGCCCAATTACAGAAAGCACCACGAGGTGTATGATCGGTGGAAGGACATCCCTGAGCCGCTGGCTATCAAGTGGAGGGACTATCGGTGCGCAAAGATCACTCGCTGGACTTATTTCCTGAGGTGGATGTGTGTGGGGAATGGGAGAGGGGAGAAGTTGGTCATGACCATACGTAGGGCAGCTCGGCTTGTGTTCTGGCTTTTGGAGCCAGATAGACAACGGTTGCTCTGACGTGGGCGCTGTATAGACGTGTACATCTAGGCTGGATCAATATGTAACGTTTAGCGGCCGGGCCCAGAACAAAGCGTTTGGACGAGGACAGGCGTTTAAGTGACCATTCGCATCTCGGCGAATCCTACTAACCGAGTATATGCACCCATGGCGCGATAAGCGCCCAGCGGCTGGCTTGAGCTCGACGCGGTCCCAAGCGCTGCGGCAATGAGAAACAGGGATACTCCACGAAATGTGAATGCACATGTGAACTGAATATACATACAATACATATGGACGGTGTCCAGGGCGTTATGGTCTGCGTCAAACTACCTCGATGCGTGTTGGACCGGCCTGCTTCTCGTCCAGTTGTGATTCTGAACGCGAGTCTGCCAGTTTGCCTTTATGGGCATTGGGAACTACGGAGTCTTCGTGCGCCATAGAGTTGAATGTATCTCCTTGGCCAGTGTTGATGCCAAACTCCATACCGGTTGAGGTGTGTGCTGACCGCCTCGTCGTACCGGATGTTCGGAGGTCGCGACCAACAGCTCTTCCTGTTGTTACACGGAAGATAATCGTTTGTGGAGAGATGGCCTATTAACAGACGAGAACTTGTGAGTAAAGGAAGCGCCATAGATTTTGGATGGCATAGATCTGCTTACTAGGAAGAAGAAATAGAGTATGCGGAATACGCCTTGGTGCGGTCTAGTTGCTCCCGAGCCTTGTGATTGGTTGATGAAGCAAGCTAGCACGATTCCAGTGATTGCCAATGGAAAAGCTGCCTCCACCAGGATAGCGACAACACCAAGATATAGCTTCGAAGAGCCTGGTGGCAGGAACTCGCTGTTCTTGTAGTAGGCCATTAGAAGGCGGAAGGAGATGGTTGCCGTGATCAACACGTTGAGGGCGGCGTTCAGTGATATCCAGGCTACGGAATAGTCAATCTTCCACCCCGGAAACACGTCGAGCCAGAGCATCTGCAGGAAACCCATCACTTTGGGAAGAGGCTTAGTTCTAGGTGATTGCGAAAGGGCCGAGAGGAAACTTACCAACTGAGGCAATGTAGGTCAAAATTGGAAGGACAACGACCCATTTACGGTCGTGCCAGAAGAAGTAACATCGATAGACCTGTAGAATGTAAGATTAGTTGCATTTCTTAGTCCGTGATCAAGACGCGGCGCACCAGCAGACCATCTCCAACGAAGGCGATAAACGTCGACGATATTCTCGCAACACCATACGCCGGTGTGCCTCGTCCAAATCGCTCCATAGCCGCCCGGGACCTCTGCTGATCACCAGGCACTGTATTCAGCAAGGTATTATAATTCGACCAGTTCCCCGAGGCCGTGGAGATGATGCTTAACGCCAGTATAGTAAAACTGACAAGCACGTAGAGGAAGCGGCCTCTTCTCGCGGAGCGAGGGCTCTCCATGAAGACTATGGTCCCATAGAGGAACATGAACATCTGGAGACCTGTGTTCTTGGGCGTCAGATAGGTCTCGATTGAAGAATTTAGTGACATACCTATGCTCACTAATTGCACATTCGATTCTGCGTAGGTTATAGCAAGCCGAGGGCCCATCATGCCCCCACCTCCGCCCCCACCTCCGCCACCCATGCCTCCTCCTCCAGTTTGGTTTCCGTTGCCGCTCATCCTCGTAGTTCAAGACAGTGTCAAGAAGGGTATTGGTGCAGCGAACTGCAATGCAGAGTTATGAAACCAGGGGCAGGGGAGTCGAAAAGACGCCCTAAGAAGCCGTCCGAGGTCTTTATATCCCACTTCCACGCATCTTCATCTGACTGGTCACTGTTCCCATTGGATGACGGCAAGAAGCAGCGACCCTGTACCCCTTGTTCTTGGGATGATGCTCCAGCTCTGCTGTGAAGTAACAACCCCGAAATGGGATTCTGGAAGCTTGGTGTATAAATATATCGAGTGATAAACTATCCAACGAGGCATTGCAGCCGGCACACGGCGAGTGCTAAGCGTCAGAGCGCACATGGTCGTCTGGATTCCGAACTTCGTTTGTTGCGAGAACCGGCCGAGAGAAGCGCCCGTTCATATTAAGTATTCTGAGCAGCGAGAGGGGCTGGAGGTTTGCAGACGAGTAACAGTACCAGGAACGTCCCCAAATTGCACAGCTGGATCCAAAAACTATCCGAGGGCAGAGAGTAGTAATCGCGACCGAGCGGAGCCTCTTCTCCTCTGAAGATGATTGTCAGGTTCTGGGAATTTTGGAGACGATTATGCCCATATTACGCGCGCCTTCTCCCATCAAACCCTGTTCTTCTCCCGCTACCTCCCACCAATGACAGATGAGGAACAATAAAGACCATCGTTTGAAGCCTTTTGAAGCGCACTTCGTCCCTGACAATCAGCAATCGGCGGTCAATCAGACTGCTGCCGACGAGGAGACAGAGAGAAGCAGAATGAAACGTTGATCGGCAATGTCTGTCAGGAAGAAGTCGTACTCGAACATGGAAGGAGGTGAGGAAGGGGTCGAAGGAAGTGATCGTAGGAGCGTCGATCAAGCCATGCAGAAGGTCTTGGTAATCCCCCGCCGGCGTCTGGAAGGAAAGATGAAAGCGAAATAGATTAATTAGTACTAACAGGGCGCTCTAGGAGCTACTAAATGGACCATACACCAGAAAATCCCGCTTTAAATATAAGGACTACAAGTGTTCTTTTCATCTAAATAAACCTGCGGAAACCATCACCATCAACGCTCAAACTTCCTGAACGATGAAGAACTGCCCCACGAACCTTAATAAATTATCGTCTCGACTACACCCAACAATCAAGCCAACCAGATGCCAATGAAGACAGATAGGAAGAGCGAGAATGTGACAGAAGTTTGGCTCAGAGTCTTCGCGCCACCGGAATTATCTCCTGGTCGCAGCAAGAAGATTTCCCCAGTGGTATCGCTCGACACATACAGGTGTTCACCGTCGTTCCCAAACACGAGTCCAACTGGGCGGAAGCAGCCCCGTTGACAGTCATTCTCGTCCAAATTGGCTAGGATATCCACAGCACTGGTCTTCGTGTCCTTAAGGCTACCGGATGGACTCCAATCGCCCGACGAAGAGAACTGGCCTGGAACGGCGACGACTTTGTAGCCCTGGTGCCGAAGTTGTCAGTTATCCAGGGCACGTTGAAGTAGAGCGGTCTTGAGACGTACCTGAGGTGGCTGACGATTCCAACTACCATGTAACGAAGCGTACAGGTTGCTGTCTCCGGACTTCACGCCAAACTTCAGATCCAGAGGAGCAGTGTGGGGAGGTAGAAGGACAGTGGGCTTGACAGCGTTCGCTTCACACCACTCATCGTTAAACGTCGAGTTGCCCGGATCTTGAACGAACCAGTCTCCAGGCTTCTTGCGCGTATCGCCATCCCTGAAATCCTTTTCTTCCCATACGGTGTAACAAATAGGGTAGCCTCCAAAGATCCCGGCAGGCTCTGTGGGGGAGCCAACTGTTGGGAAGCGTGTGAGAAGAGCACAGAGGGAACCATTCGATGTCCACGTACGATTGTAGACTTTCTCCGCTGGGTTATCTGTGTGGATGTCGCGCTGGTCTCCATTTACGACGCGGTAGGCGTTATCAAGGGAGTTTTCTGAAACCGTGAGTCAGTCTATGAGGTCTTGCTTTGCACACAAGCGACGAACCGATGCTGTGGATGTTGCCAGCCTTGTCCTCTGTGATTCCAACGTCATTCCTCAGTCCATACCTATCGGGATTGATCAGGTATTGTCCTCCTGCACACTCCGCGTCCGCACTCACCCTAGCACCTTTCCGTAAGTCCTGTTCGAATGGAGTCAATGAAGGAATCGAACGAAGATGAAACCAGGACTCACTCGTCGGTATACGCAGCGCCGTCTTCAGGTAGCGTCCGCATATCAAACACACGGATTTGAGCGGTTCCGGATTCGGCCTGAATGGATGCTTCATCGATGTTACCGTCGGAGCCCACACTGACCACCAGATAATCAGGGTTTTTACGAGAGATGTGTAGCGTCCTGGTGACATGTCCTGGATTGTCCATTCTGATTGAAACCCAAGATGTCAGCTCGACACTATGTGTGCGGTTAGTGTGCCACACACCCAGTCACCAAAACTCGTCTATTCGAGACCGTCATCTCGCTGTCATTATAGTCCCAAGCCCAAGCGATATCCGAGGAGCTGTGAAGCGAGAAGGAATTAGTCCGAGTATAATGAGAGTCTACTGGGGACTCACCTCGCCACTAGTCTATTTCCAACCACATCTATGCCATGGTTTAGCCTCGTGTCGTCGATAATCAACTTGCTGTTGGTCACACAGCCTTCAGAGTCCAAGGTGTGCCCTGTAAGACCTTTCCCTCTTTCAATGACGAGGAGGTTGCCTCGGCCGTCTAGTATGATGCCTCTAGGCGTTCTAAGTCCCCCCAAGACGGGAGTCCCTACCCAACCGGGTCCGGTCTTGAACGCGTGGCTGGCCTGGGGTGCGTTGGCACACGCCGAAGGGTTGGAGCCAGTGGGCCTTTCCGCGGGGGTAGATGGGCTTGGTGCATCCTCTTCTATCGGAGGTCGCAAAGGCGGGGCAGCTTGTAGTTGCTGGAGAGCCATATCGTAAGAGTCCGAACGGGCGCTTGATACATCGAAATCATGTTGTCCAGCTACACTGTGTACGGGGACGCTGGAGTCGGCATTGGCCACATCGTCGGGCTTCTGTGAACCATGGGCTGCAAAGCCAAATTGCGCGGTTTCGTTGAAGCGGATACCATTAGATCCTCCCTCCCACACGGTACAATTCTGCCGCAAACGACGTGCGTTACTGAGTCAGCATCGTAAGGAGGTAAAGGTCCATGGGAATAGACGGCGTACCTGGCAGCGGTACACGATACGCTGGTGCGTAGCATTCGCTCCAGAGGTGCCCAACAGGGTGAGCTGCGGACCCTCGAGAGGATCTGGCGACGCAAACCGGCTGTGTAATCGCAAATGACATACGGCATGAGTACGGCATGCGACCCCTATTAAGAAACCGGGGACTCACGAGGTGAAACGCACAGACAGCAAGGCGTTGTGCTCATTGTCCACCCATCCAACGACGAGAGGGTTGGACCTCATACCACCTCCCAAGCTGTTCCCAATCCATCCCGCTGAGACTGGACCAGTGAACAGACCGATGAATTCGTCCGGCTGAGGTTCCCCTGCTGAAGGGCTCGGGGGGAAGACGTAGCCCCAGGCAATGTCGAGGTCGGCATCGTAGTATCGTTGGAAGCAGATGTCTGTTATGCTGTCGCACCACTCCGAAGTCCCTGGACGATCTTGAGCATAAGTAGAGATCGCACCTGAAAGAAGAAATAGGATGAATATCAGCCGTCCAATTTCACGACCTCGAATCGACACGCACCTAGCAGTGTGGCTCCTACAAGAGACCACGGAAAAGTGGAGAACATGGCAGATTCAGAAACGCTGGCGAGTCCACGAGGACCCAATCGTCATGGAAGATTATAAAAGAACGACAAGAGATGCCGAGAGTTAGACATCATCACTTCCCGCGGAATCATTTGGAATAACTGCGTGGTTATCATCAAAGAACGCCTGTAGTCTATTTTTACCGGGTTTCACGCAGGCACCCACACCCTGATACCGGTCCATAGCGCTCAAACTTACGGTCACCCATTGCATTCTGGGAGATCGGACGTGTGCATGTAGTTACGCTCAAGGCAACCTCATCGAGAGTCGTAGAGCAGTGTGAAGTAAACTGGGAATTCTCGGCCGTGATGAGAGCAAAGCAAGTGTGGGATGACGAATGCCAAGACTGCTGCGACGACGACACCGACACCCACCTACATAAGACCTAAGCCCACCAAGGCTTGAAACGACAGGGATTGTCACAGGCCCGGATACCATGCCATCCTCTGACTTTCAGTCAATAACTATGTGATCTTTTCCAGTGAGTTTCGTGGATGTGAAAGTAGTTACTCACATTTTGAAAGGTTTGGGCAGTCATCATCTCATTTCTCCTTACATAGTCGATCAGTCACAAGAGATTGTCAGAGACAGGAAGCTCTGAAGTAATCACAGTAGCAATATGAGATAGCTTACAGTTTGATTGCAGTGTGGACGAGTAGCCGTGACGATGCCCCAGAGAGGTACAGCCCGCAAAGCCAAACGTGGGCGAGCTTCAGGGCGGAACCTGCTTCAGTGTATGTGAGGTGAGATTGTATGTGGTCTTGACAGTGGAAGTGGGGAAAGTTCGGCTGATTTACGAGACACCAGAACCGGGCTGCAAACGCCGCACTTGAGATAATTCCGTTTCAGCAGGGAGGTCTGAGAGATAACAACCTTGACTGCGAAGGGGAAAGCCGTTCAATCATGCAGAACCTCTCGGGTTGGCGCTTGAGGAAAGGAGCCCGAGAAAACCCAGAGCGAGAGCAGCTGCGAACTTCATTGGGGCAGTCCATGGCAGCCGCCAGCGTCCAAAGAGGTACATGGCACCAATAGAAATAGCTTGCTTAGTCCGCCAGTGTGGCTCACGGTACAGCCAGCGTCTTCCTAAACCGATCCAAGCGAAGTCTCGAGCGCATTCTCGAAAAGGGGCGACGCAAGCCGATTCTCCTCTAACGGGTGTGGAAAAAACAAGGTTGTTTACGCTCAGCAGGTATTTTGGGTTTCAAAACCACCTGAGGGTTGTTCAAGAGTTGTTGGAGGGGGTAGAAGGCAAAAAACTAACGTTGAAAAGTAAGTGGGACGCTTGACAACTGCTTGAAGCGGAGCCTGAGTCGGATCAAAATTGCTGATGCCTTGATCACGTGTCAACGAATTTCGTTCGCGCCGTGCCGGACAGCGAGCAACCCATTCCCCTTGTCGTCCGCAATGTTCGCCAGTTTAATCCGCCTGGGCGAGTTCTCTCAGCCATTCAAACGCGCCCAGTTTGGTCTTTTTGGCGGCAAGTCCATCCAGTACGGCAACAACGTCCCCTTCTCAAAACACAAAACACGTCGGACATGGCTACCCAACGTACAGCGAAAACGACTCGACTCTGAGGTCTTGGGCGAGAAGGTGCGGATAAAGGTCACGACAAGAGCGTTGAGGACCATTAAGAAGGTGCGCAACATTATTCTCAGTCGTAAACCTTTTGCTTACCGGTGACTATGGCAGTATGGCGGACTCGACAACTATCTCAAGGGAACCCAGTCACATAAACTGAGTTTCGCTGGTCTTGACCTGAAGCTGAAGATCAAGGATGCAGAGGCGAAAAAGCTGGCTGAATTCCGGCAGTCTCCAGAGGGAAAGGAGGAGCTTCAACGCCAACTGAAAGCTCGGGATCCATGGGGAGTCAAAGTTGGCGCCATGAATATTAAGCTTAAGCGCATTGCAAGCGTGGCGCCGTCGGGAACCTTGGAGGGCGCTAGACAAGCCAGGCGCGAGGCGGCAAAGGCTTTGGGTATCCAGGGACTGGCTAGGTATGTTGTCATCGCCGTTTCCCCGATCTGGTCTGACCTCTTCTTAGTCCCCAGCAGACCTTCGAATACTTTACGCAGAGGCAGCAGTGAAAACGCCCTTATCATACATACAACCCGTCTGCAGTCTTATAATACTAATACCATCATCTCTGGACCAAGTTGCGCGACTGCCATCTATCTTCATGTCAGAAGACGCGAACGCGGTTCCTTTGCCTGTTTTGCCTAACCGACCAAAAGGCGGTGTACACTGGTGCGTCAGGTGCATATTCTAAATTCTCTGGTTAACTTATGTTACTATTCTACAGAGTTAAATTACGTCCGCAGGTATCAAGTCATCCTTGGTTCCACCTTTGACATATAAGAAATCGCCTTCAAAAGGACTTCTCGAGTCATGTCCAGCTCAACCCATAGCTCGTTAACGAAGTACCCGACGTATTGGAGGTTTTCGCGCAAGGCATTCAACTTCACCAGGGTCAAAATCGCCTTCTGCTCCTGCTTCAGGCTGCGCGCAGTGGCCGCGAGTTCTGCCGCGACCGTCTCTGTCCTCCTCTGGCTGAAGGGTTTGCCAGGTGCTAGTCGTGTCTGGTTCTTCCACCCGGGCTTCATCCATGGAAGGCGAAAGGAGGCAATGCAGCTCCAACCCACAGAATCTGGCCCGACATCCAGGTCTTGTACCACCACAGAAGGCATCGGGTGCAAAATGTCACGGATCCATACTGGGACCAACCTGCGGAATAATTCAGCCTGGTTCTTGTTGTGCAGGTATATGACCAATTCTGGGAGCGTTTCCAGTTGAGGAACCGGCATCACGACGCGAGGGAGTTCGTCCTGCATTCTCTTCGGTAGTGGTGGCAGCTCTAACCCGTCGTCCGATCGTCGAGGTCCAAGGTTGGGCGTGTTCAGCACAAACAGCAAGTCGTTGATTGGCATCTCGCAAACGCGCGGCCGGAAACCTGTGCACCGACTCTCATATGCGACCAGGATGTGTGTAGGGCCTAGTGGACGGGGCGATACCAAGGTGTCGACGTCGGAGAAGTTTAGGCTTTCTAACGAGACGCTACAACGGTTCCGGATCCAAAAGGCGGATAGCCTGCGGGAGGATTCTCTGGAAGATAAGATGGTGTCGTCGAAGTTCAAGAGACGCGTGGTGCTGTTGGCTTTGAGTTGGTGCCCTTCTGTACTGTCACAGTCGTTGATCTTGGTCGTGTCTGATCGAGGGCTCCCGCCCACTCTTTGGTATAGCCAGTTCGATTGTCTGGAGAGAGGTGAGCCCCCTTCCGCTCCGATATGAGATAGATTGGCCACTCACTCCTCGTCGTAGTCAGGTCTTATCTTTAGGTCGTCCCGCAATTCCTCAATACTTCGCCGTCGCAGGTAGTCTTCTCGATCCGGCGAGATGTCAATCAGAATCTTTCTGTCGATCTGGCGCTCTTTGGGGTGTCCAAATGGTTTGACTTCTTCTGGGTATTTAATGAAGTTGAGGATCGGGAGGTGAGAGGATATCGACATGGTGTTGGAGTGGTATACTAATGTTGAAAGTGGGGGAACTTCACAGGGGCCCTGGCCTCTTTCTTATACCACACCAGTCGGATAAAGATCCATTGTCCCTCTCGGGCGTTGCTTGTAAAGGATGTGGAGTCGAAATTCCATTGTGAACTGTGGCATCGCAGATTGCAACGGTTACAATCGAAGAAGTGCGCAAAAGCCACTCTTTTTTGGGCAGCGAAACGGATGTCTTTGTGACGCTCCGTGATCGACTCGATCAAGAAGGGGCGCGGTTGGTGTATCACTATGTAGCCTGTTTCAAAAACCCCTTTCTTACTTGAATATATTCTGTGTTCATTTCGCAGTGGAGTTGGCGTGATAGGCTGCGGTTGTCCCGACAGTATGTCCGCGTGCGCGAGTTACAGCTATTATTTTTCAGGTCCTTATCTCAATCAATGCTCGCGCAATTGAGTTGGGGGTCGGTGGCCATGGGATATATGTATGGGACACGGGGGCGCACCTGAATTATCGCCTATCATCGCGGCCGACGCGATCCTCATTTGGTCTTGGCAGTTGCGTCCGCGTTTTGCAGACGTAAATTACGGGCGCTTGACTCGGTCTCAGCGCGTAGACCAATAGAGTCAAGTTTCCTGCTTTTCCTACAGGTCCAATATTCCTTGGCCGATGTCCACGCGATAAAGAGCAGCAATTTCGGCGGAAAGCTCCCGTTAGACTGCCAAGGGGCGGCAACTTCGCGGCTAGCACGGTATCTTTTTAATATTATCCCCAAACACGCGCTCCATGAGTGGCTGGCATAGGCCGGCATTCCAACACGACGAACGATGGGAAGGTTGAATTCATTTCCTCGCCCTCTCTGTTCAACTTCTCTGTCATAGCCTGCAGGAGTCCGCTGCCCTTTCTGAGTCTCGAGATGAGGAAGAGCACTGGATCTACTACTCGGTCTTCCCTCACATTCCTTCTACTCCTTCCTCTCTTTTCGTTCTTTTGCTTTCAACAGGCTTCAGCACAAACCAGCTATGCGAACGAGTTTATCGACCCGGACCTCATTCTGGCAGGAGACTTTGCGAACAACACCGCAGCTGCGCAGCGAATGATCAGGAATTGGGCGTCTAAATGGGCCAGTGAAGGACCTTGGAGTACGTTCTTCCCCTGACCGCGATTCGTTCCTGCAGCATTTACCCATTTGAATGTCAGGTGTAATGCTCAAGGATGCGACACCTCCTTCTGGCACAAAACACGATTATATGAGCTGGGCTCCCTAGTGCGTTTGGGGTTTCGTCAGTACCTTTGTAGCGCTGATCAACATATTTTTAGCTGGTGGCCCGATTGTTCAGATGTCGGGAATACGACTGTGCTATCAGAGGAAGAAGGTATGTCATATGTCACAGCCTCCTGGAAGGAAACTAGACCAACTGGCGGAACATTTCCAGTCTGGACCACCTGCCCATACCGTCGTCGAGACGGCGAATTCAACCCGGACGTTCGCGGAGTGAACGACGTTGGCAATTTCCAGGACATGTCCGATGCTGTTTTGTATAATGCCCTTGCATGGTCTCTCGAAGAGGCCGGAAAGACACTGTATGCTCGTAATGCTGGTACACTCCACCTTGGGGGTTCAATCTCTTTTGAATGGGAGCCCACTCATAAAGTCTCTCCTAGTTCAGTTCCTTAGAACGTGGTTCTTGAACCCAGATACCCGGATGAATCCCAACCTCAATTTTGCGCAAATGATTCGTGGATCTAATGGTCGGCCTGGTAGCGCGACTGGTGTACTGTGAGTTTGCGGTTCTCTTCAGGGATGTGATGTCTTGTTTACATCTGCATTTCAGAGATCTCAAAGGAATGGCCAAGATTGCGTCTGCCATTTTGATCTTCAGGAAAGGAGGGAGCACCGAATGGACCTCGGACGATGATGAACAAATGGTTGAATGGTCGAGAGAGTATATTGAATGGCTTGAAACCGCCGAACTGGCCTTGGATGAGGGTAACTCCCGAAAGTGAGTGCCAGTCCTCCGAAACTTGAATATGGTTAAACGGGTTTCTGTTCTCTAGCAACCATGGTTCCTTCTATTATAACCAGCTGGCTGCATTGAAGCTCATTGTGGATGACATCCCTGGAGCCATCAATGTCTCGTCTACATACTTTTCCAGACAATTCCAGTCTCAAATCGCTGCTGATGGCGAGCAGGTGAGCAAACCATCGAGTACAATCAGGTCGATAAACTCAACCTTTTATTAGCCTTTTGAAGCCGCTCGAACGAGGCCATACCATTACCGCGCCTATAACTTAGCTGCAGCAATTGTGAGGATTTACTGGTTACTCTTTGTCCGGACAGACTTACGAACCCTTTCCAGACCAACGCTCGCATTTGGAAGTATGCAGATCCTAGTTCAAATGTTTGGGAGATCACATCAGCGGAAGGCGCGACAATCAAAACTGCACTCGACTACGCGATGACACACAGCGCCTCCTCAAGTGGAGAGTCGCAGTATGCTGCAGAGCTATACCCTATTGTCGCGGCTGTTGCCTCGGTGTACGGCGATCCCGATGGCCAGTATTTGAACTTCTTGCAGGAGAACGATGAAGGGTTTTATGCGGAACCTTACTTCTTGTGGAACAGCGGGGAATGGACCTCTGATGTCACGTCGACTGCTCGACCCGGAGGACCGAAGCCCACTTCCAGGAAGACCCAGGGTTCGCCTTCAGTTGATGAAGACGCTGGAAGCGCTGATGGGAGGGGTGTCCGACTTTGGGGTCTTGCATTGAACGTCGCTGTCCTGGCGCACACTCTGCTTTCTGTCGTCATCTAGCTATCAATGCATAGTATTTACTTTTACAATATACCCTTTCCGTGAAGTTCAATGAGTACCAAGAGTGGTAAAGGTCTCATAGCCTGAGTGTCTTCGGTCACCTGAAGCGACTGCCGTCACTGTCCAAAGCCGTTGCTGACGTTGCCTCCCGGCCGACACAGAAGCCAATGTTACAGGAATGCGATCGGAGGCTTGTTCCCCTCTCGATTTCTTGAGGCAATGACTGCAACAAGTTGAAATCCACTCTCAGGACGTATCTGCGTACCAGAAAATCACCAGATGTCATGCATATCTGGTCGGACAGAAGGTGCGTCTCCCTTGAAGGGCTACAGGTCTCGCAGATGTGAATTGATGGATATCATAGTGCTCTGAGAACGGTACTAGTGGCCCCCGGATCGATGACTATCATTCCTTGGCGCCAGCTGAAGGCCCCTTATAAGTGTGAAGAAGTAGGTGTGCGTTTTCCCGCAACCTCCCGACATGCTTCATGTCTTCGCCTTTCTCGCTGTCTCTTACATCCTCGGTGTTTTTGCATCACCCCAAGTCAGAATAGGGCGTACACAGCTAACTGGTCTCACCCTTTCCGATGGCATCGAATTCTTTGGAGGTAGAGCTCTTCCAATTCCTTCTGTTTGGCCACAGGCGCTAAACAGTTGCCTTCGTGTTCAGGGATCCCTTATGCGGAGCCACCTGTTGGACCACGGAGCTTTCGTCGCCCAGTCTTGAAGAGAAACTTCAATACAACAGTATTTGATGCCACAACCTACGGAAAAGCGTGTATGCAGGTGGTGAGTCCCTCTCGGCTCAGGAGACGATTTTATACATGCAGTCCATTAGCCCATCGAAATCGATGTCACAAATATGTCGGATGATTGCCTAACTCTCAATATTCATCGACCATCCGGCGTTAAACCCAACGCAAGACTCCCAGTGGTAGGCTTTCGAGCAGCGGGACTATGTCGAAGATCCTGCTGAAGTGAATGGTAGTTGTTTTGGTCTTACGGGGGAGCATGGTCATGGGGAGCCTCGTCTACATACAACGGCAGCACGCTGGTCTCTCGAAGTATTGAGAGGGTATGGACAAGCAATGCTGGTCAGAAGCCGATTTTTTCAGCTAATGGAATCTTCGTCAGGGTACTCCCGTCATTTATGTCAATTTCAACTACCGCCTGGGCCCCTTTGGGTGGCCACAGGGACAAGAATGTGCGCATGGGCAGACTTGGTATTGAATTGTCAGATTCTCAACTCCTGTTACAGCCGAAGACCAGGGCGTACTCAATCTCGGACTTCATGATCACATCGCAGCGCTACAATGGGTACAGCACAATATTCACCACTTTGGGGGAGACAGAAACAAGGTATGGAGACCTGCCTCTCCGACAAGCTGATCGCTGAGTAGAAACAGGTGACGATATTTGGAGAAAGTGCTGGCTCGATCAGCAACGGAATTCTTTATCTGAACTCAGGACTCGAGCGTCTAGCTCGCGGCGCTGTATGTCGCCCAAACTCGATCTTGCTTTATTGTCGCTGACGAGGCGACAGATTTTCCAGTCGGGTCAGGCGAATTCCGTTATCAATCCGAAGGCCTCGTACAGGGAAGACGTCTGGCAACGATTGATTCGAGCTATGCCTTCCTGTGCAGCCACTTCAGAGTCCGGATCCTCGATTCCTTGTCTTAGGGAAGCGAGCTCCGTGGAGATCCTTACTGCATGGTTACAGATTTTCCAAGAGATCCAAGATTTTATCCTCTTCCTACCAACGATAGATCCTGCACGAGGGAGCTTACTTCCTGACTATCCTTCGCGCCTATATAGCCAGGGTCGATTCGCAAGGATTCCCTTTATTTCAGGAACGAATTTGGATGAAGGTGAGACGGCTTCAAGCGACAAAAGGCAACCTCACTCACCAATGTCGCCGCAGGGACCGCATTTGCTAACTCCAACCCAAACGCCACTGAAGATAACATCAAAGGTCATATTATAGGTTATAACTCACCTTCGCCTGATGAGAAAGGCCTCGCTCGAGTTGTCGATGAGCTGTTTGATGTATACCCCGATGTCCCCTCCCTTGGTTCACCTTTTAACACCGGAGATGAACTTTTCGGATTATCTCGTTCGTACAAGAGGCACGCCGCAATCCGTATGTCCTGCCTGCTCAGAGCGTTCGGAATGCATCTAATCCTAGCCAGTCACGGATATGGTTTTCGAAGCACCGCGTCGAATGTGGCTTGAAGCTGCAACCTCGCGAGGCGTGAAGGCTTGGAGTTATCTCTTCAAGCAACCTCAGCCCTTGGACAACCCGGCATGGGGAGGTGAGGAGAGACGTTTTGTCAGCTAGGCAGGAGATTGATGATCATCCCTTCCCGACAGTCTACCATTCAAGCGAAATTGAATTTGTTTATGGACAGCCTCGGGATCAGTCACCAAGTGCTAGGAACGTTAGCACGCTTATGATGGATTACTGGATCTCTTTTGCCGTCAATTTAGATCCCAACGACCGCCGTGGATTGCGCAGTGAGTGTCTACTAACGCTTGAGATCGCCTTCTAAATTCACGGCCATCCAGGACCTACTTGGCCTCGATATACCAAGAGGGACGGAACGTCGCTGCAGCTTCAAGGAGGAAACACAACAGCCATTACAGACAACTTTAGGGTCCAGAAGAGTCGTTTCTTCAATTCTCACCCTATCTTGTTCCGCCATTGACCTCATAACGTAAATTGTAATCAGAACAATGAACGGGCAACACACAGAGGTTCTGCAATATAGATATAAAGGGAATTTGGGCGTTTACGCAGGAACACATTGGGAGTAATATTGGTTTGCCTGAAATCGACGGTAAGGCGTCGTCGCCTACAGCTGAAGACGGGGGAACTCACCGCTCTGCAAACAGCATTGGCGGGGCAGAGAGTTGGCCCAGTCCAGCCTTGTCCGCCACTTTGAAAGCGAAGAGTTAACGCAAGAGCCGATTACATTTCGCGTTCAGCCTACGCACCATTGCCCATACATTGTCTGCGTTGCTTGAGGTGGCTGGATTGTCGAAGGTGGTTGAGTAACCACGGGTGGAGTAGTCGGGGTCCCAGGAGGATTAGTGACGACGGGAGGATCAACACTAGGACCCCCGGGTCGTTTTAGGATGAAGACTTCGCCGGTCGTGTCGCTCGAGACATAGAGATTCTCGCCATTTGGACTCCAGACGAGTCCAACGGGTCGGAAGCAATTCGAACCTAGCCGCGACAATCATTGTCAAGGCTTGGGGCGACCAAGATTTGCCAAGCTCACCACCGAATGATCCTGAACATTGATTTTCGTTCCGATTGGTCAATAGATTGGTGAACGAGGTCTTGGTTTGGGCAAGGCCGACGCTTGGAGACCATTCACCAGACGCCGAGTAGCGACCTGGGATGATCACCACCTTGTAACCCTGCAGAATTTCCATGTGTATGTCAGAGAGGGAATACAAGGATCACAAGACAACTCTTACCTGAGGTGGCTGTCGGTTCCAGCTTCCATGCAAGCCGACATAGAGGTTAGTATCGTTGCCAAGGCCGAACTTCATATCCAAAGGGGCAGTATGGGGTGGGAGAAGTGCTGTGGGCTTGACTGCGTTGGTGTTGCACCAAGCATCATTGTATTGACCATTGGGGTCTTGTACAAACCTGGAGGCGGATTCGGTAAGCTATCATAGACAGGGATTGAAACGCTGCTCACCAATCTCCGACCTGCTTGGGACTATCGGTGAAATCGCCTGCTTCCCAGACGGTGTAACAATCCGGGTAGCCGCCGAAGATCGACCTCGGGTTGGAAGGATCGCCCACTACCGCCGGGGAGGTATTGACAACTGGAATATACGATCCGGAAGGCCGAAGTAGAACTTACAATTATAGACCTTCTCGGCGGGGTTATTGGTATGGATATCGCGACGTTGACCATTGACCATTCGGTAGGCGTCGTCCAGTGAGTTCTCTATATCCCTTCTTCAGAAGATAGGGGAATGAAAAAATCTGGATGCCACTGACCGATACTGTGAATATTTCCTGCCCTGTCCTCTGCGATGCCGACGTCATTGCGCAGCCCGTAGCTTGAAAATAACAAAGCTGAATGACAATCCAACAACAATCCCGGAATCCTTACCCCAGTACCCTCCCATATGAGCTACCATAGGGAACGATATCAGTGAAAGGCAGAGTACCAGTTCGTGCCAAAGCACCTACCTAGTGTAGCTTACACTTTGAGAAGGGAGATTGTTGTAGTCGAATACTCGAATTTGGGCTCTGCCTGATCCAGGCTGTCTCGTTGGGGTCGACGTTGCTCTCTGATCCAACACTCAAAGCGAAGAGGTTGGGATACTTGCGAGAGATGTGGATGGTCCTCGTGAAATGGATGAAGTTATTCATCCTTTCAGAAAGGTACGTGGTTATCAAGAACGCTCTAAGTCAGACTGCTCACTAGAAGGGCTTACCCAGTGATGAGCGTTCGCTTGTTAGTTGCCGTCATGGTGACTGGGTCGTAGTCCCAAGACCAAACGGCATCTCCTGAGCTGGATTGAATAACGATGAGTAAATTCTTCCCAGTGGTGGCAAAGGATGGTTACCTGGCCATGATTCTGTTGCCAGAAGGGTGTACGTCAATCGCGTGGTTGATCTGGCTGTCCTGGATGATGGTTTTCGTGCTGGTCACGCAGCCGTTGGCATCCAGGGCATGTCCCGTCAGTCCTCGACCACGTTGAATGACCAGGAGATTGCCCCTCGTATCGATCATAATTCCTCGAGGCATCGTGAGCCCGCCGAGAAGCACACCGCCCCTCCACCCAGACGCCAAGGTCATGGGGTACCGAGGCTGAGGAGCGCCTGAGCAAATGCTCTGCGCGAGCGAAAACGGCGCTGGAGAGTGCGGGTGAGAAAAGGTTGAAAGAATATGTTGAGGACCGACCGAGAAGCGCCAGCCAAAGGGCCAATGTGACTGTTGCGACTTGCATATGCATCTCTGAGTTCGGGGAGAGTCGAGCAGATTCACTTCCCATTCTGGACGTTCTTTTAAGCAGGAACGCTGTGATGGAACGGGTCTTCATCGGTTTCTGAGGCTTTGCATTCTCGGACATTTGTGATGCTGAATCGTCCAGTTCTTGGAGGAGCTAGCATTCATTATCCTTCGTCGAAGGGTCTCGTGAACTCCTTCCGTCGCCCCAGAGAATCTTGGCATGGTTAATCCAGATCCCCAGAAAGGCAGAGATTCAGGATAACTCCACAAGGGAGCATTGTGCCACGGGGTTTATTGAGGCAAATATTCCTTTTAGGATGGACGCACCTGGAATAGTTAGGATGCGCATGAGCAACGTCGCGTACTGGCCTCAACAGCCTAGAGAATTGATCGTGGGATCAAACCGAGGTCGACTGTGCGAAGTTGAAAGCGGTAAGGCCGTTAATCTGCTCGAAAGGTGGGGGGAATGCCCATCGCTTCCGAGTAAACAAATTAGCCGCTGCTCCATACGCCAACTTCTAACATAGTGCGGAACTCACAGTACGCGCTAGCCAGCGCTTTTTGAGGAGTGGGAGGAAATAGAATCGATTCATAATTCAAAATTAACTCGACGCACAAGCTGTGTACAGCAGTAGCAAGGAGCCAGCGACTACCATTCAAAAGAATGATATTGGCATAGAAACAGGAAGCTACAGAACCAACGAAACCCGAAATTATGCAGGAACACACTGAGAATACCATTGGTTGGACTACGTCTCGAAGTCAGAATGAGGGCCTTGGATCAAATCAAGTATTCACTTACCGCCCGACAAACAGCGTTGGCAGGACACAGGGTCGGTCCAGTCCAGCCTTGACCGCCACACTGTCCATACATGGTCTGCGTAGCCTGAGGGGGAGCAATGGTGGTCGGCGGCTGAACAGGTGGTTGTGATGTGGGGGTTCCCGGTTGAGTCGTGATTGTAGGTGGCTGTCCAGGGTTGGTAGGCCCAGAGAGCCTCTTGACGAGGATAACTTCACCGGAACTGTCGCTGGTAACATAAAGGTTTTGTCCGTCTGGGCTGAAGACAAGACCGACTGGCCGGAAGCAGTTGGCATCTGATGACCTCGTATTTAGCTACTTGGGCAAAACAAGAGTCAAACAACACTCGATACTCACTTCCGAATCCTGAGCAGCGTGTTTCATCGACGTTGGAGATTAAAGTACTCCACGAATTTTTGGTCTCTGCGAGAGAAACGGTGGGAGACCATTCACCGCTCGCTGACCACCGACCAGGGACAATTACCACTTTGTAGCCCTACATCGTACGGTCGTTGAGAGATTAGATTCTGTGCCTCTGGACATGGAACTGACCTGCGGAGGCTGACGATTCCAGCTTCCGTGAAGGGGGACGTATAAATTACTATCATTCCCGACGCCGAACTTGAAGTCCAGGGGAGCTGTGTGCGGCGGCAGCAGAACAACAGGTTTCGCGGTGGTGTTGCTGTTGCAATAAGCGTCGTTATACTGCCCGCTATTTGTTTGCGTAAACCTAGGCGATGACATGAAGTGACGCTTATGACTCGATGACTGGTGCTTCTTACCAATCGCCGACCCGTTTCGTGCTATCATTAAAGTCTGCTGGCTCCCAGATAGTGTAACAGTCAGGATAACCGCCAAACAGAGATCTAGGATTTGCAGGATCTCCAACTAGACGGTTGTCAGAGATAGTTCAATATACTCGTCGGGAATGCTTACGGTTGTACACTTTTTCCGCGGGATTATTGATATGAATGTCGCGCCTTTGACCATTGATCATGCGGTAGGCATCGTCGAGTGAGTTTTCTAGGGGCGGTAAGAATATTCCGTGATTAAATGGCAATACCTCCAATTGTGACCTACCAATGCTCCAGAAATTTCCGGCCCTATCTTGAGCTATGCCAACGTCGTTCCTCAGCCCGTATCTAGACCATGGTAGGGGTAAGAGGCCCAACAATATCTAGACAAAGGATGCCCATACCCGAGGACTCGTCCATATGAGCTAGCATCGACGAAAACGTTAGTGGCGGGTAGGTATATGTGAAGACAACTTCTGTGTACCTAGTAAACGTCGTTCCAGAGGCTGGAAGGTTGTTGTAATCAAAGACCCGGATCTGAGCTCTCCCAGATCCCGGCTGTCGCGTTGGTTCGTCGATGTTCGACGCCGAACCAACATTGATCGCGAAAATGTTGGGGTTTTTCTTAGAGATCAGGATGGTGCGAGTGAAGTGGAAGTTGTTGTTCATGCTATGTCGAAACAAGTGAGAACCATGTGGATGAGTGGAAATTGTCCTCGTACCCAGTGACCAAGGTCCTCTTGTTACTGGTGGTCATTGTTACCGGATCGTAATCCCAAGACCAGGCAATGTCCCCTGAGCTGGTTACCAGACCTCAGGTTCAGCTCACGCACAGATATCCATTTGGGAATGCACTGTACCTGGCAATAATGCGATTTCCAGCAGGATGAACGTCAACACCATGGTTAATCGCCGAGTCTTGAATGACCATCTTCGAGCTGGTAACACATCCATTGGCATCGAGAGTGTGGCCCGACAAACCACGGCCACGTTGGAGAACAAGAAGATTGCCTCGAGTATCCATGGTTATACCACGAGGCTCAGAGAGACTTCCCAGGACGGGGACTGCTCGCCAGCCTGAGACGACGTTAATTGGGTACCGCGGATTGGGTGCCCCAGGGCATGACACAAAAGTCGAGCTTGGTGGTGGCTGAGGTGGCGGGGTTGTAGGAGTCGGAGGCTGGGAAGTTGGTGGCTGCGTAGGCGCACCCCCAGAAAGAGGTGGAGCATTGGTCAACTGTTGCAAGAAGTAGTTGTAGGAACTGGTGCGGGTACCGAGGTCGAAGCCGTGTTGGCCTGCAGCTGAATGCCTGTAGAGGCCAGAGTTGGGGTCAGATGGGGTCAGCGGTTGGAGAGTGGCATGGAAAGCCCATCCCAACACCGAGCTTCCAGTAGAGGGGATGCCGCCACCGGACCAAGATGTACAGTTCTGAGCAGTTGTCGTAAGACTGCCGACCGTCGCGGGAGGACCCAAGATAGGTGCGTACCTGGCAACGATAAACGATACGTTGGATTTGGCCGTTGGAACCAGACGATCCTAGTATAGTCAGACGAGGTCCAGAATAGATCGAAGGTGGGGCATAGTCACTGTTCCATCGTTAATCAAGGCCCATGGTGGGAGTCATTGGTGAGACAACTCACGTTGCCCATCGAGCGGATATCCTGGGAGTCGTGCCATCGACCCAGCCTACAATCAAAGGGGCATTGCGCATTCCACCTCCCAGACTGTTCCCGATCCAGCCAGAATTGGCCGGTGCTTGGAAGATTCCAATAAATTCATCTGTCGCAGCTCCACCAGCTGAAGAGGGGAAGAGGTATCCCCAGCTCGCATCGAAATCTTGTTGATAGTATCTCTGCCAGGTTACACCTGTCAAGGAATCGTACCACTGCGATGCCACCTGTCCATGGACTGGGGACCTGAGGTAAGAAAGCGGCGCGCTCCAGTGAAGGGAAAGCAAGTGACGAACCGAGGACAGAGAGCAGCCCAATGGCCCAAAACAGAGAGGAAAACATGGCTGTTGCTCTGGATTCCAGTAGCCTTCTTCCGTGCAAACGGTTTTGCGTTTTAAACGAGCGCTCTCCTCTCATCCATTCGGTACAACGTCGGTTCAGAGAACCCCAAATCCTCGGATGTTTGCTTCACTGTTTCGAGTTCTATCGCGCCATGGTGCACTAATACTCACGGGTTTGGAGACTAAATGTTCACTTGACATGGTTTCTTCATCCACTATTACTCGAGAAACCTGTACGGTAGCAGGATGAACTCAATAACAGATCTGGTAGAATCCGATCAAAGACTTGCCATGAGTTTGCCACGCGAACGATTCCTCCATGTCGAGAATCGGTGCCGCTGGAATTAGAAGCGCAATCCCCGTGATGTGGTTGCGGAAAAACTTTGAGTAGTAACCGGTGAAGATCCATTGGTCTTTCCTGCGAGGATCAGTGAGATGCAACTGAATGGCGTGAGATGGCTCTCCATGCAGGACATGTGCACCGCGTTCCGAAGATGTTGCACATGCGGGGACACTAGAACGATGACCATGAGTAGAAGCAAGAAATTACCTATTGTCGAAGGCAGGCGAAGGTCATGCGCGACGCAACCCTATCTGTCCCTCTGCTGGATTGGGAAAGCCACGTGGGAGTCCCGAAGAAACATGAGCGAGGAATGAATGGATGCAGAAACAAAATCGATTCTGTCTTGAAGCCCGACTAATTTTACAGCACGATGTCTTGAAATAGATAGGGGGATGTTTATGCAGGAACACACTGAGAGTACCATTGGTTGGACTGGAGAGAGCGTAAGCAAGGGATGTAGTGGGTGTCAGACGAGCAACGTACCTCTCTGCAAACGGAGTTCGCTGGGCAAAGAGTGGGTCCGGTCCATCCTTGGCCACCGCTGGAGGGATTATTAGGGTTCCGCATAGCAATGGATGACTAGTAATTACGCACCATTGTCCCCAGAGGGTCTGGCTGGCTTGAGGAGGGGCGACGGTCGTGGGTGGCTGAACGACCGGCGGGGTGGTGGGAGTAGGTGGGCTGGTGGTGATGGGGGGCTGGGTGATGGGAGGCTGAACAATAGGGCCGGACATGCGCTTGATGATGAAGACTTCGCCGGAGGTGTCACTGGAGACATAGAGGTTCTGGCCGTCAGCGCTCCAGACCAATCCAACAGGTCGGAAGCAGTTTGCATCTGAAAGGAGGTCAGTCTCCTTCCTAAACGGAGACCGGATATGAAAAACTCACTTCCGAAGCCTGAGCACTGGTTCTCGTTTCGGTTGGTCAAAAGGTCAGACCAAGCAGTCCTGCTCTGAGCGAGGGGAGCTGTTGGCGACCACTCTCCTGAAGCAGAGTATTGTCCAGGAACAACGACGACCTTGTAACCCTTTGGATCCATGCAGAGTCAGAAATGCTTTGGCATACAACACGTAGCAACCCGTACCTGGGGCGGCTGTCGGTTCCAGCTTCCGTGAAGGGCGACGTACAAGTTGGTGTCGTTTCCGAGACCGAACTTCATGTCGAGAGGAGCAGTGTGGGGAGGAAGGAGCAAGGTAGGCTTGACAGCGTTGGCGTTGCACCAAGCGTCGGTGTATTGACCGCTGTTATCCTGAGTGAACCTGGATGCACGAGTGAGCTTTGATTACCAAATGAAATAGTGCTGGATCCTACCAATCGCCAGGCTGCTTGGGCGAATCGGTGAAATCGCTTGGTTCCCAAACAGTGTAGCAGTCAGGGTAGCCCCCGAAGATGGCCCTGGGGTTAGAAGGGTCTCCCACTGCAAGTGAGAATGAGGGAGATGTCCGCAAAAGATGGTGATCTGGCACATACGGTTGTAGACCTTCTCAGCGGGGTTGTTGGTGTGAATGTCGCGACGTTGTCCATTGACCATTCGGTAGGCGTTATCCAGCGAGTTTTCTATGGGATGGGATCGTTAAGAGGGAACTGAGAGTTAGTTCAGGGACAGTCAACTCACCAATGCTGTGGATGTTGCCGGCACGGTCTTCAGTGATGCCGACGTCGTTGCGGAGACCGTATCTACGAAGGGTTGGCAAAGACAAATCACGACATGAAAGTGAAGCAAGCATACCCGAGGACACGACCATACTGGCTGACGAAGGGGACACCATTCTGAGGGAGTTGATCATAGTCGAAGACTCGGATCTGGGCACGACCAGAGTTCTGTTGACGAGTTGGCACGTCAATGTTTCCGTCGGATCCAACGTTCAGGGCGAAGAGGTTGGGGTATTTGCGAGAGATGTGAACAGTTCGAGTGAAGTGGTAGAAATTGTTCATTCTGTTGGTTTGTTAGTATCAGAGGAATCCACTGGGGCTTGTCGCCACGTACCCAGTGACGAGCGTCCTTCGGTTGGTAGCAGTCATGGTGGCTGGGTCGTAGTCCCAAGACCAGGCAATGTCACCAGAACTGTAGGAAAGTGTCAGGTGCGTTTCAGGGCCATGGGGTTTCAACACCTTGCTTACCTGGCGATGATCCTTCTGCCGGAAGGATGGACATCGATGCCGTGGTTGATTTGGGTGTCCTGGATGACGACCTTGCTGCTGGTTACACAACCATTGGCATCCAGAGTGTGTCCCGTCAAACCACGTCCTCGCTCAACAACAAGGAGGTTTCCTCGAGTATCAAGGGTGATGCCACGAGGCATGGTCAAGCCACCAAGCACAGGGGCGACACGGAAACCGTTGGCAACGTTCATCTGGTACCTAGGCTGGGGAGCACCAGGGCAAGAGACGAAGGTGGAGCTCGGAGGCGGGGGAGGGGGGGCGGTCGTGGTGGGAGGTTGCTGAGTCGGTGGCTGGGTCGGGGCACCTCCAGAGAGCGGAGGGGCGTTCGTGAGTTGCTGAAGGTAGTAGTCGTACAAGGTGGTGCGGGCATTGCCAATGTCAAATCCGTATTGAGCGGCGTGAGAGTGTCTGTACAAGCCAGAGGATGGGTCGGAAGGAGTCAATGGCTTGGTGGTGCTGTGGAAAGCCCAGCCAAACACGGCTGAACCAGTTGTGGGAATGCCACCAGCTCCACCAGTCCACCTTGTGCAGTTCTGAAGGAGTTCTGTCAGCATGTGTGTAGAACTTGCTCCAAACTAACGCACCTGGCAACGGTAGACAATACGCTGGATGTTGCCATTAGTGCCAGAAGACCCGAGGATGGTAAGACGGGGTCCAGAGTAGATGCTAGGTGGTGCGTAGTCACTGCCAGCCACAGTGTAAGTATTGTTCCGATGACAGAAGAGATAAATTCAACACACGTCGCCCATCGAGCAGAAATCCTTGGTGTGCTGCCATCCACCCAGCCCACGAGAAGGGGGTTGTTTCTCATAGAACCACCAAGACTGTTCCCAATCCATCCTGCGCTGGCGGGGCCTTGGAAGAGACCGATGAACTCATCGGGGGCCTGTCCGCCGCTTGCAGAAGGGAAGATGTAACCCCAGCTGGCATCGGTATCCTGCTGGTAGAATCTGGAGAAGGTGACACCAGTGATCGAGTCGTACCACTGAGTGGGAGAGCCTTGCGCGTTGGCTGGCGTGCGCACAGTGTAAGCAACGACAAAACGTTCATGAATACTGAGATAAGCGTACCCAACGCAACAAGCCCTAGGGCCCAAGCCAATGATGAGGAACGCATCGTTCGTGGTCGGTCCCGAAATCCCCTCCTCCACGTTTTAAAGAATTCTCCTGGGATCCTAGACGTCGACACCGGGCCAACATCGGTAAGGAAATCACAAAATCTTCGGATTTAAGTTGGTCAGGTAGTGCATTATCCTGCCTGTTATGTGCAAAGAACTCCTCGAAATGCTTGACGATGAGCAGCTTGGCCAGTCTGGGCAATACTTGGCCGACGACATTGCCTCCGCCGTGGAGAGCGCATGGGAATAGAGCCAACCTCATTGGCTAGTGTAAGTGATCTTGGGTGTTGGTTCTATGCTCCTGGCTTAGTTTCAAGAAAGCTGGGGTAGAGTAGGCATTCATTTCATCGTCTTTGCATCAACGACCAAGGGCAGTCAACTCACTATAATTGTAGAGAAGCGCCCCGAGTTGGAGTAGCGCTAGATTGGTTCTGCGCGGATCTTCCCACTGACATCGCGTGGCCTCGGTGATAGTAGATAGCGTGGTCGAGCATGGCATAGACTTCGTGATGTCCCTGCAGACTCGAAAGCATGGCTAAAGGGCAGATGACGTTAGCTTGTGGCTTTGCGAACGAACAGGGTGGAACCAACCTTACAATTGAAGGTCCTGCGCTGGGCTGAATTCAGGCAACAGGGACATCCCATCTGACAAAGACCGCAAACCTTAGACCAAGTAGCAACTTCTGAGCGTGCAGGGCACACAGAGGTAGCTCCTAGAGGTCGTTCATGGTCTTCCAGCGTACGATGACCACCAAAAAGCATAGGCGATCTAACCCCAACCATGGTAAGAACCATTCTGGCCTCTGCAAGTCTAATGGTTCAAGCAATTGAAGCGGTGAGAAATATCAGTCCTGTGACCATTCAATGAATGATCGCACAGGTCGAACGCTCCAGCCCAACGTGTTCAATTCGGTTTCGGAGAGAAGAGCTCGAAACGGCGCTGTGATCTCAAGAAGGGCCGAAACTTCTCGAAGAGGGCGCACGACCACGCCTATTAAGCAGTCCGACTTGGAAGCCCGTCACAGCTGTATTCGCATTTCTCTAAGTACTGGAACAGACTGAGATAATCAAAAGGCAGAGATTAGCAGGCTGAGCAGGACACTCACAACAGAGCATTGGCGTCTACTTGTCCCTGTCCCTCCTCGAAAAATTCCTGTCTGCTGGGAAACCTAGGTGTCGGCACGCTTCCAACCTGTAGTTTACACCCAAAAATCGGTTTTTAACTGCAAGAACAACGAGCTTTGTTGACACGACAGGGGCGGTTACGGTTTCAGCGTTGAAGACTGATTCGAACGACGACGATGATGATGAAGACGCGCCGACAGCGAGCACTGCGCGCCTGCGCTTGTTTCCGATATGTTTCTCACGCTCCATGCCGGAATTCGTGCCGCTCAAACTCTGATCTTTCTGGTTCTTCATCACCGCCAATCCCTCTCAGGTGTCAAAAAACTCTGAAAATCCGGCATGGATCTCTCCAAAAGTAATCACCCACTAGTCTTGGGGCTATAGAAACCTGGGAATCCTTCGACCATTCACTTACATTTCATCTTGCTTCTTCAGACTCGGAACCTCCTAGGATATTTCGCGGGAGGATCTTTTTGAAAAGAAGAAGATATACAGGCTGCTTTCTCTGGGATTCTGCATCCTTCTTTCCCTTCGTCATGGGACTACATGCTTCTCTACTTCTCCACCCCACCTCGGAAAAACGAAAAGAATAGAAGAATCGATAGGGTTACGATTGGCGTCTCTTTTTCTTGGTGGAATGGAGTAAAACCCTGGCTTCTGTGTATTGATGCAACCAGCATGATCCGTTTGCTGGGACTAGGCGATCTTCTGGAACCTGGGTGCGCTCGTGGTGACTCGAGGCTCCCTGGAATGTATGGGTATCCTCCTGGCCGCTTAAATGCATACCCTCGAATTGGCTTTTGGGTTCTGTACCGGCCCGCGCTGTCCAATACGCTGGACGACGACTTCCCGCGCCCTCATCAAAGCTTCCAATACATCATTCAAAAGGATCAAGCACTACCAGCTGGTCTTCGTTTCTTCGACTTGGCCTTCACCTTACCCCTTGTCGTCGTGACTTCCGAGAGATGGCGGTTAGCACCCGAGCGTCACCAATGACCGGTGACTACCAACCCAGAATGCCTCAGCTTACACATCCGACATATTGCCTCAACCGCCCCTCCGTAAATATTCCCTAAAGGCGGGGTAGCCCTCACCCCCCACTGCACCCTGAGGGCGGGTGATGCTCGGAAAATGCGGGGCTCCTTGGATATTGCCTCACTATAAAATACATTCATCGACGCTAGAGAGGCGACTGTTGTCTCTGTACGGGTATTTCGTTTAAACGCGTCCCGATGCTGTTCTCAACCTCGACCCTGCTCGCCGCTGCCACGTTCATCGGGCAGGCCGCTGCGCACGGCTATGTCCCCTGGATTAGAATCAACGGCACCAACATTCCTGGATGGGATGTCACCAGGGGTAAGCCTCTTCTGTGTGCCTTGCCAAAGACGGCTGTCTGATCTACGTTCTCTCTATAGATGGATACACCGTTCCCCAGGTTAGAATTATTGACAAAGGCAATCCGAAGGCCCCCGACTAACAATGATGCCTAGCCCTTGAGAATCGTCCGTGCCACCAAGCCCGACAGCGGCTACATCTCCAACGTCAACTCCCCAGATATCACCTGCTCGATCGGTAACTCAAAGTTGCCTCCCGTAAGCCTCAGAGCCCCATCGTTGTTTTGGCGCCCATTGTGACGCTCTCCCAGGGCCCGATCACTGCATCTATCCCCGCTGGTCAGACTTTGACCGTCGTTTGGAACACTTGGCCCATCGGTCACGATGGTCCCATTATTAACTACATGGCCAAGTGCCCTGTTCCAGGATGCTCCAGCTGGAAGGGTGACACCGGCTCTCCCTGGTTCAAGGTGGGCATCGTGTGCTTATTTATTGGGATGACTGTAGCGTGCTCAGCTTATCGCCTGTAGATCTCCCAACAGACCTACGATGGCGAGTGGCCCTCTAACAGGCTCGCCCGTGGTGGCTTCACCTCTGATGTGAGGATCCCCGCCAACATCGAGCCAGGTGACTACGTAAGTTCTAGACCAATTCACTTTTGGATCGAACAGAAAAACTAACTTTTGCTTGAAGCTCCTCCGACACGAGCAGATTGCCCTGCACGGCGCATCTCAACCTGGTGGTGCTCAATTCTACCCTGGTGCGCTACGGCTCTTATCCCTTGCATCGGAAAGAAATTGATGGTCCTTTCCTTTTAGTTTGTATTCAATTGACCGTTACTGGCGGTGGAAACCTCCGACCCTCCGGCTTGAACTTCCCTGGTGCTTACAAGCAAAACGACCCCGGCATTCTCTTCAACCCCTACCGTGGCGATGCTGCCAACAGGGTAAGCGTTGATCTTTACCCATGGTATCAATCCTGTCTTCTGACGTCGCCTGCAGGCTTACATTCCTCCTGGTGGCCCCGTCTACCCTGGCTTGACCTAAGTACGTATCACTGTACCAGTCAGCTATACAACACCTTTTGTGCTCTCCTGTGCAATTCAATAAATACACGTTTCTCCATTTATGTTTGAGGCACATAGACTGTGACCGCTCGTTATATAGAGGGACTGGTCTTCCACACCAAACCCATTCTCCGGCAGTTACTAGGCTTAGTCCGTGACCCACACACGACGCGCTCATCGTGATCAAAATAGGGGCCTGACTTGCCTGAACCGATACCGTGGGAACCCATCACTGACCAGAATATTCGACGGAATTCGTGTTTCACCACTGCAACCACCATGGGCGTTAGCGACAGCGACCTCGACGAGAAGAAACCCCTACTCAACGAACAGGAGAGCAACGACGAGGTTGATGACTCAAAAACCAAGGAAAAGGAGCCTGTGTCGGATGAAGAACACAGCGATTCTGAGGACGAAAAGTCCGAACCACAACCGCAACGCCCTGCTTCTCCTGACCCACGATTCAACCCACCACCACCATCACCCTTGAAACGCTTCCTGTTGATTGTCTTTGTGACGTTCTTGCTCTGGCTGGCTTATGCACTGAGGCAACACCACATCAGGAAGAAGAATAAACCACAGATCATCTACGCGTCGCGGTACGTCTTGTTCGGTCCTGGGTCCCTTCATCCTTACTGACAGCTGACTGTTGACGAATAGGTATTCGAAGGAGTACAAATACCGACCGGCAGCGAGCCCTATTATCACGGAGACGCTGAAGGATGGGAGGATTAGGATTAGAGGGGCTTCACCGGAACCGACCCAGCCTCCTCCCCCTCCTCCCCCACCCAAGAAACGGAGAACGCGCAGAAGGAGGAAGGCGAAGAAGCACTAGTGCATCGAGGCTTGGGGTCCACTCCATCATTATACCCAACCATCACATTATCTTAGTATGGTCATTTCGTGGGGTTAGTCCAGACGCCAGACGCCAATCTAATTGACATTCATTTATTGGGTAATTGCACGCCCTGTTCGCAGGCTTTAGCAAGGTTCACGCATTCAGGATAGCTCATGGCTTTAGGCCCCAGGATTCTGTCCGACTGTGGTTTTGAAGTCTGCCCTAGTACAGTGTGTATGTGTTCCAGCGGGCCTGGTTGTCAGCCTGGGATGAATTCGTCGGGGTAGCGAGCGTTCGAATTCAAAGTTTAGTCTGAGCTTGACATAAAACCAACCGGCGAACTTCTTGGGGAATACCGATATGTTGCCTATATCTACGGTGCTATTTAACCTTGCATAGAGTCAAGGCTAGGTGTACTCTCGTGGTATTCGTATTATTTGAAACGAGTTGGCTCCAACGAGGCTCGAACTCCCGATTCAGCGCTTCCATTGCTTTATTTAGCAGGTCGGGCCCAGGCACCGCATTACCCCATTGTGACGGCAAGCTCGGCTCTCTCCGTTCCACTACCCTCCACGTTCTCGATTCAGGCGCCTGCGACAGTACGACGAGCTCATGGTGAAATGAGCGAGCAAGAGCAGCCAGATGACCTCCAGCAACAGCAGCAGCAGGTTGACCGAAAGGGCAAACGACGAGCAATCATCCACGAACCTTCAGAACGGACGCCTTTGTTAGGCGGAACCTCCCAAATACCATGGACGGTTGTCAACGACGTCGAGGACTCAAGTCGGGCGCGGAGGACGCTGAGGTCAAGGCTGGCAACAGTCTTCCTAGCGTCACTGTCGATATGCACTGTTGTCTTCGCTGCGATAGCGCTTCTGGCTTGGTCGTATGCCGCCAAAGCAGCGGATCTGACCCCAGAAGACCTCATCAACAACGACCTTGTCTTCGATGGTCCTCAGAAGGTCGACCTCCACAACGTGACCAAAGACGGGGGAATATGGGTGACCGTGCACGGTCGTATGGGAGTGGACGTAGGAGACGCTATGGGCATCAACTCCGACCCCGACGATGGACTTCTTCAGCGGCTGTGGAAGAAGATTGGACGGCAAGGCGTTCGGACCTTGCACACAGTATCAGTGAATCTGAGCACTGTGACGGTCATGCCCGAGTTTGACCCATTTACGACCCTCGCGACCCTCGACATTCTCCCTCTCGACCTGCCACTCACTGTGGATCCACCAGAAGACGACTCATGGTTGACTCCTGTATCGCTCCCAGTCCTCCTCTACCCCACCACCAACTCCAGCCTTATCACCAAGTTCCTCAGAGACGCATGGGATAGAGGCTACTTTGCTGTTCGTGCCGATGTCGACAACGTCCTTGTGAGAGGAGGGCATTTGGACAGGCCAAGTTGGAGAACAAAGTTCCATGGGAGGTTGTCTAACATCCGGACGTCGCTTAGAATGAAAGGTGGGTAGCCATGGTCACCTTCTGAGATGGTCACTAATATTAACCGTAATGTAGTCCCCTCTATCCCAGGACTGCCTCGCCCCGGATCCAACGCCCCCTTCCCCGACCCTTCTCAGCTCATCACCCTTAAATCCTTTTCGATCAAGTCTTCGGCGACGCATCTCAATATCGCAGCAGAAGCAACAACCCTCAACCCCGCTCCCCAGTCCTTTCAGTTCACCTCCCCATCACTCCCCTTCACCGTTTCCATGATCGACGAGGATGCGTCTCTGGTGGACGTAGCTTCTGTCGTCGCTGAACCATTCACGCTCACCCATCCAAACATCACCCTCCACGTCAATGGCTCAGTGCTACCCATCAGGCCATCCACATTCTCCACATTATCCGCCTTTCTCATGCGCTATCTCTCTGGGCTCCCCAACCGCATCAGCATTGCCTCCAGCTTGTTCCCAACCTTGTCCATTGCAACCGACTTCCCAGGTCCTAATCCCCGACCCGACGTCCTCCGCAATGTCACTCTCCGCGACATGAAGCTCAAGACGAAGGCGAACGGTCATTTCCTGGCCAGCGGGACTGTCTTTGCGCGTATCGTCCTTCCCAGAGGGATGAACATCGGGCTGAATGTTTCTCGCGTTCTGCCTGATGTTCTCATCTTTGACGGGGAGGTGGATCGAAATGGTGACCCTACGTCGCCGGATCCCTTACCAGACCCTCTCCCAGAAAGAGCGTTTGGGCGTATTCGTCCTGAGGATTGGCTCATTGCGCACAGTGTCCCTGACGATAGTAGTGATGAAGGCGAAGGTTCCGCGTATACTGTGTCGGCTAAAGTCAAGGATGTCCCACTGGAAGTACTCCCAGGTCGCCAGAAGGAGTTTAGTAACTTCGTTAGCAAGGTGCGTCTCCTATTTCTTTTTCCCACTCTTAGCTGACTGAACCTCCCTGGTTTAGGTGATATTCACCAGCGACGGCGCTGTAGCAGGTCTACAAGGAACAGCGGCTGTAACAGTCCAAGTCGACGGCCTCCCTCTGGAACGTCCAGGGGCTGCATCGAACCACCTCATGCTCGCTCACCTGCCCTTCCAAGGGAGCGTCCGGATAACGAAGAAGACGCTTCTCCACCAGACTGTTCATCATTTACAGTATATTCTAGATCACCTTGCGGAATACTTCCCAGTGTAATGTAGTTTTCTTGTCGTGTTTTCCCCTACCGCTGCCTACCTGGGACATGCGTGTCTCACATTCCCTTCGCCCCTGCTCTGGATGGCTTGTATAATATTTGTAGTATTCTCGTTGCTGTCTTCATTTGCTATCGATTGACCTTTGTTGCTTGGTGGACGGACACTTCGCTTAGGCTATTGACTCCTTTAGTGTATTATTTTGCTTTTGACGGGGGGATGGCTTTGTTCCAGGAGTCGAAGCTATTATCCGTTTATGACTATCACGATATCCGCTGTTCTCGTTGGCCGATGTACGTGCACTTCGGATGGGTGCTAGGTCTTAGGCGCCCGACGTGATCGGCGAGAAAAGTCCGGCGCTTGAAATACCCGATCGCCTCAGGCTCGTCTGAACCACGCGTCCACATTATGTCCGATGAGTGCACGCATGGTAGACCTTGGGTAAGGATCTGCGACGTGATGTAGGTCGACTCAAAGGCCCGGAACTTTGACGTTGCGACGACCTGACTGGGTAATGTCAACCCTGAATATGATGGTGCATTGGCATTCGTGGTCTCAGGGAGAACACGGTACTCCATGGAGAGCTTCCAGAACTCAGTGAACTTTAGTTAGGTTGTAGTGTATCGATTCGGTCGACGAGGCTCTGGAGAACTCTGAATACAACCCACAAGTGGCTGACAGTCAACTTTTGGGGGATGTAGCAAACACCAATGGCCTACTTTGAACGCCATGACCAGAGCACCGATCTCATGCCGGAGTAGCACATGCATCCTTAACGCAGGGTTGATTGATAGGAATGCTGAACCTTCCGGCCCTACGACATTGCAATAAGATTGTAATCAGGCTTCTGGTTCCGGACACTGGTGGTACACAGGCCGAGAGCCTGTCTTTCTTCATGCAGTCCTCTGCGTTGTGCGGTTGCGATGAGTATAAAAGAGATGAGCCTTTGGTGCTCTGTTTCTTCAGCGAGCTGGTCTCACTCCTGGAAACACAAAAAGCGTCTCTCCTACACTCCCATAAACCCGTCACTCTTCTCTTTCACACAACCCAATTCACCTTCGCTTCACCTAAAGAATCAAGATGCAACTCCGTTTCTCATTTTTCGCTCTCGCCTTGTTGGCCCTCAACGCAGTCGCCACGCCCATCTCCTACGTACGCTCTTTCACTCACCAACGAAAGCCTGTAGAAAAAACCATACTGACCACCCATCCCCTAATCTTTTAGGCCGACTCGGAGGACCTCGAAATCCGAGGCAAGAAGCCCAACCCCCTCCCAGCCGTCAACCAAAAGGTCGCCAAACTGCCCGACGATCTCCGCCGCAAAGTCTTCGGTCACTGGAAGAAGCAGACTTTGCAACGTGCCAACGCTCGGGTTGGACACAAGGCGATTATGCAGGAGTTGAAGGGACAGGCTCCTCCCGGCCGCTGGACTGATCGCACTACAGCTGCTTGGGCTGTACACCAGAAGAACAAGAATCTGAGGAGGGAGTTGCTGGACTCGGACGAGCTCGAAGTCCGAGGTAGGAAGCCCAACCCGCTGCCGCCTGTCAACCAAAAGGTCGCCAAATTGCCTGAAGAACTCCGCCGCAAAGTCTTCGGTCACTGGAAGAAGCAGACTTTGCAGCGTGCAAACGCTCGGGCTGGACACAAGGCGATCGTGCAGGAATTGAAGGGACAGGCTCCTCCCGGCCGCTGGACAGATCGAACTACCGCAGCTTGGGCTGTGCATGAGAAGAACAAGAATTTGAGGAGGGAGTTGGAACTTTTGGATGAGGTTGAGGAGTTGTTGTAAATAGATGATCATGATGACCTGTGGTTCTCTTTGATGCTGTGTATGTCGTGTTTGAATGGAATTGGGCGCAGAACCGCTACACTGTCCGAATCAATGTTTCCACTTCGAATGGTATCTGTTCACAACAAGATAAGAATAACCGCGGATCGGAACAGGAGAGATCCCTCGTGCGCAGCGATAACATGCCAATGGATCGAGGTTGCAAATCATCCTTGAGCATCGCGATGTCTTTCAACAATGTTCTAAAAGTACTGTGGCTAGAAGAAAACGGAGCGCCCATTGTAGCCTATCGCAATTTCTTTGATGCTGTCTTTGAATAGCAACGGGCTCGAGGAGTGTTTCTGTCAGCCCTATATGCCCCAAATAGCTTGAAACAGGGCTATAAGGCGTGTCACGGGCGGTGAAAAATCAATGGAAGAATGTCCAATATCGAGTAGCGCGCCCGGCGGCCTCTTTTATCATCTATCGTAGTTCTTTCCTTATTTTATCCCTCCGCTAATAGATACTGGTCATGAGTACACCCTGGTCAGAGTTGACATAAAATAGGTCGACCGTGATTGAGTATGGGCCCTAGAGTTCGTTGATACCATCAAACGTCCAGAGGAGCTTCGTCGATTATGATCAGGGCCCACTGGGCGCCTAAATCCAATGTCCCATCAGCGGTATCGTATGCAATTGAGTACTTAGAAGAAGAATCGTTATACAAACAGTCAACGAGATCGCACGTCATAGCAAGTCGTATGTAGTTGTCATTCCCTAGCTTTCGTTCCCTACGAACCAGTGGGACTTGGGTTGGCTGAATCGGATTTGGCAACGCTGCTCGATTCACCCTCCGCATTTCCCTGCGCAGCTGCAGTCGCCTTCCTCTCAGCAATATACTTCTCCTCATCAATACCGCCCTCCACCTTATGGACAGTCTTCAAGTTGAACGTAATGATCGTCAAGCCAAACTCCTCAAGGATCCTTGACTCCCAGCCATCCGGGATTCGCTCGTCGATCAAGATACTCTCGAGGTCGTCCACACGGCCACCAAAGATGGTCAACAGAGTAGAAGAGCTAGGGTAACGGGGGTCAGATAACGCTCAACGAGAGCACATCTGTTGAAGCCACGCACTTTGCACTGCCGAATGTCCTGTGGACCTTGCTAAGGGTATATTCAGGGTTGGTTTCACGGGCGTCAACGCGGCGCTTCGCCGAGTATTTCGAAAGATCTTCGATGGTCAGGAGCTTCCTTCCCTCTGCATCTGTCCCCGTAGCGGAGTCAAGAAGCTCCCGAATAAAAGGGATATGCGGCTTGGACTGGTCAGGAACGAGCGCCGCATCCTCGCCTAGCATTGCCAAGATTTACATAATGAGCGACCCTGTCAGTGGCAGTCGGAGGAGAACAAATGGAAAAGGGACACACGGGTCAGTGAGGCGTCGTGCTCGATTCCATTGTGTAGATCCAGCTCTTGCAGGTCGAAAGTGTCCTTGTTAAAGTCCTTCCCCAGCATAGTGGCAGCGTAATTGGGCACGAAGAGGCAGAAACTGGGTGCAAAGTTGTAGGTTTCACGAATCTTGTCGCCCAATTCTGAGAACTTGATGTTCTTGCCGTCATGTGGCAGGAGACCTAGTATTGCAAGCAATGGCTTCCAATTCACCAATCTAGCGTATACAGTAGCAGAACGCACCATGATTGGCCATCGCATTTAAGGCAGGACACGAACATCGACTGTCGCCCTCTTTGGGAGGTACGAATTCAGGCCACTTCCCACCAGCACCGGGACATCCTGCAGGCGTCACGCTCCCGGGTTTTCGATTAGGCCAGACGAGATTCGCAACAGTACAGCCAACATCCCATGCTACCGCTCGCATTGACCGGATTTTCCCTGTTACGCCCATTCTTGCTGTCGGGGACGATAGGCTGGTGGGGTGGGATGGGGGGGAGGTTGCTGGTGGAAGGGATCCGAAGGTGAAAGGACCCTTGATTGAACTCCTCGCCTCCCTTTATATGAACAAACAGCCTGTCCCAATTCGTCATTCTATGAAACGTCAATAGACCATGGAAGCGAGCTAGCCTCCATCCGTTCGCGTATAAGGAGCGAGTATCCGGCGTATGAAGCCCCTGTGGCCATCACGTGTGGCTTGAATGTCAAGAGGAATGGAAGAAAGAAGAGAACACTGACAGTGACAGCGATGGGAAGTAGTGCGTAAAAATACCTGTTCAACAATATTGCTTATTCCTGCTCTTCGTGTAGAGCGACTGAGATGTATAATACCGATGGGTAGGAAGTCAAGATACCCACTGATGTCGAGGTTGACAGTCAGAATGCACAATAAGCGCCGACGCCCAGAGATAGGCTGTACCCCCATTTCCGTCGAGCTGGCCGACACGAGCGCTATTCCTATACTCAGCGTTCATTAGAAAGCTTGATTGGCACAAAGGTTTACTAAGTTGATTTCCAAAAATACATTCCTTCATCCAGTGCGTTGCGGTGCGGCCGATTTGTATAAGAAGTGCGGAAAAGTGGACTAGGTTCCTCAGCGAGCTGGTCTCACTCCTGGAAACGACCTCCCTTCCACTCCAATTAACTCACCATGCAACTTCGCTTCTCCTTCTTTGCTCTTGCTATTCTGGCTATCGGTGTCGCTGCTGGTCCTCTCCCACAGGTAGGCACTGCCACATCCATGGACAATGTCCTGATACATGCGCTAACCTGTTATCCTTCCTTGGTAGGGCTCAGACCTTGTGATTCGAGGCAAGGGAGGCAGCAAAGGTCCTAAGCCTAACCTCGCCCAGCGCGTGTCCAACCTCCCGCCCGAGCTCCGCAACCAGATCGGAAACGATCTAAGGACCCATAAAACGATTCAAGCCCATTTCGGTCCGGGGTCTAAACACGACAGACTCATGAAGGAGATGAACGGAAAGGTCCCGCCCAACAAGTGGACTGACCAAGCCACCCCTGCATGGAGCGTCTTCGAGAAGAACCGCAAGCTCCGCCGAGCTCTGGAGAGCTTCGACGACTACCTCGAAGTACGGGCGAAACACAAGAATGGCAAGAAGGGTCCGAATCCTTTGAAACCGCCCAAAGCATCCGCTCCTCCCAAGAAACCCGCCCCGAAGCCTGGCCCCAAGCCCAATCTTGCTCAGCGCGTTTCCAACCTGCCACCCGAACTGAGGAACAAGATCGGAAACGACCTCAGGACGCACAAGACTATCCAGGCCCACTTCGCACCTGGATCGGTTCACAATAGGATCATGCAGGAGATGAAGGGGAAGGTACCGCCTACCAGGTGGAGTGACCACACTACGGCTGCTTGGAGGATCTTGGAGAAGAACCGTAAATTGCGATGATGGCATTGGGAGTGTATGTCCACGTAGTAGAACTGCATAATCGATCGAATCGATTGCTTTAAGCGCAACATCAGGTTGGGACCTCGCTTTGCAGCTTTCCGTCAAAGGCTGCTAGTTCGCAATGGGTACCGACTCTACTGCTACGCAACCGTCAATATCTACTCAAACCAGTTCTCCAGCTGCCCGTTGAAGATAGGCCCGACCTTTGTCAGCACAGCAAACTGTACTCCGGAACTCCGGACGGCTTCGAGGCGATGATAGAATCCCTCTCGAAGGTCCCTCAGATCAAAGGCGGCGGCTGATTTGAAACTGCAGGCTTATGATTGGTACAATATCACGACCCGAAGTGCTTAGGGCCCACGGGCTAAATGCCTATTTTTACCAGCATCATGATCACCCAGTTTCAGACAGCCAAAGTCCCATTATCATCACTATTGAACCCAAATGCAGCACAGCTTTCTTTGCTTACTTGAAGACTCGATTTCAATCACAAAAACAAGGAGAAAGGACAAGAAGAAAGGTGTGACCAGATCTCTAGACGCTCACACCCCGGAATGACCGCACCTGTGTGCGAAGCCTCGTGATCTGGCCCTCGGTGAAGCTGTCCATGCAGTCGTCATCAGAGTAGTTCATGAAGTTCTCTGCGGTCATTCAAGCGTCAGCAAAGTAGGAAAGTCAGGGGTTAAAAAAATAGGCCACTTACTGACGAGTGCCTTCTGCCCACCGGGACATGAAGCTATGGGTTTAGGGCATCCATAGACTGCTTCCCGCTGCTTGGGGGTGTCGTCGACGTAGTCTCCCTTGCCGGAGCAACCTCCCTACAAGTCACGAATCAGCACAAGTCACAATAAGGTCTCACTCTGTACTGACCTCAAACGTATGATACAGCCCACCCCAATGCCCAACTTCATGGACCAACGTCATTCCTTTATCGTACGGAGCACTAGATCCTCCCGGCATTGTGGAATAGAGGAGAACAACGCCATCGACCTCCGGTTCGTCCTTGTAGTCACTGGGGAACGTTGCGTATCCCAGAAGTCCAGCGCCCTCTCCCTCACGGAATCTAAATTCGACATAAGCAATTTTGACATTCAATATTCATATCCCGAGTCCCGCTTCTCAGTTCAACGTTCAAGGGTTAGTGAGAAATACACATACCCAACAGTCCAGATATTCAACGCGGACGCGTTCCCGTACCGGAAAGTCTTCTTCATCTGGATCTCATCTTTACTTCCCGGGGAAACAGCCGCGAACCATTCAGGACTCTTGATCCTGGTAACGTTCACCAAGTTCCAGCTGAGTCCAGTGGGCTCGTAGGACTTGTTCATGATTTCCATTTGTTCTTCAATTTGTTCGTCACTAAAGAAAGCGCCACACAAGGCCAACGAGGCAGGATAATAAAGTCAGCACCCCGCCTAATCTCAGGATGTAGAGGGAACGTACGTGACATAACCTCCCTCGGACGTCTTGTTCGCATGGACGATGTGGAAGTAGACGTCCAAAGTAGCCGTTGCATCGGGGTCTGCAGCGGGCACGCGATGGGTCTGGAAGTACTTCTCCGCAGCTGTCCGTCGAGATGAGGAGATGTGTGTACCGCAAACCCTAGACGTAAACCCACTTAGACCATCCATCTTCAAGACGATTCAACGCAGTAGAGCGCTCACCTCCGATGTCGAAGCTCACTGCGGAACTGCGGAGCAGCAGTCACCGAAGTGATGGACGACGAAACAAACAGCAAAGCCAGTGCAGAGCAAACGAGGGTTGTCATCGAGCGCATGGTCAACATAACGCTTCTCGTCGTAAGTCTCGTATCAAACGAAACGATTGAGTTGTGGGTATGCAGAGATATGGGCGGCCGGCGAAGGAGAACCTGCTCCTGGCTTGTGGGGGTCGTCGCAGACAATCACAAAGAAAGAAAGATAACTCCTTCGCCAGCGCTCGGTTTATATGTGTATGATCATCTGCGTCCGCGTAATTGATGATGAGTATCAGACTTGGAGGGATGGAGGCTGTTCACTGGCAGGGTGTGGTTGCAATCAGCGCATGAGGTGAAACGAGGTCAAGCCGCAATACGGCAACTATTGATAGACGTTCTATTAATACTGATCCCCGTAAATAAGTAATCCCAACAAATGAAAACGATGCAAGGAAAGTGTGAGGATCCAGCAATGAACAATGTAGTTCTAGATTCTATACATTAGGGTATCTACATACTTAAAACACACAACATTAAACCAACCACCGGGTCGTGAGCAACGCCATAACCAACAAAACAACAAAAACAGCAGCAGAAATCTGCCCTCCAAAGTCCGTCCAAATATCGTTAAGATAAAACTCAGGTCGAGGATAGTCCAATCCAGGTGAAACAGACACCTCCACTCGGTGTCGCTTGCCGGGTGTCTTGACGTCCTGGCAGACGATGAACAAAGTCTGGCGTCGCTCGTCGTAGACGTATCGGTCCCCTTTCTCCAGGCCATTAACCATGACGTCCCTTGACTGGGCGATAAGCGATGGGTAGAAGATCTCTGTCTCGGCGGAGAGCAGGGGCCCTGAGGAGTTGGCCCATTCGTAGGTGAATGTCCCCGTCGTCATTTCATATTCCATCTTGATCGGTATCCCGCAGGTCTTGGCTGGGTACGGCCGGACGATTGAGGTGAGGATTCGTCCACCGTTATCCAAGGTGGGTGATGTTTGGGAGTAGTCGAGCAGGGAGGGTGGCAGGGCTCGATAACGACTGAACCATGAAAAGTTCTCGCCGTTCCAGTCGTCGCCGTGGACATCGTTGTTTGAGGGATTGTAATTCCACAGGCTGGAAACATGGCATCAAGAAAGATGCTGCGTGTACTTTGGACAGACTCACGTAAAACCAACGAATGACCGTTCCAAGGCGGTCATCAACGCGTCCATCATGCGAGCGTGCCAGGTAAAGTCTCCAGTCTCGAAAGCCTCTTTGTTACTGCAGCAGCGGTTCAGCAACAGCGGATTGTTTCTAAGATCCAGACACTCACTTCATGTCCATTGGAATACCACATTCGCCGATAACAATAGGCTTGTCCCCGAGGGCTTCATAACCCTTCTGGACAATGTTGCGAATCTGAAGACTGTAGTTATCCCTGGCACCTTTCTGGCCCCAGTAGAGGGCCTTCGGGAGGAACATGCCCTAGGTGAATGTAAGAAAATAGGCAAGACACTCAAGAGTCAAGCGAAGGACCTACCCGAGAGAGGCCTTGTACATTGACAGTAAAGTCGCCGAAGGCCTTGGAGAAAAGAGCATTGAGGTCGTACCTAGCAATCCAATGTCAGCAAGGTAAATAAATGAAGGCATCTGAGGACTAACCAGTGGGGCGCATACACCAGATTTGAGGGACGGCGTTCCTCAGTCCATGTCTTGGGGCAGAACTGACAACACATGCCAATTAGATAAGAACCTATTACCGAGCATCGTACATACCTCGTTCGGAATCGGTTCGGCAAAGATCATCTTATCCGCACCGATGCTCGGTCGAATACGCTTCTCCCACCTCTGCATGAGAGGGAAATAGCAATCGACATACCAGTCAACCTTTTCTTTAGTCTTCGGATGTACCAGGAAGTATCCTTCCCTCAGGATAACAGCTTCGTTTTTCTTCTGGTCCCATCCCCATACGTTGTGCAGCTCCCAGATACACTTTCCGTTGGTAGGCCCGTCTTCTCTCCAGGCTTTCACGCCGTTCGCGTTGACGAGGGTGTTTCCAGTCAGTTTGGTCGGCCAGGGGAAGGAGCGTTCGTAGTGAGGAACTTCGGTTGGGTGACCAGCGCCGAGCTGGAACGATTGGAAAGCAGATGCTATACAAAACTTTAGTACGAGTTCAATTGAAGGCGAAGTCCGTACTTACGGACGTGGGCAAGATGCAAATCTGTGTTGTAGTCAAAGCTATGAAGGGAAGGTAGCTCGATGTAGCCTCGATGAGGCTCATTCATCATCTGTAGAGGGGGTAAGCTTTGAAACCAGGAAACGTAGTCACTACATACTTGGACGCCGATCACGCCTTCCAGGTCGCCAACAGCCTTGACTATTTCTTCCCAGGTACCAAGGAAGGCGTCTTGGAGGTACTTCTGGATGGTGACCTCCTCCCCATCCGTCCCCTTGACACGGAGCTTTGGAGCGAAGGTATCTCCGCCCCAGAACAGCGTTCTAAGCGACGCGTTTCAGTCGATGCGATGTACCTGAGCAGAAAGGGAATAGACTTACGCCATAGTAGCTGCGCTCAGCTTCTGGTACCCGCAAGGCCAGATGCCGCGGTCAGGTTCAGTATGCCCGCCCCGCTTCTGACCCTGAAGCCAACCCGCTCCGGTTTCTTCGATTGCGCCGAGGTCGAATCCTGCAGCTTCCAGCGTCCAGGCAGGCGCTCCTGAGCCACCAGAGTAACGAGACCAGACATCTTGATGCATCGATACGAAGGCGGTCAGGCCGTACTTGGGGAGAAGGGAGAGAAGAGCTCGAATATAAGCAAGGTATTCCTTGTCGTAGATACCTCTTTAGCTGCAAAGTCAGTTTGTGCCAACCGGAGACGGGTCACTTCAATGAGACGTACGGTCCAGCGTGCTCAACGGCCTCCCAAGTAACAAGAAAACGAACTGAGAACCTTGGTGAATAAAGACGCGTCCTAGAGCCCGTCCACACTCACTGAAAGTTAACCCCCATCTCCTCAGCCTTGCAAAGTGCTCCGGAGCCTCCTCCAAGGGAAAGGGACGGCCAACAAAGGTAACAGAGCGATGGTCCCCAGGGAAGTTTTCGTGGTCATGGTCGAATGGTCTAAAGAAGCGTTGTCAGACGATGTAATGCGGGAGGCTGTAGACAACGGACGTCTTGCAACAGCCTGATACGTTGGCACCGCGAAGATGGCAGACTCGCCCGTAGCCGTCGACAAAATGGCGGCCTTGGGTCTTTATTGAGCCTCCCGTCGCTAAAGGTGACCAGTCGTGAGCGTATGTATTTGCTGAACCCGGTTTATATCCTGGTTCAAGCGAAGGGTGCGTTGCCTGTCGCGCGCTAAATTAGCTCGAGCTCAGAGTTCTGGGATGATGCTACTCACCGGAATATTGGGTTTAGCATCCTGGACGATAGGATTTGGTTTGCGAGCGTCGTTTTCGACGAGAATAAAGGAACTGTCTAATGTTGAGGGTATCGACATGGCCAGCCAGGATCAACCCGTCACCGCTGTGCTTGTCGGTGACCAAACAGCGCTTGTCATCACTTTTGACACCGACCACCATCATCCTCGACGGAGACCACGGCTTGGCTCTACTTTACCTCCATGCACTATCTATAAACTAGCAACAAACGACGTCTAGAGGGAGAGAGAATACCATTGGAACAGCGGGAACTTGGTGCGTCTGAGATTTGTAGTCAATAGCGCGTCTATTAACGATCTGTCCAGCAATTCTGTCAGCATGGACGACTATAAGCAAGCGAAGGAGGCCTTTGTCTCTGGGATGACAGGGTCCTCAATAACACATATCAACTTGGTCTCATTGGCTGCGCTGGTGCGTCCAGTGTTTACAGAATCGCCCGAGCTGAGCTCACCGCCCGCAGTAGTCTTCAGTCGCGTTATACGCCGTCCTCTACAACCAACGACCAGATCGAAAATTTGGCTTCCTATTGTCATGGGTGGTTCTCGTGCTACCCTTGCTTCTGTCGATGACCCAGTTCGCGACCCGACCAGGTCTC